>NC_045559.1:205695450-207018403 GCF_009819795.1 Aythya fuligula | reverse complement strand
CTTCAGAGCTACAGCATACCTGCTGCAATACCTCTCTCTTCCCAGCTCCTGTACTTCAGCTGCTCACCAGCTCTAACTCAGATTCTTCGCTCACAGTGCCACAGCAAACTCTGCCTGGGCCACACAACACACACTACACAAGCTACAATGGCTAAGACACACAAACTGGAACATTCCCACCCAATAATCAGTCGCGTCGCATAGGAAGGCTGCCGCACACTCTGAGAAACCAAACCTACCAGTCCTGAGCAGCTCCCCACCTCCTCCTGCCATCCACGCTCAGCACACACACTATTTGCCCCTCAAAAAATAAAAGCTTAGAATATACACACACACAATTAAAACACTATCTGAGATCCATAAATGCCAAAAAGACGTGCACGCACAGCAGCCCCTGCAGAGGTAATCACAGACTTACCCTTTGCAGAGGAAAGAGCAGACTCTCATACAACCCTGCTCAGGCTCTTGGTAATGCTGCATCTAAACTGCCAAGCCACATGTAGCATGAAATGAAGCTGGTTTTAGTCCTCTGGAAAATTACACAAGTAGGTTTATACATCTAGAGATTAAAATATAGCTCAAAAAAAGAAGAGCATCCCACCATCAAAAAAAAAAAAAAAAAAAAAAACCAAGAGCCAGCAACCTCTACTAAATATTCCTCTGTTAAGTGAATTCCAAGCACTTAGAAATCCGGAAATCCATAGACTCCAGCCTGCCTAGAGAACCCTGCAACTGACTGAAGGAAAACAAAACACTTACCCCAAAGAGCAGCCCAGGCAGAAGGAGCTCTCTGATGTCATGCCTGGGGCTCATATACCATTTGGCCCCGCCCAATATCCAAACCCTATCACCTGGAAAAGGGGAGGGACAAAGCACAAGGAAGTAGGAGCAGAGCAGGAGGAGCAGTAGCTGTTTCTTTTTGTTTGTTTTGTTTTGTTTGTTTGTGTTTTTTTTTTTTTAATCTGCTTTACCTGAACATCATGCAGAGAACAGACAAGAGACCTGGGGTGTTTCTAGAAGCAACAATCCCCATGCTTTTGCTGCAGCTTTTAATATTCAAAGGACAACACGACCAGTCAAGTAACTGGAACTTTTTCAAATGGAATTACGTCAAACACGTTCATTATCACTTGCAAAAACAGAGAACCAGCAATCACTAGCATGCCAGAGTGTTGTTGACGGAAGGAAGACAGGGACACTCAATATGAGTGATATGATCAGCAAGCTTCGATTTATTGGATAGCTCAGACGCCTTTTATTCCTTAACATATAATTAGCTCATACATATTACAAAATTTAAGCTCATGATTGGTTCCCCTACGTCCTTATCGTATCAGCTTCTTCCTCATCCTTTCGACCGAAATAACACAGTCGGTACTTTCCCAAACCGCCAAAGGATATTGCGTCCTTGTGTCTGATTGGCTCAGACAAGTTGTGTGCGATGTTTGTCCAACTCGTAAAGATTCAGCTGTTTTATGTCTACGTGACCTATCTCAGTTAACCATCCCTCTACAATTCCCCCGTTTTTATTTTGGACTACTAATACCTTTTCTGTGACTTGTTCAAGCTTCTTAGTTAAGCAACCAAAAATTATTCGCGCAGCTATTTTTATCAATATAACTATAAGCAGAAAGCGAAATCCCTCTTTGATTAGACTCACTAACCAGTTAGACAGACCCCCAAAGATGGACTGCAACCAATTGTCAAGCCAACTAGGTTGTACTGTAATTTTCTTTGTGTGCTGCATCAACCATTTCAACTGGTCATGAATCGATTGACCATGATCTGAAAGATTGAAACAACACATTCCTTCAAAATCTTCACATCCATGTCCTTGCGCTAAAAGCAAAAAATCAATTGCAGCCCTATTTTGTAACACAACATGCCTAAGACTATCCATATCTTGTGCCATTTCAGTAATAATTTCAGTTGTTACATTTGATTGCTTAACAGCCCAACAAGCAAGCTTATTAATGCTAGCCAAAGCATGTGCAGTTCCCACTGCTGGAACTAATGAAGCAAATATTCTCTCAGCAGCGCCCCATAATTCTACACCATCATCACAGTCAGAACCTAAAGTCTTAAGAGCTCGTTTGGATCTCTGCGACAAGCTCTGGTTCCGGAGACTGTATAAGTCCGGGGCGAACAATGTGAGTCGCCCTAGATAACATGGACCCCCAAACGCGTTGGCAGGTATTCCTTGCCACGCACGATCCCCGCAAATCAAAAACATGCCAGGTGGCAGAGCCTTTGCAGTGTCATTATTCCACATCGGATTGTTATTAGATTTTGCTTCAGCTCCCAAAGCCCCCAGTCCTTGACTCCATACTTGTGAAATATGATTTTGCTCGACCGATCGCAACTAGTCCTACTAGTTGCTTACAATCGACTCCCCGTTTTTCTAAAAAGCACTGTAATGAATCTAGGGCTACTTCGTCCTTCATTTTCCTATGATTTTTTTGCCAGCACTAATTTCCTATGATTTCAGCCTGCACTATGGCAACCTGCACTATGGCAATAAGCACGCTCTCACTAACACAGTACATAGCACACTCGCACACACACAGCACAATTGCACACCCAGAGGCCTCTGGCACATCTCAATCTCAATCATACCACAACCTCAATCATACCACAAGAATATAATTTAGAATGATAAGCAAACAATACGTGCAGCCAATATAATTTAGAATCATAACCAAACAAACAAGTATTGCCTCTCATTGTGTTCCTCGTGAAGTGACTTGCAACACTTTGTTTTAAAACCTTACCCTTACACAAATACTTTCAACACAAAATACCTGGACATTTAAGAATAACACATACAATTATTAACACTCCAGTTAGTATCCCTCCAGCAGCTGAAAACATACTGTTTGTCTGCAGCTTCAGGAGATCTTTGCTCCTCTGGTGAGCAGCTGAGAGTGGAGTCCCCTCCGAGCAAAAACGCTCAGGGTGCACCTAGGGGCGTCCACGCCGCAGCCGATCCCCGCAGCCGAGCAGTGTCTCCTCAAGTCTGCCAGTGGTCATTTGGCAGTGTAATCTGCATCTCTGCACTCCTGCCCCGCAATAGAGCTAAGTCGTCATTACTAATCCATAGAATGTGGCAACCCCACGGAATCTTATCCAGAAACATAGTTATAACACTGATCTGGGGACGAATAGTCTTTTTTGCATTGCAAGATAAACCTCTTATAAAATGAATGACAGAGAGAAGCAGCACAGCCGCCGCTGCTTCCATGGTTACGTCAGACAGTCTGCAGGGTCCTGATGTCCACCCCTCTGCTCTGTGCCAACTCACCACACAGTGAGGGTCCGCTGTCGTTGTCCACTGATGCCTCTGCTCTACTGTAGCAACCCGATCTCGGATGTCCCGCATCGCACCACGATTACTTCAATTTCCCAACTCCCTCCTCAATTCCTTTTTCCGCGTCCCTCCGCAATTCCTTTTTACAGTCTATACCCTGCGTGCTCCGCTTTTCTAAAAAGCACTTGAACAGATCATACGTCGCTTGCCTCTCCATACCTTTGTTTACGTCAGCACTGTTGCAGCCTTTGCAAGACCTCGGCGACGCGTGGCCGGCGGGACCCTCTATAGGTGCTCCTGGGTGCGAGGATTTAGCATTTTCATCCCTTCCACCTCCTGAGCTGCATTGCAGGACCTGTTTCCTTCCCTTATTCCGTCGATCCGTGGCTCGCAGGTTCACCGCCAGCAGGGTCCGTGTTCGGGCGCCATTTGTTGTCGACGGAAGGAAGACAGGGACACTCAATATGAGTGATCAGCAAGCTTCGATTTATTGGATAGCTCAGACGCCTTTTATTCCTTAACATATAATTAGCTCATACATATTACAAAAGTTAAGCTCATGATTGGTCCCCCTACGTCCTTATCTTATCAGCTTCTTCCTCATCATTTCGACCGAAATAACACAGTCGGTACTTTCCCAAACCGCCAACGGATATTGTGTCATTGTGTCTGATTGGCTCAGACAAGTTGTGTGCGATGTTTGTTCAACTCGTGAAGATTCAACTGTTTTATGTCTATGTGACCTATCTCAGATAACCATCCCTCTACACCAGAGCTAATACCCACCTCCTGCACAACGCTCGCTACTACTAATGCAACATACAGTTGTGCAATACCTCTCTGTTCCCAGCTCCTTTATCTCACCTGCTCAGTAGCTCCAACTGAGAAAATGTGCCCGGGCGGCGCCGCGCCGAAATGTGCCCGGGCGGCGCCGCGCCGAAATGTGCCCGGGCGGCGCCGCGCCGAAATGTGCCCGGGCGGCGCCGCGCCGAAATGTGCCCGGGCGGCGCCGCGCCGAAATGTGCCCGGGCGGCGCCGCGCCGAAATGTGCCCGGGCGGCGCCGCGCCGAAATGTGCCCGGGCGGCGCCGCGCCGAAATGTGCCCGGGCGGCGCCGCGCCGAAATGTGCCCGGGCGGCGCCGCGCCGAAATGTGCCCGGGCGGCGCCGCGCCGAAATGTGCCCGGGCGGCGCCGCGCCGAAATGTGCCCGGGCGGCGCCGCGCCGAAATGTGCCCGGGCGGCGCCGCGCCGAAATGTGCCCGGGCGGCGCCGCGCCGAAATGTGCCCGGGCGGCGCCGCGCCGAAATGTGCCCGGGCGGCGCCGCGCCGAAATGTGCCCGGGCGGCGCCGCGCCGAAATGTGCCCGGGCGGCGCCGCGCCGAAATGTGCCCGGGCGGCGCCGCGCCGAAATGTGCCCGGGCGGCGCCGCGCCGAAATGTGCCCGGGCGGCGCCGCGCCGAAATGTGCCCGGGCGGCGCCGCGCCGAAATGTGCCCGGGCGGCGCCGCGCCGAAATGTGCCCGGGCGGCGCCGCGCCGAAATGTGCCCGGGCGGCGCCGCGCCGAAATGTGCCCGGGCGGCGCCGCGCCGAAATGTGCCCGGGCGGCGCCGCGCCGAAATGTGCCCGGGCGGCGCCGCGCCGAAATGTGCCCGGGCGGCGCCGCGCCGAAATGTGCCCGGGCGGCGCCGCGCCGAAATGTGCCCGGGCGGCGCCGCGCCGAAATGTGCCCGAACAGACTTATTCTTCAGTGATGAAGAAGGTGACCCTGCTCAGTCTCTTGCAGTACTGCACTTACGCGGTCAAGAAACCGTACCGCACGGTTTCCCAAAAACAACGTACCTGGCAACCCCGCATAAACATACCTCAAATATGTGAATTCCATGCACATAAAGCCTAGAAGGCTTTATGGTCTAAAGACTCGACAGACAGCAAACACACAGGCAAAAGCTCCAGAAATATAACAAACCGCCCCTAACCCTGAGAAAGACCACTGCTTATATGCCCACTGCTGCCATTTTCAGATACACGCTCACACAGGGAGCCTCCATCATACATTTCTCCTAAACCCTGCTTCCATCACTTTGCCACCAAGGTTGTGACTTTGATAAGATTTGACATATAGGCAAAGACTTACAAAGCGCCCCGTAATTCTGCAAAAGTCATAAGGGACCCAGAAACACAAAGCAAACACACAAAATAACATTGCCATACTATCCGTAAAACTGCTGTAATAACTACTCACCTGAGGAAGAGCTGCGTGCAATACAGGCACCTACTACTTAGATCGCTTTACTATGACAGATCCTGCCAGTTGCCACCTCGAAAAGACATGCGTACCGGTTTCTACTTGAAAACGCATCAGTCCATAGACTCTGACCCACCTAAAGAACCCTGCAACTGACTGAAGGAAAAACAAAGCACCTACCCCAAAGAGCAGCCCAGGCAGAAGGAGCTCTCTCATGGCACACCTGCAACTCAGTTACTATTAGGTCCCACCTGGAACCTGAAGCCAATCACATGGGAAAGTGCAGGGGGAAAGCACAAAAAAAGCAGAAAGAAGAGGAACAGCAGCTGTGGTTTTATTACCTTATTTATATGGCTTAGCTCAACAGCAGGCAGAGAGCAGACAGGAGAACTGGGGTGTTTCTAGAAGCAACAATCCCCATGCTTTCGCTGCAGCTTTGAATGTTGGAAGGACATTACCACCAAGCAAGTAACTGAAGCTTTTCCTGCTGGAATTAACTCAAACTTTTATTTATGTAGAAAGAAAAATCTAGGAGCAGAACAGATTACATGCCAAAAGAAGAATTCAATTCCATTCCACTCACAGGAAAACTCACTTCCTTCAGCAGGCTATCTGAGAACTAAAAGGCTATGCTGATGGGTCAAAACACACTACAGGACACTGGGGCCGGGCCCTCCGCTGCACTGAATTAAAACCCATCCCTACACTCACCAAGGTACAACCCCAACCCAAACACAGACGCAGCATTTCAGATTCAACACAGTTTTCGGAACTGCTGGAAAGCAGGCTTCATCCTCAGCAAGGCGTGCTCAGGCTACACAGGACAGGGCTTTGGGCACCTCTTTGCCTACCACAGATGATCGACATCAGGAGCTGCCACACCAGACAACCTTTTTCTTACACAACACCTTTCTCGGGAGCCACGCAGCATTCCAGTGACCTGCTTTCCTCCTACTCTAAAGGCTATCTCAGCCCACCTTGTATGTGGCACCTCATAAACAGGAGACAAAGCAACCGCAGCAGCAAAAGCCACAGCACCCTTGGGACAGTTACTCTCATCCCCTTATGTACCTCAGCCGCTTGCCTGCCCCCCATGGGAAGAAGAGAAAGCCACCGCAGCACTTGGAAACCATCCCTGCACGTGCCGCTCCTTGACGCTCTCTGGCCCTATCTCACATCCTCAGCCAATTCTGTGGAGAGCCTGCCACAGCACCTGCAAAGCAAGACGGACACCTTTCATAGTCACTTTGTGCTACTTGGCTGTTCTGCTCCAATCCAGCTTATGACCAGCTCCTCTTCTTACACAGCTCTTCAGAGTGCAGTTTGCTCCTTTGAGCCTGTGCGAGACACCTGTGAAACAAAAAGAAAAGCATAGGCCGAGGCAGCATCCAAAGCCACAGCACAGCTAGGACAGTTGCTCTCATCTGCTGCCTTACCTCTGCCCACTTACCTGCCCCTGAGGCAGATGATTCCATTTAACCTCTTCAAACAGCTACACCACCTCTAAAAGACAAAGAGGGGATGCTTACACTAACAGTGAGAGCTGCAACACAACAACTGCTGCATCTGTTCCTCACTCACCTTGCCAGAGGCAGCTCTGGGTGTGACGTCCCAGGTTGTACACTGCGTTTCAGCTTTATCAAATGAAAACTGTCACAAGATAATCATTCAGGTGCCAGTAGTAGTACCCATCCCTCAACAACACAAGGGACCCCGTTTACAACATTATCATTTCAAAAGTGTGGACAACTTGCCTCAGCACCTCAGAAGTAGACCAAGCCAGTACACTGAGCTGCCGAATGAGAGCTTGACAATTCCGGAAGGTGTTCTTTCCTTTGGCTGGTTCCTCCTGAGGTTTATCTAAGGCTTGCAAAAAAAAAAAAAAAAAAAAGAAAAAGAAAAAAGTCCACATCTGCAAGCTTTGACAATTCAACAACAGAACTCTCCTCCAGAACTATTCAAGCACTACGCGAGCAGCTGCTCTCAAGCAGCTCAATTCTCCCCCCCCCCAACATCTGCCAACCACCAGAGATGACTGTGCCAGCTGCCCTTCAGTACATGCCCAGAGGCAGACCGGATGTCTTTGCCAAAACAGTCCAGACAATGTATTAGTACACCCATGCACTGCCACGTTAGCTGTCATCACTAACTGCCAGGCAGGACAGCTCCAGACCAAACACATACACACACAGGCACGCCACAAACACTACAAACAAAACACACAACACAAGGCGCAAGAAAAGGTGACCCCCAGAGGAAAGCCCTATGGCAACAGCAAGTCAGAATAGGTGCTCTGCATCAGACCCTAGGAGACTCAAATGTCACAATATGCGACTGCAAGCAACTGCCAGAACTGGGATGATGGAGGCCTAAAAAGCCTGCCTTCAAGACAACAGACCAGAAGGATGGGGACTGAAAATCCCATAAGACGATGCTTAGGAAATCAATTCCCAAGCAAGAGCTCTTGATACGGCCCAGATGACTTCTGCAAGAGCAAGGATGGAAACAGATGTGATCTCAAACCGAATATGATGCACAAGACCTGAAACAGATCTGCACCTCAAGCAGTGACTGCAAGACAAGAAGTGCTCACATCAGCCCTACGATGATGAAACAAGCATTTAGGACCTTTGGTGTGGCTACCAAGTTGCCCGTCTTGTCTGCCCAGTGGAAGAAGGCAATGCGGATCTCAAGACATGAGGAGCGCGTAACAGATGTTGATCATACCAGGAAACATTTGATACAAAAATCTATTACACGCACAGAAGCGATTCCTTTAAGCTCCCATTGCAAGACAAGAGGTGCTCAGCTCCCAATTGAATGAACATCAGCAATATTCCGAGGAGGTCAAGTGTTGAATACCCTCAGGATGGCTTCCCCAGGGCCAGCCAAGCACCAAGAGCAACAGTACAGTACAGCACACACAACACAGAACACAGATGACAAGCTGGGACTGCCCTGCCTTGCACGTGCTCACGCTGTATGTGACAGAACTTCCCACACATAATCTCTCTGCCTGACCTGATCGATCCTGAAAGGCCCCATCCAAAGCAATGACTTAAAAGCACAGACCCTCACCCTATGGGTGCATTCACGACCCCAACTCAAACAAAGCACTTTCCCCTCAACTTAGCTTGGGAATGCTGGGAGGCAGGTTCCATCCTCACCAAGGAACACAAAGCCTAGCCAGGACACTGCTTCAGGCACAAGGCTCCTCTTCACCTGCAGAAATAAAGTACCATTAGGCACCAGCACACAGGCCAAACTTCTTGCAGTGAAACACCCTCCTCAGAAACAAAACAGTAGACAACTGACCTGCTCTGCTACTGAAATCAGATAGACAACCTTTAGACAACTCCCCACCTCCCCCTGCCAACCACTCCCCAACATACAGTATTTCTCCCTCAACTTAGTTCTCAGGGCTCAAAATCCTTCCTCAGTGTGGACCACAGAGGCCAGCTAGGATGTTCCCAGTACCTTCTTCATAACAGGAAAAGAGGAGTCACCCAGAGGTGCACCAATAGACTGCTACACCAAAAACAATACCCGTTTTCCAACTTCTCTCCACTCACCTTCCCGATCCAGGCTTCAAGCTTCCATTCACTGTGCTGAGCCAAGGTCACGGGGCTTAGACCAAGAACAGAAACCTGACAATCCACAAAACAGTCTATACCCACTCCTTTCCTCCCCTACTGCAACAGCCAAGAAGCCCCAGAGCCACATGGCCCAACCCAGTACCACCGCTATGCTCACCTAACATCCCAAGGAGATGCATCGCGCTCCCAGCTCCTCTTGTGCTCCGAGCAGCTCCAGCATTTCAGGAACTAGAACCGCTGACGTCTGGCACATCTCAGAAACGTGGCAGGAGACATACTCTGCTGTCGCAAGGCGCTTGCAAAGTTGGCCCGACAGGTGATGCAGACTAACACAGTCCACCGAACAATTCTGGGCCCCCACTGCTGTCCACTCACCCTCATGCTTCGTTCAAGTTCCCGTGCCTATGCCCTGAGCTACAAGAAACAAAGAGAGAAGGTCACAACCACAATGGAGAAGCAAACAGTGCAGGTCCTTGCAGAGAACTCAAACACAGAGACAAGAGCTAGACAAATAAAAAAAACACCCTGAAGTCCAAAAATGCCAGATGGCCATGCATAGCAGCCCCAGCAGGGGTAATCACAGACAATCTTTGCAGACGAAAAAGGTGACCCTGCTTAGTCTCTTGGTAATACTGCACCAATGTGGTCAAGCCTCTTGTACTATGTAATGAAGCTGGTTTTAGTTCTTTGGAGAGTTACACAAGTGGGTTGATTCATCTAGAGATTAAAACATAGCTCAAAAACAGGAGCAAATCCCAGCACCCCAAAAAAAAGTGAGCCAGCAGCTTCTACTAAATATCCCTCTATTAAGTGAATTCCAAGTACTTAGAAATCCAGAAATCCATAGACTCCAACCTGCCTAGAGAACCCTGCAACTGACTGAAGGAAAATCAAAACACTTACCCTAAAGAGCAGCCCAGGCAGAATTAACTCTTATGGCATACTTGGGGCTCATATACCTTTTGGTCCCGCCCAGCACCCAAACCAAATCTCCTGGAAAAGGGGAGGGACAAAGCACAAGGAAGTAGAAAGAGAGCAGGAGCAGCAGCAGCTGGTTTTTATTTTTTTGTTTGCTTTTTTAAGATCTGCTTTACGTGAACAACATGCAGAGTGCATACAAGAGACCTGGTGTGTTTCTAGAAGCAACAATCCCCACGCTTTTGCTGCAGCTTTGAATATTAAAAGGACAATACGACCCAGCAAGTAACTGGAACTTTCTTAACTGGAATTAGCTCAAACTTTTATTTACACAGAAAGACAAATCTAGGAGCAGAACAGATTACACACCAACAAAATTAATTCCATTCCACCCCCACGAAAAAATCACATACTCTCATCCCCTCCTGTACCTCAGCCGCTTGCCTGCCCCACGTGGCACATGCTTCCATCTGTTCTCTTTACCCACTTATAGCACCTCTAAACAGCAAACTGGAATTTTACTCTATTGGATGTAGGAAAATAACTGCAGTGACAACCGCACCCCAAAACAAGAGTTACCTCTGCTCATCACGCACCAGAGTCACTGCAGAGGCAGCTCAGGTCAAGACGTCCTGCACTGCGCACTGCGTTTCACCCTGAACAAAGGAAAAACACAGGCAGAAGATAAACGTTCAGCTGCCAGCAGTAGCACCCATCCCTCAACAAGAAAAGGGACCCCATCTTGAGTTTTATCCTTTCAAAACAGCAGGCCACTTGCCTCTGTACCTGCAATTAGGTCCAACCTTGAAAGGAGCGGCCAGCATCACCCACACCACCTGGGAACACAAAAGGACACAATGACCACTCTTCTTGCAAGCACACACCTGCCACACTGCTCCTCTATCCCAAACAGCCTCACCTCGGACCCTCACAGGGAAACACCTGAGCGCCTTCCCTTCACTTCGGATAAGGGATGACCAGGCTGACAACACTCACCTTCCCTCAGAGCTTCATGACACGAGGATTTCCCTTCCCTGTCCACGACTGCACAAAGCACCTGTAGAGACAAGAGCAACGCACACTCTGAGGCACCTCACAGCCACAGCGTACCTGCTGCAATACATCTCTCTTCCCAGCTCCGGTACTTCAGCTGCTCACCAGCTCTAACTCAGATTCTTCGCTCACAGCGCCACAGCAAACTCTGCCCGGGCCACACAACACACACTACACAAGCTACAATGGCTAAGACACACACGCTAGAACGTTCCCACCCAACAATCAGTCGCATCGCACAGGAAGGCTGCCGCTCACTCCAAGAAACCAAACCTACTAGTCCTGAGCAGCTCCCCACCTCCTCCTGCCAACCACGCTCAGCACACACACTATTTGCCCCTCAAAAAAAAACAAAACCTTAGAACATACACACACACAAAAAAAAAAAAACAGCTGAGGTCCACAAATGCCAAAAAGACGTGCACACACAGCAGCCCTGTCAGGGGTAATCACAGACTTACCCTTTGCAGAGGAAAGAAAAGACTCTGATACAACCCTGATCAGGCTCTTGGTAATGCTGCATCTACACTGCCAAGCCACACGTAGCATGAAATGAAGCTGGTTTTACTTCTCTGGAAAATTATACAAGTTGGTTTATACAATCTAGAGATTAAAATAAAGCTCAAAAACATAAGACTATACAACCATCGCAAAAAACAGTGAGCCAGCAACCTCTACTAAATATCCCTCTATTAAGTGAATTCCAAGCACTTAGAAATCCTGAAATCCATAGACTCAAGCCTGCCTAGAGAACCCTGAAACTGACTGAAGGAAACCAAAACACTTACCCCAAAGAGCAGCCCAGGCAGAAGGAGCACTCTGATGCCATGCCTGGGGCTCATATACCATTTGGCCCCGCCCAATATCCAAACCCAATCACCTGGAAAATTGGAGGGACAAAGCACAAGCAAGTAAGAGCAGCAGTAGCTGTTTTTTTGTTCTTCTTTTTTTTTGTTTCTTGTTTTTTTTTTTTTAATCTGCTTTACCTGAACAACATGCAGAGAACAGACAAGAGACCTGAGGTGTTTCTAGAAGCAACAATCCCCACGCTTTTGCTGCAGCTTTTAATATTCAAAGGACAACACAACCAGTCAAGTAACTGGAACTTTTTCAAATGGAATTACGTCAAACAGGTTCATCATCACTTGCAAAAACAGAGAACCAGCATTCACTAGCATGCCAGCCCTGATACCCACCTCCTGCACAACGCTCACTACTACTGATGCAACATATCACTGTGCAACACCTCTCTGTTCCCAGCTCCTTTTACTCACCTGCTCAGTAGCTCCAACTAAAAAATGGGCCCGGGTGGCGCCGCGCCGAAATGGGCCCGGGCGGCGCCGCGCCGAAATGGGCCCAAACAGACTTATTCTCTAGAGATGAAGGAGGTGACCCTGCTCACTCTAAGCACTACTACACTTATGTGGTCAAGGAACCCTACCCCACGGTTTCCCAAAAACAACGTACCTTTTCTTTTTCTTCGTATGTTATATTTATGTAGAAAGAAAAATCTAGGAGCAGAACTGATTATACTGATTATAAGCCAAAAAAAAAAAAAAAAAAATCAATTCCGTCCCACTCACAGGAAAAATCACTTACTTCAGTAGGCTGAGATCCAAAAGGCTATGCTGATGGGTCAAAACACACTACAGGACACTGGGGCCGGGCCCTCCGCTGCACCCACTTAAAACCCATCCCTACACTCACCAAGGTACAACCCCAAACCCAAACACAGACGCAGCATTTCAGATTCAGCACAGTTTTCGGAACTGCTGGAAAGCAAGCTTCATCCTCAGCGAGGACTGCTCAGGCTACACAGGACAGGGCTTCGGGCACCTCTTTGCCTACCAAAGAAGGCTGCCATCAGCACCTGATTTGTTCCAACTCTAAACACTAACATCACAGCCCATATTGCCTGGGACACCTGATAAACAGAAGAGAAAGCAACCATACCGTTTTCAAGCCATCCCTGCACGTGTCGCTCCTCAATGACCTGCAACCTCTTCTCAAATCCTCAACTGCTTCTGTGGAGAGCCTGCCATGGCACCTGCAAAGCAAGATGGATACCCTTCGCATTCACCTTGTGCTACTTGGCAGTTCTGCTCCAATCCAGCTCACAAACAGCCCGCCCTTCTCGTGCTGCTCTTCAGAGTGCAGCTTGGCCCCTCTGAACCTGTGCGACACACCTGTGAAACAAAAAGAAAAGCATAGGCTGAAGCAGCATCCAAAGCCACAGCACAGCTAGGACAGTTACTCTCATCTGCTCCCTTACCTCGGCCCCCTCACCTGCCCTCGAGGAAGATGCTTCCATCTGCTCTCTTAGGCCAGCTACAACACCTCTGAAATATAAACAGGATTTTTACTGTATTTTGTGTAGTTAACTAACTGCAGTGACAACTGCACCCCTAAAGTACCTGCTACATCTGTTCATTGCTCACCTTGCCGAAAGCAGCTCTGCTCAAGTACCGTGTTGTACACTGTTTCAGTTTTAACAACTGAAAACAGATACAAGACAATCATTCAGCTGCCAGCATTAGCACCCATACCTCCACAACAAAAGGGACCCCGTTTACAACGTTATCATTTCAAAACAGCAGCCCCCTTGCCTCAGCACCTCAGAAGTACATCAAGCCAGTCACCGAGTTGTCTACGGAGTGCTGAACAGTTCCAGAAGGAGCTCTTTCCTGTGACAGGTTCCTCCTAGCTTTTACACTCTACTGGGGACAGGAAAGAAATAAGAATAAACATTTCAAAACCCCTTATCTGTAAGCTTTCAAGATTCGACAGACCTCCTCAAGCACACCGTTCAAGCACTTATGCGAGCAGCTGCTCACAAGCAGATATACTCTCCCAAATCCACATCTGCCAACCACCAGAGATGACTGTGCCAGCTGCCCTTCAGTACGTGCCCAGAGGCAGACCGGATGCCTTTGCCAAAACAGTCCAGACAATGTATTAGTACACCCATGCACTGCCACATTAATCACTAACTGCCAGGCAGGACAGCTCCAGACCAAACACATACACACACAGCCACGCCACAAACACTACAAACAAAACACACAACACAAGGCGCAAGAAAAGGTGACCCCCCAGAGGGAAGCTCTATGGCAACAGCAAGTCAGAATAGGTGCTCTGCACCAGACCCAAGGAGAGACTCAAATGTCACGACATGCAACTGGAAGCAACTGCCAGAACTGGGATGATGGAGGCCTAAAAAGCCTGCCTTCAAGACAAGAGACCAGAAGGATGGGGACTGAAAACCCCGTAAAACAAAGCTTAGGAAATTAATTCCCAAGCAAGAGCTCCTGATGCGGCCCAGATGACTTCTGCAAGAGTGAGGATGGAAACAGGCGCGATCTCAAACAGAATATGATGCACAAGACCTGAAACAGACCTCCTCTTTAAGCAGCGACTGCAACACAAGAAGTGCTCAGATCAGAGTCATGATGACAAAACATGCATTGAGGCCCTTCAGCACCACTACCAAGTCGCCTGTCTAGTCAGTCCAGTGTAAAAAGCTAGGAGGATATCAAGACCCAAGAAGCACAGAACAGACATCGCAGAAGCAACACAAGACAGACAAACAGAAGGAAACTGTCCTGCCTGGCGCACGCACTCACTCTACAAAATAATCCCGCTTCTTCTATTAGCCT
The DNA here is from genome assembly GCF_009819795.1 of Aythya fuligula. Taxonomy (NCBI): domain Eukaryota; kingdom Metazoa; phylum Chordata; class Aves; order Anseriformes; family Anatidae; genus Aythya; species Aythya fuligula. The sequence goes on along the minus strand of NC_045559.1, from coordinate 207,003,628 downwards.
GGTGACCCAGCCACAAGCAGCCTGAACGTGACCCAGCCTGAGCCACCCTCACCGTGGAACCAAGTCTAGTCAGCCAGCTGGCTCCATGCTGCTCTGACTCCCAGCTCCCATTAGCCACCCCAGATATGCAAATACCAGGTGCCCCCCAACTTAGCTCTCAGATTGCTGAATGGTAAAGTCCCTCCGCTTCAAGAAACGCACAGGCACTGATTTTCATCTTAGTCAATTGCCAGGCTCATCATCAGCTGCAAAAACAGAGTACCAGCATTCACTAGGACGCCGGCCCCATTGCTCACCGTCTCCAAAATGCTGACCACTACTGATGCAACATACGATTGTGCTCACCTGTTCCTCTCTGAGTCCAAGCTCCAACAGTGCAGCCAGTGTCATCCACACCACCTGGCAAAACAAAGGGATTAAATGATCGTTGCGTTCACAACAAGTCAGCCAATGGTGTTTGTTTTTTTTTTATTGTTGTTTTTTGTGTGTGTGTTTCCTGTATTTATTTTTTAGTCTGCTTTAGCTCAACGGCATGCAGAGTGCAAACAAGAGAACTGGGGTGTATCTAGAAGCAACAATCCCCACGCTTTTGCTGCAGCTTTGAATATTAAAAGGACAATACGACCCAGCAAGTAACTGGAACTTTCTTAACTGGAATTAGCTCAAACTGTTATTTACATTGAAAGAAAAATCTAGGAGCAGAACACATTATACACCAACAAAATTAATTCCATTTCATCCCCAGAAAAAAATCACGTACTCTCATCCCCTCCTGTACCTCAGCCGCTTGCCTACCCCATGTGGCACGTGCTTCCATCTGTTCCCTTTACCCACTTATAGCACCTCTAAAAGGCAAACTGGAATTTTACTCTATTGGATGTAGGAAAATAACTGCAGTGACAACCGCACCCCAAAAACAACAGTTACCTCTGCTCATCACGCACCAGAGTCACTGCAGAGGCAGCTCGGGTCAAGACGTCCTGCACTGTGCACTGCACACTGCATTTCAGCCTCAACAAAGGAGAAAGACAGGCAGAAGATAAACATTCAGCTGCCAGCAGTAGCACCCATCCCTCAACAAGAAAAGGGACCCCATCTTGAGTTTTATCCTTTCAAAACAGCAGGCCACTTGCCTCTGTACCTGCAAATTAGGTCCAAGCTTGAAAGGAGTGGCCAGCATCACCCACGCCACCTGGGAACACAAAAGGACACAATGACCACTCTTCTTGCAAGCACACACCTGCCACACTGCTCCTCTATCCCAAACAGCCTCACCTTGGACCCTCACAGGGAAACACCTGAGCATCTTCCCTTCGCTTCGGATAAGGGATGACCAGGCTGACAACACAAACCTTCCCTCAGAGCTTCGTGACATGAGGATTTCCCTTCCCTGTCCACAGCTGCACAAAGCACATATAGAGACAAGAGAAACGCACACTCTGAGGTACCTCAGAGCTACAGCGTACCTGCTGCAATACCTCTCTCTTCCCAGCTCCTGTACTTCAGCTGCTCACCAGCTCTAACTCAGATTCTTCACTCACAGCACCACAGCAAACTCTGCCTGGGCCACACAACACACACTACACAAGCTACAATGGCTAAGACACACAAACTGGAACATTCCCACCCAATAATCAGTCGCATCGCATAGGAAGGCTGCCGCACACTCTGAGAAACCAAACCTACCAGTCCTGAGCTGCTCCCCACCTCCTCCTGCCAACCACGCTCAGCACACACACTATTTGCCCATCAAAAAACGAAAACCTTAGAACATACACACACACAAAAAAAAAAAAAACCATCTGAGATCCATAAGTGCCAAGAAGACGTGCACGCACAGCAGCCCTGTCAGGGGTAATCACAGACTTACCCTTTGCAGAGGAAAGAGCAGACTCTGATTCAACCCTGCTCAGGCTCTTGGTAATGCTGCATCTACACTGCCAAGCCACATGTAGCATGAAATGAAGCTGGTTTTAGTCCCCTGGAAAATTACACAAGTAGGTTTATACATCTAAATATTAAATTATAGCTCAAAAACAGAAGCGTATCCCACCATCCCAAAGAACAGTAAGCCAGCAACCTCTACTAAATATCCCTCTACTAAATGAATTCCAAGGACTTAGAAATCCAGAAATCCATAGACTCCAGCCTGCCTAGAGAACCCTGCAACTGACTGAAGGAAAACAAAACACTTACCCCAAAGAGCAGCCCAGGCAGAAGGAGCTCTCTGATGCCATGCCTGGGGCTCATATATTATTTGGCCCTGCCCCGCACCCAAACCCAATCACATTGTAAAGGGGAGGGACAAAGCACAAGAAAGTAGGAGCAGAGCAGGAGCAGCAGGTTTTCTTTTTTTTTTTTTTTTTTTTTTTTTTTTAAAATCTGCTTTACCTGAACAACATGCAGAGGACAAGAGACCTGGGGTGTTTCTAGAAGCAACAATCCCCATGCTTTTGCTGCAGCTTTTAATATTCAAAGGACAACACAACCAGTCAAGTAACTGGAACTTTTTCAAATGGAATTACGTCAAACAGGTTCATCATCACTTGCAAAAACAGAGAACCAGCATTCACTAGCATGCCAGAGCTAATACCCACCTCCTGCACAACGCTGCCTACTACTAATGCAACATATCATTGTGCAATACCTCTCTGTTCCCGGTTCCTTTATCTCACCTGCTCAGTAGCTCCAACTGAGAAATGTGCCTGGGCGGCGCCGCGCTAAAATGTGCCCGAACAGACTTATTCTTCAGTGATGAAGTAGGTGACCCTGCTCAGTCTCTTGGCAGTACTGCACTTACGCGGTCAAGAAACCGTACCGCATGGTTTCCCAAAAACAACGTACCTGGCAACCCCGCATAAACATACCTCAAATATGTGAATTCCATGCACATAAAGCCTAGAAGGCTTTATGGTCTAACGACTCGACAGACAGCAAACACACAGGCAAAAGCTCCAGAAATATAACAAACCGCCCCTAACCCTGAGAAAGACCACCGCTTATATGCCCACTGCTGCCATTTTCAGATACACGCTCACACAGGGAGCTTCGATGATGCATTTCTCCTAAACCCTGCTCCATCACTTTGCCACCAAGGTTGTGACTTTGATAAGATTTGACATATAGGCAAAGACTCACAAAAAGCCCCGTAATTCTGCAAAAATCATAAGGGACACAAAAACACAAAGCAAACACACAAAATAACATTGCCATACTATCCGTAAAACTGCTGTAATAACTACTCACCTGAGGAAGAGCTGCATGCAATACAGGCACCTACTACTTAGATCGCTTTACTATGACAGATCCTACCAGTTGCCACCTCGAAAAGACATGCGTACCGGTTTCTACTTGAAAACGCATCAGTCCATAGACTCTGACCCACCTAAAGAACCCTGCAACTGACTGAAGGAAAAACAAAGCACTTACCCCAAAGAGCAGCCCAGGCAGAAGGAGCTCTCTCATGGCACACCTGCAACTCAGTTACTATTAGGTCCCACCTGGAACCTGAAGCCAATCACATGGGAAAGTGCAGGGGGAAAGCACAAAAAAAGCAGAAAGAAGAGGAACAGCAGCTGTGGTTTTATTACCTTATTTATATGGCTTAGCTCAACAGCAGGCAGAGAGCAGACAGGAGAACTGGGGTGTTTCTAGAAGCAACAATCCCCATGCTTTCGCTGCAGCTTTGAATGTTGGAAGGACATTACCACCAAGCAAGTAACTGAAGCTTTTCCTGCTGGAATTAACTCAAACTTTTATTTATGTAGAAAGAAAAATCTAGGAGCAGAACAGATTACATGCCAAAAGAAGAATTCAATTCCATTCCACTCACAGGAAAACTCACTTCCTTCAGCAGGCTATCTGAGAACTAAAAGGCTATGCTGATGGGTCAAAACACACTACAGGACACTGGGGCCGGGCCCTCCGCTGCACTGAATTAAAACCCATCCCTACACTCACCAAGGTACAACCCCAACCCAAACACAGACGCAGCATTTCAGATTCAACACAGTTTTCGGAACTGCTGGAAAGCAGGCTTCATCCTCAGCAAGGCGTGCTCAGGCTACACAGGACAGGGCTTTGGGCACCTCTTTGCCTACCAAAGAAGACAGCCATCAGCACCTGCTTTGTTCCGATTCTAAAGACTAACATCACAGCCCACATTGCCTGGGACACCTGATAAACAGAAGAGAAAGCAACCATACCACTTTCAAGCCATCCCTGCACGTGTCGCTCCTCAATGACCTGCAACCTCTTCTCAAATCCTCAACCGCTTCTGTGGAGAGCCTGCCATGGCACCTGCAAAGCAAGATGGATACCCTTCGCACTCACCTTGTGCTACTTGGCAGTTCTGCTCCAATCCAGCTCACAAACAGCCTGCCCTTCTCGTGCTGCTCTTCAGAGTGCAGCTTGGCCCCTCTGAACCTGTGCGACACACCTGTGAAACAAAAAGAAAAGCATAGGCTGAAGCAGCATCCAAAGCCACAGCACAGCTAGGACAGTTACTCTCATCTGCTCCCTTACCTCGGCCCCCTCACCTGCCCTCAAGGCAGATGCTTCCATCTGCTCTCTTAGGCCAGCTACAACACCCCTGAAATATAAACAGGATTTTTACTGTATTTTGTGTAGTTAACTAACTGCAGTGACAACTGCACCCCTAAAGTACCCGCTACATCTGTTCATCGCTCACCTTGCCAAAAGCAGTTCTGGTCTTCAAGTCCCGTGTTGTACACTGTGTTTCAGCTTTAACAACTGAAAACAGATACAAGACAATCATTCAGCTGCCAGTATTAACACCCATACCTCCAAAACAAAAGGGACCCCATTTACAATGTTATCATTTCAAATCAGCAGCCCCCTTGCCTCAGCACCTCAGAAGTAGATCAAGCCTGTCACCGAGTTGCCTACCCAGTGCTGAGCAGTTCCAAAAGGAGCTCTTTCCTGTGACAGGTTCCTCCAAAGGTATACGCTCTACTGGGGACAGGAAAGAAATAAACATTTCAAAACCCATATCTGTAAGCTTTCAAGATTCAACAGACCTCCTCAAGCACACCGTTCAAGCGCTATGCAAGCAGCTGCTCGCAACCAGATACACTCTCTCCCCCCCCCCCAACATCTGCCAAACACCACTGAGATGACTGTGCCAGCTGCCCTTCAGTACGTGCCCAGAGGCAGACCGGATGTCTTTGCCAAAACAGTCCAGACAATGTATTAGTACACCCATGCACTGCCACGTTAGCTGTCATCACTAACTGCCAAGCAGGACAGCTCCAGACCAAACACACACACAGGCACACTACAAACATTACAAAAAAAAAAACACAGAACACAAGGCACAAGAAGAAGTGACCCCCAGAGAAAAACCCTATGGCAACAGCAAGTAAGAACAGGTGCTCTGCACCAGACCCAAGAAGCGACTCAAATGTCACAACATGCGACTGGAAGCAACTGCCAGAACTGGGATGATGGAGGCCTAAAAAGCCTGCCTTCAAGACAAGAGACCAGAAAGATGGGGGGTGAAAACCCCATAGGAAGACACTTAGGAAATCACTTCCCAAGCAAGAGCTCCTGATGCGGCCCAGATGTCTTCTGCAAGAGTGAGGATGGAAACAGACGCGATCTCAAACCGAATATGATGCACAAGACCTGAAACAGATCTGCACTTCAAGCAGCGACTGCAAGACAAGAAGTGCTCGCATTAGCCCTATGACAACGAAACAAGCATTTAGGGCCTTTGGTGTGGCTACACAGTTGCATGTCTTGCCTGCTCAGTGGAAGAAGGCAATGAGAATATCAAGACCTGAGGAGCACATAAGATATGATGATCATATCAGGAAATGTTTGATACAAAAAACTATTAATCACATAGTAGAAGTGATCCCCTTAAGCTCCCACTGCAACACAAGCGTTGCTCAGCTCCCAGTTCAACATCAGCATTATTCTGAGGAGGTCACGTGTTCAATACCATCAGGATGGCTTCCCCAGGGCCTGCCGAGCACCAAGAGCAACAGTACAGTACAGCACACACAACACAGATGACAATCTGGGACTGCCCTGCCTGGCACATGTTCATGCTGTACATGACAGAACTCGACACACATAATCTCTCTGCCTGACCTGATCAATCCTGAAAGGCCCCATCCAAAGCAATGACTTAAAAGCACAGACCCTCACCCTACGGGTGCATTCACAACCCCAACTCAAACATAGCACTTGCCCCCCAACTTAGCTTGGGAATGCTGGGAGGCAGGTTCCATCCTCACCAAGGAACACAAAGCCTAGCCAGGACATTGCTTCAGGCACAAGGCTCCTCTTCACCTGCAGAAATAAAGTGCCATCACGCACCAGCACACCAGCCAAATTTCTTCCAGTGAAACACCCACCTCAAACACAACAGTAGTCAACTGACATGCTCCTCTACTGAAATCAGACAGACACCCTCTAGACAACTCCCTGCCTCCCCCTGCCAACCACTCCCAAACACACAATATTTGTCCCTGGACTTAATTCTCAGGGCTCAGAATGCACTATCAATGTGGACCACAGGGGCCAGCTAGGATGTTCCCAGTACCTTCTTCGTAACAGGAAAAGAGGAGTCACCCAGAGGTGCACCAAGAGACTACTACACCAAAAACAATACCCGTTTTCCAACTTTTCTCCACTCACCTTCCCGACCCAGGCTGAGCACTTCCATTCACTGTGCTGAGCCAAAGTCACAGGGCTTAGTCCAAGCAGAAAGAACAGACAAACGTGACAATCCACAAAACAGTCTATACCCACTCGTCTTCTTTCCTCCTGTAAAACAAGAGCCCAGAAGCCCCAGAGCCACGTGCTCCAACCCAGTACCACCGCTATGCTCACCTAACATCCCAAGGAGATGCATCGCACTTCCAGCTCCTCTTGCACTCCGAGCAGCTCCAGCATTTCAGGAGCCGCTGACATCTGGCACGTCTCAGAAACGTGGCAGGAGACGTACTCTGCTGTCGCAAGGTGCTTACAAAGCTGGCCCAACAGGTGAAGTAGTCCACAGAACAACTCAGGGCCCCCACTGCTGTCCACTCACCCTCATGCTTCATTCAAGTTTCCGTGCCTATGCCCTGGGCTACAAGAAACAAAGAGAGAAGGTCACATCCACAATGGACACGCAAACAGTGCAGCTCCTTGCAGAAAACTCAAACAGAGACCACAGCCAGACAAATAAAAAAACCACCCTGAAGTCCACAAATGCTTAAAGTCCATGAATGCACAGCGGCCCCAACAGAGGTAGCCACAGACTTACCCTTTGCAGATGAAAAAGGTGAACCTGCTCAGTCTCTTGGTAATACTGCAACTACGTGGTTGAGCCTCTTGTAGCATGTGATTGTTATAAATGGCTCAGGATTCAAATTAGGATTAAATAAAAAAATAGGATTTATTGAAAGAATATAAAGGAATAGAGGTAAGCAAACAGCGCTGGGTGCACCGGGAGTCTCCGCTCCACCAGGACGCACACCAGTTACATCAAGCAGCTGATTTTTATGCTCCTAGACTAATATATCTTCATTACTACTTCTAAAAAAAATAGATTATTATAATTAGCTTCTGGGGTCCTGTCCCTCCTACTGGAGCATGCGCATCAGTCTCCTCTGGGGGTCTCTAGGGGTCTTTCATGCTGAAGGCTCGTAGTCTTCCTCTCCCCCTTTGTACTTACTTGGCACCATACCAAGTTTATAGAACATTCTCTGCAGGTCTTGTCTCCCAGCCGTCCTTCAGCTTCTTTTTCCTTCCTCTTAATCTCTCGGCCCCCCTAACCAGATACCAAAGATCCGCATAGTATCCCATAACAGTCACTAGTTGTTATCAGTTGTTTTGAAACTCCCAGACATCAAACACAAACAGCTTTCTTATTTGACGCTTCACGAGTAATTAAAACATTCTTCCCCAGCCATTCACAGACACATCTATAGCAGTGTTAAGTTAATCTCGAAGAAGACAGGCAAAAAGGCTGTAACTGTTAGAAATAGAAGTCCGGAATAACAAAAGCAAACAGGTTCATAAATTTAAGGAGTGTTTTCTGAAGACGTGATAAATTAACTAGAATGAGGGGGAGACTGGGACACACTGCATCTGTGGTTCAAGAATTAAATTGCCAGTGCAGGGCCCAGAGGCAGACAGGATTCAAACAGAATTGTTCTTTATGGACACGAATTGTTAAAACATTCCTCACATGATCAAGCTGGTTTTAGTCCTCTGGTAGTCCTTTGGAGAGTTACAAAAGTGGGTTGATTCATCTAGAGATTAAAATACAGCTCAAAAACAAGAGTGTATCCCACCATCCCAAAAAACAGTGAGCCAGCAACCTTCACTAAATATTCCTCTACTAAGTGAATTCCAAGCACTTAAAATCCAGAAATCCATGGACTTCAGCCTGCCTAAACAACCCTGCAACTGACTGACGGAAAAACAAAGCACTTACTCCAAGGAGCAGCCCAGGCAGAATGAGCTCTCTAATGCCATGCCTGGGGCTCATATACCTTTTGGCCCCACACAGCACTCAAACCCAATCACCTGGTAAAGAGGAGGGGCAAAGCTCAAGAAAGTAGGAAGAGAGCAGGCACAGCAACAGCTGTGATTTTTTTTTTTTTTTTTTGCTGTTGTTTCTTTCTTCTCTGTTTGTTTCTTTTTTAAAATCTGCTTTAGCTCAGAAGCATGCAGAGAGCAGACAAGAGACCTGGGATGTTTCTAGAAGCAAAAATCCCTGTGCTTTTGCTGCAGCTTTTAATATTGAACTGACAGTATCACCAAGCAAGTAACTGAAACTTTCTGAACTGGAATTAGTTTAAACATGCTCATTCCCATCTGTAAACACAGAACCAGCATTCACTAGCATGCTAGCCCATACATTTCTCCTAAACCCTGCTCCATCACTTTGCCACCAAGGTTGTGACTTTGATAAGATTTGACATACAGGCAAAGACTCTCTAAAAGCCCCGTAATTCTGCAAAAATCATAAGGGACCCAGAAACACAAAGCAAACACACAAAGTAACATCACCATACTATCCATAAAACTGCTGTAATAACTACTCACCTGAGGAAGAGCTGCGTGCAATACAGACACCTACTACTAGATTGCGTTACTATGACAGATCATACCAGTTACCACCTCAAGAAGATGTGCGTACCAGTTTCTACTTAAAAATGCAACAGTCCATAGACTCTGACCCACCTAAAGAACCCTGCAACTGACTGAAGGAAAAACAAAGCACCTACCCAAAAGAGCAGCCCAGGCAGAAGGAGCTCTCTGATGGCATACCTGCAATTGAGTTACCATTTGGTCCCACCTGGAAACTGAAGACAATCACCTGGGAAAGTAGAAAAAAAAAAAAAAAAAAAAAAAAAAAGAAAGATGAGGAGCAGTAGCTGTGGTTTCTTTACTTATTTATATGGCTTAGCTCAACAGCATGCAGAGTGCAGACAAGAGAACTGGGGTGTTTCTAGAAGCAGACTAACACAGTCCACCAAAAAACTCAGAGTCCCCACTGACATCCACTCTCCCTCGTGCCTCATTCAAGTTTCCGTGCCTAAGCCCTGAGCAACAAGAAACAAATAGAGAAGGTCACATCCACAATGGACACGCAAAGAGTGCAGCTCCTTGAAGAAAACTCAAACACAGAAACCAGAGCTAGAAAAAAAAATAAACAAACAACCTAACGTCAACAAAAGCCAGAAGGCCATGAATGCACAGGAGCCGCAACAGAGGTAGTCACAGACTTACCCCTTGAAGATGAAAAAAGTGAACCTGCTCAGTCTCTTGGTAATACTGCACCTACGTGGTCAAGCCTCTTGTACCATGCAATCAAGCTGGTTTTAGTCCTCAGGACAGTTACACATGTGGGTGTATACATCTAGAGATTAAAATATAGATCAAAAACAGAAGAGTATCCCACCATCACAAAAAACAGTGAGCCAGCAGCCTCTACTAAACATCCCTCTACTAAGTGAATTCCAAGCACTTAAAATCCAGAAATCCATAGACTTCAGCCTGCCTAAACAACCCTGCAACTGACTGAAGGAAAAACAAAGCACTTACTCCAAGAAGCAGCCCAGGCAGAATGAGCTCTCTAATGCCATGCCTGGGGCTCATATACCTTTTGGCCCCACACAGCACCCAAACCCAATCACCTGGTAAAGGGGAGGGGCAAAGCACAAGAAAGTAGGAAGAGAGCAGGCACAGCAGCAACTGTGATGTTTTTTTGTTTTGTTTCTTTCTTTCTTTTTTGTTTTTTTTTTTTTTACTCTGCTTTATCTCAAAAACATGCAGAGAGCAGACAAAGCAAAAATCCCTGTGCTTTTGCTGCAGCTTTTAATATTGAACTGACAGTATCACCAAGCAAGTAACTGAAACTTCTTCAACTGGAATTAGTTTAAACACGCTCATTCCCATCTGTAAACACAGAACCAGCATTCACTAGCCCTAACCGTAACCCCAACCCTCACCCTAAACCCTAACCCTAGCCCCAGCCCTAGCCCCTAACCCCAACCCTAGTTTCTGAGAACTACATTTCCCGGCATGCTCTGGGCATTCAACATGGCCTCCCGGAGGTCCGGAGTCCCAGAACTTCATTTCCCGGTATGCTCTGGGCACTCAACATGGCCTCCCGAAAGTCCGGAGTCCCAGAACTACATCTCCCGGCACGCTCTGCGCACTCAACATGGCCTCCCGGAAGCCCAGAGTCCAAGAACTACATCTCCCGGCACGCTCTGCGCACTCAACATGGCCTCCCGGAAGCCCAGAGTCCGAGAACTACATCTCCCGGCACGCTCTGGGCACTCAACATGGCCTCCCGGAAGCCCAGAGTCCGAGAACTACATCTCCCGGCACGCTCTGGGCACTCAACATGGCCTCCCGGAAGCCCAGAGTCCGAGAACTACATCTCCCGGCACGCTCTGGGCACTCAACATGGCCTCCCGGAAGTCCAGAGTCCGAGAACTACATCTCCCGGCATGCTCTGGGCACCAAACATGGCTTCCCGGAAGTCCATTTTTTCCTCATCGTTGCTATGGCGTTGCTAGAGGCCGCACTTCCGCCTCTCGCCGTCCAATCACCGCCCCTCCCGCGTCACGTGCCGCGTCGCTGGCGTATTTAAGGCTCGCCCCCACTTCCGGCCTGCACAAAATGGCGGCCGCCGCGGTGGCCCACGCTTCAAGTGGGCGCTGGAGCCGGGGACGCCCCCGGGGGGGCGTTGAGGACCTGGCCGTGCTTTTTGGTGGGGATTTTGAGGGAATTTCGGGGGAATTGGGGGTTTGAGCAGGTATTTGGGGGTCCTGTGTTGGTCTGGAGAGGGTTGGGGGGTGCTGAGGAGGTTTTGGGGCGTCCTGGGGTGTTTTGAGGAGATTGGGGGGTTTGAGGGGGTCGTGAGGTGTTTTTGGGGGGGTTCTGAGGGGTTTTAGGGGCGATTTGGGGGGTTTGGGGAGGTCCTGGGGGGTTGTGAGGGGGGCTGGGGGGGATTTGGGGTGGTCTTGTGGGGATTTGTGGGGGTCCTGAGGTGTTTTGGGGGGTTTGGAGGGTCTGAGGGGGGGGGTCCTGAGGGGATTTAGAAGCGTTTTGGGGGTGTTGGGGGGCGGGGGTCCTGGGGGGTTTTGAGGAGATGGGGGGGGTGAGGGGGTCCTGAGGTGTTTTTGGGGGTGGTTCTGAGGGGATTTAGGGGCGATTTGGGGGGCTGAGGGAGGTCCTGGGGGGTCATGAAGGGGGCTGGGGGGGGAGTTGGGGGTGTCCTGATGTGGTATGGGGGGTCCTGAGGGGGTTTGCGGGGTCTTGAGGGGGGTCCTGAGGTGTTTCAGGGGGGCTGGGGGGAATTGGGGACATTCTGAGGGGTCTTGGGGGTGAAGCCTGGTGCCGGAAAATTATACTATACCTACCAGCATTCCTTGGACAGCCGGCACAGCCAATCACAGCCAACTACATTTACAGCACACACCGTAACCCTAGCCCTTACCGCCCTTACAAGAAAGCCTCAAGCCCTAACCCTAAAAAACCTCGAAACCCCTACAGACATAACCCAAACTATTTACCACACTAAATCCCTGAAGACCTATGCCTAAAACTCCTAACCCAATAAATTAAGATGTTCAAATCCCAAGCCCACAAAATTAAGACACTCAAATCCCAAACCCAAAAAATAGGACTCTCAAAACCTAAACCCAAAAATTGAGGACACTCCAAACACTAACCCAAAATATTAAGATGCTCAAAACCCAAACCCAAAATATTAAGATGCTCAAAACCCAAACGCAAAATATTAAGATGCTCAAAACCCAAACCCAACCCAAAACATTAAGATGCTCCAAACCCTAACCCAAAAAATTAGGACACTCAAAACCCGAACCCTGGAGAACCTAACCTAAATAAATAAATAAAATTTTAAAACCCTAACCCTAAATAACTTACCTAAAATAAAACCCTAAGACCCTAACCCTAAAAAACCTATCAACACTACAACCCAAAAACTCTAAAACCCTAACACGCTAACCCTGAAAACCTTAAAACCTTAACCCCCAAATCCCTAAAATCCTAACCATTAAAAATCCAACCCTAAAAAACTTAAAATCCTAAACATAAACCCTGAGAACACTTACCCTGAAACCCAACCCTAGTGCCCTACCCCTGAAACCTTAAAACCATGAATCAATCTTTGGAAAATAACATAGGTTCAGGAGAGGATCTCAGTAAAGTAGCATTTTTATTCGAGATTACAATGGTGGGCGTCACACAAGCAGGAGGGTGCCTACTAATTCCATACACAGTTTATATACTTTCTTTTTTTCCTCCCTAGGACCGGGACCCTCCCCTATTTCCCCATTAACTGTGCAATCCAGGTTCATACTCTACCTGGTGCTTCACATAAAATACACAGCTGCTGGCCTGTTACAAGTCACATTTCTTTTGAGGCTTTTACTCTTCGAGGTGGTAATGTTTCTTACACCGTGATTTCCACCTAATGGCAGTAAGGATTCTGGTTGTCTGCATTTTACAAGGTTGTCTGTTGTAATAAATCACTAAGTCCCAAATAGGATTACAATCAAAGTTTACAATTTATTAAATGAATAGAGGTAAGTAAACAGCACTAGATGCACCGGGAGTCTCTGCTCCACCAAGACGCACACAAGTTACATCAGGCAGCTTGTTTTTATGCTGAGGACCTGGAACCACAAAGTAAACACACAAAGTAACATCAACATCCTATCCATAAACATGCTATAACAATTACTCACCTGAAGAAGAGCTGCATGCAATACAGGCACCTACTACTAGATTGCTTTACTATGACAGATCCTACTAGTTACCACCTCAAAAATACGGGCTTACCGGTCTCTACTTAGAAACACATCAGTCCATAGACTCTGACCCACCTAAAGAACCTTGCAAGTAACTGAAGGAAAAACAAAGCACTTATCCCAAGAAGCAGCCAAGGCAGAATGAGCTCTCTGATGCCATACCTGGGGCTCATATACCATTAGGCCCCGCCCAGTACCCAAACCCAGTCACCTGGGAAAGGGGAGAGGCAAAGCATAAGAAAGTAGAAAGAGCAGCAGGAGCAGCAGCTCTGTTTTTTTTTTCTTCCTTTTTTTTTTTTTTTTTTTTTTTTTCTTCTTTTTCTAGCTTAGCTGAACAGCTTGCAGAGTGCAGACCAGAGAACTGGGGTGTTTCTAGAAGCAACAATCCCCATGCTTTTGTTTCAGCTTTTAATATAGAATGGACACTATAACCAAGCAAGTAAATGGAACTTTTTCAACTGGAATTAGCTCAAAACTTTCTTTTACACAGGAAGAAAAATCTAGGAGCATAACACATTACACACCAAAAAAATAAAAAAGCAATGTAGTAACATCACTCAACGGAAAAAAAAAAAACGTGCATGCACGGCACCGCTCAGCCTGCAGTATCCTTCAAAAACAGCAGAAAAAATGCACACCACACTGTCTAGGGGAGGAAATAACGGCCCAGAGCAACATGCCACTCCTGGCTTGGAAGCCGAGCAGTAATGCTAAACTACATTTCCCGGCGTGCCCCATGAACCAGCATGGCCGACCAGAAGCCCAAAGACAACAACTCCCGGCATGCTGCTGGGCACGAAGGCTGGCCACCGCTACTGCGCATGTGCACAGCCTCTGCTCCTGCTGTACCGATTCTTCGCCAGCAGGCGGCAGCAGAGAGCGACGGACCGCTTCTGCGCCTATCTGCCCGCCGTACTGATGTTCGGCCAGCAGGTGGCACCACAGAGCTCCGCGGCGCCCGTTCCGAGCCAGCCTGCTCTGCTCACGCGCGGAATCAGAACTGCAGCAATGGCTTTGAGACAGTTTGCTCGTTAAGGGAAGCAGCGTGAACTGCGCGGAACACCGCACGAAAACAGCAAGACACTCCACTCTGCTAACGCGGAAGGAACTGCCCTTCCGAACTATGAACGTGCCACGTCAGGCTTGAAAGCTGAGTGGCTTGAAAACTACATTTCCCGGCGTGCCCTGGAAACCAATGCGGCTGACAAGACCACAACTACCAGCATGCTGCGCGGCACGGTGCTCACAGCCACCTGACCCTGCGGACGCCCCGGAGCCACCCCCGTCGTCAGCCCTGCTCCCCCACCTCACGGTTCCGCCCCCCCCCCGTCAGAGGCTTTCCCTGTCCCAGTCTCCTCCACACCCTCACCTCTCCCCTGCTCCTCTGCAAGCAGAAGCAGCGCTGGCCACGCTTGCTAACCACTCTCTCCATGCAGACCGGCCCTAGCACACCCACCCCTGGGAGCAAAGACATCACAGGGCTACTCCACTGCTGCCTTTGCTTCTTCCCCCACTCCCCTGGCCCAACAGCCTGCAGCCCCCCAGCAAGATGGGCCCCACACGCCAAGGAGCAGTCCACATCTATCAGCCCCTGCAGCCTCAACTGGGGCCCTGCTCCAGGAACTGGGGACCCTCCCACCCCATTATGGAACCCGCACCCACTGACACAGGGATGGCCCCTGACCCACAGCTACAAACACAGACAGCAGTGCAAGCCAGAAAGCAAACTCTTTATTAACTGGTATACAGGACTCCCCAGAGGGAGACTGTGGCAGGGTTCTCTGCCCATACGTGGGAAAAAAAAAGTGACAGAAAGAAATTGAGAGAGAAATAAAATCATACAACCATAGAATATCCTGAGTTGGAAAGGATCCATAAGGATCATTGAGTCAAACTCCTGGCTCCACACAGGTCTATCCAAAAATTCAGACCACATGACTAAGAGCACAGTCCAAGCACTTCTGGAACTCTGACAGGCTTTGTGCTGTGACTATGTCCCTGGGGAGCCTGTTCCAGTGCGCAACCCTCTCAGTGAAGAACCTAGGGAGCAGGAAAGAAAGATTGAGAAAAATCAAATACTGCTGGGGCAACAGGACTGAGAAATGAAGAAGGTCTTAGAGGGAGTGGGCAGGGGGAGGCGAACACCTGAACACTGAGACTGAGGGGTCTCAGAATGGGACAGAGATGAGAAAGGAGAGAGCAGTGTGCAGCAGGGTTGAGATGGCAAAAGAGCGTCAAGGGAAGGGGAGAAGGACAGAGGCACAGAAAGAAACAGGTGAGCAAGCTGGACAGAGGGCTTGATGGCACGATGGCAGAGGCCATAGGACAGAAAGATGCGGACAGGTAGGACAAGGACCGGAAGGACTACAAGAGCAAAGAGCAGGGCAGACATGGGTACTTAAACATTAACAGGGGACAGTTGGTGTGTAATTGAGAAAGACGGAACAAAGGACAGAGTGGGGAAAAGAACGACATGGACAGAGAAGGAAAAGCCTAGGATGAGCAGAGAGGAAGGGGAAGTGGGGGAGGGGAGCAGGATAGAGAGAAGAAAGAACCTAGGAAAGGCGGCAACACAGAGGAAAAGGGACAGTAAGCAGGATGCAGTAAAACATGCAGATGGGAAGTAGGCCATACAGAGAGCAAACAAGCAGGACAGGGAAGAGGACTGAAAAGCATTCCAAAGAGACAGACGGGCTAGGAGGAGACAGGGGACAGAGAAGGGTTGCAGATACAAAGGGGAGCAAAGGCAGCCTGGGATGCAGAACAGGGGGGACACAGCCTCAGGGACCTGGCGCTTACCACAGCTCCCACTCTGGGCGCTGCCAAGAGGATTTCATGGTTCAGACACTTCTCGCTCGCTCGCTCTCCCGGTTTCCTCCTCTGTAAGGATCTGGAGGCTCAGCTGTCACCCGACCAAGAGAATACGCAGGGGTGCATCTGCAACAATGGTAGATGGTTGTCCACAGCCCTTGTATTTCATAGTAATCTTTCATAACTGAATAGTGGAAGGAGAAAAAAGATACACACCATGTCCACAAAAGCTTTTGTGGAGAATACTTAAAGAAAAACAACAAAAATAGAAATATTAAGCAGCCAGTACATCAGTTTTGTTAACATACTAGAAATTTCCACATTCTTTACCCTTTACCTTGAAGATGTCACCCAATTCTGTCACTGTTGACCATTAGCATTTTTAAAATTTTTCATTTAGCATTTTTTTAAATTTTCATTTAGAGGGAGAACGGGGAAAAAAAAAAAAAAAGAGGGGTGAGGGATTGTAGTGGGTTTACGTGGCAAGGTTTTGGTAGCAGGGAGCCATAGGGGTGGTTTCTGTGAGAAAGATCTAGAAGCTGCCCCATGTTTGGGAAGGGCCCCATTGTTTTCCAGATCTGAGCCAATAAGCGATGTTGTTTTGCGCCTCTGTGAGAGCATATTTAAGACAGGGAAAAAACGCTGCGCCAGACAGCAGCCGGGAGTGAGAGAACAGCTTTGCAGGTGCCAAGGTCAGTGTAGAGGGAGGGGGAGAAGTGCTCCAGGCGCCAGAGCAGAAGTCCCCTGTGGCCTGTGATGAGGACCATGGTGAAGCAGGATGTCCCCCTGCAGCCCATGGAGTACCACGGTGGAGCAGGGTTCCACGCTGCAGCCCATGGAGAAGACCACGGTGGAGCAGGTGGCCCTGCACCGACGGAGACTGCCGCCTGTGGAAGACCCCTGCTGGAGCAGATTCCGGGCCGGACCTGTAGCCCGTGGAGAGGAGCCCACGCAGGAGCAGGTGACCTGGCAGGAGCTGCTGCCCGTAGGGGAGCCAGGTTGGAGCAGTTTTCTCCTGAGGGATGGACCCCGTGGTACGGACCCATATCTGGAGCAGTTCTGGAAGAGCTGCTGCCTGTGGGAAGACCACGCCGGATCAGTTCATCAAGGACTGCATCCCGTGGGTGGGACCCCACAGCACAGGGGACGAGAGTGACCGAGAAGAAGTGGCAGAGAAGAAGTGCTGTAGACTGACCATAACCCCCATTCCCCCGCGCCGCTCGGGGGGAGGAGGTGGAAGAGGGTGGATGGGGGGGAAGGTGCTTTTGTTTTTTTTTTTTCCTTTGTTTTCTCACTTCTCTCGCTTGTTAGTAATAGGCAATAAATCTTACTATCTCCTTATGCCGAGTCTGTTTTGCCCGTTACAATAATTATTGCATGATTTTCTCGTCTTTATCTCAACCCTTGAGCCCTTTTCACATATTTTCTCCCCATTCCTCTTTGAGGAGGGGGAGTGAGAGAGCGGCTGTGGTGGAGCTCGGCTGCCCACTCGAGCAGAACCACGACAGGGATGAAGTGGCACAGCCATTTCTTTCCTCAGTAACACGAGCAAAAAGCTCACTCAGCAAGAACATGCTTTAAATCAGTCCATCCAACCCAAGAGGGGACTCCACCACACACACACACACTCCCGCTGCCTCTTGCAGCTCTTCCCACATCCCCCTGCCATCTCTCAATGTTCGTCCCCCCTCACGCCCAGACTCCCAAAGCCCAGCACAGCAGAGACTCTCCTCCCCCCCCTGCCGGTAGGGTCTGCTCCAGCACACCCCCAGCCCTGCACAACGGCTGTTTCCCCAGAAGCCACCGACCGCAGCGCCCTGACCACCTGACTGCCTTGCCCCGCACATCATCATGGGGCAGCCCTGACCACCAACCTCGGTGCGGCACCGTGCCTCGCCATCCCATCCTGAGCAGAGCCCGGCACAGCTCCTGCTCCGGAGAAGGGCGCTGCCATGTTGCCATGGCCAGGGCATGCAGTGCCAGCCCTACAGCATTGCTCGGCTCTTGCTCCTCAGTTAGCTCCGCATGTGCATGGAATCAGAGCAGCAGGCATGGCTTGCCAGAGCAGCACTGCTGTTCAAGCTTAAACAGAAAAACAACAACAACAACACACACAGCTTTATGCGTTTACACAACTTAGGGCAGAGGTTGCCCCTTTGTTGGGGTGGTACGCAATAAAGGCACCTACTACTGTATAGATGGCTTTACTCTAAATTATCCTGCTAGTTGCTACCTCAAAAAGATATGCTTAACTCTCTCAACATTGAAATGCATCAGCCTATAGACTCTGACCTACCTAAAAAAAACCTGCAACTGACTGAAAGAAAATCAACTCACTTACCCCAAAAAGCAGCTCGGGCAGGATGAGCTCTCTGATGGGATGCCTGTGGCTCATATACCATTAGGCACTACCCAGCACCCCGCCCCAATAGCCTGGAAAAGGGGAGGAGCAAAGCACGGGAAGGGAGAGAGAGCAGGAGTAGCAGCCTCTGTGTTAAATATCTGCCTTAGATCAACAGCTTGCAGTGTTACTGGAAGCAATAATTCATATGCTTTTGCTTCAACTTTTAATATCAAAAAGACGATAATCTAGGAGGGTAACAGATTACACGCCAAAAAAAAATCAATTCAGTGTAATAACATGACTCAAAGGAGAAATCAGGCACTTGAGTAGGCTATCTGAAAACAAAAGGTTACACAGCTGGGTCAAAAAATAAATAATAATAATAATAAAAAACAACAATCAAGGTCTGAAAAGGGTACAGATACCCTCAAAGGGCACAGGAGAAAAAAAACAGTGGTATTTAAAAGACCTACAGAACCTCAGGAGGGACCTGAGCAGAGCACACAGGTTCTTTGGGAGGAGGGAGGGTTGAGAGCAGGTAAGGCAGGGACTAGAAATGCTAAATAGAGGAGAAAACAAGTGTTGGGGGCCTCAGGCATGTGCAAAGAGAGTAAGGAGGGCTCCTGAGAGGACAGGGGAACAAAGGGAAAGCTGCTTACCTCTGGGAAGTCATCCACGATCTTTGTGCCATGGATGTTTGTCTCACATGCTCGACACACGAGTTAGGGGTCCCCATACGTTGAAGGCTTCTTACCTCTGATAAGTCCCCCCTGGGGCTTTCTTCTAGTAGATTATGGCTTTCCCAGAGACTGCACGGAGAGGCCCTTAGTCCCCCTTATAATCGGAGAGATCTCTCTTGCACAGAGAGATCCTTGCCTGAGCCTTCACAGCCTGTGATGCCATGTGCATGCAGCTGTTCTCAGGAAAACAAGCAGCTTTACAGTCTGAACTGTAAACAGCACGCGTTTCTTCTGGGCAGGTTTCACATCATCATCTCCCTTCGCAGGAAATGGAAAAGTCACTCCTGTTTGCTGCTCCGCCTCTCCCAACATCTCCCTCCCCCCCGCCCCCCATCTTCCCCTGCTGATTTTGCTCCTCTTAGGTCGCTGCACGCCTCCACCTTCCAGAGCAGCTCATTCTCATCGAGTTCTCCTGCATCCTGTCCCCAGCTGTTCCCATCCCACAGTGCTTTCAATGGCAACATTAGCTGTACTCGGAACTCCTTCCCGCTTGGTACCCTCTGCAGCTATCCCTGTTGTGGGAATGGCAGAAAACTCTGCAGGGCATCTGTAGCCATAAGGTTGAAGAATGCATTTACCTGGAAGTTTCTGATGAAAGATTACAAAAAGAGTCACACCTCTTCGCAAATGCATTACGCCTTTCCAGAGAGACACTAAGATGTCACATGCCATCTCTCTGTAACTTTTTCAAATTCAACAAGGATTTGCGGTATTACAAAAAATAACATTAGACAGAGAAGACCAGTAGTCCTGACAAATTCCCTAAGTCAGGAGAACCTGTCCAATCAACCCCAAACCGTTCATTACTTTTGAAAGCCAAACGAGGAGGTGCGTATTCGACTCTTTCCCATCCGTGTTCTTGTTCTGGCTTAACCTGGCAAGCAGGTAGCGCAAATAGCACCGTGGGAGACTTGGGAAGAAAAAATAGTCAAAGCTCATGGGTTCAGATAAAGACAGTTTAATTGGACAGAAATTAAACATCTCCGGCTGTTTCTCTGCCCCAGCTGCCAATCCCGTGGGTCCCAGCCTCCCTGGCACTCTCCCCTCCCCTCTTCCTTGCCGGGGAACACCAGCCCCCCCCCATGACACCTGTCCCACCGTACAAAGACAGCACAGACCTAAGCGCCCCCCCTTCCTTCACACCACTACCCTCCTGCCCGCTGGCCCCATGCCTGCAGCTCCCTGGCAAGATGACCTGCACACCCAGAGGGACTGTCTGCATCTGTCGACAACACCCCTCCCGCAGCCGGTGAAAACGGGGTCAATCCCCAAGGCCCTGCCCCCTCCGCACCCACCCCGCTATGGAACCTGCACCCACGGACATGGCGATGGCCACTGGACACAGGGCTACAAACACAGATGGGAGTGCAAGCCAGAAGGCAAACTAACTCGTGCACAGGACTACTGGGAGGGAGGGAGGCTGCAGTGGGGCTCCCTGCCCATACGTTCTCCCCTTCCCCTGGGGGACCATGGGGCTTGGGCATAAAACAGCGTCCTTCCCTCTGTCCATCTCTGCATCCGTCCAGTGGGGAACCATTGCCTCCTGCAGCCACAGGCTGCAACGAAGCACAGGAGAAGGAAGAAAAACGAAGGAAAAGGGCACAAGCAGGACACAAACAGCGAGAGAAAACAGACAGCGGGCGCAAATGGACAGAAGAACCACCCAGAGGGCAGGGAGCAGGACAAGGATGATCAAGAGGGTTGGTCAAGAAACACAACAGAGGCACAACTGCAACGACACGGACGACTGAGAGTCATAAAAAATTTACTATTACTGACTTAAGACATTTTTTGGTTTGGGGAAGTAAAAAACAAAACACACCATAGCAGAGATGACTGTTTAACAGCCTCTGCATTTCCAATATTTGAAAGGAAAAGTCACGAGGATAAGTGCAAAAGTATGCAGCTATTACCAACAGAGACACCAGAGGTAGGCTTCTCAATATTGCTTTTGGTATTTCAAAGGGAAAACATCAAGCCTAATATTTTTCATCCATAAGGCCTTGGGGAGCAAGCAGAACCCAAGACTCTTAGTATGTCTTCTGAGAATCCCAGCTTACAGTTAATGGCTTCTGGTCGCACAGGATGAGGCAGAGGTATAATTAATTCCTTCATCTCTCTGGTGTGACTTTTAGAAATGTTCAAATATGACCTATGACACATTCTGTTTCACTTGTTTAATTATGCTTGGCTACATATTTCCAATGACTTTTTAACTCAGTGGCTTCACTTTACTTCCAAGTCAGCACTGTGCAAACTTACGTCCCTTTTGAACACAGCACTGGTCCTCATTTTACCTCTAAGAGCTACCACTGCCACCACAGAGCTACTCCTGGGACACTTCATTTGCAGAAAAACAAAGAATAAATTAAAAAAAAAATCAATGAAGTATACATGCTTGTAATAACTTTATCTCCTAAACCCTTCTCCTTATGCCACCTTTACAAATGCATTCTGGATAGAAAACTGTGATAACATTTTGTTGTTCTTGGATCTGCAAGCGAATAGCTGTCTCACCATGGTGCAGTGGCACAGTTCAGTCCTGTTTGGTCCCAATTAGTGGCTGGTCAGAATATTTCTGAGGCTCAATGAGACGGGCTTTGGGTTCAGGTGTGTCCCAAAGGAGAAGCAGTTCCCACCACCACCAATAAGCAACAACTCCTTTTCATTTGGCAGAAAAACACTACTATGATTATGCAGCATTAATGGCCACTCCAAATGCTCCTGAAAAGAAAGAGATTTTAAGTCCTTAGCCTGAAACAGAAACCTGTGTAGTCTGGGGGACACCAGCCAGTCACATTCTGGAGAGGTACACAAAGGTCAAGATGGGGAATTGGACATAGAGCAGTAGGACGTCTGGACAAAGTACTCAAAAATCAGAAAGGGAATGAGAACTAGTAGCTTCTCTAATTACTCAGAAATTCAACATCTTAGGGTGGGACTTTTTTTTTTTTCCGTACTAAGGAGCAAAGGGAAATGCAGTAAGTTCACCAGTTAGGCACCTGGTAAATTCTGTTTCAATTATTGTGTCCACCAATCTGGATCAGACTTAGGAAGTAATCTTTGAACATACAGGACTTCAACAGATGTATACCTCATACAGTGCTGTAGAGATACTTCATATAGACACCTTCATTAAAAAAATAAGGACAACCACAATGGGTGACCATTTAGTCAACTACACCAACTACAAATATGGACAAAAAAAGATACCTAGAGAAGAACGTAAAAGCAAGGAAACCATAATGTACTCTTCTAAGATACTCCACTCACTGAACAACTTGCAGTTCAGTGATTCTGAATGAGAGAATGTCTTCGTACTCTCCAGGCCTCTAGAATTACTGGATAAGAAAATCACCAGGAGTAGTCAGCATGGATTTGCCAAGGGGAAGTCATGCTTGACCAAGCTGATGAGTTCCTACAGTGAAATGACTGGCCTGGTAAATGAGGGGAAATCAGTGGATATTACCTACATGGACTTCAGTAAGGCTTTTCATAGAACCATAGAATCATAGAATGGCTTGGGTTGGAAGGGACCTCAAAGATCATCTATTTCCAACCCCCCTGCCATAGGCAGGATGCCATCAACTAGAT
The DNA here is from genome assembly GCF_009819795.1 of Aythya fuligula. Lineage (NCBI taxonomy): Eukaryota > Metazoa > Chordata > Aves > Anseriformes > Anatidae > Aythya > Aythya fuligula. Next base: position 206,980,823 of record NC_045559.1, on the reverse strand, counting down.
CAGGTTGCCCAGGGCCTGATCCAACCCGGTGTTGAACACTTCCAGGGATGGGGCATCCACAACCTCTCTGGGCAACCTGTGCCAGTGCCTGGCCACCCTCTGAATGAAGAATTTCCTCCTAACCTCTAATCTAAATCTCCCCTCTATTAGTTTAAAACCATTCACCCTTGTCCTGTCAATATCTGATTGAACAAAGAGTTGCTCTCCATCTTTTTGATAAGCCTCCTTTAAGTACTGAAAAGCCACAATGACGTCACCCCCCAGAGCCTTCTCTTCTTTAGGCTGAACAGCCCCAGCTCTCTCAACCTATCTTCATAGGAGAGGTGCTCCAGCCCTCTGATCAACTTTGTGGCCCTCCTCTGGACCTGTTCTATCAGTTCCACCTCCTTCTTGTGCTGGAGGCTCCAGACCTGGACACAGTACTCCAACTGGGGCCTCACAAGGGCAGAGCAGAGGGGGACAATCACCTCCCTCAACCTGTAGGTCATGCCTCTGTTAATGCAGCACAGGATGCAGTTGGCCTCCTGTGCAGTATTCTATAATATGGATGCAGAAGGATTGGTAGCTGCTTTTGCTTATGAATTGTTTGGCTTGACTTAGATGCAAATCTGTAGGCTTTAGAACCTACCAGTTCTGTTCTCAAGTATTGACAGTATTGTGTAGCGTATGTGGATTGGTCCCAAGTTCTGAAAGACTGGAAGTATTGGTTTTCTGTGCAGCACTGGATACTATTAGTATTACTGCTTTTATACATGTGTTAGAAGGTGATAGCACCAAAAGTTTTTGGCTAGTAACTCTCTATGTGCTTAAAGTAGCCATGCACAGAGTGCATGGTCACATACATGGTCACATACATTACAGAATCATATGAGAGATGTCATATACATTAAATTTTATCATATATTTTTTTATATTGCTCTATTATTTTGGATAAAACTTCATTACCATTGTACCATCATCACTGCTATGGAAAAAGCTGCAATGTCAGCCAGATGTCCTCATACTGCCTATCATAAAAAACAAATCTGTTACAAATTCCAGTTTCATCTGTACATGTGCATCCTATCCTAGGTATCTCAGGAAATCTGTTACGTTATGTAAAAGAAAAATAAAAGCTTTTCAAGCAAGAGGAGCTTTCTCCAACCAGTATTAACACAGATTAGGGCTACTCACATAGACAGGTTCAGATTTAGGAAAGTTTTGCCCAGACTATGCCAAAATCCTGCTGTGTAACAAGCACACTTGTATGACTGAGATGAGATCAGGTCTTATGTTTGAGAGATTAAGGCTTATGAGTAACAGCTGAGGGAGCTGGGGTTGTTTAGCTTGGATAAAAGAAGGTTCAGGAGAGACCTTATTGTACTTTATATTTACCTTAAAGGAGGTTGTAGCAAGGTTGGGACTGGGCTCTTCTCCCATGCACCAAGTGGTAAGATGAGGGGAAATAGCTTCAAACTGTGCCAGGGGAGGCTTAGGTTGGATATTAGGAGAAATTTCTTTACTGAAAGGGTTATACGGGATTGGAATAGGCTGCCCAAGAAAGTGGTTGAGTCACCATCCCTAGAGGTCTTCAAGAAATGTCTGGATGTAGAACTTAGCAGCATGGTTTAGGGGTGGACTTGTCAGTACTAGGTTAAAGGTTGGACTAGATGATCTTTGAGGTCTTTTCCAAGATGACTGATTCTATGATTGTTTTCCAGTGAATTACAGAAAAGAATCACAGAAAAGTTGAGGTTGGAAGGGAACTCTGGGCATCATCTAGTACAACCACCCCAGCTCAAAGTAGGCTCAAGTTGAGCAAGTTGCTCAGGACCTTTTCTAGTCAGTTTTTGCATTATCTTCAAGGATGGAGACTCCACATTCAGAAGAACCTGTTCCAATGTTCAATCACCCTTACAGCAAAAAGTAGTCTCATATTTAATTGGAGTTTCCAGTACTTCCATGCTGTTTTCTTCTTGTACTTCAGGCAGCAGCTACAGCACACAGCAATACCCACTGTGAAGTTTTAAGTGAAATAATACCACAGACCTTCATAAAAACTAACTGAGGCTCTGGTTTAATCTATTCTCATCATCCACTGACATCCTGAAATTGCTATATTTGTGCACATCTTAGTACTGCACCCAGTCTGAAATAGTGCAGCTCTGTGCCCTTCTGTCTTTTGCACACTCAGACTCTCCCTCTCTTAAGGCTATTATGTTCTCAAGGCTGGTCAAAGCACTTCAAAATTTGATTCTACCACAAAGAGGTAGAATCTAAATTCTACCATGCACAAATTTGACTCCTTTGCTTTCCCTATTCCATTTCAAGAAAAGGCCCTGAAGTTACCACCTTCCTTCGCACAACACTGTTTACCCTGAAAAATATAATCAGTACTTACCACACTAATTGTGTAGTCCAAGCAGAGACCAGTTATTAAGTCAATGACAGTGATGCCTGGCACAGAGAATGAGTGAAGCCACACTCCACCAACAAGCAGTAGTTTTCCATCATGCACGTGAGCAGTATGTGAATACCTGTGAGTTCAAAATTAGATTGAACTCCATTAATAATGGGAGACAGCTAGAGGCAGGCCAAAGATTCACTGCTGAACACCTTCTACTTACCTTGGGATGAGAGGAGGGTGTGTCTCTACTGTCTGCCACTGAAAGCCGTTCTCAGCCTCCCTCAGAAAGAAAACTGAACCTAAGGGCTGCTCAGCTGCTCCCAAACCTCCTGCAATTAGCACTCCTCCTTTCCAGCTACAGGCACTGTGAGAGTGACGGCCTTCTGGTACTGGACCCTCAACAGGAATCTAAGAAAACATAAGTCCAAGCCTGAAGGTTGCCTCTCTTCCCATTTTGTCTCCTGTGGGATTTAATATTCCTTTCCTTCCTGCCATAGGATAGGTATAGCTGGGGAGGGGAACAGACTGAGTAAGCACAATTGTAGAATCAGAGAATCAAAGAATCATAGAATGGCTTGGGTTGGAAGGGACCTTAAAGATCATCTAGTTCTGATCCCCCTGACGTGGGCAGGGATATTACCTGCTAGATCAAGTTGCCCAAAGCCTCATCCATGCTGGCCTTGAACACCTCCAGGGATGGGGCATCCACAACTTCTCTGGGTAACTTGTGCCACTGCCCCATCACCCCAAGTAAAGATTTTTCTCCTAACATCTAATCTAAATCCACTCTCTTTTAGTTTAAAACCATTCCCTCTTGACCTATCATTATATGCCTGAGTAAATAGGGAAGAATAAAAAAATCCTCAAGCTGCACACATGGGGGTTTCCTCTAAGGATGGCTACATAGAAGTGTTTCAATTTACACTGTCTTCAGTATTTCTCTAGATTTTATTTAATATTGTTCAGCCTTTATAGAGTTTTATTTCTGTACATGTATTAGAAGTAACTTTGTTTTCCTTCTTGCACGCTGCTCTCTGTTCAAGATACACCTGTGAACCTTAAGTTTACAAATACATGGATTATAGAATCATAGAATCATTAAGTTTGGAAAAGACCTCAGGATAATGTGGTCCAACCATCACTCTACCACTAATGTCACCCACTAAGTCATGTCCCTAAGCACCACATCCAACCTCTCCTTGAACATCCCCAGGGATGGTGATGCCACCACCTCCCTCGGCAACTCATTCCAATGCCTGACTACACTTTCTAAGAAGAAATGTCTCATTTCCAACCTAAACCTCCCTTGGCACAACTTGAGGCCATTCCCTCTGGTCCTATCACTAGTTACCTGTGAAAAGAGGCCGACCCCCAGCTTCCCACCCCTTCCTTTCAGGCAGTTGCAGAGAGCAATAACGTCTGCCCTGAGGCTCCCTTCTCCAGACCAAACACCCCCAGTTCCTTCAACCACTCCCTCTAGGACTTGTGTTCCAGGCCCTTCACCAGCTTTGCTGCCCTTCTCTGGCCACGCTCCAGGGCCTCGATGTCCTTCTGGTAGTGAGGGGCCCAAAGCTGAACCCAGCACTCGAGGGGCGGCCTCAGCAGGGGGACGAGCACCTCCCTGGCCCTGCTGCCTGCACTACTCCTGACACAACCAGGATGCCGTTGGCCTTCTTGGCCACCTGGGCACACTGCTGGCTCATGTTCAGATGAGCATTAATCAGCACCCCCGGATCCTTTTCCTCTGCACAGCTCTCCAGCCACTCTGCCCCAGGCCTGTAGCGCTGCATGGGGTTGTTGTGGCCAAAGTGCAGGACCCGGCACTGAGCCATGTTGAACCTCATCCCTTGGCCTCTGCCCATCGACCCATCCTGTCCAGATCCCTCTGCAGGGCCTCCCTATCCTCTGGTAGATCAACACTTCCCCCCCATCTGCAAACTTACCGAGTGTGCACTCAATTCCCTCATCCAAATCATCAATAAAGATATTAAAGAGGATGGACCCCAACACTGACCCCTGGGGAAAAACCTCCAGTGACTGGTTGCCAGCTGGATTTCACGCCATTCACCACTACTCTCTGAACCCAGCCGCCCAGACAGTTTTTAACCCAGCAACGAGCAAGCCATGGGCTGCCAGCTTCTCCAGAATACTGTGGGAGACTGTGTCAAAGGCCTTGCTGAAGTCTAGGTAGACTACATCAACAGCCTTTCCCTCATCCAACAGGCGGGTCAGCCGGTCATAGAAGATGAGGTTGGTCAGGCATGACTTGTCTTGCAGGAACCCATGCTGACTGGGCCTGATCCCCTGGCTGTCCCACACATGCTGTGTGATTGATTTCAAGATCACCTGTTCCATCACCTTCCCTGGCACCAAGATCAGGCTGACAGGCCTGTAGTTCTCCATGTCTTCCTTACAACCTTCATCTGGTCCAGCCAGCTGGTCTAGCCAGCCTCCTACCTCTAGCAGGAGGTTTAGGGGCTTAGGCAGAGGTAGTAGACATATGCTGGTATTCAAGAGATCAATGACTGCAGGGTGCTTGTGAGGTAAGTGCACCCTCAGCAAGTTTGCTGATGACACAAAGTTTGGAGGAATGGCTGATAGCCCAGAGGGCTGTGATGCCATTCAGAGGGACCTCGACAGGCTGGAAGGTTGGGACAAGAGGAACGTCATGAAGTTCAACAATGGCGAGTGCAGGGTTCTGCACCTAGGGAGAAATAACCCCAAGCACCAGTACAGGCTGGGGTCTGACCTGCTGGAGAGCAGCTCGGCAGAGAGGGACCTGGGAGTCCTGGTGGACAGCGAGCTGACCATGAGTCAGCAATGCACCCTTGTGGCCAAGAGGGCCAACGGTATCCTAGGGTGCATTCCAAAGAGTGTTGCCAGCAAGTCAAGGGAGGTGATCCTGTCCCTCTACTTAGCCCTGTTGAGGCCACACTTGAAGTGTTGTGTCCAGTTCTGGGCTGCCCAGTACCAGAGGGACATAGAACTACTCAAGTGAGTTCAGAGGAGAGCTACTTAAATGATGAGAGGACAGGAGCACCTGTTGTATGAGCACAGGCTGAAAGAACTGGGCCTGTTTAGCCTGGAAAAGAGAAGACTGAGGGAAGACCTCATCAATGTGTATAAATATCTGAGGGGAGGGTATCGAGAGGATGGAGCGAGTCTCTTTTCAGTTCTGCCCAGTGACAAGACAAGAGGCAAAGGGCACAAACTGAAGCACAGGAGGTTCCAGCTCAATATGAGGGGGCACTTCTTTACTCTGAGGGTGACAGAGCATTGGAGCAGGCTGCCCAGAGAGGTTGTGGAGTCTCCTTCTTGAGATATTCAAAACCCGCCTGGCTGCTACCCTGTGCAATGTCCTCTAGGTGATCCTGCTCAGCAGGAGGGTTGGACTAGATCATCTTCAGGAAGTCCCTTCCAACCCCACCCGTTCTGTGATTCTGTAAGATATAAGTGTGCACAAATGTTTGCTAGCAAATTTCAAGTTGTACTAGCTGGCAATCAAGAGACTCACAAAGCAGGTAAGAGAGCTCAGGATCTGGGCAGGCATCTCAGATGTGCAGAGGGACTGTACTGATACTTGATGGAACTGCAAATGCACACATGCCTATCAATCTACAGAATAGAGGCATGTGTGCTCTGACTACTGAACTTCCAGTCCTTATCAGCCAAAGAGAAGGGAGGGAACTAAAGGCACTTGACTCTGGATTTCATGTGAGTCCTGGTAATGTTATACATGGGTGCTGTTGAAGGCATCATCTTATCTGTAGCAGTCAGTGTAGCTGGCCATGCCAGTGCACTCTATGTGTGCACATATCTATGTGTCTTTGGGATATACAGTCAGCTTCACTACCAGTTGAACCTGCACACAAGAAAACAGCTGCCATATCTATTAGCCTGGGACAGATACATCCCAGGTCTTTGGGAACACTGGAGAGGATTCCAGTGGCCAGTAAGGAGGAATTTCCAGGCCCAGAGCTGCTGGAAGTGACCGCTACTTATAACAACTGTGAACAGAATTTCCTCCATGCAGTCTGGAATCATGCAGTCTACCATATGCTTAAATACGGTAATACCACTGTGATTTAGTTGAGCTTCCAATAGCACAGCACTTTCTATTCCCCAGGGCCTCCCTATGTTCTTACCACAGCGCAGGAAATTTCTGGAGTGTGCAGGAAATACCAATCTCCTAGCACTGGCTGCACAGCAGAGCGGCCTCCATATATAAAGAGGTACTTCTCACCTGCAGAAAAACAGAATGAAGGAGAAAGAGAAGTTAGAATTTGCAATGTCACAAAAGCAAAAACTTATATTTGCATGGAAGGAAAGCTGAGCTGAGATAGCTGGTCATGCAGCTGTATACTGTTTACTGTTATGTATACTGTTTATATGAAGACATACAGCAACTTAGAATCATAGAATCATAGAATATCCTGAGTTGGAAGGGACCCTTAAGGATCATCAAGTCCAACTCTTGACACCGCACAGGTCTACCCAAAAGTTCAGACCATGTGCCTAAGTGCACAGTCCAATCTCTTCTTAAATTCAGACAGGCTCGGTGCAGTGACCACTTCCCTGGGGAGCCTGTTCCAGTGTGCAACCACCCTCTCTGTGAAGAACCCCCTCCTGACGTCCAGCCTAAATTTCCCCTGCCTCAGCTTAACCCCGTTCCCGCGGGTCCTGTCACTGGTGTTAATGGAGAAAAGGTCTCCTGCCTCTCGACACCCCCTTACGAGGAAGTTGTAGACTGTGATGAGGTCTCCCCTCAGCCTCCTCTTCTCCAGGCTGAACAGGCCCAGTGACCTCAGCCGTTCTTCGTACGTCTTCCCCTCAAGGCCTTTCACCATCTTCGTAGCCCAATAAATTGTTTAAGAGATACAAGCATCACCCTTTTATCTAGATTTTTTATAAGGCAATTGTAGGAATAAAAATATTTCCACTGAGATGCCGTATACTTCATGCTCGTGATCATTGAGAACACCCCCATCACCCACTTATATTATGTACTGTCTGAATGTTTAAAGTCTGAATGTAATTCACACAACACAGTCACAAAAACAAAAGGAACAAACATGTTTTTAAATACAAATAACGGAGTTAAGGAATGAAAATTCAGACAATGGAAAGATGACACCTCTAGAAAACCCTAAGAGCATAAATCATAACAACACAATGACATGGATTGACAGAAAACAACAAAAGAGATGAATCCTCCTAAGACAACAAGAATGCATTTTTTCATAGAAAAGGGAGATCAAGGTAACTTAAGTGTGTTGGAGAATCTGGAGAAGCCTCAAAAAGGAGGTACAAAAGGTGCACTAGTAGTCTGGGTAGATGTCAAGAATGTGCATCATGTTTTCATAATGGACTGTGCAAGTAACACAAGTATTGATCGATTACTTTTGCTGAAAAGCAAAATCAAGGCAAAATAAGATGATACAATACAATCTAACAAAGACAAAAGCACTGTATTATTCATAACATTTTATTTATGCATTTAATTAAACACTGCCCCACAAATTCAAAGTACACTTATACTATAGAGTAGACTAACAACTACTTAGCAATCTCCTGATGCTCTCCTTCAGTAACACCTTGCCAGCTAGTAGAGAATGACATCGCTTAAGAAAGGACAGCTTTAACCTCCTGAATTCCACTCTCAGTCTCACCACTGACTAGCTAACAACTGCTCTAGTTTTCATCCATTACAATCATTATCTTTACTAGAGAAACCTTCAGTGTGCCATTGCTGGTCTTGATTCTACACCTCACAACTAATGAATAGTTATCAACTGCTAACAGAAGTGCAACCTTTCTTCTGAGGCACTTCTTCCAAAAAAAGAGCCATGGATCCTACTCCATAATGCTTTAAAATTAAAATACTGCTCTTCAGAGAAGAAGTCCTGAAGCTTTTTTTCTGGCATGATCAATCATGAATCACTTCAGCCATAAATGATCTCAAAAAATCAGTCTTCCAAAACAAATTATATACCTAGGTTTCAATTCGGCTTACCACTGGGGATTATGGGGCATATGTAATCAGAAATTATCATATTTCACGTTTCAAGAAGAGCCCTTTTGAATATATTTTCTACTTTAGAGGGTACTCAGTCTGTGATAGTTGTATTAAAACTAGGAGTGTGTGGTAGTTTTACCCTAATAAGCAGATGAAATCCATCATAGCCACTCTTTCACTCCCCTTCCTCAAAGGAAAAGGAGAAAATATGGAAAGGGCTGAAAGGTTGCGATAAGGACAGGGATCACTCACCAGTTATCATTATGGGCAAAACAGACTCAGCATAGGGAGTTTAATATAATTTATAACCTATAACTTATGGGCTAGAACAGTGAGAAACTAAAAGCAAACTAAAACACCTTCCCCCTGTATTGGGTTTATGTGGCAAGGTTTTGGCTGCAAGGGTGAGAAGAGCCCAGAAGCTAACCCGTGTCAAATAAGAGCCAGTTACGGCCAGCTCCAAAAAGGAATCTGCTGCTGGCCAGAGTGGAGACACTATGTGATGTTGTTTGTGCCTCTGTGAGAGCATATTTAAGAAAGGGAAAAAAAACTCCTGCACAAAAGGAGCTCGAGAGGAGTGAGAAACAGCCATGCAGACACCAAGGTCAGTGCAGGAGAACAGGAGGTGCTCCTGGTGCTGGAGCAGAAGTTCCCCTAAGGCCTGTGGAGATGCCCATGGTGGTACAGGCCATCCCTCCACAGCCCACGGAGTGGAGCAGATGGTGGAGCACCATGGTGGAGCACCATGGTGGAGCAAATTTCCATGCTGCAGCCTGTGGAGGAAGCCACGGTGGAGCAGGTTAATATGTCTTGAAGGAGGCTGCGGCCCATGGAGAGCCCCTGCCAGAGAAGAATCTGTTCTAGTGCTGTAGCCTGTGGAGAGGAGCCCATGCAGGAGCAGGTGATCTGGCAGGAGCTGCCACCTATGGGGGACCCCTGTTGGAAAAGTTTGCTCCTAAAGGATGGACCCCATAGTATGGACCCATATGGGAGCAATTCTTGAAGAGCTGCTGCCTGAGGGAAGCTCACATATGATAAGTTCAGGAAAGACTGCATCCTGTGGGAGGAACACCATGCTGTAGCAGGGAAAGAGAGTGTCAGCAAAGGAATGGTAGAGAAAAAGCATCATGGCATGACCGTAGTCCCTGTTTCCCACTTTTACCTTTGAATATTACTTCAGTTGTACTGTGTCTCCAGCGCAAAGCAAATGGTTCAGCAGCAGGCTGCAGACTTACAAGCTCCACTGTAATGTCATTTGGATCCGAGTCGTTACAGGTTTTGGGGAACTTAAGCCACAGCATTCCCAAAGCTGCATTTGGGGATGTTCGTCCTCCTACCACCAGGGCCAGGCTGCTTGAGAGACATGACACAGTATGGTACAATCGCTCGTCTGTAGAGACATAAGACATCACAGTTCACACTGATCTTCCATGAAATTCAGAACCTTTGCATCTCTTTGACTGTCAGTGTAATTGCACTCTGACGTCACTTTCCACTAGATGCTATTTCATAGCTAGCATAAAAACATCCTCCTTATCCTTGCCATCAATACCCACCTTGTGATACTCACCCCATCTTTTATCATGATTTTCCTTTTTCACACATCCAGCCTTCCAGTAGCCTTCATGCTTAATTAGCACATGAAAATTTCTCATACGACAGTGCTGTCCATTCTCCTCCCCAAAGCCTCCAGTGGTCAGAATTACATTGGGTGTGATAAGAGCAGAGTGGTGACCATAACGTCTCAAGCCAGAAGCTTCAGAGCGCACTTCACACACCAATGCATTGATACTCCCAACTATCCTGACAGGACCATGATGATGAGGAACTGAAGGCAATGAGAAACAAAGCATGTTAAATTTCATACAAAGAAGCAACACCCACACTTAAAATGACAGATTAAGCACAACTATTCAGCTTTTCAAAAAGAAAAAATCGTAAAGCAAGTCGGTACTTCCAATTGACAATCTGACATGCCCTAGAAATCAAGCTGTAATGATTTACACTACCCTGAGTCAACTTGTCTCTAAATTGGAGACATGGATTTAGCGGATGGACCACTAGGTGAGTAAGGAATTGGCTGGATGGTCGGTCTTAAAGAGTTGCAGTCAACAGCTCGATATCCAAGTGGAGATCAGTAACAAGAGGTGTTCCTTAGGGGTCAGTATTGCGACTGGCATTATTTAACGTGTTTGTCAGTGACGTGGACAGTGAAATTCAGTGCACCCTCAGCAACTTTGCCGATGACACCAAGCTGTGTGTGGTCAACACGCTGGAGTTTAGGGATGCCATCCAGAGACTTCAACAGGCTTGAGAGGTGGACCTGTGCAAATGTCATGGAGTTCAGCAAGGCCAAGTGCAAAGTCTTTGCAACTGGGCTAGGGCAATCCCAAGCACAAATACAGGCTGGGTGGAGAACGGATTGAAAGCAGCTCTGAAGAGAAGGACCTGGGGATGTTGGTTGATGAGAAGCTCAACACAAGCCAGCAATTTGTGCTTGCATCCTAGAAAGCCAACCATATCCTGGGCTTCATCAAAGTGTGGCCAGCAGGTCAAGGGACGTGATTGTGCTCTACTCTGCTCTTGTGAGACCCCTCCTGGAGTACTGTGTTCAGCTCTGGGGTGCCCAGCACAAGAAGGACATGGACTTATTAGAATGAGTCCAAAGGAGGGCCATGAGGATGATCAGAGGGCTGGAGCACCTCCCCATGAAGACAGGCTGAAGGAGTTGGCTGTTTAGCTTGGAGAAGAAAAGGCTCTGGGAAGACCTCATTGCAGTACCTAAAGTACCTTACAGTACCTAGAGGGGGCAAGAGAAGGACTCATTATCAGGGATTGTAGGAAAAGTAGTAATAATTTTAAACTAAAAAAGGGTAGATTTAGATTAGATATTCGGGAGAAATTCTTTACTCTGAGGGTGTTGAAGCAGTGGAACAGGTTGCCCAGAGAAGTTGTGAATGCCCCATCCCTGAAGTGTTTAAGGCCAGCTTGGATGGGGCTTTGGGCAACCTGGTCTAATGGGAGGTGTCCGGGCCCATGGCAGGAGGGTTGGAATCTTTACGGTTCCTTCCAATCTAAGCCGTTCTATGATTCTATGATTCTTTTCCATCCTTTTCTGCTCCCTGTAACACAGATTTCAATCTTCAGATGCAGACAGAATTGCTTGTGGTGCTGTACTATGAACAAGACCAGTGATGCTAACCAGGTTAAAAATAATCTGCTTTCCACTCTGAAAAAGGAAGCAAGCAGCCAAATGCAGGAATTTCTTGGACTGCTACTGCTGCCAAGTCTTTTTCATCATGGAAGCACAGCCTTGGTCTTGGCTTTACTCCTGCTGTATCACTTTTCGCCCATTTAAAAAACATAAAAACAACATACAGAAGATTTCAGAAACAGAAATGCTACATACACAATTCCACCCACAGGAGATAACAAAAAAAAGAAAAGAAAACTTGTGTTACACAGTCCCGAGTGCTCTCCTGGACTGCTTTGATGGTGCACTAGGTATAAGATATAACAACCTATCCTGGAAGAACAGAATGGCCCAGAGAGCTATATATGGAGGCAAGTTGGAATAAATTGAAAAGACAGAGTCTGGTGGATCCCAAAAATAGGAGGAAAAGCAGGGTAGCCTTGTGTTGCAGCCATCTATAAACAAAAGGAAGAACTGTTGGGACTGGAATGTTCAATAAATTAACAGAAATTAACATGAAACTGATCAGAACCACTTGCCGGGACACAGCTCTGGCTTTGCTAAAGACTGTGAAACCATTGTGATGAGGATGGAGAAAGCTAATCAGGTGGTAGCATCACATGCATTCCTTACTGAATTTTACTGCCTCCTAAAATTTCTCACAGGGAGACACATGATATAAAAGACTATAAAAACTAGTCAGTATGTACCTGTCGTACTGGATAACAATGGAGTCCAGGAAGGTTCCATCCCCTTTGATGCAGTCAAGACAAAGTAATGAGAACATTTCAGATGCCATTCCTGTAGAAAGCCAAAGAAACAAAAACAAACAAGGGCTCTCAAAAATCTCAGAGCAAGTGGCAGTAAGGATCTAAGAATGGCCAGAGTGATAAAGTCTTAGATCAACCTGGCTTAACAGTGTTTCCAACAGTGGCCAAAATAAAAAGCCTAAAGCTGAATCTGAGAAAGAACAAGTACGTATACAGTAATACCTTCCCTTCTCCCAAATGTTTACAGCCCAGGGCTTTTCTGTTTTATCAAACAATCCCTGGATTTTTCATCCAAGAACCTATACAGTTGCTTTTTAAACTCACATAAACCTCTTTCACCTGTAACATACTACAGCAAGGAATTCCATAGCTTCATTACAAATTGCATGATGAACACGATTTTTTGGAACCAGTTTCCCTTAATGCTACCCAGTTCTGATAATAAAAAAAGACTGCAGGTTGTATACCAGCGGAATTAAGATTTCTTAAAGGTCATGGAATGTAAGTGATTCCAAAGAAATGACAAATGTTCAAAGGTGCCACTTGGTCACTGACGGTCGACAATACCTAAATATGATTTACAGTTTCGCTGTGGAATCACTCAAAGGCAGAAGCACAAGCAGAGTACTGTACTGGAAGTTAGCAGCAATACCAAACTACACCCTGGCTTTTGTGGACATCAAGTAATTGAATATGTTTATCCCGAGGGAACTGAATAATTCAGACAATTATGTGACAAGAAGGCACAAACATGAAATTAAAAGGCAAAAAAACCCACAGAATACTTAAAGTGGAAGAATACACTATTTGTCTCTAGGAAAATTATTCCAAAAACAAGTCACCCTCAGCAGTAAGTATGTATTTTACATTTCTAACCTAATTCTATCAAGCTTGTTGCCAATAAGACTTGGATCTTACTCTATCTGGAAGGTTAATTGAAGAGCTCTCTGCTTATATGTATCTTACTCTTATGCAGAACGTCCGTTGTGGACTTGTAAACCTCCTCTGTAAGGAAATGGTAAACAGTCTTTACTTTCTCACTGTATGAGTATTTTCCTCGATCTACAATAATTCCTGTAGATATTGCTACACCACTTTGCAAATCTGCCAGAATCTTTCAGTCAATATTATTTTTTCATGTAGCACAGCAGATCCTGCGTGGAGGCAAAATAAATGCAAGTACATTAAATTGTTTTCATACTGTGGGCTATTAAATTTCTAGAAAGAATTATAGAGAACCACAAGGTTGAAAAGGAAACTTCTAGTAAGCATCCTACACAACATTCATCTCAAAGTTACTCATTGTCCTTGTCCTATCTTCTCTCCTAGACTTCCAATAGTTGCAAATTTGCCATCAGTTAACATAAAAATGGCAGAGAATATAGTCATAACTGAATTTCAATCATTATTATAGGAATGGCTTCACAAAATCAGACCAAAAGATATCTGAAGCCAGTAAACTGTATTCAACAATGACAAATGGTAGTTGACTAGGAAAATGCAAGAGAAGCACATACTCCACCCAGGAAAGCTCCCAGACATTTGCAGGTCAGGAACCTTACACAAGGTATACTTTTTATGTATTTAAATGATCCTCTATTGATTTCTTTCATTAAAAGAATTGCTCCTTTAACCCATGCAAACTTTTAGCATATATAGCATCCCTTATGCCACCAGCTACTTTGCTACGCTGAGACTGCCTCCTCAGGAGATCACTCACTGAGGAAGGAATAAGAAGCTTTTCTAATATATAAGAGAGTTTTCTTCCGATGTTACTTGAGGAGGATTACCTCATATTCATCAAAAGGCTCCAGAGACTGCACTCTTTGTTGTTCATTTTCTGGAGTACAACAGGTGAAAAACTCATTCATATCCATGACACTGCACTCAGTCCAGCCCTAAAACAGAAATCCCTCAAAATCATTACTTCTGGAAGAACAGAGACTCACTTCCCACAAGAAAATAAAGACCTTAAATAAAGTGCCTCACGAGCCTTTAGGACTGTCTAGCTGAAACAGCAGCAGCCCAGATTGCAATGAGGATAGACCTCTTGCCTGTAAAATTCTGAAAAACGTAATTACATTAAAAGCCTTAGAGGAACCCATCTTGCCTTAATTCCATACCAGAACATAGGCTGCAAGTTTGCAGAGACCTTCAAATGACTAGTCATGTTTACCAGAAAGGGCAGTGGCTTTGCCTTGTCCCTGTTTGCTTCAAACCATAGGTGGCCCAGATGACAACTTCGAAAATAATTTAAAGTTACAATCTACTATAATTTAAAGTAAAATTAACTTAAAATTAACTTAAAATCAAGTTAAATCTACTATAATTTAAAGCTACATCTACTAAGATGTTGAAGGGCTTAGAGGGGAAGACGTATGAGGAGCGGCTGAGGTCACTTGGTCTGTTCAGCCTGGAAAAGAGGAGGCTGAGGGGAGACCTCACCACAGTCTACAGCTTCCTCACAAGGGGGAATGGAGCAGCAGAAGCTGATCTGTTCTCTTTAGTGACCAGTGATAGGACCCAAGGGAATGGACTCAAGCTGTGACAGAGGACGTTCAGGCTGGGTATGAGGAAGAGGTTCTTCACTGAGAGGGTGGTCGCACACTGGAACAGGATCCCCAGGGACATAGTCACAGCACCAAGCCTGTCAGCATTTAAGAAGCGTTTGGACTGTGCTCTTAGTCATATGGTCTGAATTTTTGGGTAAACCTGTGTGGTGCCAGGAGTTGGACACAATGATCTTATGGGTCCCTTCCAACTCAGGATATTCTATGATTCTATGATCTTTCCCAGGTAAATCAGGTTTCACAGAATCACAGAATCACAGAATTTCTAAGTTGGAAGAGACCTCAAGATCATCAAGTCCAACCTCTGACCTAACACTAGCAGTCCCCACTAAACCATATCCCTAAGCTCTACATCTAAACGTCTTTTAAAGACTTCGAGGGATGGTGTGCCCTAGGGCTGCAGGTACTTACTTTTTCAAAAAAGCGCCTCTGCTGAGCCTCACAATCAGGGTATTGTGACAAAGAATGAAGTGCAGAGTTCAGCTGGCTAAAATGCTGCTGCATGACACGTCCAAAGGAGTCCTCAGGGTGCATCTGCTCATACAGCAGAAAGCATGCCTGAGAGAAATGCTCTGCTGCCCACTGAATCAAGGCATCTGACCTGTCAGGCAGATGTACATAAGAATAATTAAATAATTGTGGGTCCAGTTATTATATGGCACATGCAATAATCTTCCTGCAACATCATAAAGCATGCTATTAAGGCATCCTGACAGAGATAATTTACAAAAGAGAAGCCTGTGCTGGGGACCTATGAACATGTCCTCCTCCATGCATGAAGAAATAAATCAATCATTTGAGGTTTTTCCCTCTTTTTTTTTTTTTTTTTCCCTTTTTCTTTAAGAAAATAAAAAAACATAGAAGGTTCACAGAGTAACAGAACAACTGAGGCAGCAGGTACCTCTGGATGCATCTGCTCACATCCCTGCTCCAACAGGGCCACCCAGAACCACTCATCAAGGACCATGTCCAGATGGCTTTTGCAGATCTCCAAGGAGATTCCACAGCCTGTTTGGACAACCTGTGCCAGTACTCCATCACCTGCACAGTAACGAAGTGCTTCCTGATGTTCTGACAGAAACTCCTGTTTCAGTTTGTGCCCATGGCCTCTTGTTCTGATGTCACCTGGAAATCAACTACCACATTATACATATGATATAAGGAGCTGTTTGGGACTTGCACAGAATCCATGAGCTTTTAGTTATAAGACAGCAGGTCTCCCAGCCCAAGATGACTTACAATGAAATTGCTTCTTTTCACTTTACCACCTAGCTAACACAGGGTAATTCAACTGACCTGTTGAATTACCTGCTGTTTTCCAGATAGGTGAGCACCACCTCTGCTATGAAAAGGGTGGGGACTTCATTGTCCAGTCCTGCTTCTTTTAGGGCTGTACTCAGCTTAGACAACTCTGATAAATCCACTCCCAGTAATTTATAATCTTCTCCAGAAAAGGCAGTAGTGACTCCTGTGGGACAAAAATGATACAAACTCACTACAGTGTTCATGCAGTACTGAAAACAAAAAGGACAAACAGGAAAATCAGCTCCACCAGCAATCATTTATAAGGCTGTGTCCATCAACTCGATTTCTCTGCAACATATACAAGAAAAACCCGTAACTGAATGAACCACAAAGGGATAGCAACAAGAAGCATCAGTAAGAGACCCATTAAACTCAGAACTAAAATTCCATTATTCCTAATACAAAGTTCTCCTACTGGTTTCCAATAGAATTATATTTACTATTACAATAAAACTTTATCATGTTTACTTTAATAACATTTTTATATTACCACTATAATTCAGAATCAAGAGCTCTCATTTATGGACCCTTCAGTTCAGGCTAAGAAAGCACCATTGCTTTGTTACAATTTGAATGTTTTCCCTCACAACTGTAAGAATATTCTCAAATTTAGTTGTGGGTTTGGTGCTTTTGTTTTGGTATTTTTTTTTGTTCTTTTATTATTACTATCTTAAAACCAAACTTCATTTTTGTGAAAGGGTATGGGATTTTGAACTAGGACATGCTAACTGTCTGCAAATACTAAGACTAGTCTTATAGATCCCTGTTCTCAGAAATAACTGTCAACTTATATGTACATTATCACAGCACGCCTCTGTACTTCATAAGAATATAAGTTGTATGCTGCTTGAACCTTTTCAACCAAAATCAGATCATAAACTAGCAAGTTTGTAAAGTGACTTTAGAAATTGCCTGCTCTATGCCTCTATACTAGTGCAATCCAACAATTAAATTTGTCCTGTGAGCTGATAATTTACACTGTTCTCAAAGGCATCCATTAATGGAGGTTAAATGGCCTTCATAAGCATCCCATGCCAGTATTCCCTGTTACTTTCTTCTAATATCTAACTTGCCTATCCATCACTTCTTGTCCTCTAGACACAGAGAACAGAGTATTGCCATATGTTTTGACAACTGTCTTTTACTTCAAGTATTTGGAAAGTTACTGGTATGGACAGAATTCTTTTCCATAGGATGTTGTAGATATTAAAAACGAGGATGGATTCAAGAAGAAACTGGACCAGCTTATGGAAGAGCTACTCACTAAGACATGTTCAGCTGCTCATGGGAGACAGGAACTTGTGTTCTACTTCACAGAATCACAGAATTTCGAGGTTGGAAGAGACCTCAAGATCATCGAGTCCAGCCTCTCACCTAACACTAACAAGTCCTCCACTAAACCGTATCACTGAGCTCTACATCTAAACGTCTTTTAAAGATCTCCAGGGATGGTGACTCCACCACTTCCCTGGGCAGCCCGTTCTAATGCCTAACAACCCTTTCGGTAAAGAAGTTCTTCCTAACATCCAACCTAAAACTCCCCTGCTGCAACGTTAGCCCGTTCCCCCTCGTCCTGTCACCAGGCACATGGGAGAACAGACCAACCCCCACCTCGCTACAGCCTCCTTTAAGGTACCTATACAGAGCAATAAGGTCGCCCCTGAGCCTCCTCTTCTCCAGGCTGAACAAGCCCAGCTCCCTCAGCTGCTCCTCGTAGGACTTGTTCTCCAGACCCCTCGCCAGCTTCGTCACCCTTCTCTGGACTCGCTCGAGCACCTCCATGTCCTTCTTGTAGCGAGGGGCCCAAAACTGAACATGGTACTCGAGGTGCGGCCTCACCAGAGCCAAGTACAGGGGGACAATCACTTCCCTAGACCTGCTGGCCACACTGCTTCTTATACAAGCCAGGGTGCTGTTGACTTTCTTGGCCACCTGAGCACACTGCTGGCTCATATTCAGCTGAGTATCAACCAATACTCCCAGGTCTCCAACCACTCATCTCCCAGCCTGTAGTGCTGCTTGGGGTTGTTGCGCCCCAGGTGCATGACCTGGCACTTGGCCTTGTTGAACTTCATAGTGAGAGCCACATTCTGCTCCCCATTCCCTTCCACCAGTTCAGGGTACTGGGTATCCAGAGAACAACTGGTTTTGCCGCTGAAGACTGAGACAAAGAAGGTATTAAGTACCTCAGCCTTTTCCTCATCTCTTGTAACTAATTTTCCCCCCGCATCCAGTAAAGGATGGAGATTCTCCTTAGTCTTCCGTTTTGCATTGATGTATTTGTAAAAACATTTTTTGTTGTCTTTAACGGCAGTAGACAGATTGAGCTCCAGATGAGCTTTAGCCTTTCTAATTTTGTCCCTGCACAGCCTCACAACATTGTTATAGTCCTCCTGTGGACTGCCCTCTTTTCCAAAGATTATAAACCCTCTCTTTTCTCTTTTTTTACTTAACTTGATAGCTGTTCTCCATCTGTATTTAAACTGCAAATTACAGTCTAAATGTAGTGGCTTGCATATGTCTCTGTTGTATTTCATTCCCCATGTTCCAGAACATACTTCAGTCCTTAATCATTCTCCTGACCTATCACAGAGCATGCAGCAGTTTGCCATTGTTTTTGTATTGGTAAGCTCAAAGTTGGACATAGTACTTCAAAAGATGTCACAGAATGAAATTGAGCTCTTCACAAACCCATTGTCAGCTACACATCTTCTAGTTATCTCCCAATGCTTACAAATGGTTTCTTTGTTCCTTTTTTTTTTTTTTTTACCCAGAAAATGAACATATACAACTTCGTAGTTCCTCTGCCATCATGCCTAACATTTAAAAGGCTGAAGCTTTGTTTGTTTCTTCTGGAACATTTAGCATCCACAACATGTTCCAGAAGTATCATACCTAATCGCTCCCCTTCAGTATCTCCCACAAGTGCTGACAACTCTTTTGTTGTTTTGATCAGAGTAGCTTTCTGGCATGCCACATTTGGGAAATCCACCTCATACATCACAGTGTGATGCAGAAGACCCATGTCTTTCAAACGGAAGTACAAGGAGTCAAAGCCAGCACCTAAAGACAGGATCTGCAGATAAAGTATCAGAAAATAGTTACATTCAACTCTAGCAGCACCCTGAGCATCTACCCGTGAAGAATATTCAAGTTCAAGAACACAATCTGTTGAGTGACAAAAACAGGCAATGTACCAAAAGACGTAGGATATTGTATAGACACTGTTCCCTCCCAGATATTGCTGTCAGAGTGACAAATGGAGAGCCAGTAGCGACAGTCAGATTCTCCGTGCTCTTCCAGGGAAAGATCACAATAGATGCACTAATAAGCTAAAAGTGCCAAGATGCAAAAAAGATTTTTCACAAGTACAGTGGAAACTACAAGTATACCCAGACAAAGAAACTGTACCTGTGTCCTAGGATAGCTTTGGGTCTTTAGCAGAAAGTCTTGAACACAGTGATCTACAGCACGGGCACGGATATAATAACCCCTGTGAAATGAAATTCAATTATTTCTCCAACACTGGCGCCCTGTTTCAAAAAAAGAACCAGACCTTGATAATACATACAGAATTCCTGTATTCAGTGTCTTAACCATCAAGACTACGAATAACCCAGAGAAAAAAAAAGAGTGTAGATATCCTAACTGGACCTGTTCCATTTTGCATGCATGAATATTCAACGGGTGAAAAGTACGAATCCAGATGGTTCAGATACTTCCCTACAATGTGGGTGGCCAACATATGAGCTCCTTCTCCCAAATCAGACAGCATAGCAATATGAAATTAACTCCTTTACACGCCCTGTTGCTCCTCCAAGCCATCAAATCCCTCACTGGAATGGCGACGCCGGGCCCCGCGCACCGCCCGCTCCTCACCGGTGGACAAGCGGCGCGCGCCGCCGCCGCCGCCCCGCCAGGAGCCGCAGGAACCGGTCCTCGAAGTAGCCCCGCTCCGCCGCCGAGCACTTGCTGATGGCGCTGCTGCCGCCGGTACCCTGCACCTGCCGGGACACGGACACCGCGCTGGCGCTTCCGACGGACTCGGGCGCTTCCCCGCCAAGGCCAAGAGGCACCCGGGCCCACCGGGGCGGGGCGGAGGGGCCGCGCACGGCCAAGCAGCGCCCAGGGGCTCCGAGGGCTGGGCGGCTCTCACCGGCGCCGCCGAGCCCCAGCCTCTCTTCGCCCGGTCTGCCGCCCCCCTCCCCGAAGCCCGCCCAGGCACCGCCGGCCGGGCCGAGGCCCCGCCTGCGCGGAGACGTCCCGGGAGGCATCGCCCCGGCCGGCGCACACTCACGGCGGCGTCGCGCGGGGCGCCCGGGCGCCCGCGGCCCATCCCGCCCGCACCGCCCGGCAGCGCCGGGCAACCCGACCGCCGGGCGCAGGCCGCGTCGCACCGCGCGGCGCGTCAGGGGCGGGACGCTGAGCGTGGAGCGCGCCCCCTGGCGTCCCGGCCCGCCCCGCGGTCCCACCCCCGGGCGACCGGCCTGCAGCGGCCCCCCCCGCGGGACCCGGGGACCGCGATCCGCCCCGCCGCAGTGCCTCGCGCTGCCGCCGCGGCGCTCGGCGGATCGCGAGCGCGGTCTCGTACCTGGGCCCGGTAGCGAGGGAGGGCCAGAGGCACGTCGCCATGGCAACGGGCAGCCTCCGCGCGGTAAGCGGAGGGGCGGGGGGAGCCGCGTCAGAAGCTGGGAGCGGGGCTCCCCGGGCAGGGCGCCGGGCTGCCCGGAGGGTGCCGATCGCCCTGGCGGTGCGGAGGGCTCCGAGGCTGTCGATCTCCGTGACGGGGCGTGGAGCGCTCCGGAGCAGGACGCAGAGGTGCCCGGGGTTCGCCGGGCTCGTCGTGGCCCTGCTGCTGAGCTCCCCGGCGGGGGCGCAGAGCTCGCTGGAGCGGTGCGGAACTCCGTGCGGCGCTGGAGTTGGAAGTGACACCGGCGACTGCACGTATTTTGGAACATAGCTTCTCGGGGCTCACAATCTGGCAGTCTTCACGACAGACGGGCAGGGGCAGGGGGGGTGTCTGTGGTAGAGGAGAAGAATGTTCCATGTTATTTCTCTTCAGGGCTTGCGCTAGGAGTTCTAGAAGAGCCACGGAAGCCTGAACTGTTAGGTGTCTTGAGTACTGTGCTTGCATCCTGTGCAATATATCTCTCTATATATTTCACTCCACAAATTACTATATTGTGCATTAAATGAGTTAGAATCTGAATATGTCACTTTTACAGAGAAATGATCAGTATGCATATTTCTGACTGGGACCCATGTCCCAGCTCAATCCTCAACCCACTGTTAGCATTTTTTCAACAACCACGTGTAAATTTGAGGTTTAAAATAAACCTCTCTGAGATTTATTTTATTAGTGTTACCTCTTAGGTGATGCCTAGCATATTCAAAATAGCCTGTAGCTCCCATACTTGTATTCCAGAAGTTTGCACAGTTTCTGCAGAGATCAAGGCTTCCCTTCCCTCCAAGTTCCCTTTTTGGTAGCTGTTCATCATTTTGTTGGGCTTGTCACGTTTCTAGAATCTGGAGATGATATTTTGATTTAGTTGCAGTTATCACTCAGAGGGAACGTTAGCCCATCCTGCTGGCACTTCAGGTCCTGCAGTATTTCTAATTCTACAAGCATCCTGAGAATGATGATGGAAAAAAATGCTTGGCAGCAAGTTGGGGAATGGTTACTCAATTTACTGCATCCAGCTGTCCCAGGAAGTCCTTTCAAGTCCTACATTTCTATATCCATAATCTTCTGTGCAAGCTCTGTGAGAAGACACTGAAACATGAAGTAGACATCTTGGGTTTAACATGAGAAGACAGACCCAAAGAGCTTTGAGGGAGACTGGGAGGTTAGTTTCCTGTCCTCAGGACAAGGTACCACATGCATACTCCATGAGGGGAGGCTCTTTATTGGATTTCCATGGTGAAGGAAAAGATGGTGTGCAGCCATTCTTGTGCCTTTGTGTCCAAACCCTATCTTCCACGGGTATAAAATCCTGTAATCACTCGTAATTTTATCAGGCTCTAGTTTAAAAGCAACTGGGATTTTTGCTTCTATCTCTTTCTTACTTTGCAAAGATGATTTAGAGCCTGATTGCTGTAATAGCTAGAAAACTCATCCAGACTTCTTGTTGCATGTATTCATAGCCATCTTATATCCATCTAGATTCACAGTTAGTCTTAATATGAAATGGTTCCTTTACCTTTCTGGCACTGACTCCAAGTGTACAAGCAGATTAATTTATCACCACTTGGTCTGTGTTTTGCCAGATTAAGTTTAGCTAAGCAAGTTCTGTTGGTGGGAAGTAGAAGGCTTTTAAATGCATTTCTGAGAGGGGATGGATGCTATGTGCAGCGGGTGTGCTGCCGTAGCACTACTACATCTCTGGAGGTCCCTTCCAACCCCTTCAATTCTGTGATTCCCTCTGGTTTGGACATCTTTGCAGGCTGACATGGGGGAGGGATGCCTCATCCTGATGTGCATGGCAACCTTCCCGCCTGCTCTCTCCTTCCACTCCTTTGAGGATTCCCCTGGGGCTCTGCATGACATTCAAAGCCTGTGAGGAATGCACAACCCACCCCCTTTAACATAAAACACATCTCAGAGCAGCACAAGCATCTCGAGGCCCCATGCTGCTCCCACCCCCAGCCAGGCGGGCGGTCTGAGGAGAGGGGAGCGCATAATGAAAAGCATTTGCTGCAGCAGCTATCTATAGTCTTTTGTTTGGGAGCAGGCAAGGGACAGGCGTGGCCCTGCCTGCCTGACCTCAGAGCTGACGTCAGAGAGCCCCAGATGAGTAACTGAGTGCTCTAAAGGGAGAAGCGCAGCCAGGATATACGGAGCACAAGGTGCAGGGCATCAGCATCACCGAGAAAAGAGGTAAATGGGAGGTGTTATCTCCCACAGAAGGGTACACTATATACACGAGTCAAGGCTCTGGCGGCAGATCTAGGTGGCCCAAAGATGTTGGGACTTCTCCATAGATTGACTCAGCAACACAAAATATGTGCTTCTGATCTACAGTAAAGCATTTTTCCTTATTTGTCCTGCCATTTTAATCACTTGGATGCATGCTGCAGGTTATCAGTTGCAGCACAGTCTCTGTGTCAGCTTGCATCTGCAGAGCAGCTCTAGGAATGGTAAAATGGTTACACATCTGCCTTGTGCTATCCAGTAGGACTGTGTATGAACAATATTGCTAGCTAAAATAATTGATTCTTACGTCACCTATATTGTCCTGTTGCTCCCAGTCACTGCAACAGGGAAGGGCTGGGCTCATCTGCTAACCTAGGGCAATGTGGTAAGATCCTGGAGAACATATGGTATGAATCTCAGATCTCAATCATTTTATTTTAATGTAATATCACAGAGAGGTCTGAGTGACAGGACAAGGCCTTGTCAGGCTAAGGCCAATATGGCAAAATTTAGAGACCATAACTTATAATCGTAATTTCTAAGTCCTATACATACATGCTACACTTGAACATACAACCTAAGTACTTAACAAAATACAACTGGGTCATCAAGGACAATTATTAACAAAACAAGCTACAATCACAGGAGCCAACTCCTGGTCATTTTTAAGAATTTCAAAAAAGAACCAAAACAGTACATTATAATCCAAAATAATCTGCTGCCAAGGAAGATACTGTGATTTTTTTCACTGTACTGCTCACCGGAATCTTTTCTCCTCTTCAAAAAGAATTATGGAACAAAGTTCAGAAGATACCAATAGATATTAATGACAGGGACGATGGAAAAGGAAAGAAGACATAGTTATCTTATGTCTGGTGATAAGTTAAGAAGCACACAGGACAGTTATGAGGGCTCTTAAAAGACAAAAGAAGTAGTGCACTTTATTGCCTTGTAGAAACTGCAGTAGAGAAGGGGGAACTAAGGTGGAATGTAGCTATACTAGCATGGAAAGAGAATATTTGCAGCAGTGTTATAATGGATGAAGACTCGTGAATTGACAAAGAGGGTGAAAAGAACTGGCTGAGGAGATGTGAGAACAAAGAATGTTGAGGTATGGTTTTGTTTTTCTTCTGTTTTTGTTTTGCAGAGATCTTGGACCAAAACATCTTGAGCAATTACAAATGCACTGATATTTATAGGATGAAAATGGCATATCTTGTGAAATTGTTGTATCCTTAATACAGTATCAGACCTGGGCAAAATGGTGGAACGTTGCTACACACTGTGAGAGGGAGCAATGGTTGTCATTAACTATACAAGCATTATACATTTCTGAGCAAGATAATAAGTTTGTTTGTAATGCCAGTGGAGATACATTGATATGCTAGGAGGTTTGCTTCCCCGTTTTATTCCCATGCAATATTATGGTCTTTTAAAATATCCTTTCTAATAATTTAGAACTTCATTAAGTTATATTATCCATTCCATATTGAAGAACAAAAGCTTGATCTCAGGCAATGCTGTGGTTGAGTTTTTCTTTAAAAATACTTAAGCTGTCTGAAAAATGTCTTGAAGTCTTCTCCTTGCAGGAAGATGCTCGTATGCTTCACATCAAATGATACTGACCTCCCAGTCTGGCTTTCATCTTCTTGGTGGGAGGCACTCCTTATCTTGTAACCCACCATTAGAGTTCCTATACTACCTGCTGCTTTCACCATTTTAAGTAATACATTACCAAATGTGTCTTTTGTATTTACATTCAGTGATTCTCTGGACATTTTGTGAATAAACATGGATTGTGGCAAAGCACCCATGATACTTTTGGTAAACTAATATGGCATTTTTTGCTGCATTACACTTATGTTTATGCTATTCAAAGACCTTATCACACCTTCTCAATTTGCTTTCTCTCTCTAAACAGATCAAACTCATTTATTGTGCAGTATGAGGTTTTTCAAAAAGGTGTGAGCAAGATTGGACTCTTTAATTTCTGTTTAGGGAAGTTTCAGAAGTAACCTTTCTGCCTTTGTTTACAGTCCTGATGTATGGGGGTGTTGCTCCACCAGCCGCTTTAATCATCAGACCTGAGCATCTCCAAGCTCACTTTGTATTTTAGAGACAAGGACACTGCCTTGTGCTTCTCTCCAAATGCAAAAATGAAACACTGTCTGTTTAGTAATTTCTCTGGTGATTTGAAAGCCTTCAAATACCTGGCTGTTACATTGTTTCCTCCTCAAATCTCTGGAGGATTTGAGATCAAATTTTCCCATCTGTAGAATGGAGATAATAATTTTCTTACTTCCAAGGTGGAGAACATGAGAAAAAAAATAAAAGAATTTTGGCTCATGAGAGACAGATACAGGATTTCGATAAGGTATTTGGCAGTAGTGTATGAAGACCAACGTCTTTGTGCAGGTGCTAAGGGAGCCAACTAGGAAAGGTGCCCTCCTAGATCTGTTGCTGGAGAACAGAGAGGGTCTTGTGGGAGATGTGGCAATTGGCAGATGTCTTGGTCATAGTGACCAAGTTTAAAATTTTTGGGGACAGGAGGAAAACTGCCACCAAAATTTCAGCCCTGGATATGGGGAGAGCAGACTTTAGGCTGCTCAGGGAACTGGTTAGCAAGGTCCCCTGGGGAGCTGTTTTTGAAGGCATTGGTGTTCATCAGTGCTGGTCAGTCTTTAAGCACTGCCTCTTAAAAGCACAGGAACAGGCAATTCCAAGATATTGGAAGTCAAGCAGGTGGGGCAGAAGGCTGGCTTGGCTGACCGGGGATCTTCTTCTGGAGCTTAAGCAGAAAAAGAAAGTGTATGGCTGCTGGAAGTAGGGTCAGACAACGTGGAAAGAATACAGGGATGCTGTTTGCATTTGTAGGGGAAAAATTCCTGCAGCCAAAACCCAATTAGAGTTGAAGCTGGCCAGGTCTGTGGGAGCCAATAAAAAGTGGTTTTTTTGTTTGTTTGTTTTTAATTTGTTTTATTGTTTGTTTATTTGTTTAAATATGTGAATAGAAAAAGGAGGATCAAAGAAAACACAGGTCCACTACTTCATGGGGAAGGTTACCTCACAGACAAAGACATAGGCAAAGCAGAGACATTTAATGCTTTCTTTGCCTGTGCCTTCAATGCTAATGATGGGCTTTGGCACCCTGGGTGCCCTGAGCAGGAAGACCATGACGGTGGCAATGATAAACTGCTAATCAACACTGAACGTGTGCAGGATTTGCTGCTCCACCTGGATCCATACAAGTCCATGGATCCGGATGGGATTCATCCCAGGATTCTCAGAGAGCTGTCTGATATCATTGTGGGACCTCTTAATTGTTTTTCAGTGATCTTGGGAATCTGGAGAGGTCCCAGTAGACTGGAAGCTGGCGAATGTACCACTTTTCAAGCAGGGCAAGAAAGAAGACCCTGGTAACTACAGGCCTGTCAGTCTCACATCAGTGCCTGGTAAAGTTATGGAGAAGATTATCCTTGAAGTTACTGAAGTGCACCTGGGAGACAATGCAGTCATTGGTCCCAGCCAACATGGGTTCATGAGGGGAAGGTCCTGTTTGACTAACTTGATTTACAATAAGATTGCCCGTCTCATTGATCAAGGGAAAACAGATGATGTGATCTTTTTGGATTTCAGTAAAGCTTTTGACACAGTTTCCCACAGGATCCTACTGGACAAAATGTTCAGCATACAGTTTAAAAAAAAAAACATCATACAATGGGTGAGCAATTGGCTGATGGGCAGGGCTCAAAGGGTTGTGCTAAATGGGGCCATATCAGGCTGGTGGCTGGTCACTAGTGGGGTCCCCCAACGCTCCATTTGAGGGCCAGTTCTCTTCAATGTCTTCATAAATGATTTGGATATAGGACTAGAAGGTCTTTTGAGCAAATTTGCTGATGATACTAAACTTGGAGGAGTTGTTGACTCTGTCGGGGGTCAAAAGGCCTTGCAGAGAGACCTGGACAGATCGGAGAGATGGGCAGTCACCAACCACATGAAGTTTAACAAGAGCAAGTGCTGGGTCCTGCACCTGGGACGAGGCAACCCTGGCTATACATACAGACTGGGCGATGAGACGCTGGACTCACAGGGTGGGATCTGGGAGTTTTGGTTGATAGCAAGCTGAATATGAGTCAGCAGTGTGCCCTGGCATCCAGGAGGGCCAACCAAATCCCGGGGTGCATCAAGCATGGCATTGCTATTTGGTCTAGAGAAGGGATTGTCCCACTCTACTCTGCACTGGTGCAGCCTCGCCTCAAGTACTGTAGGCAGTTTTGGGCATTACAGTACAAAAAGGATGTGAAACTATTGGAGAGTATCCAGAGAAGGGCTACTAAGATAGTGAAGGGCTTAGAGGGGAAGACATATGTGGAGCGGCTGAGGTCACTTGGCCTGTTCAGCCTGGAGAAGAGGAGGCTGAGGGGAGACCTCATCGCAATCTACAGCTTCCTCACGAGGGGGAGTGGAAGGGTAAGCACTGATCTGTTCACTTTAGTGGCAAGCGATAGGACCTGTGGGAATGATGTCAAGCTGTGACAGAGGACGTTCAGGCTGGATATGAGGAAGAGGTTCCTCATTGAGAGGGTGGTCATGCACTGAAACAGGCTCCCCAGGGACGTAGTCATGGCACCAAGCCTGTCGGAGTTTAAGTAAGTGTTTGGACTGTGCTCTTAGTCATGTGGTCTGAATTTCTGGGTAAACCTGTGTGGTGCCAGGAGTTGGACTCGATGATCCTTATGGGTCCCTTCCAACTCAGGACATTCTATGATTCTATGATTCTAAGAGCTGATGGAACACTGAGCAGTGTTTTTAAACTTTTGGTTTAAAATACGTTTCTGTATGTAACAGTGGATAATTGTCATCCAGCAGGGTTATTTCAATGGGAGTCCCGCAAAGCAGTTCATGGTTACAGAGTGGTAGCTGTGTCCTGGAAAGCAGGAATTAAAGGATTTATTGATTGCATTAGATGACCAATACAATATGAATTCTCAGTTTGATGATAAAACTAGATAATATAGGTAGACCAAAATCTATTTTGAAGAGTAGATAAAAAGGGCAATGTCACAGAATCATAGAATCTTTGAATAACTTGGGTTGGAAGGGGCCTTAAATATCATCTAGTTCTAGCCCCTCCTCCATGGGCAGGGACACCTTCCAGTAGACCAAGTTGTTTAAGGCCCCGTTCAACCTGGCCTTAAACACTTCCAGGGATGGGGCACTCATAACTTCTCTGGGCAACTTGTTTCACTGCCCCACCAGTAAAGAATTTCTTCTGAATGTCTATTTTAAATCTACCCTCTTAGTCTAAAACCATTCCCTCTTGTCCCATCATTATCTGCCCACATAAAAATTTGTTCTTCATCTTTTTTATAAGACCCTCTAAGTATTGAAAGGCTGCAATGAGGTCTCACTGGAGCCTTCTCTTCTTCAGGCTGAAATATCATGTACAAAGGATGATTGGTACTACTTATGTATATTTCATTGCTGCAATGAAATATAAATTTCCCACAGCATTCTCCTGAAGAAACTGGCTGCTCAAAGCTTGGACAGATGTATGCTTCATTGGATTAAAAACTGGCTGTTTGGCTGGGCTCAAAGCGTCGTAGTGAATGGAGTTAAATCCAGCTGGAGGCATGAGTGGTGTCCCCCAAGGCTCAGTATTGTGGCCAGTTCTCTTCAATATCTTTATCAATGACCTGAACGAGAGGATCGAGTGCACACTTAATAAGTTGCAGGCGACACCAAGTTAGGTGTAAGCATCACCAAGTTAGGCATAAGCGTTGATCTGCTTGAGGGTAGGTGAGCTCTGCAGAGGGACTTGGATAGGCTGGATCTATTGGCTGAGGCCAACTGTATGAAGTTCAACAACGGTAAGTGCCGGATCCTGCACTTGAGGCACAACAACTCCTTACAATGCTACAGGCTGGGGGAAGATTGGCTGGAAAGCTGCCTGGCATAAAGGAACCTGGGGGTATTGGTTGATAGCTGGCTAATATGAGCCAGCAGTGTGCCCAGGTGGCCAAGAAGGCCAATGACATCCTGGCTTGTATCAGAAATAGCATGATCAGGAGGACTAGGGAAGTGATTGTCCCTCTTTACTTGGCTCTGGTAAGGCTATACCTCAAATACTGTGTTCAGTTTTGGACCCCTCACTATAAGAAGGAAATCGAGGTGCTAGAGCGTGTCCAATGAAAGGGCAACGAAGCTGGTGAAGGGTCTAGAGAACAAGTCTTTAGAGGAGTAGCTGAGGGTGCTGGGGTTGTTTAGCTTGGATAAAAAAAGGCTCAGGGGAGACCTTATTGTACTTTATATTTACCTTTAAGGAGGCTGTAGCGAGGTTGGGACTGGGCTCTTCTCCCATGCACCAAGTGGTAAGATGAGGGGAAATAGCTTCAAACTGTGCCAGGGGAGGCTTAGGTTGGATATTAGGAGAAATTTCTTTACTGAAAGGGTTATACGGGATTGGAATAGGCTGCCCAAGAAAGTGGTTGAGTCACCATCCCTAGCGCTCTTCAAGAAACATCTGGATGTAGAATTTAGTAGTATGGTTTAGGGGTGGACTTGTCAGTACTAGGTTAAAGGTTGGATTAGATGATCTTTTCCAGCCTGATGTCTTTTCCAGCCTGTGTGATTCTATGATTCTATGATTAATTACTGGCATAATATCAGTGTTCTGAGATCAGCACTTAAACTCATTCTGGTTTTAAGTTGTAAGGAGTTCTGGTTTGAGACCTCCCTTTTAATCAGAGAATGAAGGTACACAGTCTCTTTAGTTTTAAAATGATTGTAAAGTTATCTTTGTATCCACAGTGGGGCTTTCAGAAAGTCAAGTCCGATCTGGATTTGGACTGTGAGTTCAATTTTGTCAGCATCCTAGGTACGAGGCCTTCCATGTTCTTCTAACAGATGACTATTTCTTGCCAATCTCCTGATGTTTCAGGAAGCAGCATGTTGGCATGTTTGCCATCAGACATGGTGCTGCTTTCCCCACATTAGATCTCCTCATCCAAATGGTGTTAAAACTAGAATCACATTCACTGATTTCTTTGCAAGAAGCTCAGATGAACTGCACTAGCAAAGGAAAAGTATCTCTCCAGTGTCTTAAGCCCCATTTCTTCACCTTTCCTTTATCAGCTTCACTATTATCTTTGCTCCCATGAATTCATAACCTAACACACATCTAGCCATTTTCCAGGAGTCTCTGGTCCATGAATTTGGCCTCGTTTATAGCATCTGAACCAGGATGTCATCACATTGGGGCCCCACACATAGATGGCAAGGGAGGAAACAGTATAAATTATGTTGGGCCCTGCTTTCTTGTGGTGAGATCTCTACTTGCCAGGAACTTCTGGCCTTTGTTCTGAGCTGGGAATGGTTTTCGTAATGGAGAGGGAGGCACTTTCTATTTTGAGTGGAGAAAGCAATACCAGAGAAGGTTTTAATTATCTCTCATCAGTACAAAGCAGCCAGCCTGCTGTACAATTGCAGGAGTTGATGAACAGTGTAGTCCCAGTCCAGTCCATTACAGCAAGAAGGGCTGCAGGAATGGAGCATGTTCTTACCCCAAGAGAAAGGGGTCTTTGTTGGAGGATAAAAGGAGTTCTTAGTAAGATCCAGAATGGACTTGCTCCTGAGAAGAAAGGACTTCCTCTCTCAGGTTTGGAGCAATAGAGAAGCAAACACCAATTAGAAATGTAAGGGAAGCACAGTAGGCTTTTCTCACCTTTCTTCCATCTCTCAGCTGAGGTGACATGACATTCTGGTATTGTCCTTCTAAGACATTCTAAAGACTAATGTACAACCTGGGCTACTGCAGTTCATAACCTACCAGGGAATGTTTCAATCATGTGGAAGATGCTCGTCTTCATTTTCATGCCTTGCCTTGCAACCATCCTGTTTTTCTTCAGTGTAGCCTGGTAGTCAAGCACTTTGGGTTCCTGGTATGAAAATTATCTGATCAGTATTTTTCAAATGCTTTGGGGGGAAGTGTTTTTGTTTACATTCTGCTCCTACTTTTTAGTTCTTCATGTGTTAATCCTCCATCTTGTTACCACTATCTGTTAGTGGTTCACATCATCTTTGCTAGATCCTTTCTCTGCTTTGTTTTTGCTTTCCCATTGTAATCTGTACTGTCAGATGCATTAATTTTCTATAAATGATAAACAAGCCTTAAATTTTGCTTCTTTACTTGAGAAATAAAGAATCAACAATAAGCACAAAACAGAAAACCTGTAGTTGTGTGGAATGGAGGGGAAGGATAATGTTTCTCAGAATTACAGGCTTCTAAAAGCTACATATTGTTCATTCTGTCACATGATTATGGTAGAGGATCCTAAAGCCACTGTGAGTCACAATGTTTTATAGGTGATTGAAGTTGGAAATGCTGTCTTGCTGAGTATGGATCTGCACATCAGATATGACAGTCCTGGCAAAGTACTAGAATCATAGAGTCATAGAATCATAGAATATCATGAGTTGGAAGGGACCCACAAGGATCATTGAGTCCGACTCCTGCCACCACACAGGTCTACCCAAAACTTCAGACCATATGACTAAGAGCACAGTCCAAACGCTTCTTAAACGCTGACAGGCTTGGTGCCGTGACGATGTCCCTGGGGATCCTGTTCCAGTA
Source organism: Aythya fuligula (assembly GCF_009819795.1). Taxonomy (NCBI): domain Eukaryota; kingdom Metazoa; phylum Chordata; class Aves; order Anseriformes; family Anatidae; genus Aythya; species Aythya fuligula. Next base: position 206,949,038 of record NC_045559.1, on the reverse strand, counting down.
TGCGACCACCCACTCCATGAAGAACCTCTTCCTGATATCCAGGATCTTTGGTTTAACTTAACATGATTAGCATGATGCCCAGAGAAACTGTGGATGCCCCATCCCTGGAGGTGTTCAAGACGAGGTTGGACAAGGCCCTGGGCAACCTGATCTACTGGGTAGCATCCCCGGCCATGGCAGGGGAGTTGGAACTAGATGATCTTTAAGGCCCTTCCAACCCAAGCCTTCTATGGTTCTATGATTCTATTATTAGTAAAGTATGTAATATAATGTTTATAATATATTAAATATATATTAGAATAATATGTTTATATGTGTGTATTATTTTAATATACATAAGCATACATCTACCAGTTCTCCCTTTTTTATAATGCAAACACACATGCTCCTGAGAAATGCCATGAAGTTTATCTTGTATAAATCATCTAATCTTCCAGACAACAAAAAAAAAAAAAAAAAAAAAAAAAAAAAAAGCCATCTGTGTTTTCATCACAGAGATGCCTCCTGTGTAGGCCTAGACTGTTAAATCATAGTGTTTACTGGAGATGGTGGCAGGAGAAAGAACACCTGAAAGTTAAGCTTCATCCATTTCTTGGATAAATAGTTTGCTTTAATGAAATTAAAGCAAAACTGCACTGAAGATCAGTTTCACTGTGTTACACTTGCTATGGTAATACATTTCTGAAGAATTAGAAATGATACTCAAACTGCTGGTGGAATTACTGGGATGAGCAATCATCTACTGAAGTCCAAAAAAAAAAGTATTCTTCTGATTTCTCTATTATTGTGACCCTTTCTCACATAATTTTACTTTGAACACTTTTTTTCAGATTTGCCAGGTGCCTGAAGAATGGAGAATGCTTAAGTTGTTTAAGGTTATTTTTTCCCTTCATTACAGAACCACAGAATCAGAGAGAAGGGAGGGTCCTCTGAGGTCATCTTGTGAAAGCTCCTTCCTCAAGCAGGGTCAGTGAACCAAAGATATTTCCTCCTCAAGCTTCTTTAGACTGAGAGGTGCAAATGACTGGTCAGTTGATTTAAAAAAAAAAAAAAATTGTTATTGTTAGACCACTGTTTACCACCTTATATTTTCATCTCATATTTCAATATAGAAAAGAGATAACTGACCAACTATTCTGTCTTGACATCATTAACAGTTTATTGCCACATAACAGATTTCCCTATGCTGGATTTATTTTGTTCTTAGTTTACTTCAAAAACAAAAACATGCTTTTATTATCTAATATTAATATACCAGTTAGGTATATTTTCTCCTTTCCTTTTTCATTGGTTTCAGTTTTACATGATCTAGGGGAATTATGCCACTTAGAAATTACCTCTTTTCCTTTTGCAATTGCCACCTTTTCTATTTGCAGGATACAGATTTGACATGCTGAAAGCAGACATGATCCCATAATTACAGCTTAATTACCCTTTTTTGTTTTGTTTTGTTTTGTTTTGCTTTGTTTTGTTTTTCAGTCCATAGTAATGTAACTGAATAGGGAAGGGAAGGGAAGGGAAGGGAAGGGAAGGGAAGGGAAGGGAAGGGAAGGGAAGGGAAGGGAAGGGAAGGGAAGGGAAGGGAAGGGAAGGGAAGGGAAGGGAAGGGAAGGGAAGGGAAGGGAAGGGAAGGGAAGGGAAGGGAAGGGAAGGGAAGGGACACACAAACAGATTTTGATTCAGACATTAACAATGGCAAGATATTCACACAATTAGCTCATTTGTATTGTTAATTATTTGGGCTGTTAAAAGTTTGTATTCTGCATTTGAGTTAAATTGATCTCTTTCTTAGCATTCCATCAAGGACAGTTTTGCATTCTGTTACAGTCAAGCTAACAGACCTATAATTGTTCAAAATACTTTTTATTAAATATAGCTAATGCATTTGGTATTTACCAAATATTTCACCTCTAACGTGGCAGAACCGATTAAAAATTGCCTCCATTAACAATTGCTTCAGATACATATGCCCATTCCTTCCTTCTGGGATGGAGAGGAGATGAGGAGACGATTAGTACGAACTAAATTAAAAATAAATTCTAATTGTTTTAATCTGAGAAATTATCATTTCCATATTCTTGTTCCTAGTAGCACCTTTGTTTTTGATACCACGCTTCTCAGGTGTAGAAATCAGTGCCTTTGCATTTCTATAGATTCTACATGAAAGTCTATCATCTTTTCCAAGTAGGCATTCATCCAGGGAAGTCTGGTGCCTTAGCCTATGCAAAGATGGTATTAGGCCTCTGTACAATAACAGAACAAAACACCTGCTTTTGTATAGTGACTCTAAATTGGAGAGACGTGGATTTGATGGATGGACCACGTAGGGGGGATGGTCGTGCTCAAAGAGTTGCAGTTAATGGCTCAATGCCCAAGAGGAGATCAGCAACGAGTGGTGTTCCTCAGGGGTTGTCGCGTTAAGGGGTGTAGCTGATTAACCGTTACGGGCCCGGTCAGATTCAGGTTACTGAACCAGTCGGACATTCACCAAAAACACATTAACCGCCTGGGGGTCCAGTCAGACATTCACCAAAAACGCATTAACGGCCTGGGGGTCCGTTCAGACATTCACCAAAAACGCATTAACCATCTGGGGGTCCGCTCGGACATTCACCAAAAATGCATTAACCGCCTGGGGGTCTGGTTAGATTCAGAACACTGAACTATCACGGATAACCACCCTCACCCTCGTTGCACTCAATGAGAGTTATCACAATGCAATCAAGTATGGTTTATTACAGCAACAGATAATCAGGTTCTTTTGGATTGCCGGCGATAGTGACTGTCTGCAAAAGCAAGTTAGTATGCATAAAATACACAGGTGTTATAGGTGTTATAGGTGTTATAGATGTTACAGGTGTTATAGATGTTATAGATGTTATAGATGTTACAGATGTTATAGATGTTACAGGTGTTACAGATGTTACAGGTGCGCAGCCTAGAAATAAACGCGTTAAAAGGATCAAAGACTCTATAGAGATTTATAAGCAAGTATTCAGATCTCACCCAAAGGCGTCCCAATGGGGGGGAAGAGAGGCTCAGCCCGTCGACTGATCCCAGGAGTCAGGAGGTCCTAAGGATGTTGTCCTCGGGATGGTATCTCCCCTGACGGTGGTATCTTCCCTAACATCCCCTTTCTCTTGGGCCAATTTATATTATTTTCTATCTTTTAGGTGGAGCTTGAGTGGCTCTAGTCAAGCATATCTTAGTTATGATTGGTGTAAAGTTTTCCCGTCTCCGTTTAAAGTAATAGGCTCCGAGGAATTCAGAGCGCATGCTCAGTGAGGGGTGGTCGCACCTTGGAGGCGGGTAGCTTTTGGGATGGAGGTGTGTTTTGGTATTATAATGATATTATAATGAGCAAAAAGTACACTAGGGTACAGCATTTGTCAAAACATGACAGGTCTTTGGCTTAGGGTGGCAAAAAGTGCAGCTGTGTGCACAAGAACAATCGAGGCCCCATCTGATTACAGAGCCTAGCCGTGGTGTCTCCACTCCACTCTACGCTCCGTGCTGTTCCTTAGAGCTAGCACACCAAGTTTCCCCAGCGCGATAGCATCAAAGGTTGGGAGCCTAGGGAACGCTCAGATAATGCAGTTATGCCCTACCCTGAAAGCCTCTTCAATGCTGTACCTTTTCCTAAAAATGTGAATGTTAGTTTTATTTTCCTAGTTACTTCAGGCATTTACACCACATAATCCACCCCGTGACTATAGTCACTCAAGCTTCACAACAGTTGGAATATGTCGGGGATATCACATACATTCTCGGATTGAGGTTTATCGAGTGTATGTACATTGTGTAGAGATGCTAAGTGTTTCATCATAAACCAGAGTTTAACATACAAACTAATTGTCAGTATAAAACATAATACAGTGAGTATTAGCAGAACAATAACAGGGTGAAGCATCTTGTTGAAGATTCCCTTGGCAGCTGGCGACCATCCAAACAAAGTGTCCCACCAACGGTGTCTCTCATCTCTCTGACAGTAATCAGAGTCTTTTGTCCATTTTCTCGGACCTGTGTCATCAGCTGCTTCAGGTCCTCATGTACCAGCAATTTCTTCACCAAGGTAAGGTTCATTCCAATAGGAGTAGGCAGCAGTTCATGAAGCAGAATATAATTAGATGCAATAAGTTGATAAGAAGTGACAGGAACTGAGTATTTAAAATCACATCCTAGAATTTTGGTAAAATTGCAAACACAAACATTAGAGTGATTATTGATATCTACCACTGCATTATCTACGACTATAGAATCACAATGAGTTCTCATGCAAACACAACCTTTCCCAATATATACAAGTACAGTTTCAAGGGTTTCATTAGGATGTATCTCAAAGTGGCAAATATTTTGCTCAATGTCAAGACAAATGTCTTGGGATTCCAGCGTGTTACTTTCACAGATGAAACCTTTTTGTTCACGCACAATGTATGCTTTTACATCAATTGTTTGCCACTTTCCTCCCTTTTGATGGGCCCATACTTTATGCTCTTTAGGATAAAGTATAGTTCCATTATGATTGAGTCCTAATGCAATGATTGGCTATACATTGTATACAGTGGCATTACTTATAGTAAGTATAAAGGCAACAATTTTATCATTTTCTGCATAATGGGTAAAGTTGACTAATTGCCATCATGCTTGAAATTCTTTTTCAAATTCTGAAGCATTATCCCAAATCAATTTTCGAATTTCAGTGGGCAAAGTTACTCCTTCTCCCTCTCCAATAATAGCTGCTGCTACAGATTGTATCCATAACTGTTCTTGGATACAGCTCAAGGCAAGGGAGGTATTGCCTTGGGCTTTTCCAAGGGCATTTACAATTAATTGATGATCATTTTCCTCAATTTGTTCCCAATGGGGTAAAATATCTGATAGAAGCCATTGATTTGCTCCTAAAGCCAATAAAGTTGATTTTATTGGTTGTTCCAGTTTCCTTAGGTCATCTGTAGTAGCAGTTATTCTACTTATTAAAACCTCAGCATCAATGCTATTTAATATACCTAATCCTGTCCCTAATAACCCAGTTGCATCCCGTGGCCCTCTTTTAGGGACCAACTAGGGTCAAAGAGAATTTGTTGTTGAATTATGTAAGGGCCTGTATTGAAGATGGAAGGAGTTAGACCAATGGGAGGCTGAGTCGGTTCGTTTTCAAATATCTGCGGAGGCAGAGGCTTCTTATTCTGTGCCTCTGTAACCCCAAAGACAGTACACAATTATAGGTTTGGTGAATCAATGTATACTGTCTTAATTTCAGTCAGCCGATTATAAGTGGATCGGTTAGTTATTCGGCAACCAATTTGTATTGTCTGTCCAGACATGGCTTGAAGTTCAGCCATTCTTAGAGAATCATTCCAACTCCATTCATCTTTTGAAAATATTTTGTTTCCATGTAGAACTAAAGTAGAGTGATTTAGGTCCTTTCTGTTTTGAGATGTTCCAGTGACTGTGCTATACTGTGACAATACATGGTTAGATGCCATGGTGAAACACCTCAGCTCCATGCACAGACACAGTAGTTAAGTTTCCTTTAAGGTCTGTAATTGCTTCAAGGTCAGGGTAAAGCATGGCATTATTAATCCAAACTGTTCATTCGTCATCTTCCAGCTGTCCATATACAGTTTGCTCAGGGTTCCTGTGAACACAAAAGAAAATAAAATATGCTCGGTTGTATTCAACCGGCAGGGTTAGAAAGAGGGTGAAATAGCAATCTTTGATTTCCCATGCATAGAAATATTTGGGAGTAGTTAGCACTATTACTACTGTTAGATACACAGAGGGCTTTCACTATCTCTGCCATGTTTGGAACTGCGGCAGTCAAAGGTATAGTGTTAGCATTCAACTGTCTGTAATCCATTGTAAAATGCCATTGCCTGGTTGGTTCCTTTACTGGCCACACTGGTGAATTATAAGGTGAATGGGTCCTTTTAATAATGCCTCTTTTTTCCAATTCTGTTACCACCCCGTCAATCCCCGTAAATACTGCTGCTGACAACAGATATTGCCGATCATTAATGATTTTAGCAGGGGATAAGGGTATGGATGTTTGTAACAGGCTCAGTCTCATGGTGCCTGAATCCCTTTGATGTGTCGCGAAACTCCACACAGTTCCATCAGGGAGTTTCCACATGCGACCATGCAGTATGTCAAATCCTAAAATATTAGTATATGCAGCACCAACTAATACTTCTATTCTGGTTAATTTTTGTTCCTCTGGCAACCAGAGTGAAATTTTTGCAGTGGGGCATTGTTTTTCCACACCATTGATTCCCGTGAATTTAACCCTGCGTTGACCAGGTGTTATGCTCAGGGTTTGTGCTGTCTCATGTGTAATTACTGACATTTGGGTCCTGGTATCAATAAGAAAATTTACCAATATTTTTGGGGGTTCAACAGGAATGGCAATTATAGGGTCAGAGTGTTCATTAGAGAGCCATTGAATTGCTAATGCCCACTGAGCAGGGTGGCTCACTGCCCTCCCCGGGGACAAGAGTTTTTTTTTTGCCGACACCACAACTCACTCTGTTCCCTATTAGGTTTGAACCTCTCTTTGAATTTGGGGTATCTGGGATTTTTAGTGTGGATTTGGCAGACTCGCCGAGAGTGGTATTGGGATTTAATGCTGGATGAATTAATCCAGCCTATTTGGCATCCGTATTTATCTATGTCTTGTACCAATTCACTCCAGGTGGGAATAGGGGAGTTAGGATTTCGCCTACAACCACTATCATCATCCCTACAAGCAGCTAGTATGTGATCTTGGGTGTTTTCTACAAACATCTTAAGACAATCAGGGAGTCCACGAATGAGAGGAGTTAACCGAACTGGATCAATGGGAGCCAACATTGGGGATTTCCTAAATTCATCTCTTTCATATATCGCCTGAATACAGGCTGCTTTTTGTACTGCTACAGCCAGGTCAGAATAGCCTGTAGCTCTAATTTCCAGGGGTTCCCCTCTCTCTTGGGGATCTATACCACCTGCCCAATATGCCGCTCGTGCAGTGATAGAGTAGCTATGGTCTCCTGGTGTGGTGGTTAAAAACACTCCAGGTCCCCAAAAGCCACCTGCTTCTTCCTCACTCAACATAATTCGATCTCCTCCTTCAAGAGAAACTTGACACACATACTCAACTTCTGATTCCCCTGACCGCCTTGAGAACTTCTCCTGTATTTTAACCAACTCTGCTGGTGACAACGGAATCGTTTGCACAGTAGTACGGATTTCATCATTATCATCAACAGTAGTCTCAGTCTTAACCAAAGGTCTCAAGGAAATCGATTGAGGTTCAGAATCAGAAATCTCTTCAACACCATCATCACCGTCAGACCAGAAATCACTGTCCCAGCTTTCAGGTTCTGCACTATGCAGCACTCCACGAATCTGCTTGACCGGAGTGCAAGGCTGTACTTTATTTAACAGATGACTAACCCTCTCCAGCAATTGTTTAAGATGATTATTTTCACTCACAAGTTTATCATTTTCAGTCACAAGTTTGTCATTCTCAATGGAAAGTTTATTATTTTCATCCAAAAGTTTATCCACTCTGATTCCTAATGTTTTTCCCGTCTCCTTTTCAAAGGCCAATGATGACTTCAACACATCAATCTCTGATTTCAAAGCTGTATGTTCCGCATCAGAGATCAGTTTGGGAGCAGGAGTTTCCTTAGCTTCTTGCTGAGCACAAGACAAACAGGCTCCTAACACAGCACAAATCGCACCTTTACCCTTTCTTTGACCAATCTTTCGTGAAGCCTGACACTGCTCAATGCACTCCACCACCTTTTCCTCATCTTTCCAAAACCTTTGGGCCCACTCCTTCCCCGCCTGGGAAGGGGCACGCTTGTATTTTTGCAGAAGTTTATCCATAGCAATCCTGCCGACTACGCCAATTTTACTGTCGCGTTAAGGGGTGTAGCTGATTAACCGTTACGGGCCCGGTCAGATTCAGGTTACTGAACCAGTCGGACATTCACCAAAAACACATTAACCGCCTGGGGGTCCAGTCAGACATTCACCAAAAACGCATTAACGGCCTGGGGGTCCGTTCAGACATTCACCAAAAACGCATTAACCATCTGGGGGTCCGCTCGGACATTCACCAAAAATGCATTAACCGCCTGGGGGTCTGGTTAGATTCAGAACACTGAACTATCACGGATAACCACCCTCACCCTCGTTGCACTCAATGAGAGTTATCACAATGCAATCAAGTATGGTTTATTACAGCAACAGATAATCAGGTTCTTTTGGATTGCCGGCGATAGTGACTGTCTGCAAAAGCAAGTTAGTATGCATAAAATACACAGGTGTTATAGGTGTTATAGGTGTTATAGATGTTACAGGTGTTATAGATGTTATAGATGTTATAGATGTTACAGATGTTATAGATGTTACAGGTGTTACAGATGTTACAGGTGCGCAGCCTAGAAATAAACGCGTTAAAAGGATCAAAGACTCTATAGAGATTTATAAGCAAGTATTCAGATCTCACCCAAAGGCGTCCCAATGGGGGGGAAGAGAGGCTCAGCCCGTCGACTGATCCCAGGAGTCAGGAGGTCCTAAGGATGTTGTCCTCGGGATGGTATCTCCCCTGACGGTGGTATCTTCCCTAACATCCCCTTTCTCTTGGGCCAATTTATATTATTTTCTATCTTTTAGGTGGAGCTTGAGTGGCTCTAGTCAAGCATATCTTAGTTATGATTGGTGTAAAGTTTTCCCGTCTCCGTTTAAAGTAATAGGCTCCGAGGAATTCAGAGCGCATGCTCAGTGAGGGGTGGTCGCACCTTGGAGGCGGGTAGCTTTTGGGATGGAGGTGTGTTTTGGTATTATAATGATATTATAATGAGCAAAAAGTACACTAGGGTACAGCATTTGTCAAAACATGACAGGTCTTTGGCTTAGGGTGGCAAAAAGTGCAGCTGTGTGCACAAGAACAATCGAGGCCCCATCTGATTACAGAGCCTAGCCGTGGTGTCTCCACTCCACTCTACGCTCCGTGCTGTTCCTTAGAGCTAGCACACCAAGTTTCCCCAGCGCGATAGCATCAAAGGTTGGGAGCCTAGGGAACGCTCAGATAATGCAGTTATGCCCTACCCTGAAAGCCTCTTCAATGCTGTACCTTTTCCTAAAAATGTGAATGTTAGTTTTATTTTCCTAGTTACTTCAGGCATTTACACCACAGGGGTCGGTATTGGGACTGGCACTATTTAATATCTTTGTTGGTGAGATGGACAGTAAGATTGAGTGCACTCTCAGAAAGTCTGCCAATGACACCAAGTTGTGTGGTGCAGTCAACACACCGGAGGTTAGGGATGCCATCCAGAGGGACATTGACAGAAATCAGGTTGGCCAAAGCCCCATCCAGTCTGGCCTTGAACACCTCCAGGGATGGGGCATTCACAACTTCTCTTGACAACCTGTACTAATGCCTCACTACCCTTACAGTGTAGAATTTCTTCCTAATGTCTAGTATAAATCTAGCCTCTTTTAGTTTAAGACCATTCCCCCTTGTCCTATCATTATCTACCCAAGTAAAGAGTCCTTCATCTTTCTTGTGCTAGGGGCCCCAAACCTGGATGCAGCACTCCTGGTGGGGCCTCACAAGGGCAGAGTAGAAGGGGACAATCACCTCCCTCAACTTGCTAGTCACACCTCTGTTGATGCAGCCCAGGATGCAGTTGGCTTTCTGGGCTGCCAAAGCGTACTGCCAACTCATGTTGAGCTTTTCATCCACCAGAAACCCCAAGTCCTTCTCTTCAGGACTTTCAATGAGTTCTTCTCCCAGTCTGTACTCCTCTCTGGGATTGCCCTGACCCTCATGTGGTTCATATGGGCCCACTTCTCCAGCCCCTTTGAATGGTATCTCTTCCTTCTTTGGTATCAATCACACCGCTCAGCTTGGCATCATCAGCAGACTTGCTGGGGATGCACTTGATCCCATCCTCTATGTCATTGATAATGATATTGAAAAGTACTGGTCCCAAGACAGAACCCTGAGGTACACCACTCATCACTGATCTCCACCTGGACATAGGTCCATTGACCACTACTCTCTGGGTCCAGCTGTTGAGCCAATTACTTATCTACCGGATGGTCCATGCTTCAAATCCATATCTGTCCAACTTAGAGATTGGAGTGTCATGTGGGACCATAAAATCATAGAATCATAGAATATCCTGAGTTGGAAGGGACCCATAAGGATCAAGTCCAACTCCTGGCACCACACAGGTCTACCCAAAATTTTTGACAATGTGACTAAGTGCACAGTCCAAACCCTTCTTAAATTCAGATAGGCTTGGTGCAGTGACTACTTCACTGGGGAGCCTGTTCCAGTGTGCGACAGGCTGTTGCACTGTGTCAAAGGCCTTACAGAATCCAAGCAGATGGCATCAGTTAGTCTTTCCTTGTCAACTGATGCAGTCACTCCATTATAGAAGGCCACCAGATTGGTCAGGCACAATTTGCCCTTGGTGAAGCCATGCTGGCTGTCTTGGATCACCTCCTTGTCTTGCATGTGCCTTAATATTGCTTCTAGGAGGATTCATTCCATGATCATGCCAGGCACAGAGATGAGGCTCACTGGTCTGTAACTCCTTTCCTTTGTGTCTTCCGTTGTACCCTTTTTTAAAAAGGGAGTGATGTTTCCCTTTTTCCAGTCACCGGGGACTTTGCCTGACTACCATTGTTGGACAATAATGGACCTAGTACTGGCCCCTGGGGGAGACACCACTAGCTACTGGCCTCCTACTGGACTCCACACCACTAAGCACAACCCTTTGAGCTCTGCCGTCCAGCCAATTATCAATCAACCTCAATGTTGATCAAGGCTGCACTTCCTGAGCTTGTCTATGAGAATTTTTATGGAAGACAGTGTCAAAAGCCTTGCTGAAGTCAAGGTAGACCACAGAATTTTTTTCTAGGTTGGAAGAGACCTCAAGACCACATTCACTGCTCTTCCCTCATCTACAAAGCTTGTCATTTCATCATAGAAGGCTATCAGATTTGGTTAAACAAGATTTCCCCTTGGTGAATCCATGCTGATTTATCCTGATTTCCTTCTTATCATCCACATGCTTGGAGATGACCTCCAGGATGAGATGTTCCATTACCTTTCCAGGGATGGAGGTGAGGCTGACTGGCCTGTAGTTGCCAGGATAATCCTTCTTGTAATTTTTGAAGACTGGCTTGACATTGGCGTTCTTGCAGTCCTTGGGCACTTCTGTTCTCCACAACCTTTCAAAGATGCTTGATAATGGCCTAGCAACAATGTCAGCCAGCTCCCTCAGCACTTCTGGGTACATTCCATTAGGGCCCATGGATTTGTGGATGTCAGGTTTGCTTAAATGATCTCTGACCCGATCCTCTTCGACCAAGGGAAAGTCCTACCTTCTCCAGACTTACTCTCTTGTCTCCACGGTCTGAGATTCCTGAGGGCTGATCTTAGCAGTAAAGACTGAAGCAAAAAAAGACATTCAGCAACTCTGCCTTCTCTGTATCCTTTGTCACCAGGGCACCCAACCCAACTACATTTTCTCAGTCTTCATTTTTCTACTGATGTATTTGAAGAAGCCCTTCATATTGTCTTTGATATCCCTGATGCACGAAGAAGGAAGAAATGACTAGAATCTGTATCTTGTTCTGGTACTAATTTTAATTAATGAGAGTTGCTGAAGGACTGAAGAACATGAAGCAAATAGCCACAAAAGTTTTCTTGGAATCAGACAGTGAAAAAGCTCAAGACTCCCTCTAGTCTTGCATCAGTCTCCAAGACTGGATACAAATGGATGCACAGGAAGGTGTGGAAGAACAGGAAAAGGATGCTTCATAAGGTTTTCACCTCAGTACATCCCCAGACCCAACATTTTGTGACTCACAGAGTTCATGAGCTGGAGACAGTTTCCTTTATTCAGAAATCCTCAAATATTTCTATTCTGTGAACTAATCCAGGTACCCCTTGAGCCAATATAAATTTTGAGCATCCGCAGCATTCTATGGCAAAGAGTTCCTCAGTTCCATGAGTTCTCATAAGAAGTACCACCATCTTTTGTTTATTTTGATCTTGGCTTCTGTTAGCTTTATTTCATACCTCTTTTATATTAGAAGAGGCAGTGTACGAACAAAATCAGCTCCACAGAGCTGAGCAAAATCACCCTCCACAGACTGCTCATGATTTCATTATCTTATTCCATATTCCCCTCATTTGTCTCCTTTCCAGAATGGAGACTAAATTGTTCCTTGCATTGAAGCTGATCTGGACCTTTGGTCATCCTTGCTGCCATCTTCTGAACTTTCTCCTGCTCTTCTGTAACCTTCTGGAGATACAGTGACCATTAAGTGCACACAGCATTCAAGATGCATGGCAATTAAAAGTTTGCACAGTCACATAATGCAGTTCAGTTTGGGGTTTGGATTTTCTTTCCCTAATTGCTCCAAATATTTCTTATGTTCTTTTGACTGCTGAGCACTAGGATGATGTTTTCACCAGACTCTTTTAAGTTGAAGCTTTCACTCTCTGTGTAGTAATCATCTCAGATCCCATAATTTGACATGTGAAGCTGAGACTGTTTTCCCTTAGGCTCCACTTTAGATTTGCCTCTGCTGAATTTTATCTGCCACTTTTATTATGAATTAGCTCAGTCTCCTAAGGCCATTCTGTTCTCCCTCAGCAGTCTGTCATCCAAGCTTCCCTCAACACTTAGGATCAGCCACAAATGCTGCCTCACAGATTATTCTGTTTTGCAGCCTGAACATATATAAACTGAAAGCAGAGGTCCTACTACAGAGCCTGTAATTCTGCACTGGCAGCTTCCCTCTGTGGAATGATCCAACAATTTGGAGTCTTTCTTGGAGATCTTCAAAAGCCAGTTTGACGTGGTCTTGGGCAACCTGCTGAAGGTGGCCCTGCTTGAGCAGGAGGGTTAAACCAGATAACCTTCAGAGATCCCTTCCAACCTCATCTGTTCTGCCATTTGGTGATTCTGTGACTTTCTCTTTCTCTCTATTTCCAGTCTTTTAACAATGTTTCCATTCACTTACTTTCCCACTTTTTTCCAAAAAAAAAAAAAAAAAAGTAGGAAAAAAAGTAAAAAATTGACACTACCAGGAAGAGTCTGTCTTCCTCTTCTTCGTTCTTTTCTATTGGGTTTTTATACACATTGGTAAGATCTCCCTAAGCTATATCTTTTCCAGGCTCAGCATTCCCAACTCTCTCAGCCTCTCCTCATATGACAGAGTTTTCAGTCTCTTAAGCATTTTTGTGGACCTTTGCTGGACTCAACCAGACACAGTACTCCAGATGTGGCATTGTCACTTCTGGCTCGAGAGGAGTGATTGCCCCGCTGACCTCTTGGTAACCTTCTTGCCTTCCTCTCTGGAGGACAGCACAACACTCTAGTGTATCTGCCACTCTTCCCAGTTCTGTGTTATCAGCCAGCTTGCTGAGTGTGTGTGCTGCTCCATCTTCCTGATCATTAATGAAGATGTGAAACGTGACTGGACAAACTGGTAACTTCAGGGTACTCCACTGGTGACTGGTCTCCAGCTGGACTTTATGCCATGGATCACAATCCTTGGTGCTGGCATTTCAGACAGTTTCAGATAGTCCACCTCACTGTCCCAGTACTTCATCAGTTTCTCTATGAGGATGTTATATGTGACATCTTTACTAAAGTTGAGGCAAACAATATCCACTGTTCTCCCTTCCTGTACCAATACAGCCATCTCATTGTAGAAGGCTATCATTCCCTAAGGTTAAGTCTTCCTTGCTGCAGTTTCCTTTTGGTCTTTGTGACCTGGGATTCCTGAAGACTACTTTTCTGTGTCATTTGTCAGCAGGGCACCTATCCCATGTATCAGTGGGCCTACATTTTCCTCAGTCTTTCTTTAGCTGATGATGTGCTTGTAGAAGCCTTTCTTGTTGTACTTCACATCTCCCTCCAGATTCAAGTAAAATGGACTTCAGTTTTCCCTACCCCATGACCACATGCTTAGATATATTCCCCGAGTCACCTGCCCTTTCTTCTACCTCTTGTCTGCCTCACAGTGGCCTGTGTTATTTTTAGACTTTTAAAACACATTAAGGCAGTTCATATGTCAAACCTTTTCTGTTTCTTTTTTACTTCTGCTAGGTCAGATATGGTCTTTAAGTATTATGTAAAGCAGAATCAGCTAAATTTCTTTTCATAGTCTGACTCTGTTGCTGGAGAAGATAGGCATCTGTGATTTAACCTGGTCTAAATAACTTTTTTAAGGATGTGGTAGGCTTATATATTCATTTCTAACCTCTGGGCTGGTTTTGGTTTATGAATGATTTTGATAGCTTAAACCATTTGAGTTCAATGGTGACTTCTTTGTTATGTTCATCACAGTAGCCTAAACTGAAAGTTTATGCATATTTTTTTTTTTCACTTTTTAAAATATTTTAAACATGATAAGTGTCACACAGACTTTTCTTGGTCTGTATCTAGGATTCATAAACAATTCTGTATTACCGAAACAAACAAAAACACTAATTTTAGAGATTAAGACTGTGTAATACATATATTTCCACTAGATGGTGCTGTATCATACTAGTTCGTTCGTGTGTGCGTGTGCGTACGTGTGTTTGTATGTCTTCCTCTCTACATTAAGAAACCCAGCTTCCTGTGTCTATTTGTGGCAGGTATATATAGTGCTGTTCCAATGTCATATATGCATGTGGTGTATTTAATGTGGAATAATGGACTGTTGGGTTAGAGTGTACTTTGTTGCTATTTAGCTGATGGCACATACAGTGTATTTGTGGCATATCCTAGAGCATTCCAGTGTACATTGGTTGTAAATGACAACCTTGACTTGTCAAATGGATGTTTGGCCATCTTCAGTTTTCTTTTCCCCATAGGAATTATCAGATCTTACTTCAGAACCTGTTCCTGTGTGACACACCAGAGTTTGAACCCAAGGTCCTGGTAAGTGTACAAGTGTAGATGGGTGATTCCTGGACAGCCAACTTGTCCTTGCAGACTCCTCCTCCCAGTTCTCTGCTGCTAGGCAGAAGAGCCCAATGGAGCCAACAGCATGTGGGTGAGACTTGACTCTGCTGATCTCAGAGCCTTTCCTTCCTGAACAAACATTTTCCATTCTGAAATAATCACCTCACTATATATAGAAAGCACCACCTCCTCCAAAGCAAAAGCCTTTTTCTTTGGAAAGGGATATCCCTCAAATTGTTTTCTTCCTTTTACAAAACACCAGCAAGCCCTTTGCTGTCAGGTTTTTATCTGCCTGTGAACAGTGCTGATCAAAGGCACATGTTCAGCTCACACCAAAATAACCTGGATTCCCCATGCAGGTCCTGTGCTCCCTACCCCCATCACATGGATTTTGAGACTATGTCTGTAATCACAATCCACAGTATTTCGGAAACCACCTCCCCATCTCACTTCCTCCCAGCTGATTTTCAGGGGAACAGAAGGAGACTTGTTTGCTACCAGGGAGGAAGTCCAGGCCTTACCGAGCAACTTTCTAAGAGGCACCTATGAGAATGAGGCACTTTAGTCAGTGTAAGTTCTCAGAGGTTGCTGCCAAATGAGGTCACCCTGCTGCAGAAACGTGGATGAAGAGATTCCAGGAGGATGGAAGAAGCCAGGACAGGAAGTAGAGCAGTCAGTAGCACAGGGCTCAGCTCAGTCAACTTCCCTCTCTGGAAATGTTGATTTCAGTTCTGTCTTGGCTCACAGACTAAAATGTGTTAGATAGTTTCCTTCTCATAATTTTCTCATTCCCTTTTCTCATCATAAAAATCATTCCATGGTTTGATACAGTTCAGCCATCTCTTTAGGAGGGTGTAACAGGGCAAGCAGCACACAAAGGGCAGTTCAGAGACTGGGACTGGGTGACACTGACTTTTCTGAATCACAAAACCCACAGAACTTCAAGGAGAGACTCCTCTTTAAAAACCTGCTCCTTTGCTGAACTATCACATCTCTCAATAAAGATGGATAATCCTGTCTGCTGGGTAGCTGTTATGACCTTGTCTTAGTTATTCTAGTGATTAATTCCTCTCTCCATTGAATAGCAGCTCTTTTCTTTCATTGTTTACAATTTTAGTTTCCTTCCTATTGCTTCTGTTCTGCCTTCATTTTCTAGATTTGAAAATAATATGCAATTTAATTTTTTGTCTCTTACAAATCCTTAGAATTCACTTCATTTTCTTATCTTTCTAAGCTATCCATGTTGAAACTTGTTCTCTGGATTTTAACTCATTCTTGTGACTTTGAGGTCACTTTGACTTTTCTACAGTCTTTATAAAGATTGAACACTAAACATATTACTAAAATTGCAATAACATAATTTTCCTATTGTTCCATGTACTTCTTTTTAGGCAGTTAATACTTCCTTGCAGATTATTGCTAGAGAAGATACTAAAAAGCATTGGACTGTAGAGAATTCTGTGCAAGACCCCATTAGGAAAACTGCTGGAAGTGGATTTCTCATTTGCAGTTAATCATGTGATGTAATACGAAACATGAGTATGCTGTTTAATCTTGCTTTGATCTGTCTCTCATGAAAACCGAGGTAAAACACCTTAAAGAGATCTGTTATATCTGTGTATGCATATATCAAACAAATTAAACAGTCATTGGAAATATTAACAAGTAGACTGATTTATTTTGTTGTTGTTGTTATTATTATTATTTGCATTGTTGTTGTTATCATTTCAAGTAACCAAAGCCTTTCTGTCTCACTAGCAATTTTTGCAGCTAGTGGAAAGTGTTTTGGCTGCGTTATCTTCAGTGACATTTGACTTCCAAGTCCAAAATCAAAATGTAACCTAAAAGTGTTTCACCTTAAAGCATTCTTACTATAACTTATATGCATGCCTCTGGATTGGTAGTGATTTATGAAACAATCTATTCAGCGGTCCCCATGACCTAAAGAACTAACATGTTTTTGATGAGTTTTACAACAAACAGAAATAATCTTGGCCTTCTTCTGGGTTTATGCATGACAGGCAGATCCTATAAGATGTAATAAAACTATTAATGGAGTTGTTACAGATTATTTTGTAGTTGGAGTTATTGTGGCTATTACATTGTATAAGAATAAGAATTACTATTATTGCTGGGTAGAAATGAAAAAAAAAAATGTAATTATTCCTTGGTAGGAAGATTATCTATGGTGTAAGAATAATCAGCTGCACCAATATAGACTGAGAAATAATGGTCCAAACAGTAGCTCTCCAGAAAAGTGTTGGGTTTAGAGTTATCTCTAGGCAGAATATGAATCAGCTGAGGGCACACTCAAATAAAAAACAAATAAACATCATATAAGATGGTATAATCAGGAATATGACTTGCAAGATACATCAAGTAACCTCTCTGGCTCTACATTGCTCTGATTAGGCCCTTACTTGTAGTACTGCACTCAGTCTTAGTGAGTGCACTTCAGAGAACATAGATAAATCTGAGAAAGTCCAGTGGAAATGATTAGAGGTTGAGAAAATGCAATATGGAAATATTAAATGCTCTGGGGTAGTGTCTCTTAAAGAAGAATGAAGAGATATGATAACTGCCCTTGTTTGTAGAATAAAGTTGCAAAGAGAACAATCTACTTCTTCTAGTGTTCATGATAGATAGTACAAGAAATAATGGGTTTAAATAATAGTGAATAAATTTAGCACTGGATAGATTGTCTGTCAAATTTATAAAATGTTTGTTATGGGAGAGCTTTAAGAAGTGGTTAGATGCACATCTGCAGAGCCTGACAGGCACTTCTGGGTTCTTCTGAACTGTCTTTGAGGTATAGGAATGAAGCAGTTGACAACCCTAGATTTTTTTTTTTTTCTACTGTTTCATATCTGCCTATTCTACGTTGTTTACAAATTAGCTGCAAAGAATAACACTGCTACCTCACTTGCAGCCTTATCCTTCCATTGTTCTTTATTGTACCTGCTTATTTTCACTTTTGATTACTTTGTCTTCTGGGCATGAATTGTCTTATTGCTGCACTTGAAATCTTTACCTTTAGATGCTGCTATAACTTAAATAATACCAAATGATCTGTCTGAGAAGTCCCAAGTTGAATTACAAGAGAACTGCAGGATGTGAATCCATGGAACTGGCAAAATCGAGAAGACCAGGGCAGAAACAGGTAGCAAAGAGCTACATTTTAAACCCAGCTATTTCAAAGGTTTTGCTGTGCTAGAGAAGTCCACTAAAAAGGAAGACAGAATTCACAATCAAGTGGTCAGGTCATTTAGGGCTGGGCTAGATAGAGCCCTGAAAAGAACAGAGACTGTCATACTCATATCCAGGATACTATGAGAAGGATGGGATGAAAGGGAAGGTGATGGCTGGGCATCCTTACTTTAAGCATGATGTAGTGTAAGTGTGGTGTTAAGACCACTGCCCAGTCCAGCTGCTTCTAGGACTGCCAGATTTCTTAGATTCATTCTCAGAAACAAATGAATGGAAGCCATGATTTCTTCTTGCTGTACCCTAAAACCATGCATCATAAGCAGACCAGCAAAGGGACTTACATTCAAGGCTGCTCATGAATAAAACCATGGCATCTAAATATGCCTGCTGCAAGAACCTTATGTGACAGGAGCTTAGTGTCCATTTAGAAAAATGTAAGAGATGAAGAACTATTTCACTGTAAGGTTCAAATCCAGCTAGTCAGGTTATATCTAGCATCAGTGCCCCAGCAGCATTTCTTTTTAACCAGGCTGTGAATATAGAGCTGCAAAGCTGAGATGACTGTGCTGTTTGCCAGGTGAAATGACCTTGCATCTCTTTCCATATACTTCATGGATTTCAAAAGCATTCCACATGGCAGAGTTAGACTTGGGATCTCAACTGAAAACACTTATGCATGTCTTAGAGAGAGCTGTACTCCTGACCCCCACATCCTACCCCTCTTTGCCATGTATGCTCCTAGCAGGTGCCTGATTTCTTTTATTTTTAACCTCCATTCTGAATGCAGGAAGCCTTTGCTTGCTGTGAACATCCGAGAATCAGAGCCCAAGCACATCCTAGAAGGATTTCCTGTTTGGGACTTCTGAGCCAGACTCAAACATGCAAGAGTGGAAGCCTCCCAGCAACTTAATCATTCCTCCTGGGCTATCTGCCAGATTGCTCCTATCTAGTTTAGCAGCAGAAGACCATAAGATGCCATCTAGCAGGAAGGTGCTAAGCTGCCAGACCACTCTCCACATGCTGTTGAAGAAGGTGGGAACATGCAAAGTCAGTTCCGGGGTAGGGATGTGTGGGACTCGAGGATCAAGGTCATTGTGGTGGCACAATAGATACATGAGGGTTATCATGGCATCACATTACTCTTCAGTATTTGCCTATTGAGCTAGAGAAACACAAAGAACGCAGAGACCATGTTTTCTATCTATGGCTATCCCACCAGTTTCTAACCCAACGAAGCGTACGCCAGTCCAAGCCAAGAGCAGCCAGTTTCTTGAGGAGAATGCTATGGGAAAATGTGTCAAAAGCCTTGCTGAAGTCAAGGTAGACCACGTCCACATTACTATATATATATAGTAATAAGTTCTAATTTATTAGAATTAGACAAAAAGGACCAATTTTCATCTCTAGCTAGAGGTGATATTTGTGTAAGCATTGCTGGTCTAAGAAGAGAGGTATTTAATGATCAGGCTTGATGTCAAGGGAATAACAAACATCACAGATACTGAAGAAAGGACTGAAGTGAATGATCTAGGCAAATGCAGATTGCTTGTACAAGTTTACAGGGTTTCAGTATAGATTTTGATAACATGACAATAAATTTGAGACCTCATTAATGTACATGTATATAAATATCTGAGGGGAGGGTATCGAGAGGATGGAGCCAATCTCTTTTCAGTTGTGCCCAGCAACAGGACAAGAGGCAACAGGCACAAACTAAAGCACAGGAGGTTCCAGTTCAATATGAGGGGGCACTTTACTGTGAGGGTGACAGAGCATTGGAGCAGGTTGCCCAGAGAGTCTGTGCAGTCTCTTTCTCTGGAGATATTCAAAACCCGCCTGGCTGCCATCCTGCACAACATGCTCTAGGTGATCCTGCTCGGCAGGAGGGTTGGACTAGATGATCTTCAGAAAGTCCCTTCCAACCCCGCCCATTCTGTGATTCTGTGATTATGTGATTCTGTCATTTTTTGAAATGGCAAATGTGATAAAATGCAGCAAGTTTGTCAGACTAGCACATTAGACGACTTTCTTTATAAGTGATCTTTTAGGGGGAGCAGCAAAAAAGGTAGATCAGACTATCTGAACTGCAATGCTATAATGCCACATGAGAAATTATTTGTTCAGATGGAGAAGACAGAATTTAATACAAAAACTGTAAGATGTATAAGATTGGCAAAAAAAAAAAAAAAAAAAAAAAAAACAGCAAGGTTATCAGTGAATCAGAACTTCTAGGCTTGAGAGAATGCACTGGTTTTTCAAGATGCAGTTCTGGAGCTCATCTATTTCATTTTTTGCAGATCTTGGGGGAGGAAGTTATACTGATAAGGTTGATCAGTGAAATAATGTAAAGAGGCCTTGCGAGAATAGCGGGTGACCAGAACATCATAAAAGAAAAAAGATATTATTAAGGACTGACATAATAGAAATAGTATGAAAACTGTAATTTCATAGTAGACTATTCCTTCACTGTTAAAAGGGATGTCCAGAGGTGCATAGTCCAGCCTCTCATTTGAATCAGGACTGTCAACAATACTAGGTCAGATCTGCCTTGAAAACTTGCAAGGGTAGAGATTGTGTGAGTAGCTTTTTCCAGTGTTGCGCTGCTCCCCAGTGAAGAAACTCCTCCTAATGTCCACTCTGAATATCACAAGCTATAATTATGGTGATTGTTCTTGTTCTGTTGTCTACCACTATGAAGAAGCATTTGGCTCTGTCATCTTTTTACCTGTCCTTCAGCTAGGGTGCCATTACAAAGCCCCTTAGCATACTTATCACTAGACTAAGCAAGCACTGCTTAGAATCATAGCATAATAGAATCATAGAATATCCTGAATTGGAAGGGACCCACAAGGATGGTTGAGTCCAATTCCTTGCTCCACGCAAGACCACCCAAAAATCAGACTATATGTCTGAGAGCATTGTCCAAGTGTCTCTTGAACTCCACCAGGCTTGGTGCCATGACCACTTCTCTGGGAAGCCTGTTCCAGTGCCTAACCACACTCTCAATGAAGAACTTTATCCTTAGCCTCCCCTGATGAAGCTCCATGCCATTCCCTTGGGTCCTATTGTTGGTCACCAGAGAGAAGAGATCAGCACCTGCCTCTCCTCTCCCCTTGTGAAGAAGCTGTAGGCCACCATGAGGCCTCCCCTCAGTCTCCTCTTCTCTCGGCTGAACAAACCAAGTGACTTCAACCACTCCTCATATGTCTTGCCCTCCAGACTTTTCACCTTCCTCATAGTCCTCCTTTGGCTGTTCGCTGATAGTTTTATGCCCTTCTTATGCTGTGGTGCCCAAAGCTGCATGCAGTGCTCAAGGTGAGGCTGCACCAGGCAGAGCAGAGTGGGACAATCCCTTTCCTTGACTGGCTAGCAGTGACATGCCTGAGGCACCCCAGGGCACAATTGGCCCTTTTGGCTGCCAGGGCACACTGTTGACTCAGATTCAATTTGATGACAATCAGTACCCCCAGATTCCTTTCCACGGGGCTGCTCTCCAGCCTCTCATCCCCAAGTCTGTATGTGCAGCTAGGGTTGCTTCTTTAGTCTGTCCATATAAATCTGTGTGCCAGGCCCCTAACTATCTCCTACAGTTTTTCAATATCCTTCGTGAATGGAGGGAACCAAAAATGTAGATAGGTGTCCAGGTGCGGCTTCCCTGTATGCCAGGCTGAGGGGGATGACTTTTTCCTGTGACCTGCTGCTTGCCCTTCTAATGTTGCACAGTGTGTTGATTGCCTTCTTTGTAATGAAAACATACTATTGACTTCATTCAGTGTCTACCCCAATTCCATGTAGATCTCAGCAGGACTGCAACTCATCGAGTTGGTTCCCAGCCTGTACCAGTTACGGGGTTGTTCTGCTTCAGGTGCAGAGCTTTGTACTTTTATTGAACTTAATGAGGTTTCTGCTGACTCAGTTCTTAAAACTTCTCTCTGGATCTAAGTTCTCCTATGCAACATATCGGATGCCCCTCCTAACTACCACCTGAAAATTTGCATTTTGTGTCATCATAGATATGAAGATACTGAACAATATTAGCTCACAAATCAATGCTTGGCTAAAACAGGGAGCCATCCGCTAGTGGAGCAGCCTTGACGGTAACCCACTCTTGTCCTGTTTTCTTTCTTAGTAGACACTGGCGGGGCCCCAATCACTTGCATGGCAGGCACTATAGATAAGTACTGTCCAGCCCAGACGTTTCAAGCCCTGATGTGAGACAAGGTGTTAGCAGGTTACAGAATCTTGTACCCGGGGCTCTGCACTTGAGAAAGTAGCTGTGGTAAAGACTGGCGAACAGGCTGTGCCCCTGTGATCCTGTCCCCACATCCTTGCAATGCCACCCACCGACTCTCTCCATCGCCTTCTGCCCAGCCCTCTGTCCCATACCATCGCACCACCTCCCTGCCCTTTGCTCCTTCCTACCCTTTCCCATTCCCCGGGCCCCCGGCGCCCACTGCTTCCTCCCCATCCCTCTTTATCCCGGTTGCAACCCTTCCTTCCCCGCCGTGCAGCCCCTATCCCCGCCGCTGCTCCCTTGGCCCCTTCGTGCTCCCTGTCCCGCCACACCGTCCCACCGCCACGGCTCCCGGCACGGGGCCGCTCCGGGGCCGCGCTCCGCCGGCGCGCTCCGGTGGCGGGGCGGGGATGGGGGCGGCGGGGGGAGCGAGGGGCTGAGGGCGGCGCTGGGTCGGGTTTCAGCAGGAGCCTCCGCGCCGAGGCAGCGCCGACCCGCCGCCTGCCGCCGAGCTCTCCGCGGGGCGGCCGCGGCAGCGGGACGGCCGCGGCAGCGGGAGGCCGGGACACCGGAGCACCGCGGGGGCCGCGGCACCGGAGGGCACCGGAGCGCCGGAGGTACCGGAGCGGCCAGCAGTAACGGAGCGGCTGCGGCACCGGAGCACCGGGATACCGCAGCACCGGGGTAGCGGAGCGGCTGCGGGGCGTCTCGCCGGGGCCGTATCCTGCGGGATGTGAGCGCCGCCAGCGCGGGACGCACGGCGTAAGTGCCAGCGCCGGGGACCGACCCGCGCCCGTTGCCCCGTCGCCTGCGCCCGGTGTTCCGCACGTCCGCATCGCCGCACGGCGGGCCGGGCCGGACCGGGACCGGGCGCTTTGTTCTGCCTCCGCTGCGCAGACAATGAGGCGGGGGGGGGGAGGGGGCGGGGGCGCCCGCGGCGCAGCACCGCGGATCCGCGGCTGGACCGGCCTCGCCCGCGGCGCGACGGCAGCGGGGCCGGCGGTGGGAGCGGACGAGCGGGACGGTGCGGGCGCGGGCTCGGGCGAGGCGCCGGGGGTGCCACCGCAGAGGCAGAGCCGCCGCGGGGCGGGCGCTCAGCGGTCACGGCAAAGGAGCCGCGGAGGCGCCGGGCGGGGGCTGCGGGCCCGAGTAGAGCCGTGGCCAGGGCCGGGGCTGGCATAGCTCCGGCACGAGGACTGCACCGTGCAGGGCGTCCCAGGAGCACCAGGGAATAGGGCTGTGCACGGGGACCGGGAGCACCAGCAGGCGGGGGGGCGCCTGACGGCTGGGAGTCCCTGTGGGGCCAGGAGCCCCAACAGTGCGGGGTCAAACGGCCCAAGAGCTCTGAGTGACAGAGAACCCCGGTAGCCTGGGAGTGCCAGTGACCAGGGAACCCACTGGACAGCAAGCAGCCAAGGACATGGACCACCTCTGTCGTGGGCATACAGTATGGCAGAGGCCCAGCCAGTGCTCAGATGCCTGTGGGCCGGGACTGTGGGAACTGGCTAGCACAAGGAACTTTTATTAGAGATGTTTCCTATGTGGGGGAGTGTTTTCAGAGACAGGACAGGCTAAATGGAGCCCTGGCATGGCACAGAAATGGGGTACACCAGGGATGAAGTGGAACTTGATTGCATCCTCATGAGACTCATTACTTGGGTCTGATATTAGAGGGAAATAAAGCTGTGTGGCAGGGCAGGGAGCGAGCAATAGGGAATGGGATTGAAGTGCTGGTGCAAGAGGGCCAGGTAGGAGGAGATGGAATGGCCAGGAGGCATCTTAACTGTAGGTCATGGTAGACAATAGAAGTTGAAAGTGAGTTGTTAGCCTTGGGCTGCACTGCAAGTGAGGCTGGACTGTGTCTATCTCTGAAGGCAGAGAATCAGAAAGTCTTCAGAGAGACCTGTGTGAATGTAGAAGAGAAGAACATGTTCCAGGACAGTGGAGTGGTACTCAGCAAAGATTAAAGAGGCTTCTGCATCCTTCCTGATCTGGACTGGAGTCTCAAAAACATGATAATATGAGTCATGGCCTCTCATGTGAGGCTTTGGATATGGAAGCAGCATCTGCAGCTTTGATGGAGCTTTTGCACAGCAAGCGCTCTGACATATGTTTGTGGCATGCACAGTGGGCGCATTTCTAGCTTCTCTGCTGGGGCCAGTGTAGGCCTGCTTTCCCATCCTCATGGCTGACAAGAGATCCAATGCCACTGGTAGGCAGACAGGGATGCATGCATTGGCCCTTCTGTAAATCCTTATTTATTTTTTTTTTCTAAATGTGACATCTCGTAAGCCTAGGCTTGGTGCTTCTGGTGCCCTGGCATATCAGCCCTAGGCCTGGGGATGCCTCTGTATACTGCAGCACCCTTCCTGTCAGCCTCCTTACTTGGCTCTGGACCCCAACCTCCTCCCTGGACAGACTGTGATGCTAACAGTTTTCTTCAGAGGCTTCTGCTGCCAATTGTTACTAGGGAACTCAGTGCCCAATGGTGGGAGGGACATAGAGGGAGCAGGGCAGTCTGGCTCACATTACACAGGCTGGGCCTGGACCAGTTGAGCCAGCCCCTAGCACTGAGCTATCTGCTAATTGGAAGCAGCTGTTTGGATTTGGTGACTCTGCATGCACTGAGGTCACTGCCGTCTGTCTTCCTTGCCGACCCAAGCCTGCAAACTTCATAGGAACAGAGGTCTGTTAGTACTATGGACTCGTGCAATCTGGCAACCTGCAGTTTCGTCTTTTGCCTAAGAGGTAGCTAGGCTTTGAACCTACCCATATGCATCCAGGGAGCATAGAAAGGGAGAAGTTCACACAGACTTTCATCACCCCAAGAACGCTTGTTCCTCACCCCAAGAACCCTAGTCTCTGTTCCTCGGTTGTCCCAGTGCTCTCAACTGCTCTTTGCACTCTCCAGCTTGACTTTACCAGTTTCCCTGCCCCCATGCCAGTAGCCCACAAAACCTCACTGCACTCCCTTCTGCTTCCCAAAAGCCATATCAAGAATCAAACCTTTTTTTTTTTTTTTTTTTTTTTTTTTTTTTTGTTCCCGTATCTGTGCCCTGATCAGTGCTGGGCATTATCCAAGACCTTCCAGCTTAATCCTTTCCTCAGCCACTGAGATCACCTCATTGCCTCTCTCTGTATGTCTGTCTACTAGTTCTTCTACCCTTCTTTTCCTTAAGTTTTCATCTACTCACCTGCCAAGGTTTTGAACCCTCTGCCTTGTACCTTCCCATGACCTGGGCAACTGAGTCACAGTTAGGATGATGCAGTTTCATCACAGAAGCAAACTTGGGCCCCATTCCTCCAGTTCTGGATGTGTTTAGTTACCCCTTCAGCTGTAGAAATTTAATTAATTCCAATAGAAAGAGACGGACCTGACCGGGACCACTGAATTGGTGCAGGTCACCAGCTAGCAGCCCACAAGTACAAGTAACTTCTTTTTACTTCTGCTCCTGAAAGAGAGGAGCAGATATGAGGATTCATATTTGCTAGGTGCAAGAACAGTGTGTGGCTTTACTTGCCATGGATGAAGTCAGGCACTGGGTGTATACATACATGTAGGTTTCTAGTTTGTATAGCCCATTGAAGTAAACAGATATTTCTTCATATGAAGAAAACACTTTAAAAATTTTATTTCTGTCACTAACCCAAGGTTTCCACAGGAAAAATCAACCTAAACTGATGTCCTGAGGTGGAAAAGAAGACCAAGGAATAACCATACTACAGCCCCTGGAAAGGGTTAACACTGCTGTAGGGTTCTGTAGACTAAGGGCTGCCATTCTTAGTCCCTAAACTAAGGCAGTATCAGCCACCTCCGTCCCCCAAGACAGGGAGGTTCCTGCCGTCCTATGTCTGACATGAGCAGCTCCTGAGTGTGGTTATGGGACCAGCAGCAAATGCTTTCAAGAGAGTCCAAGTGTGAGCTCATGCTGCCGCCATCCCTGCAGACCACTAAGCCTCGTTTACCGGGGGCTAAAAGCAGCACTGGGGCTGGTGTTCTTCACAAGGTCTTTGACTGCTGAGTTGCTTTGGCTACTCGCAGGGAGGGTGGGCAGAGCCCTTGGGGGCTGACTGCCTTTGGGCACCGGGAGTGTGTCCAGCGTGTCCAGTAGTGGTGTTGCTGCAGGGAGCTGCTCCTCCCTGCTCGTCCCTCCCCCACTGCTGCAGTGAAATGAAGCTACAGCAGGGGGAAATGGAGTGAAGGAGCCAGAATGAGCAAGGAGCAGTAAGAAGGAGACAAAGGAGGAGAGTGAGCAGGGGAGGGTGTGGGACGGGGAAGGAGCCAGAGCAGCTGGCAGTTCAGAGGGAGTTGCTGCGTTCCTACTGTACCACCACCACCCTCCATGGTACCAGCTTGGGGCATCCACAGATCTCTGTGCCAGGCCAAACAATGGGCCCTGTCCGCCCTAGGAGGACAGGATTTTATCCTGGGCATTCCCAGCTGTGGGTATGTCCTTTGCAATAGAGCCATTCTGATTTATTGTTCACTGGATGTAAGCCCACTCCAGTTCTGCTGCTCCCTTCTAGGGACACCCGATTTGCACTTCACATTTTTTTGAGCCTAAATCCCTGTTGTCCTGAAAAGCATGCTACTGGGGAGGGGGGGATTCAGCAGGGTCACTTGTTGGGCTCTCTCCCAGTTTAAGATTGTATTTTTCAGTATAGAGAGGTGCTAGGCTGCTGCTTGTCCAAAAATCTCTGTGGTCTTGCAGACAGCCTTTCTCAGCCTCACTGGAAGCATTCAGCTGTTAAAGGCACAGGAACCCTCTGCTGTAGGGCAGCTGGCTCCAATGTTGCTGGGAGAGCTAGTGGTTGGGAAGAATGCTTGGCTGTGTAGAAAATAGCTTATGTGATAGGGTACCAGCTAGTAACCTCAGCAAGAGGTCAGGTGTGCTCTGCTTATCTGACGTAAGGCACTGTCCTAGGCCTTCCTTCTGGGCACCCTCTGCTCTAACACCTTTTAATCTCATGAGGGATAAGTGATACAGAGCAATCAGGCAGGAGATACCTGGTAGGCTTTCCCTCCACATGTTTTTCTTTTGTCATTCCTTTGCTGCTCCCTCTTAACCAGCCTCTGGTCTGCATTCCTTGCAGGATTAAAGCACACTGCAAAGAAGATCGAGCAACCTTCTGCTCTGCAAGTCCCTAGTAATGGAGCAGATGAAGGGGTCAGCCGTGCTTCTTCTGGAGCTGCTAATCCTTGGGGGCCTGAGAGCAGGGAAGGGCTCTGCCGTCCTGGGTACCCTGGATCTACAAATAGATGAGGAACAGCCAGCTGGCACCATCATTGGGGACATCAGTGCTGGCCTGCCACCTGGTACCAGTGCCTACATGTATTTTATATCAGCACAGGAAGGCAGTGGTGTTGCCACTGACTTGGGAATAGATGAGAACACGGGTATCATCAAAACAGCCCGTGTCCTGGACCGAGAGACCCGGGACCGTTACAGCTTCATTGCTGTTACTCCAGAGGGCATCACAGTAGAAGTGAATATCCAAGTTAATGACATCAATGATCATGCTCCAGCCTTTCCCAAGCAACACAGTACCTTCCAGATTCCAGAGCACACACCCATTGGCAGCAGATTTCCCTTGGACCCAGCCTTTGATGCTGACAGTGGCCTGCTGAATACCCAAGGCTATGTGATTAAGGGTGACAATGTGGGGCAGGCCTTCCGCCTGGAAACACGGCGAGGACCCAATGGGGTCTTGTATTTGGATCTGGTGGTCAGCAATGTCTTAGATCGGGAGAACCGATCATCATACTCCTTGCTTTTGGAAGCCTATGATGGTGGCTCCCCTCCCAGGAGCACCCAGATGACGCTGGATATATCTATCCAGGACATCAATGACAATGCTCCTACCTTCAACCAGAGCCGCTATCATACTCTTATATCAGAGAATTTGAAACCTGGCAGCAGCATCCTTCAGGTCTTTGCCTCTGATGCAGATGAAGGAGAAAATGGGGATGTGGTTTATGAGATCAACCGTCGACAGAGTGATCCTGACCAGTACTTCACCATTGACTCCCGAACTGGAGTCATCAAGCTCAACAAGGGTCTGGACTATGAAGTCAGGAAGGTGCATGAGCTGGTGGTACAGGCACGGGATAAGGCTGTCCATCCTGAGGTCACTACAGCTTTTGTCACTATCCATGTGCGTGACTACAATGACAACCAGCCCACCATGACTATCATCTTTCTGAGTGAAGATGGCTCCCCTCAGATCTCTGAGGGAGCCCAGCCCGGCCAGTATGTGGCCCGCATCTCTGTTTCTGACCCAGATTATGGTGAATACTCCAATGTCAATGTCACACTGGAGGGAGGGGATGGTAAGTTTGCCCTCACTACCAAGGACAACATCATCTACCTTATCTGTGTGGACCAGCTCCTGGATCGTGAAGAAAGAGACTCCTATGATTTGCGGGTGACAGCTACTGATTCAGGAACACCTCCACTCCGGGCAGAATCAACCTTTGTGCTGCAGGTGGTGGATATCAACGACAACCCTCCACTCTTTGACCAACAGGAGTACAAACAGAGCATTCCTGAGGTTGTGTACCCAGGCAGCTTTGTCCTGCAAGTGACAGCTCGAGACAAAGACCAGGGTCCCAATGGGGAGGTGCGGTACAGTATCATGCATGGCCATGACACCCACTCCAGCTGGTTTGCCATTGACCCTGCTACAGGTATCATCACTACTGCTGCTCCACTGGATTATGAGAAGGATCCTCAACCTCAGCTGACAGTGCTGGCCACGGACAGGGGAACTCCTGCCCTCTCTTCCTCAGCTGTGGTGCATGTGGCCCTGCAGGATGTCAATGACAATGAGCCAGTGTTCAGGAGTAATTTCTACAATGTGTCCCTGAAGGAGAACACCCCTGTTGGGACCTGCTTCTTACAGGTAGGCACAACTGTCAGGAGTTGATCTTGAGGAGGGCACAGCCAAGGCTATGAGGGGTTTGGGATGGGAGACCTGCCACTGAAGGATGTTTAGTGCAGTTTTCATGGCTTAGATAGGTCCTGATGGCAGCAGGAATGCTAGAACAAAGAAATCCCTACTCAATGTGAGTGGGAAATGGGGCAGAACAGTGTTACACCGTTTCTGCATGTAAGTACTGAGTAATATCGCTGATACTGTGGGCAAATCTCAAGGAATTCCTTTGTGCAAAGCATTTCATTGGCATCAGCTAACATTGTGCACCACAGTACAAGGCATTGCTGGCACAAGGATGGAGCAGCCTTTCAGGCCAGGATACTAGAAATGGTGCTCAGGAACAAGGGTCAAATCTGTAGGAAGCTGCTAACTTCTCTCTACCCCTGTGAGATGATTAGGTGAAGTTCATCAGTGTTTGAAAGGCTAGTTGTGAATATTAGCATTAATTATGCATGATTGGCATTGTTGTATTACCTTGGAAGCAGCATCTTTGGAATTTGAACTGAGACGCAATTGCTGCATCAGCCTTCAAGCAGTAAGAGGTCTCAGGTGAGGCCTGAAGGGTTCGTGCACCTCTATCAGGTTCTGTGGATGCACGGCAGTGATGCCATTTGTATGACTCCGAAGGTCTGTTCAGGGCAACACGCTGCCTTGTCCCAGGTGGGTGGGGTGGGGCTAGGGCCAGGGCTGGGGACAGAGGTAGGGCAGAGGCCAAGGGTGGGAGTGGGCTCAGGGCCAGGGCAGGGGTGGAGCAGCTCTGGGGAGTGTGGAGGCCCCAGGTGTGCGCAGGGACATCTTGGCTGCAGCAGCCCCAGGGGAAGTCCCCGCTCCTCTGTGCCGTCCGGCTCAGTGTTGCTTGCTGGGCAGGAAGGTGTTCTGGAAATGCAATTGGCGATGGCAGCTGGGCTCCTGGCCACAAGCATGGGTAGAGGCAGGAGGGAGAGCGGGTTCCACAGAGGAGCTGGGGTGGCGCAGAGCCACAGGGATGGCATGAAGAAACTGTTTGGGTGTGCGAGGCCTGGCCACGGTGAGGACCGGCACAGCGTGGGGGCCAGCCCGGCTCGCACAGCACAGGGGGAGGCGCTGGCCCGGAGGCCAGCAGCAACTGAGGATTTGGCCAGATTTCGATGGTCTTGGCTCAGCCCTCATGTTTCGTTTGGAAACAGCGCGTCTGGGCTGAGCGCAGGTAACTCCCGCGTGGCCCCAGCACAAAGCAAACAGCTCACACATCTGCTGCTGCTTCCTCTGAGCCGGGAAACGTGAGAGGATGGGAAAGGAGGCAGGCCAGGCTGCCGGCTAGGCACCAGGCCGCAGCTGGAGTGGGCCAGGTCGGGGAGCTGGGCAGATCTGGGGTGGGGAGCCTGGATCTCCTGCTGGTTCAAGCCACCCCTCCCCCAGAAGAGTCTTCCAAGGAGCCATTGGGGTCAGCAGTGGCCAGCAGCTGGCACCGTCCCACGGGGTTGCTCATGTCAGCCCCTGTGTGTCCCCTGCTTTATTCCAGCTGTCTGTGACCTCCAAGCATCAGGGCTTGTCCTGCCTTAGGAGGTGAAAGGGTCTGTGGCGAGGTCTGGATTTGGTCCAGACCCATGTAATATTCACAAGAGCCCAGACCATGGGCAGGCACTACCAGCATGATGTGCAGAACACAGCTGCCAAGGCCAGCATGAAAAAAAGGGTTTGGTTCTCCATTGGACCACCATATTTCTAAGCAAGAAACCTTGGGAGGACCAGGTCTATTTTCAGATGTTGATATCTGCTCTCTGTGGGCAGGACAAAATGATGGGAAAGTGAGGAGTCAATGTGAGTGCGAGTGACCAGGAGAGACTAGCTGCAGGTCTCCTGCATGCCCACACACCCCATCCGCTCTGCCAGGTTGGTCTTTGTGTTTGGTGTATGAACAGGGCTGAGCAGAACAGGTTGCTGGCCTGAGCTCCAGAGAAGAAAGGAATCTCATAACATCTTTGTTTATTACTTGTGTTTATTATGGGCCAGGTCTCACGGTAGCAGACTCTGCATAAGCCCTAACCAAAGGAAACAGCAAACTCACAGTTCAGGTCTCAGATGAGAGAGAAATGCCAGTAGAGAAGGAGCCCAGGGAATCAGTGGACACAGCACCTTCAGGCAAGAGAGCAAGGGATAGTCAATAATCGGTTGTCTCTGTTTCTCTGTGGCCATGAGTTGATAGTATAGATGCTTTAGGGCTCATCGGACCACATTCAAGTGCTATGTTTATATGATGCAAAGCACTGTTCTGGTATAAATTCACCCTGCTGGCTTAAATTTGCTTTAAATATTCTGTTGGATTGACTTTGTACCAGCATGCTGCATGCATGGTCAGATATTGTCTTTCTGGGCCTTTCTAACTTTTCATGCTAAATCAAGTATTGTCTGTCCTCTGGCAGCCACTGTAAAGCACAGAGAGAGCTGTGTAACCCCCATGTTGTGAATGGTGGCTGATTTGACTGAAATGTGAATGAGATGAGATGGTGGATTACTGATTCTTGCATAGATTCAATATTAATGATTTTGGAGCCAGGGTTTACATATTTCCCTTGCACCCATACACACAGTTGTTGGCGAAGAAGATCACCACCAATCAAAAGCTGACCAGCAACACATGCAACGTATATCCGTATCTTAAAATTTTGAGGACAGGTCTGATGAGCTTTTGAGTTTGAGTACTGTTTTGTGATTCTGTGGGACTGGCTATGCTGCATGCACAGCACTGGGACAGCCTCTGGGGCTGCACCATGACCTGCATGAAGTGCTCTAAGCTAGATCAGGCTGCAGGAACTGTATTACAAAAAGAGAGTCCTAAGGGATAATCATGATGCATTGGTTATGGTACTGAAGGGGACAGCTGTGAGAGGACACAGCGAGTAGTCACACATTGGGACTGGAGCAGCAGGAAGACTAATACTGACTTTGCTGCTAGAGAGAGTGGTGGAAGGACATTGTTACATTCATTCATTTTCTTGGGACAACGGATTTGGCATTAACCTATTTTCAGACCTTTGCACGACATAGAACAGGCCTCCTCCTGCTATGAAACAAGAAGACAAGTTTCCCAAGACAAGATGGGGAGATGCCTGTGAGCTCCTTAGGGATCAGCATGAGGAGAGGGAGTGCATCATGCTTCTGGGAGAGAGGGCTGGGAGAGCGAGTCTGGGGGTACAGAGGGACTGGGAACATGGGGGAGATGCTGGTACATGGGGAGGTTGTGGGGGAGGTGAGTGCTGTTGTTACCGCCAGAAGAGCTGCATTTGTTCCAAATTCCTGTGAAAGTTATTTCCTTGCGCTGCCAGCAGCCTCCTCCTGGGCTTGGCACAGCAGCCAGCGCCATGATTAATTCAAGTAGCATTTCCCCTGGAGCTGCAGCAGCTTTTCCACTGCAGCCGAGAGGCCCCAGCCCCTTGCGCTCCTCTCCCCCATACTCTGCTCCTCCCCCAGCCCCCTCCACAGCTCCCTCCTTCCTCTGCACTGATCTCCAGCCCCCTCACAGCTGCCCCTCTTCCCTCACCTCTGCTTTGGCCCCAGGCCCCGTAGAACTCCCCTTCCTCCTATAGTCCTTGCTCATGCCCTCCCTCTTCCATGCTGCCCACAGCCCCACACCTGTGCACACTGCTCCCCCAAAGTGCCCGGCACTGCTCCTCCCCTCCCAGAGCCCCAGCCTGCCAGCATACTCCCCCTCCCCTTCCCTCAGTCTCTGCTCCCTCCTGTTCTTCCACACCCCTTGGCTGCTGCCAGCTGCTGTCGTCTGCCCCCCAGGGACCCTTGCTGTTTTGCCCCTGGGGCAGATCTCACTGACAGTGCTCTCCCTCATGGGCATGGCCATGGGGCAGGCACCCCAGCCTCTTCCTTCTCCCCTTCCTGTCTGGTGTTCCCCTGCTTGTCCTGCTCCCTACTCTGCTGCCCCAAGCTCCAGTATCACCTGCATGTCTTGCATCATCATGCCCCATCCTGCTGTGCAGACCCGCTCTGAAAGCTCTCACTACCAGAGCTTTGTGCAGCCAAAGCTCAGCTCAGCACCCTTCTCTGGAGTCCTTGGCATCAGCACCCTCCAGCAGGTCACTTCCCACCCTGCACTGCTGCTGCCCCACTCAAGCCCCCTTGAGCACTCTTCCTTTGCAGGGTCGTGACTTCTGCCCTCCCTGCTCAACACCCCAACTTGTCCGCTCTGCCGAGGTTCCCAGTGCCCTATAACTCCTTGCTGCTCTAACAGAGCAGACATCTGTGTGCTTGTGTGTGAGTTTTTCTCCTACTCTTTCTGCTCCTTACTTTGCCCCTGCTCCTGGAAGAACTGGGACTCCCGGAAAGTTTGTACTCACCCTCGGGTTCCTGTAGCCAGTTGCCCTCCACCACAGTCTTATCACCCTGCCAATGTCTTTGATTAAACTGCTTCCCTTCCTCCTCAAACCCAAGGGCTTTGCTACATCACATTCAATTCTTGGATGTCACAATCTGCCCCTGTGCTCCATACCTAGCTGTGTATGGATACAGCAGCCCTGCGTCTGCCCATGCCTTGGCTGTGGCTGTGGAGCTGCCAGCCAGAGCCTCACCATGTCCTGTAGCTGCTGGGCTGCAGGAGCCAGTGGTGCAGGCATGCAGTGACTGCAGCTGTGCAGAGGGGTCTCCCTGGACGTGGCACACCCCACAGCCTCAGGGTCTGACCCTCGCCTCAGCCACGCGTGCTGGACAATCACTAGGGCCGAACCCTGACCCCACACACTCCCCTGAGGCCTGAGTATGCTGGAGGCTGAGACGCAGTCCGGGAGCCAGAGACAGCTCCTGAAATAGCAGCCGTGGCCGCTCCCTGGCTGCTTTTAGCTGGTCAGCAGCTGTGCCAGGGCTGGGGAGGGCAGGACGCCTGGCACACACTCAGGCAAAGGGAGCCGTGCGTGGGATCGTTGACCACACTGGCGCCAGCCTCCCCTCCTCTCCCACCAAGAGCCGTCACTCTGAGGGGCGGGAGCCCAGAGCCAGATGTTTGCCAAAGCCACAGCGTAACATGTGCGTAGCAGAGATCCAGCCGGGGCAGGGCTCCAGATGAGCTCCCTGCCTGCTGACTGTGCTTGCTGGAGATGAGGAGGATAGCCAGAGAACGGCTGCTGAGAAGCACTCCATCCTTTTCATGAACTGTGGACTGCATAGGGGAGTAGAGAGGTCAGTAGTAAGGCTGGGAGAACAAAGATGGCTGTATTCAAGGGACTCTGGTGTTGCCCTCTAGATGGATCTGTGGGAGGGAAAAGCCTTGACTCCAGGTGATGCAGCTGAGGACTCTAGTGTGCGGCTTTGCTTCTCCATCCATTCTCTGCTCTGGAAGAACCTAAAAGCTTTGTGGTGCCTTGGTTCTACTTCCTTGCATCTTGTCTTGCCAGGGTAGTAGGAGGATGGTGAAATAACAAGACCTCAAAGTTTCGATGACCATGTTTGTCCTGCCAATTCTCCATGTGGTGTGGAGAGGCACACTTTCCCAGCATCTGCCGTCCTTTGCTCAAAGCAGTCATAGCTCCCTGAGATTCGTGCTGTGGTTTCTTCCTAACCCTGCAACATCTTGCTGCTCTTTTCCATCCACTGCTGCTACTTTGACTGCATTAGTCTCATGGGTACCCTTTTGCCCAGCTGCTCTTGACAAGTGGCTGCAGGCTATACAAGCAAAGTTTTGAACCAAACAGGAAAGAAGAGTCAGGTAGCAGATGCTGCTGCACAGTGGTCCCAGGGCTGTGTGCAGGGCTGATGGAGCAGAGCCACTCTTTCAGAAGGACTAAAGCTGACTGGAGTTCTGGGATGTTCAGAAGGGCCTTTGGCTGCAGATCACAGAATGACAAAGGCTGAGATTGAAGGGACCTCTTGTAATCATCTAATCCAATCTCCCTGCTCAAGCAGGGCTACTCAGAGCTGGCTGCCCAAAATCCTGACTACACAATGCCTATGGGCAACCTGTGACAGTGCTCAGTCACCTGCCCAGTAACGAAATGCTTCCTGGTGTTCAGACAGAACCTCCTGTGCTCCAGCTTGTGTCCACTGCCTCTTGTCCTGGCACTACCACAGAAAAGAGCTGGGCTCCAACATCTTTGCACCCTCCCTTCAGGTATTTACAGACACTGATGAGATTCCCAAGCTTTCTCTTCTCCGGGCTGTACAGTGCCAGCTCTCTCAACCTCTCCTCCTATCAGAGATGGTACAGTCCCTTCAGCATCTTTATGTCCACCAGGCCCCCCAGGTCCGTTTCTGTCAGGGAGCATTCCACCTTGGGAGCTCCCAGCATGTCCTGGTGCCTGGACTTGTTCCTCCCCAGGGGCAGGACTTTGCACTTCTTGGTGAACTCCACGACGTTTCTGTCATCCCATTCCTCCAGCCAGTCCAGGTCCCTCTGGAGGGCAGCACAACCCCCTGGTGTATCCGCCCCTCCTCTCAGTTTTGTGCCATCTGCAGCCTTGCTGAGGTTACACTCTGCCCTATCACCCAGACCATTAATGAAGATATTAAACAGGACTGGACATGGTATTGACCCCCAGGACTCATTACTGGCCTCCAACTAGGCTGCACCACTGACCATTACACTCTGTGTCCTGTCATTCAGCCTGTTTTCTATCTACCTCACTGTCTGCCCATCCAGCCCATACGTCACCAGCTTGTCTGTGAGGATCTTATGGAGCACAGCGTCAAACGCTTAACTGAAGTCTAGGCAGACTATATCCACTACATTCCCCTTATCTATCAGGCCAGTCACTTCATCATAGAAGCTTCTCAAGTTGGTCAAGCATGAGTTTCCCTTGGTGAATCCATGCTGACTGCTCCTGATGATGTTCTTGCCCTTCGTGTGCCTAGAAATGGTTCCAGGATGAGTGGCTCCAGCACCTTCCCCAGGATCAAGGTGAGGCTGACCGCCTCTAATTTCCAGCTTGGAATGGGCTGCTCTTGGGCCTGAAGAAGGTGATCCTTGAATACTAAACAGCTTTCCTGGGGTCCATACGGTGTGCATTAGCGTACAGGCACTTAAGAGAGGCATCCCAGCATAGAAACAGTTTGGGAGATTTCTCCGTAATGGTGCCTTGTAGGCGCTTCCCTGCCTCCATGCAAGTGCTGGACATGACCCTGGTTAAGCCCCATTTTGCTGACTTTGTGATCCATTCCTGTAGGTCTATTTCTCATTACTGCTACTACCTCGGAGTCTAATTGTGCTCTTTTAAGACTAAGAGGTGGTAGTTCTCAGAAACTCTTCCCTTATTGGTACTGGTGAGTGGACTAGACAACCCACCTCCTCCCTGAACAAAACAGCCACATGCTCAGATAGTTTTCCAGCTTGCAGCTGTCCTGTTCTAGCCTGTAGAACACCATTCTCTAAAGGGAAATCCTTTGCCATGAAGAGATAATGAATGCATCCTGCTATTGTGTATGGGAAGTGTTTCTGTCAGCAATCAGCTCCTTGCTCTTGAAGACAGAGGGAGATTTGAGACCCATCCTGCTGTAGTCCAGAACGAAGCCAGAGCAATGCAGTTCCAGTGCTCCCACTTGTCTTTGGGTTTTGTTATGATGTGCTTGGCTGCAACATGGTATTTCTCTGTAACCTGTTGTAGTTGCGTAGGGCAGACATAGCATTATTTCTGCTACACTGCCTCTGTGCCTTGCTCTCTCATTCTGCCTACAGCATGCTACTGAGACAACCCAGCCTTCACCCAGCCTTCTCTCAGCCCAAGGTGCACCGGAGTCCCCCCCTGCACACCATGCTAGCCATGGCCAGGTCTAGTCTGCAACAGGCTAATACACCTCTCCCATGTCCTACAGCATACCCCATCCTTATCTGCCTCTTGTGCCCCATGCTGTTCCACTATATCCTAGGCCCCATACAGATGCTCCCATGGATGCTATTATTGGCACCTTTCTGTTGTCACCCCCAGTAATACCTCCATCATCTCGCTGTATTGCCATCTTCCTCCACCACCCCTTATCCAGGGTACCCCCCCCAGCCATCCAGTGTTGCCTCAGTTCTGTGAGGGACGTACAGATCCAGCACCTGCTCGGGCTTGGGGCACTCCTGGCCTCTTCTCATGACTGCCACCCGCATTGCAGGGCAGCCAGCTTGGTCCCAAACCATCAGGGTATGCTCACAGCACCCTGTTTCAGGGCCAGCCAGAGCTGGTTGCTTTCCAGCAGTGCAGAGTTCAAGAAAAATGCACTCTGCTCTGGAATTCCTTACTTCTGGGTACTGTGGTATCAAACTGTGTAAATTAAGAAAGTAAATACCCACATTCACAGAGAAAAATCCACCACACACTTTAAGCACAAGGACATCAATGCTAATGCAAGAAGTTGAGGCTGGTACAGTGTGCCAAGGAGGTGGCAGTACCGGAGGGAAGTCTCTGAA
Source organism: Aythya fuligula (assembly GCF_009819795.1). NCBI lineage: Eukaryota > Metazoa > Chordata > Aves > Anseriformes > Anatidae > Aythya > Aythya fuligula. The sequence goes on along the minus strand of NC_045559.1, from coordinate 206,911,318 downwards.
TCATAGACCCTGGCTCTCACAAAGAACTTCAGTTTCCCAGGCCAACAAGGGGTGACACACAGTTGGACCAGATGTTCACTAAAAGGAAGAACTGCCTAAGGATGTGGTAATCAATGATAGCCTTGGCTCTAGCAACCATGAAATTATAGTAATGTTCAGTATCCTAAAGGGAGTGAGGAAGGAGAGTAGTACAGACCAAGGACTTAAGACCTCAGCTTCTACAGGGATGTGTTAGGTGGAAGGGTTCTCATGGGAAGCAGGTCTGAAGACCAAAGCACAGGAAAGCTGGTAAGCCTTTAGGAAATCATCTTCCAAGCACAAGAACAGTCCATCCCAGCACTTGGGAAAACAAGGTTACATATTGGGAGACTGCTTTGGTTAAGCAGAGACCTGTGGGCTAAGCTGCAAAAATGCAGCATATGGGAGGTAGGCACAGAGGCAAGCTACAAAGGAAGAGATTATAAACAGTGCCTGGGCATATAGGGGTCATATCAAGAAAGCTAAACTTCAGGTGAGACTTGTGAGGAAAACTGAGGGTAGTAAGAAGAGCTTCTACCACTGTATTGGTAGCAGGAGGCGAAATAAGGACTTACTGCTGAATGGGGTGGGTGATTTAGTGACAGCAGACTGAGACACTCAATGCCTCCTTTATCTTGGTCTTCACCAACAAGCCCTCCCAGGCCCTTCATGCTTATTGAAAGGGTTCAGAGAGCTTCTTGACAGGGTTTAGGATTGAGTCAGTATTTCTTCAGTGACCTTGACCCATATGAATCCATGGGACGCAACAGGCTGCATCAAAGGGTGCTGACAGAAATGGACTTGTAGAAGTGCTCTTTCAAATGTGGTGGAGACCAGAGGAGATCCCTGACAACTGGAGGAAAAGCACCCCAGCTTCAAAAAAAGGCCAAAGGGATTATCTGGAGAGCCTACCCTGTTGTCAGTGTTGCTTTGGTCTCTGGAAAAATCATGGAATTAGTCCTCTTGGACCATGTGTTTGGCCACACAGAGGAAATTGGGAAGGCAGCAGCCAGCAAAGATTGAGCAAGACTAAATCATGACTGAGCAGTCTGTTTGCTTTCTGTGGTTCATGGCCTGGATCTGTTAGTGAAGGGAGAGCAGTGGATGATGAGTGCCTTGACTTTAACAAGGATTTTGACACCTTCTCCCAAGGAGAAGGTCATGGCTTGGAGAGGCACAACCAGGTGGGTAAGAAGTAGGTTTCTGTATGGTTGGGCTCACAGACTGGTGGCTCGTGAGTTGTGCTATACTTGGAGGTGGGGGCCAAGTGGAGCACCACATCCCTGGAGAATGAGAGCCCATTGGCAGAGGTGGAAACATGAGTTTCAGGCTGGATCTAGGAAAAGGCTTTCCCCATGAGGACTGTCCAGTAGTGGAGCAGGTTGCCCAGAGAGGCTGTGCAGCCTCCTGTGCTCTCCTTCCTTGTGTCCATTGGGCTGGGCAAATGCAAGGCATTTGGGAGTGCTCCAGCAACACAGTCCCCAGATGCCTGTTAATCTAATGGACAGGGGTTTGCAGGACTAGCTGTTTTTTTCCTCACATACCTGCATTACTACAAGAAGGCAGGAGCCTTGTGACAAGCTGAAGACATACAGCATCCTATCAAACAGAATCACAGAATCACAGAATCACCTAGGTTGGAAGAGACCTACAAGATCACCCAGTCCAACCTCTCACCTAACACTAACAAGTCCTCCACTAAACCATATCACTAAGCTCTAAATCTAAACATCTTTTAAAGACCTCCAGGGATGGTGACTCACCCCACATGCATGACCCACCATGGGGGTCTGCAGTTGTCCCCACTTCTGTTCATAGCCCACAGCAGGAGCCACAGCATGCTGAGGTCCTGTGGGGAACAGCAACAGGCACAGATTCCCAGGAGGAGGTTTTTCCAACAGAATCTGCATCTCCCTGACGCATAAACATGCCCACTGCCAACAGCAGTGATTCAGTATATTACATCTCACATAGCCTCTACTCACCAGTGCCACACAGCAGAATATTCACATGTTCCTGTGCTCCTTTTCTGTTCCCTTAACCTTTCTTTCAGGCTCTCTCCTGCAGTACATCTTTGGCTTTACTGACCACCTGTACTCGGCCTCTGCCAATCTCTAGCACCTACTAAACTTCTTTTTTGTATAACACATGGTCTGTCTTGGGTGTTCTCACAGTTCCAGCATTCCCAGGGGCCATTTTTCATAGCACTTTTTCCCATCCTGGCATCCTGCAAGGGTAAAACCTCTTCTTGCTGGCACATGTTGAGAGTTCCAGGTGATATGTAGCCAAAGAGAGAAAATACTCCCTGGTAAAGAAAATAAGAAAGAAGCAGGAACTACTTTCCCAAGAGCCATGAGAGACCCACTGCATTTGGCTTGGAATGGGTTTATACTAAGCTAAAGATGCAGCATTGGCTTCCTAGCCTGTATCTGTCACCAGACCCTGCTGGATTAGGCACTGTCAGACCCAGGCTGCATGGCTTGCAAAGAGCCACAGCCTGATGGTTGCGGTCCCACACAATCTAAACATGGTGAGCAGAGCCAAGTGCTGGTAATATGGTCCATTGACAGTCCTGGGCAAAGCAAGCAAGAGCCAGTTTCAGCATCCTTCCAGAGAGTCAGGTCAAGGCCAAATGTAGATAGGGACAGAGACAGAGATAGAGTTAAGGCTACAATATACATCTGAGGGGTCTGTCCAGGAGGTGAGCTGCCTACAGCATAGGTCTGGGGTCAATCTAGGAGGCAGGACTAGATACAGTGTTGGAGATGAGTACGCTAACATAGCTCTGGCCAGGCATGGGCGCCCAGACCTTAGCTTGAATGGAGCCCCTAGAGCCATGGACAGAAGGTGTGGGCTAGGTTCCCTGGCTGAGGCTGATCAGGGCCATTAAAGCCTATTAGTGCCCTTAGGGCTCAGATTCTCCACCATCTACCTCTTTAAGGAGGATATTAGTTTGTGTCAGGCAATGTCAGCTCCACATTACTGTGTAGCAGGTACCACTCAGCCAAGACCATGCAGCTAAGGCACAGAGGGCAGTGATCAGAAGGATCCTATTCCCTTAATTAATTAATTATTCAGTCCTAGTTCATATCTGAATTCTAAAAAAAGATAGGCTGGCAATTCTAAGGCTATTTGGAAATAGGCTGCATGCCTGTGGGGTTTGTTTGTTTGTTTGTTTTGTATGTGTTTGTTTGTTTGTTTTCTATTTCCTTCTTACATCAGATGAGGGAAATAATAGAATATGAGAGAGACTACCCCCAACAACACACTGTGCAGCAGCACAGACCAAAAGCTGGGTTGCAGAGGAAAAGCTGACGGAGGAGAAATTAAGATTTTGCTTCCTGCACAAGTGAAGCAAAAGGCAGAAGAGGCAGGAGGAAGCAAGGGAGAGTGTGCCTCTTCAATATGATGGACCAGCCTGAAAAACGAGCATCCTAATGCTATTGAAGGCATTAGCCTGGAGATCTGGTTGGAGACAAGGGTGCTGGAGACTGACCTTAGGGCCTCACAAAAATCCCTTTAAGGGATTCTGCATTTCACTGCAGACTTTGGAGACAAAATGTTCAGTATGGGTAGTTGTTCATCGGTTCTGCTGCCATGTTCCAAAGCAGGATGGGAGAGAGGGGACAAAGGCACTCAAATGCTGACAGCAGCTGAGTGGGCAGCAAGCCCTTATGGACAACCCCAGCAGGACATTTTGTGCATCATACAGCACCTCAGCATCTACAGGGGTTGTGTGTGACCACAGTAAAAAGGCTGAATGTGTTCTCAAGTCTGTATGCAGGCCGAACTGTGAATATTAAGTGTTTAGCCAGATACTGTATACTCAGACCTAGGAATATCACAACAGCCATGTCAATACTGGTATGTAAAAGGCATGGTAGCAGGAGAAATGTACTAATTGAAAAACACACAAAAATGTGAAATGTTAAAACAAAATAGCTACAGTTTGGCACCGTCACCCACAAGGATCACTGAGTGCAAATCCTGGCTCCATACAGGACCACCCAAAAATCAAACTGTATGTCTGAATATTGTCCTGTTTAATATCTTCATTAATGGTCTGGGTGATAGGGCAGAGTGTAACCTCAGCAAGGCTGCAGATGGCACAAAACTGAGAGGAGGGGCGGATACACCAGGGGGTTGTGCTGCCCTCCAGAGGGACCTGGACTGGCTGGAGGAATGGGATGACAGAAACGTCGTGGAGTTCACCAAGAAGTGCAAAGTCCTGCCCCTGGGGAGGAACAAGTCCAGGCACCAGGACATGCTGGGAGCTCCCAAGGTGGAATGCTCCCTGACAGAAACGGACCTGGGGGGCCTGGTGGACATAAAGATGCTGAAGGGACTGTACCATCTCTGATAGGAGGAGAGGTTGAGAGAGCTGGCACTGTACAGCCCGGAGAAGAGAAAGCTTGGGAATCTCATCAATGTCTGTAAATATCTGAAGGGAACACCATCTCTACTTAGCATATAGGGTTGTAGCTGCACATTCTGTAGCCTTGGTCAGAAACACAGCATGCACTTTGGCTCTACACATTGTGCCTAGTGTAACCATGGTGATCCTGCAAGCTTGTGCAGGTGTTCTCTACAGGTGAAATGACCCCACAGCTTTGTCCACATCTCGTATCTTCAGGCCGACCTTCTGAGCACATGCAGGTGCCTTATGCAGGTGTCTTTTATGCACATGGGGACATGCAAGTGTCTTGGACAAAAGTGCAGTGGTCCTGTGAGCTCATGTAGGGACCTCATATTGGTGTTGTGATCCTGCAGGTTAGTGTATTTCCCATACTCACACAGTGCCCCTGCAAGTTCATGCAGGTGTCTTGTTCCCAGCTGCAGCCTTCTCCTCTTCTTTCTCCTCCCACATAAACTCCTCCTGGGAAGAGCCAGTCTTGGCTCTGCAGGATATTCAAAATCGGAGGCAGGGCTGCTGCAGAGGATCCACTCAAGCTCAGAGGTCTGCCTCCTGCAGACACACGTTCAAGCAGCAGGCCTTGCACAACCCCAAGTGGAGGGCTCTCCCATAGACAGGCTGACCCCATTTTCCTCGTTTCTCAGGCAAAAGTCAGAAGCCTCCTAAGTTACAGTAAATCCAGCTGTTCCAAAATTTTGGGTGGGCACTAAATAGAAAGCCTGGGGCTGATCTGGATTAGCTTTTAGCAAAGTTCCTAGAAAAATGTCCAGACTTGGTTTAAAAAATTCCAGGAGTGGTGAATTTGCCACAGGCCTTGCTGAGCCATTTTGGTGGTTAATTAACCTCACAGATAAAAATGTGCAGTGTCCCAGATTGCCTGTGCTCTGCAGTCTGCAGCCATGGATCCCAGCTGTGCATGCCTGATGGACTGTGGTGTCTGCCATACCTAGTGGCTGATCAAACACTGCACTGCCACTTGGAGAAGTGCCCAGGCAGCATCAGTCCCTACCAGAGACAACATCGTGCTGGCCTTCAGGGGCTGTCAGGCCCCACAAGCACGGGCTAGCTAAAGGCAAGCAGCCAGCCCCATCCCACAGGAGGCAGGCAGAGGGCATCAGCGGTCTGCAGGCAACAGGGCTTGGGCTGGGGTCACTAGGTACAGTCCTGTGCCCTCTCCATACAGTGACAGAGACACAATGTGAATTGTACAGCAGCCCCACACTGAGCTAACATGGTCAGCTGCTCCTTCAGATGTGTTTGCTGTTCCTGTGGCTTTTCTCTAGACTCTGGTTTAGCACCACACCTCCAAGTAAGACAAGGACCAGACACAAATCTACAGTGCTGGTATAGCAGTGACACAACCTCTCTTGGACAATAAGTGGTCTTGTGCACGAACTGTTTGTGCTAAACCTCTTACCTGCTTCTTGAGGGGCCATCAAAACAGGACAGGGAGGTGGAGTGATAGATACACATTAATGGGGAACTTCTCTCAGGATCCCTTGTACTGGCTGTACAGCTAGGTTTGTGTCTGTTGCCAGACTCTTGGCTCCATCAGGCATTCCTGCAGGGAGATGGTGCTGGGTACCGGGGAGCAGGCAGGGAGATGATACTGTATTGTACGATAGTGAGAGCTCACCTGTTTCTCCCCTGTTCCCAAAACCCCACCCAGCTCCTGTGGCAGAAAGCTGGAGTTCCAGATAACTTCCCCTGTAGGTGTCTGTCTTATGACAGGTCAGATTCATACTCTAATGTGAACAACTCCAACTGCTATCTGTCTTTATCATTAGGTCTCTGACTTAACACCCTCCTGTTGCTCCCTGACAGCCTCAGCTTTATATCTGGGGCTCTAGATGGATTCTGATCTGAATGATGCAGGTTCATAGTAATCGCATCCAGACTTGGGGCCCTCATGCTGCACCTCACCTGTGGCCCTGCCAACCAGATACTCAGCCTGTGCTGCACACAGTGACCATTTCCACTCAGTGGCCCCGTCCCAGCCTACTTCATGAGCCCTCTGCAGCCAGCCATGCCCTGCTCTGAACCCCTGAGCCAAAGCTTCCTCAAGCCAGGAGCTCCTGGCATGTCCAAGATGCTATTGCTACTGCAGGAGCAAAGAGAAAACAGCAAAGGGAGCTGAGGCAGGATGGAGGGAGGAGTTTGAACAGAGCGGGAGGCAGGTGGGGCCAGTTCCCCAGGCTGCTGTCATGGCACCTGTGTCTCTGAGTGCTCTGCATCTGGAGCAGGGAGGGAGATCTTGTTCTATGGCACTTCTTCCAGCAGCTGCTGTATGGTAGGGGAGCAAATCTCCTCTGAAGCGAGCACTGTGCTTGTTGTCAATGTGAACTCAGGTTCTCTTCCTTGGCATCCCCTTGCAAAGGGCCCACAGGCCTTGGGGCAGGAGGGCTGGCGGAGGAATGTCACAGGTGCTGCCTCCCCTCCCTGGGGGAGGGGCTGTGGATGCCAGGCAGGAGAACCAGCAAAGGGCTCCCTCAGGTGCTGCCTCCCCTTCTGGGGTGAGAGCATAATGAAGTCCTACCTTTTCCCACTTTATTCCTTCTTCCCTGGCCCAGCAGTCTCTGGTCTCACTCTGGTTGTTCGTCCATCTCTGAGGATCTGGTGGTAGCTCAGGTTGGGGGCCCTGCCCGTAGGAAGGAGCTGTTTGCAGCCCCCAGCTGGGCCCATTCCTTGGCGCGCATGCAACGTTCCTGTGCTTCTCGCTCACGGGAGCCGAGGCCCCAGCGCTGCTGCTGGGAGGAGCTGTGGCTGACGAGGCCTGAACTCCACTTCACCCGGGCCTGGCCCAGCTGCCTCCCTCCTGGCTCCGTCCTCCAGCTTTGTTCTCCACACCGAGCTCCCAGCTGGTGAAAGAGCCATGGGCAGTGATGCTGCAGTCAGGGGGAAGAAGCTGTTTTCTGCTGAGCTGAGCTGCAAAGAGACGGAGGTGGAGCAGGACCTTGCAGACAGGGAGCAGTTTTAATCTTCCTGCTGTGTCCGTAGATGCTAATGCAAAGCCTGTGCCACGGGGTCTGGTAGGTCCAGCTGTCAGAGGGCAATGCCACCCCCAGGCATTCTTCTCAAAGCCCAGGGCTGCCAGGCACAGAGCTCTGACAGTGGGGCAGAGCCTGGGACATGGGTAAGGAGGGTCTGGTTTGCTTCCCAGCTTGTCTTAAGTGTCCTTGCAGAAGAGAAAGAGCAGAGGGCCAAGGCCAGCTGCTGCATGAGTGTGGGTTGTCTCTGGATGGCCGATCAAGCTGGGTGCAGGGGGGATGCTTGTCTGCTAGATCTTTGGCATCTCTGCACCTTTTTGCACCCACATCCTCCCCCTGTACAGGCTTTTTCTTTGCTAAGGGAAATCTGTAGACCTGGGTAGTGGATGTTGCCCCAGGGTTGCAAGAAAGGTTTTACCTGGAACAAGCCACCTCTGGCATGCAGGCACCCATGGCAGCGCTGTAGACAGCAAGCATGGTGCAGCTCTTGCAAGTCCGCAATGCAGTGCTCCCCAGCCCTGTGTCCCCTCCTGGCAAGTGCCAGTGTAGGCTGACCCTGGGGTGCCTGCTTCTGCCTGCCACTGCCTAGGGCACCATCTGAATCCGTGTGACCCTGCAGGACCTGTCCTCCTTCAGAGAATGCTGCAGAGGAAGTCATCTTGTCTGGGACAAGTATGTCAGGAGTGAGTCATTAACAGTCAGTATGCTTTGCTGTGGCCAGCTTTGAGGGCTGTGCAGTAATTGTGGGCTGTGGAGTAGAGGACAGTAATGGGTTATGAAGGTGGTGGGCTGGGTCTGTCTGCTTAGGCTGGTGGTCTCAATAGTGCTGCCCTGCTTAAGTAGTGCCTTCTCCTATCCAGGTGACAGCCACCGATGCTGACAGCGGCCTCTTTGGCTCCCTTTCCTACTCTGTTGGTTCTGGCATCGGCAGTGTGGTCCCCACACAGTTCAGCATCGACAAGAACACGGGGCAACTGTGTACGGTGCAGCCTCTGGACCGTGATGAGGGCACGTCTGCCTATGATTTCACCATCACTGCTGTTGATGGGGTGAGTGCTGCAGATGCCAATGGGGATGCAATGCTGCTGTCGCAGCACTGTGCAGGGAATACAATTGTCCTTGCCCCTGCTGTTTGCCCCATCTCTGATCTGTTTTTTTTCCACAGGGTGGCTTGAACTCCATGGTGTATGTGAAGGTTTTCCTGGAGGACATAAACGACAATCGGCCAGTGTTCTACCCGCTAGAGTATGCTGCCAGCATTAGCACACAGAGCATGCCGGGTACAGCTGTGCTGCGTGTTACTGCCCATGACAAGGATGAAGGTCTGCATGGGAAAGTGACCTACCGCATTGTCTTGGGGAACTCACCCCCTCTCTTCTCTCTCAACAAGGACACAGGTGAGAGAGCTCAGGGCCAGCCAGAGGAAGCATCAGCCAGAGCAGTGGGATGTGGGAAGATGTGAAAGTCATTCTGAATGTTTCTGTTTGGCCAACTCAGCAATTCAGGCTGCCACCAGAATATGTCTGTTCCTCTCCTGGACATTTCTTCCTTGTCCCAGTGTCTTGGTCTCCCAGCTGCTCATTCTGAGACTCAATCTCTGACTCCTTGGTTCTGCTTCCTGCTCTCTTCTTTATTTGTCCCCTTTTTCTTCCTCACTTTCATTGTCATCCCGAACTCACTGCACCTTTTCTCCTGCACACTGCTTGTTTTGTCTCATGAAGCTTTATCCTGCTTAGTTTCTTGTCCCTGCCCAGTTGCCTCCTCTCCCCTGATCAATTTACTCTCTTCCCTCATAACTCTATTAGCCAACCTTTCTCATTGCCTGTCTTGTCTCTTGCCTTCTTTGGCCACCAAAGTCAGACCAGTTTCTGCTGGGGAGGTGTGTGCATGGGTGTATGGTGCCAGGGGCCCTCAGTGGGACAGGATGGTGTCCTGTGCTTGGCAGAGGCATCAGGGTCTGCCCACATTGGTCCCCAGGTTGCCAAAATTTGGCTGGGATGAGAACAGGCCTACTGGCCATCCTAATGCAGGCCCACCTCCTTTGTAGGATTTGTCTTGGAAGGTTCTGCAGTTCTACATTTCCTCCAGGAGCCTACTCACAGCCCAGATCCCACCTGCCACTGCTGCACCCTGACCATTGCCCTGTGCCCCCACATCAGAAGTTCTGTTCCCTCCTTCCCCTCTCCCAAGACCTGCTTAGCTCAGGATTAGACTTGAGGCTGAGAAGGGAGAATTTGGGGAGTTTTTCCCATCAGGGTTCCTATTTACTCCAGTTCTTCCATGGCAAGTTGCCTTGAGGCACACATTGTTTGCTACCCTTTTAGGTTTCTCATTTCCAGATCAATCTGATCTAGCTGGTGGCATCCCTGCCCGTGGCATGGGTGTTGGGACTATATGATCTTTAAGGTCCCTTCCAACCCAAGCGCCGTTCTATGATTCTACAAATTTCAAGCTTATAGTTTGTCCTGTTGCTCTGGTGCCACGTGATGTAGGGGTGCAGGCTTAGTGCCCTCTGAACGTCTTTATTCCCTAGGTGTCATCTCCCTCTCATGGTCCCTGAGTGGTAAAGCCAACACCCTGGTGCAGCTGGTGATCTCTGCACAAGATGGAGGAGGCCTACAGGCACAGCCAAATGCCCGAGTGAACATCAGCATCGTAGAGGGCACAGTCTCGCCCCCCATCTTTGAGCAAGCCCAGTACTTCTTCACAGTGCCTGAGGACATTTTGCAGGGCACCAACGTGGGGGCTGTCCGTGCCCAGAATCCTCCAGGTATGGGCCTGGCACTTTTATATGCAGTCACTTTCCACTGTTCCTGCATTGTTTTGAAAGTCTGGTATCACACTTCCTCAGAGAGCAACCCCATTCTGGGAGCTCCATGCATGCTCAAAGGCATGCACATCTGAACGTGCACCCCAAGATTGTCATTCTGTTCCAGTACTTGCTCTCAAACATGCTTTGTGTACACACACACCATGCACACAAACATGCACAGTGCTGCTCTATATCTCCAGACCAGAGTCTGCCCTAAACAGCAATGTCCAACCCTGCTGCTGTCTGTAGCAGGCTGAGGAGGTGGGCCAGGTACACAAATCATTCCTTCTGTCTTCATTTCCCTATCTGCAGGTCATGCCGATGACATCTTTTATTCCATCTCCTCGGGGGATCCTCATGGCTATTTTTCCATTGACTCTGGATCTGGGCAGCTCCGCACCAGCCTGCCTCTTGATCATGAGTCTCAGGCAGTCCTCATTCTAGATATCCAGGCCCGAAGTGGTTCACCCCCTGCCTATAGCAACACCCGTGTGAAAATCTCTGTGTCAGATGTGAATGACAATGCACCAGTGTTCCCAGCCACCTCTGACTCCATTCTGCTGCCAGAAGCCACAGAGCCTGGGACTACAGTGTACACTTTGCAGGCTGAGGACCGTGACAGTGGTGCCAATGGTCAGGTGAACTTTGAGCTTGTGTCAGGAGGTGATGGCACCTTCAGTGTTGAGCGCTCAACAGGGGCAGTGCGACTGGTCGGGGCACTGCAGTATGAAGCCAGCGCAGCATACAGGCTGGCCATTGTGGCCCGAGACAGTGGAGTTCCCCAGCTCAGCTCCACCTTCACACTCCTGGTGCATGTGCAAGCTGAGCATGACAATGGGCCCATCTTTGACACACTCACCTATCGTGTGGAGGTGCGGGAAGGTGTGCCTGTCTCCACTCGCTTCCTGCAGGTGCGGGCCCTGGCACGCGATGCAGAAGCCATGATCCTTACCTACCACTTGCGTGCAGATGGGGATGCTGCCAGCTTTGGCATCATGCCCGAGAGTGGTTGGCTGTATGTCAAAAGTGCCCTGGACCGGGAGACACGGGACCTGTATGTGCTCACAGTGCTGGCATCGGCAGGAGGCAGTGCCACGGGGGGGGAAGCCCGGAAAACAGGCACCAGCACTGTACGAATCAGCATCACTGATGAGAATGACAACAGCCCTCGGCTGAGTGAGGAGCGTTACTTCTTCACTGTTCCTGAGAATCAGGCTCCCGGTAGCAGTGTGGGAAGGGTGATGGCAAGTGACCGGGATGCTGGACAGAATAGCCGTCTCACCTACCGTCTGCTTCAGCATGAGCCCAACTTCCTTATCCACACACAGACAGGTGAGAGTCCCCCTGGTTTCTTGGGCTGGGGCTCGCTGGGGAAAATACCCAGGGCAGGTCAAAAGTGATGCAGGCCAGGCCAGTATCACAACAAATTAATCATCTTCCTACCCCTGCAGTGCTGGGCTCCCCAGCAACATGCTTGAGCACAGGCCCTTCTCTAAAGAGGATTTCTCCCTCACAGGGGAGCTCAGCACCAAGCACAGCCTAGACCGCGAGCAGCAGTCCAGCTACCAACTGTTGGTGATTGTGCAGGATGGAGGAGCACCACCCCGCAGTGCCACAGGAACCATCTATGTCACTGTCCTGGATGAAAATGACAACACTCCTGCTTTCCTTCATGTGGCCAGTGGTCAGGAACTGCCTGTGCAGGTAGGTGCAGCAGGCTGAGGTCCTAGTGGGGCAGCAGCATGGTAGCCTCTGGGCTTGGGGGCAGGTAGGGGAAGGGCACACAGCAGAGTCTCAGGGTGGGAGAGCAGTCACAGGTTGCACCCATGCAGCAGCCAGGGCAGTCTGGCAAATCTGAGGGAGATGTGCTAAGATGGGCATGCCCTTGGGAAATAGAGGCCTCCTTGTACACAGAGTGGGGACTGCAAAGGGCTCTGGTGCCAATAGGACTGAGAAGCAGGCAGAAGCTCTTGGCTCACAGCTGCTTGCAAGGAGGAAAGGTGAAGGGGAGCCCCAAACCTGAGCCAGCAGACCCAGGAGTAAAATGCTCACAAGCAGGCAGGCATGGGGTGCATTTATCTTCTGGGTCTCAGGACTTTCAGCATAGCCACTGAGGTTTCTGGGAGGTCAAGAAAGCACTGCCCAGGTTGTTGAGAATCTGTGATGGTCTCCAACCCAGCTTTCCTTCTCAGTATGGCCTGGTGGCTGTGGTAACCCATGCTCCCAGTGTGCTGTGGACTGAGCTATGTCTGTGCTGCTGAAGAAAAGTGGTAAGGACCAGACCTCATCTCCCAGCCCTGCTCTGCTGTGGCCCCTCTGGAGCACCTTCTGTGGCCAGGACACCAGCAGTGATGGATGGTGGGCGATATAGACCCTGTCCTCATTCTGTATGGAATGGGGAGCACCTACAACTGAAAGGATGCAGTTGCACTGCATCCTTACAGCACTTCAGGCAGCCTGCTCAAAGCCACTTGTGTCCCACTGGGTTTTAAACATCCTGATGATGGGAGCCTTTCCCATGCTGCAGGTCCTGCCAGGGCCAGGCTGTGCTGGCAGGTCACTGCTGCAGCTGGGAGGCCATTGACATGGCCTGAGGTGCTACAGCTCTGGTCAGGCCTGCCCTGATGGTTACTGCTTCCCTTCCTGCTCCATCCACAGCTCCCCTTGCCCAGACTTTCTCGTGCCTGTCCATCTGACATTCCGCTTGCAGATCTGTCTGGGAAGGCGTGGACTGTATGATAGCATCTCTCAGGGCTTGGTGAAGGAAGGGAAGGCAAAGTTAGTCTCATGCATTCTCTGAGCACTGGCCTTTGGATCACTCCTGCAGGCCAGGGCCAGCTGGCCATTACACTGCTGGGTGTAACAGAACAGGCTCTGCGGAATGGCATTGCTAGCACTCTCCGCAGTCTGCTAAATGTCCTTGCTTATGTGTGGGGACACCAGCAGCACAAGTGTGCTGCAGTGGATTCCATCGTCTGGGCCATGAAACAATGGGAGTGTTCTGCTGGAGCTCAGGTCTCTTCTCTTGCGAAGATACCACAAAAGCACGTGCATCCTTGAGGAGACACAGCAAGGCTGAGGTGTATTTGGAGTTCTGAGGGCAGGTAAATGCAATGAGAGGAAAAATGGGAGATGGCATTCATTGTTGCTAAGTAGAGAGTGCTAATATACATGGCAAAAAGCAATATGAATTTCACTTACATAGTGATGGGCTCTGAAAAGGCAACTGAAGTCTAGGAAGAAGATCAAGGTATCGCTGTAAATACTTTGTGAAAATATCAGCTCAGGACTCAGCAGCAGTCAAAAAGGCGAATCAAATGCTGTATTTTATTAGAAAATGAACAGAGACTGAGAGAAAAACTCATCTCAAATTCTGTGTACATTCTATTGTGCCTTCACAGAATCACTGAATCACAGAACGTTAGGGATTGGAAGGGACCTTGAAAGATCATCTAGTCCAGTCCCCCTGTTGGAGCAGGAACGCCTAAATCATGTCACACAGGAACATGTCCAGGCAGGTTTCGAATGTCTCCAGAGAAGAAGACTTCACAAGCCCCTTGGGCAGCCTGTTCCAGTGTTCTGTCACCCTCACCGTGAAAAATTTTTGTCTCACATTTAAGCGGGACCTCCTGTGTTCCAGCTTACACCCATTGCCCCTTGTCCTGTCATCGGGTGTCACCAAGAAGAGCCTGGCTCCATCCTCTTGACACTCACCCTTTACATATTTATAAACATTAATAAGGTCACTCCTGTGTCCTCTTCTCCAAGCTAAAGAGACCCAGCCTTTCCTCGTAAGGAAGATGCTCCACTCCCTTAATCATCCTTGTGGCTCTGTGCTGGACTCTCTCAAGCAGTTATATGTATTATAGTCATTACATTGAATAAGCAGTAGTGCTATAAAAGGCTCAGAAAAGAGTGTTAATGTGATCTCTAGTAGATAATGGCTTCCATGCAGAGAGAAAATACTTGAACATTCTTTGGCATGACAGATACTGCAGGAATATGACAGAGGTGTGCATTGAGCGGCACAGAGCGAGTCATGGGGAAATTAGAGGTTGCACTTTTCACAATACAAAAGCTAGGCAGCTTCAGGAAATGACCGGGCAGCAGGTTTAAAATAAACAAAGGCAGTACTTTTTCATGCAGAACATAATTAAAATGTGAAATCATTGCCAAAAGTTGCATGGGTTCAAAATTAGATGAATTCATGGAAAGAAAAAAATCCAGCAAAGGCTGTTGAACAAAAATATGATCTGTGGCTCAGGAAGTGACTTAGACACAGACTGCTGGAAGCTGGGAAGGTTTCACAGGAGAATTATTCCATACGTACCCTACTTCTTGCATCTTCTCTATCCACTGCCAGCCACTGTTTGAGTTGTGCCTCTAGTTGAGACAGTTTTCTTTGGACCAGGTTGGTATTTGCAACAGCCGTCTTGGAGGGTGGACATCTGACCTGGACAAGCCTGCCTGGTGGTAATTTTACTAAGGTGGAGGTTTTTGCAGAGGCAGAACCACTTCTATTGCTATTTATTTCTCTGTTTGTGCACCTGAAATGTCATTTGTAATGGAGCCTGTGTGGATGCTGCTTTTTTAACTCACCCACTGAGTCACTGCTTTCCTCAAGTGGAGTTTGATTTCTGGTGGAAGGGCAGTGTGACCATGTGCATGAAGTTGGAGCCCCTTGTATCTTCGAAGGTGATTATGAACAGTATGGGGGCAAGCCCTGTCCCAACTTGTTACAGAGAAAGGCTTGGAAGGGGCCTCCTAAGCATGGCCCTGCTCAGAGGTGTCCACATAGATAGTCCTTTTCATAAACAACTGAGCTATATTTAGAAGGTCCTTTGCCTCCACCACTGCTGTAAAATGCTGTTCCAGATTCCTTGATCTGGTAGTTAGAAACCATCTCTTAATTTCCAGCCTAAACTAATTTCTGACCACTTTATACTCATTTGTTCTTGTGCCAATATTGTGTTTTTGCTTAAATAGCTCCTCTCTCTCCTTGGAATTTCCCTCCCCTTTCCTCTATGTTTACAGAGTGCAGTCACATCACTGTTTGGCCCAGCTAAACAAGTCCAGCTCCTCTGGTTGTTGTCCCCCTCCGCCCCCGCTCCCCTTCTGTGAGCGCCACCAGCGTGGTGCCAGCAGCTTGTGCAACAACATTAACACTTGCCTCCTCTCAAAAGCTTGCAGACTCTTTCCTTGGACTCTTTCTTGGATTGCGTTTGTCCTGTGTATGCATGCATTGAAGCGGTACCACACAGAGATCAGAGAGCACAGCTGGGTCTGTGAGGATGATTTGTGCTGTAGGATGTGAATTTGGTCTGTGACAGCATCATATTGGTGAGAAAGAGATCACAGAATCTGTGCCAAGTGGGCTGCCTGTTCTACTGTTGAGGTGTTTATGGGTGCAAATAGTCACCACTGGAGGAGAGACGGGTCTGCCAGCAGGTGTGGGTTGTTTGCTGAGGGTACCCCTAACACTGATGGATGGTGAGGGGCAGTAATGGGGATGTGTCTATTTCCATAACTATCCACGAAAGGAGTGAGTATCCACTAAAGGAGCCTGTGCTCTTAGTCATATGGTCTGAATTTTTGGGGGTTAGACCTGCATGGTGCCGGGAGTTGGACTTTATGATCCTTACAGGTCCCTTCCAACTTGGGATATTCTGTGATTCTATGATTCTAGGAGTTTCCATGCAATGCTGTTAACGTGTGGCCCCTGTCAGGAAGCATAGAGTGTAGTGTTAGCTGAGGATGTGCATAATTCATGCCTTATAGGTACTGTGATGCACTGGCACAGAATGGTAGTCTTAAGTGCCTGCAGACAGCCAGTCAGTAGTGCTAACTAGAAGAAAAGGAGAGAAGGGAAAAGCCCTAGGAGTCGGAGTGTTTGGATGCAGGAAGAACTGCCTGATGCATTTCCATTGATCATGAACTGCCCTGGGCTGGCTGGTGGGAATTAAGGGGACCCTTTCCATCGCCAGTGTGAGTGGCATCTGCACTAGTCAGAGCTTGAACATTTCTATTCCCCTCCAAAGGTGTCAAATGGGCGTAGAGGGGGTTTTCTTTGCTGCAGAGGCCTTGGGTGTAACTTTGGTGGTGTCCCTCCATCACCCTGCAGCTCACTGCTGCAACATGTGCCAAGGCTGCTGAGCTGCGTCAAGCTGGGCGGCACAGGGGGATGGCAGGGCAGGACCTCCGTCTGTCTGCTTGGCTGCAAACTTCCCATGTTGTGCAGACTCAGGTCTTGGATGGGGGGCTGTGCCCTGGGCAAGGTGCAGGATGGGTGTAGGAAGGCACAGATGCTGTGCTTGGGGTCGGTGGGAATGGCTCTGTGACACTCAGCTGCTCTCTGGGCTGTGCTGCAGGTGTTGGAAGAGAAGCCGTCGGGACTTCTTGTTGCCTCCCTCCAGGCCAAGGACCCTGACGAGGGTGAGAATGGGACCATCACCTACTCACTAATAGGTAGGAGCTGCTGACCTGGCTACCTGTCACTGTTCTCTGTCGTGCAGCCATGACCCTTGTGGGCAGATGGGTGACCACTGCCCCAGCCCTGTCAGGCCACAGTCCTTCCTCCATCCCAGCATGTTCTCTGCCCCTCCCTCCTCTGCCTCTCCCTGCAGCATTTCACCTTCTCTCTGCAGGAGCCTGGGCAGAGCGCTTCACACTGCATGTGGCCACTGGAGAGCTGCGGACTGCCACAGTGCTACGCCGGTCTGACCGTGCTGAGTATATCTTCACTGTGACAGCCAGTGACCGGGGCACGGTGCCCCGCAGTACCTCGGCCATCATCCGCATTCAGGTATCCAACACCCCAGCTGCTCTCGTCCCTGTACCATCCACCCCTTGCTCATCTCTTGGAGGACACCATTCTGCTACTTGGCAGCCTTCCTCCATACCCTTCTTGCCCTCCACCACCTTCATCCCAGGGCACCCTCTGCCCTTGCTCAACTGTTGCTCCAGCCCCACCATTGTGGTGGAGAACATGGGATGGGAAGAGACTAGCTGCCACTCATTCATAAACGCTCTCATTCGTAAAGTGGTCAGCATCAGCATTAGTAGTAAACATTTTTCTTCTGCAGACTGGGACAGCCATCCCAGTCCTACACATGTTGTTGCAGAGACAACCTTAGAAGTCCCCTGCCCAGAGGCATTAATTCTTCCCAGCATCTACTGAAAACATTTCTCTTGATGTACAGGAATTTCTTCATGTATGCATAGCTTTTGCACTCACCGTCTGGCGTGTTGGCTCAGATAGCTGAGTCCTTTCTCTGTTGTTAGTAATGAATTTAATTTTACAGCAGAGACTCTGTTTCCCCCCCCCAGTCAATGCACTTTCACAGTACACCATTTCACATCCTGTCCCCATTGTTGCAGTTCCCATGGTCACTTGACTCTCTTCGTTTGATGTTCTGTTCTTTCTCTGTACTGGCAGTGCCCTCTAACTCTGTCAGCAAACCTTTAACGTACACAGCTTTCTTTTATTATTATATTAAATTAGATCTACTGTGTTTCCTTTGTGTTTGAGGAGAGAAGTACTGTGTTAGCCTGGCACATCTGCCTTTAGCCATTCTGCAATACATTTTAAAACTATTTCCTTTTTATGCCATGTCTAACTGTTCTTGTTTTTCAAGTTCCTTGGCCTTCAAAGTGCTGAGACCAGGCTGACACGCTTTTTGTCCCTGAAGTGCTAGTTTGCATGCCCATAATGTAGCTATTTGCTTGGCAGTCACTAGTTCTGATACTCCTCTGAGTTGACAGTTTTGCTGGACTTCATTTTTCCCCAACTCCTTGACAAGAATGCACTGAGTTCTTCAACATGTTTTCCCTTCAGATGACACAATTACTTTCTCTCACTCCCATCCACAGGTGTACATCATCCCTGAATTAACTTCACAATCTTTAATAAAAGCAGTAATAGTATTTATTTATCTTCAGATCACACTATGTTGTCTTTCTTCTCTGCACCTCTCATCTGAATGAGCATTACTTCTCTTCTTGCCCACTCTTGCTTATGTTTTGCAGAATTGTTTCTGGTGGCATCTGTTTCTATTACAGTGTCTAACCCAGTCACAGAATCACAGCACGGCTGAGGCTGGAGGTATCTGGTCCAACCCCCGCCTGCTCCAGCAGGGCCACCCAGAGCCACTTGCCAACAACCACATCCAGGTGGCTTTAGAAGACCTCCATGGATGGAGACTCCACCGCCTCCCTTGGCAGCCTCTTCCATTGTCTAACCACCTTTTCAGTGACGATTTTTTTCTTTAAAAAATCTAGTATTAGTATTAATCTAGTAATTTAATTAATTTAAATAATTTAAAAAATTTAATTACTCTAGTATTAGTATTAATCTAGTATTATTATCTAATCTAAACCTACACTGGTGCAACTTGAGGTCATTTCCTATTTCCTGTTGCTTGTTACTTGGGGGAAGAGATTGACCCCCCACACTACAACCTCCTTTGAGGTAGTTGTAGAGAGCGGTAAGGTTTCCTCTGAGCCTCCTTTTCTCTAGGCTAAATAACCCCAGTTCCCTCAGCCATTCCTCATAAGATTTGTTCTCTAGATCCTTCGCTACCTTCATTGCCTTTCTTTGGACATGCTCCAGCACCCTAATGTCTTTCTTGTAGTGACGGGCCCCAAGCTGAACTCAATGTGGCCTCACCAGAGCTGAATACAGAGGGACAATCACTTCCCTAGTCCTGCTGGCCACATTATTTCTGATACAAGCCAGGATGTCATTGGCCTTCTTGGCCACCTGAGCACACTGCTGACTCATGTTGAGTCTGCTATCAACCAATACCCCCAGGTTCCTTTCTGACAGGCAGCTTTTCTCCAGCCTTCCTCAAGCCTGTAGCATTGCATGGGTTTTTTGTGACCCATAGGGTGGTAGGACCCAGCACTTAACCTTGTTGAACTTCATACAGTTGTCTTCGCCTCATCAATCCAGACTATCCAGATCCTGCTGTAAAGCTTTCCTGCCCATGAGCAGATCAACACTCCTGCCCAACTCTGTGTCACCTGCAAACTTACTGAAGGTACACTTACTCCCCTTGTCCAGATCATTGACAAAGTTATTAAAAAGAACTGGCCCTAATACTGAGCCAAGATGGATGCAACTTGTGACCAGCCTCCAACTGGAGGGTAGACAACATTCACAGCCTTGTGCCCAGTGCCTCCTCTCTCATCACTGGGTGCCACAGAAAAGAGCCTGGCTCCATCTTCCATACACCCTCTCTTCAGATATTTGTATACATTGATATACCTGAGCCTTCTCTGCTCATTCAGCAGCTCTGTCTGTCCTTACCTACTCTAGTTCCTCCGGTGAAGCTTGTCTTTCATCCTGTCAAACCTGTGCTCCTTCTCAGCATGTTTTTCAGGTTGTTACTCATCTGTTAGGCCACAAGACCTGTGACCTTGCCTTCATACACCTGCACTCCTCAGGCCCCATGTCCACTGGCTCCCCAAGAGCCCCCCTCCCCACCCTGCCTCCCCAACATGCAAGATCCTGGTATGCACCCCTGACTGCTGCCTCTCCTCTCAGGTGCTGCCATCCTCCCGTGTGCTGCCCCGGCCTGATGCCACCGTGCTGACACTGCACCCTCTCGAGGGGGTCAAGCCAGGGTCTGTGATCGGCTCAGTGGCACCCCCAGATGCCCCTGCACGAGGACAGCTGACCTACACAGTGGTAGGAGGTGGTGGGGATGGCACCTTTGTTGTTGACAGTGTGACAGGGGAGATCTACGCTGCCCAGGAGCTGGATTATGAAGCCGGGGCACGGCACATGCTTCAGGTGAGTGCTGAGGACACACAGCATGGCTATCCTTCCAGCCGACTGGTGCTGGTACAGATCCATGTGCAGGACTGCAATGACCAGGCACCCACCTTCCCTGAAGACCCCATCACCATTGTGGTGCCCGAGAACGTGCAGGCTGGTTCGTCCATCTTCACCTTCCAGGCGCTGGATGGGGATGGCGTGGGCCCCAACAGCCAGGTGCGCTATGCCCTGCTGCGCCAGGAGCCCCCTGGGGCCCCGTTCCAACTTGACAGCCGATCGGGACTGCTGACCCTTCGCCAGGGCCTTGACCGGGAGGCTGCTGCCTCCTTCCTCTTGGTGGTGGAGGCCACAGACCAGGCACGCAATGTCAGTCAGCGCCGCTCGGCAGCTGTGACGGCCCGTGTGTTTGTGACTGACGAGAATGACAATGCACCCGTGTTTCTGTCACCTGCTGCTGTCAGCGTCATGGAGGATCAGCCAACTGGGTTCGTGGCTCTGCACGTGGTGGCCCAGGACAACGATTTGGGAGAGAATGGGCGAGTGAGCTACTCGTTACGAGCAGGCAACAGTGATGGCCGCTTCCACCTTAACCCCAGCACTGGTGAGGGCCTGGGAGGATGCAGGGTGGGCAGCAGAAACACTGGGAATGTGGGGGCTGAGGAGGGTGCAGGCACATGTGGGGATGTAGCATGGTGCACAGAAGGAGAGTGTGGGCTGGGGATTACAGATCACCTGGAGGTAAGAAGGACTTACAGGGTGTGGACAGCCCCAAGCATAGCACCTGGCTGGCGTGACCCTGCTGTCTCTCAAGACCCTGGCTCACCCCAGTGCCTGCAGCCTTGTGACACCTCTGTCCAGGGAGTGGTTGGCCCTGATGGCATGCAGTCCCAGATCATCCCTCTTCCCCTGTCTGCAGGTGCGCTCTCTGTTGTGCGGGCACTGAACCGGGAGGAGGTGGTGCAGCACAACCTGACTGTGGTGGCCACAGACCATGGCTTCCCACGCCGCTCAGCCACACAGCTACTCTCTGTGCTGGTTCTGGATGTCAACGATGAGGCTCCCAGTTTTGAGAAGCCTGAGTATGAAGCACACATCATGGAGAACCTGCCAGCTGGCAGCCCTGTACTGCAGGTGCTGGCCACAGACCGGGACCTGGGTGAGGATGCAGGGCAAGAGTGAGCTGCCCAGTTTGGTCAGGAGCCCTTCTTGGGATGCAACTTGCAGGACGAGGTGCACTCTGCTCCCTCCCATCTGGTTTGGAGAGCCTGGGTGTCCATGGAGGGAGGAACCATCACCTGGCCTGGTAAAGAGGGATGGGATGGACCCTGGGAAAATCTGAGAATGAGAACAGAGATTGATTCCCTTTACTTCCCAAGTCAATGGGCTTTGTTCCTTGGAGGTTCCTTATCCCATTTTCCCTTCCACAAGCTGGGCTGGGCTGGGACCTCTCTCCACCACACATCTCTGCCCACACCTTTACTTGGCAGGCAGTGAGAGCATCCTCCTCCACAGTCTGTCTGCCCCCTGGATGGGAAGGCTGGGAGGAAGGAGGTGCGGGGCTGGGAGCCAAGTGAGAGGTTCTTGGCATTTCTGTTGGGCTGCCCTCAAATGTACTCCTCCCTGCAGGTGCCAATGGGCAGGTGACCTATGGGGGTCTCTCTGGGGGACCGTTCTCCATCCACCCACAGACGGGGCTTATTGTCACTACACATGCCCTGGACCGTGAGGAGCAGGAGCAGCATGTGCTGATGGGTATGGCTGTGCTAGTGCATGAGAGGGAGGAGCAGACATGGCAGGGTGGGTTATAGGGAGCACAGATAAGACAGATGAGTGCTCCTCACTGCTGGGGAAGGGTGGTGTTGTGAGGCGGGCAGGCCATGGGAAGTGATGAGGGATTGCAGAGCATGCAGGGTTGTTGGGTGGTTTGAGCATGTAGGAATTCCCGTGATCCCGTGCCTGGCTCCCCTGTAATTGTCTGTGACTTGCATGTGACAGCCTTGGTAGTAGCTCCCAGTTAGCAGGGTACTCTGCAGCACTCTTGCTGTGTTCCTGCAGTCTATGCACGGGATGGTGGCCTGCCCCCCAACCTCTCCAAGGCAACTGTGCGGATAACAGTAGGGGATGAGAATGACCACACACCACACCTAGAGAGTGAATCCTGGTCTGTGGAGGTCCCTGAGAACCAAAGCTGCGTAGCACTCTACACCCTGCGGGCCACCGATCCTGATGGAGGCGAGAATGGGCGCTTGGAGTACCGTGTGGCAGGTGAGGAGCATAGGGACAGAGAGAGCTCTGTAGTTTCGTTCTTGGTGGTTGGTAGCAGCTGTTCACCCAGGCTTGCTAGGAGCTCTTGGAAGCATCACCTGTGGCAATTCCCGTTCCACATCAGCTCTCTCCTGCTCCAGACCATATGTTGCTACTCCTTCCTCTCAACCCTCTAGTTTCACTGCCCCCGGTAAATGTGCACAGGCCACATTGCCTCATTCCCCAGGCTCTCTCTGGTTCCTCAGGCTCAAATTAGTTCCACACCTCTCTTACCTGCTCTGGCCTGTTGAATTTACAGCTTGTTAAGTGAGATGTCTTTGTTGTTACACCAGGCATTATCTGTGGCAACAGCACTGCTCTGTGAGCTGGTGGATCCAGTTCTTACACATACACACACACGGCTGGACCAAGGAGGTTCAGTCCCACTTAAGTCCCACTAGGGACTTACAAAGAACAGTTCACTCTACCCTCTCTGGCAGGCCACACTGGGATGGACTTCATGCTGTCCCTCCACGCAGCATAGGTTAGGTCCCTCCTTGTGCCAACCTCAGGTTACAGTAACGCCGTCTTGCTGTTCCCTGTCTTCTTTTCCAGATGGAGACCCTGGGCAAGATTTCATCCTAGACCCTGTCTCAGGTGTCCTCTCCACTGCACGTGCTCTTGACAGGGAGCAAGTTGCTTTCTACACCCTCACAGTGGTGGTGCAAGACCATGGCACCCCTCCACGCAGTGCCACCATGTCAGTCAACGTGCGGGTGTTGGACCTAAATGACAATGCACCTGTTTTTGCTCAGGCCAGTTATGTGGTGGAGGTGCCAGAGGATTTGCCTGTTGGTGCCCTGGTTCTGCAGCTGGAAGCTGAGGACCCTGATGAGGGCACCAATGGGCAGGTTACCTACTATCTGGGCAATGAGTCACTGGGCATGTTCCAAGTAGAACCACAGAGCGGGCGCATCAGAAGTGCCCAGGCACTGGACCGGGAGCGCCACGCCAGTTACAGCTTCCTTGCCAAGGCTGTGGACTCAGCACCATGGGAACCCAAGAGTGCAGCTGTGCGGGTCACTGTCACAGTGCGGGATGTCAATGACCATGCTCCTGCCTTCCTGCACAGCCCGCTGACTGTCAACTTGTCTCGCCACACATCACTCAAGCAGGTTGTGGCCACCATGAGGGCAGAGGACAGGGATGCAGGTGCCAACGCCTCCATCCTGTATCGCCTTGCCACCCCCAACTCTGCATTCGCAATCAACTCCTACACAGGGGATATTCAGCTGCTGCAGCCCCTGGGCTCACTCAGCCAGCGCCAGCGGACTCTCTTCATCCTGGCCACAGATTTGGGGCAACCAGCGCTTTCCTCTACTGGCGTGGTGGTGATCCATTTGCAGGAAGAGCCCTACCGAGGGCTGCGCTTTCCCCGGAGCACCAGTGAAGTGGCCCTGCCAGAAAATGCTGCCCCAGGTATCAGCTGAGCAGAGTGCCCGGCACAGACTGGCATGAAATGGGAGAAGATGGGGAGGAAGAGGGATATTTAGACTGGGGAGCACTGCAGGGTTTTTGGAAGTCATTGTGCTTTGTGTATATCCAGGGGACAGCAGGGCCTAACTGGTGCCCAGGGTATTGAGGGTGGTAATCCTGTGGGTCACAGGTGCACAGATGCTCCTGGAAGGTCTGCAGGGTTCAGTGAGACCATAGAAGGGCTGCAGACAGGCCCTAGAAGTCCTGGCTCTCACCTCCTTTGGCAACAGTATCCTCAGGCGGGGCCATGTTCCTCTAGTACAGCATGTGCCCCTGACCTCTGGCACCTGCCCTGAGACTCTGCTGCCCCTTCAACATTGTTCCCTCCCTTACAGGTACTGCTGTCGCTAGCATCCAAGCTGTGCACACAGGGGGCTCTTCTGGGCGCATCACATACAGCATCATCAGTGGCAACGAAAAGAATGCTTTCCTTATCCAGCCCAATTCAGGTACAGCAGCAGGACCACTTGGGGAAGCAGCAAGGGAAGGTCACTTGTGCTCTGCCAGTGCCTGCTCAGCTATGACAAGTCTCAGAGCCCTCCAAAGGCACAGGAACATAGTCTACACCTCTACCAGTAAATTTAATGGTATTAGGATTTGGACATAGACACTATCCCATCATTGTCCAGAGGTTGCAAATGCAGCTCTTAGCACAATTTTGGTCCCTGCTAACTGGATCTTTCCCCAAAAAATTTGCAGGCCCAGTTCAGAAGTTAGCAGAGGGCAGTGTTCAGGATTTATCACCAGGGTAGCTCACCAGGGCTGATGAGAAGGCTTGAGATTTGGAGAGGGCTCAGAAGAGCTCAGTATACTACTTCTCTCTATTTGAGAGTGGGTGGATGGGCAGAGGGATGGATTGAGTGTAAGGGAACAAAAGAGAAGATGGGGACTGGGTGTGCTGGTTCCTCACTCACCCCCTCTCCCCCTGACCCTGCTGTTTCCCCAGGTGCCATCTCAGTTCAGGACTCCAGCAGCCTGGATTTCGAGGCCAGCCCCCGGCTGCGCCTTGTGGTCCAGGCAGAGACAGCAGCTTCCTTCAGCTTTATGGCCATAAACCTTAACCTGCAAGATGTGAATGACAATTTGCCACGCTTCCAGCTGCAGAACTATGTGGCATTCATCTGGGAATCACAGGGCTATGACTCCCCAGTCATCCAGGTAGCACTGGGGGCACAAACAGGGACATCTGAGCCCCTGGCTGCCCCTGCCAGGGTGAGGAGGTGGGGGGCTGTGCCATAGGCCCGTGGCTGGCACCTATAAATCTGTAGGTCTGGCCTTGGAGGTCTGTAGTTTGTAGGGCTCCACAACTGCACTGCTGAATCTCTCCTGTGGCTTTGCAGGTCCTGGCAGATGATCTGGATCAAGGAGTGAATGGGCAGGTGACTTACGCTATTAACCAGTCCCTGCCAATGACAGGCTTGTACCACATCGATCCTCAGACCGGCACTATCACTACTGCTGCCATCCTGGACAGGGAGATCTGGTCACAGACCCGGTAAGTAGGGCCAGACCAACTTGTACTGTAGGTATGAGAGGGGCATAGGAGCAGCATCCCCAAGGCTGCAGAGGATAGTCTGTTACTTGGTGCCACCCAAAGCCATTGCCAAACAACAGCAGGAACTCAGACTTAGTAGTAGCATGTGTAGCAAATGGCACTGAGGGCATGGCAGATAGTCATGAGATGAGCCTGCGCTCTGTTCAGCCTGGATTTCACAAATCTGAAAAGGTTGTGAAGGGGGCAGTGGACTCTTCAGTAGCTGCATCCATTCTCTTTCCTGCCTGCTTAATCCAGACCGTATCTGTTCAGTCCCTTCCCATTCCCACACATTGCACCCTCCTGCTCTGCCACATGCCCTCCAGAAGCTATCTCAGCCCTCTTGCAAGTCCCTCTGCATTCAGCCCAAGTCCTCTAGGTCCCTCACCGCATGTGCACATTCTTGACATCCCACAGTCAGCCTAACCACAACCATGTAAGGTGATGACAAACTCTACAAACCATGAATTTAAACCTCCCCCTACCTTTTTACACATGCATGGTTCAGATACAAGGAACAAGGAACAACTTTGTCCAACTCACCAAGGCTATGTTCCTGCTGTCATATGTATGTTTCAAATCTCTCTTCACTCTTCCAAGGCACGTGGAGGCCTAGGGGATTCGTTCCATTCACATACACGTCACTGCTACATGCAAACAGAGGCTCCATGTATTCCCCAGCTCCCAAATATGCTCCAAATGCTGTCACCTGTCTCCTTGCATGCCTCAACACACTCTGCCCACATCTTTTCTCACCAACATTCCAGATTCCTGCCCCTTGCACATGCTATGCTATGCAAAAATATAATACATGAAAAATGCTATGGATGCATCCACTGTAACCCCCTTGCAAAAGCCCCCAACCATGCATGTGCACATGACAGGGCTGTGCATGCTCCAGACTCTTGTGCCCACATCCCTGCCTGCTCATATGTTCCAAGTGCTGGGCACAAATCCACTGCCCTCCAAACACAAACCCCAAATGTACATCCATCTGCTGCCCCATATTCCGTATGGGCCCACATCCACTGACCCACGTGTACTCCAGATGCTCTGCACATATCCATTGCCCCATATACTCCAGATGCTGTGCGTAGTTCTACTACCATGTGTACACACTCCAACCCTGCACACATGTGCAGTGCCGCCTTGCACCATGTTCCAGATGCTGTGCATGCACGTACTGGCCCTCACACATATGGCCACATTTGTGAACCTTGTGCCGTGCCCTTGTGCTTTTCCACAGTTTGGTGGTAACAGCAATGGACAGAGGGACACCTCCTCTTGTGGGCTCAGCAACACTGACCGTTGTGGTGATGGACATCAATGACAATAGCCCCACCATCCCATTTCCTTGGGAGGTGCGGGTCCCAGAAAGTAAGTGCAGCTCAGCCCCATAGGTCAGTGTGTCCAGCAGTGGCAGGAGCTGAAGCATGATAAACACCTGTGGGTGGGGGAGAGGCCCCAGAGAGGCTTGCTCATTCCCTTGATGAGGGATGGCTTGTGCTGACTCGCTGGCTGAGCTTCCCCAAGCCCTTCGCCACTGCCCTGTTTGTTATGTCCTGGAGCTGGGGGTTGTATGGCTGTCTGTGATGCAGCAGCTGTGTCCTGATGGAACCAGCTGAACCCGCAACTTCTCCTTGGTCTCTGCCCACTTCATGGGGGCTCTGGCTGCATGAGTGGCCTGCTGGCTCTCTGCCCTTGGTACGCCTGCCCAGTCCTCCTGCCTGGTTCCCAAGACCTGCTCCTTGACCACTAGGACATCTCCCTTATGCCCAGTGCTCAGGCTGGTTCCCCCACGTGAGCTGGGTTCTCTTCTCAGGAGATGGGGCTGCTTGCTCATGCCTTGCCTCTCCTCAGACACACTGCTAGGCACCCAGATAGCACAGCTGACAGGGAACGATGTGGACTCGGGCCCCACACTCTCCTACACCCTCGTGCTGGATGGTGATGCTCTGGGCACATTCAGTGTGCTGCGGTATGGGGGACGCATTGCCCTTACGGGGCCACTGGACTACGAGCAACGCAGCCACTACACCCTTACCCTGCGTGCCTCTGACACCCGCCATGAGACCGAGGCCAACCTCACCGTTGTCGTGGAGGATGTGAATGACAACGCACCGTCTTTCAGCCAGGGCTTCTACCAGGTACTGTACACACACGCACCTGAACACGCACGTGCTGGCTCCCCTGCATAAGCCCCTGTGCTGCTCCTGCACACTGCCTGGCTCACCTGGGCTTAGGAGGCACAGAGATCCCCTCAAGGATGGGTCTGAGCCCATCCCGGCCCTTCTCCTCCTGAGCCTCTATCCACATCCTGACACACCTCCTGCTGTCACTGCAGTGTGAACAGGAAGCTAAAACCAGGCACACGGCACTGGGATCAGCAGCTGCAGGCCTGCACAGCTGCATGCAGATGGTTCATGCCAGAATAAGTGGGAGCAGCAGGAAGGCCAAGATTGGTGGGAGATGGGTCACAGGCTGACGTGTTTCTGGTGAGACCTGGCCAGAGGCCCCATAGGGAGGTAAATGGACAAAAGCTGACCAGTACCATGTGATGTATCTCTGGAGCAGAGATGCAAGAAGTTGGGAAGACACAGAAATGCTTGAAGGTTGGGAGAGCAGACCAGTGGAAGACTGCCTGTTTGTACATGTTGTTTGGCACAAGAGGATGAGAGGTGTTTTGCGTTGAGTAAAATACCTTTTATAGAAAAAAAATAAATATAAAAAATAATATCATCTAATACGTTTTTCAGCATAGCAGAGGATGGTAGAGAAAAGGATGAATAACTGGATGCTGAAGTTTCTCAGAAGTCACACTTACAATGCTAGGTGTCATGCATATGGGACAGGTGACCTCAAGTGTGTGGCCCTGCTACAGAGGTGGGAAGGCCCTGGTCAGCGAGGAAGTGAGCTACTTTGGCCATGGCTGCCCTGGCCAGCCCAGACCTTCTCCCAGCTTTGCTGGCCAGATCCAGTCAAGCAGGAACAGATGCCCACAGAGGGACATGATTTTGACTGGGGCTTTCTTCTTTTCCAGGTGACGTTGCCAGAGCACACACCTGCAGGCAGCATCCTTCTCACTGTGAGTGCCACTGACCCAGACTCTGGCAGCAACGGGGATGTCACCTTCCACCTGGCTGTGCCCAGCCCTGACATCGCCATCGACCCCAGCAATGGTGTGTGGGGCTAACTGCTACATAGGGTTCATGCTGTAGATTGATCCAACAGTGCATGCAGAGGGAGGGGCCCCCATGCTGGCCCCTCATTACGGCTGGGGTAGTCAGAGAGGCAGACATAGTGGTGGCAGCCATCAAGGCACACCACCACAGCATCCCAGAACACCATGCCCACCTCCCTGCTGGCTCCCCATGCTGACTCTGGCTTTGTGCCCTCACAGGGACCCTGTTCACCATTCGGCGGGTGGAATTTGATGCCAGTCAGCCTACCCTGGACCTGGTGGTGGAGGCCCGTGACCATGGTTCTCCCAGCCTTTCATCTTGGGCCACTGTGCAGCTGCAGGTGCTTGACGTGAATGACCACAGCCCCAGTTTCCAGGTGCCATGCTACAATGCCAGTGTCCCTGAGGACTTGCGCCCGGGAACCACTGTGCTGACACTGGAGGCAGGTGATGCCGATCTCTCACGGGAGAATGCTGGCTTTGACTACACCATTGTCAGTGGCAATGGTGGCAATGCCTTCCAGGTGGAGAGCCGTGTGGCCTGGGCAGGAGGACACCTCCGCACACAGGGTGCCTTGGTGCTTGTGGAGCCCTTGGACTTTGAGGCCATCCCAGTCTACAACCTCACTGTGGCAGCCTCAGACCGGGGCCTGCCACAGCGCAGTGCTACAGTGCCTGTGCTCATCACTGTGCAGGATGTCAATGACAACCCACCCGTGTTTGCCCGAGCTGAGTACCGCACAGCAGTGAGTGAGAATGTGCTCCCTGGCACAGAGCTGCTGCGGGTGATGGCCCATGATGCTGACTCAGGGCCCCACGGCCATGTTCACTACACCATCAGCTCAGGTGACCAGCATGGGCTCTTCCAGCTTCATGAGAGTACAGGGGCCCTGTGCCTGGCACAGCCTCTTGACCGTGAGGCCCAGTCACTGCATGCCCTCGTGGTACAGGCTACAGATGAGCCAGGCGGCCACTTTGCACTGGTACCTGTAGCCATTGAGGTGAAGGATGTCAATGACAACAAACCATACTTCCCAGTGGAGATGCTGAGTGCCAGCATGCGGGAGAACCTGCCTCCTGGCACATTGGTCACCACCCTGCGTGCCATCGATGCAGACACTGGCGTCTTTGGGGAGCTTCGGTATGCAGTGCTGGAGCAGCCAGCTGGGGAGCCTGGTGTGGCAGAGGGCCGGGATGCCTTCGCCATCAACAGCAGCTCTGGGGAGCTGCGCTCACGTCTTACTTTTGACTACGAACGAGCTAAAGCCTTCCAACTCCTAGTCAGGGCCACCGATGCTGGCAATGCTTCTGCCACGGTGACTGTGCGGGTACTGGTGACTGGGGAGGATGAATATGATCCCATCTTCCTGAGCCCTTCCTTCAGCTTTGAGGTCCCTGAGGGTGCCCGCAAAGGGCAGAGCATTGGGCGAGTGCTGGCAACAGACGAAGACGAGGGGGCTGATGGAGTTGTGCTGTACTCCCTCACAAAGCCATCACCGTACTTTGCCATCAACCAAACCACGGGCACCATCTACCTGCGCATGGACAGCCAGCCCCAGGCTGGGGCTGGGCGCGCCAAGAGGGAGCCGCGTGAGATGAGTGTGGAGGTGCAGGCACGCAGCCCCCTGCCTGCCTCCCGCTCAGCCTCTGCACAGGTCACCATTGACATCACACACACGTCCTTCGGCCTGGCTCCGGACCTCAATCTGCTGCTGGTGGCTGTGGCTGCCTCCCTGGGGGTTGTGGTGGTGCTGGCTGCTGTGGCCATCGTGCTGGCACTGGTCCGCTCCCGTCACCGCCGGGGCCACGAGAAGCCAGAGGGGGACAGGCCACTGGCCCGCGTGCAGAGCGGCTCCCTGCAGAAGCTGGGCCGCGAGGAACCGGCGCTTCCTGGGGGTGAGCACATTTACCATCAGGCCCTGCCAGGGTATGGGGGTGAACCAGCAGGGCCCTACACACGAGGTGGCTCACTAGACCCCTCGCACTCCAGTGGCAGAGGTTCTGCTGAGGCTGCTGAAGATGACGAGATTCGGATGATCAACGAGTACCCACGTGTGGCCAGCATCACGGCCTCTATGCAGGAGCATATCTCTGCCCGTGGCCCTGACTCTGGCATCCAGCAAGATGCCGACCAGCTCTCCGACATCTCCTGTGAGCCGGCCGCCCTGGAGAGCACCCAGTGGTTCAAGAGCAAGAAGGGCTCCGGGCTGCTGCTGCCAGGACCACCCCCGCAGCTGTACCGTGAGGATGGGGGAGGCAGCGCCTTCCTCGGTGTGCGCTGCGGCCTCAGTGTGTCCTCCCAGCCCCAGGACTATGCCTTCCCAGAGGATGGCAAGCCCTCTGTGGAGGGCTCGCTCACTGCCATCGTGGCCAGCGATGAGGAGCTCCGAGGCAGCTACAACTGGGATTACCTGCTGAACTGGTGCCCCCAGTTCCAGCCGTTGGCCAGCGTCTTCACCGAGATCGCACGCCTTAAGGATGAGAGCTCCCTGCGCAAGCCCTTTCCAACCAAGCCCAAGGCAGAGCCCAAGCCCCGCATTGATCCCCCACCCCTCATCACCTCAGTAGCCCACCCAGGTGCCAAGTCTGTGCCCCCCAAGCCACCAGCAGGCAGGACCTTCCCACACCCATCCTCCCTGCGCCGCTCACCCATCAGCCACGAGGGCTCCATCTCGTCCTCTGCCATGTCGCCCAGCTTCTCCCCCTCGCTGTCCCCACTGGCTGCCCGCTCCCCTGTGGTCTCGCCCTTTGGCATCTCACAGGGGCCCTCAGCCTCTGCCATCAGTGCCGAGCACTCACTGGAGCCCCCTGAGGAGGCCGAGCTCAGGATTTAGACCTGGGCCCGTGGACTCCGCCACCCCACCCTGCAGCCATGGGGCCAGGAGCAGGGCCAAGCCCAGGGCCACTCTGCATGGGTGCTGATCCTGCTCTCCCAGCACCTTGCCTGGCCTGGAGCCCCCATGAGCTGCAGGTTCCCATGTCTTTTGGGACTGCCGGCTCCTGTGACTCCCTGTGGTCTGGCAGATTCAGTGCTAGTTTTGATGCCCTATGGACTGCTGATCCTAGTACCAGCACCCCAGGGCATGGTTTCTTGTACTGCTCATGGTGTCTCAGATCGGCGCCTGGCACGCTGGTGCTTCGTGGTACTCTGTGCTCTGAGAGGGGCCGGGAGCAGATGGGTGCTCCCTGCCCTGCTGGGCCAGGGCACTGCAGACTGCAGACCCTGTTCTTGCCTGGCTGTTTGCCCAAGCCATGCAGCACCCTGGGTGCAGTAGGAGGCTGGCCCATCCCTGCTGGCCCCATCTCTGTGGGAGCTTATGGGGCCGGGGAGGAATGCTCCCTGGACAGGGATGCACTGCTCGGACAGCACAGCCCCAGCTGCCTGCTGGTCTGCCCATGCTGCCTGTGGGAATGGGGATGGCTGAACTTTGCTTGCTGATAATATGGGGAAACACATCCCAGGCCAAGCTGTAGGGGGAGAAGGCATCAACCACTGTCTGCTTGCCTATCCATGGCTGATGGGGGGGAAAGGGGATCCTTTCAGGTCCCTCAAGCCCTTCCACCTGCCCCCACTGCATTTGCCTCTTGTAAGGGCTCTCCCTCCCAGAATTGCTGGAGGACACTGCTCCTCAGGGGCTGGCTGGGAGGCTGGGTGCCCTACACAGCACAGAGAGGCTGCTCCCAGGCCCAACTGCCTCTCTGAGCTGTGGGCTGGCTGAAGCATCAGGCACAGACACTGGGCAGGCTGTGGCAGGGCTGGCAAGAGCATCAGCTGGCCCCAGGATGACAACCCCCCCAGGAAAGGCACCGATGTGGCCGCTCAGGGACTCAAGTCAGTGACCACCTCTCGCTCTGTCTGCCCCAGGCCTGGTGGGCAGCATGCAGCTGCAAGGAAGCAGGGGTGGGGGGTACCCTGAAAAACCACATGGCCTGAGGCTGGCTTGGTGGCAAACAGCACGTTGTCTTGCAGCCACAGTATGGGATACGGGGTGGCAGGCCTCCCCCAGGGCCCTGCAGTGCAACCTGCTCACCAGGACAGGCTGGGCCACCAGGAACACCTCCAGAATGTGGGTGGTTGCCAGAATCCCCAGCCCTCTGTGCAGGGGCTGCTCTGCACCAATCCTTCATGTTGTGTTGTGATCATGGGGGAGAGCCACATTTCCTTGGGGCTGGTCCCCATCCGCACACCAGCACTGCTTGCAGCTGGCATCAGCTCATGCCAGGGCCAGCCCCTGCCCCAGTGCTCACCCACAGCCCACAGGGCATTGCATGGCCCCGCACCTTGGGAATGCAGTCCTTGTGCCGGCCACTATGGCCCTGGGTGCTCAGGATCACTGTGACTCACACACACGTGGTACAGGATGCAGGGTGAGGCTTGAGAGCAGGACATTCGGGGCACCATGGCAGCCCCAGCTACACAGTCAGCCTGGGAGGACACCCAGACATCTGAGAAGGGGGTCTGGGGCTGTTTATTGTATTTGGGAATTCCCTTCCTATCACACTTCTCCTACACCCGCTCTGTAGCCTCAGTCCAAAGCCTGTCAGCACCATAGCTGCATCCCCATCTGTCATCCCAGCCCCAAATGTTTTATCACAGCAGCCACAAACAACCATTTTTGCCCACTGCCCCTTTCCCACTCAGAACCTCCTGTGACTGCAGCCACATGTCCGCCAGTGTCTCAGCTCCAACCTCCCCCACACGCCATGGGTCCCAGCCCAGCCCATGCAATGGGTGCCCCACACCCGGCACTGTGCTGCCCATGCAAGTGCGTGCTCAGTGCTGGCAGCCCCAGGAGCTGCCCTGGACAACAACAGGGCTGGGATCTGCAGCAGCAGTGGTGGCACCAGGGCCATGCCTTGGGCCCGTGAGGGAGACAGGATGGCTCTGGGAGAGGAGGACAGTTCTTGCCTCACGTGGCACGTGGAAAGCCTAAAGAGGCACCCCCAAGGAGCCACGTGTGCTGTGAGCCTTGCATTGGGCTAGGATGGCCAAGCAGCCCTGCTCCCCTCTGCACGTTCAGGATGTGGGGTGTAGACGGGTCACCCCCTGCACGCCATGTTAGAGGGTCAGACACACGGCCCCTCTTTTGTCTGGGGGGATACAGCCACGTGCTGCTGAGCCCAGCCAGGAGCCAAGCCTCCAGTTATTTATTTTTACACATTGTACTACGATTCCTGTTTTCTACTTTGTTTGTACCTTTTGTATCGTGTCTCGCTGAGCTGCATGTATTGGGCGCTGCTCGTCGGCCTGCACACTGGGCCGCTCCAGCACAGCCTGGACCCAAGTGCCAACTTCTCAAAGAAATGCCTTAATAAACCACACTTGTTTGTACAGAGCTAGACATTGTCGCTGCTGCTCTGGGCTTGTGCTGTGCTGGCACTTACGGCCTTGTGGTTGCTGGCGTGGCCAGTGGGTGGAGGACAGACCTGTGGCACTCAGGGGCTCAGCACATGGCTCAGCTGCTGGCAACGTGCTGGGGGTTGGGGGCAGCCAGGGGGACCTGCACCCTGCACTTGGCCCTGGGCAGCAGCTTGGGTGGCAGAGCTGGGGCTACCTGGGGCATGGGGGCTGCACAGAGGCCACTCTGTGCCCTTGGGGCAGACAGCACAAGGAGCCCTGCTGCCCAGCCACAGCTGCCTGCCTCCTGGCCTCTGCAATTTGTCAAGCCAGCACAGGAGGTGCAGCAATTTTAGGCTTTAGTGAAGCAGAGGACATTGAGAGCCTGATCACAAACTGTAGGCCTGGCCCAGGTGCTAGCTGCTGCAGCAGTGTGTGCTGTGCCTGCACCTGTCACTGCATTGCCACACAAACAGCCCCAGCTTGGCTGCTGCCCAGGCCAAGCCACCAGCACCCATATGCATCACTGCATCTTGCAAGTTCCTTCCTTTAGCAGCTGCCAAGCCCAGCAGGTGAGGCTGCACCACACCATACATCCAGGTCGAACCAGTGGTGAGGCTGAGCATGCCTCCCCTACAGCCACACAGCCCAGTGCCGGTGTGTAAGTGGACACAAGCAGAGGGGCACACAGGACCGTGCAGACACACTCACATGCTGACAGCACTGCAGCTTCATCCTGCTCCCCTTTCTGGCTGACAAAGTCTGTCATTGGGAATGCACGTGTATGAGGTGAGTTCCTCTGGCAGCCAGGCTCAGACACCCAGTCTGCCCAGCAGCTGCCCCCAGTTGCTAGCACCCCAACATACGATCCCCTGAGGCACAGCTCCACTCCTGCTTTTGGTATTGCCCCCAGCTCAGGAGCTCTCATTTGAATCTGCTCATCTGCAGTTCCCTGACACAGACACACACAGACACCCCGAGGGGCTCAGCTGAGCCCAGACTCTGCACTCTGTCTGGCAGTAGGCTGGGAACCCCCTGGTCCTTCTGACAGCCTCCCTGCTGTGGGCTTGCCCCTATGTACACACACCTCGGCTCCCAGGCCACTCCAGCTGCTCACTGCCCAGTCTGTTTTGACACCCGTTAGCGAGGACAGGGGCTGACACCCCTGTATCTCCCACTCAGCTGCTGGCACCACAGGCCCTGGGACCTGTGATCTGACTGCAGCTACTGACACTTGGACTCCATGGACACACCTGCACACAGAATAGGGTCCCCAAGAAAAATACTTTGCCGTGGAGTTAAAGAAGATGGGACAGGCTCTGCAGTCACCTGACACAGCGCATGGCCAGACACATGTGCTGACTAATCCATTTACGTGCAACCATCAACTTTTATATCCTTTTCCCTCTTTTTCCACTTTTGTTCTTCTCCAAGCTGCCTCACTCCCTCTCTTTCCTCACCTCTGCTACACATCCCATAAGTCTTGTGCAACCCTAAAATGCTCTGCATTCTGCCTCTCACAACATGCTCCGTGTACCAGGCAGTGTCCCCAAAACCTGTAGCTGCTCAGGGCAGCTACTCCTGCTCCTGTTTTGATGGGTGCCGCCCTCAGCCCTGGGGTGACTGCTGCTGTGACAGCCTTGGGTGGAGCTGGGCACAGGGATCCCCTTCTCTGACTGGGTTATTGGGGTTCCCCTGCCTGCCACTGCTTCTTGGTGCTGCTTTGTCACATAACCTAGCACCTCCATCTCCCTGACTGGTATAACTGCCGTGCTGGGCATGCTCACTGCTCTGTGGCTGAGACCAAGGGGGTCCCTGTGAGCAGGGAGTGCCTTGATGTTACTGCTCTCTAGCATTTTCCAACCGCAGGTATCCCTGACAGTCTGGAGACGAGGGCACCCTTGATTCCATCCACAGGAAGAGCACCCACGGTGCACCAGGATGGGTGTGCCCAGGACACCCTAGCAGCTTTGCTGGCTGCTCCAGTGCTCCCATCCCCTGCTTGCTGCAGACCAGCTAGTCAGACTAACAGCTTGTCAGAGTAATTAGCTCTGTCAGAGCACCCTAATCTTTGCAGGCCAGACAGATCCAGGAAATAATCTCCTGCAAATCTCATCCCACTTACAGCCCTACCCAAAGCTGTAAGCAGCTGGACAGCTGGGTGGGCTGCCGCACTCTGGCAGCGCCTCCCAGTGCCCCAGGCCCTTAGCCAACATGCGTGCGTCAAGGCTGCGCAGCAGCGAGTCCCTTCTCTGTGGCTGCAGCTGCTGGTCAGGTCCATGCAGACTGAGACAGCCAGGAGCCAGCCCAGGGTGCTGGGCCACCCCTGGATGAGGGGCAGGGTGGGACAGGATGGGGGCTAGCACATGCTGTGGCTTTGTGCCTGTGTGTGGGACGAGGAAGTGGCTGGGGCTGCATAGCTGGGAGCCGCTGGGCATGGCCTGGGCACAGGGACCACGTTCTGCCTGCAGCCACCCACCCCACTGCTGCCCACACCTCCCTGCACACCTTGAGCACTCGCAGGGTGCTGGTAAGGGATGGTAAGCAGAGCCACCTCCAGCTGGGAGACTCTTACACGTGAGGACAGGCAACTCCCAGCCCTGGCAGACAGCTGCCCCTGCGTGGTTCAGGAGCCTTCCTGTGGCACAGTGGAAAGTTCATCCTAACAGGGCTGCGGGACAGGGCTCAGCTGAGACGTTCCCCCTGAGCCCTCCCTGCTGCGCTGGGCCCTGCGTCCACTGTCAGCTGCACCCACCATGCCCAGTTCCTTCCTGTGTTTCCTGGACGCTGTCTCCCGCAGCTCCCCCGTTCGTCCCCCCAGCCCCACAGGGCGCAACTGCACAGCTTCGGGCGGGCAACCAGCTCCAGCTGCTGCAAACCACACAGCGCCGCATGCATGGAAACTCTGAGTGGCCCACATATGCTTCCAATTGCAGGGACCAGAAGTGCCCTAGGGCTCTGCACACACACTCACGCTATGGGCAACACCCAAGCAGGAGTGCTGGAGTCCCGCAGGAAACGGGGACGGAGCTGGGGATTCCTGGAGGACGTGAGACTGGCCTCACGGTGGCAGGGGAAGCACCCTGAAGGCCTGACAGGGAGCTTGGGTGGGCCTGAGGAACACGGGCTTAGGTCCCAGATTCAAAGAGATGCCAAGTGCTGCTCTACGAACAGAAAAGATGCTGCTCAAGCCCCACTGGACCTCCTGGCTGCCTTACTTCACCCAAAGGGAGTGGGGCCAAAGTCAGCAGCAGGCACTGCCTGCCTGAGCATGTGGCATCTTCACCTCCCTGCTGCACAGATGGTGCAGGTGAAAAAGCACTGCCTGCACAGCAGGTCTGAAGGCAGGAAGGAGAACAGAACTGCTACAGCTCATGACACTACCGCGGCAGAACACCTCTGGCCTCTGCCCAGTAGCTGCTGCT
The DNA here is from genome assembly GCF_009819795.1 of Aythya fuligula. Lineage (NCBI taxonomy): Eukaryota > Metazoa > Chordata > Aves > Anseriformes > Anatidae > Aythya > Aythya fuligula. The sequence continues at coordinate 206,874,051 of NC_045559.1, read as the reverse complement.
CTGGACAGTCACAGTGCGGCTCTGGTGTGGGAGAGATGGCAGCCTGGGCCAGGCAGGTGGTTTTCCCATTGTCCCTCTTTCTGGCTTGGACTCTGCTCTGCAGAAACAGGAAAGCAACTGGGAACCGCTGGAGCCATGGCACGCAGCATGTCTGTTCATGTGGCCAGCACGGGGACAAGGACTTGGAAAGCTGGCCTGGTCAGATGGGGTCACAGCACCCCCTTCCTCGTCGGCCGTCTCCGAGACAGCCCCTCCTGGGCTGCTTTAGGGCTCACAAGCAGGGTAACAAACTCCACGGCACCATTTCCAGAGCTCTCTGTAGCACTGGCAACAATTGCTTGAACTTTCCACAACCCCAAGACCACAAGTATCATGATACCACTTTTGTGATACTAATTAGGAGGGCTCCTAGTGTGGGAACAAGCATCCAGAGGAACAAGCGCAGGAAGCCGAGAGCTGCCGCTCAGCAGCGCCGGGAGCCAAGCGGCTGCCGGTGCCGGTGCCAGCTGGACGGGACAGCGGCCGCACCGCCCGCAGCCCTGCAGGGACACGGCCCCCCCGCCCCGCGCCCCCCCCACCCTCCCCGCACCCGCGGCTGTGCCGGGCCCCCGCACGCAGCCGGGACGCGGCCCGGGACGCGGAGGGGACGCAGCCGCCTCCTGCCGCTGTCCCCGCAGGGGTTCCGGCGGCTGCCCCGGCCCCGGCCCCGGCCCCGGCCGCACCTTCCCGGCCCGCTCCTGCCCCGCGCCCCGCCTCCAGCCCCGTCCCTGCAGCGGGGCTCCGGCACTCCCGGGGGGCCCCGACCCACCCCGCCAGCGGCCCGGCCCCGGGTGCTGGGCAGGGCCCGTCCCGTTCCGGCCGCGCCCCCCCCGGAGCCCCCCGCCCCCGCCCCGCACGGAGCCCGCAGCCGGGACTCGCCCGCCCCGCACGGGCCCGGCCCGAGGCAGCCGCCGCCGCCGCCGCCCAGCGCCCAGGGACCGGCCCCGAGCCGCCTCCGCGGCGGCCCCGCGGGACCCTGAGGGCGGCCCGCGACGGGGGGCAGGGCCCCGGGACCGGCACCGGCCCCGGGGCCGCGCCCAGAGCCCGCCCCCGGCCCCGCCCCCCCGGCGGCGGCCTCCCCACGTGAGCGGCCGTCACGCGCCCCGCGCCGCACACGTGACCGGGCGCAGCGGCGGGATGGCGCGGCGGTAACGGGGGCGCGGGGCCGGGGGCGGGGGGGCGGCCCCGGGGCTCCCCGTCGCGGCGGGGCTCCGCGGCCGCCCGGCACTGACGGCCCCGCCGCAGGTGCGGGGCGCTGCCCGCCGTGCTGTGCCTGTGCGCGGCCGCCTGGAGCTGCTGCGCCGCGGGGGTGGCCCCGGAGCGGGACCAGCCGTGCCGGTAGGTGGGGGCTCGGCCGGGGCGCGGGGGCCCGGTGCCCGGTGCCCGGCGCTCACGGCCCGCCCGCAGCCCGCCCCCCGGCTGGGCCCCCGCCGGCCGCGTGAGCCCCGAGCACGACGTGCAGCTGACGCTGGCGCTCCGGCAGCAGGGCAGGGCGCGCCTCGCCCGCCTCGTCCGCGCCGTGTCGGACCCGCGCTCGCCGCGATACGGTAACGGCCCCGCGCCCCTGGCCCGCCGTGTGCCCGGCCCCCGGGCAGGGTGCCCTGAGCCCGCCGTGTTGTGCCCGCAGGCCGGTTCCTGTCCCTGGAGCAGCTGCGGGACCTTGTCCAGCCGTCGCCCGCCACGCTGATGACGGTGCTGAAGTGGCTGCGGGGGCACGGCGTGGAGAGCTGCAGCAGCGTCGCCACCCTCGATTTCCTGCAGTGCCACATGCCCGCCAGGTGAGCCCCGGGCAGCGCCGGGCCCTGCTGCGGTGGCTGTGCCTTGCCTGCGAAGATGGGAGAAGCCAGACCCGGCCCTGCGGGCTGGGACGTCCCCTGGCCCCCATGGCAGGCGAGTGGCTGGAGGCTGAGCCCCGCTTCTGCGTGGGCTGTGGGCGCTCTGTGGCCAAGAGCTGGCTGCTGCCGTGCAGCCCTGGTGCTGGGGGAGCTGCAGCCCGATGCCTTGGAACATTGGGGGCCAGGTGCGCACATGTGATAAGTGCTCAGGCCAGCCCACGCCTCCTCTTGCCCGCTTTTGGGGTCGCAGTACACACACAGTGGGTGAGGTGCAGAGTGCTCTTTGCTTCATAAGGTCGGCTGTGCCGATAGGAAGGGGCGCTCGTCCCTGTCTCCTCCCGGCAGCAAGCGGGGTGCAAAGGGGAAGCAGGGAATGGGCACGGGTGGCCAGGCTGGCAGCGGTTGTGGCGTGAGCCCCTGTGTGTGGGGCTGTCCCTGTGTTGCAGCACGGCGGAGCGCCTCTTGCCTGGGGCTGAATTCCACCGGTACCTGAAGGACCAGCGCAGCGTTGTGCGCTCCCCGCTGCCTTACACCATCCCCAAGGATCTGGCTGAGCATGTTGACTTCGGTACGGTATGCATAGGGGTTCAGGCGGCCCAGAGCTTGTGCTGCCTCAGGTACAGGTGCGAGGTCGAACATTGCCCAGCCAGGAGGGGCCACCTCAGCACCTCAGAGGATGGTGTGGCCGGCCCTCTGCCCATGGTCTCAGCTGCCCTGGACCCTACTGAGATCTGTGCCCAGGGTCTGGGCAGGCAGCGTCCAAAGTCTGTGTTTTTTTTAATAGTGCTCTCGGCCCTGCGTGCTCAGTGCTGTGCGTGTGGGTGTCTGTGGGTGTGCAGCCGCCTCTGGGGTGGGAACGCTCCTCACATGAGGAAACCACAGTCATTGCACAATGAAAGCGGGGGTGTCAAGTGGTGACAGTGGCTCAGCAGTGGGGTAATGGAGCTGAGCAGCCTGGGAGCACCTCTGGGGACTGGGGAGGCACCCAAAGGTGCGGTCTCTGGTCAGGTGCGTCCCTGCGTGCTGGGAGGGGGAGCAGGGGGCTATTGCTGAGTCCTGCCAGAGCACCAGGCCCTGGCACCTGCTGCTTCTCCTTACGTGCGCATCAGTGGGTGGCCTGCATCGGTTCCCTGCGGAGAGGAATGTGGTCAGCAGAGCCTGGGCCAAGGAGCAAGCAGAGCCAGGACAGCCCCATGGACAGAGAGCGGCTTTCCACCTGGGGGTGACGCCGTCCGTCATTCGGAAGAGATACAACATGACGGGAGGAGACGTTGGGCTGCTGCCAAACAACAGCCAGGCCTGCGCCCAGGTAACTGCTCCCAAAGCTGATGGGGGCAGAGGCCTGCAGGCCTGGGAGTGCGGCGCCTTGGGGCTCCTCCAGCACTTGGCTGGTCTGGTCTTCCAGGACGCTGCAGGGAGGCTTCCGCAGCTGTGGGAGCACCGTGGGGCTGGCATTTCACACGCATGCTGAGCCAACTTTCCAAGTTGGGAAAGAAATCTTAGTGTCCCTCCTTGTCCCCCCCAGTTCTTGGAACAGTACTTCCACCAGGCTGACCTGGCTGAGTTCATGCAGCTCTTTGGCAGCAGCTTTGCCCACCACTCCAAGGTCGACCAAGTTGTTGGGCACCAGGGCTGGGGCAAGGCTGGGCTGGAGGCCAGCCTGGACGTGGAATACATCATGAGCACGGGTGCCAACATTTCCACGTGGGTCTTCAGCAATGCAGGTACTGATCCCGTGCCAGACTTGGTCTGCTCTGCCCTGTGACCACTTCCGTGCATCCCGCTTGCTGTGGCACTGACACATCAGGCTGCTCTTTAGGGAAGTGCTTGCTCTCTGCCAGGCACGTAATGAGCTGCATTCAATCCGTCTGGTACCCATCACAGGGGCACACTGGGTGCAGTACAGTGCTTTCACAGCTGCTGTGGGCATGTAGCATGTGGGCTTCCAGAGCTGGAGCTGGTTTCAGGGCTGTCAGGGGATTCATCTTGATTTCTATAGCTGCTTTTGGACACATGAACTTATAGCATCCACAGCATCCTGCAACAAGGACTTCCATGCCCTGTGTAAAGCAGTCATCTCACTATGCTGCCTTCCCACAGAGAGAGAGATGATCTCTTGCCAGTGAATCTTCCAGTAGAGTGGATAAAGGAGAGTGAGGCAGTTTGAGGAATATAGGTTGCAAACCAGCCTGCACAAAAATAGCTGCTACACTGTGGGATAAAGTGTGATCTGTCCAGATCAGAAGCTGCCTGGCTGGAGACAGAGCACACTTAGGACTGCTGGCTCTGTCGTCCTGGTGGTGAAGTCTACCAATGAAAGCTGCTTGGCTTTGGCTTCCACGTGTGCGGTGCCTGTGGTGTGGGAAGGGGGCAGAGAGACCCCTCTGGGCCGCTGTGAGGCAGCAGGAGTTGCCGAGGCCTTGCACTCCTTGCTGCATGGAGAGAAGCAGGAAGGGACCTGGGCAGGGGGAGGTGAACTGGTGTCCTGCCGCTCTGGGGTATGTGGTTAAGGGTAGAGGGCCCAGAGCTTGGCTGAGCCTTGGGCTTTGTCACTGCCTGGAGCTGAGGGTGGCTACAACCCTGCGGAAGGTGTTCAGAGGAGTGAGTGAACGCAGGCATCATGCCGTGGGTACCACGCTTTGACCAGAGCCATGGGCAGAGCTAGCCATCCCTGCTGTCAGCCGTGCTGCCATCGCCCCTGCTACCAGCAGGAGCTCACAAGTGTTCAGATGCTCCATGCTGCATGTCTGTGCTCTGCAGGCAGGGATAGGGGCCGGCAGGACCTCCAGCTCCTGCTGGTGCTGCTGAGGCAGGGTAGCTCCTGCCACTCCACTGGACCAGCCCCTTTGTCTCTGCAGGGCGGCATGAAAGCCAGGAGCCCTTCCTGGCCTGGCTGCTGCTGCTCAGCAACATGTCATCGCTGCCGTGGGTGCACTCCGTCAGCTATGGGGATGATGAGGACAGCCTGTCGTCGGCCTACCTGCAGCGTGTGAACGTGGAGTTCATGAAGGCGGCTGCCCGTGGCCTGACTGTACTGTTTGCCTCGGGTGTGTGGTGCTGTTGGGGTGACGTGGCTGTGCGTGGGGTGGGTGCACGGGCTGCTGCCAGGACCCCGCTGGGAGGCAGGAGCTTTCCCCCTGCCCGGGGGGCAGCCTGTGGGCCACCACCTCACCCGTTTCTGCTGTCAGGTGATGATGGTGCTGGTTGCAGGAGAGTGCCAGGGGGGAACCACACTTTCCGGCCCAGCTTCCCAGCCTCGAGGTAACCACGGGGTGGTCTGTGAGGGTCTGCACTGGCCTGGCTGGTGCCAGGAGCTGCTGTCTGCTCTTCCACCTTGGCCTGCAGCTGGGCTGCTGCAAATGCTGTTCGTGAGCACTGTGGGGGCTCAGGACAGCCGCGTGGTGGGATGGGGTGGAAGGTGGCAGGCCTTGAGGTGGGGGCTGAGCAGCTCCTGGAGGGGCTGCTGTGTGCTTGCCCCCAAAGCCTGCCTGTCTCACAGCCCCTACGTGACCACCGTGGGTGGGACGTCCTTCAAGAACCCCTTCCTGGTGACCGCGGAGGTGACGGACTACATCAGCGGCGGGGGCTTCAGCAACGTCTTCCCCATGCCCGATTACCAGGTGCGGGGTCGCAGTTGCGCGGGGCTGGGTGGGGGCACCGCGGGCGGCCGGGGCCGGGGGCCGGGGTCGGGTCGTGCCGGAGCCCTTCCCTCCGCTGTGTCCCCAGGCCGCGGCGGTGAGGAGCTTCCTGCGCTCGGCTGCCAAGCTGCCCCCCAGCTCCTACTACAACAGCAGCGGCCGCGCCTACCCCGACCTGGCCGCGCTCTCGGACAACTACTGGGTGGTGACGAACCGCGTGCCGCTGCCCTGGGTGTCGGGCACCTCGGTACGGGGCGGGCGGGGCCCCGCGCGCGGTGCCGGCGGCCCGGGGCTGAGCCGGGCGCTGCCTCCCGCAGGCGTCCACGCCGGTGGTGGCGGGCATGCTGGCGCTCGTCAACGACCGGCGGCTGCAGCGCGGCCAGGGGCCCCTCGGCTTCGTCAACCCCGCGCTCTACCAGCTGCGGGAGCGCGGCCACGGGGAGGCCCTCTACGATGTGAGCGGGGCGGGGGGGAATGGGGGCAAAGGGGGGGAATGGGGGGAAAGAGGGGAAGGGGGTGGAGGGGATGGGGGGGGGGGGCACGGGGGTCTGGGGGGAATGGGGAGGACGGGGGGGGGGGAATGGGGGGGTTGGGGGCGGATGGGAGGGGGATGGGGGAGAGTTGGGGGGATGGGGGGAGGTTGGGAGGGGTTGGGAGGATGGGGGGGTCGGGGGGGGACAGAGGGGGATGGGGGAGACGGGGGGGGGATGGGGAGGACGGGGGAGGGATGGGGGGGACGGGGTGTTGGGGGTGTGCGGGGGGGCGCTGAGGGGGTGCCGTGAGGCACGGGGCAGGGCGGCGCTGGGGCCGTGCCCGGGGGCGGGGGGGGGGGGGTGGGGGCCGGGCTGTCCCCGTGGGGCGGGGACCCCGGGTGCGCGGTCGCGGTGCCCGCCCTGACCCCCCCGCAGGTGACGCAGGGCTGCCACCTCTCCTGCCTGGACGGCGCGGTGCAGGGACAGGGCTTCTGCGCCGGCCCCGCCTGGGACCCGGTCACCGGCTGGGGCACCCCCAACTTCCCCCGCCTGCTGCGCGCCCTGCTCGAGGCCTGAGGGGGGCGGGGCGGGGCGGGGCGGCTCCAGTAAAGGCCCCGCGGCAGCGGCGCGGCCCCTCCGAGCGCGTCTGCCTGTCTGTGTGCGCCGCCAGGGGGCGCGGGGCCAATGGGGAGCGGCGGGGGCGGGGCCGGCGGGGCGGCGGGGCCAATGGGGAGAGCGGGCGGCGGGGCCGGTGGGGCGGCGGGGCCAATGGGGCGGCGCGCCGCGCGCAGGCGCGGGGCTGAAGGCGGCCGGCGTCGCTCGGCGGCGGGCGATGAGCGGCAGCGCCGAGGCCGACCCCGCGCCCGCGGCCCCGGCCGCCCCGGCGCCGCCCGCCCCCGCGCCCGCCCCCGCCGCCGACAACAAGCCCAGCCCGGCCGCGGGCGGCAGCGGCGTCCCGGGGGCGCCCCCGGGCGCGGTGGGCGGCGCGGCGCGGGGAGCTGAGGGCGGCGCGGCCGCCGGGAGGGGACCGGGTGAGCGCGGGGGGGAGGGGTGGAGCGGCCGGGGCCAAGGGGGAGCGGGGCTGGGGCTCGGCGGGGGGCGGGCGGGGGTGCGGGGCCGGGCCGCGGCTGCCGGACGGTTCCCCCCCGGCTCCCCCCCGGTTCCGGTGAGCGCGGCCCCGTCCGCAGCCGCGGGGCAGCCCCGGGTGGGGGCGGCGGTGTCTGAGTGCCTCTGCCCGCAGCGCCCGTGTCGGCGGCCGTGGCCGCGGCCCCGTCCGAGGGGGCGATGTCCAACGGCGTGTACGTGCCGCCCAGCGCCGCCAACGGGGACGTGAAGCCGGTGGTGTCCACCACGCCGCTCGTGGACTTCCTGATGCAGCTGGAGGACTACACGCCCACGGTACGCGGGAGGCTGGCGGGGTGGGGGCGGGCAGCGGGCGGCCGGGCTGCTGACCTCTCTCCCGCGCAGATCCCGGACGCCGTCACCGGCTATTACCTCAACAGAGCGGGCTTCGAGGCCTCCGACCCGCGCATGTGAGTGGCGGGGGGTGCGGTGGTGTGGCCCTGGGGACCCCCGTGGGGTTGGATGGCCGGGGGGCCCTGCAGGAATCCCCTCGTCCCCGCGGTGCACGGTGCTCTTCATCTGATGTTGTCACTTCTTCTTTCCTGCGTGGTAGCATCCGTTTGATCTCCCTGGCCGCACAGAAGTTTATTTCTGACATTGCCAACGATGCGCTGCAGCACTGCAAGATGAAGGGAACAGCCTCAGGCAGCTCCCGCAATAAGAGCAAGGTGAGAGGAAGTGGGAACGGCTGCACGGGTGAGGGAGAGCATCCTCTCCTGGGGCTGCAGGATCTAAACGTTCTTCCATCAAATGTGGCTGTTGTAAACATCTTTGACTCCTGCCCCCAAAAGGTCAACGTGTGTACTGATGAGTAAGGGCTCTGCTGTTGGGAAGGGACTCTGCTGAGAAGAGGAGGCGGGCAGTGGAATGCACAGGGCATGCCCTGAAGGCCCTGCAGAAATGTGCAGGTAGCTGTGCGTGGTCAGACTGAGGGCCACCTAGCCCTGCCACCTGCTCTGACAGGGACCAGACTGGTGTGTAGGGAGGAAGTGTGGAGAAATAGTTTCTGGGAATTCTCACATTCACTATCTATTTGTGGTTCAGGGGCTTCATGACAGCCACGTAATTCATCTTCATAGCGTTGGGTAATGCTCAGCATGTTTCTCTGAAACTGGGTGCAAAGCACATGAAACCTACCGTAGTTAAATGCTGGTCAATGCCCCAGCCACTGTTCTGTAGCTGCTTCTGGGATCTGTGCAGGTACAGGTTGCCACAGCTTGTAGGAGAAAAATCGTAAACCAACAAGAGTCTGAGGAATGCCAAGCAGCAGAAGTTGTCCTTGCTGTGACTGATGTTACTCATTGTCCCTTCAGGATAAGAAGTACACGCTGACCATGGAGGACCTGACACCAGCACTCGCGGAATACGGCATCAATGTGAAAAAGCCACATTACTTCACATAAAGACTGAGGAATTGTCTCTGGGAACTTTTTTTTAGGGTTGCTTCTGTGCCATTAAACAGCTCGGTAGTCTTTTTTTTTTTTTTTTTTTTTTGGAAAGACACCTTGTTTCATGCCCATGTGCTAATGCCCTGCCTGCAGTAAGTGAAACAGTGTTGTCTGGCCTGCAAGAGCTTCTCTTACTGCATCAACAGAAGTTGGTCCTGTGCCTTTGGAAGCTGATGCAGAGAGCTGCTGGCTGTGGGGTACAGCAAAGAGACTCCAGCTGCACCTTTCCTGGAGGGCTCAGCCAAGGCACTGCAGGGAATCAGGCATGGTGGGAATAGATGTACCCAACCCTCTTCATTTCTTTCTCCCTAGCGCTGCTCTTCTTTCTTAAGCGGAATGCTCAGGGACCTGCATGGATGCTACTGCAGCTGTAGCCAGTCTCGTCTTGCCCCAACACCAAAGGAGATTTGACGTGGGAGCAGCTGCAGGGCCTAGGGCTCTGCAGACTGCTAGGCAACCCTTGCCTCAATGCCCCCCTCCCCCTTACACAACAGCCTGCACAAGTACGCACCCCTCTGCCAGCAGGCAGTTTTCATAACAAATGTTTATTTCAGATGCTGGCGGCTTTTCCATGTGGCCTGGATGGAAACGATAAAAAGTGAAGCGCGAAGCTGGGGTGGTGCTGGGCGCAAACAGGCAAGCTTCACCCCACTGTCCTTAGCAGGGACGAGCACCAGGGCTGGGCATTGTCTGGGGGGGTGAGCTGCTCTGGGCCAGGGAGGGCAGGGTGGCTGTGCAGCGCAGCCCGGCCTCGTGGGCAGCAGAGCCCAGCCGCACTCGGTGCCCTGGGCCAGGCCCCCCACTCAGTCTGCCCACAGCTGCCAGGGAGGGTGGAGGTGCTGCCACAGATTGGTTCTACAGAGCCCAAAGCCTGCAGAGTGGCTCCAGGGAAGGCAGCGTTGTCTGTACCGTGTCCGTGGCTGGCTCAGGGGGAGGGGCAGTCCCTGCTCCGCCTTGGCTCTGGGGTTAAAGGCACTTGGGGGTGGCGGGGAAGGGAGCATGGCAGCATCGGGTGGCTGGGAGGCACCTCCCTCTACTTGTCCTGCATCTTCTCCAGGATGGGCACTATCATGTCAAACTTTGGACGCTTGGCTGGGTCCTCATTCATGCAGATCTTCATCAGCTTACAGATGTGTGGGGAGATGCCGGGTGGGATGGTTGGACGTAGCCCCTCCAGTGCCACCTGGAAGCAAAGCAGGGCAGAGCAGGATCAGAAATTCAGACCGAGCCCTGCCTTTGACAGTTGTGTGGGTACCTCAGGGCAGAGTGCTGCCACACTCGCCTCTGTTGGGCCCTGCCTCCTCATCCCTGCTGGTGGCTGTAGGCCCAGTTGTGCCCTGGCTGATCTGGTTTGGACTGGTGCAATTTAACCAGCCCTTTCCTCACCTTCATGCCTATCTCCATGTTGGACAAGTCTGCAAATGGCACCTCGCGGGTCACCAGCTCCCACAGCAGCACTGCGAAGCTCCACATGTCAGCTGAGCGCCTGTTAATTTCCTCAGGCTTCTTCTGCAAGGCTGCAGGGAATCCAGCACAGGAGGCTCATCAGAGCAGAGGGTGAGGAAAGGGGCAAGCATCAGGAGGGGCCTGACTACCCGGCACTCACCTTCTGGTGCCACCCAGGCTGGTGCATACATCCTCCCTGGGCACTGGAAGGAGAACTTCACATCAGCCATGCTGATCCTTGCAGTCATGTCCTCGTCGATCTGAGGAGAGAGCGAGGGTTATAGCAGCCCACGCATCCCCGTCTGCAGGGGCGTTCAGCACTGGCACTCACCATGATGCTGCGGCTGTTGAGGTGGTGGCGTGGGATGAGAGGCTCCAGCGTGTGCAGGAAGGCCATGCCTCGTGCAATGTCAAAGGCAAATTTCACCGCCTGCATCTGGTCCACCACAAAGTCTGCAGGGAAGGAGGTGGCATCAGGGTCACTGAGGAAGGGGTGCTGCACATGTGGGCAGGGAGTGGCAATGCCAGTGCTTGGACTGAGTGTATGGAAGGCACGCGGGCTGCAGACCGAACTCCTCCCATGCCCAGGAAGGGTCCCTGCTGCTGCCCCAAACGTACGGAGAAGCAGCTCCCCAAGGACAGTGGGACTAGTCTCTGCCCCAGCTCTGTCACCCCCATCAGCACTCACTTGTCCCCTCGTGTAATACGTTGTAGAGGGATCCATAGGGCATCCAGTGGCTGATGACAATGGGGTGAGGTGCTGGGGGGGACTGGCAGGCACCCAGCACCGGCAGCACGTTGGGGTGAGAGAAGATCCTGCAAGAGAAGTGACAGCCCTGAAACCAGGGGTGCTACCCACGCCCCCGGCTCCTGCCTTGCTCTGCTCCATCTTCCTGGGGGCTCCTCACACCCACCAGCCTCTGCTCTCTGGTGGGCCCCTGCCTATCTCCCTCCCCACTGGGGATGATGCCCACCCTCAAAGACCTTGGCTGCTTGGGAAACGATGCTGGCACTCACCGCAGCTTCGGGTACTCCTCATTGAAGTCTCGACTCTTCCGAGTTGTCCAGTCCCGGATTTTCAGCATTTTGATGACAATGTCGTTGCCTTGCCAGCGTCCTTTCCACAGCTGCAGATAGACAGGGGGACACTGTCACTGTGAGGGGTATGTGGTCCCTGAGCACCTGCTGGTTCCTCATGCAGGGCTGTGAGATCCACAGATCTCCTAGAACCAACACGCCCGCAGTGATGCGCAGTGAGTGTGACAAAGTATGTAAGGAAACCTGGGCAGGTGCCCTCTGTGTGGGCTGTCCCCGTGCTCAGGCTTGGAAGCCCCCTGAGCAGTTGTGCCCCGGTTCTGCCCTACACAGCCAGCCAGGGGCTGGGGTGCAGCTGCTTGTCCTAGGGAGGTAACAACCTACATACCTCTCCTGACTGGTTCTCATTGAGTTTTTGGCTCAAGCTCAGTTGTTTGAAGTCTATTCCAGCAAGTTTGTTGAGGGTCCCGTTTCCTGTAAGAAAAGGAGAAGCTCAGCTCGTGGCTGTGGGACCTTCCTCCTGCTGCTCCCTTGGGCCACAGAGGGCAGCAGTACCAGCGTGGTCCAGGCACTGCTCCTGCAGTGAGGGGATTTCCCCCTCCCCACCGAGCCATGTGAAGTTGAAACCACTGCCCCCGGCCCTGTCTGCCCTACCACAGAGAGCCGTGCCCCCACGGATCAGCACACCCCACTAGGGAAGGCTCTGTCCTTACGGGGCCGTGTGCGGGTCGTGCCCTTCCAGAAGGTGTCCTTGTAGGGGATCTTGGTCAGGCTCTGGCCCAGCTTCTCGGCACGCTCTGGAGAGAGATGAGGCGTTGGGCAGCACGAGCAGGATCCTGCAGGTGCTGAGCACAGGAGCTGCAGCAGGAGCCAGAGGCAGGTCCTAGGGACTGGATGGGAGCCCCCTACCTTTCAAGACATCCCGTAGCGGCGTCTTGGCTTTATCAGTGGGTGTCTCACCGTATTTGTTTGCGATGCTGACCAAGGCCCCGTTGCCCACTAGGTCCTGAGGGAGGAAAAAATGAGTACCTGCTGTCGCTGTCCTCTTCTCAGCCTCTGCCTATGCACCCAGACTCCTCCCTCACCCCTCCTCTCCCTCTCCATGCCCCCTCCTTGCCCTGGACCCCTTCCTGCCTGTGTCCAGGTGCTGCTGCTCACCTCTGCCACCTGGTCATGTCCCCAGAAGCAGGCGTAGTGCAGAGGGGTGTTGCCATGCTCGTTCACGGCATTAATGTCTGCTTTGAACTGGATCAGCTGGGGGCAGGAAGACAGCGCTGGTAAACCTGGAGCGGGTCCCTTCCACCCCACACCTCGTCCTGGGGCAAGGCAGCAGTGCCACCACAGCACAGCACAGCTGCCGGGAGGGGGCTGAGGCTGGACAGGGGCTTCGTGGGGAAGGCTGCTCCAGGTCCCAGCGGGTGTGGGGATGGCGGGGCAGGGGCAGGGCAGGGCCTGGGGAGGCCGGTACCTTCTGCACAATGTCACGGTGGCCGTGGCTGGCAGCCAGGTGCAGCGGGGTGTCATCGCCACGGTTCATGACGTTGATGCGTGCTCCCCGCATGATGAGCATGTCGACCACATTGGAGCGGCCCTCGCGGCAGGCCCAGTGCAGGGGACTGAAGCCGTGGTCATCCCTGAAGAGAGGGCAGTGAGGGTTCTGCCAGGCAGCCACAGCGCATGGTTGCGAGCTCCCGACTGGGCAGGTAGGGCAGAGCCCTGCAGGCCTGCAGCACGCTGCAAGCGGGACAGCCCCAGCGGCACTCCTGCCCTGCCCCGTCCCCAGGAGGGCCCCCGCCAAGTCCCATCTTCCTCAGGGTTAAATCATCGAGAGGCTGGCAAGGGCTGGCTCCCCCCAGCCTCCACCTCCCCCCCCATCTGCTCGCAGCCATGCCTGGCCAAGTAAGGGAGGAGGCTCCAGCCAGGCCTTAAAAGGAGACTAGGGCCTGGCAGGCGGGGACGCTGCATCCCCACCGCCACCAGCTCCGGCAGGGCAGAGCAGCCAGAGACGACCAGAGCCTGCCTTCCGCCCCCCCAGTCCCTGGCCCCACAGGACAGAGGTACCCCAGCACAGCCAGATGGAGCCCAAATGCCCCAGCAAGTGACCCCAGCTCCTCCAGGACATCCCAGTCTGGGATGTGTGCCTGGGATCCACTGGGAGTGGCTGTGAGACGCAGCCTAAGGGCACAGAAAGGCCCCTCTTCCCAGGAGGAGTTCAGCAGAGGTGCTGCCGTGGGACAGACGGCTGTGCCAGGCCTTCACCCAGCAGGCGGGCAGTGCTCGGGGCCACACGGCCCCGCAGGAGCTGCCCCAGGGCACCACGGGCAGGGCTGGCACAAGGTCGTGGCTGGGGACGGGGGATGCGGTCACCCAGACGCAGCAGCCACCCCGGGGCAGCGGGGGTCTCCCCAGCACCCCCGGCCTGCGGCTGGGAGCGGCAGTGGCCGAGGAAGCGGCCGGAGGATGTGCAGCCCTCATGCCTCTGCGATGCGGTAACTTCCTCCCGGCGGGGAGGAGCCGAATCCCACCCCCTCCCCTGGACACGGAGCGGAAACGAGTCCGGAGCTGCTCCAGCGCCCTTGGGCCTGGGCAGCCCCGGCACAGGTCCCCCCTGCTCACCCCTGGTTGAGGTCGTTCTCGGTGTTGTCCAGCCAGAGGCGCACGGCCACCGCGTTGCCCTCTCGGCACTGCGTGAAGATGTCGTCCATCGCGGCTCTTGCTGCAGAGAGGGGTTTGTAAGGGCACGGCGCCCTGCTGCAGCGCAGGGCTCTCTGCGTCTGCCCAGCCCTGGCACCCAGATGTTGCTTCCCACAGCCCCTCTGCCCCCTGGGGGCTAAGGACAGGAGCTCGCACCCCTCCTGGGCAGTCCCGAGGAAAGCTACAGGGCTGACGAAGACTGGGGACGGAGCTGGATGCGCAGCCAAAGGGGAAGCTCACGGCTGACTCCAACGTCACGGGTGCCGCTCGCAGGAAGCGGGTTCAGCATCCACGGGCTTATCTGCGAGCCCAGGCAGCCCCGGTGCCCGCATCTCCTGCGGGGGGAGCAGAGCTGGAGGAGGTCCAGCACCGCCCCGCATGGGTCCCGCAGCTCCACAGAACCCTCGTCCCCCTGCTCCCAGCCAGGCCTGGCTGAGCTCGGCACAGCATCACCCTGGGGGACCCCCTCGCTCCCTCACATCCCCCTAACGACCGGACACCGCTGCCCCGAGCCGGGCAGGGAGCAGCCGGGGCACCAAGCGGGGACCTGGGGCTGCCCCCGGCGAGTCCCGTGGCAGCGGCAGGCACAGGGGGAGCGCGGGGCCCTGCTGCGGGCAGCCCCCGGGGCTGGGGACCGTCCCCGAGGCCAGGCCCCCCGAGGGGCCGCGGTGCGGGCAGCACATCCCAGCGGCTGCGGGGAGCCCCCGTCCCGCGGCTCCCAGGGGCTGCCCGCAGCGGGCGGCGCTGCCCCGGCCGGGTCCTCGCCCACCCCCGGAAGGGCCCCCGGGGTCGCCCCATCCCCACCCGCACCCCGCCGCCGCCGTCCTCCCTCCTCCCGGTCCCGGGGCCCTGCTCGTCCCGGGGCTGCGGCTTCCCCCCCGGCCCGGTCCCGCCCCGCCCGGCCCGAGGCTCCCCGCACCCCGCCGGGCCCCTCGCTCCCGGCGCTCCGCCCGCGGTTCCCGGCCCCGCGCCGCCGCCCCCGCCGCTCGTCGGACCGGGCCCCAGACCCGTGCCCGGCGCCGGCTGCCGGGGTCCCGCTCGTACCCCGCAGCCCCGGCCCCGCAGAACGAGCCCCGCGGCGGACCGGAGGCAGCGCCCCCCCCCGGCGCCTCCCGCCCCGGGCCGGACCCCCCCGCCCCGCCCCGGCCCCGCTCTGCCCCGGCCCGGCCCGACCCCGCCCGGGCCCACCCGCGGCCCCGCCCGGCCCCCTCCCGTTGCGGCCCGGCCCCCGCCCGGCCCGGCCGCCCTTACCGGCTCCGGCGGCGGCGCTGGGCGGCGGTCGGCGGGCGCGGGACAGCGCGTGGGCTCCGCCCCGGGCCGCCGCCAGCGCCCCCTGCCGGGCAGCCGCCGGCCCGCACCGAGACCCCGCGGCGGGGCCGCGCCGGGAGCACGGCGCCGGGACGGGAGCGAGCGCCGGGAGCGCCGGGCGGGGAGCTGGGGGCGGCGGCACCGGGAGGGGCTTGGGGGGGGCACCGGGAGCGGGCACCGGGCGGGGGCGGGGCCAACCGGGCAGGGGCGGGGCTAACTGGGCAGGGGCGAGGCGCACGTGTCGGTGGGCGGGGCTAACCGGACGGGGGAGTGGCCAACCGGGAGGGGGCGGGGCTAACTGGGCACGGGCGGGGGCAACCGGGCAGGGGCGGGGGCGCGCGTGTCGGTGGGCGGGGCGAACCGGGGCGGGGCGGGGCTGCCGGGCCGCCCGTCCTCCCGGCCGCAGGGGGCGCCCTCCCGGCCGCGCTGCCGGCGCCGCTCTGGCCGCAGGCGCGGGGGGCTCCCGGCGCACGTGGGTTCGGTGCCGGGCCCCGGGGCTGCCGGCGGGCCCCGGCCATGTTCGCGGAGGAGGCCTGGGCCGAGGGGGCGGACGGCCTCGCGCCGGGCCGGGTCCCGCCGGTGAGGGGGGCCGGGGGGGGCCCGGCCGAGCCGCCCCGCGCTCCGCAGGCCCCCGGCGCAGCGGAGCGGAAGCGGCGCCAGCGGCTCCTGGCCACCCTGCAGCGCCTCGAGGCGGCGGCCGGGACCCGGCCGTGCCCGCCGGCGGACGGGCAGCCTGCGCGGAAGCGGCCCCGGAGGCGGCGGCAGGCCGCGGGGTGCCGGGCCGAGGCGGAGGGGCGGCCGGCGGGCAGCGCGGAGCCGGGGGCTGGGCGGGAGGCCGCGGGCGGCGGCGGTACCGGGCCGCCCTCCGGGGCGAGCGGGACTCGGGCGGCCGCCGGTAACGGGACCCCGGGCGCCCCGCGGGGATGCGGCGCTGGAGGTCGCGCGGCCGCGGAGCGGGACCGGAGCGGCGCCGAGAGCCGCCGCGCCGCGGTGCCCGCCCCCACGGGGCACCCCGGGGTCCCGGCCGAGCCGCCCGCGGCCCGGCCCGCGCGGAGCTCGGAGGCGGAAAGGCCGGGGCCGGGGGCTTCGGCTGCGGGACCGGCACAGAGGCTGACTCGGCAGCAGTGGAAGAACAGGCAAAAGAACAAAAGGCGCCAGAATAAGCTCAAAGCGGGCGCTGGGGACGAGAAGGAGGCAGGCGTGGAAGCAGGCATGGGAGCGGCAGCTTCGGAGCTGCCTGCCCTGGAAGCAGCCCCTGCGGGGAGGTCGGCGGCCCTGCGTGCACGGATGGAGGAGCGGCTGCTCTCGGCCCGGTTCCGGTACATCAACCAGCAGCTCTACACTTCCAGCAGCCAGGAAGCTGTAAAGCTCTTCCAGAACGACCCTGAAGCTTTCCAAATCTACCACCGCGGCTTTGCTCAACAAGTGGGGCGCTGGCCGGAGAATCCCGTGGATCGCATCATCCGTTACTTGCGCCGGCGGTGAGTGTGGGAAGAGGCAGGGGCTCTGTGGAGGGCCAGGCCCAAGGCAGTGTGTGGGCTGAGCTGAGGTGGTGGGCAGAGTGGCGTTATCAGCCTGTGTTCTCTGCTTCTCCTCAGGCCAGCTTCTCTGGTCGTGGCAGATTTTGGATGCGGCGACTGCAAGATTGCGAACAGTGTCAGAAACAAGGTTCATTCTTTTGACCTGGTACCTCTCAGCCCGCTTGTCACTGTGTGCGACATGGCCAAGGTAGGGGGGCTGGGGCTGTGCCTGCGGTGCACTGAGCAATGAGGGTCCACATCGTGCAGAGTAAGGGAGCCTCACACGTGCTCAGAGCCAGGGAGGTGCAGGGGAGGAGGCTGTGTGCGAGGGGTGGTGGAGCTCTGTAGCTCTCCAGGCTTGCTGAGACAGCAGCGTGCACCCATGTGGATGTTCATGGTGGCTCGTGGCATTGAAGCTGCTTGTCAGGTTTCAGGGTGTACAGACCGAGGTGTCAGGTTGTGGGGGACAGAAGAAGGTATTTGGGAGCACCAATGGGAGGGATGAGAACCTTGTGTGTGAGAAGGAGCGTGTGTTTGTTCTCATACGGGGGTACTGCTGTTTGTGCCTCCCACAGAGAAGGTGCTCGGGTGAATCTGAGAGCCGTGGGAGTGCCAGAGAGAGGGACAAGCTGCCCGTCCCTGTTGCCATCCTCCCTTTGGGGCTGGTCTCTGTGTTGGTGTTTCATAGGTGCCTTTGGCAGCCGAGTCAGTGGACGTTGCGGTTTTCTGCCTAGCGCTGATGGGCACCAACCTGCAGGAGATCCTGGAAGAGGCAAATCGTGTGCTGAAACAGGGGTAGGCAGAGACGTGCGTGCAGCTGGGGCTGGGTGCGGGGGCGAGCCCCAGGGACACAGACGGGTTATGGCGGGCAGTGAGGGGGGAGGCTGGGGGGTCTTGCAGTGCCACCCCTCACAGCGGAGCCGTTCCCGCAGCGGTACCCTGCTGGTGGCCGAGGTCGCCAGCCGCTTTGAGGACACGCGAGCCTTCATGACCGCCATGGCCCAGCTGGGATTCAAAAGCGTCTCCAAGGTGCGTCCCCGGGTGCCGCAGGGCGCGTGAGGCTCCCCCGGGGGGAACCGGGGAGCTCGGGGCAGAGCCCGCGGGTCCCGGCAGCAGGGGCTCGGCCCGGCCTGGGGCTGGGGGGGCTGAGCCGGGGCGGTGACGGGGCTGGGGGCGTGGGGCCGGGGGGGACACGCGGCCGCCCGTGACGCCGCGCCCCGCCGTGCCCCGCAGGACTTCTCCAGCCCCTTCTTCTTCCTGCTCGAGTTCTCCAAGGCGGCCCCGCCGCGACCCCGGCCCTGCGCGGGGCTGCGCCTGCGGCCCTGCCGCTACAAGCGGCGCTGAGGGGCGGGGCCACGCGGGGGAGGGCGGGGCTTCGGGGCCGGCCCCCGGCAGCGAGCGGGGCGGGGCCTGCGCGCCCCCGACGTGTGGGCGGGGCCGTGCCCGGTGCCTTCAGCCCGTGGGGCGGCGGGCCCCGCCCCGCGCACGCGCAGTTCTAATAAAGACGCTGTTTCCGTACGGGCTCCCGGTGCCTGGGGGGGGGATGCGGGCAGGGCGGGGTGGGGCAGGGCGGGGCGGCGCGTGCGCAGTGCGCGCGGGCCTGCGCGGCGGCGGCGGCGGCGTTTCCTGCCGGGGATGTCGGGGCCGGGCGGGCCGGGCCCGGGCCCCGGCGGGGGGAAGCTGGACATCAACCGCGCCGGCGTGGCCGAGCTCGAGGGGGCGCTCAGCGGCATCGGCCGCCGCCGCGCCCGGGGCATCGTGCGCAAGAGGGAGGTGAGCGGCGGGGCCGGGGGGCGGGGGCGGCCCGGGGCGAGGGTCCCGGCGGGGGCCGGGAGGGGAGCGGCGCGGGGCGGGGGGGCCGGGTCAGGGCCGGGCCGGGCCGCGCTCCCCTCGGCCTGGCCCCGGGGTCGCTGTAGGGGCTGCGGGCGGGGGAGGGCCGGGCCGGGCCCCGCCGCTCGTTTCCGCAGCCTCACCCGGCGCGGCCTGTGGCGGGGCGAGGCCCTGGGAGCCCGTCCCGGTCGGGGCTGCCGCTCGCGGGTGTGGCCGGGTGCGGGCCCTGCGGAGCCGCCGTGGCGGGGCCGGGGCCGGGGCTGCGAGTTCCGTGTGCCCGGGGTGGGTCCCGCGGGCCGGCGGCGGTGCTGCTGTGCCCCCGGAGGGGAAACGCGGGGGGGGGGGCAGGGGCTGCCCTGGGCGGTCACCGCGGGCTGGAGGTCCTGCCGCCCCCCCCGTGGGCTGTGTGACTGCCGCTGGGAAATGACAGAGCCGGAGAGTCACTCACGGGATGACTGAGCCACCCGTGTGACGGAGCCGTGAAGCAGGTACGTGTGATCGCAGGCCGTGCCTGTCACGGTGCTTTCAGCGGAGACAGGAAGATTAATGCCCCAGAGAGCTGTCAGGATCGTAGCTGAAACATGGCATCCGTGCTGAAAGAGGCAGAGAAGTGAGGCAGGTGGAAATGGAAGGCCAGGTTCCCGGGAGAAGACTGGAAGAGCTTGACTTTTTTTGGCCTGGAAAAGAGGAGGCTGAGAGGGGCAGGGTCACCAGCTATAAATACAGCAGGAATGTAAACACCGTGGAGGCAGAAGAGCCACGGGGCTCAGCAGCCACAGGGCTGTTGGTATGGGAACAGGTGAGGACAAATTCATAGAAAAAAGGCTTATCATCAGAGCAGCGGTTTGGGGTAAAACTTTATTGTGGAGAAGCAGAAGTGCTGTAATGATGCCTGACAGCTTTGAGGGGATGGGAGGGGCCTTGTCTTGGCCCAGAGGTCTGTGTTACCGTCACGCTCCCACTGTTCCTGATGATTTTAGGCCCTTTGACTTTGGTTTGTGGCAGAGGCTGTGCAGGCTGTGGATGTGATGCCTTGTAAGTCATGGTCCTCGTGGCTGTGGGGCCAGGCAGTGCCTGACCTGGTGTTCATGGAGCGAGGGGTGCCCTGCACACGCACATGTGTGCACGCACCTGGCAGAAGGTTGGGGCTGTGTCCAGTCCTTGGAGATTGACTGTGGGGGCCGGTAAATGCACCTGGCCTTGGAACTAGTGAGCTGGAGGGTGCAGTTCCCCTTTCTGAGCTTTTGTCGTTTGCTTTTGGGTGACTTCTCCACCTGCCAGTAACAGCTCTAGTGTTACTGCTGTTCCTTGTGGGTGTGTGTGGTTGGGCATTGTCGCAGCTGCTCAGAGCTGGGGCAGTTTGCAGAAACAGGAGGGACTGCATGGGAGAAGCAGCTCGAGGCAGAAGGCACTCCTTACTGCTGATGGGTATAGGAGTAGGGACTTGAAGTACAAAGGTACCGCTTTATTGTGGGACCCCGAGCCTCCTTCCCCCAACACCTCAAATTATTAATGGGAGCTGTGGGTGTAAATGAAATGGAAGTTGCTTGGTCACTGCCAAGAAACAGCCCCTCAGACGAGGGTGTCAGTAAGCCTGGTCCTCCCTGGAGGCTGATCCTGTGCTCCACGTTGAGTCTTACTTCTCCCTCTCACAGGAGCTGAAGGGCTTCAACTCACTCGATGACCTTCTCCACGTCAAAGGTATCACCACCCGCATCTTGGAGCTGAACAGTCAGCGGATGACTTGCAGAAGGAGGCCAAGCAGTGAGGAGGCTGCTAGGGTGAGCCCTGGTCTGCAGGGGGACAGTAAGGCTCCTGTGCCTCAGGTAGGAAAATAAAGTTAGGGCTCCTTTCTGTGTGACAGGGATGTAATCCTACCTCCAGGAGCTGGGGAGAAGTGTCCTGTGTTGGGCGAGGGGACAGCTGGTGCAGGAATGGGGAGGTTTGCTGGGCAGGAGACACGCCTGCTTTGGCATCTGCAACAAGGCAGTCCAGAGGAGGCTGCGCCCTTCTCAACAACCAAGCAGTCAGTCCATAATTGCCCTGTGAGGTGGCAGTTTGCTGTCCAGGTCTTCCCCAAAGCAGAGGCTGTGCCCTGCTGTAGGGCGGGTGTGGTGGCCCCTGGGTGCAAGCCTTGCTGGGAGCTGCTCTGCTCGGTGCGTCTGTCCCAAAGTCCCCAGAGAAGCAGTGCTCTGACCCCAGAGGACACTCATGACTTGTCTGCGCACACACCTCCCACCCCCAGCTGCAGAGCAGCTATCCATCAGCAGGCCTCTGCAGCCAGTTGTTGAGTTCCAATAATTGCTCATCATCAGAGGCCAGAACTGGGTGTGGAGGGAAGTTCTTCCCCGAGGCTGGCAGCTGAGGCCAGAGCCCATTCTCACCAAGGTCCCTGCCTCGTCCTCATCCATGGGAGCAGTGGCCACACGCCACCTGCCTGGTGCTGGGGACTTCTTCAGGAAGTGCCTCTTCCTGCTGCTAGTCCCTGTGGGGCTGAGGAAACTCCACGGGGCTCAGGAAAGCTCTGCCTGGCCAAGTCCTTGAGCTTTCTGCCGAGCCGGGGTGGGGGGCAAGGGGGTTGCTGAAAAGTATTGGGCTGCCTGGAGGCTGTCAGAGGCAGCTCGGGATGCCCAGTGCTACCCCAGCAGCATGGTCCCAGTGTCCCTTGGTAGCCATGACCCAGGCCTGAGCCCCAGGCCTGGATGCCACAGGAGCTAATTGAGAAGCCTGGGCCCGGTGCTGCCTCCCGGAGAGGCAGATCCCAGCACCCGGCCTGGGGCACTGCTTCTGCCCCCAGCTGGCCTACAGAGGGCTTGGAGGGGTTGGTGGGTGCCGTGAGGCAGCAAGCAGCCAGCCTTGGGGCTGGGCAGCCTGCCCTGGCTGTCTCCTGAGAACACAGACGCCGAGGCCCTGTTCCTAAACTTAAGCAAACCCAGCCCCAGCTGCCCTGAATGTTTTAGTGCCTGGCCTGAGCCCTTTAAAGCACCAAAGTTTTTCCCTCCACAGGTGTAGTTTTGTATTGTGACCAAATCATCTCCATTTCTTTTCTTCTCCTACGAGATTTTTCTACAGCCTCTGAATCATCTGGGGGAGGGGATCAACCAGTGTATTAGTTTTAAGCATTCTGTTTTAAAACACGGATCGGGCGTTGTGGTAGTGTTGCAATCCTCCTTGCATTTCTTCCCTGTTTGGATTGTTGAGCCTGAAGGTTGTGTGGAGTGTGACCCCTCATTCCTTTTCAGTCACTGCTTTACAGGATGCGCAGGCCCTGGTGTTTTGCTGGTCCTGCTCTCCTTGTCTTTAATGGAGAACATTCTCTGAATGTGCTGAAATGCATTTTATTTGAGTGAGCGCAGTGTACCAAGTGATGCAGATCACTGTGTGGCTGTCCCATCCTTGCCTCCTACCCAAACGTTGATCTCAAAATGTAGTTGGAAAAAAAAATCTACTTCCTTACTGTGAGCAAAACAAATACTGATCAGTGTTTTACCCACTTGTGGGCCTGCACTCAGCCCATCAGCAGAAAGTGAATTTTCCCAGCGACACCTTCAGAGATCTGTTCGCTGGCGCTGCCTTGATCTAACCCATCTCACCAAACAGCACATCCGAGGCTGTGGTGTGCCAGTGTTGGGATGAGAAGGCTGTGTCCCAGTCAGTGTACGAGCACGTCTCATTTATGTGATTCATGTAACTGCTTTTGTTAACCAATGTAACGCTTCAAAGAATAAAATCAACTTTATTTGAAAAGACATTTTCAAAGTCTCATCAGCTGGTGCAAAGCGTGTCCCTGTCATCTTACCAGTGGAATCCTGCACCAGCCCCTCTGTTACCAGATGTAAAACTACGTAAAGATTCAGTCGTCTGCCTTCTTCAGTTTTGACACAGTTTTCACACTCCCGGTCTTTGCAATTCCTCCTGTATTCCAAGATTTATTAAAAATAATCGGTGTGGGCCAGTGATCAGCTTGTACTACTCACTGGGACACTTTGGTGCAGATTACCCTGGTCTGCTGGTTGAGAGATGTTCTCGGTGTACTGGCAACAGTTCCTCATTCTCCTGTGATGTAAGGGCATTGTTCTGCTTCTTCCAAGTAATTACTGAGTGCTTCTGCTTTTTGTGTGTGTGTGCAGCTAATCGCAGTGCTATATTCTATGTGGAGAAGGGGTGCAGGTGGTGCTGGGTGGGCACGCAGTGCTCGCACCCCTCCGCTGGTTTTGCTGCCACAGGGTGGGCTGGAGGGCCACTCGCCTTGCCGTGAAGGCTGATGCTCAGCCTGTGCCACCCACACACGCAGCAGCTCTGCCCCTGCTTTGCCAAGCACCGGGTTAAAGGCTGCTCCCACTGCAGCAGGGAAGGGCTCTCTGCACAGAGGAGCCAGTACTGGTGGGTTCAGTATTGTTCAGTGACCCCCTGACCCTGCAACTTCTGTGTGTGCTGCTCAGCTGTGGAGTGGCCTGATGCTGTGTAATTTGGGTGTGTGGCAGCTGTGCCCTCCTCTAGGGCCGGGAAGCATCCTGTCTCCAGGCCTGGCTTGGCAATGGCTGCCTGTCCACAGAGGGTACCTTGGCTTGGTCGTCTGCTCCCCTCTTCCCATCCCTGGCTTTGCCCAGCTCGTTGCTCCCTCCCTGGGACTGTGGAGGGAAGCCCCTGTGTGCTTTGGGCCCTTGCTCTGGCTGGCAGCCCTGCAGCACGCCCCCAGTCTGGTGCCCCCGGCACCTGAGGGCTGGGGCAGTGATTCTGCGTCTCCCTGTCTTGCAGGCAGCAGCCGAGGAGGAAGATGTGTCGGGCCCCTGGGAGCCAGAGCGCGCTGGGGAAGGGAGTCCGGGGTCAGGACCAGAGGCCAATGGTTCCTGCGGGCAAGAGGAGCAGGAGCCAGTCAGCTCCACGGCCTGTGGGGAGCAGGAGCAGGAGGAGGAAGAGGAGGAAGAAGAGGAAGAGGGGAGCTGCTGCAGCGAGGAAGGAGAAGATGGCAGCAATGTCTACTTCTACTACACCATTGGCGAGCGCTGGATAGACTACCTGCAGCGGACGGAGGACGGCGGCCTGCTCCGCCACGTGCGGCCCAAGGTAACGCTGCTGCAGGCACGGCCCCGCTCTGTCCCACGTCCCAGCCTGGCTCTCCCTGTAGCTGTCAGGTGCAGCGTGGTGTGCTGAGCTCTGGGCCTGGCTGTGGGGCTTGTCTGTCAGCAGGCTGCAGTGCATGTGGCGCTCTGCCTGCTCCACACTGGACTGTGCCTAGAGAAGGGCAAAGCAGGCCTGCTGTTTTTTTCAGCCACTGCTTTTGTCCCTGTGTACCTGCTCTGCTAACCTTTCCATGCCCGGTCAGATTTTGCCCTCGGAAGGACCAAATTCTGTTTTTTCCCCAGAAATTAACTCTGCTGCCAGCTCCAGAGCTCAGTTGGCCTTCAGCTTCTGCAGGTTCCCAGCAAGAGCGTGGTCTTGGAAGACTGGCTGGGCTGGGTCTCCTACTCTGTCACTCTTGGCAGAAAATCGGTGACCCAGAACGTGCACAGAGGGCTGTGCTCCACCCTGCTTTAACTTGTCCTTCCCCTTGCAGATGAAGCGGAAGTCAGAGAATGGCCTGGACGGCAGGGCCCTCTCCCCTGGTAAAAAGCTGTGCAAGGGCTCTGAGTACAGCAGGTAAGATGAGTGCTCTCTGTGGTGAGCAGCATGTTGGCTTGGGGAGTGGGAAGACCTCAGTTCAGCAGTCCCATCCCTCAGTCACCTAGAAGCACTGCTGAGGTGGTGCAGTCTCCTTTTTTGAGATCTCCTGTAGCTGTGCCTGGATGTGGTGCTGGGCAAGCAGCTCTGGGTGGCCTTGCTGGCACAAGGTGGGAGTAGGTGCACCCGGAGGTGTCTGCAGCCTCAGCCACGCTGTGATTCTGTCATCCCATAGAGTGGGTTAGGGTAAGGGGAGTGTGTGTGTAGCCATGGTCCCTGTGGAAGGCTGGGGGAAAGGCGTTAGCCTAGGGGAGGCTCAGGGTTTGTAGTACATGGGGACCGACGTTCCGAGAACTGCTTGTACTGATGGCCCAAAGTAGTGCTGGCATTTCTCACCTTTGCTTTCATCTCCCCCGTCTGTGGCCCAGGACCCTGGGTCCCTGCATGCCCAGTCCCACCACCACCTTTGGGGACCTGCGCAATGCGAAGGCAGGCCAGGCACGGCGCCGCTGCATCCCCTCGGTTGCTCCTCCCCCTGAGCTGCAGGACTGGCTCCGCACCTTCCAGGTAGGCACAGAGCCCTGCCGAAGGGTTCACCGGGGGTGGCACTGTGAAGCTGCGGGGCTGAAGGGCAGCACGAGGGGGGCCGAGCCCTGCAGAGTCTGTCTTTGTGCAGCCTGCCGTAGGTTCTGGGTCCCATGGTGGAGTTTCAGTGAGTTTTTGCCCTTAGCTAAGGGAACGCAGATGTGATGTTGGCCCACCTCCTGTTCCCACTGGGCAGTGTGTCCTTTGGGGCAGTGTTGCTTTGTCCACCATCACAGAGCACCCATATCACATTGTGTGTGACTGGTGGAGCTCCCAGCCCCACCTGTCTTGAGGTGTAAGTGCTGGAGCCCTGGTTGACTCCAGAGGCCTTGCTCTCCTACGGCTCAGGTGCCCCTGTGCCACTTGGTGTCCCTGCTGGGGTTGGGGTGGGCATAGGCAGACACAGAGGAGCTTGTGAGGGCCTGCCGTGTGTGCAGGCAATGTGACTGATGTCCCTGTCCTCAGCGGTGGAGCGGCCCAGAGAAGCTGCTTGCTCTGGATGAGCTCATTGATCGCTGCGAGCCCTCACAAATCAAGTACATGATGCAGGTCATTGAACCGCAGTTCCAAAGAGACTTCATTTCCCTGCTGCCCAAGGAGGTGAGTTGAAGCAAGTGATGGGCTCGCCCTGGTGCCGTGTGCTGGTTACCAGCCCTGGGAGCCCGCTGTGCCCTTGTAACTTGGCTTCTGATCCTGCAGCTGGCACTCTATGTCCTCTCGTTCCTGGAGCCTCGGGACCTGCTCCGTGCTGCCCAGACCTGCCGCTACTGGAGAGTCTTGGCTGAAGATAACCTGCTTTGGAGAGAGAAGTGCCGTGAGGAAGGTAAACGCCTGTCCTGCATGTGGCACACTGTGGCTGGAATCTGCAGCCACAGTACCCAAAGTAGGGGAGCCCACAGCTCTCACTGCTGTATATCATCTTGGCTTCTACCAGGATGGGGACGTGGACCACCTGTGTGCCAGGAGAAAGTCTGCATCACGCTGCATTTTCTTCCCACAGGCATTGAGGAGCCCTTGAACCTACGGAAGCGGCGCCTACTGAGCCCTGGGTTCATGTACAGCCCCTGGAAATTCGCCTTTATGCGGCAGCACAAAATTGACATGAATTGGCGCAGCGGGGAGCTTAAAGCCCCCAAGGTAGGTGCCTTCAGCAGTGCATGCTGAGAAGCAGACTCCAGAGCTTTGACATGTAGGAATCTGGTTAAAGAAGGAAGCAGCAGAAAAATATCCATGACCAACAGGGTGAGGTCATTAACAATTCTAAAAGCGTCTTGGGAAAACATTCAGGTGTCTGGCCTGTCTTCAGGAAACACAAGCCAGAGACATTCACCTGCGAGTATTTGAATTTAAACTTCCCTGAAGCTGTAGGTCCTGCCAGCTTCCTGCAACTCCTGTCCCTGCCTGAAGAGAGCAGATCCACAGCACAGCTTGTTTGGAGTTTTTGCATGTGCTCTGGCTGGCAGCGCAGCTGGTGTCAGGGATTGCCACGGTGGATGGTACAGGAATGCAGCTCTGCCAGTGGAAAAAGGGTTGCCCTTAACGCCAGAAAAGGAGTTTTCCACATGTTCACCCCTTCTCTGAGAGCGTGTTGCAGGGCTGTAGCTAACCTTGGCATGCAGGGAATGGTACAGCTCTCCTAAGGCTTAGCCAAGCCTTGTCCCTGGTACATTCCCTGATAGGGTGTCGCAGAGCGCTTTGATGTTGGTTTTGTCTCTCTCTGCCAAGATCCCTTCCTGTCCCTCGTCCCTATCCTGCAAACAGAGCAGAGCCCCAGCCACCCCTGCAGCCAATCCTGCAGGTGATAGTCTCTGTATTGCTTTCCATCCCCAGGCTTTCTCCAAACCCCCTGTGTCCCCTGCCCTTTCTCCACACCCCTGCAGCACCCGGTGAACAGCGATGTTGGGCATGCTGTGGGGACTGCAGTAGTGGCAGCAACCCTGAGCCCCTGATGCCCTTGGTCACTGCGCCAGCTGTGAGCAGAGCTCCCCAGGGCCCCGCCACTGGGATTCCTCCCTGCACCACCCCCTCGCAGTGCCTTCCCTGCACTGGGCAGCTCCAGGCTGGCCGTTGCACTGAGCCTCTCCTCACTGTGCTTGGCTAGGTCTGCCTGGCCTGGGGCCCTGCTGAGCTGCCTGTCCTCTGCCCCTGCAGGAGTCTCAGCCATCGCCTGCCTCCTCTGCCTGCTGCTGCATTGCTGCTCAGGGAGGTGGAAGTGGACGCAGAGCTGTTTGTGTTCTACCTGCCTCCCAGGGAAGGTAGAGCTGGTGGTCCTAAATGTGCTCTGTCTCACGGACACCGTTTTGTGATCTAGGACAAAGCGTTGTCTCTGAGCTCAATTGCTAGTGCAGCCTTAATAGCCACAAGGGTCAGTCCATGCGTTGGAATTCCCTTGTAGCCCGTTATCCCCCAGCAGTAGCTCCCAAATGCCCCCTTTGGCTCTTTCCGTAGCTGCTACCCAGCAGAGAAGCAGCAGGGCGGTGGCTGTTGTTACAAGAACCCATCTCTTTGTACTGCACAACTCCTTCCTCATTCATGGTCTTCTCTGTGCAGGTGCTGAAGGGACACGATGACCATGTCATCACCTGTCTGCAGTTCTGCGGCAACCGGATAGTCAGTGGCTCAGATGATAACACGCTCAAAGTGTGGTCAGCTGTCACTGGCGAGGTGAGCTGTTGTCCCACATCCTGTCACAGGGCTGCTCTGCCGGCACAGTGAGAGTCGTGCTGTTCCTCTGCACTGCTGCAGAGAGGGTGGAGATATCACAGCCATTTGGATGGGTTTATCTGGTCTCTGACAAAAGTGCAGCTGGGGGGAGGAATTGGTAGATCCTGTGACTGCATGAGCAGTGGGAAGAGCTGTCTTAAGCTAGGGGAGTCAGTGTTGGCATAGTAACAGATGAGCAAGAGCTGGCTACACGTCTTTTCACCAGTGGTCAGCAAGTGTGGACCGCTCTCCTGAAGACCAGAAAGGTCAAGAAACTTGATTGGTTTCAGAACAGCAAGTGACTGTTGTGGGAGGACTCTGGTGGGGACCTGAGTTTGCAGGGAGGTGGGTCTCTGACCTGAAATGCCTTACCAGTCTCCTGCCGTGGAGAAGTCCTGTTCTTTGCTGTCCCTTCTTGCTGTGTTGTTCAGCCTTTCCCAAAGCAATGCCTCACATCTCCTTGTTCTTTGCAGTGTGTGCAGACGCTGGTTGGCCACACAGGGGGTGTGTGGTCTTCCCAGATGAGGGACAGCATTGTCATCAGTGGCTCTACGGACCGGACACTCAAAGTGTGGAACGCAGACACAGGCGAATGTGTGCACACGCTGTATGGGCACACGTCCACAGTGCGCTGCATGCACTTGCATGGGAACAGGTATGGGGTCAAAGGTGTTTGGGGTCTGGTCGGTGGGGTGGGTGAAGGTCAGGGAGTATTAGGGTCTGGGCCGGTCTGTGGGGTCTGATCTGGTGCAAGTGAAGGTGCAGAGGTCTTCTGGGCCTAAGCTGGTCTGCTGCCAAAGGATGCTGGGTGGGAAGAGGGCCCTTACCCTCCGGGGAGGGTAAGCTGGGGCTGCCCCTCAGAAAGCTGCTATGCCCCGGCTTAGCTCAGCTGGGTGAGGTCTGGAGCTGATGCAGGCTCCAAGTGCACCCTTGCTCACAGGGTTGTGAGTGGCTCGCGGGATGCCACTCTGCGCCTCTGGGACATCGAGACTGGGCAGTGTCTGCATGTGCTGATGGGGCACGTGGCTGCCGTGCGCTGTGTGCAGTACGACGGGCACAAGGTGGTGAGCGGCGCGTACGACTACACAGTGAAAGTCTGGGACCCTGAGAGCGAGAGCTGCACTCATACGCTGCAGGGACACACAAACCGCGTCTACTCCTTGCAGGTAAGAGCCTGGCCCCTTCCCCTCGCTGCGGGGACCCGAGCCTGTCTGTTCTGGCACATAAGAGGCCGTCTCCCCTCCGCATGCATGCGCTGCAGAGGCACACAGACCGTGCTCTGCATAAGATGCTCTCTGCCCTTCTGCCCTGACCCCTCTCACGTGTGTGTGCTGTAAGAACACACAAACCACGTCGTCTCCCTAGAGCGAGGGCGCTGCCAAGGCATGTGCAC
Organism: Aythya fuligula; assembly: GCF_009819795.1. NCBI lineage: Eukaryota > Metazoa > Chordata > Aves > Anseriformes > Anatidae > Aythya > Aythya fuligula. The sequence goes on along the minus strand of NC_045559.1, from coordinate 206,845,321 downwards.
CCTGCTGGGCCGTAGGGCGCTGCCTGAGCACGGTGGCCTGCCCCAGCCTCTGGTGCTGCACTGCCATGAATTGGAATTGATGATCCTTGTGGGTCCCTTCCAATTCAGGATATTCTGTGGTTCTGTGAGAACAAGCCTCCCTTTCCAGGCAGGCCGTGCTGACCAGTGTCTCTCTGGCAGTTTGACGGGACGCACATCGTGAGTGGCTCTCTGGACACATCAATCCGAGTGTGGGACGTAGAGAGTGGAAACTGTCTACACACGCTCATGGGGCACCAGTCGCTCACTAGTGGCATGGAATTACGTGACAACATCCTTGTGTCTGGCAATGCTGACTCCACGGTGAAAATCTGGGACATCAAGACGGGCCAGTGCCTGCAAACACTGCAGGGTGAGTGCAGGGGGGGGGTGGAACAACTTCCCTTGCTAGGGGAGTCGGAGCAGTGTCATGTTGTTCCTGGCCACCAGATGTGGCAGGGTCATGACAGATGCTGCCCAGGGTTGGAAGAGCCAAGCAGTGGGTGATCTGAAGAGCCTGGGACCGGAGGTGGGAGCACAGGAGGACTAACGGGTACCCTCTGCCTCCAGGGCCCAGCAAGCACCAGAGCGCGGTGACCTGCCTACAGTTCAGCTCCAAGTTTGTGGTGACCAGCTCGGATGATGGTACTGTCAAGCTCTGGGACCTCAAGACGGGCGAATTTGTGCGCAACCTGGTTGCACTGGAGAGTGGGGGCAGCGGGGGTGTAGTGTGGCGCATCCGTGCCTCCAACACCAAGCTCGTGTGTGCAGTGGGCAGCCGCAACGGGACAGAGGAGACCAAGCTGCTGGTGCTGGACTTCGATGTGGACCTGAAATGAACCTGGCCAGTGCAGGCTAGGAGGGAGGATCCCGCGGGCTGGGCGTAGCAGCTGGTCTTGGTGGGGCTGGCCCCGGAGCAGGCGCTAGCTCCCCGCGGGCTGTAAATACTGTTTGCAGCTGTCTGGGCCTTATTTATATATGTGTGAACTCCCTGTGGGGAGCCTGCGCCCGGCTGGGGCACTGTACAGAGGAAGCAGCATGTTTTGTACACTAATATATCGATTTATTTCTGTACCTGGGGCCTGCTTCTCCACCCCTGCTGTTCCATGAGCCTTTCCTTCCCGGAGCTTGTCTCTTTTGGGGAAGCAACTGGTGGCTGCAGCCTCTTTGGCGGATTCCAGGCAGGAGTAGGGATGGTGTGGGCTTTTCTGTCTCTTCCCTAAGAGTCTGACCTCTGAGACCAACGCTTTCCCTGCACACATATGCTCTTGTCTGGGGGAGCATCCTCTGCATGGAGTCCTATAGCCTGTGGACTTTGGTTTCGTTATGAAGAACGGTGGCCAGCTGACCACATGCATAAGATGCTGAGCACACCGCATCGGGGAGATCTTGCAGGGCAGCACTGTGTGTAGCACTGCATGTAGTACAGCCTGCTGTCTGGCCAGCTGTGTCTCAGGAAGATGTGGCCCCAGCACTGTCTGAGAGGGAGCAGCGCTATGAGCAGACGTTTTTCCTTCAGCACTGCTCTGGTCCAGGTGAGGGAAGCAGACAGGACACGAGTTCTGCAGTGCCATGAGCATGGGGTGCAGGGCAGCAGCAGGCTGGGCAGTGTCTGGCAGCGAATGCGTCCTGAGCCCCATGCGGTGCAGATCAGCCACTGAGGGGAGGGGGGTGAGGCCTGCGGCCCTGCTGGGGCTGCTGCTCTGCTGAGCCACCAGGACTGCCCCACGGCAGGGCCTGCAGCAGGGTGCTGGGAGGCAGAGCGGGGATGCAGAGCAGGCGGCCCTCCTGCAGCACGCTTCTGGGTGTGCAGCAGTTAGTGGCAACTGCACTGCGTTTCCAGCCACTTCCTGGGCCCTGCAGGTGCAGCACAGCTGTGGCCAAGGCCGGCAGCCTTGCTGTGGGGTGGCTGGCTGGCCCTGCTGCAGGCAGTCCTGCACGTCGCTGGGTCCTCCACCTGGTGCACAGAGCCAGGGAGCGTCCACTCTCCTCCAGCAGGAGCTGGTGTGAGGGTCAGGGCTTGGGCTGGGGTTGTCTCCTGTGGGACACAGCTTCTGCCTCCTGCCCTCTGTAGTCCTGCTCATAGCAGCGCTGGCCCCCATTCTGCTGGAAGTCGCTCGCTGTCTGGGTAGGGATGGCAGGCAGCCAGGCCTGCTGGCAGTGGAGGAGATGGGAGAGTGCGGTGAGGCTGCCAGCAGCTCATCCCGCAAGCCCTGGGCCATGCTAGAGGAGGATGGCTGCTGGGCTGAGGAGCTGCTGAATGCGCATCTGGGTCTCTGAAGTCACCCCATCCTTAGGCAGACACAGAGGCAGGAAGGGCAGAGTGGATGGCTTGCTCATTCTGCTGCAAAAGGCATTATTGCTAATAAGGTGCACATCTTCCCAGCCTTGTCTTTCCCCAAATACACGTGCCACCCACCACCTCCAGGTAGGTACTCACTGTTACCTGTGTTGAGGCAGCCCTGTAGAGGGGTGAGGAGGCTTTGGGATTCAGCAGGAGCCGGGGTGCAGTGCTTGGACATGGCTGAGCCAGGCTCTGTGCTGCTGCTACATCTCCATCCAGAATAAAGCTTCCATAAGGAACACACTCTGCATCTAGAAGGGACTGTCATCAGACCAGCTGGTTTGTAGCATCCCAGCGCCTGAAGGCACAGCTCCTGCTGCTGTGCGACTGTGGAGCTTGGAGAGCAGCCATGAGACTGCATCGGGGTGCAAAGGCACGGCCCCCAGGGCCTCGTGTGGCTGGTGGTGCTGGGGACTCTGCAGCACGTGGCCATGCTGTGTGCAGCACAGCGTCCCCACTGTGCCCCTGCTGCCCTGACCACGTCTGCTGGCTCAGTGCCTGGCCACGGGTGCGCAGCAGGAGCACCAGTCCAGGCATCTTGCTGGAGGTGGTGCCAGCATGCGGGCACGGCAGGGCTGGTGCAGAGCAACCAGAGGGCCCTGTGGGCTGCAGTCCCTGGTGCTGCTGATGGCAGTGACACAGCTGGGAGCAGGACGGGAGGACGCAGGTGAAATAGTGCAGTTGGTGGTGGCCCGCAAATGCGCTATGAAGATGCTGGTACTGTTAACACCCAGCCAAGGAAGGTTCTGGCTGTCCAGCAACACACGGGATGCCGGCAGTGCCACAGCCTGGCACCATGGGCATTGGTAGCCCCTGCAGCAGGAGCAGGTCAGGCTGTGGTAGGGAAGGCTGGAGCCAACCTGGTGCTTCAGTGGGTGGGCTTTCACTCAGCTTTGCCTATCACAAGGTTGCACACATACGCAATATATTTTTTTTTTTGTCCTCAGCCAAGCAAACTGAGCTGTTTGAGTGGTGGTTGGCATCTCATCAAGTGAGCTACTGCTCTCTGTTCTCCAGTTTTGGAGAACTGGATGACTTTGCAAGCTGGGGGGTGGGTGGGAAGGGGAAGCAGCCTCCTGGTGAAATCCAAAGCAAAAGGAGTGGCCAGCTACTGTAGGATATGCTGAGCCAAAAGCCCAGGAACTTGAAACATCCTGTGATCTGGAGGACAAAAAAAGAAACAGCAGAAAGCCTAGCCAAGAAACCAGCAGGTCTATGCAGCAGGGTGAGATCTGGCATTGCTGGGTAAGTCACCAGTTTGCAATCACCTGGATAATTAGTCACCAGCTGTGCCATGAGTGTCCTTATCTGCCTGTGAGTTCCTGTTGCACTAAACAAAATCTTCTGCAAGAAAAAAAAAAGTCTCAAGCAGCTGTGTGAGCTGAAGTGCATGAAGCTGTGTCATCAGCTGCTGTACACTGCCCTCACCCAGCTTGTTACCATAAGTGGTTTGGCAGTGAGTGGCCAAACAAATCTGCCTGCTTGCCTTTAGGGTAAATTATTTCACCCAAATAATATAAATCACCAGGGCCCCTAGTCACAACTGTTCTGGATCATTTTGCCATCTCGGACAGCTGCAAAATGTCAGCGATGAAGGAACTGAGTTCAAGAGAAGAATCTTTGTGCTCTTCCTAAACATGCTATGAAAGCCTACTCAGAAGATCATGGCTCAACCATTGTTCTTAGTTGTTCATGGACAAAACCCATCTTTCCTGATGAGGATGTTACAGTTTGTCAGAGACTTCTGCAATGGCTCCAAATCCTTTGTGTTATGTGTGAAAGCAATTAAGAACCCTCTCTAGCAGCCCCTGGTTATCCACACGATGAGTGATCCATAGAACTGGTAAGTGATTCTCTCTGTATGGGCGCTGAGGTCTGTGCACTTCTCTCCCAGCAGAGAAACTTTTCCACCAACACAACAGCTCATCAACGTGGCTCTTAAAGGTGTTGCCCTGAGACAGAATTGGCACGAGATGGGTGGCACTGGGCAGAGTGAAGAGCTGTGCTGCAAGCCAGCCCCCCCCGATCGCACAGCAGTGCATCTGGGAGCAGGGGGCAGCACCGGTGGCACGCGGGGGATTGGGTCCAGTGCAGCAGAGATCATTATCAAGATCATTATCACCATGTGTTAGAACGGAGCCTGAAGCTGTCCAGCATGAAGCAGGGACCTGGGCACGGTCTGGCCCTGGCAGAGCTGCAGGCAGGGACAGCTCAGGCAACCCTGCTTGGCTTCAGCAGGAACTGCTGCCCTCTGGGAAGGTTCCAGCTGCTGGAGTGTCAGCAGCACAGGGGAAAAGCAACCGCAGGGCTGGCAGCCTGACCGCTGGCATCAGGGAAAATAGGCAGCCCTCAGGAGGAGGGATTTCAGCAGCCTGGAGCTCTGCTCCCTGCAGGCCTGGAGCTTGCAAAGGATGGCAGAGACCTGGAGGCTTTTCCTCCACCACTGCCAGCTGTCAGACTGTAGGGTTGCAGTCAGGAGTCTTGCATTAGTCCCAGGTGTGTGGCTTCACACACAGGCCTGCCAAATTTCTGCAGATAATCTGATTAGGAGCAACAGTGTGGATTAAAGTAAGTGTATGTGCATGAGACAATTATATAATTGCTATTAAAGACACCAATGTCTTTTCTAGTGTTAAGAGTTTGGAGCCACGCGTCTGGCACAGGTGTGCTGGGTCTGTGGTCTGTAAGAAAGAACGAGGATATTTTCTGCAAACATCTGCCTGTGATATGGAGAACAAAATCTCGTAGTAACAGGAGGCCTCAGTCTGGGAGATGGATGCTGGAGTTGCACAGAATAAATACGGTTTAATTTTTAGGTAGTCTTCTGTAGAGCCACGAGCTGGATTTCATGGTCCTTGTGGGTCCCTTCCAACTCAGGATATTCTATGGTTCTAAATCATCACTGGATTGCCTGGAACACTTTAATACATATTTTTTAGCACAGAAGTGCTGCAGGTAAAGCATTGTTTTAAGCAAGATTACCTGGATAGGGGCTGCCGTGGGGCTGGGAGCTGCACTCCAGCTGCATTCTGCATGGGTGAGCAGAGGATGGGGCAGCCAGCAACAGCTGTAATTGATACTGCAAAAAAAAAGATGAATTTTCCACAGCTGAAGAGAACCTATGTTAAAATTATGCAGGAGGACATTTTCAGACAGAAGAAACTTGGGAGGTTTTTTTTTTTTTTTTTTTCTTTTTTTTTTTTTTCCAGCTTGTTTGATTGTGAAACTAGATTCTTGGCAAGCAAAGAACAAGAAACTTAGAAGGATGCTAAACACCCACTGGAATATAACAATTCTTTGAAATAAAAAGGCCTACGTAACTTGCATTGCACAAAGCAGTTTTTGTTAAAGCCTTGCTCTGGGACTGGCTGAAAAAGCAAGTGCTGCCCCATTCAGCTGTGGGTCAGACCAGGAATCCTGGGCAGGAACAGAACAAGCATCTTTTCCAGCCAAGTCTTTGCATCCTGCTTGCTTGTGCTACGGTGTTTACCACCCTTGCTGCCGCCCTCTGACCTTCTTCCAGGTCGGTGAATGGACTGCAACAATGTTCTGGTTTGTCCTCCAAGATGTTTTTTTTTTTTTTTCCAGTCCTTGGTCTGCTTTTTGACCAGCAGGAAGGGCAATGTTGTCGCCTCTTCCAAGCTTACCTTCCTCAGAGTGCTGTGCAGTAAGGAAACCTTTTAAAGGACATGCCACAGTCCTTGCTGTAGTACTTCAACAAAAATATGACTGCAGGAGCCTGCTGGGCTCTGCTGTGGTGCTCCAGTCCCGCTGCTCTCTTCAGCCCCGTTCCAGTGCCCTCTGTGCATGAAGGCTGCATCCTGTTCGCCGTGGCAGCGCTGCCCTCAGCCTTGCACTGGCAGCCAGCACCTGCTGCAGCCCTTCTGGGTCAGGCCCTGGGCCACCAGCCCATTTCTGTGGGCTGCAGCTCAGGAGTCAGCAGCTCCTCATCTTCCACATCCTTCTCCAGCTCCACTCTCCAGTCGCTGCTGAGCCCGCAGCACAAGGCTGCAGCTGCCGGACACTCTGTGTGTGGCAGTACAGCGGCAGTGCAGACCCTCTGGCACAGGGCAGCAGATGCAGCACTGACATGGCACAGCAACACAGGCTTTGCTGCTCAACACCACACAGGGCAGCATCTCAGACAGCTTACTGGTATCTCACCTTTGGGTAGAAAATCAGCTTCTGGAGGGCAGAAAGGAAGAATGACCCTAGACTTAAGGCAGGCCTGATGCTGGATAAAGCAGAGTCCTACCAAGGTCAGACTCTAACGTTCCCATGGGCTTGCAAATAGCCTTGGGCTTCTCAGCATCTGTGCCCCTCAGGCGAGGAAGCCGCAAAACCAAATCCTGAAAGCTCACCTGGGGAAAGATGCTTCCAGCTCCCCAGCAGCTGAGGGCTGAGCACCTGGGCACTGCAGTGGTGCCTGCATCCCTGCAATGGGCAGCTGCGGTTCGTGTGGTACGACGCTCTGTGGAGTGGAACATCCTGCAGCCTCTTGGCCGTGGGCTGATGAGTATGAGGCACAGGGAGCCCACAGGCCAGAGGTGCTGAACCAGTATAGGGTAGAAGAAGGCTTTTTGATAGGAAAGGGGGAAGAAAGAGAAATGTTTTGTTATGGAAGCCCTGGTGTAGGTGGGTTCACAGAGGCACATTCATGTGGCTTGGAGGCTGAAATATGCCAGGCTTCTAGGGAGCATGCTGCAGAACACTCATAAAAGCACTGTACTGCTAGGTATGGGCTAGTATCATGTTTACCTTACTCTGACGTATTTTCAAGTCTGATTTTCAAGTCTTACATTCATGTCAGAAAAACGAGTGCTTTCTATTCTCTGGCACTGTGGGACACAGCAAGTCCGGCAGAGCAGGGTGAGATGGATGTTTCTGCAGAGGCAGCAGCTCAGCGCACACCATGGGAGCAGCTTGCTGAGCGTGTGGCTGCCCCCACACCTACCTGGCTGCCACAGCCCTTCCAGCCCAGGAGGGCTTTGCAGCACCGCAGAGGAAGCAGAGGTGGCTGGGCTTGGTGAGCTGAGCAGCTGTGGGTGGAGGCAAGAAGGGTGTTGAGGGGAAACAAAGCAGGAGCCTGATGGAGCTGCTCCCAGGCAGGGCAACACCCAGCTACAAAAGGACTATGAGGTCAAGGGAAAATGTGACAGCGTGCCCAGGCCCTTACAGCTGGCATGGCAGAGGAGAAGCCTGTGGGGCAGCTGCCACCACACTCTGCTCCTGGAGCTGTGCTGGGGCAGCTTCTGCTGGAGCCACGGCCATGCTCAGGCAAGGGGCAGGAGATGCAGTGGAGAGGAGGGGGCAAAAGTTCTGAGCATTCGCTGGAGCTGTAAGCTGGCAGCAGGCTGTTCTGGGAGGAAAGACCACTGGAAAAAATATCAGAGGGGCAGCTGTGCCATGACAAGGAGTAACTATGAATTATTTTCGACATCTGCAACAGCTTAGTTCCTGAAATGCAACAGATGGGAAATCCAAGGTAACTGCATGCCAAAGAGGAACTGCACTGCAGTGATGCCTTCCTTTCCCAGGGAGGAAAAGCCTGTGTCCATGCTTAAAGTTTTTACCTAACTCTGAGGAACAGGGGACAGAACAAGACTGACAGATGCCTAAGCTGCAAGGGATAGCAGGAACATGGCCACTGCCTCCATTTGCTTTGTACAGTCCAGCCAGCTGCTGGGGCCAGGATGGACCAGTGCCAACCAGGATGGTCCTGCATAGCCACTGGAATCCAATACAGACCAGTGCTATTCAGTGCAGTCCTGCCTGGCCACAGGGGTCCAGCACAGTGCCAGGGGAGCTGTGGTCCCTGCCCAAACTGGGGGATGCAGATGCTGTTTCTCCCCTTTCCTTTAGTTTCCTGTTTCTGCCTTCCCCTTTTTTCCCTTAGTTTCCCTGTTGACAAGGTCCTTGATCAGGTAACTTTGCTGGAATAAACATTCTCACACTCACATACCCTCACCAATTAGTGTGACCGACCAGGTTTGGCTCCCATCACCGCCTTCCTTATCATTTGCCGGTCAGGGCTGATGTCCTGTGTGTTCTTGTTCATGGCTTCTTCCTTTTCCCATTGTTCAGCATGGCCTTGAAAATGGCCTGTGCCCCAATACCCCAGAGGAGCAGACACTGCTTCCACACAGCCCTGCATGAACATCCTTTATAAAAACGCCATCTATTAACAAAGCCCGTGTTTTGTTACACGTGCACTCAGTCTACACAGTGTTAGTAAGTGCAGAGAAAAATGGTGCACAGAGCCAAAAGCTGCTCCCGATCTGCTATTTACAGTGTTTATGACTACTTGAAAGAACAGATAAACACACCGAGTGGCCTGAGTTCCCCTGTTTTTGTCAAAGCTGTCCCTGCAGCCTCCTTGCCCTGAGTAGCTCCCGGCAGCATTGCAGCACGGAGGCACTGAGGTGGCTCAGGCAGCTGCGGGAGAGCCGGTGGGGCTCAGGAGTGAGCAGGAGTCTGAAACCCAGGAAGTTTTCCACGCTGTTGCACTAAGCAATAAGTTAAACTAATACTTGATCATTAAGAATTCAGAAAATGCATCAAAGTTTACTTAGTCATGGCCAGAACTGGAGACTGACGTCAAACCTATTGTAAGTTTACGTTACTTTATTTTTATGTTTTTCCTTTATAACTGCTTCCAGTCTCCACATATAAAACCCAAACATTTGCTGCAGTAGGAGAAAGCATGCTGGCTTCATTTCAGCCCATCTCCCACGTAGGGGCCCTGGCCAGGCTGAGCATGTCGCGTGCCTGCTTTCCCTGGTAGCTGGCACCAGGCTCCTCACTGTAGCCCTGCTGTCACCACTACCAGCCTCAAAAACTGCTTGCGCCTGGGAATGAGCCCCCATGTGCTGAACCTGGAGAGGGATGCCAGGGAATTGCTATTGCACCCTGGAGGCAAATAAACACTCATTTGTGCTTGAACACAAAGAGATTTAATGGACGATGCATGAGACAGAACCCTCACACTGCCAGGGAGGTCCACAAGGCCGCACACGAGCATATCCCACACACAGCAGTGGCAGCATTGACCCTGAGAGCGGCAGCAGAGCTCAGAGCACTTCAGACCAGCTGAGTTTGGCCCAAGCCCCACAGGCAGCCCCCAGCACTTGTGCTGCAAGAAAAAGCTGAGACCCTCGGTGGGGTCGTTCCACCCCTGGCATGCCCGCTCTCAGAGAGACCTGTTCTGCAGCCAGGCCTCCTTGCCTCTGTGCTGGGAAATCCCTTGGCCATGAAGCACCACAGCTGAGCACCTCCTGAATTTCCCCTTCAGATGCCAGCTGGGAAACCAACCCTGGCGGAGGCTGTGCCCCAGGCTGGGTGGCACTCAGCTGTGGGCTCCTGGGGCCATGCTGTCTGATGCATGCTCTATATACATGAAGCTTTCTGTAAGTGCAGCGCAACTCAGAGGAGGCAAATCCCACCGTGTGACAGGGCAGGCATAAACATGGTCAGAATGGAAACACACCAGGAGAGGAAGACATCTCCTCAGCACCCTGGCCATCTGGAAGCCCGGGGTGTCCTTGATGACTGCAGAACAAAGAAAGCATGGAAAGAACGAGAGCAGATGTCAGCCACAGCTGCTCCAGGCCCCAATGCCCAATGCCCTCTTGCATCTCTATGCCACAGACACAGGAGCAGCGCTCTCCTGCCCAGAGTGGTTTCCCTGTGCAGGGCCCCTGGGCAGAAGGAGCCTTGTGGGGATGCCTGGCTGCCTCCAGACCCTCTGACCCCAGTTATCGATAGGAGAGTTCCACTGTCAACCAGCCCTGCTCCTGGGCAGTCTGAGGCACATTGCACTGGTAACACCTCACATAATGTATATGGTAAGTGTGTAAGTGAGCAATCATGAGTACGGCTTTGCTTTGCTAGTATTAATTTACAGACAAGGAAAAAAAAAACCTCTGTGTCCTTGTATCTGTTAAAATCCCATGGTCCATGGTCACAATCCTTATGTACGTGTGGGCTGGGTATCCCCTACAGGTTGTGACACTACAACTGGTTTCAGGAGTGGGTGTCTATAAATACACAGGTCACAGATGCCTGGGAGAAGGCTGTAGGAAACCAGTAAAAATGGCCAGAGAATAAGGGATGGGAGACACCAAGGGGAGAGGAAATGGATTGTTGAAAACTGTCTTGAGCGGGAGACCTCATGAGCAGGACTGTAGAAGTGGTAAGGGATTTCCAGATGTAAAGCAAAAGACATCAAGGGGCCCTGCACTGGGCTTCTCACAGAGGCACTGGCAGCTGAAGGCACTTTGCTGTAAGCCGCTGAGCAGTGAGCCAAGGGTCAGAGGCACGAGCAGCTGCCTTTGAGTGCCGTGGTCATATTCAGAGCCACGTCAGAGGCTAGAAGCCATCCTCAGACCCTGGCTTCACAAACACCAGAACAAGAGCGTACTCTTCTGGTCTCAGAGAGGGAGACTTCAAAAGATGTATGCTCTGAGGGAGGAGGGTTTCAATCCGATACTTGGGCATCACTAGACAAGCTGACAGGTGAGGTGGAGTATTCCCCTGATACCTTACAGCAAATTGCCGAGGTGGCTCACCCTGCAATAAGGAGCTCTGCTGAGACTTCTGAATGCCAGGATTCTGGCAAGCCCATATCCTGGGGGCAGCAGAACTGCCTAACCCTGGCGTGACCTGCTGAAGGAGCACATGCTGCTTGGGAATGGACAGTGACTCACAAAGAGCTTCATTTTTTGAATTTTTTGAATTCTCTCATGAGAGTTTTAGAGTGCCAGGCCTTGGGCCCAATAGTGCCAGGGCCACCTTTAGCCTGTGCACTGGAGTTGCAGAAAAAGGCTGTCAGAGGGGACTGCGGCAGTGGGTTCCCGACGAGGCCCGAGGCACCCCAAGCAGCTGGGGTCAGCAGGGCCGCAACGCTCCCGGGCACGGCGCTCACCTGGGGAAAATCCACTGCTGGCTGCTCAGGCCCAGCTGGGAGCTGAGCCCACCGCGCAGGGTGTGCCCCCACAGCTGGGGCCCTGTTCCTGTCCCCAGGGCTCGGGGCACACCGGCTGCACCCCGCAGCTCGGAGGCTGCTGGTGCCCAGCATGGCGGGCAGGGGGGGCGTGCAACAAGGCACCCCCTGCATGGGCGACATGCCCCAAACGGGTCCGCAGCCTGGGTCTGACGTCTGGTAGGGCGGAAGGAGCAGGGGGCCCTGCTGCGGCCCCCAGGCAGCACATCCGACGCCCAGGGCCGGGCGGTCAGCTCAGACAGGGCCCTGCGAGGCACGGCTGGGGCTGCTTGTGCTGGGGACTGGAGGGGGAAGATCAAAGGAAGGGAAATCTGGGAAAAAGAATTGTGATCAAGGCTGTAACAGCTCCAGAGAAGCAGGATAGCGGGAATCCTCTCTGAACAAGGTGTGTATCAGCATGTGTGAAGGGCAAAGATAGGAGATGCAGTTGGAACCATGAAGTAGATAGCTTGATTAAACAATCTAGAACTAGAATCACAGAATTGTTTGGGTTGGAGGGGTCCTTAAAGATCATCTAATTCTAACCCCCCTGCCCTGGTCTGAGCCCCCTGTCCCTAGCCCAGGCTGCCCCCATCCCCATCCAGCCTGGCCTTGGGCACTGCCAGGGCTGGGGCACCCCCAGCTCCAGGGGGCAGCCTGGGCCAGGGCCTCACCACCCTCAGATGGAAGAACTTCTTCCTAATTTCTAATCTAAATCTGTCCCCTTTTAGTTTAAAGCCATTCCCCCTTCTCCTATCACTACACTCCCTGACAGAGTCCCTCCTTTGGGTCTTAGAAGGTTGCTATAAGGTCTCCCTGGAGCCTTCTCTTCTCCAGGTAGAACAACCCCAACTCCCTCAGCCTTTGTAGGAGAGGTGCTCCAGCCCCTTGATCATCTTTGTGGCCTCCTCTGGATTTGTTCTAATACTTCCATGTCCTTCTTGTGCAGGGGGACCCAGAGGTGAATGCAGGGCTACAGGTGGGGTCTCACAAGAGCGGAGGTGTCAATCACCTTCCTTGACCTGCTGGCCATGCTTCTTTGATGAAGCCCACGATAAGGTTGGCTTTCTGGGCTGCAAGCACACATTGACTAGCAGAGATTGAATTCTTCCACATATATGTACTCCCCACATCTCTGATCGTGTGATGCTCAGTCTCAAGTTGAGCCAGGGAGGTTTCAATCGGATGAGAGAAAGAATTTCTTCACAGTGGTCAAGCGCTGGAACAGGCTGCCCAGGGCAGTGGTGGAGTCCCCATCCCTGAAGACGTTTAAGAGCTGCGTGACCGTAGCTCTGAGGGACAGGTTGGTTGATGGTCAGGTCAGGCTGATGGTCTGACCATGGTCTTGAAGGTCTTTTCCAGCCTAGGTAATTCTGTGACCCTATGTTGGGTTAGCTACATGACAGGTTAGGACAGATGGGTTGCTGGACCTGTATCAACTATTTGGCCTTCGAGGGTGGCCCACTTCTAAAGCACAATGCCTAGACTTTGTGACTAGCCTCCCATTTTATGCAGAAGTCCAAGCCAAATTTTTGGCTGACTGGCAGTGGACCAACCCGAGAGATAGTAAATACCTAGAATCACAGAATCATAGAATACCCCAAGTTGGAAGGGCCCCACAAGGATCATCGAGTCCAACTACTGGCACCACACAGGTCTACCCAAAAATTCAGACCACATGACTAAGAGCATAGTCCAAATACTTCTTAATTTCAGGCAGGCTTGGTACAGTGACTACTTCCCTGGGGAGCCTGTTCCAGTGTGCGACCACCCTCTCAGAGAAGAACCTCTTCCTGATATACAGCCTGAACCTCCCGAGTCGCAGCCCCAAAATACATTTTATAGGAGCCCTATCCTGAACTTCCAATAAATGGGAGTATATTTTAATGGGGGTAGAGACTATTATCAGTTTAGGTATGGCCTATATGCGCCCACAAGCTAGTGCAAAATACAGCATTTGAGGATTGGAACAATGATTTACACACCTACCTTTACCCTCTGAGATTCAGTCATATTGCATTTTAAAAAATAAAGTTATACAGAGATGTAATTAGGTGAATTTTCCTCATCCTCTATCACCAGTGAAATGGTGCTATGGAATGCTGGAAGGGAAATCTTAAAACTCAGCAATGCATTCACAGCCACACCAGGGAGTCCAAAGCCTCAGCCTGCATCTGTGCCAGAGGTGACAACATGACCCTGATGATGCAGTTGCTGCTTTAAACAATCAACAGATCCTCGCCACTCCTCCGATCTGGAAAGCTTGTCATAGCACTGCAGTGTTACTTCAGACATATGTAATAATAATCAAATATCTATTGGACCAACCTCTGAGGTTAATCATCTGCAAAAAGGAAGTTTTTCTTGCATGGTACCAAGACCCCTGCAAAGTGCCATGTGGAAGGTGCTCAGCCACCAGGGTAATAAACACCTCACTTCTGAGCAGTGGATATCCAAATTATCTAATATCCAAAGGGAATTAAGCGGTTTCTGTGTTTTCTTTGAGGTTACCCCCAGCTGCAACACTGGCAACCAGGAACACAAATTAACTTCCTTGGCCTTACCTTGTTTGTCATCCTGATGGCTTGTTTGGCCATTTGACAGGAAGCCAAGCAGGAAACAATGTCTTGGGCAACCAAGAATCCCAGAGTTAAGAAAGGTTCTTGGGGGAAACGCCTTTAATTTCCTTTCTGTCTCATAATTATTTATATACTTATATATGTGTATATATATATATATTATTAATATACCCATAAATGCGTGTATATATATATATGTAATTATTGGGTCATATCTATTAATTGGCATAATACTCATTTCCTTGTACCAGGGATAGTATCACAATCGCATTTGTGAACACAATTTCTCAAGTGGGTAACAAGTCAGATTGCTGTGCTTACACCACTCTCTATCATTAGATGCTGAACCCGGGTGGCAGAACCTGTTCCCAAAGCATCTCAGTATCGGCCTGATTTGTCACATTGCTCTCCAGCACCTCCAAATTATCGATGACAACCTTTCAGGGCACATCCGTATTACAAAGCCCCATGGTGTATTAGAATGCCCCAGGGCACAAGCTCAACCTGGCTGGAGAGGGCAAGGAATTGTAATTACATTCCGCATTACAATTGCACCCAAGTGCAGTTCCAATTTGAATATAACAACACGAGCTTGCAATGATTCTGACCTGGAAACCTCATGGACCTGTAGTAATGAATCAGCAATTACAAAAGATATTTTTGATAGTCTGGAACTCTGGAATCTTACATGGAATGCTAATAAAATGAGCTGCCAGAGATACCATAATTTTTACGTATCCTCAATCTATGTGCTGCGGTTTACAGAGTGATGGTTAGCTGAGTGCTAATGATAATTCAGAAACATGGCCCAGACAACATATCTGTCTGTATAGACTGCAGTGCATTTTGAGCAATCTGATTAAGCCAAACATGCTTAATAACATCCACTTGTTGTTTCCAATCCAAGGTGCTCACTTTGCCAACATTGGAGTAACTCCTGGCAAAGCCAGTGGCCCCCATGTGAATGCATATGTCAAACATCTATCTTGGGATGTGGTTCAAGAAAGGGAACAATGCACAAATGAGGAATCTAGTCTTAAACAAATGCTCACAGGGCAAGCTAAGAGTTAAATCCCTCCAGACAGTACCAGTGAGGCCCCAGACAGAGACCTGAGAAGACACAGAAGAAACGGCTGAAAGCCGAGGAGCAGCTCTGGGCAAGGAGGCATCTTTCAAGACACTGAAGTTGAATCCAGGTAAGGAAAATGGAAAGTACCAGAAGATGTCAGGCCACACATTAACAACACAATAAGAATCTGAGGAACAACTTGCAAATGCAGGTGACTCATTTAATCAACACAGTAAAGATCAAAGAGGTCTCTAAACCCAGGAAGGAACAAGAGAGAGGGTGGAGAGGAGTCAAATATTTGCTCTTTCCACACAGGAGTTAAAAGGCTTCAAGTGGAGCTCGTCATGGGCAAGCTGAGAACAAACAATGGCTTTCATGCAAAGTCCAGCTACAGCCTGAACAACCTTGCTGCAGGTGCCATGCTGAAAATTTGCTCTGATTCAAAAATCAAACCTACGAATTAATGAAAACAAATAAATAAATAAAAATAAATAAATAAATCTAGCTGAGCCTACTGAATACGAAGACACTGGGTCTGGTTCAAGAGGTGCTCGGTGAAGCTGTTTATCTCCCCGAACAGTTTGTTCAGGGAGACGACAGCATTCAGAGTGGGAGGGAGTGTGATAGATGTCATTTACTTTCATTTTAGCAATGCTTTTTCCCATCCTTGTGGCATCCGGCAGCCAGATGGGTGCAATAAGGGCTTGATAAAAGGAACATAGGTGGAAAATTGCCTAGCCAATGGGTCAAAGGGTGGTGGTCAGCACGACAGTCTCACAGGCAGCAGCGGCCCTGAGGGACAGACACTGGGACCAGCCTTGGCCCACCCCAGGCACTAGCTCCTGGTGCTCCTGGGGCCAGGACCCCCGCAGAGCGCTGCAAGGGGCCAGGGGCACAGCGGTGCCCGGCTGCCCCCTTCAGCACCGTGCTGCTGCGTCCCCAGCAGCGCCCAGCACTCAGCTCAGGCTTCCATTGCCCGCACCGGGAGATGCTGAGGCACCACGGGATGGCACAAGCCTCCACAGACACAGAAGAGATGTATCCGCAGGACAGGGCATTGTGCTTGCTATGCTGCTGTGGCACGGCTGCCTGAGGCACAGATACAACAACCCTGGTTTTGCCACATGCCCCAGGGGCACCAACCTGCCCACCCCCACAGACTGCAGGCCCCCGCCACCCCTCACAGCCCCTCGGCATCCATCCACCATCTGTGTCCTGGCCGGGGCCTCTGGCTCTGCTCTGGTGCAGCAGCAGCCAGGACATTTTGCACGGTGCAGGCTGGAAGAGCTGTGTGGGGACAAACACAATCCTGCTGTAATTTGGTCAGACAGTGATGAAGAATGCCTGGTGTCAGGATGAGAAGCCACAGACATTAACTGGAACATGGAAAATTGGTGCTAGACACAAAGAAAAGTTTTTTCCATAGTAAGGATAGACCCAAAGAAAAGCTTTTTCACCCTAAGCGTGGTCACCTGTTACAGCAGGGAGATGAGTAAGGGGAAATCTCCATCCTTTGAGCTAGTTAATGTTTGTCCAGACACTGCCTGGAGCAAACTCCCTGGCCCAAACCTACTGAGTATGCTCAAGTCTATGCTTGGTATGTCTGCCCTTGGTTCCCAAACAGGGTTTCATCAGACCTCCGGTCATCTCTGTACTGCCCTCCAGTCCCTGAGCACCATCCACCAGAGGTGTCATGCATGGGGCACTCGTCCTGCGGGCGCTAGTGGATGTGCTGCTCTTTGGCTCAGGAGCTGCTGCTCCCATGGTTACTCCCAAGCCCTTTTCAGCTGAGCTGTTTATCAGGACGCAGCCCGGCATATCGCAGCCTGGACTGGCATTCCTGACCACTTCGGTTATGCTCTTGCACAGTTAGGCCTGTGAACACAGGCAATCTCTTGTAAAATGACAAAAACATTCCAAAGGTTGGATTGCGCCTCGGGCTGTGGAGAGGAAGGCGGCGGTGGAATGTCCTGCGGTGGAATGTCCTGCGTGGCTGCAGAGGAAGGCTCTGGTTTAAGACAATGAAAGGGGTGTTTGGAAGAAGCTTTGTGGGAGAAGCCAAAGTGCCAGAGGTGCTGAGCAGGCAGGCAGGGCACTGTGTCTGCACGGAGAGCAGCAGCATGGACCTTCCCCGGCAGCTAGGAGCAGGTGAGAGCCAAGGCACAGCCCAAGCACCCAGGCACAAACGCTCAGTGCCTTCCTTGACAAATTACGTATGTGCTAGGTAATATATTAAAATCATACCTTTTCACAAGGTGGAAAAAATCTTAGGGGACTGCCACAGGCTGCCCAGAGGAGCTGTGGATGCTCCATCTCTGGCAGTGCCCAAGGCCAGGCTGGATGGGGCTTTGAGCAACGTGTTCTAGTGGGAGGTGTCCCTGCCTGTGGTGGGCGGTGGAATTAGGTGATCTTTAAGGTGCCTTCCAACCCAAACCATTCTATAATTATATGAAAATGTATAATTACCATTTTGCAGTCAGCCAGACACTAAGTAATGGTGACCAGGCTAGAGAGGTCACACATCCTCAGTGTGACACACCACCTGCAGCCTCCGGACAGACTTCAGAAAAATGAGACGGAAAACAAAGGATGTGCAGCCTTCACAAACCTGCAAACTGACAGCCTCACAGAAGGGAGGTGTCTGGAACAGAAAGCAACCAAGAAGATGCACCAACTGGCAACTCCAGAAAGCAGCTCCAGAGCCTGCAACTACTGCTGCTGGTGAGGCCACGAGGCCACCGAGTCCAGGAGGCACCTGAGAGCTCCTAGGACAGGACCATTGTGATGAGAGGAGAGAAAGATGGCCTGTGTAGACATCGCCTCCTGGGACGTGCCAGGAGCTACTGACACAGCTTTTGGCAGACCAGTGCAGCCTCCAGCTGCAGGCACCCTGAGCTCTGTCCCCTGGGGGCAGCCTCGTCTGCACTGGGGTGCTCGGGTCCCATGGGGGCAGCCGGGGCTACGCTGGGGCTGGGTGATGTGCTGCCAGGCCCGGGAAGGGGGCCTGGTGCTGGGCAGGGACAGGGTGCCTGCCCGCGGCAGTGAGGGGCACCCCTGTTGCAGCTGCATCCCCCAAGGACTGCGGGGGGACAGGAGCCGTGCTGCATCCTGCCCCCTGCACCCCTGAAACCAGTCCACGGGTACGGCTGGAGCTCCCGGGCCAGGAGCAGAGTGTGTCCCAGAGGAGATGAGGAGCATGAGGCTCGCGGCTCTGACCAGCTGCCACCCACCCACACTCGGCTCCACCAGGCCTTCCAGAACACGGAACAGATGCTCTGGAAAATGTCATTAATCTTCACAAACTTTGCATTCTTCTTTCCGTTGTTTCTCCAGGGCTTCCTGAATGGGACGATCTGTGCAGCTGCAGTCCGAGCCCGCAGAGCGCAGCCTGGTGCTCTCGCCCCGGCCAAGCAGCCCACCCCAGCGGCACCGCCTCACTGCAGGGCTTCTCGCACCAACGTCCTGCACCAGCAGATGTCCTGCTGGTGATGTGCCCCCAGCCCACACACGTGGCGCACACACCCTTCAAAGGCATTTCATCCCCACACAGAAGGCGGGCTTCAAATTCCGTGTTTATTCCTAGAACCAGTTAACTGCAGAAACACCGTGCCACAAATCCTGCTTTCTAGCAAGGTGTGCGAGGAGCAATAAACCGGAGCTGAGCAAAGCAGCTGGCAGTGCATGAAGCCCCTGCTGCACCCCATGGTGCAGCAACAGGGTGCGATAAGCTGCTGCCTCCCAGTCCTCCTGCAGGCATCAGGGGACATTTCCCCAGATGCAGGCAGCAACCATGCTCCAGAGGTGTCATCACAGAAACACCTGCACCAGCATTCCGTAACCTGGGAAGATGGGTTTGACAGGAGTTCTGGGTGTCCCTGCTTGAGAAGAAGGATTGGACCAAACAACGTCCAGAGGTTCCTACAACCTTCAACATTCTGTGATTCTGCAAGTCCTGGCCCTGTCTGTGTCCCCAGGATAACATCTAGTGCAAAGTCCCCAGGATGGCTGGCCAGGCAGGCTCTGCAGCCTCTGCAGACACCTCCTGCAGCAAGGATGTGCCTGGCCCCACAGGGCAGTGTGGCCCCACAGCCCGCGGCCACACTGCCCCTCGAACACATCCTGAGTCCAGGGACAGCAGCTGCAGGGCACATCCAGACAGCCCCAGAGCCCTGCATGCGCTGTGCCAATCCCACCACTGAGGCAGGAGCAGGAAGCCTGCACTGCTCGCGCCAGTGCTGCCTTACGTGGTGATCCCAGGCGTCTGTTACAAACCGTCTGTGTGTCTGTGCACCTTCAGCCCTGTAACCTGGATGAGGCCAACTCCAGTTGGCAGCAGCCTTACAGCGGCACACAGGGCGCTGGAGCAGGTCCCACTCTCTCCAGGCTAAGCCACCTCTAACACTGCCCTGCCTGGCTGTAAGACTGGGCCCAGCCATGCTGCAGCAGGCACCCCACCACCCCCAGAAAAAGGGCTTGTCCCAGCACCACCACGTTCTGCGGCCTGTTCTAATGCCAGCAGCCACAAAGTGGACAAAAGAAGGGTGACCAGAAGGAGCAGTGTGAATCCCTGCCCCAGGGAAGCACCCTTGGCCCAGCAGAATGCAGCGCGCAAGGGGTGTTCGTGGAGCAATACCTGTGTTCCCTCATGACATATTAGCACTGAGACAATTATGAAGAGAGTGTTTAATTGTACCAGGAAACAGCCTCCTGGAAATATGGGAACCCCCATTCTGGAGCATGAGAGCCCAGTGCAGGAGTTGCTAAGGCAATGGACAGTTCAGCTGGGAGCTCTTCCCAGCCAGAATGGCAGCTGCCGCAGATCCCTTTCTCGTTATCTTCAGGGCCAGGGGGCTGCCCCCGCCCTGATGCCCCTGGGGACAGGCAGACCTGGCTGTCAATGTAAATGCATGTGGATCTGCGAGGCCTGGCCTCAGCGCAGAGCAGCTCTGCTGCTCCACACCCGTGGTACCAACGCCGCGTGGAGGCCCAGGAACCACGTCTCACACCGCGAGCACAGGGCCCGGGGCTGCCCCGCAGCCACCCAGCCCTCTGCTGCCGCTGGAAGCCGCACCCGGGCTCACGGCTCCGCTACGTGCTGGCACCCGCAGGCCCGGGTGAGGCTCCGCTGCCGGCCGCAGCCGCCGGTGCGGGAGGAGAGGCACCGGGAGCGGCGTCAGGAGAGGTGTCGGGGGAGGCACCGGGAGAGGCACCGGGAGCGGCGTCGGGGGCAGCGGGCGCCGCCGGTGCCTCCTGCGCCCGGGCCGCGCTGGCCTCGTAGTCGGCGGCGCGGCGCTGCGCGATGCTCGGCATCAGGGCCACGTAGGCGGTCATCAGGCGGTGGTTGCAGCGCACCAGCTTCCCTGCGCAGCGCTCCAGGCACAGCTCCTGCGGGCACGGGCCTCAGCGCGGGGCAGCGCGGACCCCCGGCCCCGGCCCGGCCCCGGCCCCCGGCCCCCGGGCCCCGGGCCCCGCTCACCTCGCGCCGCGTCAGCAGCCGGTGGTTGAGGTCGGAGACGCAGCGGCGGAAGCAGAGCTCGGTCATGCGGTTGTAGAGCAGCAGGAAGTCCCGCAGCTGCGGGGGACACGGCGCTGCACGGCGGCTCCCCGGGACCCGAACCCGGCCCCGCGCCCGGCACCCCCCGCCCGGCCCCGGCCCGGTGCCCCCACGCCGCCCCCTCCCTTCCCCTCCCCTCCCTTCCCCTCCCCGCCCCTCACGCTGCGGAGCTGCTGCTGCTCCGCCGCCGGCTCCATGCCGCCCTCCCGCCCGGCCGCGCTTCCGGAGGGGCCGCGCCCGCCCCGGGCCGCCCCCTGACGCCACGTCCGGCCCCGGTCCCGGCGTCCCGCACGCGGGGCCTGGCGTCACCGCGGTTCCGGCGCGGCCGGGCCGAGGCGCAGCGGGGCCGGGGCGGCGGCGGCGGGGGGGGCCCGGCGGGGCCGGGGCGGCGCAGGTGGGCGGGGCCGGGCGGGGCGGGGGGGCCGGGGCCGGGACCGGACCGGACCGGACCGGACCGGGAGGGGGGGGGGGTAGGGACCGGGCCGGGGGGGCCGCCCCGGGAGCTGCGGGCGGGGTCCCGTTGGTCGCTGCCGCCCCCGGGCGGGGACACGGGGCCGCCCCCACCCCCCCCAGCCCCGAGGCCGTGCCCGGGCCGCGGGGTGCGGGAGCAGCGCGGGGCCTCCCCCCCACCACCCCCCCCCCTCCCGGCCGTGCCGCGCTCCCGGTGCGGGGCCGCGGTCGCTCCGCCTGCCGCGGGGCCCGGAGCCGCCGCTCGGAGCCCCCCCGGGCCGCGCGCACGGCCCCCGCTAACGGGCGGCGCCACCCGCAGCGGGCCCGGCCGCGGCCTTGCGACGTGGCGCCCGGGGCTGCGCCGGGCCCGGGGCCAGCGGCCGCTGCTCAGCCCCTCCCGGGGCACGGAGCCCGGCGGGGCCGCCCCCGGCCCTGCCCCTGCCTTCGGCCCCCAGCGCGGCCTCCGTGTCCCCCCCGCAGGCCCTGAGGATGTCGGAGGGGATCATGAGCAAGGCGGCCACCATGGAGATCCCCATCAGCAGCAACGGGGACACCGGCAGCCTGCCCGAGGACGACGGCTTGGAGCAGGTCTGGGCCTGGGGGGCGCCGGGCGGGGGGCAGCCGAGGGCTGCGTGGCCCCAGGTCCCCGCGGGGGGCCCCGTCCCTGTCCCCGCGCCTCACCCCGCTCTGCTCCCCCAGGACCTGCAGCAGGTGATGGTGTCGGGGCCCAACCTCAACGAAACCAGCATCGTGTCTGGCGGCTACGGGGGCACCGCCGAAGGCATCATCCCCACCAGCACCATCAAAGGTAGGCGGAGGCTGGGCCCCGTGCGGGCAGGCAGGGACGGGGCTGGGTGAGGGGTGGGCTGCATGGCAGGCATCGGAGGGGAGGGGAGGGCTCCGGTGGGGGCGCAGAGCAGAGCACGCTGCCTGCCCGTCCTGCCTGCTGCTGGGGGCAGGCGTTGAGGCCGGTCCTGCCCCAGGGTGCGGCGCCCAGCGGGGGCAGCTGTGCCTCACAGGAGGCCTGGGGACGCAGGCAGAAGCTGCTCTAAGCCGCAGCTGCCCTGGGAGGTGGCGTGGCCCTGCGGAGTGCAGCCCGTTCCTCGGGGGCAGCCCAGCTGCTGTTTTGTGGGGCCCCTTGCTGGGGTCGTGTCCCCCACTGGCACAAAGTGCCTGCAGCCTCTCCCTCCAGGGCAGGCTGTAGCAGCAGCCTGTGCCCCAGCTCCAAGCCTTAGCCCCTTGTGCTGGGCAGCCACAGTGGTGCCATGGGCCCAGGCCTCTGGTGCCCAGCTCTCCCGCAGGTGCGGGGCTCCCGCTGGGGGCTCTGCCCCCCAGGGCAGGTTCTCCTGGCGCAGCGCTGCAGCTTGTGGCACATGGGCTTAGCTCTCGGGAGTTCTGCTGGTGGTGGGGAAGGGCCTGGTGACACAGCTCGTCCCAGGTCCTGGAATTACACAGTGCTGGTGTGGGCTTGTGGTGGCTGTGCCCAGGGGACAAGGGGTGCCCTGCAGGTGTGTGGGGGGAGAACAGGGCAGGGTGACTGAGCCCCGGGCTCTGCGCTTGTTCCCCTTGTGGCTGATACCAGCCTGGGGGTCGTGGGTGCTTCGATGGCAGAGCCTGTCTGCGAGCACCTTTCCATACCAGGGGCAGTGCCTGTGGGCAGCCGGGTCGCTGCTGGTGCCGCGTGCCTGCAGCCAGGGCACGTGCTGGCTGGTCCCAGCAACCACTCTCACCCTGTCCCCATTTTGCATGAGTCTCTGTGTCCCGGCTCTTGGCCGATGCATCCCTTCATCAGCAAGCAGATGGCTTGACTACGGGCTCCTCTGCGCTGTGCCAGGCTGAACAGGTGAATTGGCACAGATGGAGGGGACGTGGGATTTTGCTGACAGCCCGCTGCAGCAGGGAGAACGTGTGCAGTGGTTTCCATCCCCGTGTCTGTCAGCCCTGGCCTGTCCCAGCTCTCAGCTCAGTGGCACAGTGATGTGCCAAGGGGCAGGGAGGGAGCGGGAGAGGAGCCTGGGCACCTCTGGTGCAGTGCTGTCGGTCCGGCAGCCAGCTGTGTGTTCTGATTTCACATCACACTTTCATCTGCTCCCCTGCTGCCATCCTCCCTGCACACTCGTCCTCTGTTCTGGCTGTTCCTGCTCTCGTGTCCTTCGCACCATCCCGCCTCTTCCCTCCCCGCTCACCTCCTGCCAGCCCCTCCATTTCCAGGCTGTCTTGTCCAACCTCACTCACCCCGAGGACCATCCGTCTCCCCCAGTGCATCTGCCGCCAGCAGGATGGCCAGCCAGGCTGGTGCTTCAGCAGGTACTGTGGCTACCCCAGCCCCACTGTGGCACCACGTGGCCTTTGGGGTCTTCCCGCTTGGGGCATCTGGTGTGCTCCGGGGTTCCTCAGAGCTCACTCCTTCCCCTGCTGTGGTGGGGAGCGTCCCCAGCACGTGCCCCCCCCAGCAGCCATGCCCGGCCGTGGTGCTGGTGCAGGGGGCACAGGCGATGCTGCTGAAGCCTGGTGGCTGGGTGGTGACACCGTGCGCCTGCCCCTGCTGCGGTTTCCTGGTCTCACCTCCACCTGCGCTGTGCCTGGGGGCGTGAGGAGTGCCAGGGCTGGCCCCACCAGCAGCGCTGCAAGTGGATGTGGGGGGGGGGGCAGCACTTCCCATCTGAGCAGCAGCCACTGCTGCCAGCACTGTAGCCTGTGCTGGGACCTGTCTGGAAGGACGTTGAGCACCAGGTTCTCTGCTGCATGCTTGAGATGCCTGCGGGCAGATTAGAAGGCGTGTGATACCGAGGGCTCTGTCAGAGCCAGTAACGGTGCTCGGCTGGCAGGGGAAAGCCATCGCCTGCCCTGCCCTGTGTGGGGTGAGGCACCTGCTGTGGGCTGTGCAGAGCCAGGTGCTGCTCATACCTGAGTTCCCTTTGCTTGTACTTTGTCAGGCCCTGGTGCAGCCCCGCAGGGAGCACGGTGCTGCCCCTGGGAGCAGCCTTGGTGCCAGCCGTGATTGGGAGCGGGCAGCCCAGCCTGCAGCTGCATCCTGTGCTGAGCCCCACCAGTGTGCTGTCTTTTCCAGGCTCTGGGCTGCACCAGCCCCATCCCAGCCCGCCAGTTGGAGGGGAGGAGGTCGTCCGTGGTATCGCTGTGGAGAAGTTTGACATTGTCAAGAAGTGGGGCATCAACACGTACAAGGTGAGCAGGGGACCCGGCCACGTGGCAGGGGGTGGGCTAGGCCAGGCCTCTCCGTGCAGCCGACCTACAGGGATGGAGGGACGGGGCCCTGACACCCCTCCCTCTTCCTGCAGTGCACCAAGCAGCTCATCTCGGAGAGGTTTGGCCGGGGCTCCCGCACGGTGGACTTGGAGCTGGAGACGCAGATCGAGCTGCTCCGGGAGACAAAGCGCAAGTACGAGTGCGTGCTGCAGCTTGCACGGGCTCTCACCAACCACTTCTACAGCCTGGTGCAGACACAGCATGCCCTGGGGGATGCCTTTGCGGACCTCAGCCAGAAGTCTCCTGAGCTGCAGGTATGCCTGCTGGGCTGGTGGTGCTTGCCTTGTCTTGGCTGGTGCTGCGGTCTGCTGTGTCTGGGAAGGAAACTGAGAGACCCAGAGTAGCCTAGGGGTCTGCAGCATGGCCTGGGCAGCGCTCTGCTGGGCAGCACCCCCAGGCATGTGGGGAAAGCAGGGGGTGGTGAAAGCAGGAGGTGGCTGAGGGCAGCTGCGCTTGGTGAATGCTGCGGGGCTGGGAAGGGGTGCAGGACTTTGTGGCAGCCCTTCCTTGGTGCAGCCAGGGCCAAGCTGGTTCTGGGCACGTGGGAGGAGGGCAGGGGCACAGCAAGCTGTGTTGCTGCAGACCCTGACTCGTCCTCCTCTCTGCCCCAGGAGGAGTTTGGTTACAATGCAGAGACACAGAAACTGCTCTGCAAGAATGGAGAAACACTACTGGGAGCTGTCAACTTCTTTGTCTCCAGCATCAACACGCTGGTGAACAAGACTATGGAGGACACGCTCATGACGGTCAAGCAGTATGAGACAGCCAGGTAGGACAGCAGCACAGGCCAGGGCTGGGTTGCTGCAGGTGGCTGGAGGGGCCACCGTGCAGCTCTGACTGTTGCTGCCCCTGTGCAGGCTGGAGTATGACGCCTACCGCACGGACCTGGAGGAGCTGAGCATGGGTCCCCGGGACGCCAGCACCCTGTGCCGGCTGGACGCAGCCCAGAGCCAGTTTCAGAGCCACAAGGACAAGTATGAAAAGCTGCGTGCTGATGTGGCCATCAAGCTCAAGTTCTTGGAGGAGAACAAGGTGGGGAGGGCCGCAGGGTGCCAGATGGGACTGTGCTGCGCACGCGTGTCCCTTGGCCCTGTCTGTGGGCTGCGCGGCCTCACCGCCCCATGCCCGAGGTGCACCTGCAGATGGGCAGTGCCCGTGCAGCGGCTGGGAGCCGCGAGGGGAAGGGCAGGTGAGCGCCCGTCCGTCCGCCTGCCTTTTGCCCGCTGCAGGCAGCTGCTTTCTGGCTGGCGGCAGCAGCTCTGGTCCCGTCCTGTCCCCCCTTGTGCTGGGCAGGTCACGCCCTGGCCCCTTCCCACCGTCCCTGGGTGCTGGGCAGTGGGTCTGGGAGGATGCACACTGACTCCTGCTCTCCCCAGATCAAGGTGATGCACAAGCAGCTTCTGCTCTTTCACAACGCCATCTCTGCCTACTTTGCTGGGAACCAGCAGCAGTTGGAGCAGACCCTCAAGCAGTTCAACATCAAGCTGAAGACCCCTGGTGCTGAGAAGCCCTCCTGGCTGGAGGAGCAGTGAGCCCCCCAGCCTGCCCCACCTTGTGCTCTGGCCGGGGAAGCCATGGACCTGAACTCGGACCTCTGACTGCTGGTGCAGGGCCAGACCGCGTGCACGAGTGGTGAGCGGGGGACGCGGCCTCGGCCCTGCTGCGCCTGCAGCCGGGGGCACCGACAGGGCAGGAGCCTGGCGGGGTGTGGGCAGGGGCTCTGAGTGGGTCGCTGCTCCTGCCTGGGGAGAGGAGCCTGGAGAGGACGGGGCTCCCCTGGCCTGCGCCTCCCCCTGGGGCAGAGTCCTGTCCTACCTGGCCCCGTGCTCCCTCCCCAGCGCAGACCCCTTGGCGAGATGGTGGGCACCCTCTGCAGCCCCCCACAAGGCCACAGGTCCCCCCTCCCCAGGGTGGGACGCTCAGATCCCACTAGGCACCTTTGCAGGATGGGATGGGATTCACTGCAGCTTCCCACTGCCTCCCCATGGGGCAAGAGGGTGCGTGGGCTCCACGTGTCCCTGCTGCTTCCCCCGCTGGCCTCCCCTGCTGCCCTGAGCCAGGCTCTGCAGGGCCAGGCCAGGCACACCACTGCCCCCTCGCAAAAAAAAGTTTATTTTGAAATGAAGACAAAGCTGCAGAGGGGTAGCATTGGCACTCCCAGTCCCCTCCCAGTCCCTGAGAGGGGTGGCGGGGGGTCCTAGCCCCACTGTGGCAGGTGGCCAGGGCTCCTGCTGTCTCCCCCTCCAGCTCTGGGCTTGCCCTGTCTCTCCCGGCTGATCCCTGGTGTTCCCAGGCAGCTGCTCTTGCACTCCCCCTGACCTGGCTGGTGCTCCCGGCCACACACTACACTCCCCTGCATGGTGGGGCCGCTTGTGCCGGGCTGCCTCCCATGCCACGGCGCCCATCCCTGCTTTTCCCTTGGCCAGGGCCGTGCGCGTCAGCTCCGTGGGCGGACATGGGCTGGGGTGGTCACGGCCGCTGGGTGCTGCTGTCCCGAGGAGCCGTGGACGTGCTCCCACCCCGCGCTGCTCGGAGCCAGCCAGGCAGCCCCACTCCCCCAGCACCCACAGGGACCTGGCTGCCACCGAGGGGCGGCGAGGACTTGAACCAAGGACCAAAGGGCGGCCACGTCCTAGGGCCGGTGCATGTGCATGTCCGTGTGTGTGACGCAGGTGCGCTTCTCTGCGCAGCCATGCTGGGGCTCCGGCCGGTGTCCCATGCCTGGGGGAGCTCATCCCGCTCCAGCTGAGTGTTGCTTCTCGCCCTGGCCACATGCAGCACTTGGGCACTTTCTCCTGAGACAAGACAGTTTGTTTTTCTTGCTAATTTAATTCCTGGTAATTTAATGTCTGGATCTTGACAACCCCCCCCCCCCCCCTTTCCTGGTGAAGGTCTGCCCCCCTTTCCCTCTCCACTTCTGTAAGACTCCAGAATAAAATGGTACGAATCAGAATAAAACGGTACGGATCAGAATAAAACTACAGAATATAATGATACCGCTCGCCTGTATGTGTGGTGCTGTGGGCACAGCTCCCAGGCTGGAGGCTGGGCCTGGGGGTTCCCCGGGTGCCAGCAGTTCCCGATGACAGTGGCTGGTTCTCCTGCAGGCTGCAGCTCGTGTCCCACCGTTGCTTCTGTGGGGCTTGAGCCGAGGGTGTTTGGGGGCACAGCAGCAGCGGGGGTCGCGCTGCTCTCCAGCCCGAGCTGGGCTCGCTGCCTCGCGGCCGGGAGGGGACGCGGGGGCCTCGCGCTCACCCCGAGGGCCCCCGGGCGCTTGTCGGCCCTCAGGGGCAGGATCGGTCCTTCTCCCCGGCCGCCCGCCGCCGCTCTCGCCCGTCTCCAGGGTCCGGCCTGGGGCTGGTGACGGCAGCGAGGACGGGAGCGGTCCCGTTCCGCCGGGAGCGCTGCGCCGTGCGCTCCCCCGGCCCCCGGCGGCTCTCGGTGCTTTCTGCGGCTGCGGAGCAGGGCCCCAGCGGCCGCCCCGGGGCGCGGTGAAGCCGGACGGGGCCGGCGGGTGGGAGCCGAGGCGGCTTTGGCCACGAGCAGCTCCTCCCGGGGCCGTGCCGACCCGCACCGAGCCGTCGGGGCCGGGACCGGGGCCGGCACCCGCGGCCCCCCGGCGGGGCGGGGCCGGGCGGGGCCGTGCCGGGCCGTAGGAGCGGCGGGGCGGCCGTGCCTCCCCCCGACGCTGGCCATGGGCTCCCCCCGCCGCCCCCAGCCGCCGCCGCCGCCGCCGCCGCCCCCGCCGCCCCCGGCGGTGCCCTCCCCGCCGGCGGCCGCGCGGGGCGAGCGGCTGCGGGCGCTGCACTGGGAGCCGCTGCCCGCGGCGCGGGTGCGGGGGCGCCGCTCGGTGTGGGCGCCGCGGCCCCCCCCCGCCGCCGCTGGACCTGCCCCGCCTGCGGCTGCTGTTCCGGGAGCCCCGCGGGGCGGCCCCGGGGCAGCGCCCGCCGCCCGCGGTGAGTGTCCCGCGCCCCCCCGGTCCCCCGTCCCCACCGGTCGCGCCCCCGCCCGCTCTGACCGCGCCGCGCCCCGCAGGCAGCGCTGCTGGAGCCCAAGCGGAGCCTGGCCCTCGGCGTCTTCCTCAAGCAGCTCAAGCGGTGAGCGGAGCCCCCGCAGCCCCCCGGGCAACCCCGGTCCCGCACACGGGGCGCGGGCGGCACCTGCGCTCCTTCGGGGACATCGCGCGGCTGGGCGGGGGGGGGACGGGAGTGGCTGCCCCGGGCCCACGCGTGGGGGAGAGCAGGGGCACGACACGCGGGGCTGTCTGCTCCCTGGGGCCCTGCTGCCCCGCGTGCCCCCTGCGGGAACGGGAGCGGGGGGGGTTCCTGATCCGGGGGGCAGCATCCCGTGGCTGATGCGCTCCCCCCCACCCCCCAGGCCGGTGCGCCAGATCGTGCGGGACATCCAGGAGGGCATCGGGGCACCCTACGGGGCTGAGAAACTGCTGGAGCTGTCCCGGCTGCTGCCTGGTGCCGCAGAGGTGAGGGCTGGGGAGCGGGGGGTGCCCGGCGCCCCCCACCTGATGCCCCCTCTGCCCACAGGTGGCGCGGCTGCGCGCCTTCTCTGGCAGCCCCTGGCAGCTCCCCGACCCTGAGCTCTTCATGCTGCTGCTCACGGAGGTGCCCAGGTGGGAGCCGAGGGAGCCCCACGTGCTGGGGGGGGCCGTGTCCTCACCCCGCTCACCCTGCCCTTGCCCCCAGCTACACCCAGCGCCTGGAGCTGCTCGTGCTGCAGGAGGAGTTCTTCCCCCGGCTGAGTGCCCTGCGCGGCTCCATCCAGACCCTGACGGATGCCGCCACAGGTGAGTCGCGCCGTGGGGTGTGGGAGCACCGTCCTGTGCTCTGCTCACCCTTTGCCCCCTCCCCAGAGCTGCTGGAGTGTGAGGAGCTGCACACCATCCTCCACCTCATCCTCAGCACGGGCAACCACCTCAACTCGGTGAGCTGGTGCTGCGGGCGCTCTCCCACCCTGCGCTCTGCAGGGCTGTGGTGACTGCCCTGCTCCCATCCCAGGGCGGCTACGCCGGCAGCGCTGTCGGCTTCCGCATTGCCTCGCTGCTGAAGCTGCCTGACACCAAGGCCAACGAGCCAGGCATGGACCTGCTGCACTTCGTGGCCATGGTGAGCTTGGGCACGCTGCCCCTGGGGATGGGCTTAGAAGTGAGGGGCTTGTTCATGGCAGAGCACTGAGTTCATACTGAGAGCTTCTCCCTGCTGAGGGGTCCCCACACCCCTTGCTCCTCTCCCTGGCCCTTGGAGCAGCTCCAGGCCTGGCTGCCATAGGCATGGTCTCACTGCCTGTGCTCTCCTCAGACCTGCTGTCAAACCCCACCACCCCAGCAGTGGCATCTATGATTCTCATGTGCCACCTTGGGCAGCAGCAATGTGTGCTGCCTCAGCTCCATCTTGGGCTGCCATGAGGTGCAGCAGGAGCAGGGGCAGTGTCCCCACATGCTGCGCTGTGTGTCTGCAGCCTCCCGCTCCCTCCCCTGCCATGCCCAAGGTCGTTCCCATGCCGCCCTGGCTGAGATACACCCAGCCTGCACATGTGGAGGAGGCTGTTTTCCTTGCAGATGCGCTCCAGCACGTGTTTTAGCTCATGCACTCCCTAGTTCTGTCCATGTAGAGCCAGTGCTGCCCTTGTCTCTGCCAGTATGTATGCTTGCTCCCCTCTGCTTCCGTGCTGTCCCTTGGCATTGGCCTGTTCCTCTGGGGCCAGGTGTGGACCCTGCTGCCACTGCTGCTACGTATCCCCCCAAATCCCCGTGTGCCCTCGAGGCTGTGTCTGTAATTTCCAGGCACATCTACTACTTGCATGAGTTGCTTTCAGTGCAGGCGTTAACAGTCAGGTTGTGCCCGCACCATCCTTGTGTTGCATCTGTCAGGGGCCCTGGGGGTGTACGCCCTGCTCTGGCCACCAGCCCCACGGGGGAGTGGGCAGCAGCTGCTCTGCTCCGTGGGGCTGCGGCTCTGCCTGGCAGTGGGGGTGTCCCCCCCGACTGTCCCGGTGCTGGGGGGGCCACGCTCTGTCTGCCGTGCCCCGCAGGAGGCGGCGAGGATGCAGAGGGAGCTGCTGGACTTCCCGAGCAAGCTGCCGCACGTGGGCCCGGCCTCGCGGTAAGGGCTTCCCGGTTCCCGGGACGCGCGTGGGCCCTGCCCCGGGACGGGCGCGGTCCGCGTGGGGCCGGCACCGGGCGCGGGGCGAGGCGGGGCCGTGCCACGGGCGTCCCGCGCCCCGCAGGATCGAGCAGGCGGAGGTGGAGGGGGAGCTGCGGCGGCTGGCGGGGCGCCTGGCCGGGGCGCGGAGCCTGGGCGCGGCGGGGCTGGGGCCGCGGCTGCCGCCGTTCCTGCGGGCGGCCGAGGAGGAGCTGCGCGGGACGCGGGCGGCGATGGAGCGGCTGCACCGCACCGCGGCCGCCGCGCTCGACTTCTACTGCGAGGAGGCGGCGCCGGGCGGGCTGCAGGAGCTGTGCGCGGTGCTGCACGGCTTCGCGGGGCGCTTCCTCGGCGCCGTGCAGGTACCGGCCCGCCCCGCCCGCCCCGCGCCGCCGCCCCCCGGCCCCCGCCGCGCCCTGACGCCGCCCGCCCCCCCCCCCCCCCCCCCCGCAGGAGAACCGGGCGCGGGAGCAGGCGCGGCGGCGGCGGCAGCAGCTGGAGCTCCAGCGGCAGAAGCGCCGCTCCGTCGCCTCCTGCTCGGCGCGGGACGCGGAGCCGGGCGCCCCCCGCCCGCTCCCCGCCCTGCCGCCGCCCTTCGCCGCCCCCCCGGCCCTGCAGCGGCGCCACACGGCCCCCGAGCTGCCCGCGCTGCCCGAGCCGCGGGGGGGCCCCGAGCCCCGGCCGCCCGAGCCGCCCGCCCCAGCCCCCGCGCCCTTCTTCGGCCTGGCCGGGCTCTTCCAGCGGAAGGGGCCCGGCGCCCCCGGCCCGGCCCGCGCTGCCCCCTCCGAGGGCTCGGCGCTGCTCGGCTTCCTGCGGCGCCTGGCGGCGGGGCGGGCGCGCGGGGCCCCCCCCAGCTGAGGGCCCGGCGGGAGCCGGGGGCTGCCGGCGCCTACCCCGAGCCGACCGGGTTTTATCCTTCTCCGCGCGCGTCTCCTTTCCGAGTGTCAATAAACGTTGTGGGACCCCCCCTCCGCTGTGGGACCCCCCCCTGCTCTCCCCCAGCCCCCTCGCCCGCTGCCGGCCCCCGCCCGGCCGCTGTCAGCGCGGCGCAGCCCCGCGGGCGTTCCTCGTGCCCGGCCGCGCCCCCCCGGCCCAGCTGCGCTCCCCCGCTCACTGCGCCCTTTGTTGTGCCCCGGCCGTGCCAGGCCGTGCGGGGCAGCTGGGGGCGCCCCCCCCGCCCCATCCCGGCCGCCTCCCTCTGCCCCCTCCCGCCCCCACGCTGCTGTCCCGGCTGCGGGGGGGGAGAGGGAAGGGGGGCACTCGGGGACCCCCAGCAGCACTCGGAGGTGGCCAGAGGGTAAAGGGTGCAGGGGCTGGGCAGGGGGCTGGGGGCATCTGGAACCTGGGCAGAGAAACAGTGCGGGGGGCTTGGAGACCTCGGGAGGCCTCTGGTCCAACCACCTGCAGGGGCAGCTGTGGGGTCAGACCAGGCTGCTCATGGCTTTATCCAGCAGCATCTTGAAAACCTGCGCAGATGGAGGCTGCACAGCCTCGCTGGGCAACCTGCTCCAGTCCCGGACAGTCCTCGTGGGAAAGCCTTTCCCAAGATCCAGCCTGAAACTCACATTTCTGCCTTTGTCTGTGGGCTCTCCAGCCTGCAGCACTGTGCAGAGCCTGGCTCCGGCTCCTCAGTAACCTCCCTGTAGGAGCCATCAGGTTGCTGCTAGGTTGGAAGCTTCTCTCCTGAAGGCTGAGCAAGCCTCAGTCTCTCCTCAGGTCCATCCTCACAGGCCAAGTGCTCACAGCATTGCAGAATGACAGAATGGTTGAGGTTGGCAGGGACCTCTGAAGGTCATCTGGCCCAACCCCTGCTGAAGCAGAGCCACCTAGAGCAGGCTGCCCAGGACCATTTCAAGGCAGCTTGTGAAGATCTCTGAGGCAGGAGATGCCACAGGCCTGGGTTTCATCACCTCCTCAGCAGAGAAGTGCTTCCTGATGTTTAGACAGGTTCAGCTCATGACCACCCCCCTGCACTCCGCCCTGAACTTGGGGTGGTTTGTTGAGGTCTTTCATGTGCTGGGGGCCCAAAACTCACAGCAGTGTCCAGATGCGGTTTAACAAGTGGAGAGGGGGCTGATCCCCCCCGGCCTCTTGTCTGTGCCCCCATACACACGGGCTGGGTGCTGCCAGGCTCTTCTTGCTGCCAGGGTGTCCTGCAGCTCCTCATCCTGCCTGCTGCCCATGAAGACCCCCAGAACATTTTCCCCAGGGCATTTTCCCCAGCTGGGCAGTCCTGGCCGGTGCTGTTGCAGGGCCATGTCCTTCCTGAAGCAGGACTTGGACTAGTCCCTACCGAACATCACGCCGTTCCTGTTGGCCCTTTCCTGCAGCCTGCTCAAGGCTCTTGGGGTGGAGTCTTGCCCTGGTGATGTTTTTCCCAGCCCGGTGTCACCCTGGTGCAGTTTCCCCAGCCCGGTGTCACCCATAACCTTCACGAGTGGGCACTGCCTGCACTGGGCCATTGCTGAAGATGTTCAGCAGGAGAGGGCCCAGGGCTGAGTCGATGGCACTGCCGTGTGGGGCAGCACGGGTGGTGGGGACAACGGCAGGGCGGCGGTGGTGGCGGTGGCGGTGCCGTGCTGGTGGCGCGGTGGGAATGCCGCCCAGCCGGTTCCTCTGCGGAGGCCTGGGCAGCCCCAGGCCTGGGCCGCGGCGCAGAGGTGTTGGTGGGGATCGGCCCCAGCAGCACCCATGGCACTGGGGCAGCAGCCCACGCACTGAACCACCCCGCGCCCGCCCGCTCCCCGCTCCTCGCCATCGGCCGGCACCTGCAGCGCCAGGTCCCGGGGCTGGGGACTCTCCCGGCCCCACCGGCGAGGACCTGGCCGTGCCTGCATGGCTCCGCCGCAAAGGTGAGCGGCAGCGGCGCGGAGGAGCTGGGGGGCGGTGGCAGCGGGGGGGGGAGCAGCGGGGTCACCGCGGCGCTCCCGGCGCTGCTGCGCCCCGCGGGGGGCCGGGGCAGGAGGGCGGCGGGGGGGGCAGGGGGGCGCCGCGCCCCCCAGCACGGCGGGGCTGCGCGACCC
This sequence comes from Aythya fuligula, assembly GCF_009819795.1. Classification (NCBI taxonomy): domain Eukaryota; kingdom Metazoa; phylum Chordata; class Aves; order Anseriformes; family Anatidae; genus Aythya; species Aythya fuligula. The sequence continues at coordinate 206,811,882 of NC_045559.1, read as the reverse complement.
CCCCCCGCGGCCAGCAGCAGGCTCCGGCCCCGGGGCGGGGGGCGCGCACCCCCCTCTTCGGCGGCGCCCCCGCTCGGGGCTGCTGTCGGGGCGGGATGCGGTTGCCGTGGCGACAGCCGGGTACCCCCGGGATGCGGGGGGGGGGCGCGCCCGGAGCCCCCCCACTGCAGAGCCACAGCCCGGGCGCGACCATTCGTGGCGGGGGAGGCGGGGGGGGGCGTTCCCGCGGGTCTTCCCACGGCGGCGCGTGGGGACCCCCCTCGCGGACCCCGCGTGGCGCCGGCGCGCCGCACAGCGCCCCCGGCCCGCCGCCCGCCCCGGGGGGGGGGGTCCCGGGGGGGGATCCCCGCGCGAGGCCGCGGTGCCGGGCGCCCCCCCCCCCCCCCCGCAGTGGTGCGGGCCGCTCCGGCAGATGCGGCTGCGGACCGTGCCCAGCCCTGGCGCAGTCCCTGCCGCGCGGGGCCGAGCCGAGCCGAGCCGAGCCGCGGCGATGCGCCCTGCCGCCCGCCCGGCACCGGCTGCCCGCGGCGGGGGCTGAGCCGAGCCGAGCCGAGCCGGGCTTGAAGGTGACAGCGGGGCCGAGGGGCGGGGCGGGGGGGGGCAGGACGCGGCTGGCACGGGTGGGGCCGGGACGGCGCTGGCACGGGTGGGGACGGGGGGCGGCCTGCGAGGGGATGCGGGGCGGCGCCGCCACGCGTGGGGAGGGCGGGGGGGCGAGCGCGGCAGGGGGTGAGGAGAGGCCCCGGGGGGGGGCACGGGGTGAGGGGGGTGGGGGGGCAGGGCCGGGCCCGCGCCATCCCGGTGCCGGTGCCCCCCGTGCCCCCCCCGGGGCGGGGCGGGCGGGCGGTGACGTCGGGGTGCCGGGCCCGCACAATGGCCGTCGGGGCGGGGCCGCGCCGGGGCCTGCAGCCGTGGGGCCGCCGCAGCGCCGTGAGCGGGGGCGGGGCGGGGGGGGGGGGGGGCGGGCGGCGCCGTGGGGGGGGGGCGCGCGTGGGGGGCCCCGCGGGGCGCGGGGAGCGCGGGGCGGACGCGGAGCCTCGGAGCGGGGCGGGGGCAGCGCAGAGGGTGCGTGCCGGGACCCCCCCCCCGCGTGGGGTCGGGCACCCGTGGGGCGGGGGGGGCGGCGCTGTCCTTGGTGGGGCGCGAAGGTGCCGGGCGTGGGCCCAGGGCCCCGGTCCCGGAGAGGCTGGGAGGGGGCGGCCCGTGGGGCTCCGTGGGGCGGGCGGGGGGGTGGGTGGGTGCTCTGCGTGGGGGGCAGCGCTCGGTGGAGGGGGGGAGCCCGCTGCCCCCCCCGGCACCGTGCTGTGGGGCTCGGCCGTGGGGCGCTGTGCCTGGGGTGGGAGGGGGGGGGGGGGCCCTGCTCGTCCTTGCCTGCCCCATGGTGTGTGGGGCGAGGGCTGCGGCCGCCCCCGAGCCCTGCGGGGTGAGCGCACGCTGCGCGCCCAGCCCACGGGGCCGGTGTGGGGCTGGGGGCGGCGTGGGGCTGCTGACCCCCTGACCACCCCCGCCTCCAGGCTGAGCGCCGCGGGGCCGCGGGAACGCCGCCATGGCGAAGCGGGAGGCCAGCGCCAGCCCGGTGGTGCGGCAGATTGACAAACAGTTCCTGGTGTGCAGCATCTGCCTCGACCGCTACCGCAACCCCAAGGTGCTGCCCTGCCTGCACACCTTCTGCGAGAGGTGAGGCCCTGCCCCACGGTGCCCGTCCACACCCCACCGCGGGGTTGGCACTCCCCACTGCAGTCGTGCCGTGTCCCCTCTGTGCCCCACTGCACCCACAAGGTGCTGTGCCGCATGCCATGGCATCCCTGCTGCATCCCCGTTGTGCCCCACTGCATCGCTGCTGCGTCTTGGTGCATCCCTGCTGCATCCCTGCTGTGCCCTGCTGACCCCGAACTGCATCCCCACTGCACCCCCCTTTATCCCCATTGTGTGCTGCTGCGTCCCTGCTGCACCTTGTTGTGCACCCATTTCACCCACACTGCATCCCCACTGCATCCCCTCTGACCTGCTGCCCCCAAACCCCACCCCCACAGCATCCCTGTTGTGCCCACTGCATCCCTGCTGCGTCCCTCACAGCATGCCCACTGCTCCCTGCTGTGCCCTGATGCTTCCCCCCTGCAGCACACTGCATTACCCACGGCACTCACCGTGTGCTGCGCTGCATCTCCTGAAGCACTTTCCCTCCCAAACCTCCTGACAGAGCTGAACCGGGGTCCCACTGCACCCCCAGTGCCTGCTCTGGGTGTCCAGACCCTGATGGGCCCCCTGCATCCCAATGCTCCCCACTGCAGCACCCCCGCCTGCTGCCGGGGCCCCACTGCATCCCCGCTGTGCCCCCACTGCATCCAGCTGTGTCTGTGCTGCACCCCGAGCCCCACTGCACCCCCTTGCCGTACCCCATCCGTCTGTACCGGCTGCTTCCCCCACTGCACCTCCTGCAGGTTGGCTGGGTCACTGCGCCCCGTAGCGTTCGTGCTGCATGCATGTACCTGCAGCGCCCTCACTGCACCCGCGCTGTGCCCAGCTGCATCCCCTGCACCCCCCTCCCGCGGCTCCCGCAGGACCTGAGCTGGGGCTGCTCTGTCCCACTGCATCCCCGCTGCCCCCAAGCTGCACGGCACTACGTTCCCACTGCCCCCTGCCGCATCCATGCTGCCTTCAGGCTGCATCCCCACCATGCCCCCGTGGCATCCGCGCTGTGCCCCACTGCACTGCCCGCTGCACCCCTGCAGTGCACTGCTGTGCAGCACCCCGTGCCCCTGCACCCTCACTGCTCTGCACTGCAGCTCCCCGTGCACTGCCCAGGACACCCCATGCCCCCAGGATGCCTGCCCCCCATCAGCCGGGGGGAGCAGAGCCCCACTGCACGTTTCGAATGCAAGATGGGGTGAAAGCCCCCCACCTGGAGGCGGGGGCCACGCTGCCCCCAGAGCTCTCATCCCATGGGCAGTGGGGTTGTTTCTGCCCCACAGTGCGGGGTCTGGCTGGAGGGGGGGGCTGCGGCATGGATGGGGGCTCTGTTCTGATGTCTGCTTTTTCTGTGCCCTCCAGGCCCCTGCCAGCACCTGGCGCTTCCCTGTCCCTGCCCTCATGGTCCCATCCCATCCCATCCCATCCCATCCCATCTCTGTCTGTCTGTGGGTCTGGCCCCATGTTGGGGTCCAGTGGCCAGCTCTCCATTGGCACTGCAGCGCTGTGCCCCCCTCATCCCCAGTTGTCCTGCTGTCTGTCTGATACCCCAGCCCTCTCCCCATGCACCCTGATGCACTGTGGCATAGCCCCTGTGTCCATCCTTCTGCCTCGTGTCTGTCTGTTCCCCCAACCCCTTCCTCTGCCCCTGTCCTGTGCACCCTGAGGCACTGCGGTGCAGCTCCCCATCTGCCTGTCCTGCTGTCTGCCCTTCCAGTCCCTTCTTCTCTTCATACCTTATGCTCCCCAGTGCATGCTGGCACAGCCCCCATCCCTCCGTCTGTCCCCAGCCCCATCCCTGCCTTCTGCCCTGTGTGCTTCCGTGCACCATGGCACAGCCCCATGTCCGTCCACCTGGCCCCTGTCTGTCTGCCCAGCCCCATCCCGCTGCCCCACACACTGCCCCGCGCCTGCGTGGTGGTGGCCCTGACCCTCTCGTTGTCCCCGTTCTGCCCCAGGTGTCTCCAGAACTATATCCCGCCCCAGAGCCTGACCCTCTCCTGCCCCGTCTGCCGCCAGACCTCCATCCTGCCCGAGCGGGGCGTCGCGGCCCTGCAGAACAACTTCTTCATCACCAACCTGATGGAGGTGCTGCAGCGCGACCCTGACAGCCGTGGCCCCCACCCTGGCCAGGGGCTGGACCCCGTCAGCGCCGTCACCGGCCAGCCCCTCTCCTGCCCCAACCACGAGGGCAAGGTGGGTCGCGGGGTGGGGGGGCAGGGGGTGCCGGTGATGGGGGGCCCTGAGTGCCGGTGCCGCAGGTGATGGAGTTTTACTGCGAGTCCTGCGAGACAGCCATGTGCCACGAGTGCACGGAAGGGGAGCACCGGGAGCACGTCACGGTGCCGCTACGCGACGTGGTGGAGCAGCACAAGGCGGCCCTGCAGCAGCAGCTGGAGGCCATCAGGGGCAGGTAGGGGGGTACTGGGGGGGGGGCATGGTGGGGGGAGTGGGGCCCCGGGGTCCCCGGCCGCGTACCTGTGCCCAGCCCCGGCTCTGCAGGCTCCCGCAGCTGGCAGCCGCCATTGGGCTGGTGTCAGAAATAAGCCAGCAGCTGGTGGAGCGCAAGAACGAGGCCGTGTCCGAGATCGGCAGCACCTTCGAGGAGCTGGAGAAGGCTCTGCAGCAGCGTAAGGGCTTGCTGGTGCGGGACCTGGAGGCCATCTGCGGGGCCAAGCAGAAGGTAGCGCTGCCTGCCCCTGCCGTGCTCCCCCGAGCCGCCACTGTCACGGCACGGCACCTGCAGGGACGTGGCTGCCGGTGACCCTGCCGTGTCCCCAGGTGCTGCAGGCACAGCTGGACGCGCTGCGCCAGGGCCAGGAGAACATCCTCAGCAGCTGCGCCTTCACCGAGCAGGCGCTGCACCACGGCACGGCGCCCGAGGTGCTGCTTGTGAAGAAACAGATGAGCGAGCGGCTGAGCGAGCTGGCCAGCCAGGAGTTCCCTGAGCACCCGCACGAGAACGACCAGCTGGACTACGTGGTGGAGACCGACGGCGTCCGCAAGTCCATCCTCAACCTGGGCGTGCTCATCACCACCAGCGCCACGGCGCACAAGACGGTGGCCACCGGCGAGGGGCTGCGGCACGCGGTGGTGGGACAGCCCGCCTCGCTCAGCGTCACCACCAAGGACAAGGACGGGGAGCTGGTGCGCAGCGGCAGCGCCAGCCTGCGCTTCCAGGTGACGGGGCCGGACGGCAGCGTGGCTGAGAGCGAGGTGCTGGACAACAAGAACGGCACCTACGAGCTGCTGTACACACCGCGTGCCGAGGGCGACTTCATGCTCTCCATCCTGCTCTACGGGCAGCCCATCCGCGGCAGCCCCTTCCGCGTCCGTGCCGTCAAGGCCTGCGACGTGCCCCCCTCCCCGGACGACGTCAAGCGCCGCGTGAAGTCTCCCAGCAGCGGACACATCCGGCAGAAGGCCGTCCGGCGCCCCTCCAGCATGTACAGCAGCGGCAAGAAGAAGGAGAACCCCATCGAGGACGAGCTCATCTTCCGTGTCGGTGAGCCGTGGTGGCGGCGGGGCCGCGGGAGGCGCGGGGGGCGCCGCTGACGGCTGCGTGTCCCCCCCACAGGGAGCCGCGGCCGGGAGAAGGGCGAGTTCACCAACCTGCAGGGCATCTCCACCTCCAGTGCCGGCCGCATCGTGGTGGCCGACAGCAATAACCAGTGCGTGCAGGTAGGAGCTAGTGGCGCTGCCGCGGGCCCCGGCCCCCGCCCTGGCTGAGCCCCCCCCCGGCTCCCCAGGTGTTCTCCAACGAGGGGCAGTTCCGGCTGCGTTTCGGCGTGCGGGGCCGCTCCCCGGGCCAGCTGCAGCGCCCCACCGGCGTCACCGTGGACATGAACGGGGACATAATCATCGCCGACTACGACAACCGCTGGGTCAGCATCTTCTCCCCCGAGGGCAAGTTCAAGGTGAGGGGGGGGCCGGGGCCGGGGGGCAGCGATTCGGGGCTCCCTCTGACGTCTCTGCCTGCCGCAGACGAAGATCGGGGCTGGGCGGCTGATGGGCCCCAAGGGCGTCGCTGTGGACCGCAACGGGCACATCATCGTGGTGGACAACAAGGCCTGCTGCGTCTTCATCTTCCAGTCCAACGGCAAGCTGGTCACCAAGTTTGGGAGCCGCGGCACGGCCGAGCGGCAGTTTGCAGGTACACTCGATGGTAATACACCGATGGGCAAGTTCCCTCTTCCTTACTGCATGCCTTTGGCTGCCCGCTGGCTCGGGGCCGGGCCGGGTGAGTACTGCATGCCTTCCCTGTGCCGGCGGGGGCCGACCCAGCGGCACCGCGGCACCTGGGGCTGGGGCCGGGGTTGGTGTGGGCTCTGGGCTCGGGTGGTGGGGCTGGTGCTGGGCCCGGGTTCTAGGTTCCAGTGCAGGGTCTTCTTCTGGGTCTTGGCGCTGGTGGGGGTGGCTGGGCTCCGGGTTCCAGTTCTAGGACCTGGGTTCTGGAGGTGGTGCGGGTGCTAGGCCTTGGTTCTAGGGCCTGGTTTGGGGTTCTGTTTCTGATGCTGGGGCTGGGCTTGGGTTCTAGGTTCCGGTTCTGGGTCCTGGATCTGGGCTCTGGCTCTGGGTCCTGGCCATGGTCTCTGGCTCTGCCCCGGCAGCCGGGGCACTGGGTCCCCCCTCAGCTCTGGGCTCCCCTGGGACCCTCTCTAGCCACCCCAGGGCCATGCACTGCCTGCACTAACGCCTTTGCAATGGCCTCATGGCTGCCTGTACACACTAACCCCACTAATCTGTGCTGGCGCTGGTGCTGGCACGGCGCCGGGGCATCCCCGTTCCCATGGGCAGGACCCCTGTGCTGGGCGCCCGGTGTCCTCATCCCCACCTGGGCTCAGCGCTGCTCCCCCAGGGCCCCACTTCGTGGCGGTCAACAACAAGAACGAGATCGTGGTGACGGATTTCCACAACCACTCCGTGAAGGTGAGCCTGGCATCGGCGGGCAGTGCCAGCGGCGCGCCCAGCGCCGTGCCCGTCCCGCTGTGCCACCGGCCCCGTGCCAGCAGCCACTGACACCCTCGTCCCCAGGTGTACAACGCGGACGGTGAGTTCCTCTTCAAGTTTGGGTCGCACGGGGAGGGGAACGGGCAGTTCAACGCCCCCACGGGGGTGGCTGTCGACGCCAATGGCAACATCATCGTGGCCGACTGGGGCAACAGCCGCATCCAGGTGGGAGCGCGGCCCCAGCGCGGGGTCCTGCCTGCGGGGGGCTGGGACAGCCCCATCCCTGCCCCACAGCCCATTGCCAGCAGGGGGTCCTGAGCAGAGAGCGGGGTTTGTGGCCCTGAACAGTGACTTAACACAGGGTAGATCGGGGAGCAGAGCAGGGACAGGGTGTGCACCTGCATGGGGGGGTCACTGGGGTGGTGACAAGCTCTGTGCATCCATGGGGACTGCTGGGACATCTGGGGCATGAATGGTGAGTGTGCCCCTGGCGAATGCAGGGGCTTGGAAGGGTGTGTGCCCACGGGGACCACTGGGGTGCGGGTAGGGACCTCATGCCCATGGGAAGCTGCAGGACAGAGATGGGTCCTCGTGCCCATGGGGGCCCTCGTGGTGGGGATGGGACCCTGGGGCTGCTGGGCAGGGCTTGGACAGCCAGGGCAGGGCCAGGTCCCCGTGTCTGTGGGACCTCAGGGGCAGGGATGGGTGCACGGGAGGGCGCAGGGCCGGGGTCACAGCGTGCTCTGCCACCACCTGCAGGTCTTTGACAGCTCAGGCTCCTTCCTCTCCTACATCAACACGGCGGCCGACCCGCTGTACGGGCCGCAGGGGCTGGCGCTCACCTCGGATGGACACGTGGTGGTGGCCGACTCGGGCAACCACTGCTTCAAGGCCTATCGCTACCTGCAGTAGGGGCGGCGGGGACCCGGGGGGCAACGGTGCTCACCCCACGCGGGAGCCCCCACCGCCCGCGCTGCCCCTCTTGTGCACTTTATCCCCACGCCAGGGCGGCCGGGCCCAGAGCAGGGGCAAGGACGGGCATGGCTGGCGTGGGGCGGGGGTGGCCGCGTTCCCCCCACGGCAGCGCCCGCGGGGCTCCCTGAGGTGCACGGGGTGAGGGGGCCGTGGGGCGGGCATGGGGTGGCCTTGCAGCCCCCCGCAGCCCCCTGCTGCCGCCACGCGCCCGGCTGCGCTCGCACGCTCTGTATGTACAAAATAAAGTATTCTGAGGGTACCGTCGCCCCCGGAACGTGTCACCGGCTGCGGCCCCCCCATGCCGCGGGGGTCGGGGCCAGCGTCCCACGGGACGGGACCGGGAGCTCTGCCGGGATGGGTGCGCCCCGGGGACCCCGGGACTGGGGGGGGGTGGTGGGGTTGGCAGTACCGGGGGTCCCCCGGGAGCTGCGGGGTCCGTGCCCCCCACCCATCCCCCGCCGTGTCCCGGGCTGCCCGGCACAGGTCGGGCTGCCGGCTCCTGCCCGCGGGGCCGTGCCAGAGCAAACAGAGCCGGGTCAGGCGCTTCCCAGCACGGGGGCAGCTGATGGGAAGGGGCTGGCCCGGGGCCAGAGCCACGCACCTGCGGGGGGGCCCGGCCCTGCCCTGCCCTGCCCCGAGCGGGGGCTGCCCCGGTCCCCACCGCGCCGCGCCCCCCCCCGTGTACCCCCCCCCGGGTTGCGGTTTTCTTCCCCCCGTTTTCCTCCCCTTCCCCCTGACCCCCCTCGACCCGGTGCGCCTGCCCCGGCCCCCCCGGCCGAAGGTTGGACGGGGCGGTCCGTGTTGAGCAATGGGGCAGGGAGGTTGTGCAAAGCGCCCCCTATATATAGGGCCGGCGGCGGCGGCGGCGGGGGCCGCGCACACCATGGGGGTCCCCGCCGCTGCCCTCTGCCTGGCCGCCGCCCTGGCCCTGGGGTGCGCCCGACCCCTGTGAGTGGGGGGCGGCGGGGGGCGGGCGGGGGCAGGGCTGTGGGGCCGGGGGGGATTGCGCGGGGCGGGGGGCTGCGGGGCCGCTTGGGAGGGGTGCGGGGCCGCCCCCGTCCCCAGGACCCACCTGCCTGTCCCCAGGACCCACCGCAAACCCGATGCGCCTGGAGGAGGGCACCCCCACGGGGCCGAGCCCCTCGGCAACGACACTGGTGAGAGCCCGTGGGGCATTGGGGGGGGGGCACAGAGGTGCGTGTGGGGTCACACAGGCAAGGGGTGGGGGGGTGCGGGGTGGGGTCCAGGCACAGAGTGCCATGGGGCACGCCAGGAGCTCTGGGGCAGCAGGCAGCACCCAGGGGTCCGTGCCAACCACCTGCCTTCCCCCCACCACCCCCAGACCTGTCCCAGCTCTGCGGGGACAAGGGTGGCTTTGACGCCGCGGCGCTGACCGAGAACGGCACCATGCTCTTCTTCAGAGGTGGGGCTGGGGCGTGTGGGGCTGGGGCACGGGAGGAAAATGTGGTCTGGGGGGCATGGGGCTGGCATCAGGAGTGTGGTTACGGGCTGTGGGGGAAATGGAATCTGGGGAGGTGGGCGAATAGGAGGGGTGTGGGTGCTGGGGGAGTGGGTCTGGCACTGGGAGCTCTGGAGGGGAAGTGTCCAGGAGAAATGGGGGGAGCTGGGGTCTGTAGGGGCAGATCACGGTGGGGACCAGAGGATACAGGGGATGTGGATAAATGAGGGGTGGAGGTGGGGCCCTGGGAGAAAATGGGGGGGGGGTGTGCTCCCATGCCAAGGCTGGGCTAGGAGCAGGGCTTTGGGGTGGTGTGGGGGGGCAGCGCCAGGACCCATGCCAGCTGCTGTGGGGCAAGCGCGGTGCCCCTGCACAGGCACGGAGGTCTGGGAGACCTCACCGCGGGGACCCCTGCCCCACGGCCACCCCCTGGCTGCGTCCTGGCTGGAGCTGGAGGGCCCCGTGGACGCGGCGCTGCGCATCCATCGCCGCGAGCACCCTGAGGAGCACCAGAGCCTCTACCTCTTCCAGGCACGGCTGCGGGCTGGTCATCCCGGGCTGGGGGGCTTGGGCTGGGGGGCCTCCCGGGGTCCTGCTCCCTGGGGCCGGGAGGATTAACCCTGTGCTGATCCCTTGGGGTTGGCCCGTGGGTGGGTGGTGCTGGCAGGGACAGTCCTGGGGTCCCATCCCACAGTTTGGGTGCTGGGGTCTTCTCTGGGACCAGCCCTGTGGGGCTGGCTGGGGACACGGCTGAGACCGGTGGGTCTCAGGCTGTGGGGCACGTTGCAGGGCGAGCAGGTCTGGGCCTACGCTGGGGGGCAGCTGCGCCCTGGCTTCCCCCGGCGCATTGGGGACGAGTTCCCGGGGGTCCCCGGGGGCCTGGACGCCGCTGTGGAGTGTCATCCCGAGGAGTGTGGCGGGGAGACCATCCTCTTCTTCAAGGGTGAGCGGGGCCCAGCTGGGAGGTGGTGCCGGGGGGGGCACTGTGGGGTGGGGGGGGCTGGGGGTGGCTCAGGTGCTGGGGGCTGTGCTGAGCCGGACGAGCCGTGCCGCTCCTGTGCGCAGGGGACAAGGTGTTCTCCTTCGACCTGGCATCACGGATGACAAAGCAGCACACGTGGCCGGGGCTCGGGCCCTGCGACGCGGCGCTGCGCTGGCTGGAGCGCTACTACTGTCTGCAGGGGACCCAATTCCAGCGCTTCGACCCCGTCACTGGCGAGGTGCCCCCCGGGTACCCCCGTGACCTACGCGACTACTTCATACCCTGCCCAGGACGAGGTGAGGGCCCCTTCTGGGACCGTCCCAGGGTCCCACGTCCTGGGAACCCGTGCCCTGGGCACCATCCCGTGGTCCCATGCTGATGACCTGCACTCTGGGGACTCGTCCTGGGGACCCGCACCCTTATGACCTACCCTTGCGATGTGCACCCTGGGGACCCCTCCTCTCCTGCAGGGCCCTGACCCTGGGCACCTGGGCTCCAGGACTATGGTGGCCAAGGGACCCCAAGGTCCCCCCCTGCAGCAGGCTCCCTGCTGGCTGTCCTGGAGTCCCCCCATCTCCATCCTTTTCCCTGTTCCTGCTGCCACTGCTGCCACTGCCCTACAGGCCATGGTCATGGGAACGCCTCCTGGGGGGACGCCGGTGACCGCTGCAGCAGGTTGCCTTTCCAGGCCGTCATCTCCGATGACACCGGCCGCATCTACGCCTTCCGCGGTGAGGGGTGCTGACGGGGGCCATGGGTCGGCTGAGCCTGCAGCAATGCTGGGGCTGCAGGGCCGTGCTATGGGGTGGAGGGCTGTGACCCTGGATGCTCTATGGGGCCACGGGTTGTGGGCTTGGCTGTGCCGTGGGGCTGTGGGATTGGGGAGGTGTGGGCTGTGGGAGAGAGGGTTGTGGTCCTGTCTGCACCGTGGGGCTGTGGGGCAAGGGGAAGGGGGCTGTGGGCCATTGTCTGCGGGGCAGGGGCAGGGCTGTGGGGCAGGGCCGTGGCTGACGCATCCTGCAGGCGGGCTGATGTTCCGGCTGGACTCGTGGCGGGACGGGTGGCACGCCTGGCCCCAGGGACACAGCTGGCCAGGGCTGCAGGGCGACGTGGATGCTGCCTTCGCCTGGGATGGACGCACGTACCTGATTCAGGTGGGACCCCCTCCCCATGCACAGGGCTGCTCAAGGACGTCACGCCTGGAATGGGGGCTGCTGAAGGGATGTTGCTGCTGGCACCAGGGCAGGGGGAGGCAGTGGCACAGTGCCCCCCATCACTGCACTTCTCCCAGGCCCACCCGGCACCTCCAGCCCGTCCTGAGCTGGCCCCAGCCGGGGGTCTCCATATGGCCCTCCCCATCCCTGATGTCCCTGCCTGCCCCATCCCTGTCCCGTGCCCTGTCCCTGTCCCCACAGACATTTGTGACCATCCACATGCCTGTCCCTCACCTCCACCACTCTCCACAGGGCTCCCAGGTCTCCATCTACCTCTCTGGCCAGGGCCACCGCCAGGTGGAGGGGTACCCGAAGGCTCTGCAGGATGAGCTGGGTGTCCCCGTTGCAGATGCTGCCTTCACCTGCCCTGGCTCCGCAGAGCTCTACGTCATCGCAGGTGGGTGTGCTGGCACCGTGCCGGGGCCAAGTGTGGGTGCAAGGCAGCACCGGGGGTCCCCGGTCTGGGCCCCACAGCACCGGGTGACAGTGGCTGTGCCGACAGGGGACCGCATGCGGCGCGTGGACCTGACACAGACGCCGCGACACGCGGGCGAGCTGCTGCAACTGCCCCACGACGGTGTGGACGGCGCCATGTGCACTGCTGATGGCATCTTCCTCTTCCGCGGGGACAGATACTACCAGTACCGCAGCTTGGACGAGCTGCTGGGGGCGCGCCAGCCTGCCCCCCACAAGAGCATTGCCGTCGACCTCTTCCACTGCCCGCAGTGACCGCGGCCCCTCCTGCTGCCCCAGGATGCAATAAAAGCCAGGGAGCCCCCAAGGCCCTGCTCTGATCTGTGCAGGGGTGTTGCGACGGGGGAGGAGTGGGGGGATCAGCACAACTGTGATGTGTCTTTTTCCCCATCCCATTGCCAGTCAATCCCCATCCCTCTGTGGATAACCTTGTGGGGTACCCCGCAGGGGCTGGGGGCTACTCCCCACGGGCCGGGGCACCCCCAGAGGCAGTGGGGTCCCCAGTGGGGTGCCCTGGGGGGGCTGCAGAGGAGTCCCAGAGGATGTGGGGGGCAGCCCATGGTTGTGTCGGGCTGTGCCGTGCCACACTGCTCTGTGCTGCGCTGCACCACCCAGTTGTGTGCTGCGCTGACTGGTGTCAGGCTGTGCTCGCCCTGCCCTGCAGTGCTGGGTCAGACCAGAACGCACCGTACCGATACACGTACCACAGCTGAACCACGCTGTGCTGCGCCTATCTGCTGGAGGGACAACCCAGCAGGGCATAAGGAATCCAGGAGGTTCCTAGAGTGCGTTAGTGATAACTTCCTTCTCCAAGCAATAGAGAAGCCAATGAGGAGAGATGCTCCACTGGAGCTCATCCGCACCAACAAGGAGGGGCATGTTGGGAATGGGAAGATCAAAGTCAGCCCTGGCTGCAGTGACCAGGAGATGGGGGCTTTCAAGATCCTCAGGGCAACGGGGAGGGTGCACTGCACGTTCACAACCCTGAACTTCAGGAGAACAGACTTTGGCCTCTTCAAGGACCTGCTCAGAAGAGCCCTGTGGGATATGGCCCTGGAGAGGAGTGGACCCCTGGAAAGCTGTTTAGTATTCAAGGATCACCTTCTTCAGGCCCAAGAGCAGCCCATTCCAAGCTGGAAATTAGAGGCGGTCAGCCTCACCTTGATCCTGGGGAAGGTGCTGGAGCCACTCATCCTGGAACCATTTCTAGGCACACGAAGGGCAAGAACATCATCAGGAGCAGTCAGCATGGATTCACCAAGGGAAACTCATGCTTGACCAACTTGAGAAGCTTCTATGATGAAGTGACTGGCCTGATAGATAAGGGGAATGTAGTGGATATAGTCTGCCTAGACTTCAGTTAAGCGTTTGACGCTGTGCTCCATAAGATCCTCACAGACAAGCTGGTGACGTATGGGCTGGATGGGCAGACAGTGAGGTAGATAGAAAACAGGCTGAATGACAGGACACAGAGTGTAATGGTCAGTGGTGCAGCCTAGTTGGAGGCCAGTAATGAGTCCTGGGGGTCAATACCATGTCCAGTCCTGTTTAATATCTTCATTAATGGTCTGGGTGATGGGGCAGAGTGTAACCTCAGCAAGGCTGCAGATGGCACAAAACTGAGAGGAGGGGCGGATACACCAGGGGGTTGTGCTGCCCTCCAGAGGGACCTGGACTGGCTGGAGGAATGGGATGACAGAAACGTCGTGGAGTTCACCAAGAAGTGCAAAGTCCTGCCCCTGGGGAGGAACAAGTCCAGGCACCAGGACATTCTGGGAGCTCCCAAGGTGGAATGCTCCCTGACAGAAACGGACCTGGGGGGCCTGGTGGACATAAAGATGCTGAAGGGACTGTACCATCTCTGATAGGAGGAGAGGTTGAGAGAGCTGGCACTGTACAGCCCGGAGAAGAGAAAGCTTGGGAATCTCATCAGTGTCTGTAAATACCTGAAGGGAGGGTGCAAAGATGTTGGAGCCCAGCTCTTTTCTGTGGTAGTGCCAGGACAAGAGGCAGTGGACACAAGCTGGAGCACAGGAGGTTCTGTCTGAACACCAGGAAGCATTCCTTACTGTGTGGTGCACAGTGAGCCCATCTTCAGCAAATCTGCAGATGACACAAAACTGGGAGGGAGCAGCTGAATGGCTTGTGCTGCCATCCGGAGGGACCTGGACAGGCTGGAGAAAAGGGCTGACAGGAACCTCCTGGAGTTCATGGAATCATAGAATATCCTGAGTTGGAAGGGACCCACAAGGATCATCGAGTCCGACTTCTGGCTCCCCAGAGGACTACCCCAAAATCAAACTCGATGTCTGAGAGCGTTGTCCAAATGCTCCTTGAACTCCAGCAGCTCGGTGCCGTGACCTGGGCAGCCTGTCCCAGTGCCCGACCACCTCTGGGTGCAGAACCTTTCCCTAACCCCCAGCCTGACCCTGCCCTGTCCCAGCTCCATGCCGTCCCCTCGGGTCCTGTCGCTGTCCCCAGAGAGCAGAGCTCAGCGCCTGCCCCTCCACTCCCCTCGTAAGTGGAGGAGCTGCAGGCCGCCATGAGGCCTCCCCTCGTGAGGGGGCTGCAGGCCGCCATGAGGCCTCCCCCCAGCCTCCTCTTCTGTGGCCTGAACAAACAAAGTGACTTCAGCTCCTCCTCATGCATCTTGCCCTTCAGACCCTTTCCCATCTTTGTAGCCCTCCTTTGGACGCTTTCTAATAGTTTTCTGTCCTTATATTGTGGTGCCCAAAGCTGCATGCAGCACTCAAGGAGAGGCCAGTGCCATGCCTGGGGATTACCTCCAGGTACCCTGGGGTACCCTTTCGGCTGCCAGGGCAGGCTGTTGACTTGTATTCAATGTGCTGACAACCAGAACCCCCAGACCCCTCTCTGTGGGGCTGCTCTCCAGCCTCTCGTCCCCCAGTCTGTACGTATAGCCAGGGTTGCCCCGTCCCATCTGCAGGACATGGCACTTGCTCTTGTTAAACTTCATGCATTTTGTGATGGCCCAACTCTGATTTGTCCAGATCTCTCTGCAAAGCCTCTCTACCCCCAGCAGAGTCAACAGCTCCTCCATCGTGTCGTCTAGCTCCTCCTAGTGTCGTCTGCAAGCTTACTCAAAACACCTTCAAGTCCTACATCAAAGGCATTTCAATGGAAACATCAAAGAGAACTGGCCCCAAAATGGAGCCCTGGGGAACCCCACTAGCGACTGGCCGTCAGCCTGATGTAACCCCATTTACTAACACCCTTTGAGCCCGACCCACCAGCCAGTTGTTCACCCATCACATTAGGTACTTGTCTAGCTGTATGCTGGACATTTAGTCCTGAAGGACACTGTGAGAAACCAAACGCTTTGCTGAAATCCAGAAAGATTACATCAGCTGGCTTCCCTTGATCAACTAGGTGGGTAACCTTGTCATAAAAGGAAATTGAGTTCTTTATGCAGGACCTTCCCCTCATGAACCTGCTGTTGCCTATGACTTTGTGCTTTCCAATAACTCCCAGAACAGTTTTCTCCATGATTTTTACCAGGCACTGAAGTGAGGCTCAGGCCCGTAATTACCAGGGTCTTCTTTCTTGCCCTTCTTGAAAACTGGGACAACGTTTCCCAGCTTCCAGTCGACTGGGACCTCTCCAGATTCCCCATACTGTTGAAAAATAATTGTGAGGGGTCTTGTGATGACATCAGCCAGCTCTGAGTACCCTGGGATGGATCCCATCGGGCCCCATGGACTTGTGCATCGAGCTGGAGCTGGTTTTAAGCAGGAGCTGAGCAGCGCCCTAGCCCTAGGGGGGGGGTCCATCCCCATCCCCAGGCGGTGCCCTCTGGGCCCCAGGCAGCACTGCTGTGCCGGGCGGGTGCCCAGAGAGGGGCTGGGGGCTCCTCCGCGGGGGCTCCAGCAGCCGCCGGGACGTGGGGCTGGGCGAGCGGCTCTGCGGGGCCCTGCTGCCGTGCCATGCCGTGCCGTGCCGCACTGATACCCCCTGTCACACGCCGTGCCGTGCCATGCCGTGCCGTGCCGCACTGATACCCGCTGTCACGCGCCGTGCCGTGCCGTGCACCCAGGCGCTGCCCCGTGCTGCCCGCACCGCTCCCCGCCGCTCCGGGTTGTTCCGTGCTGCCCTCTGCTGCCCGGTGCCGAGCCGGGCCGAGCCGAGCCACCCTGCTCCGTGCCGTACCAAGCTGCACCGTGCGGTGCTGCCCCAGCACCCTCGTGCCGCACCGCGCCGTGTCAGCCCGTGCCGTGCCATCCCACCCCGTGCCGTGCCATGCCGTGCCATCCCGTGCCAAGCCGTGCCTTGCCGAGCCGTGCCGAGCCGTGCCGTGCCATCCCGTGCCGAGCCGTGCCGTGCTGCCCCGCAGCATCCCGCGCCGCCCCGCGCTGCAGCATCTCGCGCCGCCCCGCAGCGCCCCGCACCGCGCCGTGCCCGCTCCGCTCCGCCCCGCCCTCGGAAGCGGAAGCCGACCCCCCCCGCCCCCCCGGCAGCGGAGCCGCCGCAGGTACCGGAGGGGCCGCAGCGGGGCCGCTCCCCCCGGGGGCTGCGCCGGGGGGGGGGCCGGGGCCGGGGGTCGGGCGAGTGCGGCTCCGGGCCCGGCGCAGCGGGGGCACCGCGACGGGGACGGGGACGGGGCCCGGGGGCTGGGGGCGGCTGCGGGGGGCCGGGCTCGGCCGTGGGAGCCGGGCAGCACCGGGCCCTGGGGCGCTGCGGGGCCGAGCCCCACGGTGCGTGGGGCAGGGTCGCGGCTGCGGGGCCGCCGAGGGGTGAGGGCGTCCCGGGGCCGGGGGGCGGCTGGGGAAGGGCAGGGGGCCAGGGGGGGCACCCCCACCGCCCCCGCCGCCCCCGCTGTCCCCAGTGCCCCCTGCCCGCAGGCCCCATGGACACGGAGGAGCTGGCGCCCCGGGGGCTGTAGGAGCCTCCGCCACCGCAGGTGAGGGATGGGGCTGGCCCCGTGGGGGGGGCCCCACGGGCGATGCCGGCCCCACGGGCGGTGCTGGCCCCGTGGCAGCCGCTCCCCGTGGTGACGCTGGTCCTGCCCCCGTCTCTGCTGTCCCCAGGCCCCGCGATGTCGGGGTCCCTGAGCAAGCGCAGCGACCTGGCCAACGACAACAGCTGCCTGGGGCTGAGCCTGGCGCTGCAGGGCCCCCCCGAGCACGGGGAGCTGCTGCCGGCCAAGGCCCCCCCCGGCTCGCCCCACGGCCACCACCTCCATGGCAGCACGGAGCTGGGAGGCGGCGGGGGCCCAGCCCCCCAGGCCGGCGAGGAGCCCGCTAATGCCAAGTGGGTGAAGGAGGGCCAGAACCAGCTGCGCCGGGCAGCCGAGCGGGACCAGAACCGCAACGAGCTGGGCCCCCCCCCCGAGGAGCTGGAGGTGGCCGCACGCAACGCCCGCAACGCCGCCGGCAGAGGGGCCCTGCTCATCGACCTGCGGGGCGCCCCCGAGGAGGAGGAGGACGAAGAGGAGGATGACGACGGGGACGACGCGGAGGATGGGGACGGGGACTCCACCCCGGTGCAGAGCGACCCCGCCACGGCCGAGTCAGAGCCCAGCGGGGAGCGGGCGCCGCGTGAGCAGGGCCGCAGCGCCAGCCGGCTCTTCGGGGCGCGCAGCGGCACCGCCAGCGACGAGGACTCCAGCTGGGCCACGCTCAGCCAGGGCAGCCCGGCCGGCAGCTCCCCCGACGACGCAGGTGGGCCCCGTGTGTGCCCGCTTGCCTGTGCCACAGCTGCCCCTGCAGCCCCCAGCCCAGTGTGCTGCCCCCTCCTGCAGTGCCCATCCTGCTGTGCCCCTATCCTGCTGTGCCCATCCTGCTGTGCCCCCATCCTACTGTGCCCCCCTCCTGCTGCCCCCATCCTGCTGTGCCCCCATCCTGCTGCCCCCCTCCTGCTGCCCCTATCCTGCTATGCCCCATCCTGCTGTGCCCCCATCCTGCTGTGCCCCTCCTGCTGTGCCCCCATCCTGCTGCCCCCCTCCTGCTGCCCCTATCCTGCTGTGCTCATCTTGCTGTGCCCATCCTGCTGTGCCCGCATCCTGCTGTGCCCCCATCCTGCAGTGCCCCATCCTACTGTGCCCCCCTCCTGCTGCCCCCCTCCTGCTGTCCCCATCCTGCTGTCCCCATCCTGCTGTGCCCCCATCCAGCTGTCCCCCTCCTGCAGTGCCCCATCCTGCTGCCCCCATCCTGCTGTGCCCATCCTGCTCCTCTCAGCCCCATGTCTTTGTCTGCCCTCCCCAGCCTTGCACCCACTGCTGCCCCCAGCCCTGCCCCCTGCCCACGGCTCCGTGGCATGCGCACTGCATCGCTCCCTTCTGCATGGTGGCCCCCGGCCGGGCTGTGCCCCCCCCCGTGCTGGTCACACATCCATCCATCCATCCATCCCGTGCCGTGCCCCGTGTCGTGCTGTCCCATTGCGGTCACCCAGCACCCTCCTGGCTGCGCGTCCCCATGCGCTCCCCATTGCCCCCCCCGGCTGCGGGGGTCCCCCACGGTGCCCCAGCTGCCCGTCCCCCCCCACCTCACCCCCCGTCCCTGTGCCCCCGACCCCCGGCTGCCCCACATAGTCCCCCCGGCCCCCTCCGCACGGCCCCTGCTGTCCCTGTCGCCCCCTCCCTCCCTCCCCATCCCGGTCCCAGCCCCCCCCCCATCTGCGCATCCCCGCCCCCCCCCCGGCGCATCCCAGTGGCGGCCCCTGGCGATGCCGTCAGCGGTTGCCGGGGCAACGCCTGGACCAGCAGGGCCCAGGTGAGCGCTGCCCCGAGCCCCCCCCCGGGAGGGGCCGCAGGGAACGGCCGCGAGCCCCGGGGTACCGGGGGGGTGGGCGCGGGGTGCCGGGGATGGGGGTCCCGAGGGGCAGGGACTGGGAGGGGGGCCCTGGTGTGACGGCCCCACGGCGTGGCGGGGGCTGCGGGATGGGATCTGCGGGTGCTGGGGGGCACCGAGCACAGCGAGGGCCTCGTGGCCATCGCCCTGCTGGGCAGTGTTCGGGTGTCCCTCCTGGCCTGGCCCCGTCCTGGTGGCCATCGGGACTCCTTATGGCAGCGGGGTCTCTGCCCTGCCTGGCTGTGCCCCCCCCGCTGTGTGGCAGCTCCCCCCACATGGCGACCATGCCGGGGTCCCCGCCCGGCTGCGTGGGGCTGCAGGGGTCCCAGCCTCGGCTCCCCCCCTGCTCCCCAGACTCCTTCTGGACCCGGAACTCCTTCGAGACGGACTCGGACCTGCCTGCGGGATGGATGCGGGTGCAGGACACCTCGGGCACCTACTACTGGCACATCCCCACTGGCACCACGCAGTGGGAGCCCCCGGCGGGGCTCGCCCGCGGCTCCCAGGGCAGCACCCCCTGCGAGGAGCAGCCGGTGAGTCGGGGAGCACGGGCTGTGGAGCTGCCCCACGGCGTTTGTCCTGAGCCCTCCGCTCTGCCCACAGCTCGCCTGGACGGGCTTCGCTCCGGCTGAACGCTTCGGCGATGGCGATTTCTGGAAGGTGAGGGGCTGTCGGGGCCGGGGACGTCGCCTGCTGCGCCCGGCCCTGCCACCCTCTCTCCTTCCCAGGACCCCACGGCAGAGGAGGCCGATGGCGAGCCTGGAGTGCAGGACGCGGAGCCACCGGCACCAGACCCGGCCTCGCCGGGCATCAGGTGGGGGTTTGGGGGCTTGGTGGGGGCTGCGTTGACCAAGCTGGGCGCAGGGTTCCCCGTGCGCAGGGAGCAGCTGGTGGCAGCTGGTGGCAGGCGGTGACAGCCCCGCTCTTGCAGTGCGGCCCTGGCTGAGGAGGACGAGCCGGGCTCCAAGGTAGGCTGGGACAGCGGGGGCTGAGTGGGGCCGCCCTGGTGGGGGGCTCCTGCCCAGCTCCCCTGGCCCCTCCTGCCCCGGTGTCGCGGGGACGTGGGGGCCCTGGGGCGGTGGCTGTGCTGTTGCCACTGTGGGGGGGGGCTCGGCTGGATGGGGTGCTGCCCCTGGCCCCCCTCCGGTGCATGGGGCTGGTGGGAGCCAGACTGCGCCCACCCGGGCCGTGCCCCGCAGAGCTTCCCTGTGCGCTCGCTGGGCTGGGTGGAGATGAGCGAGGAGGAGTTGGCACCCGGGAGGAGCAGCGTCGCCGTCAACAACTGCATCCGCCAGCTGTCCCTGCACCAGCACGGAGCGCCGGGTGCCTGGGGGGGGGTGAGTGCCTCCCTCCCCAAGCACAGCATCACCCCTGGCCCCCAGCACATCCCCTCTCTGCCCTGCATGCCGTGCTCTGTCCCTGCACCCCTCACCCCAGGCTGCCCCTGGCCTGACACGGCCCCCCCAGGGCCGGGCCATGCTGCTGCTCCTGCAGAGCCAGACGCTGAAGCTGGTGGACCCGCAGGACCAGACCCTGCTGCACGCACAGCCCGTGGCCAGCATCCGTGTCTGGGGCGTGGGGCGTGACAGTGGCAGGTGGGGGCGCGGGGCCAAGGGCTGTTCAGGGTCTCCTGGGAACGCAGGGGGCATGCAGGGGTCCCCGTGGGGTGCGCAGGGCTGGTACAGAGGGGGGTGCACACACACAGCTGTCTTGGCATGCCGGGTGCAGGAATTTGTCCAGAGCTGAGGTGTGGGGTGGGTCCCCGAACTGGGGGGTGTGGGGGCGTCCTGCGCGTGCGGGGTGCTGGGTGCATCTGTCGGCATGCTGGGTGTGTGGGGGGTCCCCGTACTCTCAGGTTGTGGGGTTCTGGGGCAGGTGGGGGTCCTGTGGGCTGGGTGCTGCCCCGTGCTGGGTGTGTGTGTGTGCGCCCAGCCCCCCTGACTCTGTTTTCTGGCTCTCTCCTGCTGCTCTGGCCGGGCACCCAGGGAGAGGTATGGCAGCGCCGCGTGTCCCCAGCCTCTGCCCACGCTGTGCTGGGGGGCCTTGGTGGCGGTGGCCCACTCCTTGTGGGCGGGGGGCAGGGGCCCTGGTGGCCTGTGAGGGGTCCCTGAGCGCAGCCCCTCCTTGCAGGGACTTCGCCTACGTGGCCCGGGACCAGCTGACGCAGATGCTCAAGTGCCATGTCTTCCGCTGCGAGAGCCCCGCCAAGGACATCGCCACCAGCCTGCATGAGGTCTGCTCCCAGGTGAGCCCAGGGCTGCCCTGGGTGCTCCCCTCACCCCTCTGTCCCCCGGCTGCCTGTGCCGGGCAGAGGTTGGGGGCTGCATCGTGACAGGCTGGGGGGGGGCCGGGGCCCCCCTGCTCTCCCCAGATCATGGTGGAGCGGCGAAGCGCCCGGGCGCTGGCTAACGGCCTCTCCATGGACTCCTCCAGGATGGTGGAGATCCCCTTCCAGGGTATGGCAGGGGCCCAGGGTGGGGGGCACAGGCACCTGGGGACCAGCTGTGTCCAGCCCGTGCATGCAGGGGGGGCTGGGGGCTGCACAGTGGCAGTACCACGGGGCTGCAGGGGCTGTGTGGGGGGGCGCACAGGGCAGGCAGGGGGGGCAGCAGGCTGTGCGTGGGCTGGCTGTGGGGCTGTTGGGTGCAGCTGGTGCAGGGGGGACGCTCGGGGTGTGCGCTGTGACCCTGCCCCGTGCCCGCAGTGGAGTTCCCGGTGCCCAAGAGCGAGGTGGTGCAGAAGTTCCCGGTCTGCTACCTGGGCTGCGTACCTGTCACCAAGCCCGTGGGTGAGCCTGGGGGGCCGTGGAGGGAGCCTGGTGTTGGGGTGTGCCCCACACCGGGAACGGGGCCCTCTTCCCCCCTGCCCTCCCCGAGCCCCCACCTGCCTGTCCCAGGCATGGACGTCATCAACGCGGCGCTGGAGGCGGCGCTGGCCACCAGCAGCAAAGAGCACTGGACCCCCATCGTGGTCAACGTGGCCCCTGCCACGCTCACCATCACCCACGAGCAGGTGCGGCAGCCCCGTCCCCATCCCCATCCCCATCCCCATCCCCGTCCCTTTCCCCTTCCCTGTCCCCGTCCCGGTGCTGAGCCCAGCGCTGTGCCCGCAGACGGAGGCGGTGCTGTGCGAGTGCCGCGTGCGGTTCCTCTCCTTCATGGGCGTGGGCCGGGACGTCCGCTCCTTCGCCTTCATCATGGCCAGCGCCCCCGGCGCCTTCCGCTGCCACATGGTCTGGTGTGAGCCCAACGCGGCGGGGCTGAGCGAGGCGCTGCAGGCTGCCTGCATGGTGAGTGTCCCCGGCCCCGCGCCCCCCCCCCCTGCACCCCCGTGGCCCCGCTCACCCCCTGTCCCCAGCTGCGCTACCAGAAGTGCTTGGACGCCCGGCCCCAGGCCTCCAGCTCCTGCCTGCCCGCGCCGCCTGCTGACTCAGTGGCCCGCCGGGTGGGCTCCACCGTCCGCAAGGGCGTGCAGACCCTGCTGGGCAGCCTGAAGCCCAAGCGCCTGGGGGCACAGACGCCGTGATCAGAGCAGAGGGGAGTGACCAGACCCCTGCCCGCCCCACGCTCCTGCCTGCCGCAACCAGGACGGGACTGGGACGGGGCAGCTGCACCGGGTGCCGTGGGGCGCATGCCTGCGCCGGGGCACGTGTGTGTGTGTGAGTGTCCCCGGGTGGGTGGCAGCTGCGTCCCACGCGTGGGTCCCTGTGCTCGTGCGTGCCCTCGGGGTGGCAGGGCCGGGCCCGGGGCCCTGTCCCGTGCACGGGGTGGCCTCGCCGCCTCCTGGGACGGGCGCTGCCCAGCCAGGGCGCAGGCTGCCTGCCCGATGCATGCGGTCTAACCTGCAGTGCGGGGGCCCTGCCGGGGCTGCCCAGCTCCGGAGCTGCCCCTCCTGCTGTAACAAAGATCTGTGTTGTACTAAATAATTAATAAACCCATTCCACCAGCCCGGCCCAGTCCCTTCCCTGCAGCATCCCTCGGCTCCACACCGCTGGGATGAGGTTCCTGGCCCCCCAGGGCCAGCAGCCGGCTCTCTCCATCACCAACCTTTATTATGCAGCCAGCTGGGGCTGCCACCAGTGGGAGTGCAGGGCCAAGTGGTGGCCCCGTGCAGCCAGGATGGGGCCCCTTCCCATCCCACAGCGTGGGTGAGTATCTGTCCCCATCCCCGTGTGTCCCCTGGCGCCGCTGCCAGCCCCGGGCTCAGCAGAGCTGCCGCTGCCGCCAGAGCTGCAGGATCTGCCGGAAAGGCCGGGCTGGGCGCAGCACCCGGCAGAGGCTGGGGTCGGCTGAGCGGCCGGTGCGCAGCGCACAGAGCAGGGCCGCCTTGCAGGCCTCCAGGCAGGGCTCGCGGGGCGGGTGGCCCTTGTGGAAGTGGTACCAGAAGCGCTGGAAGAGGTGCTCGTCATCCTGGAAGCGGCGGATGAGCAGGTCCCAGTCGGCGGGGAAGGCGGTGGCCATCCCGTAGGCCTCACGGGCGCGGTAGAGGCGCTGCCAGTGCGGCTCTGCCCCAGGCACGTTGGCCTCGGTGAGGTTGAGGATGAACGTCTCGTGGTCCAGCACGGCGTGGGAGCTGCCGTTGTAGGCGCCGTCCACCTCGTACACGCGGTAGCCTGGGGGCAGCAGTCGGGGTTTGTGGGGCAGCTCCACAGCCAGAGCGGGAGGAGGGGATGGGAGGGGATGGAGCGCTCACCGGGGTTGAGGTTGATGTAGGTGGTGACGCTGGGTGCCACGAAGGCCACAGAGACGGGACGCGTCAGGGTCTCCTCATCGTAGAACATCTCAAACTCGTCCACGTGTGTGTGCCCGAAGAACTGTGCTGCGATGGTGCCTTCAAACCTGCGCGTGGGGCAGCAGGGGTGAGCGCAGCCAGCGCCAGGCCCCGTCCCCTGCCCCACGGCGCTGCCCGGGGCTGGCCCCACCCCACGGCACCGCTGCTCCCGGGACTCGTTGCACCAGCCTGGCTGCTGCACCCACGGCACCCGCTGGCGCCGGCTCCCACCCGGCCCTCGCCCTTGGCCTCCTGATGGCACCAGGCGCAGCAGGGCCCCGGCACAGAGCGGGTCCTCCGCAGGCTGACCTGTTGACGATGCGGTAGTAGTTCCAGCTCCAGCTCCGCAGGCAGTGGGCCGGAGGGATGTGCCCGATGATGTGCACCTGGGGGCAGCAGCCAGGAGAGGGGGAGCTGGTGGGGGGTGCACAGGGGTAGCGGGGCCCCAGGACCCCCCCACCCTGCTGCTGCCCACCTTCTCCCCCTGCTGCTCGGCGGCCTCCAGAACGCCCACGAGCCACTGCAGCTGCCCCGCAGGGTCGGTGGAGTTGATGAGCAGCCAGAAGTTGGCCTGGGAGCAGAAGTTCATGTTGAGCGAGACGAGGCGCAGCCCGGGCCATACCTGCACCGTGTAGAAGCCAGCGGCTCTGCAGGGAAGGGGGGGGTGTCAGCGCTGACTGCCCAGGGCTCTGCTATCCCCACGTGTCTGGCACACGTCCCCCAGCAGCCTGCAGTGCCTCGGACACCCCCCCGCCCTTCCTCCCCTCACGTCTGCCCCAAGCACCAGTGCCCCTGCCCCAGGCACCTGTGTGCCCCTGGACTGCACCCCCCAGCCTGCCCAAGCACCCTCCCACCAGTAGTCCCTCCATGCCCTACAAGCTCCTTGCCCCTGTGCCCCCCAGCCAGCCCAGAGCCCCCCCAGCCCCTCGCTCCCTGTGCGGCCGCCCCACCGGAGGGTCTCCAGCGCCGGCGGGGGCAGCCAGTCCTGCCAGGCCTCAGCCATCGCGTCGTACAGCCACGCCGAGGACTGGTTGCCGTGCACGTAGGGTGGGGGAAAGGCATTGACGGGGGTGGCCTCGTGGTTGCCCACGGCCGGGTAGACGGGCAGGGCGCCCAGGTGCTGGCGCAACAGCGCGGTGACGGTGCGCAGGGCCAGCAGCTGGTCCTCGCGGCGCTGCTGCCAGACGTTGTGTGCCGGGATGTCGCCCGTCCAGTACGCGGCGGCGAAGGGGCCGGCGTGGCGCAGCTGGGCCAGCAGCCCCGCGATGGTGTGCAGCGGCAGGTCGCACTTGCTGTACTCGCCCCAGAAGCCAGCGCCGCCGGGACCGGGGCGGGCGGCGCCGCGGCAGCAGAGCGGGTCGGGGCAGGCAGGATCGCTGCCCGGGGTGTAGAGCCGGTCCCAGTGCAGGTCGGTGAGGAAGAGGACGCGGGCGCTGGGCGCGCCGGGCGGCGGGGGCGCCGGGGGCCGCACCGGCGGCTTGGGGGCGGCGGGCAGGGAGACGTTCCAGGCGCCGTAGATGTCCCAGTGGCCGCAGCGCGGGCCCAGCAGCAGCCCGCAGGCCTCGGCCGGCCGCAGCACGGAGCGGGCCCAGGCGGCCACCACGTCGCGCTGGAAGAGCTGCACGGCCTGCCGGCAGATCTCGGGGCGCGCCAGCCGCAGCTCCTGGCACAGCCCCACCGCCACGCGCCCCACGCGCGCCACGTTGGGCTCCAGCTGCGGTGGGCGATGGGCACGCGCTGTTCCTCGCGCCGCCGGCACCCGGCCCCGGGGGAAGCGGGCGGCCTCGGCCGGGTTCCCCTTCCCCTTCCGGGCCCCAGCACCTGGCCCTGTCCCCGGCTGCCCCCGTCCCGTCCCCGTCCCCATCCCGTGACCACCCCCAGGCACGTCCCGTCCCAACAGCGGCTGTCACGAGGCCCCGGCCCTGCCCCGGCCTCGCTGCTCCCTTCCCTGCGCCCTCCTGGCCCCAGCCCCGACCTCGCTGGCCCCGCTCTGCCCGTTCCCATCCAGCCCCGGCCTCGGCCTCCTCCCGGCCCTGGCCCTAGCCCCGTGCTGCTGCCTCCCCGTCCCGTCCCGTCCCGGTGCCCTCCAGCCCCGGTGCCCCCCACTTCCCCTTCCCCTTTCCCTTCCCCTTCCCCTTTCGTCCCGTCCCGTCCCGGTGCCCTTCCCCCCCGGTGCCCTCCCGTCCCGTCTCTTCCCCTCCCCCTTGCCTCCCCCCCCGTCCCGTCCCGGTGCCCTCCCCTCGCCCTCCCGGTGCCCTCCTCCCCCGTCCCCTCCCCTCCGCCCCCCGTCCCGTCCCAGTGCCCTCCGGTCCCGGTGCCCTCCCCTCCCGTCCCGTCCCCTCCCCTCCCGTCCCGTCCCCTCCCCCCCGTCCCGGTGCCCTCCCCTCTCCCCCGCTCCCCCCCTCCCCGTCCCGGTTCCCCCGGCACCTGCAGCGCCAGGTCGAGCGCCCCGAAGAGCAGGCGGCAGCCCGGGCACGTCAGGTTGCGCCAGCCCCAGCGCGGCCCCGCCGCCTCCAGCAGCGCGGCCCCGGGCGGCGACAGCGCCACCGACAGCGGCAGCGCCAGGGCCAGGGCCAGGGCCAGGGCCAGCGGCGGGTCCCGGCCCGCGCCCACCGCCATGGCCGGGACGGCTCCGAGCGGGGCGGGGCCGGGAGGGAACGGGGCGGGGCCGGGGACAGGGGGCGGGGCCTGAGCGCGTGGGGGGGGCGGGGCGCCCCGCGGGGCACGACGGGAGATGTAGTCCCGCGGGGTGCGGCCCCACCGGGGGCACGGCCGGGGACGGAGCGCACCGGGACGCGGCGCGGGGAGATGGGGCCCGGAGGGGAGTCCCCGAGACGGGGTCGCGTGGGGTCACGGCCAGGCGGAGCCCCCCTGGGGCACTGCGGGGTCACGGGGGGAACGGGGGGGCTGTGGCAGATGGAGCCCGGTGGGCGCCGTCTGAACAGGAGCACAGCATGGGCAGCCCGTGGGGACCCCCCGCTGCTGCCCACGGGGACACCTCCCCCCCCCCGTGGGTCCTGCCCTGCTGCCCACGGGATCTGCTGTGCTTGTGTCCGGGGGGCGCAGCTGGGTGCGTGTGCTGGCACGGGGGGGTGTGTGAGTGTGTGTGAGTGTGTGTGTGAGTGTGTGTGTGTGTGTGCGTGGGTGTGTGTGTGTGCGTGTGTGTGTGCGTGTGTGTGTGCGTGTGTGTGTGAGTGTGTGTGTGTGTGTGCGTGTGTGTGTCTGTGTGTCTGTGTCTGTGTGTGTGTGAGTGTGAGTGTCTGTGTGTGTGTGTGTGCAAGTGCCAGGCGCAGCTGTGTGTGCGTGCACAGGGGTGCAAGGCGTGTGTGCAGGGCTGTGTGCCCGAGCATGCAGGGCTGTGCAAGCCCGAGCAGCTGCGTGTGCATGCACGCACACGGGTGTGCACACACCTACGCGGGGGTGTGAGCAGCCGGGGCCAGGCAGGAACGGCGGCAGCGCCCGGGGCTCTGGGGCTGCCCCAGCCGCGCCGAGCCGCTCGGGACCGTCCCGGTGCCGGTGCGGAGCATGCGGGCGCTCCCCCCTTGCTCCCGCGAGGCTCCCCCCGCTCGGGGCCGTCCCAGTCCCGGGGCTCGGACCCACCGAGGGCCGGGCCCGGGGCTCCCGGCGCTGCCGCTCCCCGCCCGGCTCCGTGCTCCGCGCTGCCCGGTGCCGGGCGCGGGGGGGAAGAAGCGGAGCGGGTGACACCAGGCAAAGGCTTTATTGCGGCCGCAGCCCGCGGGGAGTGAGCGGGGAGGGCCTGGGCTGGGCTGGGGGCTTCCCCCATCACCCCGGCCTCCAGCCCCACGGGCGGGGCGAGGGGAGCGCGGGGGCTGCCGCCGCCACCCTGCTCAGCCCGGGGCCGCAGTGCAGAGCCCGCAGGCGCGGGGGATGCCCCGGGACAGGTTGGGGGGGGGCGCACGGGGGTGCCACTGAGGCTGGAGGGGTAGAGGGGACGCGAAGCACAGGGAGCTGAGTCAGGACACGAGTGGGAGGTGGCGGGGGCGGAGGGGCACGGGGCTGGGCTCATGGGGGCCCGAGGCTGCTGACAGTGGTGTAGCTGAACTTGGAGAGCGAGGCGTTGACGTTGGCCACGTCCTCGTCGAGCGGGCGGCGTGGGCAGGCGCGGCGGCAGCCGGTGCAGGTGCCCAGGAAGGCCTTGCGGAAGCGGCGGTTCATGAAGCAGTAGATGAGGGGGTTGGCACAGGCGGAGGTGTAGGAGAGGAGGTGGATGAAGGAGATGGGTGTCCCCGAGAGTGCGCGCTGGGCTGCCCGCGGTGCAAAGGCACGCCAGGTGTTGGCGGTGAAGATGGGCAGCCAGCAGAGGAAGAACATGGCCACAATGACCACCAGCATGCGGATCACACGCCGCTTGGCCACCAGCTTTGCCTCTGAACTGTTGATGCGTGCCCGGTCCTGCTGTGCGCCTGCTGTGCCCAGTGCACGCAGCTCCAGCGCACCGCCTGGCCGGGAGAGCTGCAGGTAGCAGCCATCTCCCTCATCGCAGGCAGGAGCCGGCTCCGGGCCACCATTGCGCTGGGCTGTGGGGGTTGGAGCGGGACATGGTCACGTCCCCAGCCCCATGGCACCACCCGGACCCATGCAGCACCAGGCACGGAGCAGCACGGCCTCCCCAGCATGCGACAGGTGTCAGGAGGGGATGCAGCTCCGGGGGCCCAGCCCCTCTGCTTGCCCCAGGCAGGAGGTGCTGAGCAGAGCTGTGTCCCGCAGGACTCTGCAGGTCCCCAGCTCCCCATCCCCTCACCTGCAGCCTCCCCCTTGATGTCCAACTCAAAGCGGATCCCTCGATAGAGCTCACGAGAGATGAGCCCGTAAGCCACGATCATCACCACACCCGGGATGAAGAAGAGGATGAGAAGCAGCAGAACATACCTGAAAGGACAGCACCTGTTGCATGGCAGCCCCTCTGCCAGCCCTGTGGCAGCGGCTGTGCTGGGTGCAGGAGCGCACGGTGCGGGGCTGGGGCCAGCTCACCAGGCCTGCCGGACGTGCTCACTGGGCCAGTCGTGCGTGCACTGGCTGAGGGCTGGGCGGGCGCCGCGGGCGGGCACGGCCCGCGTGGTGCTGTAGATGGCGTAGGGCAGCATGAGCAGCGCCGAGAAGAGCCAGGTGCTGGCGATGACCCGGCAGGCGTGCGAGCGCGTCTGCCACACGCGGGATTGCAGCGGGTTGCAGATGGCGCTGTACCGCTCGATGGCGATGGCCACCAGGCTGAAGGTGGAGACCGACACGGAGACGCCTGCGGGCAGCGAGGGTCAGCGCCCGCAGCGCAGCGTGGCACAGCCCCCTGGCCCCCACCCACCGTACCCATGAGGTAGGCCATGAGCTTGCAGACAGCCTCGCCGAAGATGAAGGTGCCCATGAGGTTGGGGACGAGAGTGAAGGGCATGCAGCAGAGTGCCAGCATCAGGTCACTGAGCGCCAGGGACAGCAGGAAGGAGTTGGTGACGGTGCGCAGGCGGCGGTTCAGGAGCAGCACGGCCACGACCAGGGCGTTCCCGCAGATGCTCAGCACAAAGATCAGCGCGTACAGCAGGACGCGCACTGTCAGGTCCAGGTCTGCGGGGCAGCAGGGTCACAGGTGGTCAAGTGCGTGTCTGGGTGCAACGGCCATGGCGAGGGTGGTGTGGCCGCGGACGGTAGCCAAGCGCCCGGGCTCTCACCAGCCCTAGCAAGCGTCTGGTGGTGGGCAGAGCCGGGACGTCCCCGCGGCCATCACTGCAGCGGACGCGGTGCCAGGATGCCCGGGCGCTCTCCCTCCCCAGCGCGGCTCCGCGGGCACGACGCCACCCAGGCTGGGCTCCAGCACCCGGGCAGCGGGCGGGCGCCGGAGTCGCGGCGGTGCTGACGCTCCCCGGGGCCGGGCGCTGGCAGCCCCGCGCCCCCCGCTCCCCGGCCGCGCTCGGACGTGACCGCGCCGGGAGCTGAGCGAGTCCCGGCCGCGCGGCCAGCGACGGGCACCGGGACCGGGGCTGCGCGCCGCGGGGCTCCGCGCCCGCCTCCGCCCGGAACCTTCGCTGCCCTCGCGCGGGCACAGCCCGGCCCCGAGCCGCGCTCCAGGACTGCCGGGTGCTGGGCACCGGGTACCGGGGCCGGCGGGGCTGGAGCACACGGGGGAACCGCGGGCGCGCCGGGTTGCGCCGGGCAGGAGACGGGGCGCACGGCGGAACGGAGCGGCTGCCGGGTCCCGTCCCGTCCCACCCCGCCCCGGTCTCACCTTTGGGTGCCGGGGGCCCGCGGAGGCCCCTGCGGAGGAGGTCGCAGGCGGAGCTGTTCCAGGAGGAGCCGGAGCCGGTGCCGGTGTCCGTGCCGGTGCCGGTGCCGGTGCCGTTCCCGGGGCGGCAGAGCAGCTCCTGCAGGGACTCATTGAGGCGCCGCGGGTCCATGGCGCCGCCGGAGCCGCCGTCAGAGCCGCCCCGTGCCCATCGCGCCCACCCCGGCGGCGGCACCGGCGGCGGCCCCGGGAGGAGGCTCCGCGCCGCCCCGCTCGCTCCGGAGCCGCCTGGAGAGTGAGCGGGGGGCGGCGCCCGGCGGCGGGGGCGCGGGGCGGGGGCGCGGGGCGGGCCGGGGGCGCGGCAGCGGCAGGGAGCGGGGGGAGCCCGGGGGGAGCCGGGGGGAGCCGGGGGGAGCGGGGGAGAGCGGCAGCGGCGGCGCGGGGAGAACCGGGGGGTGGCGGGGCAGGGGGACCCGGGGGGGGCGCGGGCCGCGGAGCATCGGGGGCCGCCGGCCGGCAGCGGGAACCGGGTTGGAGGGACCCCACGTGGGGCCGGGGCTCGGGGACCCCGGGGCTCGAAGGGCTCGGGGGGCTCAAGGGGCTCGGGGGGCTCGGGGGGCTCGCGGGTCTCAGAGCGCTCGGGAGGCTCGGGGCGCGCACCCCGCCCTGCCGGAGCCGTTCCGGCCGCTCCCCGCAGCATTCCCGGGTGCCCGGGCAGCGGCTGCCGGCGGGTGCCGCCCGCTGTTTGCCCAGGCTGCCCGGGGCTGTTTGCCGCAGCTGCGCCGCTCCCAGCCGGGGCCGGGCCGGGGTCCGCCCGGGGGCGCGGGGCCGCTCCCGTTGCCGCCGCAGCCGGGACCCCGGAGATGCCGGCCCTCGTGGCCGCTCCCGTCCCCAGCCCCATCCCTGATCCGACCCCATCCCCTTCCCACCCACACTCCCGTTCCGTCCTCATCTCACCCCCTTCCGTGTCCCTTTTCTGACCGTCCTTCTCCCCACCCTATCCCCATCCCGGCCCCTGGTCCGAACCCATCCCTGACCCTCTCTCTTGTCTCCTCCCTTCCCTCTCCCCTTCCCCATCCCGTCCCATCCCCATCCCTGTCCCTGTTCTGAACCTTGGGCCTGTCCCATCCCCATCCCTGTTGCATCGTGACCTGCTTGCCCATCCTCTCCATTCCCTGTCCCCATTCCTGTCCAGACCCTGTCCCCTTCCTTTCCCATCCCCATCCCCATTTCTGAACCCATCCTTTTTCCCATCCCATCCCCATCCCCGTCCCACCCCCATTCCTGTCCCCTCCAGCCCCATCCCCTCCTGTCCCTTCCCACCCCATCCCCATTCCCGTCCCCTCCTGTCCCTTTCCACTCCTGTCCTCTCCCCTCCAGGTGGCCCTGGCCCCGTCTCAGTCCCGCTCTGGTTCCTGCGGCCGCTGTGCCCGCTCTGCCCCATCCCTGCAGCTCCCGTCTCAGTCATGAACAACCATCCTTGTTACCTAGCAACTGTTGTCATTGTTACATAGCAACTATTGTCACCATCACCTAGCGGTTGTTGTCCTTGTTACCTAGCGACTGTTGTCATCGTTACCCAGCGATGGCTGTCACAAAGCACCCAGCGTCACCGCTGGCACACACCTGACAGCCGGACAGGTCCCTTGACCTTCAGCGCCGGGGGCCTCTGCGTCTTGTGCCCTGCACCCCCGTGGGACCCTGGCCCCTGGTGGGTCCCTGTACACCAGCAGGACCCTGTACACCAGTGGGACCCTGCATCCCCATGGAACCCTGCACCCTGGTGGTACCCCGTACACCAGTGGGACCCCGTACACCAGTGGGACCCTGCACCCTGGTTGAACCCTGCACCCTGGTGGGACCCTGCACCCTGGTGGGACCCTGTGCCCTCATGGGATCCTGCACACCAGTGGGACCCCGCAAGCCCATGGGACCCTGCACCCTTGTGGGACCCTGCGCCCCATCAGGACCCCGTCCCCTATCAGGTCCCTGCAGCCTGGCGGGCCCCTGGTCCCTGTCTGGAGCCCGTTCCCTGGCCAGGCGCCGCTGCTGGGCCCTGCTCTCGAGGCGCCCGATGCGCAGCGCCAGCTTGAAGGCGCTGGACTCCAGCTGGGCCAGCAGCCGGGCCACCCGTGTCTGCAGCTCCTCCAGGGCCACCTCCAGCGCCTGCACTCGCTGCTCAGCCTCCTCTGCTGCTGCCGCCGCCGCCGCCTCAGCGTGCACATCCAGCTTGTCCATGCGCAGCAGGATCTCACGGCCCTTGGCCTCCATCAGGGCGCGGGCGCTGGGGAACTCGGCCAGCACCTCTGTCAGGTCCTCCTTGGAGAGGCAGAAGAGGTCCGAGTAGCCGATGCTCTGGATGTTGGCGGTGCGACGGTTCCCCGACCTGTTCCCTGGGGATGCAGGGCTGCGGTGAGGCCAGGGCTGGGGGTGTGCTTGAAGGGGTACGTCAGAGGCTCACCTCGGATGTTGATGAGGCTGATCTCCCCGAAGTAGAGCCCCTCGCCCAGGATGGCGAGCCGTGTGACGCCGTCGGCCGCCACCACGGCCAGACGCCCCTCGCGGATGAAATACATCTCCCGCCCCACGTCGCCGGTGCAGCAGACGAACTCTCCGGGGCTGAAGACCTGGGGCCGCAGCTTGAGCACCAGCGCCTCCAGCACACCGCGCTCGCAGCTCTGGAAGAGGGACACCTTGCGCAGGGCAGGCAGGTGCACGCTGGCGGCCACCTCGGCCCGTAGCCGGCTGGGCAGGTGCCGGAGCACGGCCCGCTCCCCCACCAGCTTCCTCTGCGCCCGCAGGTGCTGGTGCCAGCCGGCCACCCGCCGCAGCAGCCGCCCCCCGACACCATGTGCCTGCAGGTACTGCTGCACCGGGCCGTGGTCGGGGTAGAAGGCGGCGTCGGCTGCGTTCATGTTGGCGATGACGGAGCTCATGCTGCCCATGATGGTGGCGAAGCCCAGCACGGCCAGCAGGAAGCCGGCGGTCATGAAGAGGAACTCCTCCTCGCGCTGGGGCTCCGGCGTGTCACCCACGGTGGTGAGGATGAGGGTGGAGATGTAGAAGCTGTGCAGGTACTGCCGCAGCGGGCGGGCGAAGCCGGGGCGGCTGGCGTTGGGGTAGACCCAGTCGTCGGCACCCAGCCCCAGGTAGGTGGAGAGGGCAAAGTAGAGGCAGCCGTTCCAGTGGATGGTGACGAAGACGTAGAGCATCAGCTTGGCGATGCGGAAGGCATAGGGGTGGGCAGTGCGTGTCTCCCGGCGGTCAAAGGCTTCGAAGAGCCGCGGGGTCCGCAGGAAGCGGTTGGCTCGCACGGCCGGCACGGCCGGCCCCAGGTGCAGGTAGAGCAGGTCGGTGGGCAGCACCGAGGCCACGTCCCAGGGGAAGCTGGCAGAGCGCAGGTAGCGCCGCCGGATCTGCGCCCGGTCCTGCACCAGGATGCCCTCCTCCAGGAAGCCTGGGGGCAGTGAGTCAGCACTCGGCCCGCTGGGGAGCCCCTGGGGGTGGAGGGCCCTGGGTCCAGGAGGGATGTGGCTGGGCTGGGGACAGGGGACTCACGGGTATGGGGGCTCCCTGTGGGATGGGGGCACCCAAATGGGGGGTGAGAGGCTGTGGGGTGGCCCTGTGCTGGTAGAGGTGGGGGACACCACATATGTCACCACTGGGCCCTGTGCTGCCTGCGTGGCTGTACTGCTGAGGGGCTCGGCAGATGGGCGCCCACCCCAAAATGTCAGCCCGGCCCCACCCCTGCCCAGTGACTGCTGTGCTCCCAGGTCTGTGTGTGCCTGACGTGTGTGTGTGTGTGCCACATGTGTGTGTGCACGTGCACATGCATGTCACACAGGTTTGTGCATGTGTGTCTTTGTGTGAAAGTACATGTATCTGTGTGTGCACACGTGTGACTGCGTGTAGTTGTGTGTGCGGGTACGTGTCTGCGCACACACGTGGTGTTGGTGCAAGCGGCTGGGCGTGGGGCGGGCTGGGGCACTGACCGGTGTGGAGGTGCACGGCGATGTCCAGCAGGTAGAGCGCGTCGCTCAGGCAGTCCAGGCTCAGCCACAGCACCGTGTGCTGCTCCTGGAGCTCGGCGAAGCAGGACCTGGCGGCACCGGCACCGTCACTGGGCTGCCTGGAGCCGGCCCCAGCCCCCGGGTCACCCCCCTGGCTGCAGCGCCGGCGCCCACCCCGCACCCCGGCACCTGCAGACGATGACGATCCAGTTGTACATGATGGGCAGCACCATGGCGCTGAGCCACCAGTAGTACCAGTCCCCGGAGGGGTCGAGGATCCAGTTCTGGGGAGCGGCAGCGCTGCTGGGGAGGCACGGGGGGGTCGTGGTGGATGGGACCCCCCAGGATGGGCCCTGCCGCCCTACCGTGCCCCCCCGTGCCCCCCAGTGACCCCCCGTACTCTACCGTGACTCCCAGTGCCCCCCCGAGCCCAGCTCCCCGGCTCAGCCCCACCCCGCACGGGGCACGGTGCTGATGGGGACCCCCCTCGTGCCCCGGTCCCGGTCCCGGTCCCCCCGGCGGGGCACCCCCCGGCCCCGCTCACCCCTGCGTGCGGCCGGTGCGTGGTGCCGGGGCCCGGTCCCAGCGGCGGGACAGCACCGCGCTGAGGCTCCGCATCCTGCACCGGGGCTGCTGCGGGGCCGGGGCGCGGCCGGGCGGTGCCGGGCGGGTCCTGGCAACCGGGGCTCCCGGGGGGCTGCTCACCGCGCACCGGGACGCGAGCGCTGCCGTGCGCGTCCCCGGGGCCGTGGGGGCGGCGAGCCGCCGGGGGGGGCTGCCGCCGGGCTCGGGGCGCTGCGGGGCCGGCGGCGGGACGGGGGGCGCCGCGGGGGCGGGAGGGGGCGGCCGGTGCCCGGGGCAGGCACGGCCGGTGCGGGGGGAGCAGCGGGGGGCGCCGTGCCCCGGGCAGGCTGCCCGAGCCCCGCGGCGGTGCCCGGTGCCCGGTGCCCGGTGCCGGTCCAGGGGCAGGGGCAGGGCAGGGGCAGGTCCCGCACAGCCCCGGTGCCCCCGCCCCGCCCCGCCCCGCCCCGCCCCGCCCCGCCTCGCCCCGCCCCGCCCCGCCCCGCCCCGCCCCGCCCCGCCCCGCCCCGCTGCCCACCTGGCCCCGCCCCGGGCCCCGCCCCGGTCTCCGCGCAGCCAATGAGCACTCGCCTCGAGGCGGCGGCCAAGCGCCGGCCCCGCCCCCAGAGGCTCAGGCCCCGCCCACGCCGGTGTTCGGGGCGGGGCCGCGGGCGGGGCCGTGCGCGCGCCGGTGCGTCGGGCGGCGGCGGGAAGATGGCGGCGGGCGCGCGGGGCCCGCAGCGGAGGCGACCGGTGAGAGCGGGGGCGGGCGGCGGGGGGCGGCCGGGCCGGGGGGCGGGGCCCCGGGAAGGGGCGGGGCCTCCCGGGAAGGGGCGGGGCGGGCGGGGCCGGTGCCCTTGGCCGCGGCGCGGGGGGACCCGGCCCGGCCCGGGGCTGTCCTCGGGCGGCGGGCGCTGGGGACGGGGCGCCCGGACCCGGTCCCGGTCCCGGGGGTGGCGGCGGCCGCGGGTGTCCTCGCGGGGGGGCTGCGGGGAGCGGCGCGGCCCGGCCCTGGCGGGTCCCCCCCGGGGCTCTGCCCCCGCTCCCGGTGTCCCCGGGGAGCCCCGGCCGGGCCGCACCGGGGCCGGGCCCCGCGCCCCCCGCGGCCGCTCCCGGTTCCCCCGTTCCCGTCCCCCCGTTTCCCCACCTCTGCTGTCCCTTCCCAGGCGCGGCGCTGACGGACGGAGCCCCGCGACCTTGACCCCAGGTAGGAGGGCGCCGGGACGGGGCTGCGGGGGGCGCGGGGGCACGGCCGCCCCGTCCGTGCGTCCCCGTGTCCGCCTGTCCGCCCGTGTGTCCGTCTGTCCTCGCGGGGTGTCCGGGTCCGGCGGGCCCCAGGGCGGCTGTGCCTCCACGAGTGGCACCGGCACGTGGCGCGGCCCGGCCGTGGGGCGATGCTGCCGGCGGCTCGGGGGCGCGCGTCCCAAGCACCTTCTGGGACACCCCCGGCTGTGGCACCGGGCGTGCGGCCGTGCCGGGCGGCAGCGCTCGTGGTGCCCCGTGCCCACCGCCTGCAGACACCGGGCTGGCGGCCGCGCTTGGTGCTGCGTGGCTGGCGGCGGTGCCATCGGGCAGCGGTGCCATCGGTGCCCCTGGAAGCAGCCCGCACCTTGCCGACAGTGTGCAAGGCCCGGGGACCGGGCAGGTTCGACGCCGTGGTCACCTCTCGGAGTCCCCGCTCTGGTGCCAGGCGGGTGCTGGACACCGGTGCGGGCCGAGCCCCCTCCAGGCCGCGTCCCGTGGGGGATCCAGCCGGTCCCGGTGCAGCCGCAGCGCCCCGGGTCTGGTCTCTGAGATGCATTGCCATGAGCTGGGCCTCACGGAGCGCCTCGCTCTGCCCGGGTCCGTCTGTCAGCAGCCTCCCCCTGCCCGGCGTGGGGCCCGGTGTTGCTCGGTGCTGCGGGTGCCGCCCGTGGCTGTCCCGGTGGCGGCAGCGCTGCGGGCGCTTGGCGCGAGGTGCCGGGCGCGCTGACTCCTCAGGGTCTAACTTTAGCAACTGCAGTAAGGCTGCGCCCATGTTGGAATGGGAAGCTCCTCGCCGCGTGGTATAAATACATCTGGCCGGTTCCTAAAATACCCGGCGGCAGCGTGCTGCCTCCCCCGGCGGTGCTGCTGGCAGCGCAGCGCTCGGCTGCCCTCAGCGCCAGCTCCGTGCCGCTCTCGCCGCGTGGAAGCCGCCGGCACCGCTGCCCGACAGCTCCTCGCGCTTCCCACGCCGGGTCTCTGCCTGCGCTCTGGGCGTGCCGCTGCTCACTTCCCTTTTTGTGCCTTTTGTGGTTTAGGTTTCCCTGAGTGGCCTCTTTCACACCCCGCCTGTGGCCCTGTGGTGTCCCCCCGGCGCTGTCCCGGTGCTGCCATCCCGTCCCCGGTGGTGTCCCACCGGTCCCAGCAAGGCCATGCTGGCATGGCACCACACGGAGCACTGGGACCAGGGCCTCGCCTGTGCTGGGGGCAGCAGGGGATGCCCGGCACGAGGTGTGGGGACGGAGCGCAGGCGCTCTGGGGGTGGGC
Organism: Aythya fuligula; assembly: GCF_009819795.1. Lineage (NCBI taxonomy): Eukaryota > Metazoa > Chordata > Aves > Anseriformes > Anatidae > Aythya > Aythya fuligula. The sequence goes on along the minus strand of NC_045559.1, from coordinate 206,775,249 downwards.
AGGGAGTGTGGGAGCCATGGCTCCGTGCGCTGCCCCCAGCTGCCACGCTGCTGGGTCCTGGTGGCCGTCAGGGCACAGCCTTGCTGCTGGGGATGCCCTGGTCCTCTGCCCCTTGCTCCTGCCCTGCCCCTCGTTGGGCACTGCCACAGCCCCAGGGCCAGGCTCTGCTGGTGCCCTGTGCCCCGAGTGACCCCGAGCGAGTGCCAGTGGCTGTGTTGGGGCTGGAGGATGCTGGGGACAGGGACTGGGACTGGGACAGCGCTGTGCCCTTGGCAGGGGCTCATGGCATGGCCTGGAGAGCCGCGGTGCTGCCCTGGTGGGGAGAAGGGGCTGAGCACGTGGGGACTCGTGCCTCTGGCTGGGTGCCTGAGCTGCTGTGCCGCACCGTGCCACGGCTGTGGGGCCCCGTGCCTGGCTGAGCCTGCTGCCACCACGGGGCCGGGCTGGGGGCAGCCCTCCCGGTGCCACCGGGTGCCCCCGCGCTTGGCTCCTGGCTGGCTCCGGGGTTCAAAGTGCAGGACTGGGTGTGGAGGCAGAGCCGCGCCAGAGCCCTCCTCCGCTCTGCTTCCTCGTCCGTCCCGTCCCGTCCTGTCCCGTCCCTCCTCCTGGCAGCCGACGCTGCCGCCTCTTCCTCCCGGTGCGTGGGGCCTTGTGCTAGGCCTGGGAGCTGCTGCCCCAGCCCTGAGCGCAGGTAGGTGATGTCCTGCCCGTCCTGCTGCCTCGGGGCTGGGCCTGGGGTCCCGCCAGGCTGCTTGCCCTGGGGGGCTCCTCTGGGTGCTCCCCTCCAGGCTTGTGCCTCCCGTGGTGACCTGGGGCTGCCGTGAGCTGGTAGTGCTCGCGAGCCGTCCCCATGCCGGTGCTGCTGCTTGCCTGTGCCCTCCAGCCGTGTGCTGCTGGAGCTGATGTGGGGTGTGTGTGTGTGGGGGGGGCTGCCTGTCCGGCTCCATGCCTGTTCCCTCCCTGGGCCCAGGGTGGCCACAGCAGCTCCCTCACCCCCCGCAGCCTCAGCCAGTGTGCGGGCAGCCAGTGTCACCCCTGGCTGTGTGACCCAGTGCCAAAACACGAGGAAGGGGTGGGTGCGGTGCAGGTGATGGCGGCGTGGCTCTGCTCCCGGGGCAGGGGTCCTGCCGTGCCCTGCTGCACGCTGGCACGCCCGCCTGTGGGTGCGGGGCCTGGGAAGAGCGGTCCCGGGACGAGGGTCCCTGCTGCCCCAGCTCACCCGTGCTGAGCCGCTGCTCTCCCACAGCCCAGGCCGTGGTGACAGCAGCATGGAGTGTGGGGCCCTGTGGGTTGGCCGCTGCCCCGTGCCCCCGCAGCACCACCGTGCAGACGTCGGATCTGGCCCAGCCCTCAGGGTGCTGCACCGCTGCCTGTGAGCCCCCCCCGCCACGCGGCGCGTCCCCATGGAGAGGATGAGCTGGCTCAGCAAGCTGAACCCCCGGGGGGCCGGGCACCGCACCGCCCGCAGCGCCAGCTTGCAGAGCCCCGTCACCGCCGACCCCGAGACCTGCCTCATGGTCTTCAAGAACCACTGGTCCCAGGTGAGTGAGCCGGGGTGGGGGCGAGCCCAGGGCAACCCCCCCGGCCAGGCACTTAACCTGCTGCCCCCAGGTGCTGCGGATCCTGGAGCGGAGGGGCTGCAAGCCGGCCCCTGACGACCTGAGCGCCGTGCGGAACAACACCTACCAGATGCTGAACCTGCTGGCGGAGGACCGGCCACGGGGCGACGCAGCTGCGGGGCCCATCCTGGAGTTCGTGGTGGCAGAGAACCTCCTGGAGCGCCTGCTGTGCTGGCACCTGCAGGGGGACTTCACGGAGGAGCGCAAGGTGGAGCAGCTGAAGCTCTATGAGATGCTCATCAGCCAGGCCCGGCAGCCCCTGCTGCAGCACAAGCCTGTGCTCACGCCCCTGCTACGGCTGCTCAGCCTCTGTGCCGAGCCCGCCTCGGCGCTGCTGGAGAACAGCCTGGTGCTGCTGCTCAACCAGCTCTGCGTCTCTGTGGCCAAGGAGCCCGCCATCCTGGAGCTCTTCTTCCACAGCCACACGGACCAGGGCCCTGCCAACCTCATCATATTCTCCCTCCTCATCCCCTTCATCCACCACGAGGGCGTCCTGGGGCAGCAGGCCAGGGACGCGCTGTTGCTTATCATGGCCATGTCTGCCAGCAACCACGCCGTGGCCAAGTCCATCACCGACAACTCCTACTTCTGCCCGGTAAGGCCGGTGCTAGCGTGGTGCCTGCGCTGCCAGGGGCTGTGCCCTGCTCGGGGCCGCACGTCCCAACGCCGTGCTCGATGCCTGTCCCCCCAGGTCCTGGCCACAGGCCTGAGCGCCCTGTACTCCTCGCTGCCTCGCAAGATCGAGGTGCGGGGGGATGACTGGCACTTCCTGCGCCGCGAGGACTGGATCGGCGTCTCCTCCCTCGTGCTCTTCATGAACTCGCTGGAGTTCTGCAACGCTGTCATCCAGGTGGGGCTCGCTGCTGGTGGTGGCGTGCGCGGGGTGGCGTGGGCGGCCCTGACCCCTCCGCTCTGCAGGTTGCCCACCCGCTGGTGCAGAAGCAGCTGGTGGACTACGTCCACAACGGGTTCCTGGTGCCCGTCATGGGGCCAGCGCTGCACAAGGTAGGGGCTGCCCCGGCCGGGGCTGTTTGGGTGGGCAGCAGGGCTGCGGGGTGCCCCGCGCAGGTCCCGGCCTGGCGCACGCCCAGCTGCTGCTCCCGCAGACCTCCATCGAGGAGATGATCGCCAGCACGGCGTACCTGGACCTGTTCCTGCGCAGCGTCAGCGAGACGGCGCTGCTGAAAACCTTCCTGCGCTTCGTGCTGCTGCACCGCCACGACAACGCCACCATCCTCGACACCCTCGTGGGCCGCATCAACAGCAACTCGCGGGTAGGAGGCACGGGGGCCGCGGCGGGGCCGGCTCGTGGGGCGCTGCGGCTGCCTCACACCCCCTCGGTCCTCAGCTCTGCATGGTCTCCCTGAGCCTCTTCCGGACACTGCTCAGCCTCAACTGTGAGGACGTGATGCTGCAGCTGGTGCTCAGGTAACCTGCGCCGTGCCTGCCGCTGCCCTGTGGGGGCAGGGTATGGCTGGGGCACTGCCTCGCGGGTGCTGGGGTGAGACACGGCTGTGGCATGGAGGGGCAAGCGCCTGGGCGGGGGCACCCCTGGGGGGTCTGGCGGTGGGGTGGGACGGTGCTGGCCCCCGCTGTGTCCGTCCTGCGGTCTCGGCACTTCCCCGCGCGCAGCCCCGCGTCCCCCCAGGTACCTGCTGCCCTGCAGCCACGTCATGCTGAGCCAGAAGCGAGCAGTCAGGGACCTGGACATCTACGGGAAGACGGCTGCCAAATTCCTGTCGCTCATCCCACGCTGCTGCCGCCCCGAGAGCCTGCCGCTGCCGGAGCGCGAGGAGGAGCATGCCGCCTGGTCCAAGGGTACGGTGCCGGTCCCCTCGCCACGCCTGCAGCCCCTGTGCCGAGCCCCCCAGCCCCACGCCGCCCTGAGCGCCTACTTCTGCTCCTGCAGGCCAGGGCAGCCCCAACGTGGATGCCTCCTCCGTGGTCACCGTGCCGAAGCCCTCCACACCGTCCCGCCTCGCCTTCTTCATGCGGCAGCAGAGCGCCGGCCCCGAGGCAGCTGGCGCCGTGCCGCCGCGCTCCCCCGGCACGCCGTGCGGCAGCCCCGGGCACCGGGCCGGCCGCTGGGAGGAGGTGTCGGAGCTGGACAGGAATTACCTGGAGTACCTGCGGGACGCGCGCCACAGCATCGACCGCTGCGCCTGGGCCTGCCGCGTCTGGTCGGCCCCCTACGACGGCGAGGAGCCGAGCGCCACCGGCGCGGCCCCCCCACCCGATGGCAGCCACCCGCCCGGCCCCGAGGGCTGTGGCGCCCCGCGCCCTCCGGGACCCCCCACCCCGCGGACTAAGAAGCGGGGCCTGCCCGAGGAAGGGGCAAGGGAGGGCCCTGGGGGGGCACCCGTACCCGGTGAGCCCTGCTCCGGGGGCCCCAGCCCCAACGCCCAGGACTCGGGAGCCCTGGTGAACGGGGCGCATGGGCTGGTGGAGCCAGGGCGTCCCGAGGGGGACGTGGCGGTGAAGAAGGTGCGCAGGAGCCCCCAGGGTGAGGGGCTGGCGCAGAATGGGGCCGCGGCCCCCCCCAGCCCCCGGCCACAGCCCGCGGGCTGGGAGCCGCTGCCCTCCGTGGACTCGCTGCTGGAGGAGCTGCTGGCCAAGGCGCCGGCCGAGCCCAACGGGGCGGGCGTCAGCATCGAGGCCTTCACGGAGGAACTGCGGGAGATTGAGGCCGAGATGAAGAACGGCGGCGTGGCCCTGCCCAGCCCCAAGGAGCCGCCCGGACCGCCTGAGCTGCCCCTGTCCCGCGAAGAGGAGGAGGCCTACGCCAGCTTCGCCGCCCTGCCCGAGGGCGAGCTGCTGGCCGGGTCGGGGGACGCTGCGGGGCGGGTGCTGCCCCGGCCCCTGGACCCGCTGGCGCAGCTCATCGCCAGCCCCCCGCGCGCCGTGGGGCCGCCCCCCAGCCAGCCCTTCACAGGTGGGGCCGGGCGCAGGGTGCGGGAGGGCGGCCGGGTCCCCGCTGCCGCGTCCGACGCGTGCCCCTGCCCGCAGGCCCCTTCGTGACGGCGCTGTTCGGCAAGCTGGAGAACATGCTGCACAACTCGCTGTACGTCAACTTCCTGCTGACCGGGCTGGTGGCACAGCTCGCCTGCTACCCGCAGCCGCTGCTGCGCTCCTTCCTCCTCAACACCAACATGGTCTTCCAGCCCAGCGTCAAGTCCCTGCTGCAGGTACCGGGGGTGGCGGTGCTGGACGCCGGCCAGGCGAGCAGGGACGGCCTGTGGGGTTGTGGTTGGGTTTTTAAACGGGTGGGAAGCAGAAGTGTGGAGGTGCCAACGAGCCAACTCTCCAAAGAATGCTTATCAGTATGGTGATAAGCAAATATAAAATACTATATATATATTATATGCATATATAGTATATATACACATATTATCAGTATATGTATTATCTATATATATATTATCAATATATACAAATATATATACATGTTATGAGTAAGTTGATAAGCAAATATAAAGTGTCTATGGTGATAGACGCTTTACATTTGCTTATTTTTATATTTATATCCATACTATGTATTTATATTCGTTTATATATGAAAAGCACACATCTGCCCGGGGCTGGCTGCGATTCCCTCCCGCCCTCCCTCCCACAGGTCCTTGGCTCGGTGAAGAACAAGATCGAGAGCTTCGCTGCCAGCCAGGAGGACTTCCCCACGCTGCTCTTCAAAGCCAAGAAGTACCTGATTGCCCGGGGGAAGCTGGACTGGTCGGACACGCCGAGCGTGGTGCCCGCCCTGCGCCGCTCCGAGCCGCTGGGTGAGGCTGGGGCCGCGGCCGGGGGGAGCAGCGCCCACCCTGAGGGTCCCCCCACGAGGGCCGGGGGCTGGCACGGAGGGCTGGGGCCGCACCAGTGCGGGGGGCTGCGTGGGGCCGGGGGGCTGCTGCTGCGGTGGGGAGGGCGCAGGGGGCTGCATGGAGCACTGCATGGGGGCTGCGTGGGGCACTGCGCGGGGGCTGCACCGCACGCAGGGCTGGGGGCTGCCTCTCCCCGGGGCCCCGAGCACGGTGCTGACGCTGTCCCTTAGCCCGCAGCCGGAAGCCGTCGCTGGGCGAGCTGATCCTGCGGCACGCCAACAGCCCGACGCGGGCGCGCCAGGCGGCGCAGCTGGCGCTGCAGCAGGTGCGGGACGGGCCCGTGCTGCAGGCGCTGGCGGGGGCCACGCTCTTCCGCGGCTCGGCCGAGAAGCAGAGCGAGGCGCTGCGGGTCAAGAACGCCGTCTACTGCGCCGTCATCTTCAGCGAGTTCCTGAAGGAGCTGGCGGCCATCGCCCAGGCCCACGCGGTCACGTCCCCGTTCCTGACCGAGCCCCCCGAGGAGTGACCGCGGCGGGCGGCTTTTTAACCACGCGCAGGGCACGGACCTTTTTAATTTATTGGGGGTGAATGTTGTGCTGAGAGCTGGCTGCGGTGCGGCAAGGGGAGGCGGCTGCCCGCGGGGATGCGCCGGGGTCGGCAGGGCCGGATCCTGTGCCGCCTCACGCGGGGCGGGCCGGCTCTGCCCCCCACCCCCGGGTCCCCACTGTCACCCCGTCACCTACCCCCTCCTCTCTATGCAACACCCCGTGCCGTGGGGCAGCCCCGCGGGGGCTGTGGGGCGGCGGGCCGGGGCCGGGGCATGGGGCGTGGGGGCTGGGTGGTGCATGGGGAGGGCTGGTGTGTCTGTGCTGTGTCAAAGCCCTTCTGTAATAAAGGGTCTGGTCGAGGGCACTGCTGCTGCCGTCCCTTCAGGGGTGCCCCCCCCCTGCTAGTGCTATAGCTGCATCCTGCACCAGGGCTGTGGGGGGCTCGTGCCTTGGGTCCCTGCCTCCTGCTGGGCCGCAGCAGCCCCCTGCCCTCCCAGCCCCCCTGCGCCTGGAGGATGTCCCCCAGCAGCACCCTGCCACCCCCCCAACACTCAGGGCAGGCACACGGCTGCAGCAGGTCACGGTGTTTATTTTTGTACAAACATCTGCACCACCAGTGGGTTCCAGCCCCCACGGGGCTTGGCTCGGGCAGGGGGCTGCAGCCAGGGCTCCCACCCCCCTGTGTAAGGCTGGGGTGACTCCGGTGCCCAAGCCCCTGCCTGCACTGCTGCTGCTGGATGAGCCCTGGGCTGGCACCGCCGCCTGCCCTGCCCAGCGCTGGGCACTGCCAACCTGTCCGTCCGTCTGTCCTGCAGCCAGGCAGGCACCTTCTTCAAGCACCTCCGTCCACCTCCACGTGTAGGCAGAGCAGGGACGGTAACTGTAGGGTAACCTGCTGATGGGGGGGGGCTCACAACCACCTCCCCGGCCAGCCCCCTGCTTCTGTCCCCAGGCATGGGCTGGGGAGGGTCACACACCCTCACCCTGAGCAGGGTCTCCTTCTTGCAGCCGTGGCTGTGGGTTGGCCCCTCCAGCCGCAGCTCAAGTGCCTGCTTGGGGTGCAACCGGGCACCCCGTGGGGTGAAGGGCAACAGTGGCCACGGGAGCCCATTGTGCCCAGGGGGCAGCTGCAGAGTGACAGCACCAGAGGCACGGCCGCGGCCAGCGAGCAGCCAGCGGAGGAGGCCGGTGGGCTCCCCAGGGAGGTGTCGGACAGGTGAGTGGCTGTGTGAGGCTGTGTGGGGTGGCACCGCTGGGGCCCCCTGATGCTCCAGCAGGCACAGGGTGGTGGTGTGGCCACGCTGGGCAGCCAAGGCAGGGGTCCTGTGATGGCTGTCAGCACAGCAAGGGTTGGTGCCTTGTTCCAGCAGCACCCAGTGGTCTCCTGGGCAGCGATGCCCAGTGCTGTCACCCCTTGGCTGCAGCCCTGGCCAGTGTGGGTGTCACAGCCCAGCTTCAAGCAGGCAGCAGCCTGGCCGTGACAGAAGGCCAAGCACAGGGCTGGGCGCTGCTCCCTGTCCACTGCGTCCCCGTGCTGAAGCAGCTGCACTGACTGCCCCATCATCAGGAAAGGTGCAGTGCAGTGCACCCCTGGGTGTCTCAGCCCTCAGGGTTGGCCCTGGGCACCAGCAGCAGCTCTGCCAGCGCTAGGTGCTCCTCCAGCACCAGCAGGTACAGCAGGATCAGCCCTCAGCATCAGGCAGGTTGGGGTCGACCCCGTAGTGCAGCAGCAGCAGTTCAGTGTCGGGGTGGTGGCCACGCAGGGCAGCAGTGGTCAGGGCAATGTGGCCGTCGTGGCTGCAGCAGTCCAGGGCTGGGCAGCTCTCCAGCAGCAGGCACAGGCAGGGGCAGTGGCCGTCCCGTGCAGCCAGGTGCAGCAGGCTCCAGCCCCATGTGTCACAGTGATTCTTGTCCAGCCCCCAGGCCAGCAGTGCCTGTGCCATGGCTGTGCTGCCCTGCACTGCTGCCACAGCCTGCACTGTTTGCCCCTCGGGGTCCACGCAGTCCATGGCTGCCCCCCAGAAGAGCAGGGCACTGACCACTGCCCTGTGGCCCATTGTGGCAGCCTCCAGCAGTGCTGTGTGCCCAGCCACATTCACCTCATCCACCTGGGCGCTGGCCTCCAGCAGCAGCTCCACCACCCCAGTGTGGTTCTCGTAGGCAGTTCCAGCGGGGGCGTGAGGCCATGCATCAGTCGTGCTGCTCCACATAGGCACCGTGCTCCAGCAGCATCCCCACCACCTCGCTGCAGGGCAGCCACTGAGAGTGCTGCGTGCCTGTTGGCATCAGCAGGGTTGGGGTTGGTGCCACGGGACTGCAGCAGCTCCATGGTGGGGCAGTGGCCCATGTAGGCAGTGGCAATGAGGGGGGTCTGTTCCACATGGGCACCGTGCCGCAGCAGCATCCAGGTGAAATCCTTGTGGCTGTCCAGGCGGCTGCTTGCAGTGCTGTGCAGCCCTCAGCATCTGCTCCATCCACCTCTGTGCCCATCCACAGCAGCATGGCCACAGCCTCAGCATGCCCGGCCCAGGTGCTGAGCGCAGGTACCCAGCCCCCCGATTCCAGCCGGTTGATGTTGGCACCGTGGGCCAGCTGGCACTGCCACGCTTCGGTGTGTCCCTAAGGGGCAGCCAGTGTCAGAGGTGTCTGCCTGCTCGCATCAGCCGCCTCCACCTGCACCCTGCCCCAGCAGCAGCTCCGGGGCGCAGCAGCGGCAGCAGCGTGGCCCTGGGAGGTCCCCCAGGTTCCTGGGGGTCTGGGGGGCACGGGCCATGCTGCGCCCTGTGCGCCCCGTGGCCAGCGGGGCGGGGGGGCTCCTCCGTGCAGACCCTGCTGCCGGGCCCTGCCAGGGGGCTCCGCGGGGCGAGGGGTCCGGGGCACCGGCAGCCCCGCGCTGCGCCCCCAGCCCCACGCTGCCACGGGAGGGCTCGGGGCGGCACCGGCGCTGCAGGGACCCCGGCGCGGCCCCCCCGAGCTGCGGGGTGGGAGGGGGCGGGCAGGGGGCCGGGGGCAGCTCTTACCGTGCCCGGGAGCGGAGCGGGGCGGAGCGGCGGAGGTTCCTTCGGCCGGGCGGGGTTGGAAGCGGCGGCGGCGGCGGCGGCGGCGGCGGCGGCTGAGCCCGGGGCACCGGCAGGCTCCGTCCGCGGGGCTCCGCCGGCGGCGCTCGGACCGGCCCCGGGGCCGCACGGTGCGGGGCGCTGCGGGGCTTAGGTGCGTGTGTCGGTCTGCTCCAGGGCAGGAAGGCTCTGCAGGGGGATCTCGGACCGATGGGCTGAGGCCAACTGGATGAGGTTCAACAAGGCCAAGTGCCGGGTCCTGCACCTGGGGCACAACAACCCCAAGCAGAGCTACAGGCTGGGAGATGAGTGGTTGGAGAGCTGCCAGGCAGAGAAGGACCTGGGAGTGATGGCGGATAGTCGGCTGAATATGAGCCAGCAGTGTGCTCAGGTGGCCAAGAAGGCCAACGGCATCCTGGCTTGTATCAGGAACAGGGTGACCAGCAGGGCTAGGGAGGTGATCGTCCCCCTGTACTCAGCTCTGGTGAGGCCGCACCTCGAGTACTGTGTTCAGTTTTGGGCCCCTCGCTACAAGAAGGACATCGAGGTGCTTGAGCGGGTGCAGAGAAGGGCGACGAAGCTGGTGAGGGGCCTGGAGAACAAGTCCTACGAGGAGCAGCTGAGGGAGCTGGGCTTGTTCAGCCTGGAGAAGAGGAGGCTCAGGGGCGACCTTATTGCTCTGTATAGGTACCTTAAAGGAGGCTGTAGCGAGGTGGGGGTTGGTCTGTTCTCCCACGTGCCTGGTGACAGGACGAGGGGGAACGGGCTAACGTTGCAGCAGGGGAGTTTTAGGTTGGATGTTAGGAAGAACTTCTTTACCGAAAGGGTTGTGAGGCATTGGAACGGGCTGCCCAGGGAAGTGGTGGAGTCACCATCCCTGGAGGTCTTTAAAAGACGTTTAGATGTAGAGCTCAGCGATATGGTTTAGTGGAGGACTTGTTAGTGTTAGGTGAGAGGTTGGAGTAGGTCATCTTGGCGGTCTCTTCCAGCCTAGATGACTCTGTTATTCTGTGATTCTGTGAGGGATCCTTGCCACTGGCAGCCGTTTCCATGAGATCCATCACCTCTCCAGGTCTTTACGTTATGCTCTGTTTTATTGATGCTGCCTAACACTAATTTCCTGGTGGAACACCATGCAATGCATTACCTGTGTCAATCAGTGCATGTTGCATCCAGGCTCTCACGTTTGTCAACCCAAATATTTGTCAGAGCTGCTTTCTACCGAGCAGTGCTGATAGGTGTTAATCATTCCTGTAGTGTTTTACATCTTCATTTATAAATGCTAGCTTTCACCAGTTGAGTTTTGGCATGATTTTAGCAGTCTGCCTGCCAGCCAGGTTTTCTCCGAAAAGCTCTCTTGTGCTAAACCAACAGAAGTCCACCTGTGCTGCCCCACTCCGAGGTGTCTGCATGGTTGGGAGCATTGGTGCGGGGTGGCTGCGGGGGCTGCTGGCAGCTGAGACATTTCCCAGACTGTGACCCTGCTCTGCCTGCCCTGCAGGGCTCTGCCCACACCAGGGAGCTTCCAGAGCTGCTGGGATGGGGTAGGGAGGGGATGGGATGGGATTGCAAAGCATCCAGGCCCTGCAGCCAGGGCACTGGGCAGAGCTGGGGCAGAGCTGGGGCAGAGCGCGTGGCCCCCACCCATGCACGAGCCCTGGGGAGGACGCCCGGTGCCAGAATCAGCACGAGCAGGGGCTGAGACCTGACATGAGGATGTCTGCAGCATCCCTTGTGTGGGGAGAGTCCAGGGCTGGGTAGGAGCAGGCTGGGGGTGGCAGCGAGGGGTGCCACCCGCAGGGGTGGCAGTGGCTGTGCCCCTCTACAGGAGCGGGGGCACAGGACCGCTGCCAGCCTCGGTTGGGCAGGTTGAGAGCACGCTGAGGCTGCTGTGAGCTGTTGTGGAGCCACCTCTGGAAAGCCTCGAGAGTTGCCCTCTGGAACATGGTAATGCTGCTTCTTGCTCTTGTGTCCTGCCTTTACCTGTGAATTACGGACGGTGTGTTTTCCTCAAACACTTTGGGTTTTTCTGTACACACCTGCGAACACGCCAGAGCTCAGCAGGACCTTTGGTTCTTTGCGTCATCCAAACGCACACAGTGCAGCCGCGATCAGCCCCTGCCTGTGAGGCTGTCATTGCTCTGAGGTCATCGACAGCTCGAGGCCGAGCCCATGGCGCAGCGTGGGGTGGTGGCCGAGGGCACTGGACTGCGATGGGCACTGCAGGAGATGTCCTTGTGCTACTACACCTGGTCTGCGGAGCTCCTGCTGCTCTCGGGCTGCCTGGAGAGCAGGGCAGTGGCAGCGGGAGGAGGACCGGACGGTTGGTGCCTTCTGCCAGGTCCAGGGCAGAGCATGGGGAGAGTACGGTGCTGGCAGGGGCCTTGGCACAGCACCACCCCACGCTGTGCCCCTGGGGACGGGGCAGGGGAGTGGGGCTGGACACCCTGATCGAGCAGGGGCTGTGTGGCACGCGCTGCCCTGCTCCGCTGGGTCCCACGCTGCAGGTGGCCTGGTGCAGGGCTGGGTGCATCCAGTGGAAGGGGTGAAGGTGATACAGTTCGGTCAGGGAGAAGGCAACGTGGAGTTTGGTTCCAGGGAGTGTGGCTTATTTTAGGATATCGCAAGCAGCTTAGCAACAGCACTACGCAAACCCGAAGTGACCCACCCTGACAGCACAGCGGTGTCAGCAGCGTTTGAATCTCTTTCAAGTGATACGGGGGATATGCAGGCTTTTCGTTCTGGCAGCAAACCCAGTGCAATGTCTTGGCAGAGGCAGCGGCCCCACAAGGCAGGGAACAAGCCAGAACCCTTCTGCAAGGAGCATCCTGAGCCCAGGGCCAGCCCGGGGGTCTGGGTGTGGGGGGAGCAGGGGTGGGGGTGGGCAGGGGGCTGTGGCCATGGCCGTGGCACCTGGGACCCCTCCTCATCCCACAGAGCTGACAGAGCCAGTGAACAGCCTTCTTCTCCCCACCCCCGCGCCATAGTGCTGCAGCTCGTGGGGGAGGTGATGCTTGGGGAGCCAAAATTAGACCCAAGAAGAATTTCTCATGTTTTGATCCTGGGAACCATTTCCCCCACCAGAGATTTGCAGATTTCCACCCAAAAACCCTGCGTAGATGACACAACCCAGGCAGCTCCCACATAAACCCTACTTCCCCCGATGGCGGGTGATGCCCCGGGCGTACTGGGGGCTGTGGGAAGGGCAGGGAGCAGGGGGCCCAGCGGTGCTATCTGTGTGCAGAGCCCCTGGTGCTTCTAGCCAAGTAAACCTGGTGTCTGTGTGTGCACGTGTGTGTGTATGGGTGTGTGTATGGGTGTGCAAGGGCTGCTGCACTGCACTGCCTGGATGGGGTCAGCAGGAGCAGGGCTGCTTGGAGCTGCAGGGCAGCCAGCACTGACGGCATGCGGGCACTGCTCTGCCTTCGCCCCACTCTGCCGAGCTCCTGCTTGGCCCCAGCTGCCCCCTGAAGATGGGAACTGGGATCTCACGGCTCGTCACCCCTCTGGTGGTGTTGGTGGGGACGCTGAGCCTGGGTCTGGCCACGGCTCTGCTCTGGGGGAGCTGTGCCCAGTCGCAGGGGATGTGGTGCTTCTGTCCTGCCCCGGCGTCTGGGGTAAGGGGATGGGGAGAGGAGCAGGCAACTGGGCAAATGGGCAGGAACCAGGGTATGGGGGAACAAAACTGCAGGGAGTGCTGCCACTGATGTTGCCAAAATTTGCAAGCACGCAGAATTACCTTGCTGTCGGCCTCAAGGAGGGCTGACATGCCTCCTGCCACTCCAAAGTGCTGTAACAAAACGGTGCAAAACATCCAGAGAGGAGCAGAGCAACCCTGCCGCAGCACCCCCGAGCTGCACGGGGACGGTGCCGCTCCCGTGCCAGGACCCAGCGGGACCGATCCTGCCCCGAGCAGCGGATGCGTGGAAGGGACACCGGCAGAGCCCTGGGAGGCTGCTTGGAGGTGCAGGGGAAGGGCTGCCGGGGAGGTTTCCTCACGCCTTTGCTTCCTGCCCTCGCTCTGACCGACACCGGACCTGACTCATTTCTCTCTCTGCCTTTTGGGGGCTGTGCTGGGTGTTCCTGCTCCCACACCACAGCAAGGAGCCTGGCTTTGCCTGCTCGGCAGGACAGCAAGAGGCCAGGCAGCCACCGTGGGTGAACAAAGCTGGGGCCCCAAAATGTGGCAGGGAGAGGGATACAGAGCTGTGGAAAGTGGCAGGGGCAGGTGGGGTGGGGATGTTCCCACACCACCACCTCTGCCACAAAGCAGTGCCTGAGCTTTATTGTGCAGAAACTCTGCCATCCTATCATTCCTTCATCCCAGATGTCCTTGGAGAATTAACACAGAATTAAGATATTAACATAGAATTAGCATAGAATTAAGATATTAAACAGCACTGTTCCCAGGACAAACCCCTGAGGGACACCACTCGTCACCAGCCTCCGCCTGGACACAGAGCCCTTGACCACCACTCTCCGGGTGTGACCTTCAGGCCAGCTCCTTATCCACTGAATGGTCCACCCACCAAATCCTCTCTCTCCGATTTGGAGACCGGGATGTCATGTGGGACCGCACCAAAGGCCTTGCAGAAGTCCAGGCAGACGACATCAGTTGGTTTTCCTTTGTCAGCTGATGCAGTCACCCCACAGAAAGCCACCAGATCGGCCAGCAGACAGGGCTCAGCGGTGCCTTGTCCCCATCCCCTCCAGTATTTGGGACAGACCACAGCCGAGGACAGGCCACCAGGGGCAGGGGACCAGTGCTCTGCTCTTGTCTGGCTTTGCAGAGGACATCTGAAGCTATGCTTGGGTCAGGAAGGGATTTCCTGAGGTCAGGGATCCGGGAGGTATGGCAGCTTGCTCTGGGACCTCTGGTGTTACGCCTGGGTGCCGCACGGCTATGGCTGTGGGCTCAGAAACCAGGGCTGGCCCCCTCTGCCTGAGAGCACCCCGTTTTACAGAAAAGCGTCTTCTGTTAGTCTGCCGAGCATGGCCCTGCTCCACAAGAGGTTAAGTTTAATCCTGGTTCAATTAATCCAGTCTCCAACATCACTCGGTGTTCTGGAGCAATGCCCAGCCCTTGGCACAGCAGCGTCCCCTCGCTTCGCCACCTCCTCCTCCAGGGCTTGGCACCGTGGCACTGAGCTGCAGCAGCTCCCGGGACAGCCCCAGCACCCACCTTAATGCACAAATGTCCCCCCTAAACAAATGTCCCCTTCTAAACACAGCCTGCCCTGTCTGAGATGCTGAGCTGGATGCGCTCACGGTGCTGTGCAGACGTGCCTCCGTTGGAGGGGGAGCCTTGGGAGAAATGCTGCCCCAGGGCTTTAAGAAAAGAGGAGCTGAAGACTCTCCCACCCCATGCAGGAGCTGCTCCGACTGAGCATGGGGTCCTGGCAGCCTCCTGGGAGGCTGCTCGCGAATTACAAATATCTCCAGGCTGTTCTCAGAGAGATGGCAAGGCTAGAGGGATGTACTTGGTAATGCACGCTGCAAGAAGACCTGAGAAATGTTCCCAGTGTGCACAAGGGGGAGGAGGAAAAACATCTTCTGTGGGCAGCCTCTGTGCTGCCAGGCAGTGCTGTGGCACGTGGGAGATGGGGGCAGCCCCGGGGGACCTTGGGGGGTCAGGGCTGAGTAAATGGCAGCTGCAGGACGCTACCCCAAAATGTGAGCAGCCAGCTTCTGCCTTCGTCTGAAAACCCCAAGTTCTCATGCCGTGACACAGGAAGCCAAAGCCGTGCCCCCCGGTGAGTCAGATGCCCCCCCCATGTCCCTTGCACCCCGCAGGCCCGGTGCCCGCAGCTGGCAGCGGGTCGGGGCAGGGCGAGACGCGGTGTGCTGCCAGGCACTGCCCCGCTGGGCGCCGTTCCAGCAGCCCTCCCTTCCCGTGCAGCCTTTCAATTCCCCTGTCTACACCTTCTCACGATAGTGACTTATTTTCCTCAGTTTTTCAGGTGAAAGAACACTCCTGCAGCATTGGAGATCCTCCCCATGTGCCAACGCAAAGGCTGAGCCGTGGCACTTTTCAGCCTCCGTGCTCTGAGGCTGAGCTTTTTGTCTCCTCAGCTTCAGTTCTGAGATGAATTCCACCCCGGCCCATTTCTGCAGGCTTCCCCTGCACCCCAAGCAGGTTTCCAAGGCATTTTGTGCTGTGTCCTCTCCAGCAGCAGCCCCCTACGCATGCCGGTTGCACTGATGCTCCATTGGTGTGCCCGGGGAGCGCAGTGCCCCCGGTGCTGCACCACCAGGCCTGGCCCCGCCAGTCACCATCACCGGTGTGCTCGGAGCGAGGACTGGAACCGAGTGGCTGCGGTGGAGCAGTGCGGGCAGTGCGGTGCTGGTGCTGTGCCACTGCCTGCTGCAGGAGCAGCCGGAGGCGGGCGCGTGCCCAGGGAAGTGGCCGCGGGTGCCCTGTGGGGACTGTGGGCTCCGCTCCCGGCAGGCAGTGCTGTCACCCAGCAGCATCCTGCCAGGATCTGCACCGACCCTGCGCTCAGCGCCACTCTGCTTTGAATCAATTAACAGATATATTTGGAAATCTATTCCCTTTGTAAGCCACTTCCTCTGTGATTTGCCGATGCATTTTTAATAAGAATGTTATGCAATTGCTAAATAAAACTCCTTCCAGAAGTTAATTGACCAGGACAGATTTTCCATTAAAACCGGGCTGAAGCATTAATTTCTGTTACTGACTGAGAGCTGCAGAACGGAGCTGTGGGGGGGGTTTCTGCACCTGCTTGTGGGACCAGAATGAAGCAGCCACCAAACCCGTGTCTGCTCCACTCAGTTCTGCCGGGGCGTTGAGTAGAATAAGAATAAGAATAAGAATAAGAATAGAATAGAATAGAATAGAATAGAATAGAATAGAATAGAATAGAATAGAATAGAATAGAATAGAATAGAATAGAATAGAATGGCATACATGTAGCTCAGTGGGAAGGGATCTTCAGAGACCATCAAGTCCAACTGTCCGACTGCTTCAGGCCTAAACAAAGTTATAGCACATTACTGAGGGCATTGTCCAAATGCCTCTTGAGCACACCAGGCTTCGGGCATCTTCCAGTGTTTAACCACCCTCACAGTAAAGAATTTTTTCCTAATATGCAGTCTAAGCCTCCCTGGCTCAGCTTTGTGCCATTTCCTCGTGTTATAATGCAATTCCCTCATGAGTTAAGCTCTCGTATAAAACCTTTAGCCATTTTCACTACAATTGTGGTGAAATTTTACTTCTCATAATCCATTATAGTAGAAGCAGTGATTTCTTTTTCATGCTTAGCCTTTCTTCAGATCTGACGATGCCTTGCAGAAGACACCAGACACAGTACATAAAAAACTGATTGCTCTGTGGGGCTGAGCAGAAGGGCTCACATGGATTTCCAAAGGAAGTTTGGGAAACTACGCAGTTGCTTTATCTCCTCTGGGGACTGGATTACTGAAAACCCCACTTGCAAAGACTGCAGCTGTCCCTAGTGGGAGGAACAACAGCCCAGAGGCACGGGGCAGGAGCCAATGCTGGTGATGCTGCTGCTGCTGCTGCTGCTGGTGCTAAGTTTGTAATTCCTGTACTGTCAGCCCCATGGCAGGCAGGGCGCACTGCATTCTGCAGCCCTATTGAGGGCTGCAGGCCACTGTTCCCATCCTAGTGTTGGGATGCAGGGCCTGGAGCCCACCAGCCCTGGGGGCTCAGCGGGACCTCAGGCTGCGAGGGGACACCCCTGAGCAATGGCAAAATGGGGTTGGGGTCCACCAGAGAGCAGCGAGCCCCCACGCAGAGGGGGATCCTGCAGCCACTGAGGGTGCAGGAAAGGAGGAGAAAAGCAACCTTCACCCCCTGCTGGGCTGTGAGCTGCTGCTCGAACATCCACGCTGCCCCCTGGCCCAAAAAAACACACTCACCCACCCTCTGAGGAGGGGGTGTGCAGGTTTAGCAGCTTGGCTGCTTGTCCCCCTCCGTCCCCATGGGCTGCCTCAGCCTCTGCCCCAGCAGAACGGAGCAGAGGCTGAGCTGGCTGCTTCCCGACGTGCTGCTGAGTGCTACCTGTGGTGTGGGAGGTGCAGCGAGCTCGCAGGGGGTGGCAGCGAGCAGCCCCCACGGGGTGGTCCTGGGGCACCCACAGAGTGCTTGTGCTGGGGAAGCCACTGCATCAGGCAGCAGGGCACAGGCTGCACAGCTTTGTCCTGGCCTGGCAGCCCTAATTTGGAGCCGTCCTGTGCTCCGCAGCCCCTGGGCCACCCTCCTGCACATGGGCTCTTGATGAGCTCCTCAGTCCTGAGCATCCCCAGGCCTCAGGACATCCTCCTGCCTTGCTCAGTGCCCAACTGCTCCAGCCCCCCGCGACTCCAGGAGCACCACGCACCCATCTCTCATGGGCTCTGCTGACCTGCAGCCCTCTGCCCACTCTGCTCCCACTGGGACAGGGCAGCGACACCCCCAGATGGGGGGATGCTGAACCAGAGCTCAGCCAGCGTGGCTCAGGGACCCTGTGCTGCTGCCTGTGCCCCGCTCAGTCCCTGCCTCCAGCACCAGCCCTACTGAATTCCTCCTGGCCACAAGGGGAAGGAAGAGCCTTGTCTGAAGGTACAAGGCAGCATGGACCTATAATGTCTCACAAACACCACTAATAAGTTTTTGCAAGCCAGATGCACATTCATACAGAACTCAGCACTAAGCTGTATTTTCTGCTAACTGTGGGTCACCTAACCTCCTCCTGGCCCTTTTCAGCATTAACTCCACAAACTGCTGCCAGACACAGCCTTGGGTTAAGACAATGCTGCCAGCTTATCTACTGGGGGTCTAAGTGGGGCCTAAAATACTGAACTGCAGTTGTTACACCTCTGGCTCTCATCCTTACTCCCTTCTGCTCTGAGACAAGAGAAGCACCATCCATACTGCACACCACTGCTCCTCTTGCTCTCCCCCAGATGTGGGACCAGAGTCCTATGAGGCCTACTCAGTTCTGATAACAACTCCTGACTGCTGGAACTGTAAGCAGCTCTCACCCCCAAATAAATCTGTAGGAGAAGCAGTTCCTTTAGCATTGATTCCCATTCGCTCCAACTGCTGACGCACTGCATCCTTGCAACTGTGCTTACACCTTTGTGTGTGAAAACACCACATGGCATCTTCCTCTTCAAATACACATTTAAGCTGAGAAATGATCTTTACATTCACAACCACCTTTGTTACCACCGAGTTTACACTCTAAACCAAATTATTATGTAATCTCCAATCTGTTAGCTCCTGCAGCTACGCCAGGGAAGGTGAAACAGCATACCCAGGATCAGCTTAGAACTGGGGTCAGAACTCTGCAAAACATGACTGATATCAGGCAGAGAACGTCCCTTCCTCTTTACTGGGCATTGACCCACACATTTAACATCCAGTTTTGCTCAGCCTGCCCTGTAACACAAAGCCTGGGACAGCAAAAGGCAGTGCTCTTCAGGACAGGCTGAGAGCTGGCCACACGCTACTGAGGACCACTCGCTCGCTAGGACTAGCCAGATTGTGTCAGTTCCACAAAAAAAGTCACCATCCCCACTTACTGACAAAGGCACAAGCATTCCATGACCCTCACTTGTGCCAAACCTTCACCTCTCCTGACCAGGGAACCTGGAATATCAGAGCAGCGTCTCTGTAACACCCTCACATTTCCTCAAGAACAGCTCACCCACTTCTGGGGTCTGTGGAGTTCACGTGTGCTGTTGCATTCCTGTACTATTAATTTCACATCATACACACAGGGTAGACTTTTATAAAAGCTTTATTTTTCCTGATTACGCTGGTTTTAAAACTTCTGGAATTGCTTCTTGGTGCCAGCAGCCTTTGTGACCTTGAGGACGTTGAAGCGGACAGTCTTGCTGAGGGGACGGCACTCTCCGACGGTGACGATGTCCCCGATCTGGACATCCCTGCAAAGACAACACCAGCATTGCAGCGGCTGTGGATTTCCTGCATTCACACCTGATTAGCACAGACATCTGCATTACGTGATGCTAGAAATGCTGCTGTGTAACAGCACTGAAAGGGGCCTTGCATACTTCGAGCTCTAAGTCCAGGAAGTACAACTTGAAGCGCTGCAAAGACGTGTGCTAAGAAAGCAGCACTCCCTGAGCTGCCTCAGGCCTGTCACTCCACATGAGCACCAACTCAAGACAAGACCAAACACAAGCTTTTCACAAAAGCAGGATGAGCGCCAAGCACCTGAAGGGAAACCCTTCAGCCATCAGGAGTTTCCCCTCGGGTCACAGGCTCGAAGCACTCAACCCGACTCACCTGGGCTAGCATTCATCTCACCCAGGTTTCCCTGGAAACCCTGCGCTCCATGGATGAGCTTAGGAAGCAAACCACAGGCAAAAATGCTTTGAGCCTGTCCTCATTGGCCTCAGCATTTACTTTGGAAACTTCAGTCCCAAATGTTTTGCCCTTTTTCAAAAAAAAAGCTGTAAGGGTGCATGGCTTCAGAAGGCAACAGGCAGACTGACCAGAACATGTCTGATGGTTCAGCAATTGCCACTGGCATTGTCAGCAGCCTCCTTCACCAGCAGGGGCTCTGAAGACCATCGTGAGATCAGACATCACCACCAGCAAACACGTTCCAGGTCAGAAGCAGCAACAGAACTGCACTTGCCCCACTGATGCGCAGCCCCCTTCTGTTTTTAGGCAGAAGCTAGGTGCGGCAGCACGCACATTGGATACAGGACTATCAGGCCCCTGAGCACATGGCACTTCTGCACCCCTGCTCTGCGTGGGTCAGCACTCTGCACAGCCACTGCTGCACCGCAGGGCTTGCACGCACCTGAAGCAGGGGGAGAGATGCACAGACATGTTCTTATGGCGCTTCTCAAAGCGGTTGTACTTGCGGATGTAGTGCAAGTAGTCCCGGCGGATGACAATGGTGCGCTGCATCTTCATCTTGGTAACCACACCTGGGGGCAGGAGGGAAGGTGACAATGAGCACAAGCAAGGACACACCGACCGTTAGTAAGTCAGCCGGGGATCTGCACGTAATTAATGGAGAACACTTTCAGACAAGCTATCCAACATCAGCAGTGCGGAGCAGCACCTGACACCTGAAGGCAGTGCCCGACAATTCTGGTAATTTCTCCTGCCCTACCTCAGTAAGTTATAAAGCATCCTTTGAGAGATGCTCTAAAACCCTCATTCTACCGGGATGAAAAGCTTTTCTTCTCACCTATCAAGCTACAGCCTCCAAGTTTGTATTATGAATTAAATTATTTTTTTGTATTTTTGGTGACTTTCTAAAGCAGTCTGGTACGCTTCCTAGCACCATCGCTCCCTGCACTACCTGCTACTGCATTATATCAACATCAACACTGCAGCATGGTGCAGCTGGAAGGGTTAGCACCAGCAACAGGTCCTTGCTGCAGGCATCAGCAAAGCCACAAGGGCATCGTCGTCAAAGCCCCTTCACCATGAGGCTTGGAAGACCATCGTGAGAATGGCATCATGTGCAGCTCAAGGACCACAGCTGAGCTTCCCAGCAGCTCCGTACTGACGCTCAGAAGTCACGGGCTTTGTATGCTCACCACAGCAGTGGGTAACATGGCCGTGTTCACAGCATTACTCCTTAACAAGCTTCACGACTCACCTGACAGGATTCGGCCACGGATGGAGACATTACCAGTGAAGGGGCACTTCTTATCAATGTACGTGCCCTCAATGGCCTGCAAAAAGAACCAGTTATCAGTGTTGGGTCAAACAGTCCAGGCAGTGCAGGGGCTCAGTGATGGTGGGGAGGATCCATAACGACCCCAGCCCACGAGCAGACCCACGTAGCCCCACAGCAGGCCCCCCACAGCTTTCAGGGCACGGCTGCCCAGGCCACGAGCCCAGGAGCGGGGCTGAGGCAGCGCTGCGGGCCCAGGCGCTGTGGGGAGGCCGGGCCTTACCTCCTTGGGAGTCTTGAAGCCGAGGCCGATGTTCTTGTAGTAGCGGGGGAGCTTCTCCTTGCCGCCCTCGCCCAGCAGCACCCGCTTCTTGTTCTGGAAGATCGTGGGCTGCTTCTGGTAGGCCCTCTCGGTCTGCGGGGGGACAGGAGGGCATCACGAAGGGCTCTGGGCGCGGAGAACCCCCCCGGGACCTCGCTGGGACCCCACCCCCGCCCCGGGGCCCGGCTCCTGGCTGGTAGCGGGGGCTCCCCCCCGGCACCCCGGGGCCCCCCGCCCGCCCGCCCGCAGGCCTCCTGCCGCCTCCGCAGCCACTCCCCGGCACCGGCCGGCCCGACCCATGCCGGATGGCAGCCCCCAGCCCGCAGGAGGCCGGGTGCAGGCCGGGTGCAGGCCGTGCCCAGGCCCCGCGCCCTCCCCGTGGCGGCGCGGCCCCACCTGCGTGTCCGCCATCTTGAGCCGCGCGGCGGAAAAGAGCCCGGGGCTCCGCGCGGCGCCGCTTATCCGGCGGGGCGGGGCGAGCGCCGGAAGTGGCGTCACGATTTGGGGCGGGGCTAGCGCAGCGCGGCGCGGGGCCCGCCGTGGTGGTGGTGGGGGGGGTGCGGGGGGGGGGGGAGTGGAATGATTTAATTGGGCTTCGTCAAGGTCCCCTTCAGAAACTGTTAATAATTTTACCAGGGTTGGACCGAAATTTGAATTTTCCACCAGTCCTGGTCTCCCGGCATGCAGTGGGGCGCCTCGGGAAACACAGTGAATCTATCTTAGTTTAGCTTTATATAAAAAAGCTTAGCTTTTATATAAGAATAGCAGTGTAATATTATTGTGATGCAAATAAAGTTATTTTAAACCAATCCCGTGTGGTACCCTGTTTACAGCACGTCACACAATTAATCAGCTGAAGATGAAGGAGAGGATAATGGCATTTTAGAGCTCTTTTAAGAGGCATCCTGTTCGTCACCCTCACCGCCTCGTCAGGGGCTGAGTGCACGGGGAACTGTCACTGAAGTCAAAGTCACTTCCAGCAAGGCAGAGTTAATTTCTGTGGATGTTTGACTCTCCCAGTGCCCCTTCCAGCACTAGAAATAAGGAATGAGCCGGAGCCCAGCAGGAGTGAGGTTCAGAACGAAAGGCAGCTTGAGAGTAAGCCCCAGTGGAGCTCCTTGCTCAGGGGCTGCTGATGCTGAACACATGGGACTGGTGGGGGGCCTGGGCAAGTTCACAGAGCAAAAATCCGTCTGTGTTTCCTAAATCTGCATCAACACCAGCTCAGGAGGTCTCTGGGGCTGAAAGTCCTCAGCAGCTGGGCACGTTCAGAGGTGTCACAAGTGCTTTCTCTTCCCCGTGCTCCATGGAGCTGTGGCGCGGGGCCAGGTGGGCCCCTGGCTCTCGGTGCTGTTCTGCCTGGCAAATGGATGTGCTGCTCCCAGCCTGCCTGCACCTTGAGCAGGATTGCATGCCCTGGCACATGGCAGGGGACAGGAACGTTTCTGAGTTTTGGTCAGCGGGCCATGGATCTTCCTGCGGCTACATAAGGGTCTGGGTGGGCTCTTGCCCTGGAGCCGCTGCGGTATCGTGGTCTGAATGGATGGCAGGGAGACCGCAAGGGTTTTTATATGGATTGTCTTCAAAGTCTTCAAACTCTCAGGGGGAAAGCAACATGAAAAGGTGATACGTAACTAAATTCTCCTGAAAATTACCATTAATTACTGTCTCCACTAATTACCCATAAGCTGATGAATAAATAAAGAATATAGCATTGCATAACTCACCTGTATGACACTGAAAATGAAACTGAGTCATATACTGCCTTTAACTCATCAAGAATTGTAAAGAGTAGGGGAATAAAAGATGATAGCCCTTTTTTTTTTTTTTTTTTTTTTTTTTTTTTTTTTTTTTTTTATCCTTTAGATGGGCAAACCTGTGGGTGTCTTGCAGCATTCAGATCAGCCTGCTGCCAGTGGGGAGCAGCTTGCCCCTGGGTGCAGCGGCTGCAGCAGCAGGCCAAGAGCTGGGTCCACATGGGCAGAGCTGTCTCAAGACCAGGGATGAAGCTGGTGGTGTCACACTGCTGAGCTCCATTGATTTAAAGCAATAAAAAGGGAATTTCAGACAACAGGATGATCAGAAGCCCAGCTGTCAGCAGCTGAGTGCAGCGCTGTGGCTGTAGGGTGGGTGAGCACCGGCTCCCTGGATGGGGTGAGGGGTCTCCTCTCCACTGTGCTGGTGCTGGTTCCTTCCTGCTGATCCTGCAAGCAGCTGTGCATTTCAAGATAGGGCTAAACATTCCTTTCAATGGCCCTTGGCTGGAAACATCTTCAGAATATTGCGTAGGGGCTCAGGAAACGGCAGAGCACAGACTATGTCTGGCCAGAGAGGACTTTTTCCTCTGGGCATTGTCTGGCCACACAAGAGACCACAGATCCGTACTGCCGTTATGGAGAAAACTAGAGGATGCTTCACCAGCTCCAGAAGCTGGGCTGAGAGCACCAGGGACGAGCTAGCAGCAGGTGTCTTCTGGCAGCTGGAGGGGAAGATCTGAGGTGCTTTGAAATGACACAGGAAGGAAACAAAATTGTGCTTGTTGTATGACCTGCAGTGTTAGGTTGTGAGACAGATTATGGAACTGTTTTCCTGCTGGTTGTTTGCAGCAGACCAATAGCCACTGAAAATGCTGTGTTTGGGGCAGCCAGATCCTCTCCCAGCATGCAGGTTTGGCCTTTGGGGTACCTTGAAGTGCATTTGTATTGCTATGCTTCCCACCACTCTGCACCCTGCCAGGGGCTCCAGCTGCCCGGGACACCAGTCCCACATGTCCCACCGGTCCCACATGTCCCACCAGTCCCACTGGTCCCAAGGGTCCCACGGCCACAGCCCTCGGGCTCTGCTGTGGGGCAGAGCTTCCCTGTGCTGTGCCTGGTTGTGTTGGTCGGGGTTCTCAGCCCAGCAGTGCTGCAGATGGTGAGGGTGCTGTGCTGGGGGTTGGTGCATGCTGGGGTCCAATTGGAATGAATTCAATTTGGTTCCTTTTTACACTTGATTAAATCATACAACCACAGAATGGTTTGGGTTGGAAGGGACCTTCAAGATCATCTAGTTCCAACCCCGTATGGGCAGGGCCCCCTGCCCCCAGCCCCCCCCAGCCTGGCCTTGGGCACTGCCAGTGATGGGGCACCCCCAGCTCCTGGGGGCAGCCTGGGCCAGGGCCTCACTGCCCTCAGAGGGAAGGATTTCCTCCTAACATCTAAACAAAACCTACCCTCTTTTACTTTAAAGCGGTTACCCCTTGTCCTATCACTGCCATCCCTGATAATGTCTCTCCTTCATTGCTTCACGTTTTCTGCTGGTGACGTTCCTTGGGTGATCACTTCATCCACACGCTGAACACTCCCAAGCACCAAACATCAATAGCACTGTGTGCTCATCACGTTTTATTTGAATTCAGTTCTGCCAATCCTCTTTGTTACGGTGTCACACGTGTCCCGTTTAGACCTTTGTCAGGCCGTTGGTGCTTATTTGGTGCTCACCTGGCATGACCTGCCCAGTCCCCTTGTCCAGCTCCTTGTTCCAGGCAGGGAGTCCTCCTACCATCTAATCTAAATCTCCCCTTATTTTAGTTTAAGACCATTCATTGGTCTTAGTGACAGGACATTTATTCCTTGTCCTGCCATTGTCTCACTGAGCAAAAAGTCGCTCTCCACCTTTTTTATAAGCCCCCTTTAAGTACTGAAAGGATGCCACGAGGTCACCCCGGAGCCTTCTCTTCTCCGGGCTGGACAGCCCCAGCTCTATCAGCCTTTCTCCACAGGGGAGGTGCTGCAGCCTCTGATCAGCATCGTAGCTCCAAACCCTGCGGGGCAGGGCTGTGTGCTGGGGGCAGCACCCTCTGCCAGGGAGCCTCTCTGAGCTCGCAGCTCCGATGGTGTGAGTGCTGCCGGGCAGGGGCAGGGCCCAGCGCCCCCCACCAGGATTCCCAGGCTGAGGACTCGGTGGGCTTAGGGGCAGGCTATCACGGACCTCCGGGTATGGGCACCCATTGAACTCTGTCCTGGGCAGCTCGGGTGCTTTGGTCCTGCTGCCCCTCGGGCACACCCCACGTGGACCCAGCCCACCCGTGCTGCACGTGCTGGGTCCCAGCAGGGCAGGGATGATGCCAAGACCTGCGTTCTCAGCAGTGAGGGCTTGGTCATGGTGGCTGGGACCCCATGACACCCCCTTTCCCCACCCTGCCCTGCAGCTCAGCTCTTGAACAGTTATTTTTTTCCTGGGTCTACAGTTCAGTGTGATTCCAAGGCTCCTGTCCCTCTCTGAAACACGGGTGTGACCCAAGGGTTTCTCTGATAACTGGGAAATGGCTAGGACGGTTCCAGTCCTTCAGAAGGAAAAGCAGGAGAAGGCAGAGGACTGTGGAGCGCTCAGCCATAGCCCAGTCACTGGAAGGAGCACGGAGCGTGTCCTCTCGTGATCCCTGTATCCAAACAGGCAAAGCGAGGGGAGGCAGTCGGGAACAGCCAGCGTAGATTTTACCAGCGGCAAATTGTGCTTGACCAAGCACAAAGTTAAGGCTTAAAGTGCTCTAAAGCAGTAGCCCATTAAACATTTTGCCTGTTATCTTCCTGCCATCCCTCCTGTTAACGTCTCATTAGGTCTTGCAGCGATTGTTAGCAGCCCTGATGATGAGGGTTTGCAAAGCAGCAGCTTCACATGCTCCTGGCACAGCTCTGTGCTTGAGCAGACCCCCAGTGCCGAGCGGGCACTGGGTGGGTGGGGGGGATGCGAGTGCTGCCCGAAGCCTCCCTCTCTCTCCTGTCTTCCTGTGAGTCCGGGAGCTCCTGCACCACTTGAAGGGGACGGCTGGCATTGATGGCATGCTGTGTTGAGGAGCACATCACATCCTGGGTGAGGCAGTGCAGAGCCAAAGACGAAAGAAAAGCTCCCTGGGTGGTGCAGGCGCCGTGCTCCTGTGCTTGCCCCTTTCCAACCACCCTGGCTCAGAGCAGGGAAATCGCCTGAGGGTGGCCACGGGCTCAGAGATGCCTCAGGTCTGGTGCTGACTTGGCTAGCCAGCAGTCTGAGGGAGCCTTCCTGCCAGTTACAGCAGCTGACACGTGGTTGCTGGTACAATCACAGAAGCACAGACCCATTATTGGAAAAGACATTAAAGTTTCCTTTGTGACTGTCACCCTGACCTGTTAAGTCCCACCACTAGCCCATGTCCCTCAGTGCCACATCCACACATCCCCTCAGTACCTCCAGGGATGGGGACTCCACCACCTCTCCGGGCGGCCCATTCCAATGCATGCCCACTCTCTCCATGAAGAAATTCTTCCTGACATCCAACCTAAATTTCCCCTGGCACCACTTGAGGCAGCTTCCTCATGTCCCATCACTTGTCACATGAGAAAAGAGACCCCCAGTAGGGACCTCCTGAGAAACTGGAGAGCCTTCTGCACTGTTGCTTGTGGTCTCTATGTCGGAACCCACACCCTCCTTGTCTGTTGAAGCACTTTGCTCTTTCTCAGTGTGAGTGCGTGGCTGTGCTCCTGCAGGTCTGTGTGACAAGGTTTGTTGGAAAGTTACAGGTTGTCACATTGAAGACCTAGTGAAATTAATGGTACTTGTATGACCTTAGCTTAAACCCTGACGCTTGTTCAAATATTCCAAACCTAAAATATTGCCAAAGGCTCAAAAGCAGTCAGCTCTAGCACATCTGCAGGGGCCAGTAGCTCACATAATGCACCTGAGCAGGGTGAGAAGGCCAGAGCTCGTGCCATACTGCACATCATTTATTGTCCCATCCTAGTTTTATTTGCCTGAAGTGTGTACCTGGACCTTGGGTAGACTCAAACTCCTTCCTCTAGACATTATCATCTGAGATTTTGAAATCTAGCAGATTTAAAAATTAATTTGTAGTGGCACTTTCTCCACAACGTGCTTAGTCCTGCAGGAAGAAGGCACAAATGCATTCTTCAAATGATTTGCAGCCTCGGCACAAAGATGCAGTTAAGTAGGGCAACAGCAACTGAACAATCAGCAAAACAGGTTTATAGGTTACTTACACAAAACTACAGCCCAGCTGTGGCTGTGGGCTTTGCACTGTAAAGCTCTGTCAAAGACACGGGTGGGGGGGTCCCCCACTCTTGCAGCCCCTGCACTCGGATGTGGTGCGGAGCTGTCCCCTGGGGAGGAGAGCACCGTGACTGCTTCCTGGCTCACATGGACGTAGACCCTGTCTTTGAGGGAAAGCAGCCAGACAAAGCCTCCTGCGCACAGCCTTCCCCTCCAGCCAAGATGCTTCAGGCTTCGTGGCGGATTTCTTGTGTCTTCACTCCACAGGAGTACCTGTCTCAGCCCTGGCTGCTGTGGCAAGATCACAGAACCCCCGGGTGTGACCACGGAGCCGCTCGCCCAGCCCCACGTCCCGGCGGCTGCTGGAGCCCCCGCGGAGGAGCCCCCAGCCCCTCTCTGGGCACCCGCCCGGCACAGCAGTGCTGCCTGGGGCCCAGAGGGCACCTCCCGGGCTCCAGGCTGGGCCCGGGGCCTCTGCTCCTGGCCTTGGGCACCCCTGGCGAGAGCCTCCCCCGGAGCCTCCTCCCCTGCAGGCCGAGCAGCCCCAGCTCTCGCAGCCTCTCCTCACGGCAGAGGTGCTCCAGGCCCCCCAGCTGGCTGGTGCTCAAAGGGGCCGTGGGCCAGGCTCCCTGCCAAGCTGCTCTCCCCTCACACCCTGCAGGTACCCTCGGGATGGGGTCACCACATGGGCTCTATCATCCCAGCACTTGGCTCTCACCATCAGCTTTCATACTCCCTCTCAGCTGGTCTGCTGCGTGAGCTCTTGTGTCAGCATGCCCCCGAAACAAAATCCATCCGACTTCCCACTGATGTTGTCCTGGAAGTCTCGTAGTGGCTTTTAACCAAGAGAACAGAGCCCGCGGATTGTTGCCCGTGGTGCTGCAGCTCCACAATCATGATCTGTTTGTCTGCTGGACTGTTAACATCAGCACGAACGCATGCAGGCAGATATGTTTATCGGGAAGGTTTAGGAAATTAGGGACTGTCTGGAGATCTTCAGAGGAAGGGATTGCATCTGTCTGGAAATTTCTTGAATGTCTTGAAAAAGAAGCGCTGCTGCACTATATGCCAACAACTTGATAATCCAATTTCAAGTTCATAAATAAAGCTTTGTTCAAAAGTTATTTCAATTTACCCTGTACCCAGGTACAGAAACACCATATTGCACATTTATTGTTCTCTCTTAATGTGTGTCTGCAAGGAGGGCACAGACAGGCTCGATGTCTGAAGTCGGTTATTGCAGAGGAGAGAATGCCATGGATGAGCACCGAATACAAATGTAAGGGGAATTAACTTTTTCTGTTCTAAAGTTCAGACTTTCAGATTCTTTCCAGTACACAACTTGGCTTCTATCTACACACTTATATGCAGGATTATGTTCTGCTTTGAGGGTCCCCAAATACAGTGCTTCTCCTTTTCTCAGCAGATGAATGCAAGCAGCAGAATAGATGGAGCTGTGCATCCTTGGAGGGGACACGGGGATTTGTAGTGACTGAGCAGGGGTGGCACTGGGACAGTCTGGCTTCTTGGTGACTATGCTGCTGTTCATGAGATTTGGCTGTGGTAGCTTATGATATAATTATTTTGTCC
This sequence comes from Aythya fuligula, assembly GCF_009819795.1. Classification (NCBI taxonomy): domain Eukaryota; kingdom Metazoa; phylum Chordata; class Aves; order Anseriformes; family Anatidae; genus Aythya; species Aythya fuligula. The sequence goes on along the minus strand of NC_045559.1, from coordinate 206,746,642 downwards.
CCCATTGCTGCTTCTGCTATGCAAATCAATGGTTCAATCACCGTGAGTCTGGACATGCTGTACTGAGTGCTTGTCCACGTCTTCATGGATTTTGGAAGGTGAAATAATACTATATTGACACCTTAACATTTTTCATGAAAACTTTGGTCAACCTAGTTTGCCCAGAGAGGTCCTGCAGTCTCTGTGCTTGGAGGTCTCCGAAAGCTGCCTGGATGTGGTGCAGAGTGGCCTGCTGTGGGTGGCCCTGCTGGAGCAGGGTGGGAGTGGATGGACTTGCCATCCAGCGGGGCACAGTGGATGGGAAACTTGCAGAGAAACCTCTGCGGGTCTTCCTCTGCTGGCCCTGCTCCTCCTCGCTTTCTCCACTGCCTGGTCAGCTGTCCTTCACCCAATTTTCCCCTTGCTCTACCAAACTGCTCAATGCAAGCTTCTTGGAAAGGCTGTTCCTTGATGAAGACCCCTCTCCATCCTCCCTATCCCCCCTTCATATTTTGTAGCCCATTTCCCCCCTGTTCCTGGACCTGCCTCAGGCTTCTCCACTGCAGTGCTGTTGTGGTGGCCCCGAGGCCACCTCTCGTGGCAAGTGCCGAGTGTGGCAGGGGTCTGTCACTGGGGGGAGACCCCAGGGCGGCCGCTGTGATGGGCAGGGGTGGCAGGAGAGGCAGCAACGCCCATGGTGAGGTGAGGTTTTCTGAATCCCCTTTGGTGCAATACTGATGGTGGTGCTGCCTGGCTCCCATGGCACCAAGCCCTGGGACCAGTTTGTCCCCACGCTGCCCAGCCACCCAGGTGTGATGCCAGCATCTGGCAGTGCCCAGAGCCCCACTGGCTGCCGGGGAGGCTGCCATCACCTCCCATGTGGAAATGCCTTGATCATTTTGTCCTTGGAAGATTAACCAGAGCCTTTATTCGCCAGAGCAATTAGTCCTTTGCCTTTACTCCCGTGCTTTCCTTAAGCAGATTTATCTGGCTGATGTGCTGCTCTTGCGAGTAATCCCAACAAGCCCGTTTGTAACAACCCAATTATAATTCTTATCAGAGACAGGTGCCGTACAGGAGGTGGGAGGCTGACTTATGTCTGCACCCTGCTTGCTCCTTGCCTCTCCTGCCGAGCAAGGAGCATCAGCAATGGCAGGGCGAGCAGCCCCCATGTGACAGCGCTCACTCCTAACACCCAAAGCTGTGCTGGCTCTGCCCTGCTGCCCCGGCCAAGCCCCTGCTGCTTCCCCTGTGTGGCTGGGACATGGGGCTGCTGCACTTTGGAGCTTTGCCAAGGCTCTGTGCTTTCCTGCTCGTGCCGAAATTTACAGAATCTGCAGTGTCGAGGACAAGTGACAAAAAGCACTTCTGGAGGCGGGGGCCCGGCTCTTTGCTCTCTAAAATCCTTAGCTGGGGCTCTGGGGATGGGGGAATGTGTCCTGGAAGCCTGCACTGCCCAGTGTGGTGGCAGCAGCCGATCATCACCCGGGAGGTCCCTGGCCAAAGACGCTTCGCTGTGGTGGGCACGCGGCAGGAGGCTCTGTGTGGTTCCTGGGGACCCTGCCTGGCACGAGCAGAGCCCAAGAGAAGCTGGTGGCTGAGGGCATAGTGTGGAGCAAATGGTGTCTGTGCCACCCCAGGCATGGGAGAGTGGCAATCTCATTAATGGCTTCAGTTTTAGGGTGCACTTGATCACTTTTCTGTCTACGTCCAACTTTCCCAAGGTCAGGGATCTTCAGATAAATTTTGGAATAAATTCTCTCGTCTGGAAACTAAATTACCCCACACTGCACTTATTTCAGCTCCTCTTTCCCTCTCTGCCACTTGCTGCTCTCTTCATTTCAGCCACCGTGCTATGGAAAATGAATTTACTTGCCTTCAGACTGACCATGCTCTGTAGTCTCCAAGCCTCCTCACTGACATCCCTTTGCTACAGCATAAGCCCGCATAAGCCCTTCAGGCTGCCCAGCATGGAGCTGCCACCCCAACAACGGTGGGGCCTGCACGTGCCTCCATCACCCTTCCTGTTGCATGGACAGGCTGTGCGTGTAACCTTTGGAGGGGCAGAGCCCAGAACTGCCGATACAACACTTGGAGAGGATAAATTGGCATTTTTTAAAGGCCCCTTCCTTGTTCCTGCCTCCTTTCTGTGCACATGCCTGTGCCTATCCGTGGCTGCCCACGCTCCTCCTGATGCCACCACGTGCAGCACCCATCGCAGGACAGGACCCGGCTGAAACACAGCATCCCCGTGTGCTGTGAGGGGCATGGGGACACGGGTGCTTTCTGAGCTGCTGCTGCCGCTGCCAGCGTCCCTGGCCCCAGGCAGTGCTGGCTGGGTGCTGCTTGGCATGGGACAAGGGAGGATGGCAGTGGTTGTGCTGCTGAGTGTCAGGGTATATCCACAGATGTATGCGTAAGGAGGTGTGATGTCTGAGGGGTTTCTATCAGCTCTAGGGGCAGCAAACACACCGCGCATCTATTGACGTTTACTTGGCTTTAAAAGCAGAGCTTGTACCAGAAGAGAAATATAAACCACGGCTGAGGAGTCAAACAGAAAGCACAGATCAGAGCAATAAACGGCAGAGTAATGAAAGACATTTCCTCTGGCAGCAGGCATGATTCAATAAACGTGGATGGCAGCGCTGGTCCCTGCGGCCCCATCCCAGGCACAGCCCCATGAGACTGCGGCCCCTGAGCGCTCAGCCTCCTGCAGCCACAACACCCCCCGGCGAGCTCCCTCCACCTGCTGCAGGCACCAGGACGCTTCCTCTGGTGGCTCCCAGCACCCACACGGCTCCGTGGGGGCTGCAGTTCTGTCCGTGCCTCTGCGTCAGGGTGCGTTTGGCCAAGGTCTCGCTTTTGGCACCCATCTTCGTGCAGGTTGGCGTTCTCCAGAGGCAGCGCTGGGACGAACCCCCCCGTGCTGAGCTGTTAACCGCAGTGTGAGCACTCGTGCTGCCCATGTGCTAGATGCAAAAGTGCTCAAAGAGGGGTTCGGGGACAAACAGCCCTGGGCCACCAGTGAAGCACTGTAGCTTGTATCTCAGGGACTAAAAGTTTCATCAGCACAAGGCAGTGACTTATTTCTTTATTTCCAGCTCCTCCAACATCAAACCCAAACGGGTTTAATGAGGCTGTGTTTCAAAGACTCAGCGATGTGCATGATGGCCACAGAGCAGAGGTCACTTTCCTGCTGGGTTGTGCCTTGGAACTTCCCCTCTGCTCGCACCCACGTGTCCCTCTGTGCACACTGAGGTGGCCGGGGCGTTCGTGTGGTCCCACAGGTGTTGCAGCCCCACAGTCACCCTGCGGCACCTGAGCACCAGAGGTGAGGGAAAGCAGCGCTGGTTGCAGGGCAGTGCTGCCACCTGGGCACAGCGCTGGCCACGGGGCTGCTCCTGTGTTGCTGCTCCCCTGCCCAGTGCCATCGTGTCCCTGTCCCCACCACGGCGGGCTGTGCTGTGCCTGGTGTCGAGAGCCAGCCTCAGCCTCCACGTGGAGATGGGGGAGAAGGCTGCAGTCTGGATTTTGTGCAGCCATCAATTGCTTTAGGTCTCGGGGCTGAGTTTTTCTTAGAGAGGTGCCCCAAGCCTGTCAGTGCTCGAGACATTTGGACAATGTCCTCTGTAATATGCTTTAATTTTTGGTTAGCCCGGAAGTGGTCAGGTAGTTGGGCTAGATGGTCTCTGGACCTTCCAGCTGAACTGTTCCGTGCCATGCCATGCCATGCCATGCCATCCCCATCCCATCCCATCCCATCCCATCCCATCCCATCCCATGCCATCATTTCCTTTGGTCTATGTGGGAAGGTTTGGTGGGAGGTTGAACGATACAGATGACAACACACACCAGAGCCAGCACCCTCACGGTACAGCTCCAAAGAAGCAGTCAGGCTCCAGGTGACACTGCTGCTGAGGCAACATTTCCTCCATCTCCAGCAGCAATGTGAAGTAGAGAGAATTCAGGGGAGGTGTTTCATGCAAGCAGCACCAGAAGGTGCAAAGTCGTACCAGAACAGACATCAAGGTAACAGGTCTGACATGAAGGTGTGAGAGCGGCTGTGATAATGCAATAGCCCCGGCACGGCTGGCAGCGGCTGGCTGCTGCCAGAAGCCCAAGCAGACCTTGCGTTTGTGGCTCTTGGGGGTAATAAAAGGGCATTTCATCAGCCAGCCTGGCTCAGCACCTTGTTTGTGTCATTTATCCACGATGTTTTTCCTCTTTTCTACTCTCTAGGAGGAACTGTGCACATGTACCAAGTGCATTTTAAAAGATTAATAATTATTTAATAAATTATTAAAAATGTGCTTTCTTGTGGTGCTGCACTGATGGATGCACTTTTGTCGTGACAAATACCCTCCTGCTGAGGTTTTCAACACAGAGCCTCCGCCCAGAACATGTTTTAAGTGTTTGTGATTGAATTGTTGTTCTGTGACCTTCCCTACCACAGAGAGGCAGGATGGCTGCGCTTGCCCCGGTGTCTGTTGCAACATCTTTCTTCAAAGAGAGCAGGCTAAATATGAATTTTGAAAAGCAGCAGCTGAAAAGGTCAAAATGATGTTATCCGTCAGTTTAAATTCATTGAGTACAGTTCCTGCTTTTTACCAAGAAAATACTGCTGGTGGAGGAACAGCGCTAATTAAAAAGCCCATGAGATGTGACGAAACCACTTTGCAGACAGCACAATGAAACATTTATCAAGGCAAAAAAATGGCAGGAGCATAAGTGACTGAGGGTAATGAACGGGTCGTCCAGCGTCGGATGAGGCTCGGTGCTGAAACATAACACAGCATGTGCCGTGCAGGGGAGCCTTTCCCTTTCCCTTTCCCTTTCCCTTTCCCTCTGGTGTTGGCACGAGGATGTGACTGTGGGGTTGGCACAAGCAAGGGGTGAGCTGGTGAGCCCAGCAGAGCTCCACGAGGGTCTCGCCGTGTTTTGGCCTGGTCCTAGGGCCAGGAGCACCTCTTCCATCACAGTGCCACATCCTGGGGCTTTCTTCTGGGAAAACTGGAGAAGCAGTAATGCCGTCCTCCGTAAAATGCCTGCTGGTCACTTTGGGGTTGGTGGTCAGCAAGAAACACAAATAACCTGTCTGCCTTCCCTCTGGGGGCCCCATCGGCCCTGGGGCTGGGACCACCCCTCGCTTGTGGCTCTGTCTCGTGCCCTGCCCCGGCCGTGCTCAGGGAGGAATTTAATGAGTTAACTCAGTTTGGTCGGGTGCTCTCTGGGACATGGGGGAGTGCTGTGCTGCCAGCAAGAGCTCCTTTCCCTCGCTGCACACTGCTTGGTGTCAGCATCCTTGTGGCTGTCTTTTTTTCCACCAGGCTTCCAGGATGCTCATTACACCGGTGCGTTCAGCCAGGGCCAGGCATTCCAGCGTGCGTTTCCCAGCCCCATAGCAGCGCTGTTGATGTGAGCGTGTTGCTGTTTTGGTTCTCTTCTCTGCACTTCTATCAAGTGTCACTCTACTTCGTTTTCATCCGTTCCCATCCTTCACTCGAGGACTCTCTGTTTCTGTGCTCCCCAAGCCACAGCCATTTCCCCTGACGGTGCTGATGCTCCACCACGCTCCTGACCCATTGTGGCTCCCCTCCCGCTGCCCCCTGCTCTTCTGTGTTTGGCCTGGGGTCTGCGAGCCCCTGGCATGCTGCCTGCCGCGGTGGGCGGTGGATGGGTGCTGAGAGCACTGCGGGTCTGCGCCCTGGTGGTGTCCCAGGGAGAGGAAGCACCTGGGGGGGTCTCACTGCCACTGCTGGTAGGGAGCAGGGCAGGGAAGGGTGGGAGCGATACATGAACACACACCGTGGAAATGACCAGCCTGCACCAGCAGGTACATTATTTAATACTTGATTTGTCCCCGAACTATGTGCTCATATGCCAAGATTTCCCTACCAAGATGCCTCAGAGAGGACAACCCACAAGCAGCGTGGTGCTGACACGGGGTGGGCTCAGCGTGGCACTCAGCATGGCTTGCAGTGGCTCAGGGCACTGGAGAGTTTCTGGGCTCGCCTCTCCCCATCCCTGCCCAGCGGTGGCTGCAGGAGCTGGGGTCGGGTGTGGGTGCTGGTTGTGGTAGCAGCCACCGCTCTGGTCACTGGCACGTGGAAACCTTCTCACGGGGTTGTTTACGAGCAGAGCAAGGGTGCTGTGCCTGGGCAGCTGCACAGCAACTGGGAGATTCTGTTTTCATAAGGATGGGAGCAAAACAAACCGTGGGTGAGGTCACTTATTTAGCTCTTATTGCAAGTCCTACAGAGAGTGAACCCCGCCAGGAGCCTTGGAACCACCACGCAATTTGTGGCCAGTCCTGAGCTGTGCTTCCCTGCACACAGAGAGCAGTGCAGACAGACAGACAGACAGACGGGGCTGTCACAGAGCTGCCACTGCTGGGACAGAGCTGCAGGAGGGTCCTGGTTCAGCACCAGGGCTGAGCAATCCCGGTGCCCCGACACCACCCCAGGCCTCTCACTCTCTGGGACACAGCTTTCTCTGTGAATGGATTTTTAGATAATACCTTCTGGACTAATTAAAATTTGCTGCAGTAATTGGGAGATAACAACCTCAGCACTTATTAGAATATGAAGCTTAACAGCCTGATTATTACATGATTAAATTTCCACTGGCTATTAGAAATTTCAGGCATAATGCAAATTACGACACTTTCAACTTTGCAGAATATTGAATTGCTGAAAGACCTGGAGCCACCAAGTGTCCCCTCCACTTGGGACGGGAAGCACGAGCGCAAGGGTAACAGGGCCATGGTGGCCTCCCCTCCCCATCCCCATCCCCATCCCCATCCCCATCCCCATCCCCATCCCCATCCCCATCCCCATCCCCGTCCCCGTCCCCGTCCCCGTCCCCGTCCCCGTCCCCGTCCCCGTCCCAGTCCCCATCCCCATCCCCGTCCCAGTCCCCATCCCCATCCCTGTCCCAGTCCCCATCCCTGCCCTTCATATGGAACTGAAGCACCTCAGGCTGCCAGGTGGGGTGAAAGCCAAACAGGCTGGGAGCCTGCAGTTTTAGAGCCCTTCAGGTCCCATCATGGAAGCTGCTAAATATTTCCTAAGACAGGTGAAGGACAATATTCATCATTTCCTAGGGCAATGTCCATCATCTCTTGGGGCCATATCCATCATCTCCTGGGACAATATCCATCACCTCTGGGGACAATGTCCATCATCTCCTGGGACAATGTCCATCATCTCCTGGGGCCATAGCCATCATTTCCTGGGGCAATATCCGTCATCTCCTGGGACAATTTCCATCACCCTTGGGGACGATATGCATCTTCTCTTGGGGACAGCTCAAGACAGCATAGGGTCAGGTCCTGGGCGGGTTTGTCCATCAGCCTCCCACATGCAGCCCATCCTGCAAATGACACGGGGAGAGGCGCCCACGTGCCCGGAGATGTGCAGGGGCAGCCCCCACACTGCTGCGGGCTCTCTGAGCCGCAGTGCTGCAGGCTCAGCTCCTGCCCTGTGAGGGTGCTGCCCGGCAGTGCCCGCTCAGCTCTGCCACCCTGTGTGCCCGTGGCAGAGGCCTTGCTGCTGCTGGCGTCCCTGTACTGCCAATGCTGGAGCACAGAGACTCGGCGTGGTTCCTGTGTGGGGACAACGCTCACAGAGGTTCCTGAGAACTCTCCCACTTCTCATGCTGTCAGAGGGTAAGACTGAATGTGGAGTTTCACGCCAAGGGTCTCTCTAGCCCTGCAATCCACCACGCATGGCCCCTGAGGAAGGATCATGAACAGGGCAGGCACGTGCAGCTTTAGGCTTTTTAGGATTAGAACAGTTGAGCTGGAAGAGACCTGCAGAGACACTTAGTCTGCCTGCCTGACCACTTCAGGGCTAACCAAAAGTTAAAGCACTAATGCTGGCGTTGTCCAAATGCCTCTTGAGCAGTGACAGGCTTGGGACACCAACGACCTTGCTAGAAGCCTGTTCCTGTGCTTGACTGTCCTCACAGTAGAGAAAAGTGTCCTAGTGCCCTGTCCGACCCTCCCGTGGTGCAGGTCAGTGCTGTTCCTGTGTCCTGCCATCGGCTGCCGAGGAGCAGAAGCCAGCAGCTCCCCTGCACTGCCCTCCCAGGAGCTTTCCCAGGCCCCTGTCCGTTCCAGGCACCTCCTGAGCCCATCGCAGCCGATATGCTCCCTGCGGGCAGGGTGCCAGAGCAGACCACGGCCCTCGCTGTGTCACGGGCTCTCCATTCCCTGCAGGTTTGCTCCCTGCAGGCTGCCTGGCTGTGCCAGGGCACCGGGGCACAGCCACACGAGTTGCAGGGCTTTCTGCTCAGCCCCTGCATGAGGAAGATGCTCTCCCCGGTATCTGATGGGGGTTCCCCTGCTGCCTCTTGCACTGCCCCAGCCCCCAGTTTTGGGGCTCCCAGGCAGCAGTGATGACTGCATGCCTGTCTGACTATGCACACCCCATGTCCCTGCTCTGTGGGGCTGCATCCAGCTCCGGATGGGACCCATGCCCCGGTGACCCTGCCCCATGGCTGGATGCGCACACAGTGGCTCCAGCAGGGACTGGTGCCCGAGATTGGTTTCGCATGTGAATTTGGGGCTGTTCTTCCTCACGTGCATCACGTTGTGCTTATGCAGACTGGCTTTTATCTGCAGTCGTGAAGCCTGCTGTCCTGCAGGATCCCTCTGCAGTTCCCAGGATTGTTCCTCCTCTGCGCCACCCTGTGCTACTCCGGCTGACTGTAAATTAGCAGATAATGAAGTAGGAGAAGAACAGTATGTGTTAAGAGGAAAAATCAGATATCAGCGGAAAATGCAAAAATAAAAACAAACCCCAGAACAATAATGTGCTGTGATTAAGCTGCTTAAAGAAGTGCAAACAAATTGCAATAAAAATGAAAACAAGTGGTGTTTACAGCAAGCACCAGAAGTAATTACACCAAAAGCACCAAAAACTGGTGACATTTTTAACTCTTAGAGCAAACCAAGAGTGCCATTTGAAACAGAACACAAGTTAACATTGTGCTTGAACAAGCCAGTTTAAACATGCTGAATTAACTAATGAGAAGGTTTGGCTCTTAAAATTCCTCTTTAAAGCGCTGCCCTCACAGTGCCTGTGTTCACACTGGTGCAAAGAGGCAGCCAGGGAGAACCAGAGGCTGCTGAGGGCTTTGGGGAGGATTTGCCACGGGCAGAGGCTGAGCAAGGAGCCCACAGGCACAGTCCCAGCAGCAGGCTGGGTGCTGCAGCCCCCTTAAAACATGAAATTATGGCTCTAATTTCACCAACCCCACTGTGACCTGCTCTGTGCCGGGGAGGATGCTGCCAGGACTGCCAGCAGGCACTCTACAGCTCACGGGAGTGTCTCTTCACCACGCAGGTGTGCCTGGAAAATTACCTCTGTCGAACCGTCATCGCGACGGTGCCGTGTCTCATGGTGGGGCTCACCAAATACATTCAGCTTGTAAGTAATAATTACAAAGGCACGCTTCTCCTTCTGGCTGCTCTGCATCTGCCCAGAGTCAAGCTGAGATTTCTGTCTTGCTCAGGCAGAAGTAAGGACAGATTTTTGAAAAACAAACCTCAGAAGGAAGGGGGCTGCAGTCCCCCTTGGCTCAAGGGATGCTGTGAGGGGAGCCTGCAGCCCTGTCCTGAGAGGGGCACAGAGGGAACCGGCACAGGCCGTGCGGGGCTGCTGGGGGGACAGGGCTGAGGGAACCTGCACAATGCTGGTACTGCTCTGGGACGCTGCTGCCCTCAGTCTGCACCCAGCAGAGAGCAGGGCTTCGTGTTCAGCATGAGTCACGTGCATGCAGCTATACGAAACTCTTCTCATGTACGCTGTGGAAATATCTGCTGCAGGTAATTCATCACCTGCCAGGGCAGCAGTTCACATACGGATGCATACCACGAGACTTCCCCTGTGGGGCTGTCGTGCTGCCACCCCATCCACTTTCTGTGGATTCAGGTGTAGACATTTACGGCCCTACGCACTGGGCTAATCACAGATTATCCTGAGCTGGAAGGGATCCAGCAGGATCACGGAGTCCAGCTCCTGGAAGGTGCAGTGAAAGCAGAAAGCAAAGCTTGCCCGCGCAGGGGTCAGCCCTCTGACAGCCACTAGAGCAATGGGGAGCCCCCTGTGGGAGGTGTGGGGCTCGCCCCCTGCCCTTGGCCTCCCTCCTGCAGGCAAACACCTCGTCACCCACATCGGGGCCTGCTGCCCTCTTGCATGTCAGCCTGGGCTCCGGGATGATTTGGAAGGTGCTGGTTTGCCTCATTTATCCAAAATGTGTGAGTGTCTCAGCTCCCAGCTCTCTGCTGGGAGGGAAGGGCTTGGGTCCCTTGGGACACAGCTGGGGCAGACTCAAGCAGATTTTTGGCATATTGGCAGATACACCGGGTCTACCAAGTCAGCCACAGGACTGTGTTTTAAGAGAGCTGCTGAAGACCGAGGGCAAGGTGTTACCTTTGGGACTACGTTGGGACCACTGCATACACCTGAGCTTGATTCACACCCGAGCCCCATCTGCAGACTGGTCCTTGCTGGCTCCCGGTGTGCTGGGGAAGGGGAGGCGATGGAGGAGCAATCCTGTGAGCTCTGCATGCCCCAGAGGTGGCTGCGGCTGGCCACAGCAATGGACTCTTGGTGTTGGTGCCTGAGCTGGCCAGATGAAGGCTCTGCTTTTGGAGCTTTGCTGCTTCTCCCCTTGCAGTACGCTGCCCCAGGCACCGTGCCCAGGGATGGAGGGCTTGGTCTGTGGGCACCCTTCAGGGCGAGGGCTCAGCTTCACGAACCTGCACCACTGCAGCACCTGGACGCTGGCTCTACCTCACACTTTTCCCCCGTTGAGTGTCATGGTCGGTAGCCTGCCGTGCATGAGACAGAGAGCCTGGGTGGGGACCTGCCTGAGCAAGAAGGACTGCTTGGTCGGGCTGAGGCAGGTGGAGGCTTAGCATAAGCCAGGAGCCAAAAAATCCACATCCCAGAAAATGCCAGGGTAGAGAGCACAGCTTAAACCGCAAGCCAAATACGTGGTTGAGATTAAAAGCAGAAGGACAAAGAAAAAGGATTTTTATCAGCAGCCACAAGGTCTAAACACTCTGATGTCTTGCATATTAACGTAACCATGACTGTCACATAATAAAAAATACCAGATGTCACTAGATTTGTGAGAAGTTCCCACAGTTTGATGGCCCCCCACCTCGCCCAGGAGGGCTGTGCTGGCTGTTCCGTGGGATGGCTGGAGGACAGCCACGGCCTCAAGACAGGCAGATACTCCTGTTGTGATGAGAGCAAAGGCAGACGTCTCTTTCTTCCATGCACCCACAAATTCTGCCAGCTCCCACCCACAGCACGTTGCCCTTCCTCCACGTGGGAAGCATTTACTATTTCAGGATTATTATTTGTATCTTGGAGGTTTTCTCCTCTCTGCACTCCCCTCTGCTTCCTTGGCCAGGTGGATTTCCTTCCAGCACCCATACTGTTAACTGTCAAATCTGCATTTAATCACCTGTATCTGGAAGCACCAGAAGAGAAGAGCCCTGTGTCTATCCCTTGGCTCTAAGCATCCTCCAGGGATGGGCAGGAAGGGATGGCAGCCATGCTCAGGTCTAAGACATTGCTGCTGCAGAGCCCCCAGCATCACCTGCAGCAGCTCCTCCTTCCCCTCCTGGGTTTATGTCACCTTGCTGAGGCCTCAGCTGTGGAGCTGCCCCGTTTGCCCCAGCACAAGGGCTCTGAGCCCTGAGCATCCCAGCATGACGCAGACGCTGTGGTGCAGGACGGGCGCTGGGCTGTGGTGGAGGAGGCTGGGCTGGGAGCTCACGCTGTGTTCTGGCAGCAGGAAGGTGCAGGCGTGTTTTAGGTGGGTCCCAGCCCCTGCGGTGGATGTGGCATGGTCTGCATCCACCTGGCTAACTGCGGGTCTCAGGGGGTGGGCTTGCGGCCAAGAGGGACCTGCAGCCTGATGAAATGTCCCCATCCGTATAGTGGCCCCCTGGCTTGCTCACAGCCTGTCCTGTGGCGAGCTGCAGTTTGAGCATCGCTGTGTCTCTTCTGTATTTCTCCTCTTTTTTCTCTCCTCTTTCCTCTGCCCAGGCTTGACCAGACCTGGCTCAAGTTCTCTCTGCTCCCTGCCCCATCTGGCCTTAGTCCTTTGGTGCCCTGGGACCTGGGGGTGGGTGCTGGCCCCTGCAGCCTGGTCTTTTCCCACTGCACTTATCCTGGCACTTATCACTTGGTCAAACAGGAAGCCCGACCCTCAGATTTTTTGTTTTCTCCCACCAGTGACCTGGAATGGATCTGGCAGCTTTCAGCCTCCTTTATCCTCCTCCATACGGGGACCGTGGGGCAGCAAATCTGTTGTATGGAGTCAGCCCAGGGTCCAGCCAGCTCTGCACAGGCTCTCTTGACATTTACATCATGCTGGGTTTTTGCTGTGAATGCTAAAAATCAAGTTCAGCGGAGACAGGGACTCACCCCAGCAAGTGCTAAGTCCTGCTGGGATCTGTTGTTTCTCTTATGCTGTGCTTTATTTTCTTAGGTGTTTTAAAACAGAAGATCAAAGATCCCCGTGGCAGCTGCCAGTCACACAGGCTCCAGACCAGGGATGCTCATCCTTGTTGGAGTCCCAGGCATGGAGCAGTCTCATCTCTATTTCTGTCCCTTTTGGCTGCAGGTGTATCATTGCACTTCCTGGTAACCTGTTATTTGTCATGCCTTCATACCCTTAGCCTCCCCACTCCAGTGGGCACCTATTGCCTCCTGTGCCTGCTCTCAGGGTCCCCCAGTCCCCTGGGTGCCCATCTCCAGGTAATTTTCTCCTCTTTCACCCAGTGCTTTGCTGGGCACAGCATTCACACATGTTCTTCTGGCCATTGCCCATGTAGTTTTTTCCCCTGTGCTCTTACAGAGTTAAAAACACACAGATTGGTCAAACAGTGATGTGTACACCCTGCACAACACGCAACCTATGACCCTTGTATGTGGGCTGACTCTGTTTGGGTAACATTTGGGTGATGCAGGAGCTGGAAGTGACTGCACCAACAGCCCTGGCTGGAGGTGCAGTGTTCCAGAGTCTTGGTCACACTGAGGGACCCGACCGAAGCTGTGACCACATCCAAGCTGCAAGGCTGAGCCTGCGTGGTTGCTGCATGGCACGGGCAAGGCTCTAGCCTAGAGAGTGAGTGGGGCATGCACCCATCATCAGGGGGGCTCCAGAACATCATTGCTGAGGGATGGTTGTGCTGTTGTGCTGGAATCAGCTCAGGCAATGACAATGGAAAATGGGTTGCTAAAATTAACTGTGTGGCAGGGACATTTTTTTCCCTAACAAAGGACTCAAACCACTGTACTACCAGATAAGATGACAAAGAGTGAGAGACAGAGACAAAGCCATGAACCACAACCAGAGATTTCAGCTGCTGATGTCATGGAGGCAAGTAAATTCCTGCTGCTTCTGAAGATGTCAGTGCCTGTGTGCTTTTACTGAGCTTCAGCGCTGCTGTGGGATAGATCAACAGTGATAACGATGCTGCTAAAAATAGTGGCTTCCTAACCTGGGATACATATTTGGGCATTATAAAGTTTGTGTCTTTTGGTGATAAAATAAACCCTTAATATTATAATGTGGGAGCTACTCATGATGGAATGCACCACAAACCAGGACATGGGATGCCTCTCCCAGACCCTTGCTTCTGCAGAGACCTGCTGTGCTGCTGTGCTGGTGTCACACCGACTGCCTTCCTGTGGTGCTGGGGCCAGGGCTGTGCTGGTGGCTTTGGGAAGGGGAATTCATGCATCAGGACTCCCAGCCTGGGCACGGCCAGCCCCTGCCTCCTGCTGCTCTGCAGGGCCCTGTGTCTGCTGGAAGGTCCTGGTGCTTGTCTTGCCTCCACGGCTTTGCTGTGACTCAGGGCAAGGGGGATCCTACTGCTCCTGTGCAAAGCTCCCGGCTTGATGCAACACAAACCCTTCCACCAAGGCTATCAGGGCCCTTGCAGCACCTTTCCCCTTTGTGCCCTGTCTCTGCTGGTGCCCTCCTGAGGACCTTGGGCTTGATGGTTTTACTCTGGGGGATATTGCTGGCTGTGGTTTGGGTAGTGGAAGCCAGGGTTGGTGAGTAGTGCCCGCTCTGCTCCTGCAGCATGCCAGGTGTCTGTGCCGCAGCTGATACCCAGTGGCTTTGGTGCTGCCACCACTGAATGGCAAGGTCCGTTCAGGTCCTGGGAGCCGCCCATCCGCCTTTGGGCTTGTGCTGCTTTGTGCTGAGCTGCTTGCAGCCCGAGATGTCCTCTGTCAGGTTTGTGCTTCAGCAAGTGGCCTGGCTGCTTGTCACCACGGCAGGCACCGTGTAGCACCACTCCCAGTGCAGCGCTGCTTTTCAGCTGGGTCCTCCTCAGCTTCTTGTGTCCCTGACAGTGGAAATGCCTTGAAGTGGAACAGGATCAGCAAGCAGACGATTTCCGATGCCCATCTTCTTTCCAGTATTTCCTACCCAAGCAGCCATCTGGGCTGTGTTATCTGAGCATCATTAGTTATTGCTCATGTCTGAGATACAATCAGGTTTGTCCTGCATGAGGGTGATCCATTAGGAGCCTTTCTTGGTAGTGTTCAGAAATGATTCCCAGGCCGTGTTTACCCTGCTTGTTTCATGCAACACTGGACAAACATTGGCACTGTGAACACAGCATGCTGCTTGCAGTGCTCCGGAAGGCAGTTTCTCCCTCCTCTGTGCTTTTGTCCCCATCCAGTCACTGGAGGGGAAAGGAATCATCCAGGTGGCTCGGGACGTGTACCCAGTGCCCTCCAGTCTCAGCGTGACGCAAGCTGTCACCATTCACCTGGAGCTACCTGGGTTACCTGTGTCCTCGTGGCACATTACGAGTGGCCACCACCACACCCTGGCTCTGCAGGCACAGCTACGCTGCTGCAGCCTGTGGTGGAACACCGGTGTGTGGGATGGCACGGGGACACAGCAACACTGATGTACATGGCAACAGCATGCCCCAGCACGACTCTTACTGTGACACTCCATTTTCAGTGCTGTGGCTTTCCTTGTGGGGAATGGGAGTGCTGGGGTCTGATTCCCAGGCTCAAGAGCCCCGTGGGATGATGTCCGTGGTAGCAGCCCTGTCCTCTACGTGTCCACTGACAGAAAGAAACCACCAAGGAGGCTAGCAAGGGAATACAGCAGGTTGGGATGGGCTTGGATGGGAAAGGAACAGGCTGAGCACTGCTTGCCTTTCATGTATGTGAAGAAAAAGCTGTGACTGTGCCTGCCGGGGACTTGGAGGCTGGACAGGAGCCCAGCAGGGCCCCGAGGTGCGGGAGGCCCTGGAGCACCTCTGCCGTGAGGAGAGGCTGCGAGAGCTGGGGTTGGCTCCGGGGGAGGCTCTCGCCAGGGGTGCCCAGGGCCAGGAGCAGAGGCCCCGGGCCCAGCCTGGAGCCCGGGAGGTGCCCTCTGGGCCCCAGGCAGCACTGCTGTGCCGGGCGGGTGCCCAGAGAGGGGCTGGGGGCTCCTCCGCGGGGGCTCCAGCAGCCGCCGGGACGTGGGGCTGGGCGAGCGGCTCCGCGGGGCCCTGCTGGGGCAGGGGGCGAGCAGTGGCACCCAGGGGTGCCTCCAAGCACTCTGGGATCCTCTGGGGCTGCTCCTGGGACAATGTTCCCTGTCCCAGAATCCAGCACTGGGGGGACAGGGGATGGGGCAAGGGCGAGGGCCCAGGAACAGGGTGAGTGAGGGGTTTCTGCAGGCTGGCCTCCAGCTCCATGCCCAGCCTTGTCATTGCTAACAAACCGCGCTTCTGCAACGCGCTGAGCATGGGGAGCTCACGGTGCCAAGCCCCTGCGGGCATGAGCGTGGGTGTGCTGCCCTTCTGCTGGCCCCAGGCTGGGGTTTGGGCAGGGCTGCAGCTCTGACAGCTGCAGGGCAGTTTGGTGCCTGCCACCACAGGGGACCCCTGCAGAGCTGCCCTGCTCTGATCCCCTGCCCGGGGGCTGCTCGCACAGTGGCTGCCAGTAAAGCCTGCAGGAGGCAAGCCTTGGAGCTGCCTGGGGACGGGGTCCAGCAGCTCAGCCTTGTCCCCAGCTCTCTGTGGCTCCTGGCTGTGTTGAGCCCCGCTGGGAGGAGGACAGAGTTATCTGCAGGCCTGGGCAAGAGTGAGACCAATGGCAGGAGGGTAGGAAGAGGCCGATGCAGCCATGGCCACAGCACCCATGCAGGTGAGGGACGGTGCCACTGCATGATGCTTTGCTGGTGCTGCATGAATAAAAGCTCCATGTCATCAGCTGGCTGCTTTCGATAGTGCACAACTGCTGTTTTGTACCTTTGCAGCTTGTGGTAAGGGTGGTGATAAATGTGCCGTGGCAGTTTGTGAGTGCCGAGGTCAGAACAGACTGAACCTCTGCCGGTTACAGCCCTGCCCTCCAACCCAGCATCCGCTCGCTCTCGCTGCGTGCTCTCCACCTCGTGCAGGCAAAGCTCTCATCGGGAAGATGATCCTGAAAGCAAAAATAGCATCTTTGGAGCACCGGTGCTGTTGTTTCTCTGCATCTTTGTTCTCTTGACCTCAAGGATGTGCAGTGTTTGCTGCTGAGCTATTATGAGCTGTGAGCATCATGTTCTGCCTCCCCTCGCTTACTGTGCTCTTCTTCCATGGAGAAAACACTTAAAGGTTAAATACATACTAGTGGTCACTCAGGGAGTTTCTGTAGCTGAAAAGACAAACATAAAACAAACACCGTGCGTTTGGGCAAGGACTGTGTGAGGATTTCAGCGTTGCTCCCCAGAGCAGTAAAGCCCAGCTTTGGTGTTGGAGCAGGAGACAGGGCTCCTCCTGAGCATCTTTTCTGGTGTGAATGGTTCCCCTCCCTATAGAGAAAATGTGTAAAAGAAACATCAAAAGCACCAGCATCAGCCCAGTGGGGTTCTCCTTAGCTGGGTCTGTGCCAAAGCAGAGGGACCAAGTCTCATCCAGGGCAGTGTCGTGGTTTCTGTGCTCATGGCACACCGTGGAGTGGGAAGGAAAGTGTCACACGCCTGCTGTCCCTGCCTGGTGAGCTGCAGGTGCTGGGAGGAAAAAAGACTGTGCAATAAATAGTAATAATTAAAAATCCTTCCAAACAATGGGCTGTGTTAGTGTAGCTGGTGGGAACCAGCTGAGCCCTGCCTGGGAAAGTGAGCAGGTGAGGCTGCTGAGCACGGGCAGGGAACATGGACTGTGCAGAGCCTGTCTGTCCTCCTTGTCCTCCTTCCTCTCAAGCTGCCAGACTTGCTCCTGTCCCCACAGCCCAGCTGTGGGGCGAAGCTGCACTGAAGGTGGGGAGATGTGAAGTGGGGGGTTTGGAGCAGTAGACCGGGGCCTCCTGGTAGGTGCTGTGCCCCTGGGCTGTCCATGGTCCAGGGTGCAGCCCAGGGGGCTGCAGAGATGCTCCGGTGCATCACAGGCAGCCCCCAGGTGAGGTCTGAACCCTCTGGGGACCAAGCCACGTGCAGATCTTCACTGGTCAACGTGCCTGTGTGTGAGGTTGTGCCATGCCATCGGGGAGCAGGATAGAGCAGCCAGGCTGGAAGCCAAGGAGCTGTGGCAGTGCTCGCAGGCTGCTTCCCGAGTCTGACGAGTCAGAGCTCGCTGCAATGTGTTCTGCACACCGGAGGTACCCCAGCGAGCAGTACGAGGGTCCAAGCAGGGGCTGCGCCAGGATGCATGTGCCTTGGAAACCCATCATGTCCTGGGGGCTGGTGTCCCCAAGTCATGGCAGGCTGTGGAGCCCCCTCACCCCCACTTCTTGTCCCCCACCTCAGCACTGCATTGTGGCTGGAGCCTCCGCTGCCACGGTCCCACTGCAGCAGGTCTGTCCCTGAGTGTGGGCCGTGGGTCTCCATGGGCTGCTGCCTCTGCAGCATTTCTTACCTCGCAGAGACCTCTAGAGTCCACTCTCCTGAGCACTCAGCGTTTCTCCAGACTCATACACACGGTGCTGGCTCCAGAGGCTGCAGCACTCACAGAGCAGCTCTTCAGCCCCGCTCTCGGCCAAGCCCCTTGTGGCCCGGACCCAGGGGGCCCCACAGATGCCCCTGTGCATGATCCATGCAGGGACAGCAGGGGACACGGAACCTCCCCTGTGTGCTCACCCTCAGGGCTCCAGGGCCCTGACCCTGTTCCTGGGCCCTTGCCCCATCCCCTGTCCCCACAGTGCTGGATTCTGGGACAGGGACCATTGTCCCAGCAGCAGCCCCAGAGGATCCCAGACTGCTTGGAGGCACCCCTGGGTGCTGCCGCTTGCCCCCTGCCCCAGCAGGGCCCCGTGGAGCTGCTCGCCCAGCCCCACGTCCCGGCGGCTGCTGGAGCCCCCGCGGAGGAGCCCCCAGCCCCTCTCTGGGCAGCCTGTGCCAGGGCTCCGGCACCCGCCCGGCACAGCAGTGCTGCCTGGGGCCCAGAGGGCACCTCCCGGGCTCCAGGCTGGGCCCGGGGCCCCCTGTCCTGGTGCTGGGCACGTTTCCAGTGCCCACAAGGGAGTGGGATGCATCGCGGCTGGGCAGGTGGGGGCTGTTCCAGGGCTCCTGGCCACTTGCTCTGCTGCAGCTGCTGGCACTGAGCATGGGGAAGCAGCATCGGCAGAGCAAGTAGCTGGTGAATGGACGTGTCTGGGGGCAGGAGAGGCAGAGCTTGCCTGTTCATGGTGCAGCAACAGCACGTCTCTCTGACTGTGGCACTCTGGTGCTTGCTCTCCACTGGGAAACAGCAGCTCAGGAAGGGCAGCCGTTGTTCCTGGCTGTAGAAGAGACTGATACCCACCCTGGAGGAAACCCAACTTGTGCCGTGGTCAGCTTGGCATAATGCAGATTCCTTCCTAAAATGAGGAGTGAGGGGAATCTGAGTGATGCATGTTGAAATGCACAGTGCATACGAAGAGAGACAAAAGCATTTTTTCTCATTCTGGGCATGTCTCCCTTAGAAAATTTCCATGAGTACTGTGTTTGTTGTGACCTGCTACTGCCCTCCCAGGAGCCCAGGGCCTCCCCTCCACCCCAAAGCCATAGGGAGGCATTACCTGGCTGGGGAGGAGAGGTGCCTGGAGGGGGCAAAGGGTCCTGAAGGGATGGGGTGGGTCAATTTCTGTGCAGGGATCTGCTCAAGTGTTGTCTTCTCTGGCAATAAAGCCTTTCAGACGAAGTGTGATAAGCAGGATATATTCATTTCCTGCTCTGGAAGATCCCACCAAAGATAAAGGGCTTTTAAGGTGAAACTTACTTTGTGATGCCAAGGTCTTGGGAAGGAAGCTGGGCACACAGCCCTGTTCTGCTCAGCCCTGGCAAGGCTGGAAGGGCCTTGATTCCCCCAGCATGATGCCAGCTGATGGCCTCTGCAAAGCTCTGTGCACCAGAGGAGCTGCAGAAGCTCCGATGTTACCTCCATCCCCATGTCTGCAAGCTCTGCAGGGTTTCAGGCTGCCCAGGCTCCATCCGCAGGGAAGCGGTAAGCAGGGACATTGCCTGGACCCGGGCACGGGAGGGATGAGGGGAAATCCCAGACTGGCACATCCCAGAGAGGCAGCAGCATCACCTGTGCTCTGTGTAGCGTTGTCCCTAGACCGTGCACCTCACCAGCTGCTTGTTGCTCCTTGGTAAGATGAACCTGCCACGTGTGCTCGGAAGACCTCCTGCACGTGCAGGTGCCAAGGTGCAAAGCATGGTCTGATGGGAGAGTGATCAGCGTTACCAGGGCAGCCAGCGGGAATGGGCACATTGCTGGCACAAGCCCTCCCGGACACTGAGCTGTTCAGGATCCTTGGAGCATTCTGCAGAAATGGAGTCTCCCTGGGACATCCTCGGGTGCCACACGCTGTGGTCCTGCACAGAGCAGGGCAGCAGCTGGGACGTGGCAGGAGGTGCTCGGTGCCCCCGTCCCTACACCCAGGGGCCAGCAGCAGCCGGCGGCAGCACAGCCCTGCCTGGCGGGGCCGATCCCTCCTGGCCCTGGTGGTCCTGGAAGCCCCTGCCCAAACTGGGAATTGCTGCAATGCTCCAGGAGCAGACCCCTCTTCCTGAGCAAACGCCAGCAGCAACTCGGCAGGACTGAGCGTGGCGTTACTGACAGTGTGCACAGCGCTCAGAGCTTGCCGAGTGTTCTCCGGGTGGATGAGGTGTGCAGCTCCTGCCCAGTTACCTTTTGTTCTGAGCCTGAGACACCACAGCAGTGAAACAGAGCAAGACACTGCTAAATGATGGATGCTCCACTGCAGGCCAAGAATTCACACTCCTTGGTCTCATCCAAAAAAATACAATTACTCTGAATCATTTTGCTTTGGTTCTAGGTGGAAAGAAATAATTAATTCATAGAGTCCTATGAGTTCAGGCCCATTTTTCTGCAGCATTGATGGATCTTGGACATGTTGGTTGCAGGCAATATCTGACTTTAAAATAACATTTTATTATTATTATTATTTTGCATCCTTTGAACAGAACTGTTGTTCCAGCTCCTTCTTTGCAACCATCACGTACTTAAAAAGGACTTTGCAGTAACGGTGCATTATAAATGATGCAGTCCTGGTGTTTCTGGGTTTCCAGCTGGTGCCAGTTCAGTCCAGCAGTTCAAGCTGGGCAGAAAGCTCTGCATCCTTTGCTGTTTTGCAATGCAATCAAGCCAGCTTGGTGCTTGCGGTCATTCTCAGGCTTTGTAGATCATTGACCAAAGGCTGCAGCCTGAGGGAGGAACCCCTCCCACAGAGGCATGGGACATGGGAAGCAGAGCTCAGAGCCTATTTTGGGAGGTTTCACCAGCACAACAAGACGGTGGCTGCTCCATGGGGGACACAACGTGACCTGGGCACCAGCACCCTGGCTGCAGGCACGCGGCTGGCTCTGCTGTCAGCCTGCAACGCAGCCTATGCCTGAGCAGGGAGAGCATGGAAACACTCACAATGCAAATGATGGAGAAGCAGGAAATGTCTTGACTCACCTCAAGAGCGTTACCTGTGGTTAATCTTTAATGCACTTGCAGTTTAAAGGCCCACAAGCTGCCAGGCTGATGCTCCTGCTGCGGCTCAGGATGGGGAAGGTCCCTGCTGCCCTGTGCCTGTCGGGGCTGAGCTCCCCAGTTGTGCTGGGGCTGCTGGGGTGAGTCGCTTTGTGCTCACATTGGCACCTGGGGCACCGCATCCCCTGTTTGGCAAGAACCAGAGGAAGTAAATTGGCAGGTGAGAGAAATCTGTTTTCATACCACTGAAAGGGGAGGCGTAAGGGCTTGCTGAACTGCTTTGACCATATGCATTTGGGCACCAGCAGGCTTTGGTGCCCAGGAATGTTCCCAGGCTCATTTAATTTACTATTCTAGATCTATCCTGCCTTTATCTGTCTCTGTTGAGTTATTACTGTGTTCAGTTCTGGGGCCCCCTGCACTAGAAGGACATAGATGTATTAGAACGAGTCCAGAGGAGGCCACAAAGATGATCAAGGGGCTGGAGCACTTCTCCTACAAGGATAGGCTGAGGGAGTTGGGGTTGTTCTGCCTGTAGAAGAGAAGGCTCCAGGGAGACCTTTTAACAACTTTCTAATACCTAAAGGGAGCTACCGGAAAGCTGGGGTGGGACTTTTTGTCAGGGAGCGTAGTGATAAGACAAGGGGGGTTAGTTTAAACTAAACTAAAAAAGGGTAGGTTTAGATTAGACTTAAGGAAGAAACTCTTTGCCGTGAGAGTGGTGAGGCACTGGAGCAGGTTGCCCAGAGAAGCTGTGGATGCCTCATACCTGGAAGTGCTCAAGGCCAGGCTGGATGAGGATTTGAGCAACCTGATCTAGTGAGAAGTGTCCCTGTCCATGGCAGGGGGTTGGAATTAGATGATCTTTAAGATCCCTTCCAATCCAAACCATGATATGATTCTGTGATTCTACATGACTTTAGTAATGGAAGAAGTAGTTGTCTAAATATTCATGATGTGCTGGAGGTCTCTACTGACTGATGTTTTCATTGGACTTCTGGCTCAGAGGACAACTTCCCTTCTTCATGAAAATGCTGAGAAACACCAACATGTCATGCACTCAGGTACCCACAGTTGGAATAAAAACAAAACCCTCTGCAAGTGTGTCTGAAGATGGAAGGTTTAGCTTTGGTCCAAATCAAATTAGTTTTCATAGAATCACAGCATGGTTTGGGTTGGAAGGGACCTTAACAATCATCTAGTTCCAACCTGCCTGCCATGGGCAGGGATGCTATTCTTTAGATCAGGTTGCCCAGGGCCTCATCTGCAGTTTT
Source organism: Aythya fuligula (assembly GCF_009819795.1). Lineage (NCBI taxonomy): Eukaryota > Metazoa > Chordata > Aves > Anseriformes > Anatidae > Aythya > Aythya fuligula. Next base: position 206,724,442 of record NC_045559.1, on the reverse strand, counting down.
TGGCTCTGTAATTCCTGTGGGATGAGCCGAAGGTACCCTTGTTAAAAACAAAGCACTTTGCATCATTTGCAAATAGACAAACGTGCTTCTATGTTGGAAATTCAGGAAGAAACAAGTCCAGCAGAAGTTTGAGAGGTGATAGCTGTATGTCAGTCACACCCAAGACACGTAACCATGTTGGAGCGAGCACAGTTTTATTCCAGTTTTAACATTTTCTACAAGGAGTTCTCAGAAATGAACTACTCACTGATCTGAACATATCAAGGCACTATTATTTTGTCTGCCTGAAGGAACACACACTACGACAAATCTGAGCATAGCCCGCAGGCTGTGACTGGGCAAATAACAGCAACTTTACAAGTCTTTTTGTAATAGTGCATAAAGCAGAGATAGATAGGACCTGGCCTGTTGCACAGTGCAAGAGGAGGGACAAAGATGTTTTTCTTGCAGACACAGTTCATGAGGTTGATGGGGAAGAATGAATAGATCTCTCCATACAGCAAAATGCACCAAGCGAGGCCCTGGCCTCATGAAGAGCTCAGTTGCAATTAGGACATTGCATGCAGTTTTTAACATGTCTGGAGGTGGGCATGGGCTGGCTTGCCAGGCATTTATCCTGTTGTCTTTCTTGTAGATAGCAGAATCATACTGACAGTGGGCACAGCAGCACCATGTATGAGCTCAACGAAAGCAGCTTTGATCCCATCACCTTCGTCCTGACAGGCATCCCAGGCATGGAGGAGTCCCACATCTGGATCTCTGTCCCCTTCTGTCTGATGTACATCACTGCAGTGTTCAGCAACTCCGTCCTCCTCTTCGTCATCATCACGGAGAGGAGCCTCCACGAGCCCATGTACCTATTCCTCGCGATGCTGGCTGTTTCTGACCTCATGCTTTCGACCACGACAGTGCCCAAGATGCTGGCAATCTTCTGGTTCAGTGCCAGAGAAATTTCGTTCGATGCCTGCATTACTCAGATGTTCTTCACCCACTTCAGCTTCATTGTGGAGTCGTCTGTCCTGCTGGCTATGGCATTTGACCGCTACGTTGCTGTCTGCGACCCCCTGCGGTACTCGTCCACGTTAACGCCCTCAGTGATTGGGAAGATAGCGGTGACTGCCGTGGTCCGGGGCTTCTGCATCATGTTCCCACCCATCTTCCTGCTGAAGCGGCTGCCCTACTGCGGGCACAACATCATGCCCCACACCTACTGCGAGCACATGGGCATCGCCCGCCTGGCCTGCGCCGACATAAGAGCCAATGTCTGGTACGGGCTGACGACGGCGCTTCTCTCCTCCGGCCTGGATGTCGTGCTCATCGCTGTCTCGTACGTGCTCATCCTCAGGGCTATCTTCCGGCTGCCATCCCCTGAGGCCCGTCTCAAAACCCTGAGCACCTGCGGCTCCCACCTCTGCGTGATCCTCATGTTCTACATGCCCGCCTTCTTCTCCTTCCTCACGCACCGCTTCGGCCACCACATCCCGGGTCACGTCCACATCCTCCTGGCCAACCTCTACGTGGTGGTCCCACCGATGCTCAACCCCATCGTGTATGGGGTGAGGACGCGGCCGATCCGGGAGCGCGTTGTCCGCCTCCTCTGCCCCGCCGGGCAGTGCCCCTGCCCCTGCCCCAGCCGGGGGGGCCTCTGCTGAGCATGGCAGAGGGAAGGGGGGGTGCAGGATGGGGCCTGGACTGCAGGGCCAGGAGCGGCTGCTCTTCTCACCCTGGAGGAACAGACTTGCCTAAGAGGTTCTGGAGAAGCGGAGGGTGATGGGGTTTCTGGAAACACGAGCTTGGCTCATCAGGCTGTTCATTGCTATTGGTTTCTCCTAAAGAAGCTGTCCCTGAGTGCTTCATCTGGCAGAGACTGGGGCAAACAGGTCAGGCGAGGAGCATCAAGACTTGTGCTTGCTCATTTACTGTTGCCTTATTTTGTTTGCTGTCCTACAGATTCATTTCTGTTTGCTCCTTCACTTGTTAGCGCCTAGACAGTGAGCACCTCGCTGCTCGTCAGAGCAGAGCCTGGGAAGCCACCCAGCACAGGGTGGTCACAGCGCTGCTTGCCGTGCTGCAGATAACAATCTGCCCTCCTGTCCTCACAGGCACAGCTTGCATTGCAGAGGGACCCCAGGACCTCCCACTGCTGAACGTGTTTACATGCTGAGAGCCCTGAGAGGTCTGGATGGGCTCTATTGCCCTGTGTTTAAAGGAAACATCCATTAAACCACAATGTCCAAAACTGAATTCAAGGCTCTAGTATGGACTGCAGAGAGACAGTGGTCTCCCACACCCCACACATCCCATAGGAGCATTTCTCTCTTTACAAAAACATTGCACTGCTGCAGAGCCCAGTGTGATGTATAGCACACTTTGAGATCCTTTCCTGCCCATCCTGCAGTCTGATGACCCACCATGTTGTTGCTGCACGTTCAATTTATCCTTGACCACCAAAAGATCTTTGCTGAACTTTTTGTTGTTCCTCTCATTGGTGTGTGTACCAGTTGTATCAATAATGCCTTGTTACCCGAGGTCTACCTAAGGCTGTCAGTAATACCTTGTTTTACCTGAAGCCAGTGGCGATCTGCCTTGATGCAAAGACACAGTGTGAGCACCAGATATTGCTGGAGGAGCAGCAGGGCAGTTCTGTACACGTCTACAATCAGAGTGTAGTTTCGTTATCAATCTGATCAGCAAGGAGAGCCCTTTTCCTTACCTCTTCCTTCCTCAGCAAAGACAATGCAGGCTTTCAGGGCAAACTCATCCACTGCTTCCCCTGCGGTGAATCTCATGTGGCAGCATCAGAGGAGAAGCTCTCGTCCCGGTGCAGTGAGCATGGGCACTGCTGAAGGTCCCATGGGCAGAAGGGAGCGGAGGCAGCAAAGCAGACCTCGGGGGGAAGCTTGCTGGAATTTCAGGTCTCCTGCTGAAAGGTCAGCGTGTTCTGCACCACTTTCAAGGTGGGCTTTTGTTGTGTCGTGATGAAGTGCAGGACCATGGTGACTCCGACAGCAGCAGCCACAGTCCAGCCAGGATGGGACAGCCTCTGGGTCAGCCTCATGGCAGGGCCCTGGTGGCTGTGCTGGCTCAGCCGTTAAATGCCAAAACTGCTGTAACACATTAGCATCGCTGGGGTGAGGAGGAGGAGGAGGACCAGAGCTTGGAGACCTTTCCTTCATGCTTTCCTTTGTGTTTTACCGGGTGGGAAGTTGAGATAAACACTTGGTTCTCCTTTCCACATTGCACCTATTTTCTACTCCATGTCTCATACACATCACTCAGAGGCAGTGGAGTCTGGGCACTTTTTAGTGCTGCTGTTGAGCTCAGGGGCTTCCTGAGTCTGGCCAGGGACAGCCTTCCCCAGCTGGGAAGCTGCCAAAGTCTTTTAAATGCAGTAATTGGGTAATTCGGTAATGTCTGAAGGCTCACACTCTGCAGTCCGGCTCCCACAGCAGTGCCAAGATCCAGCATGCTCTGGCCCTGTGTCAGCTGTAGGACCTGAAGAAGTGTCTGGTGTACTCGTGTCAATGGACCAGACCATCCCATGTTTCTGTAGAACATCCTTTTATCCCTGACCAAAAGGGCAGTGGGCACATCCCAAGCCCACAGCCTGACCGTGCTGCAAAGCCACTCCAGACCTGGGGAAGCTGCCCTGAAGGTGGATGCATGCCTGGACGCTGGAGGCATCTCTCTTGGAGAGCTCACCTTGTCTATGTGCCCCACAAAATCTTGTGACCCACACAAGGGGCCAGGAGCCAGTGGCTGGGGCTGGTCTGGCACAAGCCAGCACCCAGGGCTGAGAGCAGGAGCAAGGAAGGTCTGCAGGACCCGGCTGGCTCATGGCTGAAGGACGTAGGAGATGGCAGGGCTGCAGCCACCCAAACCCTGCTCTGCTCTGGGCATCCCAGTAGCACTACTGGAGCTCCAAAAGAGAGGGAAAGAATCACAATTTCAGAATTTAAAACAAAAAAAAAAGGTGTTTTACTCTGTCAGCATTATTTTTTTTTTTTGGGTATTCTCTGATTTCATCAAATTGGGGAACCCTGTGACAGGCAAAATTGATTTAATCAAACTGGGGAACCCTGTGACAGGCACAATGGAAATGAAAGTGTTCACTAAGAGCTGTTTGCTCTCAGTGATGATAACGGAGCTGGTTAAACAGCTGCTTGTATTGCTGGGCTTCTTTAATGTCCTCAAGATACATCTGTGCCTCTCTCAGCAAAAAGAAAGAATATTTGCACAGAGCAGTCCACATGATTTCTAATAGGAGACAGGGCTGTCTCAAAGGCAATGTGTCAGGAGAGCAAACTGGTATAGGCAGAACATGAATATATTTGGGCTGAAATGAGATGCTTTAGGGTCTTTGGGGCAGTCACAAGGGTTACAGCAGACTGGAGGCTGTGGTGAAGTGCTGGAAAGCTCATGACAGCAAGAGACGTGTTTGCTGAATCAGGGGTTTCCTCCAGCTCTGCTTTCCTACCTGGAAACAAGAACTGGTTGACAAAGCAACCCTCTGCTGCAGTTTTCTCCTGAAACCTTTCTAAGCAGCTCAAGTAGCAGTTGATCTGCCACCCAAATTTGTCAATATTAAAAGACAATTCTGTACCTTGGTGTCTTGGTTATGTGGTTCAACTCATGTGGTTATTTCTGCTGCCTTCTTTACTGCTTCCCTTTTCTTGCCTTCCATCATTGAGGAACTTAAGCACACGCTAAGCACAACAAATGTACATGCTAAGCACAACAAGCGTGTGTGCTCAGAGCATACCAGGCAGTGGTGCTGTGAAGGGCCCCTTTATAAATGCCCAGGAGGAGCCTCATTTCACAGATTTCACAGATTTCACAGAATTTCTAGGTTGGAAGAGACCTCAAGATCATCGAGTATCAAGATCATGCCATCACCAACAGCCTGGAGTTAGGGAGGAGGTGGCACTGCCTTGGGCAGGTGCTGCACAGGTGAGACGCAAAGCGATAGACCTGCTTCAAAGAGCTTCCAAACCAAGTATGACTAACAGAAAATGCATAGGGATCTGCAGCAATGGGTGACTGCTGGCCCACATGCTGCGTCTTGGCACCCCAGTGACGAGAACATCACCGATTTCAGGACCCGCTGACACCTGGACCGCTCCAGCGCGTGGTCCTGCAGCGCTCAGGGGAACCTCTCAGGGGCAGGCATTCCTGCAGGTACCCGCATTTTCACCTGGATTTACTAGTCAGCTAGGTAGAGGTGGGCTTTGTGTGTACCAGGCGAGTTCACTCCTTGTACCCTTCTGCTTCTCTGGCTTTCCAGGAACAGCTTAATGAGAGTGAGGACCCAGTTTGGAGCTCCCAGCCCTGGCACTGCTCTGCGCCCTGGATGGATGTGGTGGCTGGGTCAGGGAGCAGCCTGCATGGGAAAATGTCCCTGAGTCAATGAATCACCAGCTCAGCAATTAATGTCCAAAGGGCATGCATAATGGGATATTAGCCCGTTGATCAGGAAGATTTATATTCCTAACATGGTTAAAATGTTAGCTTAATAACTCACAGGAACTGTGAAGCCAGAACTTCTGCACTTTGAATTTATTTTCTCTCGACAGACCTATTTTGTTGTTGTTTTGGTTTGTTTTGGTATTTAGCTCAGTTGATGTGGGCTGTTTGTAGGCATGTTGGGACTGCAAGGACCCTTTCCTGGGGAGGAGATTTTGGAGGGATTTTGGCTGAAGTTGTTCGTAGTTGTAGCACATGTACAATGTAAATGGAATCTCAAAAACTTCGGGACATCAGGGGAAATCAATGGAGAGACTCAGTCCGCAGTGAGTGTGTGGGCAGGCTTACCACGCTTCCATGCTCGGGGGAATCAAGCACAGCCCGAAGTGGGACCAGGCTTTAGGTCTGTGCTGAGTCAAGCCCTAAGCATACGCTTTTATGGCGAATGCTCTTCAGCTGCATTTGAGTGCTTCACCAAACTGAGGCCGAGATAAGCACGGCATTCAGCGCGAACAAAGCCTTAAGTGTTCTCTGTTTAAGTACTGCATTTCCATTCCTTTTGCTGCCTCCTACAATGGTGCTTTATTAATTGTTCTTCATCTGCAGACTGCTGTGGGTAATAAATTATGGTGGCAAAGCTTAACAGTTTTACTGCACCTCTCCTCCATCATCATAATGTTAATTAATAAAAATCCCCAGAACACTTCATAACTGGCAGGCAATACATGGCACATCCTTGTAAGCTGTCCTGCCTTCACCGGCTTGCTCTGATGTATGGGAAGCCCCTGCTGGTCCCCAGGGGTCCTGGGCAGCGTGAGGCGGCTGTTCCTCTGACCCCAGTGCCCAGTCTGCTCAGGGTCTCTCTGCAGGTTTCTGGAGCAGAAAAATCCGTCCAGTAAGCCCATTGCTCTTCTTGGAAGTGAGGAAACACTGGAAATGAGGACAAAATCAGATAAAAAAGTTTGCAGCAGCAATGTTTGCTGATCTCCACCTCTGAGGTCCCAAATTCTCCATTCTGTCCCACAAAAAGCTGAAACAGGACCTGCTCACCAAGCACTTTCAGTCCAGGTGTGGCGATGACTTCCAAACTCACACCTGATGGACAGGACCTGGTTTGCCCCTGCTGGCACCTCCGTGGCCAGTGAGGTCTCAGCCTGTCCTCGCTGCCGGGGAGGGTGATGGAACAGGTCATCTTGGGTGGAATCGCACAGCATGCACAAAGAGGAGAAGAGGAGGCTCAGGGCAGAGCTTATTGCTCTCTGCAACTGCCTGAAAGGAAGGGGTGGGGAGCTGGGGGGCGGCCTCTGCTCACAGGGAACCAGGGACAGGAGCAGAGGGAATGGCCTCAAGTCATGCCAGGGGAGGTTCAGGTTGGCAATGAGGAGACATTTCTGCTCAGCAAGAGCGGTCAGGCCTTGGGACAGGTTGCCCAGGGAGGTGGGGGAGTCCCCGTCCCTGGGGGTGTTCAAGGAGAGGTTGGACGTGATGCTTGGGGACAGGGTTTAGTGGGTGATACGGGTGCTTGGGGGACAGTTGGACCAACCATAATGATTCTATGTTTCTGTGATCCTATGGCCCTGGGAAGCCTTCAGGAGCTAGGAGCAGGCAGTGATTTTGCACAAGCTGCCATGGTTGGGGGTGGAGGGGTGGGGGGAGGGCAGTGATGCTTCAGCTGATTCACCAAGGCTGCTCTGGGGATAATCCAGAGGTCTGCAGGGCTTGTGCAGTCCCCACTCAATTAGCACTACTTGGGGATAACGAGTTGGTGACAACCCCAGTGCTTTTGGGATGGAGCTAGGAGCACAACTTTCACTGCTGGACGCAGTATAACCACTGCAGGACTGCGTGGGGTCTGACTGGTGACCACCTAACACCTGAAGAGCACTGGCTTGGAGCTACTGCAGAAGTTCACCTGTAAATTTTCCATAGCCTCTAAAATAGCAGTCCCCAGTGCCAGGTGGTTCATCACTCTTTGTTCATGGTGCTGGCTCAACAGCACCCTGCAAACCAACAGCCACTCAGAGCCCTGGTTTGTGCTCTGTGGGCATAAGACAAGATGTAGAAGCCCCTGACACACAGCTCCGTACTCCTCGTGATGCTGTAAAATCCTTTCAGACCCTGGGCACTTTGATAATGCCCTGCTGCTGGTGGCTTTTAATTGCATCTCTGTTTATTGGATGAGGATTTCTCCAGATACCTGGCTGAGCAGGCACTGCAGTCTGGGGCTCTCCCATAAAGCAGAGAATTTGGGATGGAAAGGGCTCTCCCCTGCCTTTCATGTGCCTTGCATGCAGGGGATGCATTACAGACAGCTTTTGTACGGGCAGCCAAGGACAGGACTGATCCAGGTTCCTTGTGTCTCAATTTCATCCGTAGGTTCCAAGCTGCTCTGACTCCCTGAAGCTGGGTGCTCTTCAACCAGGATCCCTGAGCAGGATGGACACTGCACATGCCTTGTTTGTGGCAGTCATAGGAGAGTAGGGAATTCTCCTAAAAATATTTCCAACCCTGAAGATTTTTCAGTTACAACATAAATTATGGTCATATCCAAAAATGTCTCCCAGAGAGGCATCCCTGTGACTGATGACTCAGGAACAGATCTTCTGCTTATTTTGCTCTAGTTCCCAGCAGCTGCAGGCAGTTGGAGGCAGAAGACTCCTAACTTCAAAGGCTCAAAGAGCAGAAATGAGGCTGCCAAGCTCCAGTGAGGGGACTTGGACAATGGAGGGAAACCCTGGTAGACCAAACTGCCCAGCATTTAGCACTTCTAGACAAAATATGGTTCAGAAGGTAAGTGTCTGAGCCCTGAGCAGTGATAATCACGAGCTCTGCTCCTGTTTGTATCCTGGGCACCACTTAGCTGCTCTGAGCCTTTACTCCTATAATTACACAGCGATGACAGGCAGTGAAGCATTGCACTGAGTCATGCTGGTGACAAACTTGTCAGGGTCCCACCCTGCATGCTTCATCTTGGTGGGGATACCCGGGATGGAGAAGTCTCACACCTGGATCTCCATCCTGGTCTGCTGCATGTACACCGCTGCCCTCCTGGGAACACCGTCCTGCTCGTCACCATCGTGAAGGAGCATGGCCGCCACCAGCCCATGTACATGTTCCTGTGCATGCAGCGTGCGACCTGCTGCTGTCCCCTGCCACTGTACCTAAAACCCTCGGTGTCCTCTGGTCTCTCTCCACCTGTATCTCCTTCAATGGCTGCCTGGCACAGATGTTCTCCATCTATTTTGTTTTTGTGACAGAGTTGGCCGTCTTGCCGGTGATGGCCTTTGATCGCTAAATCACCATCTGCGACCCGCCGCAGTACTTGGCCATCCTGACACGCTCTGTGGTGGTGAAGGTCTGTATGGCGGCCTTGGCCAGGAGCTTCTGCATCATGTCCCCTGCCATCTTCCTCCTCAAGCGGCTGCCCTACTGTGGGCACAGCATCACACCGCACACCTACTGTGAGCACATCAGCGTGGCCCACCTGGCCTCCACCAACATCTCCGTCAACATCTGGTATGGGGTGGTTGCCAGCTTCCTCTCGGCCAGCTTGGGCGCTGTCTCCATCGCCGTGTCCTACACACTGATCCTCAGGGCACTCTGGGGGCCACCTGCCCCATGTGCCTCCCCCAAGGCCCCGCACACCTGCGGCTCCCACCTCTGTGTCATCACCATATTTTACATGCCAGCCTTCTTCTCCTTCCTAGTGTACTGTTTCGGCCACCAGGTCCCTCGACACGTCCTCATCCTGCTGGCCAACCTCTACGTGGTGGTGCTGCCCATACTCAATCCCATCGTGTATGGGGTGAGGACGTGGTTGATCCAGGAGCGCGTCGCTCACCTCCTCAGCCTGGGGGTCTCGTGCAGGGGGGCGCAGCTGTTCACTGGCATCGCCAGCAACACCTCCACAGCTCCTCACGGTGCACTTTGCAAGGCAGGCTCTGCCTGTCTCTATTTTCATTTTCAGCTGCATTCATCCTGTCCATGGCCTTTGGAAGCTGGGGTCAGGTCCAGGCAACATGTGGGCAGGCAGTCCAAAGGGGCTGGTGGAGGAGCCACCAGGCCTGCAAGGCTTCCTCGGCTGATGCCAGGCTCAGAAAAACAGAAGAAAAGCAACTCCTTCTGCCATGTTCCAGTACTAAAAAGGAGAAAAGGGATGATCGGAGGAATTTGACACTGCTCAGTTTGACATCAGCTCCAAATAAAGAAATGGAAAAGTGAATATGAGACTTGATCAATAAAGTGCAAAAAGGCAAGAATGCAATCAGTGGCAATCAGTACTTATTTCTTGTGCTTAGTTTCCATAGAATCATGTCATTTCATTTTCCAATGACTTCCGTATTTGGGTGATAAAGTTACCTGAGGGCTAAATAACACTGTATTTTTTTTCCCCACAACATTCAGATAAATAACTCATTATAACAAACAGATAGTCAAAGAAACAAATGATATGCCTACTTATAAATAAAGAAGTTGTTAATGGAGTTTGGCTAACTGCAAGGTCTTGATGCAGTGATAGTTCCTCACTGAGAGCTTGTTTTCCATATATTTCTGGGGAGATTCAGCAGGGATTTGACACCAGGTCTGATACTAGGTATGATTTTATCAGCTGTGTAGAAACAAGTATAAAATCATTGCTAATGAGGTTTTTAGATGATGCAAAGACCAACACAGCCATATTGTTGACAAAGGAGAGGCTGTTACACAGCCAAGTCAATCGAGGTGGATGCAAAGTCATGCTCGGGAGGAGCCAGGTGCAGAGCAGGGGCTGCAGCCACTTCCCCTCTGGGGAAACGCGGGGGGCTGAGGGAATGAGCACTTTGGTGGGGGCTCTTTGGGTGATGCTTGGCCGACAGGCTGAGTCCCAAGGTGCTCCCACAGCCATGTAGGGGTGATGGTGGCGATGAAGGCCCCTGTTCCTCTCAGCCTGTTCTCACGTCCTTCCGCCAGTTCCCAGCAGCTCGTTTCTGAAACCAGTAGGGAGGCTGGGAAGGGCCGTGCATGCGTGCTGCAGCCCCCTCCTCGTGGTGGGGAGGGAACAGGGAGGCTGGGGCTGTGGGGGCGTCCCGGAGGGACCCACTCCTTCCCAGCACACCCAGCACTGCCCAGTCCCCGTGCAACAGCTGTAGAGGGGCTCTGCGATAAAGATGGGGACAAAACGAGGTGGGGACCACTGGGAGAAAACAGCACTTTGAGCAGCTTTGTTCTGCGGCAGTAACGTCTGAGAGTTGGTTCAGTGTAAGGAGTATGAAAGCAGGGCATCTCACAGGGCTGTGTTGAGAAAGACAAGGTGGGGTGACCCCAGTGGAGTTACAGGCTGTGAGAAATAAACCTTCAGCCCTAGGAACTGCTGGGTGTCACAGCCAACTCATCTGAGCCCGCTGAGCAGACCCACGTGTGCCCACCTGTACTAGCTGTGTAGGTGCTCAGTGCAGGCAAACCTGTAGGGAGACATTTGATCCCAAAACCCACAGGAGCCAAACTGCTGCCTGACCAATGCAGGAGAGCAGCCTCAGCGATGATCAGAGGCACAGCACTGATGGGGTGCAGAGCAGGGCAAGGGCTGGACCCAGAGCTCTGCTCCGATGGCTGGGGCGCTGCAGGGATGCTGCCTGCACAGCACAAGCTCAGGGAACAAAGCACTTCTGACTAGTGACATGTTTACATGAATTTCCCCCCAGATCCCCATTGCTGGACTTGGTGGAGGACAAGCAAGTGAATTCTAGCCTGGCTCACCTGCCTGTGGCTCACATGAACCCACAGATTGCTTCAGCCTTGAATTGGCTGCCTGGGGAGGAGCAGGTGAAGGTGGGCTGCGCACTCAGTGAGGGGCTGGAGTGGTTCGTGGTGTGAGTCGTGCTGTGGTCCTGCCTGCTGCTCTGGGGTCATGACTTGAAAGACAGCAGAGATGTCTGGAGGGCAGGGAGGCAAGACAGACACGTGTGAGTGCTGGAGAAAATACTTGATCTGTAATGGGAGCAAAACATTAATTCCTGAAGAGATGTAGAGGCATCTTCATTGCAGAATGGCAGCCCCAGGAGAAAACATCTGATGCTGAGGATCACTGTAATGCCCTTGAGAATGATGAATTTGAATGAGTGGAAAATGAAGCCAGACATATTCTGATTAAAAGTAAGAGCATTATTTTGAATAGTGAGAATTATTAACTGCTGTGAGAAGCTCCTGAGAACAACAGTAGTCTTTCCAACAGTGACTATCCCAATCCAGATAATATGCCCATGTGGAGAACAGAAGTTATTTGGTACAAAGCTGCGCTCCCCTGAGCCCCACCAGCCCCTGCACCAGCAGCAGCACCGTGAGCCCTGACGGAGGTGCCTGCAGCAGCACCGCTCACCCGCTGGGGCCAGGCTGCTGCTCAAGCACTGCCCTGAGCAGGAGCAGAGACGGCCGTGGCAGGAGGTTTCTGGAGCGTGTCCCTCCAGGTCATGGTGTCCCCCCATGGCTACTCATCCCCACAAGGAGGGTGATTCCCTTGCTGCAGGGGGGGTCCCAGCAGGCGGCACCATCTGTGCTCTCCACCGAGGACGCACAGCAGCAAAAAATCACACAGAGGATGACTTTTTTTTTTTTTTTTTTCCAGCAAACCTAGAACTCAGAAGGGCTGGCAACAGTCTCTAACACAAAGACCTCTCAGGCTTGGTCACAGATAAACAAGGTCTGCAGCTCCCTATGGTGGAAGCAGCAGTCAGTTCCATGGTTTGTGCTGTCTGTGGACCCTGGGGGGCACCAGAAGCTCTGCACAAGCTGCAAGCACCAATTCTGGGTCAAGAAAATACCCCCTCTTTCCCCCCCCCAGTATGAACAATGTCTGAGGAGGAGCAACAGCTTCTAACATGCTGTAAAACCACAGGCAGTTCCTGGGACAGCCTCCAAGCCCAGCAAGCTCCAGAAATCAAATTCCAGGAAGAACCAAAGCTGCTTAGGTTAATGGCCCTCCTTGATGGGGAGGGAAGTGGAAGAGTGGCTGGAAAAGTCCTTCCTTCTAAGTAACCATCCCAGATTTACTTATCTCCTGATTTATTAGCGGAGAGGCACTACATAGGCACATTATTGGCATTTAGGATAAATATGGGATGCGGGTAGGGAAGAATATCCCAGCTGTGAGACTGCCAGGCTGCTCCCGGGGGTGCAGAAGGGGTGAGCTGTGGGAGCCTTTCAGCACGGAGCTGCGCTGGTGGCAAACAGGAGGAAAAGGGTGCCGTGGAGTGATAGAGCTGGTGCCAGCACAGTCTGGTCAAACAAATAACTGCAGAGGAGCTCTTTGTTACTGCAAGCAAGTGAGCTGGGGCTCTGGGTGTGCTCTTCACCTGGCACTCTGTCCAGAAGCAGAAACCACACCGCATCCTTCAGGGAGTTACCAGGTGACATGGTCAGTGTCCTTCAGGTGTGAAACAAGCTCTACAAATGGATGACTTTCAAATTTTTTATTTTTTGGTCAAAATAATACTTTTATAATTTATAAAATTGATAGCAACATCTAATAACATAAAGGCTACGAAAAAAAGACTGAACAAGTGAAGCTGTAGTTCTGATATGCACCCGGAGTTTTATATTGGCACCATGAAGTTTAGTCGCTGAAGTTTGCTGATGAAGAAACTGAGTGGCAGCCTGGGAACAGTGAGAAGTTTTTCCAAGCACCACATAAGCGGGAAATAAAGAATGGGATGAAAGGAGAAATTTACCTCCTTTTGGCTTTGTTTTGAAGCAAGCATTGGCTTTCACAGCTGAGTGAGGTGCAGTTGGTGGTGGTGGCGTTTCCTGGCTGAAGAGGGGAGGATGCCTTGGGCTCGGGCTGAGGAAGGGGGATGTGCCCTGCTCAGACAGCTGTACTCAGAGGGGTGTCTGGCACGGAGGTGGCACTGCCAGGAGTCTGTGGGGGGACAGTGCTGGCCTGGGTGTGCATGCAGGGCTGGCAGCAAAGCCTCGAGGGGACCCAAAGGCTGGCAGGCACCAGTGTGCCCCTGGAGCAAAGCTGGTGGGAGGGGTGCTCAGCAGTCCTGGCAGCATCACAGCAGGGCTGGTGGGGTCAGCCTGCACCTGGCCGGTGCACTGAAGTGGTGGAAGTGGTCCTGGAGTCCCTTCAGCCCAGATTTTCCCGTGTTGCAGTCTCCCTGTGTCCCTGAGACCCGGTTGTCTGTGCATGGCAGAGCCGAGGGTGCCCAAGCTCGTCTCCAGGGGAGGTGCCCCCTGCCCGTGCCCTGCTGGTCTCTCTGACACCAGCGTGATGTCACAACACGGGGCTGGCAGCGTGGCCGGGCTGCGTGGCCGAGGGGACGGGACAAGGAAGATGGGGCGACCCCTGGGGCACTGAGCAGGGGGAGCAGCTGTGCAACATCTGGCTGGTATGTGCACTCTGGGCGCACGGTGGGGAGAGGTGGTCCTTGTCCCCGTGTCACTGATCCCCCCTGGCAGCTGTCACCACAGCAGGCACCACTGCCACCCCTTGTTTCAGCTGGCAGCCATTGCCCCCCGTTGCTTCCCACCTTCTGCCAGTGCCTCTGCTTTCTGACAGACTGAAGCACAGCCCCGATCTCAAAGTCACCATGTCTGAAAGCAAAGGGGATAGTCAGCCTCTTGTCACCACGGATTCCTCAGATATCATCAAAGTGACTGTAAAAACCCTCAAACAGAAGGAGCAGTTTGAGGTTGCTCAGAGCAGCACCATCCAGGAGTTTAAGGAAGACATTGGCCAGCGTTTTAAAACTCCCCCTGATCTCCTGGTGCTGATATTCGCTGGAAAAGTCCTCAAAGATCAAGATACTCTGAGCCAGTACGGAGTCCACAATGGGGTCAGCATCCACCTTGTCATCAGGTCCCAAAAGAGACCACAGGAGGGCCTGCCAGATCAAGGAGCTGCAACCACCCTGATGCAGCCTCCCAGCTGCAGTAATTCCAATTTGTTCTTCTTGGAAAACATAGTTGATCTGCAAAACCCAGGCCTGAGCTATCAGGATTTGTCTGAGCTGTTGATGTCTGGCCAGGAAATAGTGGTGCAGACCATGAAAGAACTCATGGCTAGGATCCTCAGTTCAGAGCTGGATATGAACACCATCAACAACAACACGTTTTTGCAGGGGTTCCTCCTTGGGGTGACAGGTGTAAATATCCTAGGCCTGGACTCAACAGATGTGTCGGACTTGGTGAGCAGCATTGAAGGACAAGATGTGTTTGTGAATGGCTTGATAAGCGAGGTGGCGCAGAGCACCTTTGTGCAGAACACCCTTCTCAATGCCAGCCTTGTCAGGGACATCATCATGTCCAACCCTCAGGTGCAGCAGCTGGCTGAGCAAAATCCCGAGATTGGTCACATTCTCACCAACCCACACACGATAAGGGAAATATTAGAGGCCCACAGCAACCCTGCTGTAATGCAAGAGATGGTAAGGAACCACGATTTGGCCATGAACAACCTCGAAAGCATCCCTGGTGGGTACAATGCTCTGGAGCAGCTCTACAGGGAAGTTGAGGAGCCCATCCTGGATGCTGTGCAGGCACAGATAGGCAACAACTTGTTTGCTCCACCAGACAGTAACCTGTCCCTGAACGGAGCCCAGCTACCAGCCCGGACTGAAAACCGGAGGCCATTACCCAACCCATGGGCTCCGCAGTCCAACAGAGCCAGTGTATGTGACTGCGATGAACAACTGGCAAACGGCACAGACGAGAGTCTCATTGTGCTGAGTTTGGATCCTGCAGCAGGCGCGGTGGTCTCCAACTCAGGGGAGGCTGAGAGCATGGTGCAGCAGATAACAGGAAACGCAGAACTCATGCAAAACCTGGAGGATGCGTTAACAAACCCCAGTGGTCCAGCACAAATGCTGCTGAATAGCGATCATACATCAAGAGATGAAAACTCTCCACCTCAAGATCAAAGTGCACAGCAGCTACCGCCAGAGATGGAGAACGCTGAGATTTCGTCCTTGCTGAGAAACCCCAGGGCGCTGCAGGCATTGCTGCAGATCCAGCTGGGATTACAGATCCTCACCACAGAGGCACCAGATTTCATGTTGAGTTTGGGGGACTCACATGTGGAGCTGGATCTGGAAAGCATGGACGAGTCGACACAAAGCAATGAGTCTGAGAATGATGTAAGTTTGGTGTCAGAACAGGGTGAAGAAGAAGACCAGATAGAGATGGACGAGCAAGCACCACAGATCAGATATGAGAGACAAATGCAGCAGCTCCATGCCATGGGCTTCCAGGACCAACGTGCAAACTTGCAGGCTCTGATGGATGCAGAAGGTGAGATCAATGCAGCAGCTGAGATACTGGCAAAAGCACCGTCATCAAACAAGATACCATAACTGCTTCGTCCAAATGATGAACCTTGTTTGTTGATGATTGTGTTTCAGTCTCATTGTACACTAAAGGTAGCAAGGTGCATAATAAGAAGTTGTGTGCTGTAGCATTCTTCAGTCTATGAGAATTAATTCCCTCTTAGCTGCAAGGACATCCTGCATTCAGAAATGAGGGGTTCTGTGCTGTGACACGGTGAATGCCCTGCCTGAATATGGTGCTACCCATTTGCAGATAGAATCCAGACATATACGCAGGTGAAAAACATGCCAGAAAAAGACACCAGGGAGGGAAAATATACATTTTTTACAGGCTAGGAACTGAGCTCTGGGGATCATAGTATCGTAGAATCATTCAGGTTGGAAAAGACCTCTAAGACCATCAAGTCCAACCGTTAACCTAGCACTGCCAGGTCAACCACTAAACCATGTCCCTAAGCACCACATCTACGTGTCTTTTGAAGACCTCCAGGGATGGTGACTCAAACACTTCCCTGGGCAGCCTCTTCCACAACCCATGCAGTGAATATTTTTTCCTAAAGGTCCCCTGGTGCAACTAGAGGCCATTTCCTCTTATACTATTGCTTGCTGCTTGGGAGAAGAGACTGATCCCCACTCCACTACAACCTCCTTTGAGGTAGTTGTAGAGATTGATAAGGTCTCCCCTGAGCCTCCTTTTCCCTAGATGAAATAACCCCACTTCCCTCAGCCATTCCTCATAAGACTTGTTCTCTAGACCTTCCACCAGCTTTGTTGCACTAATGCTGAAGACCAAATGATAAATCAGCATGGCTCTCATATGGACTCCAAAAGAAATGGTGGCACTTTGAAAGCTGTTTGTTTGTTTGTTCTTTTGTAAAGGCCCTAAAGGAGAGAGGCAGGGAGTATCTGAGCCACCCAGCCTCATACCTGCCACTGTAGGCATCAGCTTTTCCTCTACTGAGCAAACTGTTTTGAAAGTCAATCTGTCATTTCTGCCACTGCTTCTCCTCTGGGAGTGAAGTCCAAGGGTTATGGTGAGGGTTATGGCAACTATCCATGCTGGTTATAACCTGGCTTTTCATCCTGAATATGTTCACAGCTGGTTTCTACCCACCTATCATTGTAGTTTTTAGTTTCATGCACTAGATAAGAGTTTCTCTGATTAACAAATCCCAAACGCTTTGTGCTTTCCCCAGCGTCACCCACGGCACCAGGGATTAAGATATCTTCTGCAAACCATTCCTTGGGATCAGGGCTGTCTCTTTGTAAGTCTTGTCCCTTTTGCTTTGCTGTGTGTGAGCCTGAGGCAGCGCACAGGGCAGTGCCATATGCAGCCATAATGCTTGTTAAAACCTTGTCTTTATAACACAAACCATGATAACTGATTGGGAGCTTTAGGGGTTTGATGCTGCAGACCTGCCTATAATGACTCAGAACTGTGGTGTTAGGAGATGGAGCTGCTGGGGCTGTGCTCTTCTGGAGCTTCTTCCCTTCTCCCAGCCCTGCCCTGGGTGAGCAGGGTCAGGATCAGGAACAGCCCAGACCCTGCCCTTCAGCACCTCTGCACAGTTCTGCTCCAGTCCCATCCCTTCCCTACCCTCCTGCTCCTGCCCCCCCCTTCTCTGCCCTTGCATCCAAGCACTGAGTCGTCTTCCTCTGGCTCCAGATTTCCCACTCATTTCTTTTGCAAATGTTTCTCTCCCAGCACCCTTCCTTTACAAAATGTCCCATGAGGGGTTTTCTACCCATTTCTTTTTCCTCCTCCTCCCCCTCCATGGCTCTGCAGCCAGTAACAAACTTAGACTTTGTGTTTTATCCCTGCTTGCTATTTTGCATCTTGTTTCTCCTTTCTCCTCTCTTCACCTTTCCAGATGTGGTTGGAGGATCGGTCTGGGGAGACGGGCTGGGTGCTTGATCGGCTGTGGCTGGAAAATGTCCTCCCTGTGGCAGACCCCATGCTGATGGTGCCGGTGCCAGCAGCTGTGCCTCGTCTGACCTGCCCTGATAAAGCCAATCCCCTGCAGCAGCAGCTGCCTCTGGTGGTGGCTGGCAGGCTGTGTGTCTGCTGGGCTTCAGCTCTTCCCTCCCTCAAGAAGCCAGTCTCAGCTTCGACCACAGGCATGTGATTGATGCCAGGGGCTGGTGGCCACTGGCTTGCTGGGGTCCCCATGCAGCAGCTGTGGCCTGAGGCGTGCTGCTTAATGAGGTCAAGACTCTGCAGATTTCCTTGGTGGTAAATGCTGCTGCTGCTGCTTTGGGACTGTGCTGCTGGGAAATGTCTCTGATTTGGGCCATGCTCATGGAGTCAGGTGGAACATCTGCTAAGGTCTCGTGAAGCTGAACACACACACACAGAGCTTGTGTGGCCTGTCCTGGGCTGTTCATCCATGGCCGATGATGGACTGAGGTAGGTGCAGGTGGGGGAAACTGAAATGTGAAAGTTTGATGTGAAGTGTGCATCCAGCCTCCTCCTGCAGCCTGTAGAGATGTTGGCACAGCTCCGTGTTCAACTGCAGGAGCCCAGCACCACCTGAGATGCCCTTGGGCATCTGAGACATGCACGTGGGGCTGGTAGCTGTGACATGGGAATTACAAGACACCTGTGTCCCTCTGGATGAGTGACGGGAGATGAGGCAGGACAGAACAGAGCATCTCAGAAGGTGAATTAAGGATGGATAAACACTTATACACAAAAGGTTGTTGGAACAAGCATTCCATTAAAATGCTCATGTTTTAAATGCAAGCATTTTTAGGGTTTCAGTTACAATAAAGTGCTGATTTACAATTTCAAACACATTTTTTCTTTGTTTTCTTATAACTATTTTGGTAAACCTGGAAGGAACTCATGACACATGAAGATGTCACCAAATGCAATGTTGTTTTGTGTTGTTTTTTTTTCCCCCCAACAAAAACGTCCCCCTGACTTTGCTCAGCTTCTGAGTGGGATGTCTGGTGTGAGCTGGGAGTTGCTGGAGGAGTGTGATCCCTTGTAGTCTGCGTGGCAGGGAGCATAGGAACCATCTGTGCTTGCAGGACAGCAAGGACTCCACCGTTGCTTCTGCATCTCTCCTTGTTCTCAGAGGCAGCCAGGCTGATAAACATCAGCTCTCTGCCTTGTTAGCAAGCTGGTCCTCATCCCGAGACCCGGGCTTCTTTAAAGGTGCCTGGGCACCAGAAGATATGGGCGGTAGGGTTTGTGACACGAGGTGGCACCAGCACTGAAGGGGCTCCTGCAGCCCACTCCCAGATCTGCTCCGTTCCCCCCTGCAGTGACCGTACTCTGATTGCCGGCCCCTCTGGAGCCAAAATCTAACTCCAGGTGTGGGTGTGCTGCTGTATCTGTGACATTCACAGCTGCCCCTGCCTGTTGGCTTCTATGTACTGAAATGATTCATCCTGCAGAAAACAGTTCCTACAGACTAATGCAGTGCTCACCCTGTGTGTGGTGAAGTTCTTGAGGGTCTGCACTGACCTAGGAGGTGGGGCAGAGTCCAGTCACTTGTGCTAGCAACGCTCCCCAGCTTGTCCTCCCGCATCCCAGACAGGAGTGCAGGCCACGACTGTCTCTTTATGGAACTTCTCCAAATTCCTTTATTGCAATAACCACCGAGGGCATTACGTATCGTGCCCAATAATCTATTCAAAAAGCAGGATGCTATTTATAAATAGATGTTAAACTATTTGCAGAAGCAACTGCCCCCACTTTGTATGTCTGGCTGCTTTGGAGAAGTTACAGCACTCTTTTGGAACTCATCGTGCCTGCTTTTCCACAGACTGCGCCTTGCTGCTGCCTGCAGTGACATTGTGAGTCCAGCCAGGGCCCTGGGGACAGGCTGTGCAAATGGCACAGGTATAATTGTGCAGGTGCCGGTCTGGGCGCTGGGGACCTGTCTGCACTGAGCGATGTGCTCGTAATGCGCGTGGTGCATGAGGGACCTGGGGAAGATCCCTGTGCTGCTGGTGGCTGCAGTGCACCTTTGGCGTGACGCAGTGGGTGCAGTGCCTCCACCCGGGCCCCGTGCAGCCGGTACAAGGGCTCCACGCTGCAGCCCTGCCTGGCCGCTGCCACGGACCCGCGCTGCTGTGGGGTCGAGGATCTGGTGAGCTGCTTGCGCTGCATGCTTGGGGCCGGGGGAGCGCTAGGACAGAGGAGCCACATCCGCAGTGTGCAATAAGCTGGTGAAGCACCTTCCAGCATTGCACAGCCAGATCGGCTGCTCTTCAGCTGAGATAACACGATTTTGAAAGTGGAGCTGAGGTGGCAGGGCAGGAGCAAGCCCCATGCAGGGTGATGTCCGTGGGGCACCACAGTGCGCTCTGACCTGGGGCAGCACTGAGCGTCTCCCTGCCACAGGAGAGCTGTGGATGTGCTCAGGCCATGAGGGAAAACACTGGTGTTATCTTCATTCTCTCACCTGGGGACAGCAAGTCGCTAGCAGACTGTTTTCCCCTGCCCAGTTCTGTGTCCCCAGCTCCCTTCCAAAGGCTGTCGTATTGTGAAGGCTGCCCCTGGGGTGGGGGCTCCATCCACTGCCCCTCTGCAGCTCTGTGAAGCTGCTGCTGTGGTGTAACTGGGCAGGCAGCTCATCACCTTGTAGCTGTCTGCTCTCCTCTGCAGTGCCTGGGGGAGGGACTCAAAAAATGGTAAAAGTGCGAGAACTCGTGGGTTGAGTTATGAACAGTTTAATAAGAAGGAGAAGGCAATAATACAAAGCCAAGAATAAGCAAAGCACGCGATGCACAATGCAATTGCTCAGCACCCACTGAACCACGACCAGTGGCTGCCCCCCACCTCGGCCAACCCCACAGTTTTATATTGCCCTGTGATGCCACGTGGCATGGGATATCCCTTTGGCCAGCTGGGGTCATCTTTCCTAGTTCTGTCCTCTTCCAGCTCCCTGTGCACCGCCAGCCCCCTCACTGGCAGGGCAGTGTGAGAAGCACAGAAGTGCTTGGCTCTGCTTAAGCACTGCTCAGCAACAACTGAAGCATTGGTGTGTTATCAGCACTGTTCTCATCCTAAATCCAAAACACAGTACGAACAGTGACTCTGAAGAAGATTAACTCTAGCCCAGATGAAACTAGGACAGCTGTGTCCTTGATCAGAGCCCTTGCTTCTGCCACAATGACAAGAGATCAGACCTCTTTGTAATCCTCAGGCTGCTCTGTGGGAATATTTCAAGTTACTGCATTTAGTGAAGCTAAAAAGATTTTTAGGAATAAAAGGTTCCAAGGAACTGCCTGGAGGTAGTTGTAGAAGACACATCCTTTGTGCTGTACTTGTGTTAGTGCAGCTTCACAGCGGTGACTAGGAAGGGTCTGCTGCTGAGAGGTCCCTCTGGCACAGAGCTGCTGGCTGCGCTGTGATCCCAACCTGCAGATGCAACGGGCCCTTGTTTGTGTGCAGTTCAAGATCCGGAGCTTGGCAAGAGCTGAGTAGCTTTTAGTATAACAGCACAGAGTATACCTGCTATTTGCATGAGTAGTGTTTTCCATCTGTTAACATGCCACATCTATTTTTATTTCATACAATATTTACAATGAATTGCTTTACTTTGTTTACAGCATTATATAGTTTTTTATCTTCACTATTTTTTAAAGACTGTCCACTGTTATGTTGTTTCTATGGTACAGGTTCCTTGGACATGAAACTGTGTGCCTCTCTGAGAACCAACTCCATCTTTAAAAATGCAATTGCTTTCTCATACATGGAGTCAGTATTTTGGTACGCAGTAACCTCACAGGTATGGTTTGAAGTACTTGCAATACTTGTTCATCTCAGTTGCGCTACGGGTGATTCCCATTTTGAGTCTTGGTATTTAAGAGCTGACTGACTATTGCAGAAGCTGCTGAAAAACAGAGGCATCTCAGTCTAACTTGTGCGAGTCTGGGGATGACCCAGCCTCCTTCGGACCCTCTGCAGGGCAGTGGTGCAGCCCAGTCCTTGGCTGCTGGGGGAACTCCAGCTCAGGGTCTTCCCCTGACAAAAGAGTCTTTCCCAGTGCCCGGTTAGATTTTATTTCCACTCGACTTGCACTGACAGTGAGGTGCAGAGTGAGCCAAACCAGAAGCTTTTCAGTCCTAAAGCCAAAGGGAGACAGAAATCTGGAGATGAGGATGGAGAACGAGCAGCCAACTTCAATCCTAGAGCTAATTTTGTCCTAAACTCATGTGAGTCCATGTACCTGAAGCTCCCAATTATCCCCTCTGCAGGTCCCGATGCCCCCTGCAAGCACTTGACCTTCCTCTTGTGTTGCATGACTTACTCCCTCTACTCCAGACTGATAGTCCATCGGTTTAAGGTATTTGTGCAGCATGGGTTGATTCTGTCTCCATTTAGCCTGGTCTACTTGGAAGAAAAATACACTTGTATCATCTTAAAATCAAGAGAAGAGAAAATATAGACACTGCCACTTGCACATAGTAGGAGTACGTAAGTATGTGCTGCAATACGTTGCAGACCACAGGTCTTCATAATTGGGGTTGGTACCTGCAGCTGTGGCTGTTAGCTGATCAGCAGAGGTGATGCTGGCATTTGATAGGGGTGAAAGAGCTTGAGCATGTGAAATAACATTCTGCAGTGCTTTCTGTCTTTGCACTCAGGTGCAGCTTATGCCACCATTCAACCTTACCAGCTCGACTCCTGCAACTTTCATCTTGGCTGGCATCCCGGGCATGGAGAAGTCACACATCTGGATCTCGATCCCCTTCTGCTCTATGTATCTGGCTGCCCTGCTGGGAAACGGTGCCCTGCTCTTTGTTGTGAGCACAGAACGAAGCCTCCACCAGCCCATGTACCTCCTCTTGTCCATGCTGGCTGTCACTGACCTCATGCTGTCAACCACGACTGTGCCCAAGATGCTGGCTCTGTTCTGGTTCAGTGCGGGGGAGATCTCCTTCGGCGCCTGCCTGACACAGGTGTTCTTCCTGCACTTCACTACCTCGGCGGAGTCTATGATCCTGATGGCCATGGCCTTTGACCGGTTTGTGGCCATCTGCTACCCCCTGCGCTACGCGGCTATGCTGACACAGTCAGCTATTGTCAAAACAGGGCTGGTGGTTCTGTTGAGAAGTTTTTGCATCATTTTCCCATGTGTATTCCTGCTGAAGCGGCTGCCCTTCTGCGGGCACAACATCATCCTGCACACCTACTGCGAGCACATGGGCATCGCCCGGCTGGCCTGCGCTGACATCTCTGTCAATATTGTGTATGGCCTTGCAGTGCCTTTCGCAGCAGGAGTACTAGACGTTGTGCTTATTGCTGTCTCCTACGTCTTAATTCTTCAGGCATTATTCAGACTTCCTTCCAGAACTGCCCGCTGCAAGGCTTTCAATACCTGTGTCTCTCATGTCTGTGTCATATTTCTTTTCTATATTCCTGCTTTTTTCACTATTTTAACACACCGCTTTGGTCAGAAAATCCCGCACCATGTCCACATTCTGCTGGCCAACCTGTACGTGCTCTTCCCTCCCCTGCTGAACCCCATCGTGTATGGGGTGCGGATGCGACAGGTAAAAGAGAAGTTCATGAAAGTGTTTCTCTGCTCCTCAGTTCATTTTCTGAAAGAATAAGAGCAAGATGTCACTATGAGAAAGTAATGAATACCTCAGTGGGACTTGAAGCCCACCCAAATCCTCCCCCTTGGCAACCACAATGTCGAGCACAATGCATCCCCGCACCGCTTTCCCCATCAGTTTATAGAAAACACAAGAAAAAAGACAAAAGACAGGCTCTCTAACTGGCTGCAGAGAGAGAAGGAACAAAGAAGGGAGAACCCACCCCAGAAATGTCACTTGTGGGGAATCCTCAACAAGCTGAAGGCAGGCAGCTTTTGCTGTAGTGATGGTGAGATCCTTATTTCAGCTGTCTGCTCTGGAGTCAAGGGACAAGGTGTGTAATAAACTTGTTCTAATCACAACTGCCTAATGGACTTCATTACAGGAATTGCTTTCTTATTAGAATTCACAGAAATGGAAGTCTCCCAAAGGGAAAACACTGAAATAAATGCAAGTACTGCAGGTTAGCATGGAGCTGCACTTGCAGCCCAGAGAGCCAACAGTATCCTGGCCATATCAAAAGAAGCATGGCAGCAGAGTGAGGGAGGTGATTTGCCCCCTCTGCTCTGCTCTCGTCAGACCCCACCTGCACTACTGTGTTCAGCTCAGGGGCTCCCAGCACAAAAAAGACATGGACATATTACAGCAAGTCCAGAGGAGGGCCACAAAGATGATCATGGTGCTGGAGCACCTTTCCTACAAAGACAGGGTGGGGGAGTTGGAGTTGTTCAGCCTGGAGAAGGGACGGCTCCAGGGAGACCTTACAGTGGCCTTCCAATACCTAAAAGTGGCTGCAGGAAAGCTGGGGAGGGACTCTTTGTCAGCGAGTGTGGTCTTTTCCAACCTTAATGATGCTATGAATCTATGTGCTGATTGAAATTGGTGAGCAGTAGTATCCAAGCTGCTATAGGTAGGGTACAGGAGGAGTGCAGGTTCTGGAGAGAGACAGCGCTGAACTACATCTCCCCAGAGCTGAACTGAAGCCCCCATTAGCTGCTTGGCACGCATCAGACCTTGTCCCCGATTTAGAGTTGTTGCAGATGGTCTAGACACAGTGTCTGCAAACCCCAGCTTCAGCCCGAGTATTTACTAGGTTTGTAGATCACACATTGAGCGTTTTCCTCCATTGGTCTTGCAAATGCCTTCTTTTATGATCAGTTTCTGCTAATATTGGGTTCCTATTAATAAAGGTATGGCATTTATTGCTTTTATGTAATAAGCCTTTTCTTTTATTTGAGAACACTTTTTTTTTTTTTTTTTTTTTTTTTTTTTTTTTTCCCAGCACCTGTGGCACATAAGCTATTGTTTTCTATTACACCAATACAAGGACTGCTCTGGACAATTCAGTTTGGCTTCACCCTCAGGGTGCCTGTCGGAGACTTCATAGCATGAGTCCCAGCAGTGTGGTGTGTCCAGATCAAGCTGTTTGCAGAGCTCTTAGTAAACCTGCTTAGCCCTAGCACTGCAGGCAGTGGGGTTTGACACTGCCTGGACGTTTGGGTAGGGTGAACGTGAGGAGAATGGTGTCTACCAGATCCATGTAGCACAGACAAACTGACCACCAGGATGAGTTGGGAAATGCCATAACATAGTCTGGTTTCTTGTGCTTGTTTGCTACTTGTCTCCTTACAGCTTGGACTCCAGTTAGTGTGTGCACAACCCTTACCACTTCAGGGATCTGGTCTTGGTTGGGATCAGGAAAACCAGTGACAGAGGATCCGACCCCTCTGCTCTGCTCCGCGCTGGGGAGGCCGCCCCTGGGGTGCTCCCGGGGCCAGAGAGGCCTGGAGCTGGTGGCGAGAGCCCAGCAGGGCCCCGAGGTGCGGGAGGGCCTGGAGCACCTCTGCCGTGAGGAGAGGCTGCGAGAGCTGGGGCTGGCTCTGGGGGAGGCTCTCGCCAGGGGTGCCCAGGGCCAGGAGCAGAGGCCCCGGGCCCAGCCTGGAGCCCGGGAGGTGCCCTCTGGGCCCCAGGCAGCACTGCTGTGCCGGGCGGGTGCCCAGAGAGGGGCTGGGGGCTCCTCCGCGGGGGCTCCAGCAGCCACCGGGACGTGGGGCTGGGCGAGCAGCTCTGCGGGGCCCTGCTGGGGCAGGGGGCAAGCGGCAGCACCCAGGGGTGCCCCCAGCCTCAGCCATGCTGTGATCTTGTGATGTATTTGTCTGTGACACCCGCAGAATGCATCAGGGAAGTGAGATTCAAAGGCCACATACAAAATATAAAACACAAGAAACACAGCTGATACAGATTGACTTAGGTCCTCAAAAGAAGCCTTTAAACTGCACCTGTTCTGTTGCCCAGTTCCTGCTTCACTACACAGAAATTCTTTTTTTTTTTTTTTAATAAAAATCTGAAAGCTTTTACAGAATCAGGAACAGCCAGTGTAAACAAGCCCTTGAGAAACCATCTAAGTCCAGCAGCTGCTGTGCCTTAAGCCTGATCTCTTATAATGAAAACTGCCCCCAAACTTTTGTTTTAGCACTTGATACCTCTCTTTCTGATTCGTGCAGATACTGACATTCTTTGGTGTACTGTGTTTCCTAGATTTCAACAAACAATAATAATAAAAAACAAACAAACAAAAACAAAACAAAAAAAAAACTGTCTCAGTTTCAAATCTGATCAAGTCTCACTTGTCTCCTTCCAGACCTGCCATGAGGATGATCTAGCACAGGTACAGAAGCTGCCAAGGAAAAGGGAACTGGTGCTACAGCACTCAGCAAACTACATTTTTACAGTGTTGTCACTGATTCCCTCATAAAACAGAGATGCTGCCTTTCTTTTTGCCAGAAATGAGTGATTCCATATAGTGTTGATGTAAGAAAACTAGTCTAAGTTTGGCTTTGGTTTCCAGTGTTTAATTTGCATTAGGTCAAACCACTAATTTGGGCACTGAAAATTCGGCATGTCTCTCGTCTTTATGCAAAGCACAAAAATCTCCTTGCGTGGGTCAAATCTGGGCTAATATTTCTCAGTAGGTTTATTTTAAGAATGTGCATGGCGCCCTGAACATGGCTTCTGTAGAAATGATAAAGGAGCGATTCTACTGGCCAGCTGCAGAAGTGAATAAGCAGCACCTTGCTGATCAATAAAGCCCTTTACATTCAGGTGGTAGACCTGCGGCACTGACACTGCTGTGCCACTGGCCAAGCAGCAAAGAAATTGTAGGGGACGATTCCTCCTGAACATTTCTTTGTTCAGGAGGAATTGTCCCCTGCACTTTCAGCATGAGCAAAAGGACATTCATGGCCTGGCAGGATCCTAGCAGTGGGACCCCACTGAGCCCATGTCACCAGGGACTTTGCGTTGCTTCAGCACAACAACGCAAACCCTTTTCCATCAATACTGTTCTATCAGTTTGAATTAATAGAGGTCAAAACTCAGGTGAAATCAAGCACTGGGCCTTAATTTGCAACTCTATCAACACCTCCAGAAATGCCAGTGAGTTGCATGGGTGAGCAATCTTGCCTGCTCAGACACCTGCTAAATTGGAACAGGTCCTGAGCCAGCACTAACATACATTAAGCCTTATTTCTCCTCAGTTTGTAATCACTTTCTATAGTAGTTACCAAACTGTAGACGTGTTTCAATTTACATCTGTCACACTGCGTCCAGATACAGCCAGATCTGAATCTGCCTGCCTGGGCTGTGGGAATTGCACAGGCTGAGCTGGCAGTGCCTGCCTCTGGTCTAGCTCATGGTCCAGGGCAGACATGAGGCAGGCAACGTTAACACAAGGCTGCTCTGAAAACAATGCTGCAAATGGAAGTGCTTATAAGGTGAAGAGTATGATTTTGTTTTATCTCCGTTAGTTTCATCTTAGAGCTGAAAGACTCAGGCTACACCAATCCTAAAGATGCATTGCCAGAGGTGGTGAGCAGCTCAGGTGCAGTGCTGTCAGTGTCACAGTCCCACCAAATCACACCACATTCTGCTGGACCTTCCTACTGCACTGGAAAGCCAATGTCTCTCTTCTCTGGGCACAGCCTGGGAAGGACCACAACGCACCACAGCCTGCTCCCATTGCGTTCTCCTTGCCCACCCCAGGTCACCACAAGACTTACCATGGACATTTGGTCTAGGACGGAGAGAATCGTGACCTTGCACACATATCACGGGCACTCTGCAGACAGAAATGGACCTGCCACTGTGGGACGAACTTAGAATTTTATGAGGAAAAGCTGAGAGACACAGGAAGAGGACAGAAAGCCCATGGCTCAGGCTAGGGGTGCTGTCCAAAGGCAGTGGACGTGCCTGCGTGTGGCACTTGTGCCATGCCTTGGGGATACGCATTGCACCAGGCAGCACTTGTGCATGAGCCTTGGGCAAGCCTTCCCCTGAGAGAGTTGCCCCCTTGTAGGTTGTCTTGCAGAAATCAGCCTTAGTCATCGTTGTGCCAGGTGGGAATCCCTCTCAGCTGATGGTGATGGGACTGGGGATAACAAGACCTGAACCACAAAGATTCAAGTGTTTGCATCAAAAGGCTACACAGGGTGGTGTAAGCCAGCAGACAGTGCATGCTGAAACCTGGAGAAGGAGATGGGAGCATTGGAAACATTGAAGACTGCAGTAGTGCCAGTACTCAGAGGAGGGGAGGGAGCAGAGTGCTTCACTGTGAAGCCACTGGGGCTTGGGTCACAAGAAAGCACAAAGCCTCTGGGTGGGGAGGGGAGAACTGGGATCTCTGGCACAGGGAACATGGGTAGATAGGCTCACTGAAATCAGAAAGTGAGAAAACCTCACAGGAACCAGGTAGAGACCGTGCGGGTCTGCAAACCACTGCTGATGCCTCCAGAACACCCAGAAGAGAGCATCTTTCACCACTGATCAGATATCTGAGTCTAGCTCCTGGGGTTCACAGCCCCTCCAGAGGGGCTGCAGCTGATTGAGGCTGGTCAGGGACAAGCCCAGATGTTGTTTTGGGGTATTATCCTGATGATTTCCTTATGAATTTCCATGATTTTATTGGTGTAAATGATGGGTTTGGCAACAGAAGGACAAAAAGGTCAGTATACAAGGTAACATGAATGGAGGGAGCAAGGGCAAGCACAAAATACAAAGGCTCAGGACCCTGTGGTGCCATGCAAAAGGCTGCAAGGCTTAAACTGAAGTGGCTAAAAAAAAAAAAAAGCTTGCTTGCAAGAGACATACTGACAGGTCTGGAGAGGGAAGTCCCTTTTGTCCATGTGCCCAAACCTACCTGCAGATGGGAGATGTTGCCTGGTACATGAATGAATTAACCTATTGCAAATTAAGCTTTCCTCATTTTAGGGGGACTAAATGCTCAATACAATTTCTATCAGCAATCTTAGCCTGCCTCAATGTCACTTAGCTTGCCATGGGTGGAAATGTCTGCTTTTCAATGAGTTGCCTGCTGCTTTGTATGCAAGTAAGAGAATAATTTGATTCATGTGCATGCTTCTGGGTCCACTTCTTTACCTCTCTGCTCACAATCTCAGCTGCGCAATATCAAATATAACCTTGAGGCCGACCAGTTTACCATGTGCTAAAGGACACTGAGAAGGTCAGACTGTCTCCTGATGTGCCATATGGAATAGGAATTCTGTGCATGCAATTGATTGGAAAAAATATTGCAGTTTTCAGAACCTGATGCCAGGTATAGAGCCATTAAGTCCTTAGGTTACCCAGCTCTTGACTCAAAGACTGTTGGAGAAATTAATTGCAAGCAAGACCATGGTATATTGTTTGATTACTAAGAGCTGGCAGGGAAAGTGCAATGGACTTGGCTGTCCGCATTTGGCTGCAGTTGGAACAGTGGCACCTGTCACTGTACAACTTGGAAGCTCGTTACTTAGACACAGGTGAAACATGGTGGAGCAGCAGTGGGGAGGCACAGTGCCCCCTGGGATCACTGCTGAGTGTTGGTGCAGTGCTCTGTGTGTGTTTGGTACAGGCATCACAGTGAATGTGAACAGTGATAGGACCAGAGGGAATGGCCTCAAGTTGTGCCAGGGGAGGTTCAGGTTGGCAATGAGGAGACATTTCTGCTCAGCAAGGGCGGTCAGGCATTGGGACGGGTTGCCCAGGGAGGTGGTGGAGTCACCGTCCCTGGGGGTGTTCAAGGAGAGGTTGGACATGGTGCTTGGGGATGTGGTTTAGTGGGTGACATTGGTGGTAGGGGGATGGCTGGAACAGGTGATCTTCAAGGTTTTTTCCAACCTTAATGATTCTATGTTTCTATGATCTACCACGGAAAGCTGATTGCCAATGCATTGAACCAGCTGAAGAGCAAGGTTCAGCAGCTCAGACACCAGGGAGATGACATTTTGTTAGCGCACATGCAAGCCAGCTGGCTTGGCACTGCAGGTAGGTGGTCCAGGCTGAGCAGCCTTCCTTGGTGCCTGGCTCCTGCAGCACTTCATTGCACCAGAAGGCTGATTTAGGCCTTTGCTATCATAAGCTGTTAGACTCTGTATCTCTAGCAGACTGAAGCTGACTTAATGAAGAAGCAAAAAAAAAATAAAATAAATTGTTTATTTATAAAAACTGTTCATGAGTTGCAACAGCTACCTTTGGTCCTGTGCTTTTAGAGGAGCCAGGCACCTGCAGTGTGCAGGCTGGCTCAGCAGCATCACCGTTTGACTTTCCTCTCACAGTGGTATCCTGCAGATTTTGAATATATCCTCACAAACATAAAAGGATGTTTTTCTTTCTCTGGATTGCTGATGGACCGCAGACTTTGCTTATCTTTCTATGCACCATGGTTAATTAATATAAGCTGATGCCAGGGTGTAAGTGAGTCTGAGGTGTGCAGGGACCGTTTCCCTGCTGTTCAGGAAGGCGGGACATTGTGCATGCCAAATGCAAAAGCAAGAACCACCTCACTCAGTGTGAAGACTGGATGAGAGACCATAGGTCACAGTCGTAAGCCCCAAACCATTCACAAAAGATGCTTATATAGAGTGTGTTTGTGTGCACTGTGCCGCAGTTCACCTCTTTGCAGCCTCTATTGAGCTATCAAGGAAAGAAGGCTGAAATCACCTGCCTTTGTAGGAGATGATGTTCTTTTGTCTACATTATGTATGATGCTGCAGTTTCTTATCATTGCAAGTGAAATCAAATATTTTGGGTTACTTTAAACTCTGTTTTTAGGCTGCTTGTTTTCAGAAGAAGAAATCAAAAAAAGAATTGGTTCAAAATATTTTAATTTATATTTTGACAAGTGATTAAATTCTGAACTGTGAAATGAAAAGCCAATTTTTCCTTCAGATCTATGACCTAACAGGCAACATAACAATACTTTTAACTTTTTCTTCTTTTCTCTTTTTAAACACATTTTATTTCCACTGTGTAAAGGTAAGACATAAAAGTTGGCATCACAGAGTCATGTGAGCCAGCATCTTGGGCAACAAAATGGGAAATTCATTCCACTGGGCAGGAGAAAATGGTGTGTAACGGATATCAATTTCATGGGTAGTACGCCGCTCTGAATTTTTAAGTGCAGCCTCTCAGGTAATGTAATAAAAATAAAGAAAGAAATAGGTTTTGCCTCCAAACATCATACAGGAAATATTGTTTAATAATGTACTAACATTCATCTTCTCTTGCCATATTCTCATCGTGTTTACATTGATTTGATGTACAAGGCAGCTGTAGTATTTCACATCTGCCAGAATTCAAGCGTATAAAGTAGTGGTAAAATGCACATTAAAACCAAATGATCCCTGCAATATAGAAAGAAACATGGATAATTGTCTAATGGCTGAGTCCAAGACCAAGAGATATTTGCAGGCTGCTCAGACACTGGGGTTTACTGGAAGCCCACTTAGAGATCTGATGCCAAACCACAGAGCAGTGAGGTCCCCCATGTGCCCCGGGGTGGGCTGACTTCAGCTGAAGCTGACTTCTCAGGAGCCAAACTGAAGGTGCTGAGCCCTGTAGGCAGTGTGGAGAGTGAGACTCCAAGGCTGTTGAAGGAAAAATGGAGCAGAGAGGTTGATGGAGATGTTGGTCTTTTCTGATGCAGAAAGGTGCAGTTCTCCGCAGTGGAAGTGGGAATGGTGAAGAGGGGGCAGCAGAGGAGGTGACCCCAGAGGTGGACAGCCTCCACACTGTCACTGGTAAGGAAACACAGCAGTCATTAACTCTTGGAGTCAGTGTGTGCTCTGGTTTTACACAAAATGAAGGAAAATGCCTTTGCTCTCAGGAGTGTGGGCTGAGAGCCTGGCTCCCCAGGAATGCAGTGGCAGCAGTCTTTTGCGCCTGTGGGAGGTTCAGCCACGCATCCTTGGGGATGGAGCATGCCCCAGGTTTCAGCAGGGATAGTGAGGAAATCGCATGTGTGCGTGATGTGAACACCGCTGAGCTGGCTGGGACATGCTCCTCACTGCTCTGACACCCCAGTGAGCTCACTCAGCTCTGTCAGCAGCAGCAGCATCAGCCCCATCTCCCCTGGCAGAGCACTTGCACCCTCTAAATACCCGAGCAGGACCATAGTCACTGCCTATCCCCCAGTTAGGACACGAGCCCGTGACTCACCCAGCTTCCTGCTGCCCCTACACACCAGGACCCCGGCCCTCTGCTCCCAACCCCTGCGCACCCACACCCCTGCCCTTCTCCTGCAGAGCCTGGCCTGGCTCCTGCCCGGCACCCTGCGGTCTGCGGAGCCGTGGTGCTGTCTGAGCAGCTCGTTTCTCTCAGTACAGCAGGGACATTAACCCTCCCTGCTCCCAGGCACGGTACTACAGCCTGGGAAGGACCCACTTACTATCATTGCTCATCATCCTCTGGTCCGGCAGCCATTCAGCCTGAAAGAAAAATGCAGGAACGATCAATTTTTGTCTTGTACCTTCCTCATCCTGATAGAGCCTCGTGGCCCTGAAGACAGCCCAGCAGCACAGCTGTTGTGAGCAGGGAGGGGGAAAGACAGTGGAGTGTGACCTTAATTGTAATGGCTTGGGAGAGAAAGTCTTGTACTGGGCAGTCTGTGCCCCCTCTACACATCAGTCTGTTTTCTCTGCCTAGGGGGACTGCAGAGGCCAGTTGGCTCTTCCAGGCTGCATTGCATTTCCCCAGGCCAGTTCACCTGGCAGACGCTGAGGACCTGAGGAGGGGGGAGGAGAGGTAGATTCAAACAAACCCTCCCTGAGGAATGATGGTGAGGCACCCCCTTCAGTTTGGCCTGTGAAAAAGTATTCCTGATGAAAGGTAAGCCCATCCTATTTTTTTTTTTTAATGTCCTAATTATAAGCTTTAGAAACAAAGCAAAAACACCTCACAGCTGGAGTGCTCCTAACTCCCGCTGAAAGCTAGATTTAAAAGTGCCAGAAAATTAAGCTCCCTGTCTCAAGGGTGGTTTGACTGTTACAGTCAGTATGCAAGAGAGGAATCCTGGCCCTCAGATGCCTGTTATGTGTTCATACCACATCCTTGCAACAACACCCTGGGCGCTGGAGTTGGATGGGGGCTCCAGGAGAGCTCAAGTTTCCACGTGGAAAACCCACACTCTGACTTTGGTCCCAGAGCACATCTTAACCTTTCAGCATCCTTGTACCATAGGCTTACCCTATAGACTGTGCAGTGACTGCAGGATGTATACAACTTTGTCTCCATATAGCCTCCACAGCTCACCGGCAATGCAGGAACAAAGCATAGGCACCAAAGCCAGCTGTGCCTGCACGGCTCTCCGTGCTGGGTTGTGTACAGGAGCAGCGCTGGGCAGCACCCTGGCATTGCAGGGGAATGCTGCACTCCTGGGAATGAGCCCGCACACCTTGCTGAGGAAAGAAGGGACACCCAGGACAGGACACACCACGTCCAAGGAGTTGTCTTCTCCAGGCTACAAGAGCAGGCTCCTGGTTTCAGCGACAAGGATGAGGGCTAGCCCCAGTGCAGAGCAGCTTCTGCCCTGGTTAGGCAAGGAAATGAGACCTGTGGTTTTGCTTTACCACCCTCCTGGGCTCAGGGAAGCCTATAGCCATACCTCCTGGTCCTAATGGGGACACCAGTGCGGTGGGAGGTGGTTCTGCTCCGCAAGGTGGCAGAAATCCCACCGGTGCTACTTTAACGAGAATGAAATGGCAAGCTGCTGACTCATCACTTGTATTAAATATTTTTAAACAATTGACTGTGTGAGCTAATCCTGCTATATTACATGTGGGAAAACTGAAGGTATGTGAGCATACAGCAGCTACGCATTTGAACTTAACAGCCCCTGCAGGCAAAGAACAGAAAGTACAGAGTTCATCTCCTGAAGCCCTAGAGTTTGTTATTATTGCTGGGTTTTAATGTTCTCTGTGGTCATATAATGGCCTAAATGTTCAAAAGTGACTAGAAATGTTTGAAGTCCCATCGCTTCAGTACTCATCGTGAAAATTCTTCATATGGGCTGGTTTTCAAAAAAGCACTGAGGTGTGTCTTCAGCATTGGATCAAAGAGGAATGCTTCAGTCTGAGTACCATAACGTTAATTCACCCTAAAACACCAGTAATGCCTGCACTTTTAATTTGTAGTTCATCTGTTCATAAACCCAGGTATGTATAAAAGAAGGCACTATCCAAATTCACTGCTGTGAATTCACTGCACACTGCTCCACCCTGAGACATGCAACACGGCAGGCTGGGAGACGTTGATGCTGAGGGCTGCCATGATAAGCAGGAGCTGGATAAGCTGCTCTCTGAAAACAAAACACAGACACAGGTCAACCTGCCATTTGAAAAGGGGGAAGATGGGTAAAATCCTGGGAAACAGATTTAAATGGAATTGATCCATCTCCAGCCTCTTATTCAGGCTATGAGCTCAGGTCTCTGGGTTTGTTTCCAAAGGAGATCCCCAGCAAAAGGATGGGTATGGTGAGTGTAGATCACAAGCCTTTATATATACTGATGCTTTTTCCTTTCCTTTCCTTTCCTTTCCTTTCCTTTCCTTTCCTTTCCTTTCCTTTCCTTTCCTTTCCTTTCCTTTCCTTTCCTTTCCTTTCCTTTCCTTTCCTTTCCTTTCCTTTCCTTTCCTTTCCTTTCCTTTCCTTTCCTTTCCTTTCCTTTCCTTTCCTTTCCTTTCCTTTCCTTTCCTTTCCTTTCCTTTCCTTTCCTTTCCTTTCCTTCCCCTTCTTTTCCTTCTTCTTAAATCATGACCATGCAAGAGGACTGCAGCTTTGCTTGTAAAAGGGAAGGAGACAGACAGCTTTTATTAATTTCAACACCAGCTTAGCTGAAATGGATGCAAGAACTAGAGAAAGGCTTGAAGTATTCTTTGAGAGGTTTCCCCTTTGAGGATGAAGCTTAACAATTAGCAGGGTTGTGGCTTTCACATTTTAGGCAGAGATTTTCAGGGGTATTTAATGGACTTCAGGAGCCAAGCCTTTCAATCTCCTGGATACTAGGCAAGAGAACTCATTTAACCTCCCCTGTCCAGGTACAAGTAAGAGAGCAAATACACGCTGGAATAGCGCCTGTTGCATTCCTCTTAGGCAACATAAAGACAGCAATAAATAAAAGTCCTATGCTAATGAATCATTTCTTCCAGAATTAAGATTTGCTCACTTCTGATTCTGTATCAAGTATGAGTCATCATGACTAAGGCATATATGCTTGTCTGTGTGCCTGAAATAACACTCCTTAGAGAGGAGCTGCTGGAGTCACAGCCCGTCTCAGCATCTCCCCGCCCTGGGGCACACTGAGCCTTGCAGGATTTGATGTTGCTGCAGTTCAGAGTTCATTACCTGGACATGTGAAGTGCAGAAAGAGACATGAGCTGGGCAGATAGTCTGACGTGCCTAGGCACTCACCAACCTCTGGTGGGGGCATTCATTTGCTACTGAATCAGGTCTGAGCTCTTACCACTTTGCAGGGTTGGTCACTGTCAACACAGTGAGAAAGCTCACCTGGAAATGCTCATGAGGGTACAGAATCACAGAATGGTTGAGGTTCAACAAAAAATGCAAATTCCTGCACATGGGACAGAACAGCCCTTACATCAGTACTGTCTGGGACTGAATGGCTGGAGAGCAATTTTTCAGGAAGGGTCTGGTGGACAGCACACAGGTGGGACGTGAGCCCTCAGTGTGCCCTTGCAGCAAGTTAGACAATTACATATTGGGCAGCATTCCTGAGAGTGCAACCACCATGTCAAGGGAAGAGATTTTTCCCTTTAATCAGCAAGTGGGTGACTGCACCTGGAGTACTTTGGCCAGTTACGGATCCTTCTATAAAAGCAAAAGTAACATTGCTGAACTGGAGCAAATCCAGGTGAGACTACTTGGACGGTCAGGTGGCTGGAGCTCATGACATACAAAGAAAGGCTGAAGCAACTGGGTTTGTGTAGCCAGGAGAAGAGAAGGCAAAAGCAGTTTCTAATTATGTCTTCTAATACTTGGAAGAGATTACAGAAAAAATAGAGCCAGTTTCATCAGAGATGAAAACAGAAGAAGCTGTGGATGAAAGTTGTAGTAGAAAATTCACTTGGACAATAAAGGAAAAATTCTTCCTCTTGGACGGCAGAACATAAGTCGCTGGAAATTTTAAAAACTCCATGGGACAAGGGCCTGAGAATCTTGATCTAAGCAGACATTAAGATTTTGAGCCACTTCACTGGAGTGTATAAATTTGTTTGCGCAGGCACATTTAACATATTGGGGAAGAAGAAATAAAGGAAAACAGTTCTCAACAAAATGTGTATGGAGCCAACCCCTCATTCAGAACCTCACAAATATGACCCCTCATACTGCCACTGACCTGCAGGGAATCTGTCTGCTTCAGGGACCTGTGGCACCATCATCCCAATTCCCATGTGTACTAATGAGTAGGCACAGCTTTCCAAAAGAAGCTCTTTATTAGGTTTCAAGTGTAAGGTAAATTTGGGCTGTTGCATACTTTGACTATAGTATGCTGGATATACCTAGTGCTTATTCATCAGACTGGAAGCATATTTACTCTTAAGGATATTATAGGTTTAAATTATAAAAAAAATGTTTTCCGTTTTAACTTTTTATTCTGAACAATCAAGATCAATAACTGCTTCAATACAACACTTCTCATGTACCCACCACCGCTGATGAGTTCTCAGAGGCTCTTAATCTCTCAAATGACTTATTTCCTTGCATAAAGTAACCAAAGGTATTAGATAGGTCATTAAAATAATTTATAACACCATGGGCCTTATAAATTTTACTAGATAGGATATTCTTTGCAGAACCAGCTACTCAAAGTCCACTGCACAATATTCCTTCCTGCTGAAGTGCATGTGAAACACGGAGACAGGAGGGTGGGGAAAGCGAGTGCACATCTGTATGGCTTTGTAACAGTCATCACAGCTTCATGATTTGAGATTATCTGTGGTGTACCATTAAAGCAAGCCATTTAGCAGCCACTCTGTTAGGAAGTGTTGGGTAGATGCTGATGGGGTGGTACCAGGCTGCCCTGAGCCATTCACCAGGCTTTTCTCCATTAGCTGCGGAAATCTGCCTGTCTCCCCAAGGCTGCCTGAGCACAGGAACAGCTGTGACTCTTGTGGAATGTTTTTTGTTCTTTGGTTCTTCTCCAGATACAGGGATCAAGTGCAGGATTGTTCAGTGGTTACCCTGGACAGCCCCAGACACATCATTTGCATGTGTTTTTCTCTCTTTTACTATTTTTGACCCTCCTCTTCATGACCTTTGACTCTATCTTTCTCCACTCCAATCTTCTCTCAGATAAACAACCTGCCTCTAATTACTTTTTCTCTATTGGCTTCATTTCTGCTACATAGCTATCCAAATTTGATGTTTCTGATAACATTATGTAAGTCATCCTGACCTTATATGGTATTACTGATGAGGTTATCTAGGAGCTGCTTGGCAGGTAAGACTATACTCCCCAAGGTAGACTTGAGTGTCCATGAAAGAAGAGTGGGCAAATATCCATCCAAGACTTGCTGTCACCCACATTTAGGTAGGGTACAGAAGCATTTAAGACTTGTGCTTTGCTTGGTTCCCAAAGGCTCCATAACTGGTACTTAGGTTTAACCAGATGTTGAATTATTTCCTACACTAGGGTTTAATTCTTGATTACAGTACTCATTAGAAACACTTGAGTAAGTTATGTTACCACCTCTGTGTCCAAGAGAAAAAAAAAAAAAAGTCTTTCATATTTATGTTTTTCTAGAGCGTGAGCATCTTCAGTGTGCAGTGGAAATACAACACACCATGGAGTAGAGAGAATATTATGATAAATCATAGAATAAAAGATCATGGACTATGTTTTAAAGTTACATAGCTAATGAATTCAATACGATTATTAACTGCTTCTATCTTCACCTGGAAGTATACTGTCAAGGGGTAAAAATGGACTATGCAGCATAATTACTTCATCGCACTAGTTTATGGGGAGCAGTTAGTGAAGGCACTTTATGTGCTGTGATGGAGAAACTCTTTCTTGACATGAAGACCTTGATGACCTTGATGTATCTGTTTAGTTTTTATGCTGTAGATGATGGGGCTTAGCAAAAGGGGGACCAGAAGGTAGATATTGGCCATGAGGACATGAACAAGAGGAGAAGCGTGTTAACCAAAATGGTGAACCATGGACAAGCCAACCATGGAGATGTGCAAGATCAGGACAGCCAGGATATGGGACAATCAATTGTTCAAAGCCTTGAGATGCTCTCTCTGGGATGCGATGCTCAAAATTTTCTTACAAATCATAATATGTGATGAAACAATAAGCAATGGATCTAGTACAATTTTGAGGATTACCACGGCTAACCTATAAATGTTATTGAATATGATGTCTGCACACACCAGCTTGATCAGGTCCTGATGCAGACAGTAGGCATGGGAGCACACATGGGATCGGCAGGACAACCTTCTCAGCATGAAGATTGATGACAGCACTCCTAACAGACACCTGCAGAGGGCAGCCAGCTGAACCCTGCCGATCCTGGCAATGGTGAGGATTGAGGAGTATCTCAATGGGTAGCAGATGCCCACTCGGTGATCAAAGGCTATGGCCAGGAGCAGTGAGGACTCTAAGAATGAGAAGGAATGAATGAAGTAACCCTGAACAAAAAAAGCATCCAAACTGGTTTTCCTGTAGTTGACCCAGAAAATACTCATGACAGGAAGCAGAGACAAACCCAAGTCAGAGATGACCAGCATGGCCAGGAAACAGTACCTGGGCTTGTGGAGGCTCGGATCAGTGCTGATGACAGAGGATGGTGCAGTTCACCACAAGGGATGCGACGTAAAGGCAAGTGAAGGGGATGGAGAGCCAGACACGAGCAGCCTCCAGAAGTGGGATGTCTGTCAGGATGAATGCAGAACAGCACGTGTTGGAGCTGCTGGATGACCACATGATGGACCTGGGAGCATCTGCACTGAAATAAGAACCCCTCAAAAAAACCTTTGGGTTGGAAGGAACCTTAAAGATCATCTAATCCCAACCTCCCCACCACCTACCACTAGACCACCTTGCTCAGGGTGTACTGCCCACTGACCAGAAAACACACATACCTGTAGTTATACATGTAAATGATGTAATTTCATAAATCACCCATGTTCATAGCAGTGATTAATAAATGTGCTGCTGATTATTTTTTCCCTTTTCTTTTATGGCTATGGAATAAAATATCAATAAAAGAGAGATAAATTTACACCAAAGCATCAAGCAATTTGGAAATTTATCATCCATCTCAATATGTTAGAAGTTCCCAACATTATTTTTATTTTCTATTTTTTTATTATTTATTTATTTATTTATTTAACTATGGCTGATTTAAAGTCATAAATATTGAATAAATCACACCTGTTCATCCAACAGTGAGCTAGACTTTCCTACCTGCTGTAACTCAGATTTTGTCTTGGGAGGTGAATTACAGTATCCAGGATGTTTGATTTTTTTTTTTTTTTCTTTCCAACTGGAAATATGACTAGTTATCCAACAAAGCTTGTAATTGTTCATCTAACAAATAAGGAATTAATAATGACTTCAGAAAATTTAAAATATAAATTCAATACCAATTTTACCTGAGGTATCAGCCCAGAAAAGCAGCTTTCAGAGAAAGAGATGAGCAGGAATAAACCTTGTGCCTGTGCAGAGTGCCCCAGATTATGAACATGGGAATAGCCTGGACAGGGCAGCCGGTGCTTGTGTGCAAGGCAGGGAACCAGAGATGCAATGTGTGCTGCTGAATGTCTTCTGAACAGAAACCCTTGAGTCCCTGCGTAAAAAGTCGCTACTGCAAATGAGAGATCTTTCTAGGGACTTTGAGGCCCTGAAACTTCAGGAATAGCACTGACATGAAACAAACCTTGCACAGTTATATTAAAAAAAAAAAAAAAAAAAAAAAAAAAAAAAAAAAAGTGTTTTTTTCTTATTCTCTGGTGAAACAAATCTTTCACTGAAGGAATTATTTAGTTTAGAATATGTGATGGGTAAAAGAAAAGCTGAATTAATCTTAAAATTGCCCACCAGTCTGTGCATGGTCAACAGAGATGACTCTTCAATATAACCCACAAGCACAACGTGACCTGGAAACTGGAAACTGAAGTTACACAGAAATTGGACTGAAATGAGATAATGCTAGTTAGCAAAATCTGAAAATAAAAATGGACATCGATGAATCCTTCATCTTTTGGAATCGTAAAGCTAGGAACAGAAATTCTTCTGAGATGCATGCTTAATCTGAAGCCCACATGATGGGCTTGATGAGTAAATTTGGTATGAAATTCTTCTGTGAGGCAATGCAGTATGACAGAAGAAAGCACCACTGTGAACCTTTCTGATCTAA
Source organism: Aythya fuligula (assembly GCF_009819795.1). Taxonomy (NCBI): domain Eukaryota; kingdom Metazoa; phylum Chordata; class Aves; order Anseriformes; family Anatidae; genus Aythya; species Aythya fuligula. The sequence continues at coordinate 206,684,408 of NC_045559.1, read as the reverse complement.
TATTTTCTAACTCTTCTGTAACTATGGGAAAAAAGCCCACATGAATTAACATATTAATTAGAACAAAGAAAAGAGATTAAACACTATTTCCTAACTTTACCCTTGAGTACCATGCAGCTACACCTCTAAGCATCACAGCCAGGCTCTGTAAGTGCCATTTGAGCAGATGTGAAACCTCATGGCAATGCTCCTGCCCTTCATATTTCAGAAACTCACCCAGGTCTGCTGCTGAGGCTCAGTTTTGACAGCAGCAAGGAAGCCTGAGCCAGGCTCAGCCTACAAAGAGCTGCTTATGAGGTCTCTGAACTACCCCCAGGGACATCAAATGAAAGTACTTGGGGGAACAGACAGAAACAATAGGGAATCAGAGCCAAACCTGCCTTCAGTTCTAGCTGAATCAAATTCAGCCTGGCAGCAACGTCCACAAGGATTAGGGATCAAGTGCCCCCTGTGCAAGGAGCTGTGCAGACTCTCATCAGAAACCTCCTTCTCTGGGTTGTTTTCTTGCAACCCAAGGCAGTGTTCAGTGTAAATAAGCCCCCAAGTCCTGGCTTCGCCTCTGCATGTATGGAAAGATTGCTGCTGTCTGCTGGGTGACGCCAAGTAGCAGGTCCAGGACCTGCTAGAACCACTGTGCGGGAGTGGGGTGGGCAATCTGGGGTGGGCAGAGCCAGGACCAGTCCCACCAGCTCCTAGATTTCCGTGGCATTAAAGCTCATTCATGTGCTGTGGCCAGCTGAGACCGATGTGTTTATCTGCTCCAGTCACCTGCAAGCCAGCTGTGCACCAGCTGCAAGAGTGGTACAGGTGCATACAAACGCTTTATGTGTCTCCTCTTTGCTTCTGTGTGTCCTGGGGCTCCACAGTCCCCAGGGCTTTCCTCACATTTTCTTCCTGCTGCATCGAGGCCTCCTTGCTGAAGCTCTGTTTTTGGGAATGTATTTTCCTGTAACAACTGTGAAGTCCAAAATGGGGTAACCCTTCCTCAGAAGGGATCTGCATGGTGTGCTGCGGGCTGACCAGAGGTGCACTTGATGCTGCTCCACTCTCAGGACTCCCAGCACCAGAAGGGATGTTAGATCATGTATAGGGTCATCTCTTTACTGCGATGGCTCTGATAAATGGCATTCTAAATGACATTTCACAGGGTCTGAGCACCTTTCTCACTGGGGCCACCACAGACCAGATGGGAGGATGTAGTGGCTGGGAGCCTGCTTCGCCCACCCCAGGCCACCCACCTTTCAAGCTCCACGGATCCCCCCAGCCTGGTGTCCTGTCTCCTTGTCACATGCTTGGTGGTCCTCCACGGGGCTGGACCCCCCTGTAAGCTCTGGGCTCTTGCTGTCCTTGGCTGGGGTAGGAGGCCAGTTGTCTGCAGGGGGTGAAGAAGATCTGGGGGAGCTCAGTGCTCCTTTGGGGAGCTCGGCGGTGCGGCTGATGCTGTGACCTGGGCAGTGTTTGGGGCAGGACCAGCACATGGCAAGCACAGGGTGGGGAGGGTGGGTGTAGGGGGAAGCATTGCTCTGTGAACCTCCATCAGTCTGAGGCTTTGGCACATCCTGAACTGAGAGCAGCATTTTGTGTTGAGTATCCCTTAATGGATTTTTTTTTTTTTAATGTGACTTTGCCTTATTGCTCGGTTGAGCCCCTGCAGAGTTTTGGAGTTTGCAGTTCACTCTGACAAAATGTTCCAAAGCTTAATCCTGTTGAGTGAAAAACACCTCCTGTAATTGGTTTTAAATTTGCCACCTGCTATTTTATTTAATGCTTCTTAGCTCTTGTATTGAAATAGTCAGCAAACAATTAGACCCAAATGTCCTCTTCAAGATGCTCCTGATTCTACAGAGCCCTTCCCCAAAACTCCAGTCACCTCCCTTCCAGACTGGAGAGCCCTCTCTTGCACCATTCTGCCTTGCATGGTTATTTTTACCTTGACCTTGGTTTGTTTATTTATTGTTTATTTTGATTATTTTAACCTTGCTTTTGTTTATTTTGTTGGCTCTTCCCAAAGTCCCTCTAGTGCCCATAAGAGTATGTGGAAGGTGACAGCATCTGTGGCTGAAGGCTGTCAGATCAAGACCTTTTCAGCTCAGAGGGAATAGTAAGTAACAGGGAAAGGAGAAAACAAAAACAAAACAAAACAAAACAAAAAGACAGAAACAAACCTGACAGGTAATGGGGACGAGCAAAGGCAAACTTCAGTCGCTAACTGTTTAAAACCTCCAAGCACAACGTTGGAGAGGACCAGACTGACCTTTGTAGCTAGTAAGAGGAAGGAAGTGGTGGACATAAGGATTTGGGACACCTGGGGGTCCTACAGGACAATGCAAAACAGACTGAGGGGAAGCGGCAAGGGTGGGCAAAGGGGAGGGTGGAGACCGAGGAGAGGGGACACAGAAGGGGCTGACTTGCAGCCACACACCAGCTGTGCACCAGAGCCGGCGGCAGGATCCAGGCCAGAGCGCTGGCAGCAGCCCCACAGCAGCAGCCGGGGTGTGAGCTCCAGGCTGAAGGCTGTGCCAGGGTGTGCAATGGGAGCTGAGGGTCGCAGCGAGAGAGCTGCCACCCCAGTGCTTTCGGTCCCAGCACCACTGTGCATGTCGTCCCCATCAGTGTTGCACAGCACCTGCACTGACAGAAATAATTTCTGGGATGAAAAATAGTCAGATATGGGAGAATTTTCTGAAAAGACTTAATATATGTTCCTGAAATATTTCCTTGAGCGTTTCCTTCATGGCTCAAAGCCAGCTGTATGATCTCTGCCCTCATGAAGAGCTCTTTCAGAATTGTGCTTTAGTGAACTCTGGCTTACAGCCATACAGGGAAACAGGCAGAAACAACATTTTGCATATGCTAGAATCCTTTCTAGACTGATCATTCACTCATATACTCTCTGACAGCTAACGTGGCCTGTATTGAACCCAACGGCTTGTTTTTCTCCAAAGCATCTTCCAAAAAGTCATTCAGTCAAATTCTATGCAACTCAAAAGCTGGAGATTGCAGCATGTTCCTCATGTTTTCACCAGCTTCTTCCAGTGGTTACCCATCACTGCTGCTTTCTGGCGTCTGCCCTGAAATCTGCCACTGTGCTGGAGGCAGGCAGGAAGCAAACACACCTGGAGAAATCCCTGCTGGTAGGGCTGGCCTTGGTCTCAGAAGTGTAGGTGGTGAGCTGCCGTCCTGATCTCAACAGCATGGGTATAAATATAAAACAAAATTAAGGGGCTGCTGCAGTTCCGGAGTAGCATGATGTGAGCGAGCGGTGTATTTGGGTTAAGCCTGTCTTTTTGATGACCTGCATGAAGAAAACAACTTGCCCATTATGAAGAGAATGAGGGAAATTTATGACTGAGACTAGATGAAAAAAAAAACAACAAACACAATATTTCTTTTCCCCTGAGCCCTCTCATCCTTGCTTCACATCGTTCTGCCTGAAAGCAACTTCTGCATAGACACCCCTGACTCGGGAAGCACCAGACAGCTCGGGCACTGCTGCATGTCCAGCCCTGACACAGCACCACTCACAGGTGCCAGATGCCCATGTGCTCCTAGCATCTCAGGAGGCACCCTCTGCCTGCAGTGAGCCGCGTGCCATCACAAAGTGCCAAATGCCAGCTGTAAGGTTGTTCTGCTGTGTCCGCACTGAGCTGCAGCTACAGCAACAGCCCCTCCATGAAGCACATGTGCCCTGTGCTGCCTGTCCTGTATGCATGCTGGCGTGGCACCTGTGGCACTGCGCAGAGCTCGTATCTGCTTGCACAGTGCCCTGCAGTGGCTGCCCTGGGGACCTTTCCTGCGCTTCCCCAGGCTGCCCCGGGGACTGGGCTGGCAGCAGGGGCTGCAGACTGGCTGGCTCTGAAAGTGCTGAGCCTCCGTGGTGCCTGTCACTGAGAGTAAGATTGACCAGAGTGTGCAGAAACAGTGTGCAGAACCACAGCGTGGCTGAGGCTGGGGGCACCCCTAGGTGCTGCCCCAGCAGGGCCCCGCGGAGCCGCTCGCCCAGCCCCACGTCCCGGTGGCTGCTGGAGACCCCGCGGAGGAGCCCCCAGCCCCTCTCTGGGCACCCGCCCGGCACAGCAGTGCTGCCTGGGGCCCAGAGGGCACCTCCCGGGCTCCAGGCTGGGCCCGGGGCCTCTGCTCCTGGCCCTGGGCAACCCTGGCGAGAGCCTCCCACAGAGCCAGCCCCAGCTCTCGCAGCCTCTCCTCACGGCAGAGGTGCTCCAGGCCCTCCCGCACCTCGGGGCCCTGCTGGGCTCTCGCCACCAGCTCCAGGCCTCTCTGGCCCCAGGAGCACCTCAGGGGCGGCCTCCCCAGTGCAGAGCAGAGCAGAGGGGTCGGATCCTCTGTCACTGGTTTTCCTGATCCCAACCAAGACCAGATCCCTGAAGTGGTAAGGGTTGTGCACACACTAACTGGAGTCCAAGCTGTAAGGAGACAAGTAGCAAACAAGCACAAGAAACCAGACTATGTTATGGCATTTCCCAACTCATCCTGGTGGTCAGTTTGTCTGTGCTACATGGATCTGGTAGACACCATTCTCCTCACGTTCACCCTCATGGCCAACACCTACCCAAACGTCCAGGCAGTGTCAAACCCCACTGCCTGCAGTGCTAGGGCTAAGCAGGTTTACTAAGAGCTCTACAAACAGCTTGATCTGGACACACCACACTGCTGGGACTCATGCTATGATGTCTCTGACAGGCACCCTGAGGGTGAAGCCAAACTGAATTGTCCAGAGCAGTCCTTGTATTGGTGTAATAGAAAACAATAGCTTATGTGCCACAGGTGCTGGGGAAAAAAAAAAAAAAAAAAAAGTGTTCTCAAATAAAAGAGAAGGCTTATTACATAAAAGAAATAAATGTCATGCCTTTATTAATAGGAACCCAATATTAGCAGAAACTGATCATAAACGAAGGCATTTGCAAGACCAATGGAGGAAAACGCTCAACGTGTGGTCTACAAACCTAGTAAATACTCGGGCTGAAGCTGGTGTTTGCAGACACTCTATCTAGACCATCTGCAACAACTCTAAATCGGGGACAAGGTCTGATGCCTGCCAAGCAGCTAATGGGGGCTTCAGTTCAGCTCTGGGGAGATGTAGTTCAGCGCTGTCTCTCTCCAGAAGAGAGAGACACTTCCTCACTCTGCTGCCATGCTTCTTTTGATATGGCCAGGATACTGTTGGCTCTCTGGGCTGCAAGTGCAGCTCCATACTAACCTGCAGTACTTGCATTTATTTCAGTGTTTTCCCTTTGGGAGACTTCCATTTCTGTGAATTTTAATAAGAAAGCAATTCCTGTAATGAAGTCCATTAGGCAGTTGTGATTAGAACAAGTTTATTACACACCTTGTCCCTTGACTCCAGAGCAGACAGCTGAGATAAGGATCTCACCATCACACTACAGCAAAAGCTGCCTGTCTTCAGCTTGTTGAGGATTCCCCACAAGTGACATTGCTGGGGTGGGTTCTCCCTTCTTTGTTCCTTCTCTCTCTGCAGCCAGTTAGAGAGCCTGTCTTTTGTCTTTTTTCTTGTGTTTTCTATAAACTGATGGGGAAAGCGGTGCGGGGATGCATTGTGCTCGACATTTGTGGTTGCCAAGGGGGAGGATTTGGGTGGGCTTCAAGTCCCACTGAGGTATTCATTAGTTTCTCATAGTGACATCTTGCTCTTAGTCTTTCAGAAAATGAACTGAGGAGCAGAGAAACACTTTCATGAACTTCTCTTTTATCTGTCGCATCCGCACCCCATACACGATGGGGTTCAGCAGGGGAGGGAAGAGCACGTACAGGTTGGCCAGCAGAATGTGGACATGGTGCGGGATTTTCTGACCAAAGCGGTGTGTTAAAATAGTGAAAAAAGCAGGAATATAGAAAAGAAATATGACACAAACATGAGAGACACAGGTATTGAAAGCCTTGCAGCGGGCAGTTCTGGAAGGGAGTCTGAATAATGCCTGAAGAATTAGGATGTAGGAGACAGCAATAAGCACAACGTCTAGCACTATTGCTGCGAAAGGCACTGCAAGGCCATACACAATATTGACGGAGATGTCGGCGCAGGCCAGCCGGGCGATGCCCATGTGCTCGCAGTAGGTGTGCAGGATGATGTTGTGCCCGCAGAAGGGCAGCCGCTTCAGCAGGAATACACATGGGAAAATGATGCAAAAACTTCTCAACAGAGCCACCAGCCCTGTTTTGACAATAGCTGACTGTGTCAGCACAGCCGCGTAGCGCAGGGGGTAGCAGATGGCCACAAACCGGTCAAAGGCCATGGCCAGCAGGATCACAGACTCCGCTGAGAAACTGAAGTGCAGGAAGAACATCTGGGTCAGGCAGGCGCCGAAGGAGATCTCCCCCGCACTGAACCAGAACAGAGCCAGCATCTTGGGCACAGTCGTGGTTGACAGCATGAGGTCAGTGACAGCCAGCATGGACAAGAGGAGGTACATGGGCTGGTGGAGGCTTCGTTCTGTGCTCACAACAAAGAGCAGGGCACCGTTTCCCAGCAGGGCAGCCAGATACATAGAGCAGAAGGGGATCGAGATCCAGATGTGTGACTTCTCCATGCCCGGGATGCCAGCCAAGATGAAAGTTGCTGGAGTCGAGCTGGTAAGGTTGAATGGTGGCATAAGCTGCACCTGAATGCAAAGACAGAAAGCACTGCAGAATGTTATTTCACATGCTCAAGCTCTTTCACCCCTATCAAATGCCAGCATCACCTCTGCTGATCAGCTAACAGCCACAGCTGCAGGTATCAACCCCAATTATGAAGACCTGTGGTCTGCAACGTATTGCAGCACGTAGTTATACTCAGTTACTCCTACTATGTGTAAGTGGCAGTGTCCAGATCTTCTCTGTACTTGATTTTAAGATGATATAAGTGTATTTTTCTTCCAAGTAGACCAGGCTGAATGGAGACAGAATCAACCCATGCTGCACAAATACCTTCAACCGATGGACTATCAGTCTGGAGTAGAGGGAGTAAGTCATGCAACACAAGAGGAAGGTCAAGTGCTTGCAGGGGGCATCGGGACCTGCAGAGGGGATAATTGGGAGCTTCAGGTACATGGACTCACATGAGTTTAGGACAAAATTAGCTCTAGGATTGAAGTTGGCTGCTCGTTCTCCATCCTCATTTCCAGATTTCTGTCTCCCTTTGGCTTTAGGACTGAAAAGCTTCTGGTTTGGCTCACTCTGCACCTCACTGTCAGTGCAAGTCGAGTGGAAATAAAATCTAACCGGGCACTGGGAAAGACTCTTTTGTCAGGGGAAGACCCTGAGCTGGAGTTCCCCCAGCAGCCAAGGACTGGGCTGCACCACTGCCCTGCAGAGGGTCCGAAGGAGGCTGGGTCACCCCCAGACTCGCACAAGTTAGACTGAGATGCCTCTGTTTTTCAGCAGCTTCTGCAATAGTCAGTCAGCTCTTAAATACCAAGACTCAAAATGGGAATCACCCGTAGCACAACTGAGATGAACAAGTATTGCAAGTACTTCAAACCATACCTGTGAGGTTACTGCGTACCGAAATACTGACTCCATGTATGAGAAAGCAATTGCATTTCTAAAGATGGAGTTGGTTCCCAGCTTATGCTCAGAGAGGCACACAGTTTCATGTCCAAGGAACCTGCTCCATAGAAACAACATAACAGTGGACAGTCTTTAAAAAATAGTGAAGATAAAAAACTATCTAATGCTGTAAATGAATTAAAGCAATTCATTGTAAATATTGTATGAAATAAAAATAGATGTGGCATGTTAACAGATGGAAAACACTACGAACGCAAATAGCAGGTATACTCTGTGCTGTTATACTAAAAGCAAGTCAGCTCTTGCCAAGCTCCGGATCTTGAACTGCACACAAACAAGGGCCCGTTGCATCTGCAGGTTGGGATGACAGCGCAGCCAGCAGCTCTGTGCCAGAGGGACCTCTCAGCAGCAGACCCTTCCTAGCCTAGTCACCGCCATGAAGCTGCACTAACACAAGTACAGCACAAAGGATGTGTCTTCTACAACTACCTCCAGGCAGTTCCTTGGAACCTTTTATTCCTAAAAATCTTTTTAGCTTAACTAAATGCAGTAACTTGAAATATTGACATTCCCACAGAGCTGCCTGAGGATTACAAAGAGGTCTGATCTCTTGTCATTGTGGCAGAAGCAAGGGCTCTGATCAAGGACACAGCTGTCCTAGTTTCATCTGGGATAGAGTTAATCTTCTTCAGAGTCACTGTTCGTACTGTGTTTTGGATTTAGGATGAGAACAGTGCTGATAACACACCAATGCTTCAGTTGTTGCTGAGCAGTGCTTAAGCAGAGCCAAGCACTTCTGTGCTTCTTACACTGCCCTGCCCGTGAGGGGGCTGGTGGTGCACAGGGAGCTGGAAGAGGACAGAACTAGGAAAGCTGACCCCAGCTGGCCAAAGGGATATCCCATGCCACGTGGCATCACAGGGTAATATAAAACTGTGGGGTTGGCTGAGGTGGGGGGCAGCCACTGGTCGTGGTTCAGTGGGTGCTGAGCAATTGCATTGTGCATCGCGTGCTTTGCTTATTCTTGGCTTTGTATTATTTCCTTCTCCTTCTTATTAAACTGTTCATAACTCAACCCACGAGTTCTCGCACTTTTACCGTTTTTTGAGTCCCTCCCCCAGGCACTGCAGAAGAGAGCAGACAGCTACAAGGTGATGAGCTGCCTGCCCAGTTACACCACAGCAGCAGCTTCACAGAGCTGCAGAGGGGCAGTGGATGGAGCCTCCACCCCAGGGGCAGCCTTCACAATACGACAGCCTGTGGAAGGGAGCCGGGGACACAGAACCGGGCAGGGGAAAACAGTCTGCTAGTGACTTGCTGTCCCCAGGTGAGAGAATGAAGATAACACCAGTGTTTTCCCTCATGGCCTGAGCACATCCACAGCTCTCCCATGGCAGGGAGATGCTCAGTGCTGCCCCAGGTCAGAGCACACTGTGGTGCCCCACGGACATCACCCTGCATGGGGCTTGCTCCTGCCCTGCCACCTCAGCTCCACTTTCAAAATCGTGTTATCTAAGCTGAAGAGCAGCTGATCTGGCTGTCCAATGCTGGAAGGTGCTTCACCAGCTTATTGCACACTGGGGATGTGGCTCCTCTGTCCTAGCGATCCCCCGGCCCCAAGCATGCAGCGCAAGCAGCTCACCAGATCCTCGACCCCACAGCAGCGCGGGTCCGTGGCAGCGGCCAGGCAGGGCTGCAGCGTGGAGCCCTTGTACCGGCTGCACGGGGCCCGGGTGGAGGCACTGCACCCACTGCGTCACGCCAAAGGTGCACTGCAGCCACCAGCAGCACAGGGATCTTCCCCAGGTCCCTCATGCACCACGCGCGTTACGAGCACATCGCTCAGTGCAGACAGGTCCCCAGCGCCCAGACCGGCACCTGCACAATTATACCTGTGCCATTTGCACAGCCTGTCCCCAGGGCCCTGGCTGGACTCACAATGTCACTGCAGGCAGCAGCAAGGCGCAGTCTGTGGAAAAGCAGGCACGATGAGTTCTAAAAGAGTGCTGTAACTTCTCCAAAGCAGCCAGACATACAAAGTGGGGGCAGTTGCTTCTGCAAATAGTTTAACATCTATTTATAAATAGCATCCTGCTTTTTGAATAGATTATTGGGCACGATACGTAATGCCCTCATTGGTTACGGCAATAAAGGAATTTGGAGAAGTTCCATAAAGCAATGAGAGACAGTCGTGGGCTGCACTCCTGTCTGGGATGCGGGAGGACAAGCTGGGGAGTGTTGCTTGCACGAGTGACTGGACTCTGCTCCACCTCCTAGGTCAGTGCAGACCCTCAGGAACTTCACCACACACAGGGTGAGCAGTGCATTAGTCTGTAGGAACTGTTTTCTGCAGGATGAATCATTTCAGTACATAGAAGCCAACAGGCAGGGGCAGCTGTGAATGTCACAGATACAGCAGCACACCCACACCTGGAGTTAGATTTTGGCTCCAGAGGGGCCGGCAATCAGAGTACGGTCACTGCAGGGGGGAACGGAGCAGATCTGGGAGTGGGCTGCAGGAGCCCCTTCAGTGCTGGTGCCACCTCGTGTCACAAACCCTACCGCCCATATCTTCTGGTGCCCAGGCACCTTTAAAGAAGCCCGGGTCTCGGGATGAGGACCAGCTTGCTAACAAGGCAGAGAGCTGATGTTTATCAGCCTGGCTGCCTCTGAGAACAAGGAGAGATGCAGAAGCAACGGTGGAGTCCTTGCTGTCCTGCAAGCACAGATGGTTCCTATGCTCCCTGCCACGCAGACTACAAGGGTCACACTCCTCCAGCAACTCCCAGCTCACACCAGACATCCCACTCAGAAGCTGAGCAAAGCCAGGGGGACATTTTTGTTGGGGGAAAAAACAACATAAAACAACATTGCATTTGGTGACATCTTCATGTGCCATGAGTTCCTTCCAGGTTTAGCAAAATAGTTATAAGAAAACAAAGAAAAAATGTGTTTGAAATTGTAAATGAGCACTTTATTGTAACTGAAACCCTAAAAATGCTTGCATTTGAAACATGAGCATTTTAATGAAATGCTTGTTCCAACAGCTTTTTATGTGTAAGTGTTTATCCATCTTTAATTCACCTTCTGAGATGCTCTGTTCTGTCCTGCCTCATCTCCCATCACTCATCCAGAGGGACACAGGTGTCTTGTGATTCCCATGTCACAGCTACCAGCCCCACGTGCATGTCTCAGATGCCCAAGGGCATCTCAGGTGGTGCTGGGCTCCTGCAGTTGAACACGGAGCTGTGCCAACATCTCTACAGGCTGCAGGAGGAGGCTGGATGCACACTTCACATCAAACTTTCACATTTCAGTTTCCCCCACCTGCACCTACCTCAGTCCATCATCGGCCATGGATGAACAGCCCAGGACAGGCCACACAGGCTGTGTGTGTGTGTGTTCAGCTTCACGAGACCTTAGCAGATGTTCCACCTGACTCCATGAGCATGGCCCAAAGCAGAGACATTTCCCAGCAGCACAGTCCCAAAGCAGCAGCAGCAGCATTTACCACCAAGGAGATTTGCAGATTCTTGACCTCATTAAGCAGCATGCCTCAGGCCACAGCTGCTGCACGGGGACCCCAGCAAGCCAGTGGCCACCAGCCCCTGGCATCAATCACACCCCTGTGGCCAAAGCTGAGACTGGCTTCTTGAGGGAGGGAAGAGCTGAAGGCCACCAGCAGACACACAGCCTGCCAGCCACCACCAGAGGCAGCTGCTGCTGCAGGGCATTGGCTTTATCAGGGCAGGTCCGACGAGGCTGCCACAGGGAGGACATTTTCCAGCCACAGCCGATCAAGCACCCAGCATGTCTCCCCAGACCGATCCTCCAACCACGTCTGGAAAGGTGAAGCGAGGAGAAAGGAGAATCAAGATGCAAAATAGTAAGCAGGGATAAAACACAAAGTCTAAGTTTGTTACTGGCTGCAGAGCCATGGAGGGGGAGGAGGAGGAAAAAATAATGGGTAGAAAACCCCTCATGGGACATTTTGTAAAGGAAGGATGTTAGGTTCCCTTTATTAATAGGAAACCAATATTAGCAGAAACTGATTGTTATAAATTCCGAGTCAATTTTGCTTTATAAGATTTATTTATGGGGTCAATAAAAGAGAAGTAAACAGCGCTGGGTACATGGGGAGTCTTGGCTCCTCCAACACGCACACACGTTACATCAGGTGGCTGGTTTTTATGCTCCTAGGCTAATACATATTCATTACTACTTCTAGAAAGGGCATGGTTATTATAATTAGTTTCTGGAATCCAAACCCTCTGACACATGCGTATCAGTCTCCTGTGGTCCCTCTGGGGGTCTCTTGTGCTGAAGGCTCGTAGTCTTCCTCCCAGGCTTTGTCCTTCTCCTTTGTCCATCTTGGCTGGATGTCAGAGACTTGCGCAGTGTCCCATGTAAGCTTTGTCTTTTAGTCGTCCTTCAGCTTTCCCTTTCTCCTTAATCTCTTGACCAGATATCAGAGACTTGCATAGTGTCCCATGCAATAGTCACAATAGTTAGCAGTTGTTCTGGAACCCCCTCAGATATCAGAGATTCAAGGTTTACCCTTCAAGTCCTCTATTGACACAAATTGCTGAAACATTCCTTACACGATCATAAAAGAAGGCATTTGCAAGAGCAATGGAAGAAAACGCTCAATGTGTGATCTACAAACCTAGTAAATACTCAGGCTGAAGCTGGGGTTTGCAGACACTGTGTCTAGACCATCTGCAACAACTCTAAATCTGGGACAAGGTCTGATGCGTGCCAAGCAGCTAATGGGGGCTTCAGTTCAGCTCTGGGGAGATGTAGTTCAGCGCTGTCTCTCTCCAGAACCTGCACTCCTTCTGTACCCTCCCTAACGCAGGCCTCTCTGGCCCCAGGGGTGGCCTCTGCAGCACAGAGCAAAGCAGAAGGATCACATCCTTCAACCTGCTGTTGACATACTTTGCCTAATGCCACCAAGAATACTGTTAGCCTTCTTAGCAGCAAAGGCGCATCACTGGCCCACGTTCAATTTGATGTCTACTAGGACCCCAGGCCTAGTGGACAGCTCTACTTCTGTAGAGTTGCTTCCCAGCTGAGAGGTTGGCAAGAAACCCAGCTGTGGTGCCTAGGAGTACACGGTGCCTGCGCTGAATCCAGCGGAGATCCACAGAGGTGGTGGTGCCCAGGCAGTAGCTCAGCCACTGGACACCAAGGATCTCAGGTGAGCCGAGGTGATTTCCAGGCTGCACGGACAATCTAGTCTGGATCTGTGATCCAGATGGGCATGAACATGCAGACACCAGTGACAAACCCATCTTCAAGCTGATGGAGCAGAGGTAGATGGGGTGGCTTTGAGAATGGGATCAGTGGCCAGGATGGGGTCTCTGCTGGACACCCCACTGAACATCTGAAGCATGTCCAGCAGGTGCAGCTCCAGGTCGTGTCCTTGTGGCAGCCATCTCGCAGCAGAGATGGGGTGATTCAGGATGTGGGTGTGTTAGTGCAGATCTGTTTGTGTTTTTTTTTTTTTTTTAAACATATCCATCATATTTAGGAACTATTTCAAATTAAATTATTTTCTTCTGACCAAAGCAGGAAGGGTATTAACATCATATATGGGTTCTTTTGAATAAATGATGTCTCTCTATTAAAGACACAGCATCATGCACATCACTTTTTTGGCATGGGGGCTAGCTGCCTCCTTTCATAGTTATGGGGGAGAAATAGGCATCACCAAGGTGTTTTTTTTGTCCCATCTTAACATCCATAGCATTGACCTGGTAAGCTCCTGACAGTGCCTGACTCTCCCCTGGGTAGAGTCATCCCAAGTCCAGTTCATAGATGTTGGTGGATCTATCTACTATGGCCGTGTTTGTTCCTTTTTTCAGCTGTTTTTTCAAGCTGGTAAGTTTTAGGGCCTGCTGAAGGTGCATTCAGCTGCCACTGTGTAAGTTAGTCCCCACAGTAAACCAGAGGAAGAGCCACTCTAGAAATCAGAAGCTGAGTACAGCTGGGTTGGACTCTCAGCATCCCAGGGCAAGGGAAACTTCCAGAGGAATATGAGATGGCACATGGTGCAAGAGAAAAAAAGTCTCAAAAAGAGAGCATATTTGCATTGTTCCTAGGTTTATCTTTCTAACCACATTCCCATTCTAAAAATTGAGACCTTCACTTTCACTGAGCTGGAATTAATGCATTTTGCCCTTCAAGATTGTTCTGTGACCCAAAGCAAATATGGCAGTTACAGACCGTATTGCTCCTCCTGGAGCAATGAAGCCCAATTGTTTTGCATATGGAATACTGAGATTTGGGTCATATGCAATAACCTGAGCACTCAGCATAATTGGCTGTGGCAGCCAGACTGTGGGCTGCCAATGCTGGTTGCCAGAACCAGGGGAAACTTTCCCTGCTAGGCATTACAGCCATCAAGAAACAAGCAGTACTGAAGCAAACCAATCTGATGAGAAAAATAGAAGGAACACTAGATAGTGAGATCATGTCTAAGAGAAGTGAGGTCAGTTTTCTGAAAAATTTCCTTGAGTACAGAAAACCTGCTTTTGACCATGTTTCAAATTGAATGCTTAAGTGTTTTTGCCTCTCTTTCCAGGCACAATATACAGCTGAAGGATGATCCATTTCTAAACGGTCAGCATGATGTTGGGTTTTATTATACAACTTATCCCATAATTACCCAGGTTCTGGGAAGTAAACCCTTACAGGTCCCCACAGAAATTTATTGCTGACCTCCACAGTGCCCCTGACACTGCAGTCACCAGATCAAGGTGACTCACGCATTAGAAAAAGATAGCTTCCACATCAGTAATTATTTCATCTTCATTCATCAGAAGGACACAGTTTTGCTATTGGGAGCAAAGTATTAAGTATTATAAAATGATCACTTATTTTTTGAAAAGCTAATCACTTTAATGCCAGGCCATTTTTACCTCCAGCAAACAACAACCATTAATGACGCATTTTCTGAAAAATGTGTTTTTATCAGATGTTAGCTTGCTGACCCTGCCTTTTATTTGAGAAGAGAGCTAATTTCTTTTATGAGCCCAAAGGATGTAGTTGGAGGACAAGCTTTCAGAAGAGCCTTCTTTCTATAAAATGTGCTGATTTAAATAACAGCCTCTGATCACACGTGACTACCACCCATTTCTGCCTTACCATTTGAGCTTCCAGGGGTCCTCATAGCTCCAGGGACCAGGAGAGACATGACCTTCACAGTAACATCCTCTGTGTGCATCCAAGCTCCAAGGAGGTGCACAGCAAGAACACTTCTGCTCACAGTCAGGGTGATCCTCAGACCTGAGCCTTCTAGGACCCAACACCTGGCTTCAAACCAGGATGTTCAAGAAAAATAAATATACCTTTATTTTTAGTACCTGAGAAATGCAGTCTACACTACAATTTTTTGATGAAAATACAGGAAGGCCAAGAATGATGGTAGGTCTTTGCCAAAATCCCAGTATTTATTATTACTAAAATAATACCAATGAGTTCAAACCTCATATTATTGGTTATTAAAGATCATTACATCACTAGACAAAAGACATTCTATTCACACATAAGGAATATCAAAATACATTTATAACAAATGAAATGTGCAGGACATTGATACAAAATATGTTTGATGTGAAAGTTTAGATAGAAACACAAGAAGTAGGAATGGAAGGAACCACAAGAAATTTTGTAGTCCACCTGCCACACTAAAAGACAGCAGCTTACCCAAACCATCCCAGAAGGATATTAAGTTAATCTGTTCTAACGCTGCTGGATGGCACCTCCAGATCTCTCAGAAAGATCTTGTACATAAAAGGAGCCCTCACAGTTTATGTTCGGTGCCCTTTTGATTATTTTATGCTCTACTTTTACTAGCAGGTCTTCACAATTCCTTACATAAGGTGCCCCAAATGCACTTATGGGGCTGAAAAGGGCTGGTTACTCCATGTGATCTGGGTGCAAAACTCGTATTCATTCTTTCTGGCATTGTGTTCACTTTGGATTTTATTTTCATGTTTATTTTTAAAGCCCATGACATTGCTGACTAATGCTTATTTCCCAACTCTGATATTTCTTGTCATCTTCGGTATTTCCCAAAGTTTTATTGTAGATATACTACCTGCCCTATTTCTATTTAGAAATAAAATTAAAAAAAAAAAAAGAAAAAGAAACACAATAAACTAAAATCTGTGGATTAAACCTCCCCTCACCAGGGGAGGTTTACATTGGAAATTAGAAGACATTTTTTCTCAGAAGGAGTAGCCAGGTGTTAGAATGGGTCACCCAGGGAAGTGGTAGAGTCACCATCCCTGGGGGCATTCAAGAAAAACTTGACTTTGACTTCCCCCCCCCCCAGAGTTCTTCCCTCATTTTGTAGTAGTTTCACTGAGATTATTCTCCCTTTTCTCATTGCTGAATATATTATGTGAAATGAGTCAAAAGCATAACTAAAGTCAAGGCAGATTTAATCACAGAATAGTCTACGTTGGACTGGTGATCTTGGAGGTCTCTTCCAATCTGTGACTAACTCAGTAACAAGTCCTCCACCAAACCATATCACTGAGCTCTACATCTAAATGTCTTTTAAAGACCTTCAGGGATGGTGACTCCACCACTTCCCTGTGCAGCCCGTTCCAATGCCTAACAACCCTTTCGGTAAAGAAGTTCTTCCTAATATCCAGATTCCTAGTAGCCAGATTGAGCTCCAGATGAGCTTTGGCCTTTCTAATTTTGTCTGTGCACAGCCTCGCAACATCCTTATAGTCCTCCTCAGTGGCCTGCCCTTTTTTCCAAAGATTATAAACCCTCTTTTTTCTCCTAAACTCAAGCTGCAACTCTCTGATGAACCAGGCCGGTCTTCTTCCACGCTGGCTCGTCTTTGGGCACGTGGGGACAGACAGCTCCTGAGCCATTAAGATTTCCCTCTTGAAGAGTGCCCAGCCTTCCTGGACCCCTCTGCCCTTCAGAACCGCCTCCCAAGGGACTCCACCAACCAGTGTCCTGAGCAGCACAAAGTCAGCCCTCCAGAAGTCCAATACAGCGGTTTTACTGGTCCCCTTCCTGGCCTCGCCAAGAATAGAGAACTCCACCATTTCGTGGTCACTCTGCCCAAGACAGCTCCTGACAATCACATCCTCCACCAGTCCTTCTCTGTTTGTGAAGAGAAGGTCTAGCGGGGCACCACCCCTGGTAGGCTCACTAACCAGCTGCATCAGAAAGCTATCTTCCAGGCTCTCCAGAAACCTCCTAGACTGCTTTCTCTGGGCTGTGTTGTGCTTCCAGGATATGTCAGGGAAGCTGAAGTCCCCCACAAGGACAAGTGCTGACGATTTTGCAACTTCTGTCAGCTGCCTGTAGAACTCCTCATCCATCCCCTCATCCTGGTTCGGCGGTCTATAACAGACGCCAACCAGGACGCTAGCCTTGTTGGCCTTCCCGCTGATCCTAACCCATAGGGACTCAACCTTGTCATTCCCAGCCTCAAGTTCCACAACATCAAACGATTCTCTAATATATAGAGCCACACCACCACCCCTTCTGAAGAGCTTATAGCCAGGCATTGCAGCATTCCAGTCATGAGACTGGTCCCACCACGTCTCTGTGATGGCAACCAAGTCGTAGCCTGCCTGCTGCACGATGGCTTCCAGCTCCTCCTGTTTGTTACCCATGCTGCGTGCATTAGTGTAGATGCACTTCAGCTGGGCCGTTGCCTTATCCCCTGGCCTTGCCATTGTTCCCCCTGGCACAGCTCCAACAATCCTTGTTTCAGCCCCATCCCCCTTCTTACCTAGTTTAAAGTCCTCTCAATGAACCCTGCCAGCTCCTGGCCCAAGATCCATTTTCCCCTTAGAGATAGGAATCTGTCTACGGCCATCAGGCTGGGTGCAGAGTAAAGCGCCCCATGGTCAAAAAAACCAAGATTTCTGTGCTGGCACCAGCCTCTGAACCATGTGTTTATCAGGTTGGCTTTTTGTGTCCTGTCTGTACCCCTCCCACCCACCGTAGGGATAGATGAAAACACCACCTGTACTCCCACTCCCTCCGCTAATTGCCACAGCCCCCTAAAGTCCCGTTTGATAGCCTTGAGGCTTTTCTCTTCAATGTCATCACTGCCCACCTGGACTATCAAAAGAGGATAATAGTCAGAGGGTCGAGCCAGGTTGGGAAGCTTTCTGGCAATGTCCCTGACCCTGGCCCCATGGAGGCAGTAGATTTCCCTACGGGTAGGGTCAGGCCAACAAATAGGGCCCTCTGTTCCCCTGAGAAGAGAGTCTCCCACAACAATTACCCTTCTTTCTTTCTTGGTGGAGGCAGTCCTGAGGCGTGGAGCCGACTTCCTCGCCCTAGGCATCATCCTGGGTAGACTTTCCACCTCTTCCTCAGCTACTGATCTCTCAAGCTCCAGAGCCTCAAACCTGTTGCGTAAGGGCACCTGGGAAGGCAGGGCCAGAAGGGGAGGGCATCACCTGCGATGTCGAGCAGGGACCTGTTTCCCCGAGACCTCTGTCTGGGCAGCCACATTGGTAGCTGTGGCTGGAGAGGCTGCAAGGGACACAGAGGCCATGGCTTTCTCCTGGGTGGATACCATGGCTGGGCTCTTCACAAGCAAGTTACAATCACTGCTGGAAAACAGCAGTGAGAGCACCCTTTCTTCTCACCGTGCCTGTGTGAACAAGCTCCACTATACCTCATCAGCCTCCCCCGCGAGGGCTGCTGGGCCCTGGCAGCTCCCTTGGCTGCCTCGAGGCTGGAAAAAGAGCCCTGCCTGCCTTGATCCCCTGCTCCTTTGGCTCCAGGGCAGATATGTTCCACAATCACCTTATGAACGTCATGCATGTCCATGTAATTAATCATTCAATTTGTTTCCCTAGTATTTGAATAACAAAGCAACTCTTAACGTTGATCTGTAACTAAATCCAAATTACTTTTTGCCTTTCTCTGCCTTTATGCTTTACATGCTCTTGCTAGGCCTTTCTATAAACCATTGCTAGTTAAAAAAAAAAGTGTATGAGTTTGCTCATTTTTAAACTAGGAATCACTACAAAGGTAGTGATTTAGATGGTGATTTTTAGTGTTCTTCTTGCTTATTCATTCTATCACTGGAGTTTGGAAAAACATTCTTTATATTGCATCTCTAAGGAACAGCATATCTTCCATATCTTCCTGAGAAATAGTCTCCTAGACATTTTCCACATGAGCTCTCAGTTTTGTCCAGTTCACCTTACTGAAGTCTAGAAACTTCAACTAGAAAAACAGACAAACAAACAAGAAAATAAAAAAAAAAAAAACCCACACAGAATAAGTATATTAAAAAAAGTTATGGTCCCACAAAGTGTCACTGCTTCTTTTCCTCAAATAATTACCACTGATTCCATGGGAAATTTAATGTTTCTGTTCACACCTATAGAACTTTTGTTCAGGTAAAGCCATAAACCCTGGTCAAAAAGGCAAATAGTGCCAGGATGAGGAAGATATTTTGTGGGAGATCAAGTGGTTTTCTGCTTGCAGAGGCCCAAACCTGCTCCCTATCCCCTTCTGCGTCATGCTGTGGTCAGTCCTGCCTGGCACTGCAGCCCCAGTGACCCTCGTGGGGCACAGCCAGATGAGACAGTGCACATCCCCTCCAAGCCACCCACCTCTGGTCCCAGCCTCAGCTCCAGCAGCACCCCCAAAACGTTGCTTACCCTGTGGCCTGGCTTACAGCAATCTTCTGCAAACCAGTCACCTTCTGCTCCACCCATCACTTTGGCACAGCACTCACCATCCTGCTCACATGCTTCTTGCCCAGTTGTGCATGTAGCTTCCACCTGCACAAAACCCCATCATCTCTGGGATGAAAACCAGTCTGATCTGGAAGAAATTGCTGAAAATTGTCAACCCTCAGAACGTGTGGTCAAACTGCAGAACAAGCTTCCTAGAAAGATGGTTGATGCCCCATTCCTGTCAGTGTTCAAAAGATGTTCAGACAGTGTTCTCAATAACTGTGTTGGGTTTATGTGGCAAGGTTTAGGTAGCAAGAGGCTGCTCTGAGAAGAACCCAGCAGCTGACCAATGTCAGAGAAAAGACAGTTCCAGCCGGTGCCAAAAGACACACTACTGGCCAGAGCTGAGCCACTGAGAGATGCTGGTGCCACTTCTGTGATAACATATATAAGATCAGCTAAAAAAAAATGCTGTGCAACAGCAGCCAGGGGAGAGAAGCAAGTAACTGAGAGAAGCAGCCCTGCAGCTCCCCAGGTCAGTGCAGCAGGAGGTGCTCCAGGCACACAGCACAAGTTCCCCTGCGGCCTGTGGAGAGGCCCCTGCTGGAGCAGGCTGTCCCCCTGCACCCATGGGTCCCACACGGAGCAAATCTCCACGCTGCAGCCCTCCCATGGGTGGAGGAGCCCCCGGTGGAGCAGGTGGATGGGGTCTGGGGGGAGCTGCCGCCCACCTGTGGGGCCCCGTGCTGGAGCAGTTTGGGACTGGGGGATGGACCCCGTGGGACGGAGCTGTGTGGGAGCAGTTCTGGAGGAGCTGCTGCCTGTGGACAGCCCCCACAGGCTCCATTCAGGAAGGATGGCATCCTGAGGGAATGTCTTTATACTGGAACAGTGAGAGAGACATTTTATGTGGGCAAATAGTGATAGGAAAAGGGGGAATGGCTTTGAAAGAGGATAGGTTTAGGTTAGACACAAAAAAAAAAAAAAAAACAAAACCTTTACTCTGAGGGTGGTGAGGCACTGGAACAGGCTGCCCAGAGAAGTTGTGGGTGCCTCATCCCTGGAGATGTTCAAGACCAGGTTGGATGGGGTTTCAGGCAGCCTGGGCTGGCGTAAGCAATCCTTGTGCATATCAGGGAGGGTTGGAACTAGATGAGCTTTAAGGTCCCTTCCAATTCAAGGTATTCTATGATTAGAGTAAAGACTAAGGAGAAGCAGATGTTGAAGTGTTATGGACTGACTGCAACCCCCAATCCCTGTTCCCCTGCACTGTTTGGGGGCAAAGAGGGTGGATGAGCCTTTTTCCATTGTATTTTCCCCCTCTTTTCCTTTGAGGAAGGGGAGTAAGAAAGCAGTGTGATGGAATTCAGCAGGGTAAAACCAACATAGAAGCTTAACTTTTGATCAGTCCTGAAGAGGTCGGGCAGCTGGACCAGGTTATTTTTGTAATGCCCAGCCTGCTCCGCTAAACCATTCCCTTCCCTGCAAGGTCTCCCACCATTATCCCATCCTTTCAGAGAGCTGCATACCTTCCAGCACAGTAAGCCACCTGTCTCTGGTACTGCAGAGCCTGTCTTGTTTCTCAGGACCTGCTCAAGCCCAGCTCTATCTTCCCCAGGGACAGAGCCATTGCCCACCCACAGCCAGAGGCCTGTTGCCTGCCCCATTCTGTACCTACAGCATCACACACTGCAGGAGGACACCTGGGGTGTGGGCACTCCTTCTGCTCAGCTGGCTGCCCTTTTGCCTTCCTGTTGCTCTCAGAAAACCCCTCTGACAGCTCTACTGTGCTGGCATTTCCCTGCACACATTGACATTTCCCACTACCAAGTAAGTCAGAATGCAAGAGCGACCTGTTTTCCCAACCTGATGCCCTCTTCAGACACCAAACTCCTCAACACTTCAGCTTCTCGAGTGGAAGTGTTCTCCCTCCACCCCCCCTTTTCACCTGTGCTCCCTGTTAAAACACTATCCAATTCCTACCAGCCCAGGGTTGCTGTGGGTTTGGCTGTGCAGAGCCCCCCATTGCAGCACCCAGGGGCACTGATTGCACAGTGCTTCAATGCACTGCTGCAGAGAGCAGCTGTGCACCGCCCCCAGCATTAGAGTTGTCAGTCTAGCATGCCCAAAGGATGTAGGACTGATCCAAATTCATGTGGTTGCAAAAGAAACGTTACATAGATCCTCCCCTAATTCATGATTCTGATTCTTGAGGACAAAAAGATCTGGTTGCTTCAAACTGCCAAATACTCACATCTAGTATTGTGAGACAGAGACAAACCCCAAACTGATGGCAACAAAAAAATTCTTGAACATAAAAGAATTTGTACATGAGCTCGTAGAGGCTCAGATCAGTCCTGGCAGCAGACAGGATTATGCAGTTCCTCATAACTGGCACAAGGAAAAGAAAACGGGATGGAGAGCAGGTTACAGCCATTTTCCATCCCAGCAATGCCTGTCAAGATTAACAAGGGCTTGCAAACCACTGCTGTTTCATGACAGCATGGATGCTCTGCATTACATCACAACAGGAGGGTTTAAATGAAGAGCCCTTCCCTACACCTCACACAGTAAAAATGAAGGGGAGTAGCCTAGCCTGGAAAGCAAGAAAAATTTCCTGCTGTCAGCAGTCACAGCAACAAGACCCTCTTCCAGCAAGATGTAAGATACAGAGGAAAGGTGGGACAACAGAAGAACAGACAGAACCCCCTAACAAGCTGCAGACCAACTTGCCCAGATACCATAGAGCAGGCAAAATTATCTTGCCATTGTCAGGCACAGGAACAGTACCAACAGAACTGATAAAATGCCCAGTGAGGAAGTGTCTCCAACAAAGCTTCTCATAAAGCAGAGATGTGACACTGCAGCCAACTTGCAGCTGAGCCCAGAGAAATTGTCAAAGGATAGAAGTGCACATGGCTGGGAACAGCAAGGTCAGATCACCCTCCAGAGTCCACACCATCCCTGAAGGGGATTCCAGTACACTTATGGGAGACAGGTACCCAGTGGTTTTCTGACACACAGGTTTTGACTAGAATGTGCATGGACAGGAACCCTGAGGATAGGAGGGAGCTGCCCAAATAAGATTTTCTTTGAAAAGCAAACCTGCTTGTGTCTAAGATGTTTTACCCCCCCCCGCCCCCTTCACGGGGGCCACTGTCACAGAAAGTAGGTCCAGGTGCTTCCTCTTCCCCATCCATAGCTTGGTCAGACCATGCAAACCTCATAATCCGCATACAGGCCAAAAACATCTTCTGGTATTTCTCAAGTCAGGGTCCTAGGCTAGTCTGCAAAAGTTGAAGCAACACATTGAAGAGGGGGAAAAGAGAAAAAAGTGCTTCTGTTTCATGTAAAAGCAAGCAGTAAGTAACCAGCTGCAAAGACTGTATCATTAAAATATTTTTTAAGAGAGGAAAGCCTTCTGGAAAGATATACTTTGATGTAAAGACCCATTAAATCAAATAAGGCTCTGCAGACTAGACACCTGTGAATTTTGCCTAACCTAAGCTGCTATATGTGTTTCCTTCCTTACCCTTCTCCTCACTATTCCTTTTTAAATAGTTGCTACTTTTTTTTTCCCCTTCCAAAGGCTTGTTCCCACCTCAGAGTTAAACAAAAAATTGAGCACAGCAGTGAGCTTTCACAGAGCTACTTATGCAGCCTGCAAATCCCTTGTGGGAGGCTAGGAACTGCCACCTCCAGGGGAGAGAAGGTCAGAAGCAACCCAGACATGGAGCCAAAGCCAGGCTCGATGCAGGGGATGCAAGCTGTACCAGCCAACACGACTTTTTCTACAGCTGTACAGGAGAGGGAGCTTCCAACATACAAGCTGTATACAGCTACATGATGAGGGCTGTTCTAAGATGTTCCACAGAGGTACTTGCTGAAAAAGCAGGTACTATTTTCACCAGGCTGCAACAGCAATTTGGCTCTGGCAATCCATGCCCAGAATGTTAAACTGTTCCTGCACCCAGCTTCAGAGGGCCTGGCTCAGGTGGAAGGGGAATAAACATGAGAGTGATTGTGACTATGGGGGAGACGTAAGTGCTTCCATCATGCCTAGTGTACTTGCTGCAGACCACAACTATCTCCACACCTCCCCCAGGGAGATGGAGCAGAGCCCAGCAGCTGAGCTGCCACAGGCCAGGAGACAAGTCTACAGCTTTCCTACCCCCAGGCAGACTTCACTTTTACAGACCTCACTGCCACCACCCAGTCCAGCAGCCTCATTCCACCCCCAGAGTGCTTCTGTCTCCTCTGCAGGACTTAACCTCCATACAGAAAGGCTGATTCAGAGCAATATATTTTTATTACCAACACTTCAGGGAATCAAGAAAGGACCAAACACTAGAGCTCGGCTGAAGACCCTGAACAAATGCTGCCAATACAGAGCACAGCCATCAGCACCTGTCCTACGGACAGGAGACAGCAAGTACAGCATGAGAACAGACATGAAGGAGCTCCTACATGGGAGGAAGGATGCCTGGTAATGCTCTCCCTAGGACTGTGGAGAAATAACAGAAATAACTGCCTTCATCGGCAGCTGAAAGTTGTCAAGGTCCAACAATTCATGCTGAGCACATGCTGGGGCACATCACCAGTTTGACCAGACCTAGGTGCCACCCACACCAGCTTCTGCTGCAGGAGCCCATTCCTTCAGAGCAGTGAAAGCCACACGCCTTTGGGGAGCTGTCACAGGGACCCCCATGCAGGGGGCCCACACCTTGCTTCCTCAGGGAGCAACACCAGGGCCAGAGGCAGCAGGACCAGGACAGGCCACGGCAGTGCACACACAGCTTTACCAGCCTCAAGAGTCACATTCTCCATCCCCACAGGAGAGGATCTCTTCTTCCAAGCATAGTACTTCGCCACAACCACATTGGGATTCCCCTTGGCAGGGTCAAACCACATCTGGATGCAGCGTCCACTGCCCCGACGCTCTGTGGTGTATTTGTAGGAGTTGGACCAGATCTTCTCACACAGGTCTTTTGGTTCAGGGAAGACTTCAGTGAAGGGCCTGCATATGGAGCCCCAAGGACAGCGGTTTGTTCCTGAAGACAGCACCAAAAAGAAAAAAAAAGGCAAACAACTTGAGCTAGCATTCATCTCTTTCCTTTCATGTGGGAGAGGAGGCCACCTGTTTCAGCCTGCCCACAGCTGATCACTGCATCGCAGCAGTGATGGATGGTGGCTTGACCACCTTCTGGTCTGCAACTCCAGAGGAAGATGAGGCCAGGGAGGGTCTTGGCTCCAAGCACAGGCAGGAGCAGGGACAATCCCAGGGTCTTGCCTGTGGAGAGGAGGAAAGGTTTTCCCCCACAGAGCCACTGACCTGTTGCCCAGTTCCAGCCCTTGTGCCAGTTGTCTTTGCATGTGACGTAGTCCTTGCAGTCCTCCCACCACTCCTCACAGTCCTCTTTGCAGAGTGGCACATGGAGAATCCTCTCCCGACGCCAGCTGCTGTCAGCCTGCAAGGGAACAGGACCATACACACTGGTGGTGGTCCTCGAAAGCTAAGGAGCAGGATCTGCAGGACCTTCCTCTAGGGTCCAGAGCTGATCTTAGAAGAATTTCAGCCCTGAGGGAGACATGCCTTGTGTGGTGGTTTTACTGTGCTAGGCAGCTAAACACCACAACTGCTCTCTCACTCCCCCTCCTTAGATGAGGAAAGAAGTAAAGAACTCATGGGTTGAGATAAGGATAATTTAATTAAAAGGAAAAAATATTAACTAAACAATTTAACTAAAGGGAAAAAAAAGGAAAAGGGAGGGGGAAAGGGGAAAACAAAAACAAAGGCTATATGGAAGTGCAGAGGAAATAAATTACTCTCTACTTCCCACAAATGAGCGATGCTTGACCACGTCCTTGAAGTAGGGCCTCAACACACGTAGCTGGTGTTCAGGAGGAGGACTGATGTTTTCACAAGAGCCCTCCCCTCCCCTCTTCTTCCTGTTCCCACCTTTTATTGCTGAGTGTGACATCACATGGTATGGAATATCTTTTTGGTTGGTTTAGGTCAGCTGCCCTGGGGATGTTTCTCTTCTCACTTTTTGCCCACCCCCTAGGAGGGTTAGAGAGAGGCCCAGTGCTGTGCCACTGCTGCTCAGCAGCAGACACAACCCTGGTGTGATACCACTGCTGTTCCAGCTCCAAGTGCAGAGCACAGCACTGCTTGGGCTGCTGCAGGGAAAGTTAACATCCCAGCCAGACCCAGCACACCTTGACAACAGGCAGTTCTTCCATCAGCCTATCCAAACCCAGTAGGAAAGGTGAGGTGTCCCTGAGGAGCACACACCCATACATGCCACACCATACCGTACAGAGGGCCACCATATAACACATAGTGACTGGTACAAGCCCTGTTGCATTCATCACAAGGGATTTAGCTTTACCTGGTCAATCCAGGGCCCCAGGTTGGGTGAGCACTCATACAAGCATGTGTCCTGGATGAAGTGGCGTTTGCACTTGGGTGGCATCACCCCACAATGGTTCCAGTTGAAGTTGTACAGGTAAGACTGGTCCCTGTGGGCTTCTGAACTCGTGTTGGCTGTGCAGCAGGCATTGTCCTTCCAGGGAGCACACTGCAACAGAACAGGAGATAGACCAGCTGGGGACGTCTTGAGGGAGCCCAAGGAGGCAGAAACCCATCAGTAGCAATAGCAGTTTCTCTTCTCCAGCCAGCCCTTGGACGCTTTAGCCTGAAGAGCTTAGGGCTGCAACAAGATGGAGTTAGAGGAAGAATATGAGGAGGACCCTGAGGGTCAGATTCTCACCAGGAATTGGTGCCAGGCATAAGGACAGAAGAACTGCTGCCTCCTGCTTGCTCCTAGTCCCATCCCTACCAAGATCTGCCAGAGCTGCACAGTAATAACAGGCTCTAGCATTGATAAAGGGAGCAAAAGAGAGCGTCTTTCCATGCCATCCATTATCTGTTCTTATCTTAGGTACCTAGGCTTTGGAAAGGATACCCCCTAGTGAAACAGGGGTAACAGTGAGATGACAATTCCTCACAGCACTGCCCCTCCCCTCCCCATTTTCTGGAGGGAAGCATCAAACAAGCCTCCTACCCAGCACAGGCCACCCTCTTCAGGTGGGTGGTCGCTAAGCCCAAAGCACAAACGAGCCCATATCACCTGGGGAGGTAGGTACAGGGGTCCCAGACCCAGACAACCCCACCTAACATCAACAGCAGCATCATACCTGGCCATGCAGCATCCCTTCTGGGCCAGGCTTGGTTTTGTGGTGTTTGGCATCCATACAGACATTCAGCAACGGGTCCTTTGCAGGCATCACTGCCGAGGCAGCCAACAGCACGAGCAGCACCTGCCCTGCTCTCATCTCCACAGCCACCCCGTTCAGGTCAGGGGATGGGAGTCCAGAGCTTGCGGGACAGGGACAGTGCAGGAAGGGGTCTGCCACAAGCAGCAGTAGTTGATGTGCTGCACAGGCCAGCTGCTCCTGAGGACAGACAAGCAGACTGCCAGCAGCTCACAGCACCAAGGACACAAGTGCAGCTCCCCCAGGCTCGGCTGGAAGGTCAGCCACATTTAGCACCAAGGACTGTTTTATACTTAACCTCAAGCATTCCACAAAACACCCTGACCAGAAAGAGGATGCTATATGAGACCCACTCACTTCATTAAGCCACACCACTATTTCAGAGCAGAGCTTTCAGATCCTGAGCATTTATTAAGAAATAGACATAACTAGTTAAGGGATCCTTTCAGCTAGTAGTTTATGAGTTATAGTTAAATGCACATGGACAGTGAACTACAGGAGACCCACCTTGCTTTCAGGAGTACAGAAAAAGAGTTTTTCTTTGCTTTATCTTCATCTGGGTCTTTGTCTCATGTCTATCAAGTCTGATCTCAGAGTTGTGGGTCTCTAATTTCGTGTTACCATACCTTACCCTCCTCCACACACCCAGAGGTTAATAGGACTCTTATAGTAGCTTACTGCAGAAACAGCACTGTTTTACAGCCCTTGTGAAAACAGGGTAAGGGTCCAAACCAACCACCTTCCATAAAGTTTTTTGCAGAGCACAAGAGAAAGGCAAACTACTTACAGCATTAAATGAACATGAAGTGACACAGAAGATAACAATTACAAAACTGATAAAGCATACACATAAACCTGAGAGCTAAAAAGTAGCTAACTTGCATCATACCTATGTGCATAAACTTAACTCCCTCTTCCCTCCCCACCAACCCCCCCCCAAAAAAAAAAAAAAAAATCATAGAAAACAACCTTACCAGTCCAGGTAGCCTTTAAGTCCCCAGTAAGACCCTAAAAACACTCACTGCAGGAGCTTCCTGGGGTCAGATTTAATAGCAATGCCTTCTAACACAGGTGCTGGCACTTGAAATTACTTTCTTAATATGCATAACGAGCTTTAACTTCTGCCAGAATTTGTTACCTTAGAAGCAGTTTTGTTGGTGTGACAACCAGCTTGCCCAGCCCCTTTCACAGGCAATGCTGTCTGGCCTGGGAAACAATCTGGCTGCTTATTTTGAAGGACAGGTCTCTTATCAGCCTTAGCCATTCATAACAAGTCCTTTTTCCTCTACTTGCCTTACAGCAGGCAGTTTTAATTTGCTGTACACCGTTGCATAAGATAAAACAAGCAAGGAAGTGCAGATCCAGGATGCACCAAGAATAAATACAGAAGTGGTAATTCTCATCACAAAAACAGTATAAGCTCTGTTTTCTCAGAGGAACTAATAATAACTCCTAACACAAAGAATAGATGCCAGCTGATGAAGGGAAACAGTGCACCTTGTTGCAAAAACCTGAAAACAGTAATTGAAACTACGAGTAAAGATCTGGTCACAAGAAGGGAAGTGTCCACCCTCTGCAAACACGTGGGATCTTCCTGCTGGGACAGCACAGGTTTTAGGGCTGTTTTGCTCTTTTCTTCAATCACAGGGCTGGCTTTTTGGTGATGAATGCACTTGCCTAAGGAGCTCATCTTCTTAAATTTAATTCATGAACACTTTGAACTCCACAAGACCCTGTTTTGGTGATTTCTGTGGTCTAGTGACATGTTGCATGAATAATGACCTCTATGCGTTCCTTCTGAACAAGCCTTGTGATATTTCCATTTCTCACATTTTCAGCTGTCATATTGGAGGTGACAATGAGCAATCGTCCCACACTCATCTCTTTCATGCCTTTACCACCTCTGTCAAGACTCCTCAGTTGTCTCTTTTCAAACCACAGCCACAGTCTGCTCACTCATCTCTCATAGCAAGTGTTTCTGCTCCCCACGGCACCAGGACTGCAGCAGTTTTTCAGATGCACAGCGCTCTGCTTGTTTTCTGTTCCTTGCCTAGGAATTTCTAATATCTGGTTTGTTTTTGGACACTGCTGATCACTGAACTGTGTTGTTGTAAAACTATCGTAACTGTGACAGCTTGTTCCTGAGAGATAATTGTTAGCCATGAGCCTGTCATTTTCTATGTAAAGCTTTCTGTGGATTTTATTTTTTTCCCCAGGTGCATCTCTTTATGTTTGTCTGAACTGATTTTTTTATTTTATTATTATTTTTTTTTAATGTGTTGTTTTATTGTTCAGAGGCTCAGTCCTACCAGGGTCTTCTGCAGATTTTCTCAGCTGGCCCTCCTGTTCTCAAAGGAACAATCTCATCAGCAAACATGGTCACCTTGCTGTTGTCCCAGATAGAATCAGCTGAAAAGCAGAAGTCCCAGTACAGACTCCTGCAGGGGCTCACTGTAAAGACAGCCATGTGCCTTTACTTTCCGATTCAGTTATTCACAAGTGTGTGGGACCTCATTCTCATCTCATGGCTTCTTGTTGGATGAATGCAAAGCTCTTGGGAACCCAGGCAGAGTCAATTGCTTGGATCTGCCCCAGCCAGAATACTTTCCTATCCTTTGAAGACCTGCAATAAATTAGGGATTCTTTCCTGCGTGCTAAAAGAGCCATACTAACCCTTTACATATATGGAATTTATTCATGTACCTGTTGCCTGTTGTTGCAATTCTTTATCACATTTTCTGCAACCTTTTCCCACATATACCACACTCATGGTTGCGCAGTTCCCGAGGGCTCCCCAGAAGGCCCATCAATGTGTCCAGCATGAATGTCTGCACCGTCTGTTGCATTAAAGGTTAAAATAATTGGGGTGATGCCCAAGTACTCATTGTAAGTCCGATCACAGTCAGCATATTGAACTATCATGATTATGGATGCACAAATAATGTAATACATCCTCAGTTTAGTCGTGTTCCGTGAACTACTATGGACACACCTAAAAGAGTTCGGTCTCATTCCTTGAGAACTACCACGGCTAGATTAATGAGTAGCGCAATTTATTAGAGCAACAGATACGCAGGTTCTTTGGAATGCCGGAGACAAATTCACTGTCTGCAAAGCACGTGCCATTACCAGAAGTATGAGTAACACTGCCTGGCTACAAACGTGTTAAAAGGTATAAAGCAACTCTATAAATGTCTGAGTTTCCTGGGGAGGCACTTGGTATAACCACATTTCTGAATCTTACCCAAAGGCATCCCAAAGGGGCGGGAAGAGATGCTCAGCCTGTCGACTCATCCCGGAAGTCAGAAGGTATCTTTTGAGATGGTATCTTATCTTTTGCAATGATATCTTCCCTAACATCCTATCTCCCTTAAGCTAATTTATATCTTTTTGTCTATCAGATGGAGCTCGAGTGACTCTAGGCATACATACCTTTGTTATGATTGGTGCTAAATTTTCTCCCCTTGCTTTTAAAGGTTGTCGCATTAAGGGATGTAGCTGATTAACTGTTATGGGCCTGGTCAGATTCCAGGTACTGAACTATCACAATCACAGATTCACCAACAGCGCATTAACCGTTAGTGGTCCGGTCGGATTCACCAATAACTCATTAACCGTTAGGGGTCTGGTTGGATTCAGAGCACTGAACTACCACGGTCACGGATTCACCAATAACGTATAACCACCCTTACTCTAGTCACGTTTAATGAGGGCTATCACGACTAGGAACAATGCAATCAAGTGCGATTTATTACAGCAACAGGTAGACAGGTTCTTTGGATTGCTGGCGATAGTGACTGTCTGCAAAAGCAAGCTAGCATGCATGAAATACAGGTGTTACAGGTGCGCAGCCTGGAAATTAATGCATTAAAAGGCACAAAGACTCTATAGAGATTCCTGAGTCCGCGGAGACACACGATATAATCAAGCGTTCAAATCTCACCCAAAGGCGTCCCAATGCGGGGGAAGAGAGGCTCAGCCCGTCAACTGATCCCAGGAGTCAGGAGGTCCTCAGGATGTTGTATTCCCTTGGGAAGGTATCTCCCCTGACGGTGGTATCTTCCCTAACATTCCCTCTCTCTCAGGCCAATTTATATTATTTTCTATTTTTTAGGTGGAGCTTGAGTGACTCTAGTCAAGCATATCTTAGTTATGATTGGTAAAAAGTTCTCCCGTCTCCATTTAAAGTAATAAGCTCCAAGAAATTCAGAGCGCATGCTCAGTGAGGGGTGGTTGCACCTTGGAGGCGGGTAGCTTTTGGGATGGAGGTGTGTTTTGCTATTATAATGATATTATGATGAGCAAAAGTACACTAGGGTACAGCATTTGTCAAAGCATGACAGGCCATTGGCTCATGGTAGCAAAAAGTGCAGCTTATCGGTCTCGGTGTGCACAAGAACAATTGAGTCCCCACCTGGTACAGAGCCTAGCTGTGGTGTCTCCACTCCACTCCACGTTCCGTACTGTTCCTTAGGGCTAGCACACCAGGTTCCCCCAGCATGACAGCATCTAAGGTTGGAAGCCTTGTGAACACTCAGGTAATGCAGCTACGCACGACCGTGAAAGCCTCTTCAATGCTGTACATTTTCTTTAAAATGTGAATGTTAGTTTTGTTTTCCTAGTTACTTCAGGCAATTGTGCCACAAAGGTATAGAGTAGAAAAAAAAATGAAAGCATACACTCAGTGAGGCACAGTTACACATTGGAGGCGAGTAGCCTTTGGGATGGAGATGTGTTTTGCTATTATGATGGTATTATAATGAGCAAAGTTCACCAAAAGGACAGCATTTTGTCAAAAACATGGCAGGCCATTGGTCCAGGGTAGCAAAGATGTAGCTTATTAGTTCCAATGTACCTTCAAATTCCCATCTTATCACAGAGCCTGGCTGCGCTGTCTCCATTCCACTCCACCCCTTGTACACTTCCTCTTAGACTCAGCACACCAAGTTCCCCTGGTGTGGTCAACAGCTAAGGTTGGAGGCCTAGGGAACTTCTGCAGAAGGCAGCTACATTCCACCTTGGAAGCTTCTTCAGTGCTGTACCTTTTCTTTAAAATATGAATATAAGTTTAATTTCTAAGTTACCTCTGGCAATTATTCCACACTCTCCTAGCAGGGGTTACTTGTACACCTGGCAGTGTAGAAAATGGGGAAATTCCCTCTCACTGTGGTCCTAGACATATCTGTTCACTTCATGGGTGAGTGGGGTACCTGCATTTGCTCCATCCAGCTGACTTGTCTGATGCAACCTATCTCCAGCCTGAGATAGAGTTGCTCTGGATGCTTTTTCTCTGGATCAGATTTGGGTGAGCAGCTGCTGAGTAAACACTTTAAGGTGTGTTCTGGCTGATTCAGGGCCTGTGTTGGACAGGAGCTTGAGGCACCTGCCTGCATGTTGGTTCTTAGTGTCACTGGAGACCAGAGGTGTCATCAGAGATGCCTGGTGGTGGCCCACATGGCTTCCTGCAGCTGCTGCTACAAAGGGCTGTGGGTGTTATTACGCTCAGAGTCATATTTATTGGCAAAATGGAAGCCCGCTTGATGTATAAAGTGAAGAACTTTCTGTTAGTATAATTGAAATCTAAAGTGTCTAATACAAGAATCACCATCCTGATCTAGCTATTACAGATTTAAAAAAAAAAAGTGAGAGAAAGCCATGAAGATGATCAGAGGACTGGAGCACTTCTCCTACGAAGAAAGGCTGAGAGCTGGGGATGTTCATCTGGAGAAAAGAAGGCTCAGGGATGACCTCGTTGCATCTTTTAAATACCTAAAGGGGGCTTATAAAAAGAATGGAGAGCAACTTTTTGCTCAATCAGATAATGATAGGACAAGGGGGAATAGTTTTAAACTAAAAGAGGAGAGATTTAGATCAGATGTTAGGAGGAAATTCTTCACTGAGAGGGTGGTGAGGCACTGGCACAGGTTGCCCAGAGAAGCTGTGGATGCCCCATCCCTGGAGGTGTTCAAGACCAGGTTGGACAAAGCCCTGGACAACCTGATCTGGTGGGTGGTGTCCCTGCCCATGGTGGGGATTGGATCTAGATGATCTAAAGGTACTCTCCAGTTACTTGTAGCCAAGGGACTTCCAGTGCCAGCCTGTACCCAAGCTTTTATCATCCCATGCCTGCACTCCCCTACATTGCATCCTCTGTCCCCACTTCTCAAGGCCCCTGACATCATGCCAGATCTGTATTTCTCAGCACTACAGCATTATGTTAGCCATAAATATCTCATTCAGCACAGAATAGCTACTTGTTGCTACTATCTGCATAAAGCTGAAACTGGGTGTACCATATAACAGCAAGCAAAAAAAGTCATAGTCACTTGGTCAGCATACTGGTTGCTGTTATTGCTTAATCTAATAATAATAAAATAAAATAAAATAAAAAAATAAATAAATAAAAAGCTCGGAGAGAGAAAACTTAACCAGCCTCACTCCTGAGACCTTGTAAACTCCATACAAAGCCCATGCATGGCACAGGGCTACAGGGCAGTGTGCAGGACTTGTGCCACAGGTGGAAATTGAGGGCATCTCCGCTTGGACTCAGCACCATGGGGACAGCAACTGAGCTGAGCCCTGGATTGCCACCAGCTTCTGGAGTCTGGGATGCCCGGTGCAGATGGGGACCTTGCAGAGGGACACCCACCACCAGCACAAGGAGACACCTCACAGAGACACCCGTGTTTGACCACCTCACGCTGGAGCTGGAGTCCTTCAGAAGTGAATCAGCACTTGGCTACAAGAAGAGCAGACAACCCTAGGGGCCCTGAGGGAACACCTAATCTTTTCTTCCTTTCCCTGCAAAAATTGTTTAAAATACCCCATAAAAGACTGCAAGCAGGGGATATCTCGATGAACATAAAAGTAATGGGATAAGGAAGAGATATATTTTACGTTGGACAGATATTGTTACTTCAGACTTCTCATTTCAAATACTTTCTTGTTCCATCCATCAAATTTTTTTGTTGTTAAAAAATTTAGGATTTAGAAGGTGGTTGCTAAAAGGGAAATCAGAGATTGCATGACACAACTCTTGGATTGCTCTGGTTTGAAACAGGAAGAAAGTTTTTTTGGCCCAACTCTCCTGTCCACATCATACCAGGGCTTGTTAAGCTGTGCAGGTCAATGGAGGTTGTGAGTGTTGCTCAGAGAGAATAAGCAAGGCAGGTCTGGTCTCTCCAGGTGGATAGCTCAGAGAAAAGATGTTATCTCTGCTATTCGAAAGCATGCTGGACACTCAGGTACCTTGGGGAAAGGAGGTGTTGGTGGAGAGGTGGTAGATGAAGGTAGAGAGACTGGAAATGCTATTTTTTTTTTTTTCTGCTGCTGCTCTGCAACATCAATCAATTATTTATTTCAGTATTTCACTCACATGTTCTGCTTTCTGCAAAGTTAGGAATAGAAACTGCTTCTTTTTGATAAAGTGCTTTAATATCCCTAAATGAAGATGCTACACATATTGAAGTTATGTGTGAGCCAAGAAAGAAGAAAAACTGAGAACAGAAATCAAGGAAGGATTAAAAAGAAAAAAAGAAAAGAAAAAAAAAAAAGAAAAAAAAAAAAAAAAGAAAATGATATCAGAGATATGTGAATGAAGACAGAGCCATGGACAGAGTGATCTTTCTGAAACATTTCAATTCCTACCTGACACTGGCATGTCTCAAAAACCTCAGGGACCTGCCACAGTGGTTATAGACACAGTTATCTCAGACCCATGACAAGGGAAGAATCTCTCTGGGAGCCACAAAACAAGATTAAAATTGACCTCTGAACACAGGTTGGGAAAATACACTCATGGGCTCATGTGCACACGACATGAAGAAGGAGGCAGCTCAGATGAAAGGCTGAGGAAAACCCCCAAGTTCACCTAATTACTAAATTCTGTATTTCAACTCGCTTGCAGTGCATTTGCATGAGCTCATCTGGATGCACATGGATGAGAGACAGGGGCCTCCCTGTGCCTTTTCCCAGTGCTCATTCTCTGTACCACACAAAACTCCCCAGGTGCAAGCCTTCTTGCTGCGCAGGAAGATGCTGCAACATGGGAGCGAGCTTAAATTGGACAAGTGAGGTTTGGGTCCCTCAAGATCATCCCTGAATGCCAGCAACAAGTTCTGTAATATCTCATTTGGTCTTTGTGTGTATCTCTTCTGCTGCTCTCAGCTCCACTGTGTTTCTTCTGCTTAGAGGCAGCTTTCACCTTCAGCCTCCTGTACTTGAGCCATGGCAGGTCAGCCCCATTGGGCTTACGTGGTGGAAGAGCAAGGCCATCACTCCTTGCCTTGTGTTCTCTCTGAGATTGCTGCTGGTACTGTGGCAGCCCATGGCAGTGCTTCTGCTCCCTCCCTGCAGAGCAGCTACCAAATTGCAGAGTTCCCCAGAGACGTATGCAGGGATCGGAACACTTGGGAGGCACAAGTAGAAGATCAGAGTGTGATCACTAGCAGAAACCGAAGCACGGAGCCCTTGTGCTGTGCTGGTGAGTGCCTCCCCTCTCTGCTGCAAGAACGTGAAAGCTGTACCATGGGTTTGGACTGTGGGGCTGCCCCCGGCTCCTCAGCACCAGCAGTAAATCCTCTCCAAGGGTGCCCGAGCCTGCGCAGCTCCCACAGGCTCCCACACCTTACAGTGTCCCAACTGCTTTGTTGTACTAGTGATCATAGAGGTCATGTCCCTGCACAGTCACTGGAATACGTGTTTATGGACCCTTGTTCATTAATTTGTCTAATCCCTTTTTAAATTCCCTGACACATAACCGATTGTGACAACAGTTACCAAGGCAGTACCAGTGAACAGCTACTTTACGGCTGATTACACTACTGCAGTTATGAAACTATGCAAGCATGGAGACACGTGAAAACTTCTTGGACACCCTTCCACAAGGGCAGTGGTGTTGTGTGTTCCATAGAATGGTTTGGGTTGGAAGGGACCTTAAAGATCATCTAGTTCCAACCCCCCTGCATTAGGCAGGGACACCTCCCACTAAGTTAGGTTGCTCAAAACCCCATCCAACCTGTTTTATTTTATCCCATCTTAATCCCATCTTAATCTTATCTTATCTTATCTTATCTTATCTTATCTTATCTTATCTTATCTTATCTTATCTTATCTTGTCGCTACAAAGATGGGGAAGGGCCTAGAGGGGAAGACATACCAGGAGTGGCTGAGGTCACTTGGTCTGTTCAGCCTGGAAAAGAGGAGGCTGAGGGGAGACCTCATCGCCATTTACAGCTTCCTTACGAGGGGC
Organism: Aythya fuligula; assembly: GCF_009819795.1. NCBI lineage: Eukaryota > Metazoa > Chordata > Aves > Anseriformes > Anatidae > Aythya > Aythya fuligula. Next base: position 206,648,666 of record NC_045559.1, on the reverse strand, counting down.
AGTGGAGCAGCAGGAGCCGATCTGTTCTCTTTAGTGACCAGTGATAGGACCCAAGGGAATGGAGTCAAGCTGTGACAGAGGACGTTCAGGCTGGATATCAGGAAGAAGTTCTTCACTGAGAGGGTGGTCACACACTGGAACAAGCTCCCCAGGGACATAGTCACGGCACCAGGCCTGGTGGATTTTAAGAAGCATTTGGACTGTGCTGTTAGTCATGTGGTCTGAATTTTTGGGTAGACTTGTGTGGTGCCAGGAGTTGGATTTTATGATCCCTTCCAACCTGGGACATTCTATGATTCTATGATCTCCACCAACACTAGCGCTGTCCTGTGGGTCAGCTTCCAGAGTGAAGGGGCATTCTTGCAGCCAGTGATCCCTAATGGACAAGAGCACATGAATCCATTATTGCCTTGGACAGCTAGTGGAAAAATGAGTGATTTTGACGAAAATGGGGATGCATATGATCAAAAGGAAGCCAGAACTAAGGTCAAACCACAGGAAAAAGTATAACCACAGTTGGCCAAGGTGTTTCAAGTGTCACCTGGTGTCCATTCTGCTCTGACTGGGTGCAGCTTTCAGTTGCTATTATGGTCTGTGTCCATTTGAAAGTAAATGATTGATCAGAGATAGGAGGAGAACAACCTCATGAAGGCAGAATTATCTGTCCCCACCAGGCCATGTTGCCATAGCCAGGGTAACTGACCCGCAGTGAGGAACATCCCCAGTCTAGGTCAATTGGAGACCACGGGAAACAAGGCTGATTTTTGTATGAGGAAAGACGGTGAGCAGCCCATCCCTGTGTGCTTCCTGCATGATTGCCTTCATTTTTTGAACATGAGCCAGTGATGTGCCCTTGCTGTTAAGAAGGCCAATGGTATTCTTGGCTGCATTAGGCAAAGTATGTCAACAGCAGGTCAAAGGATGTGATCCTTCTGCTCTGCTCTGCACTGGGGAGGCCGCCCCTGGGGTGCTCCTGGGGCCAGAGAGGCCTGGAGCTGGTGGCGAGAGCCCAGGAGGGCCCCGAGGTGCGGGAGGGCCTGGAGCACCTCTGCCGTGAGGAGAGGCTGCGAGAGCTGGGGCTGGCTCCGGGGGAGGCTCTCGCCAGGGGTGCCCAGGGCCAGGAGCAGAGGCCCTGGGCCCAGCCTGGAGCCCGGGAGGTGCCCTCTGGGCCCCAGGCAGCACTGCTGTGCCGGGCGGGTGCCCAGAGAGGGGCTGGGGGCTCCTCCGCGGGGGCTCCAGCAGCCGCCGGGATGTGGGGCTGGGCGAGCGGCTCCACAGGGCCCTGCTGGGGCAGGAGGCGAGCAGTGGCACCCAGGGGTGCCTCCATGCTGCCTCAGCCACGCTGTGCTTCTGCACACTGTTTCTGCACACTCTGGTCAATCTTACTCCCAGTGACAGGCACCACGGAGGCTCAGCACTTTCAGAGCCAGCCAGTCTGCAGCCCCTGCTGCCAGCCCAGTCCCCAGAGCAGCCTGGGGAAGCGCAGGAAAGGTCCATGCAGCCACTGCAGGGCACTGTGCAAGCAGATACGAGCTCTGTGCACTGCCACAGGTGCCATGCCAGCATGCACACAGGACAGGCAGTGCAGGACACATGTGCTTCATGGAGGGGCTGTAGCTGTAGCTGCAGCTCAGTGCGGACACAGCAGAACAACCTTACAGCTGGCATTTGGCACTTTGTTGGATTTGGAAAAAGATGGACACAGAGGTGCCTCTAGCCTTAGCCATTATGTGATTTTACAAATGTGGCCTCCCCAGGCATGGTCTTTTCCTGACTGGGGAGTCTTGGACCACTCAGTCCTGCTGGTACAAAGCTGGTCCAGTCCTCTGATTGTACATGATGCCCTCCCTAAATCCTCCCAGTTATGTGTGCCCTTGTCGAGATGAAGGAACCTGAAGTGCACAGGATCTGAGTGAATGTTAGATTCATGCTGCAGAGTAAGGGTAGTTCCCTGATGCTGATTCCTGTCCACTCCTAGCACTCAGCTTGTTTTTTTTTTTTTTTTTTTTTTGTTTTTTTTTTTTCTCTTAAATCCTTCTGAACAGTAACCATGGGGCTGCTCAGCAAGGAGTATTACAGAAGGATTACCATACAGATGCTGTCTCTGGTTTACAGACTCTTACTGTGCTCTGCAGCATTGCAAGGAATAGAGCTCAGAGCTCAGCTCAGGTAAGAGACCACAGGATGGAGTCTTTTGTTAACACGTTGTAACCAGCCCCGGATGATGTAGAACTATGGCTAAGAATGGTAAAACTTTCTGCCTTCAACAGCTAAAACTTCTCATACGCTAACATGGGCTCTGTTTTCAGAAACCTCTTTCTCCTGAAGGCCCCAGTAGGCTGTAGTCAATCCAATTCCTCACCACAACGGCAAATCCACCACATATTAAATCAGATTTACCTGCTCAGCATAAGATCAGAACATAGTGACTAGTATGAATTATTCAGATTCATATTGCTGCATTTTGCTATGCTTTATTGCTGTTTAAATGACATTTGGATTAGAAATTTTGTGTACCTGCCAGGTATTTAGAAAATTCTCCATGGATTAAGAGAGCACATAGTCTTTCTGGGGTTTATTACTCTAGGTGCACAATGCGTTTACAAAACCAATGCAGCTCTCCTGGCAGCTCTTTCTCCAAGAGCCTGTTGTAAAGCTTGGGCAGTCACCAAGAAGATGTGGAGGACATCCCCTGGCAGTGTTAGGCGAGTGATGAGCGTGTGACGCAGTGGCACTTGGAGATGTAACTCTTCAGCTGAGTTCAGGTCCTTGAAGCCAGGCAGGCACCAAAGCATGCACTGGATGGGAAGCAGGAGAAAAGAGCAGGGAGGGACAGCTGGCGTGAAATGGCATCTCATCCTGGAGCAGGGCTGCAGTAGTTGGGACGGAATCTAACTACCTGGCAGCACTGCAAATTCATCCGTTATCAGGCAATTGTGAATTATACTTCCTTTTCCTAAAATTAATAATGTTTATAGTAATTGTAACATTACATGTTGGTATTTATTATAGTAACATTAATTAAAGAAGTTAATGGGCTCATGCATATATGGTACTTATTCTTGCCATAGCTGAATGCAATGGTGATGTCTTACGGTATGCTCCTGTACTTTCAAGCTCTCCTTTAAATTGCAGTTTATACTGCAGCATTGTGAGAGGCAGAGCGCATAACATAAATCTGTTTGCATAGATTTCACAGAGTTGTGATACTGGATCATTTCTAGTTTGTGTCTTTGGTTCACTAATTACAGGCTTACCTTGTGCTTTAGTTAAGCACTTTAAAGGCTGCACAATCAGTCATAAGCCAATTTCAATGACAGTACAATAGTCATGCATGTTTATTTGATATTTGTCTTGCTGTTTTACTGCATGTGAGGTTTCATCTGTTTCAGATGATTTTGATAAAAAGAGCAACATGAGAAAGGAAATTTAAATAATCTCAACCACCCTCCATTTTCCAGCTGATTCTGCTCATGAAATCCATAATTTGCAATGCAGCCTCTTGTTTGCCTGTTATGCAGTGATACATACATACAGCTCCTGTGACCTCTCATGATGGCCATACTATTATTATATATATATTTTTTTGTCTCCTCATTTCTCTCTCCTGACTTGTCTTTAGATTTGAGGCTTTTGGTAACAGGTATTTTCTTTTTTTTTTTATTTGCTTCTCTTCCTGGCCTATGTGACTGAGATGGTATTAAAAAATAATAATTTTAAAAAAGGCACTAGATAACAAGAAAATCACACTTTAAACTGTAAATTTTCAGCTAAATGAATATCAGTGCTGGACTTCTGTGCCACTTCACTTGTATGCCTATATCTTGATTCATGTATTATCCATAGATACCCAATGAAATAATTATTTAATGACTGTGGTTCAAAGGCAGCTCCATTACCCGGGAAAATCCAGTTCTTAAGAGTTTAGTCTGCTGAGGGGCCTAGAAAGAGAAGCAAGTATAAAGAACTCCTGAGAGCACTAGCAAGCAAAGGAAGTGGACACACCAAGAGGAAAGGTTTCTGTTCATAGCCGGTGCCATGTCCTGAAACAACAGCAAATACTTAGGGTAAGAAAGCACTTTTATTGGGGTTGGCTTGAGTAGCAATCTATTTTGAGAGTTTAGTGATGGGAAAAACAGGAAGCAAAACACCAAGGTGTTCGAGAGATGGAGTGAAAATGATTGGGAATATTGTGGAGAACACTGAGAATGGTCACTGGGGCATCTCAGTGGAAATCTGTGGTGGTCCAGGAAGGAGAAACAGACAAAAAACAAAACAAAACAAAACAAAACAAACAAACAAAAAACAACAAACAAACAAACAGAAAAACAGGGAAAGAGAAAGGTGTTTGTCTGAAAGACAGCAAGCTGGTAAGTCATTTTGTGGCACTGTTTGTTTTACAGGAGGGACTCAAGCACTAATTCCATAGTTAAGGATGTTTCTGGCAAAATATTGCATGCCAAAACAATGTCTACCCATGGACTTCTGTTTAGATATATAAAAATTGGAAGGAAGGACTTGTAAAAACATTAAATTTCTGAATAAAAGAGACAACTCTATTTATCCTCATGTATATTTAATAACTGCAGCAGATACACCATTGTAGTTTGTGTGCAGACAGATGCCAAACAGTATCAACATCTCTAAAATTCACTGAATGCAGACAGGAGGCTTTTCCTATCAATAATGCATCCACTTCAAGATTCAGGCAACTGATTCTCCAAGTTCAGGAAAACTGCTTGAGTGGAGGTGCTAGCAGGGAAGACCTGGGTGTCCGGGGCAGGCATTTTTCAGCAACATCCCCTATTTCCATTTCCTTAGGTCACTATTTGATACACTTTTTCCTTCCAGCTAGCAGGAGGCAGATTTAGACAACTGAGACTATGGGTCTGAAGTCATCTGTTACCTTAGCTTTAAAGCTTCCCTCATGCCTCTATGCTTCACACAAATTACTTTGTGGCACAAAAAGGTTTTAGAAAGTCAGGATGAAGCACCTTCAGAGACGGAGTTCACCACCCTCTATGGTCACTTTGTCCAGCAGTGAATCATAGACACAATTAAAAAAACATACCTTGCTTTACCTTAAATCCAAAAACTGTTTGAGATTTCATAGAATAATGGAATCATAGAAAAGCTTGGATTGGAAAGGACCTTAAAGACCATCTAGTTCCAACCCCCCTGCAGGGCAGGCACACCACCCACTAGATCAGGTTGCCCAGGGTTGCCTTTGAACACCTCCAGGGATGGGGCATCCACAGCTTCTGTGGGTAACCTGTGCCAGTGCCTCACCACCCTCTGAGTGATGAATTTCCTCTTAATATCTAATCTAAATCTCTCTTCTTTTAGTTTAAAACCATTCCCCCTTGTCCTGTCATTACTTGCCCGAGTAAGAAGTTGCTCTCCATCTTTTTTATAAGCCCCCTTTAAATACTGAAAGTCTGCAATGAGGTCACCCTGGAGCCTTCTCTTCTGTAGGCTGAACATCGCCAGCTCTCTCAGCCTTCTTTCATAGGAAAGGTGCTCCAGCTCATCTTAGTGGCTGTACTGGGTCTGGCTGGAATGTTTACTTTCCCGGCAGCAGCCCATACAGTGCCGTACTCTGCACTTGTAGCTGGAACAGCAGTGGTATCACACCAGTGTTGTGTCTGCTGCTGAGCAGTGCTGGCACAGCATTGGGCCTTTCTCTAACCCTCCTAGGGGGTGGGCAAAAAGTGATAAGAGAAACATCCCCAGGGCAGCTGACCTAAACCAATCAAAGGGATATTCCATACCATGTGGTGTCACACTCAGCAATAAAGGGTGGAAACAGGAAGAAGAGGGGAGGGGTGGGATCTCGCTGGGAAAATGTCGGTCCTCCTCTCGAACACCGGCTGCGTGCGTTGAGGCCTTGCTTCAAGGACGTGGTCAATCATCGCTCATTTGTGGGAAGTAGAGAGTAATTTCTTTCCTCTGCACTTCCATATAGCCTTCATTTATTTTTTGTTTGTTTTCCTCCCTTCTTTTTATTTTTCCTTTTCCCCTCCCTTTCCCCCTTTCCCTTTTATTTCCCCTTAGTTAAATTGCTTAGTTCATGGTAGTCTTTATTTAATTATTATAATTATTTCCCTTTAATTAAATTATCCTTATCTCAACCTGTGAGTTGTTCTTTGCTTTAGTTCTCCCCCTCCTCATCTAAAGGAGGGGGAGTGAGAGAGCAGTTGTGGGTTTTACTGTGCTGCCCAGCACGGTAAAACCACCACAGTGGCCCTCTTCTGGATCTGCTCTAACAGGTTCACATCCTTCTTCTGCTGGGGGACAAGACTCCTGGTGGGACCTCACAAGGGCAGAGCAGAGGGGCACAATCCCCTCCTTCCCCTGCTGCCACCCCTCTGGTGCAGCCCAGGATGCAGTTGCCCTTCTGGGCTGCAGGCCTGCACTGCTGGCTCGTGTCGAGCTTTTTGTCCCCAAGAGCCCCCAAGTCCTTCTCTGCAGGGCTACTCTCAATGAGTTCTTCTCCCAGTCTGTGTTCATGTCTGGGATTTCCCTGACCCAGGTGCAGCACCCTGCACTTGGTCTTGTTGAACCTCATTAGGTTCACATAGGTCTACTTCTCTACCTTGTCCAGGTCCCTTTGGATGGCATCCCTTCTTTCTGATGTATTGACAGTTTGGTTTCATCTGAAAATTTGCCAATAGGCAACATCAAAATGTCATCATACGCACAGATGTGCACCGGCTGTAGGTGTAAAAACTTCTCAGACCTCGTGTGAAGAGCAATGGAAACCTGCGTGTTAAAGCTGTGTGTTAAACACTCCTGAGTGTTGCTGTGGCTTCAACACCCCACTGAGGCTCAGGGGGTCCCTTCTTTCCCAGCCTGCAGTCCCGAGTTTGAACCAGAGACAGAGACCATTGCTCCTGGGAGCCAAGAGGAGATGAGCACATCACTGCTGCCAGGGACGATGCCATGTCACAGGTCTGTGTTCCAGGAGAGACCCCGGATCGCTACACTTCATTCGCCTATCAAAACCATGCCTAAACAGCTGTGCAACATTAACATATGCCTTTTTCATGATGCTTTACTGAAAAAACCATTCACTCAGGCAAAGCATCACTGCCTGCTGGAAATGCTTCTGCCACGACATGTGCCCTGACTGCAGACTCCTACAGCCATACTGGCTTTTTACACAAATACTTAATTTTTGGAATAGCTGTAACTCGTTATGCTAGATATTCTTAGCCATTTTAGAAAACATATGCACCAAGGAAAGCCTGTATCCTAATTAATGGTATTTTTCTGCACAGCATTTTAAAGCAAAGTGAACACCCTGCATTTCAGGACGGAATTCAAAACAAGATTTGAAACTCCTCTCCTCCAGGCCTGTTACGGTCCTGCTCAGCTCACCACAGCTGACATACATTCAGCCAGGCATGCTGAGCCTGGGGCAGCACAGGGGAAACACATCGCCTCCCTTCCTGGCAGTTCCCACCTGAGCAATGCAGGATCCCACAGAAAAGCTCAGAAAATGGGGACTGGACTCTGCCATCCCAAGCATGGTGCCTCTCCCTGCACCTAGTCCTGTGCACACTGTGCCAACACAGGGCTGGTCCTCATCTCAAAGGAGAAGCAGAACCAAGGTGTGCAGAAAGCAGCAAGGCGAGGGGTGGGGATTCAGCCACACAGGGCTCACACCCCTGAGCCTCAGCAGTAGCTGGGCTGTGATCCAGGCACAAACGTGATAAATGTGAAATGCCTCTGACTCCTTCCTGAGCACCAGTCAGTGTGCTTTATGCTCGATGCCCACCAAACCCTTCTGCACCAACAAGCTTGAAGCAAAATGCTGGCTGACCATCCTCCTGCACAGAGCAGCCCCTGACCACATGTGGCACGCGTCCCCCAGGAGGGCTTTGGGGACACCGGAGCCCCTGGGCACAGCGGCTGGTGGTCAAACCATGCAGACTGCCAAAACGCTGAGGGTAGAGCTAATGGAGGTTAGAGCGGTAAAATTGTAATTATAAATATGCAAATACTGTAAGTATGTAGCTGCAAATATGTCAGACAAATGTAGTTTACGGTGAGAGATGCTGTCTTTTATTAGATGTTCTTACAGTCAGAGAAACTATAAAAATCTTTCAAACTCGCAAGCTGTTCTTTGAGTCTGAAAGGTAGCAATCTTCATGGCTAAATATAGCCTGAGAAGAACATCTCTCAGATTTATGGCATGTATCTCACATTTCTGTTTAATGCACATTTTTAGCATTCGGTGAAATCAGGGGTTTGCATTTTAGGGTGTTTTGCTGGTTGCCTTGGAGTCCAGCTCTAGGGTAGGGTGAGGTTTCATGTGCTTTCCTGTGTTTGCCTTTGGGACAGCGGGGTAGGAACCTGGCTGCCACAGGGCTCTGTCCCCTCCAGTGCACATGTGTGACACATCCCAGGAGCAGCCAAGGAGCCCTCCAAGGGTGCCACGGTGTGTCCTCCCCAGTGCATCCAGCTCCGACCTATTACAGCTTTTTCTGTTCACCTTTGGTGCTGCGGAGGGCTTTTGGTGGAGACCAGAGCTGGGCTCATAGCCGTGGGGGAGTGATGTGCATTGCCTGTGCAGGAGAGCTGTTGTGTCTTCAGCAGCCATCCAGAAGGCAGGAGCTGTAGGAGAAGTTTTCATCTCAGCAGCTGCCTAAATCAGAAGCTACCACACTGGGTTTTCAGGCCCAGCAAGGCATCCAAGTGAGCTGCACATGCAGCCAGATGTGACTGTGCAGCCCCATGGTCTGAACCTCACATGTAACCTGGCTCCTTCTCCACCCTGACCACACTGGGCTTCCAGTCACTGGCATGGCCATGGTGCCATGCACAGAAGCACCACAGAGGACATCCCTCCGCTCAGTCAGCGGGACAAGTGTTGGAGCTGAAGGTTTTCCATTTGTTTGGAACATTTGTCTCTTGCTGGACAGGTTCTGCCTTGTCTTCTCTCCATGCCCCAATGTGCACAAAAAGGAGCGAGTCCACCTGCTCCACTGCCCCTCAGCTTCAGCAAAGGAAGGCAGGGATGAGCAGGGTCTGGGGAAACCTGCTGTGCTGCGAGACCCGTTCATTCTCTGCCCCATGGATGTGCACCACCGAGTTCTCTACCTCTGCTCTTCTCAGTGCAGGCTGCACAAAGACAGGCAGAAACAGGGGCTGGCTGCAGTCAGGACACTGCTGTACCCATCACAGGCTGTCAGCATGGCATGGCCAAGGTGAGCACCGCACTGGTGGGCAGGAGGCTGAGGAGAGGTGGTGGGGCTATGGGAGACCTCTGCCTCCTTCCAGTGCCATGGGGGCTCCTGCAGCAGAGGAGCTGTGGGACCAGCACCCTCCAGCCTCCTACATCAGACACCTTCCTGGCCCATGGGCCAACTGTGCAAATCCCTGTACAGCTGCTGCAGCAAGTGGTCAACGCTTGGCAGCTGGATCTGCAGTCTCTGGGCCATCCCCAGACACAGATGTGTCCATCCCTCTCCCTTGTAGGCTACTGAGGCTGTCCTCTGTCCCACCTCCTTCTCTGCTGGTCATTTTGGCTGTTAGTGCCATAAGTGGTGATGGACTGCAGCTGCCTGTCGCACAGTCAGTGGGACCAGCTGGGGTGAGGCGTGCAGCCCGAGGGGTGCTGACAGCCCATCGCAGGGCAGGGAGGGAGCTGTAAACCCAGCCACTCATCCCAGCGTTGTTCTTCTCAACCTGTGTTTAGCTTTGAAGATTGCTGTGATCTTAACTCATGCAGAGACCCCAGCATTTGGTACTCGCTGTGCATGGCTGGTCTCCCGCAGAGACAGGAGGAGGGAGGCTGGCAGCTGTCCCCAAAGGGACGGAGGGGGTACAGCAGGACAGAGCAGAGGCACACAGCGAAGCAGCCCCTGATAAGCACATAGGCGTGGTTTGTTTGCCATGAGCTGCAGCACCAGATGGTTTTTATCTGTGGCTCTGAGTGGAACCTGGCCCCTCTGGTGGTGCTTCAAGGTCCAGCAGAAGGTCTGTGCCTGTAAATACCGTAAAGAACAGAATTTTAGCTGCTGCTCTGAGTGCTGCGTTTCCATAAACGTACATAAAAGGCTTAGAAGGTCTGAAATCTGCACTGGTTGGATTTATTGTGTTATTGGCAGTGTGAAGATGGGACATTTACAACAGCAAGATGCATAAGTGTATAAGGATCTGTTATTCTGCGTAAGTGGGGGCATGTCTGGCTTGCCACAGCCTCCCCCATTCAGCTGCAATGCCCTCGTGCTTCACTGCCAGTTCATTGTAAGGTGGAGTCATCCACTTCTGTCTTTTGCAATCAATGAGATTAAGAAGAAATTAAGCACTGAGAAAGAACCGGGCAAAGATCACTCTAAACTGAATTAATAAGCAGGGAGTGCTTCCCTGCATGCGCAACGTTAAAGGCAATTTGCAGTTTAAAGTGATAAATATCAGCTGAGACTCCTGGCTGAGGATGTCACTACAGGGACTGCAGGGCTACACGATAAATCCTTGCTCAGGACTCCATACACTTCTCATATAAAACAAGTCTAAGGATTTTTAGAGCATGACAAACAGAAGGCTTTGATTCTGCTGCACTGGCCACAGCAGACGCCCCATTATTCACATGAGAAAGCATCTGTCAAGGTATTCATCTATCCAGATGTTTGCTTTAAAATCACTCTGCTGATGAGTATTATTTTTGGGGTTCTTTGTTTTGGTCATCAGTAAGAAACTAACTAATATTTTGTACTTGAAACTTCTTTTAGTTCCTTAAGGACTTACAGAGTTGGGGGCAAGCTGTCACTCAGGCATGGTGGGACCTGAAGTGACACAAAGTCCTCCCTCATTTGGGTTCAGAACCTGATATTTTTCAGTGAAACTAGTGCAAATTCAGAGAAACTCCAATAAGGGCAATGGTCTTATTTCCATTTTGCAGTAATATACTGAGATTGATGACTGATCTAATCTCAGCCTCAAGTATTACTAAAGAAAGACATTTTACCTCTTTGCTGCCATTCAGATACCATAGCAAGGGAGGGAGGAAATATCAGAAGCCCGGAAAAGGCAGAGAAAATAAATATCTTTAAACTGAAAGAAAATGAGGTCTGAATGTTCCAAAGAGAACAGCCCTTTGGGCCACCAAAAATACTTCCAGCAGGCTGAGTGCCTTGACCTGATCACAACCAGCAGGAAAAGTGTAAGAAGGGGCCAGCACAGGCAGAGGCCACAGGAGCAAACTGCTTGGGCATGGGCATGGGCATGGGCTGGGGCTGGAGCCGCGTTTGGAAGGCACTGAACTGCCAGGGCTGCCCAGGAACAGCTTTGCTGGGGACACCCAGCCCAGAAGATGCTGGAGATGGTGCTGGTGGTCACCGTCTGGGGTCTCGCATGGCTGAGCAGTGAGGAGGAGGCTGGGCTCTGCCGCTCGGCATGGGAACAAAGGACCGGTCCTTGAGCTGCTTGGCTTCATGCACTGCGCCAAAACCTTCCAGCCTCCAGCAATTTGTGGCTTAGGAGCTCCCTTAGATATTCATATTCTTGTGTTCAAACTCTAGGGTAAATTTTAGCCACAATCCCTACGAAATTTGTACATAAACAAATGATTGGGTGATAGCTTTGTGTGAGTAAAGTAGACGAACAGGAGCTTTTACAAATTTGTAAAGTACAAATCTTATCAATCAGATCATTTCGTTTCTGTGGTAAGGTAGCATAGTTCACACATAGGGAAAAAGATCATCTGTCTTAATTATGGAGATAAATTAGCATACATATCACATCGTATTTTCATAAGCAAGTCAGTGAATATTGCTGAGCTTGAACCATGATAGTGACATTTCAAATCCTGTTTCTTGTTTCTTTTGTGGATGAAATGCAAGTCTAAATGAGCCTTCCGAGCCTGATGTCAGTGTGGGCAGCACAGTAAAGACAATATTTATTAAATCCACAGCTTTGCCAGAAGCACGAAAGGAAGAAATATTAGTGCCCTGGGTAATTTTGAAAAATTGGAGGAATGGCCTGAAAAAAAAAAAAAAAAAAAAAAAAAGGAATAAAATCCACAATCAGGATGGGAAAAGCAGGAAAGTCTACAGTGTTGACAGTGGTGTTTATAAATGAAACAGAAGACACCAGAGTCACGATACAGAAGAAGAAGGACATTGTGCTGGGATGCATCCAGAGCAGCATTGCCTGTACAGTGTGTTCAATTGGCCTGCGCTGTCCTGGCTTGATAAAGTCTCATCTGCAGATGATCACTGCCACAAAAGATGTAATTTAGTCTCCACTCCGGCCTCCTGAGCTTTTCCATTTTTACTTTCTCGTGGTTTATAAGATAAACGGAACTCCAAGTATTTAGTTCTAACTCCACCTAAGGTGTAAGCTGTATGATTTGATGAGAAATACAGAAGCTGACTGTATTAATTTTCTGAGTTCTACTAGAAATGCTAGGTATTTTATGAATGGCTATCAATGTGTCTATCTCTCTGGAAAGTTTGGGTATCACACTTCTGCCGGAAAGGCTTTCAAAGTTGATGGAAAATGAGACAATCAAACCTGGAAGGAGAATCTGGGGGAGGAATTCAAAAAACAAAAAACAACAACAACAACAAAAAACACAATAAACAAAAAAACAACAAACAATGCATTACCATATGAAAAAGGGGACTCCCAGCAGAAGAAGAGGAGGTATTTCTGTGAGAGGGTTGCTAGCTGTGCCTTACACTGATTCCAGATCCTGGAGAGGAGGCTTTCAGTGGGTATCAAAGCTATTGGGGAGAGCTGAAATATTAGGATTATAAATATAAAATGGTTGTGTGTTGATGACTTTACCGAAATCAGGATAATTCAAGGATCATGAAATACAAGCTTCCTTACAAATTAGATCCCACAGACCTCAAATACAGAGCTGAGCCATAGCAGTCAGTTGTTACTATTAATTACAATCAGCACAAATTAAAGCAGTGGTCCAGGATGTAGTAGTGGGCTGTTGCCATAGATAGCCTTGGTTCTGACTGGATTTGTCCCACAGATCTGATGTGTTACCTGGTGGTTTTGTTTTCGTTGAGGACTGTCTGGCTCAGGACAGAAAGGAGGCCCATGGGGAAGGGGTTGGGGTCACCTTGCCATGAAGGCGGTCGGTGCTGGGGTGGTGCTGACAGGGCTGCATCTGGCAGGGCCCCGGCAGCAGTTCCCCCAGCTTGGCACAGGTGAGACCACGTCTGAGCCCTGGATCCAGGTCATGTCCCACAGTGCTGCAGGATGGAGCCAGCCCGGTGCAGCCCCCAGGCTGTGGGGTTGGAGCCTGGGACACGCAGGTTTTATTACCGAGCCATCCCCCTTGGTGTGTGCCTCAGCTAGAAGTATTTCTTCCACACCTTCTCCATCACCAAATCTGATGTGCTGCTGGCCATGCCTTGTGACTTAAATGTATGCCATCTTTATGGTCAAGTCATAGAATCATAGAATCACAGCATGGTTTGGATTGGAAGGGACCTTAAAGAAAATCTCATTCCAAACCCCCTGCCATGGGCAGGGACACCTCGCACTAAATCAGGTTGCTTAACTGTGCAAAAGATGTGGCTTCCCGCATTGCACAGGAGATACTATTAATTGGAAGAAATGCATTTGACACTGAGTGATATAACTGCATAAATATTTTAACAAAATGTAATTTCTTCTATTGATTTGCCTCTTTAAATGATGTCTAATAGAGAATTATGTTCTATCTGCTTTCCTTGGTTAAGAAAAAAAAAAAAAAAAGGAGTAAGTGCTTTAATAAAGTTTAAAGAAGAGAAGCTGGCAGCCCATGTCTCAGACAGGTACACTCCTTACTGGGTTAACTGGCTGGGAGGCTGGGCCCAGAGAGTGGTGGTGAATGGAGTGAAATGCAACTGGCGACCAGTCACCAGTGGTGTTCCCCAGTGGTTGGTGTTGGGGTCCATCCTCTTTACCTTTATGGATGATTTGGATGAGGGAACTGAGTGGACCCTCAGTAAGTTTGCAAGCTGGGGGGAAGTGTCGATCTGCCATAGGGTAGGGAGGCCCTGCAGAGGGACCTGGACAGGATGGGTCGATGGGCAGAGGCCAAGGGATGAGGTTCAACATGGCTCAGTGCCGGGTCCTGCACTTTGGCCACAACAACCCCATGCAGCGCTACAGGCTTGGGGCAGAGTGGCTGGAAAGCTGTGCAGAGGAAAAGGATCTGGGGGTGCTGATTAATGCTCATCTGAACATGAGCCAGCAGTGTGCCCAGGTGGCCAAGAAGGCCAACGGCATCCTGGTTGTGTCAGGAGTAGTGCAGGCAGCAGGGCCAGGGAGGTGCTCGTCCCCCTGCTGAGGCCGCCCCTCGAGTGCTGGGTTCAGCTTTGGGCCCCTCACTACCAGAAGGACATCGAGGCCCTGGAGCCTCTGCTCACAGGGAACCAGGGACAGGAGCAGAGGGAACGGCCTCAAATTATGCCAGGGGAGGTTCAGGTTCGAAATGAGGAGACATTTCTGCTTAGCAAGAGCGGTCAGGCCTTGGGACGGATTGCCCAGGGAGGTGGGGGTGTCCCCATCCCTGGGGATGTTCAAGGAGAGGTTGGACGTGATGCTTGGGAACAGGGTTTGTTGGGTGATATTGGTGGTAGGGGGATGGTTGGACCAGATGATCTTGGAGGGCTTTTCCAACCCTAATGATTCTGGGATTTTATGAAATGTTAAAAAAAGAGTACTGGATATATTCATGAATATGATGCTGTGAATATCATCCCTTTGTATCAATTAATTGGGGAACACAGTAATCACAAAGACCTGAAAAGGGTTATCATCAGTAGATACAGGGTTATTCTCAGTAGATACAAAGGAGAGTTAAAGATAAGCCAGAAAAAGCATGTGCAGGCTATCAAGAAAGACACAGTTCTAAAACCTGGGTCTGTTGGTCTGCAGAGGAGCTAACAAGCGAGCTTCTCAAGGTGGGATTCCTGCTGATTGTATCATCTCAAACATGATGAGCTGTGATACCTGCCACAAGGATGTGCTGGCCACAGGTCTTCCCAGGGTTTCATGTACAAACCTAGAAGTGTACGGCTGCACCGTGAGCCCTGTGTGCCCAGGCACAGGATGGGCTGCCAGTGCATGAGCAGGGAGAAATGGGGGGCTTCCTTTCCTTAGTAATGCATGCATTGTTAATCCATGAATTTATTGTGTACCACCAGAGATGGTAATAAGGACAAGACATACATGATCAAGACCAGTCCTTGAAGATCAGTGGTTTCCTAATTGCATGCAGGAATTCCTTAGGCTCTGGTTGTGCAGTGGGATTTCCTTCATCTGGCCACCTTGAACACCAAAGGCAGAGGTGGATGGATACACAGAAGCCACCTCTGTTCCAGCTGCTTCTCCTGGCCTTGTGAATTGCTGCAACCAAACCCCCGATAAAGCTCTGAGTTTATGGGATAACACCAGATTACATAAGATAAAATTTTGGTATATGGTTCAGAACTAATTTCTCCTTTTGTAGTGGTGATGGGATTTATTCTGAGGAAGCATCTCATAAGCAGGAAAATTGATCAGTAATGGTGTTGTGCTGAGTCTAAAAAAGGAAGAAGCCTTTTATTTCACACACATGCACTCTGCTTCCCTGGTAGAGACAATTTCTCTTCCTTTCGGGGGAATAACATCCTTGTCACCGCAATTGCCCAGTCCTAAAGAGTATCTGGGACACCTTTTCTCTGATTAGTTTGTTTTTCACTGAGTAGACAATGGGGTTTAGCATGGGTGGTAGGAGCACGTAGAGATTGGCCAAGAGGATGTGAACATGGTGGGGGACGTTGTGGCCAAACCGAAGAGTGAAAAATGAGAAAAATGCTGGCGTGTAGAACATCAATATAACACAGGCATGAGAGCTGCAGGTGCCAACTGCCTTCACCTGGGCATCCTTGGAGGAGAGCCTGAAGACAGCCCTGAGAATGAGGCTGTATGACACCCCAATGAGCACAACGTCCAGTCCTGGGCACAGGAGGGTGGTGGCAAAGCCGTACCAGACGTTCACGGAGATGTCACTGCAGGCCAGCCGGGCGATGCCCATGTGCTCACAGTAAGTGTGCGGCATGACGCTGTGTCCGCAGTACAGCAGCCTCTGAAGGAGGAATATTGTTGGGAACATCACACAAAAGCTCCTGGCTATTGCAGCCACCCCTATCTTGGCTATCACTGAGTGTGTGAACACCGTGGCGTATCGCAGGGGATTGCAGATCGCAACGTACCGGTCAAACGCCATGGCCAGCAGAACGGTCGACTCCGCAATGAAGCTGAAGTGTGTGAAGAACATCTGGGTAAGGCAGGCATGGAAAGACATCGTATTGGAAAGGGACCAGAATATGCTCAGGGCTTTGGGCACTGTGGAGGAAGACAATATGAGATCTGCCACTGCTAACATGGCCAGGAAGAGGTGCATCGGCTCATGGAGGCTTCGCTCTGTCACAATGACAAATAAGAGGACAAAGTTGCCAAGGAGCGTGGCGACGTACATCAGGCAGAAGGGGATGGAGAGCCAGGTCTGCAGGTCCTCCAGGCCTGCCATGCCCAGCAGAAGGAAGGAGGCAGGCTGCAAGCTGGTTTGGTTGGTAGCCACCATGCTGGGAGGATGCCTGAGTCAGTTCGGACTCCCTTCTCTGTAAGCAGAAACAGGGGGAAGATGGGAAGCACCATTCATAAAATGTAAAAAACGTGCTCGGATTTCTCTGGAGCACTTTATTTCTCTGGATTCTGAAGCGGGTTAAAAATCACTCCCCCCATGCACTAGGGAAGTGTGCTTGAGATACTGACCCCAAAGCAAGCAACAAATTAAATTAACAAGTGTTTCATAGACTCAGGTGCTGAAATGCAGCAGAGGTGCTCACAAAAAGTCACAATTCAATGCAAAAGCTTGGTCAGGCACCCAGGAATCCAGCCCCCCTGGCTCTAGTTGCTGTTATTTCTTGTGCTTGTGTTCTGTAGCACCCAAAAGCATGAGGCACATGACAAGCTGGGACTGACTGACACTGATTTTACACAATATGCTATTTCTTTCACTACCTACCTCACCTCTCTCCACACTCATTCACTACACATTTTGTGTGACAGCAGACGATGATCTCTGCAAGGCAGGGATGGCTCTCACAGCACCCAGGGCAACCAGGCTGTTTACTGATTGCTGCCTCACATCAGTATGAAAGGATGATCCAACAACCTGCACAGAACAAAGCGGAGTGGAACATCAGCACCACACAGAGTAGGTGGTCTCAGGGAATGGCTGTGTGCTCGGGAGGCAGAGCAGCTCCTGAATTTTAAAGCAAATTCAGAAGCAAAGGTCTAAGGCAGAGCGCGGCACTGAGAGACAGAAAAGCTGTGCCACCCTGGCATGGAGTTTGCACGGAGATGCTCCGGATCCTCGGAGTTTGCTCATGTCAGTGGCCAAGGATTGCCCAATGCATAACCAGGTGGAGGGGCATTCATTCTGCAGCAGGGTGAAACGCAGCCCCTGAGCCCCAGCGATGCTGCCCTGGTGCATCCTGCCCCGCACTGCCCCACCTGCCACCAGGAGTGCCCTGAACGAGCCCAAAACCTCCAGTGATCAAATTGTACAGGGCTTCTGTGTGCAGAGTCCTCTCTGCACTGCTGCAGCTTTTCTCCTGGGTGTTACCCTGGGACTTTTCTGTGCTCCCACCTCCCCTGCAAGTTGCTCAGCCAGACCCAGAAGGTGGTTTGCAGTATATGCATGGAAATGACAAAGCCACCAGTGAGGGCAGCATCATCCAAATTAGTCAAAATTTAAAGAGTCGTGAATGCTTCCTGGACAATGGGCAGTCAGCGCGAGGTCTCTGGCTGCTGACCATCACATGAGCCCTTGCTGGTACTGCTCTGCTTCTCTGAATGCACATCCTGGTCCTCTTGTTGGGAGTTAAACACAGCAGGCAGCAGGGGGGCATCAGGCAAACTATCAGCTGTAGGGCCAGGTTGTGCATGCTCCATGCCAAGCTGGTTCTGATGAGGCCTGGGGAGTCAGGCAGGCACCGCAGGCAGCCCCTGCTCAGCTCATAGGACCATGAGGTGGTCCGGTTATCTATCTTTTATTATCTATCTATTAACAAACCTGCTGGGACAATTCTGCTTCTCATCTCAGAGCCTAAATCTGCAGCTCGGAGTGATCCGGGGGAGCTTTTCACGTTCTGGCTCAAATCAGGCACCTCATCTACAGCAACCTACCAAGCAGCAGCTGCTGCAAACAACTCACCAGCTCTGTGACAGCCAGGAACGAGGGCATCGCCTCTGGACCTCTTGGGCCATCTGTGAAGCAGAGCAGGGAGGCGGCGATGTTTGAGCACTCCTGTGCATCCCCACGGGGCTCATGCAGCTGGGCGGGGGCAGAGCTCTGGTTCGTGCTGCTTGAGCAAACGTGTTGGAAAACACACCAAATGAAGGGGATTTTGACTGGAACTCCTTTAACGTGGGCTGCCTGGGCAGATGTTACCTTCCGTTGCCTCTACAGATGGGACAAAGCCATCACAGCACTGTATCGGCTCCTTCCTGGAGGGACTGGGATGGGATGAGGTAGCTGAAGACACGCAGATGAGTGATGCTGACGTCTTCCAGCCAGCCCTACAGAGACGTTGCAGGATCTGCTGTGCTCACTGCCTTTAGCCTTCCTCTGCCTGCCTGCGTGGGCATCTGAGTGCTGCTGCTTCAAGCACCAGGGTGATTAATACAGTAAATGTGTCTGCTCTCTGCAACAGGCTTGCATTGCAATTCCTGGTCTGAGTGTTCAACATTGTCTTTGTGAGGATTCTCTCTGAGGACATAAAAAGAAAACACAATATTAACAAAGAGTGGGAATGGGAAACAGGTGGGTGAGCAGAAACAGGTCATGGCGGAATGGAAACTAATAAAAGTATGAAAGAAATCAAACGTGGGTACCTTAAATTAAGCAGTAAATCTAGATTTAGTTGCTGAAATAAAAACAGATCGTCTTTACCCATATACTTTCTTTTTTTATTCTTTGAGTCAGGAAAATTGTGACCTGACATCACATTTCAAAATTAGATTTTCAAGCTCCCAAAACTGGAATATTTGCAAAAATTCTCTGTCTCCAGCTGCTAGCATGTTCGTGCCTTATGGCTACCCAGCCCCAACACGTATACAGTAGCACACAACTCCTGGCTCACACTGACTCTAGTGCAAGAATTCATGGTTTTAATGAAATAAGGTCCAACAACCCCCTTGATCCACTTGACATACATGTGGCCTAGGCAGGCTACCGCTGATTTTTAATACCTGCAAATCAATATTGTGTTGTTGAAGCTGGGATTGTCTGTCCCATGCCTGACCTGGGTACCCCACCCTGTGGTCACCCAGTGGCACGCAGATCTCAGTGTAGGGGTGAGGGGCTATTTTGGCTCCATTCTCTCTCACCCTTCCCACAGGGACCTAGAACAGTCCCAAACAGGGCTGTTTGTGGCGTTGCCCAGCAGCTTTCCGGGGTTCCCATCTCCTCTCCCACACTGGTGATGAGCTACAGCTCAAGCCTGAAAAGCAGGCATGGGTTTCAAGTTCCTCAGCTTTTGGATTTTCAGCCTAAAAGTATCAAAATCAAGACATGGACACGTTCTGAGTGCAGCAGCTGTATTTGTGGGGTGGGGTCAGGTCTATGTGCACAAGCATCCTTTAACTGATGATGGCTTCACTGGATCTCCGCTTCAGGAAGCCGCTCAGGTGAGGACCCTCTCATGGAGACCTCACTTACATTACGCTTTATCCCTGCTTCAGAAAAGGGTGAAAATGAGAAAAGGAAGAAGAAAAGGAGAAACAACTTTCTGCAAAGTTTCTGGCATGAGACATGAAGCCTACAGGGTTAGTCTGGCATGCAACAGCCTGTGAGACCCCATGGACTTGCTGTCTTGTTTGTGATCTGCAAAATAAAGATAGCCCCTGCCACACACACCTCCCCTCCCCACAGGAGGAGCTCAGCACGATGGCAGCCCCTCTCCCCATCCCTCTCCCTGTCCCTCTTCCCATCCCCTCCCCATCACTCTCCTTAACCCTGCTCCTCATCCCCTTTCCCCCTCCCCATCCCCTCTCCCCATCTCTCTCCCCATCCCCTCTCAATCCCCTCTCCCAATCCCTCTCCCCAGTTCCTCTCCCCATTACCTCTGCCCATCCCTCTCCCCGTCCCCCTCCCATACTCTATCCCCATCCCCCCTTCCCATACCCCTTCTCCTCCCCTTCCCCCATCCACCCCACCCCCCTACTCACTCCTCTCCCCCCCTCCACTTCCCATCCCCTCTCCCCATTCCCCCCTCATCCCCCCTCCATCCTACCCCGCTCCCCCTGCCTTCCATCCCCCTAACCCATCCCCCTTCCCATCCCCCCTCCCCATCCCACCTTCTCCCCCCATCCCCACCATCCCCCCTCCTCACCCTTTATCCCCCTCACTCCCCCCATCCCCCCTTCTCCACCTCCCTCACTCCCCTATGTCCCCCCATCCCCTCCACTCGCCCCTCTCCCTCCTCCCCGCTCCCCATCCCACCCCCATTCCCCCTTCTCCCCCCCCCCCCACATCCCCTATTCCCCCTCTCCCCCCGCTCCCATCCCCGCGCCCAGCAGGGGGAAGCCGAGCTCCGCGCACCGCCCGCCGCGGGGCCGCTCCCGGTGATCGCTGCCCCGGGCCGGGGGCTGGGGGCTGGGGGCTGGGGTCCCGCTGCCACCCCCCTGCCGCGGGGGCGAGCCCCGAGCCCTGCCCGATCCCGGGGCCCGGCCACCAGCAGCTGCCCGGGGGGGCTCCGAGCCCGAGGAGGGGGCTCCCTCCGCAGGGGGCTCCCGGAGCTCGGGGCGCTGTGTGCCCCTGGCCCCATCTCGCTGTGCTGGAGCTCGCCGAAGGCCCCCCGGGGGCTGCGGGGCTGTGCGGGGGGAGCGGGGCCGGGAGGGGTCAGCGGGGTCTGCCCGAGAGGGGGGCTCTGCCCTGCAGCCCCGGGGCCCGATCGGGTTGCCCAGCAGAGCTCCCCAAAGCTTTGGTATTGGAAGTCGCAGAATTGCTGCCCCCTGAGGTCTTCTGGGGGGGCTTATCACCTCGGTGTACGTAGGGGGTGCTTTTACACGTCCTCATGGTTTTATAGACATCAGCCAAGCACGGCAGGATGTGCTGGAACCACTGATTTTTAGTATTTTTGTAGCTGGCAGTGTCTCCCGAGGATGTATTGATCATAGTTGTTACAGTGCTGTGTGCGCAGTCCATGACAAAGACCAACAGAATAAATTAAAACAGTTCTTAAATGCTGAAATTGGTTTAAAATGTCCTTCCAAATGTAGTCAGTTTATACAGTGCCTGCACCTCTGGGTCAGCTGGAAGAGAACTGCTCCTTTGAAAGAGTGCTAGCCATTAGCTGAAGTGGGAAGAAATCCATCTCTGAGGTCTAAATGAGCCAGCCTGAGGAAGGCGTTGTGCTGCAGAGCCTTATGGAAACCCCAGCATACTAATTAGTGCAGCTTAATCAAAGAATGACAATCATGTCAAGAAACTTGGTGCTGCAGTCTAACCCAGGCAAAATGTTCCAGGCAGAACAAAACAAACCTAGCAAGGAAAGTACTCATGTTTTAAAGAGAAGACAACAAGACAAAACTTTTGCTTAATGTTTGAGTCCAGAAATCACTGCTGCACAGAAAGCGTTCCTCCTGCAGGGAGAAATGACTCCAGCAGACCTGGGGGCATTTCTACGATCAGCCCCTCCGTGGGTCCGGCCACTCCAGCTGTGTCTGCGGGCAGCTGCCCGACCCAGTGACCCTGCCAGCCCCAACCCCCTGCTCCTGCCCACCCTCTTCCTCCTTCTCACAAAAATGGATCAAGTCCTAATGGCCAGTGCCCAGCCCGGACTTCCCGCGCCCATGCATGGTGCCAGGTGGCCAAAAGGACCACCAGAGAGAGCAGTGCCTGTCCTGGTGCTCTAGCAGCGCTCAGGCAGACGTGACCAGCACTACTCAGTCCCAGTCCCCTTGGATAGCTGGGCAGGACAGGATCTGACCCTCTCCCACTTGATTCACAGTCACCCTTGTGCATGTGGACACCTCAAACTCTGGAGCAGACCAGAAGCCCATCCAGATCCAAGTCCAGACCCTAGACTCCATTTGCCCACTCTCCAGCTCCAACCCTCGGTCTTTCCAGTCCCCAGTCTCCTCCTGCTCACCAGTTAGTCCATCTTGTTGTTTGTCGCCAAGTCCCACACAAATTCCCCCCCCACACAGACAGTAAAGTCACAGGAAAGAAGACAAGACAGGCTGTGGTGGCCAGGTGCATGGCCTGGAGGGTGTATTTATTAGCAACTTGCTTACACTTGATCAGCCCCTTTACCACCCCCTCCACCTTCCCATCCCGGTTCCTCCCTGGATCCTTTTCCTCACCTTTGGCCCTTCTGAGCACTGCATAAAATATCTCACACTTTCCCACAAGCTCCCTAAGTTGTCCCCTATAAAGTTTTACACAATCCCCCAAGCCCCCTCAACTATCCCCCACCGTCCGCTCTTTCCCAGCGGACCCATGATGACTTTCTTTCTGCCTTCTCAGCAGTTCTGCTTGAACCTTTTTCCTCCTGGCTCCTCCAGTGGCCCCTCAGTCCCTGACTTCAACACTGTGGTCCCTGGTATTGTCTCTGAGGTTTGGTGTTTGTGAATCTAGATGTAGTTTGCCTCTGTTTATATGCTGAGAAACCTTTAACCAGATATCCTTATAGTCTTGCATTGCAGGTAATGCATTGCACCTATCCTTCTCTTTCCATATACCTTTTACCTTCCCCCTATCCTTACATTGGCAGAAGTGCTTGGTATGTTACCCTCTCCCAGCTGGTCTTCCTGGGGGTTGAACTTTACATAGGACAGCTGGCAGTAGCCATCATATTGGCTTTACTGGAAAATAGCAGCCCTGGACTTGTGGACCCCTCGCTGGCAGAGCATCCTCAGTATCCGTCTCCGGATCACTTTGGTTTTCATGCTGTAAACGATGGGATTCAGGATGGGTGGAGCAAGGAAATGGAGGTTGGCTGTGAAAGTGTAGACCTGGGGAGACACATGTTTGCCAAACCGGTGCAACATGGAGAGGCAGATCATGGGGATAAAGAAGAGCAGGACAGCACAGACATGGGAGATGCAGTTGTTGAGGGCTTTCAGACGCTCTCTCCAAGTTGGAAGGTTCAGGATGGTCTTAAGGATCAGAAGGTAGGACAGGAGCACAAAGAGCAAGTCCAAACCCAGTGTGGAGAGTAGTACAAAAAGGCCACAGGCACTGTTGATCTTTGTGTCAGAGTCTGCATGTTTGATGATATCTGGATGCAAGCAGTAGGGATGGGACAGCTTGCTGGCCCTGGAGAAGCACAGCTGGGTCAGTAGGATCGGGAGTGGGAACTGGAAGAGGATGGTTCTTGTGACAATTGCCACACATATCTTGGTGATCACTGAGTTGGTGAGGATGGAGGAATATCGTAGGGGGTGGCAGATGGCCATGTAACGATCAAAGGCCATTGCCAGAATGGTGGCAGATTCGATATCTGTGAAGCTGTGAATGAAGAACATTTGGGAAAAGCAGGTGCTGGAGCTGATCTCTCTGCCCTCCAGCCACAGCATCCTCAGCATGGTTGGGAACACAGATGTGGACAAGCCCAGGTCAGACACAGCTAGCATGGCAAGGAGTAGATACATGGGTGCATGGAGACTCTGCTCTGCCTTTATTATGGCAAGGACAGTCCAGTTCCCCAGCAGCACCAGGAGGTACACAGAGCAGAGGAGAACAGCAGACCACATCCGACTGGATTCCCATGCTGGAAAACCACCCAGAAAGAATGTTAGAGTGCTGGTCTGGCTGCTGTTGGTCCCAGGTGGGATGAAACAGGGATGCTCCATCTCATCCTTGAATAGCTGAGCTGGAATGTAAGCCAGCAGGGTCACACACACACAGGCAGTGAGAAATACTCCGGGATCCCTTCAGCCTGAAGACTTGGGTAAGAGGTATCACCATGACCAGCAAAGCCGTGCCACAGCAGAACCTAGCAGGAGCTGTACCGAAACAGTCTGAGGATACTTGTCACCTCCCTGCATGCATGCACCGACACCGAACACACTCTGGCAGAAAGCAGGTGCTATATGTTGCATGTCCAGTGTAGTCAGGATGTAGCTCCGGCTGCCTGGTATAGCAGGGGAAGGAACATACAAAAAAAAAAAAAAAAAAGTCCATGAGTGACTGAGTGACTGTGCAAATACTAGCTGAGGAAGGGAAGTGTCATTATGATTAGAGAGCTGTGGTGAATCCTGTTCTTGATTTTTGTGCTTTTGCTGGGAATTTCCAGTGAAAGACAATGGATGAGATGCTGAACTGCTTGTGCAAATATAGCAGCTTTCTTAGGAACAAAGATCAGTAGAGCTCGGTCCTTTTAACAAAACACAACACAAAACACAACAAAACACACGCCAAGTACAAACCCCTGGAGGGAAAACAGTTCTGCCTAAGCTGAAATACAGTAATTACTCACAAAGCAACATGTGAAAATTGGGCACAGATAGAAGTAAACTGGAAGTTGCAAGGAAGCTGTATTATGGTGGGATGTCTCTGAATATCCTCCTACCAGAAACACAGGGAGGAGAAATGGCACTGCTTTTACAGAACATTTTCTAAGGGATGTTTTCTAATGAGGGAAGACGGTGTCTCATGCTGCCAGGAGGGATGGGGACAGTACTCAAGGACTGTGGTGTCTGGAGTCCCAGGCTTGCTCTACATGTCTGGCTCTGGTCCTCAGCTGTCTTTGAAGGATCACCCACCACAGGGCTCCCACGCACCCTGGCATGGTTTGAGGCTGTAGCACACTCTCAGCACACATCACTGAGTGTCACTGAGCTTCCCACAGCCCCACACCAAATTGGATCTTTAGCACCTTCCAGAGAGGTCTTTCCACCCTACTCTCCTACAAGAATGTTCTGTGGAGGCCTGTGGGAATGAAAAAATACATTGGATTTTTTTTTAAGAAACTGCTCTGGAAATGCCTGGTTTTGACAGCTGAATGAGCTCTGTTATGGAGGTCCATGTCACCTTACCTGAAACATCCACCTGTAAGTCTAGGAAAGCGTTTGAAACAATGTAAGCACCTGTGAAACCATTACATTTATAAATACCTATATCCACCTTGTGAAACCATTACATTTAAAAATTCCTAGATCCACCTATCTGTTCAGAAAATTGCAGAACTATTTCCACTCTGTGCTGAAATCCTCTGTTCCCCAGGACCTCTCTTTGCCCTTCCTGCCTCAGCACACAGTTTGATGCCCGATCCAGCATCCCTGAGTAACTGCAAGGACGGAGTGAGTTCTGTAGCTTGACCTGGGCTTACATGAAGATGCAGACTTCATTGTGTGGGAGTTCCCTCTGGTCCTTTAGAAATGCTTATCAAAGATCACCTCCGCATTGTGTGGAGGGGAAGGAGGAGGAGTTACAGGACAAGGTTATCTTCAGACACAAGCATCTGTCAGGAGCAGTTAAAGCAGTGGTAATTCCCAGCTCAGTCTCTACCCTGGGAGCACAGGATCTGTCAGAGGTGTTGCATAATTGCCCCAAATTTCGGCTGTGCCCCATCTCTTCACCTAAAGCTCTGGCAGTGCTTCACACACAGAAGGCTGGATCAACGCTGCATCAGCTGCTTGCACCAAAACCTGGGGAACTTCCCTGTCTCATCCCCTCTTTCTGCAGGACAGCAGCACACCACCACCAGTGCCATGGAGCCAGGAGCTGTGCTGAGCTGGCAGTGTGAGCTGGGGTGGGCTGGCAGGGAGACGAGGGGAGCCCTTGGGGCCCCTCCAAGGAATGCAAGGCCCTCTTGGGCTTGAGATCAAGTCCACACGAAGCTCCCGTGTGTCACAGCCTGTCAGAAAGAGCCTGAGCACTACGGAAGGGAAAAGTAAGAGCGAATCCTGATGGTTGTCTCAGTGATGGCTCATTTTAACAGGTACAGCTTGATGGACTCCACAAAATGACCGATCCCCCAAGTGCACCTCAAGATTTCACTGAGACCAAGTGTCCTCACGATGCTGTGAGAGGAAAAGGGGCTGCGCCCTGCTCCAGCACAGAAAGTGGCACCAAGCAGATGCAGGGATACCTATTCCCCTTCACAGGCAGAGGAAAATGAGAGTTTGTGTCTCTGAGAGCTTTCCCATCTCTCTGCAGTGGGGAAGAGCATAGCTCCTTGGAGCAGCACCCACCTCAGGCAGCTGAAATGAGCTGGCCATGGGAGGGTGACGGGGAGACTGCGGCTGCAGCAGGCCCAGTCCCCTGCTGCGAGGAGCTGGGGCTGGCTGAGTCCCGGGGGGTGGCACAGTGCAATCTTCAGCATGGTCAGGAGCCCACTCACCTGCCTCGCTTGTGACCAGCCCGAGCTTCCCACCGGCACTGCAGCGATGCAGCAGCCTGTTCCTGACATCAGGGCTCGCTGCAGACGAGAATTTATAGCAGATCCCGAGCGATCCCCGCTGCAGGAGAGGGCTGGCCTGGAGCAGTGGGATTGTTGCTCAGCACTTGGAGCAGATGCATTAACCCCCACAGCACCAGGTCCAACCTGGCACACCGCGCAGCTCTGCACCGCGCCATTGGTCCCTGCCCATGGTGACAGGGAACACACCCTGGAGACCCCTGTGAAGGCAGCCTCCTCCTGCTGTCCTCCCCTCCCCAAAGAGCTGAGCTCTGTGTCAGGGTGGCAGGCGGGTGAGACCCCAGAGTTGTTCCCAGCCCCACTGCAGTTCTGTGGGTTTGAAGGCAGCCCTGGAACAGGCCTCTGGAACAAACCAGAACTATGTGGCCCTGTGTCCTGTCCCCAAAAGTGGCCTTAGGTGAATGCCTAGAGGAGAATGTAAAAGCAGAGCAAGTGGGCTTGTTAATCCTTCAAGCCCATTCACAGTAGGCACTGAGATGATCCTCGGGGTGAGCATGTGCCTGTGTAACACACTGGGCCAGAAGAGATGCTCCAGGACATCCACCTGCACCCCATCAGCTCTCCACAGGTCTTCTTTGCACAGGCCCCTTGCTTTACCCTTATCTTGTAATTGCAGTGTTGCAATTATACTTTAATTCAGAAGGTCAGCAGCATGTCAATGTAGAGCTTAGGGATATGGTTTAGTGGGGACTGTTAGTGTTAGGTCAGAGGTTGGACTCGATGATCTTGAGGTCTCTTCCAACCTAGAAATTCTGTGAAATGTCAAGGCATGATTTAAATCTCCTGTCAGCACTCAGAAAGGATCTTGTGAGAAGCAGAAGGGTCATGGGGGACTTCCTTAATCTTGGAGTGGATTTTTCTGAAACACTTGGTGCACTGGTGAATGAAGGGTTTTGAAAAGAGCATAATAATAAAATAGACACCCTGGGAGGATCTCACCTGACTAAAGGAAATAAGAACAAAATGCTTCCGTGGCCTATTTTTGGTGAGAGGAAGAAACTGAATGTTTAGTGCTGAGCATTGTAGCTCAAGAGCCTCAGAGTGGATGGAGACGGTCAGAGTTCAGTATCTAAAGTAATATTTATTCCTGTACTCTTTGAGGCCTGTCTTCCCCGCTGGTAAAACAGTGAAATGGAAAAATGTGGTGCACAGTGATGTGGTGAAGGTATTTTTACTGCAAGGAGGAACTGTGTTGGGGCAATATTAACTTAAAGACGTAGACTGTTGCCATTGTTCCAGTGGAGGTTTGTTACAGCAGCCAGCACAGCCCTGTGGCTGCCAGC
This sequence comes from Aythya fuligula, assembly GCF_009819795.1. Classification (NCBI taxonomy): domain Eukaryota; kingdom Metazoa; phylum Chordata; class Aves; order Anseriformes; family Anatidae; genus Aythya; species Aythya fuligula. Next base: position 206,620,945 of record NC_045559.1, on the reverse strand, counting down.
AGGGAGAAAATGGGGCTGGGGGCGACTCCGCAGCAGCAGCAAGGCTGAGCCCCACGCTGAGCTCTGGGAGCCTGCAGGGGTGGTGGTGCTGGGTCCTGCCCAGGGCCCAGAAGTGCTGGCAGTGCCTCATGCCACCGTGAAGTGAGGGAAGACCCTATCCCTGCCCAGGACACCTGGGTGTGAATGCCTCACGGCCATGCTCAAAGCATGATGTTAGATGCAGGGCGAGGAGGTAAACTTCTGCAGTACAACTCCTCCTGCACCAGGGATAGGCTGCCACAGGACTTGGCCCACAGGAGAGTGGAGCTCAGCTGGTTTCTGTAAACCAGGGCACCCAGAGGAAATGCCAGAGCCCTCCCAGTCCAGAGCAGCTCCAGTGGGGTCTGCTGCCTCTGTGCCCAGCCATGCAACCAGAAAGCACCAGCCTCCCAAGTGCATGTGCCTGTTGCTAATTCCCATTACAGAGGAGTGCACGTGAGAGGCTCGGAGTGCTGTTGTGGGGGTCACAGCAAAGGATGAAATGAGTACAGGGGAAGAAAAGGGTGAAACTTGGAAATTCAGCCACAAAGACAAGTGTCAGACCCAGAAGGGTGTGTGAAGGGACTTGGTCCCAGCCTGCCTGCCCAGAAGCTGCAGTCTTGTTCTTGATGCCCCATTCCTGGAGGTGTTCAAGACCAGGTTGGATGAGGCCCTGGGCAACCTGATCTGGTGGGTGGCATCCCTGCCCATGGCAGGGAGGTTGGAACTGGATGATCTTTGAGGTCCCTTCCAACATGAGCCATTCTGTGATTCTGTGATGGAGACGAGGGGAGGCCGTCCTACCCATGGGGATCAGAGGCTGGGGAGGCAGAACAGGGTTTTGCTGGCAGGGATATTTACTAAATTGGGGAGGGAGGTTCACTGGAGCAGAACAGACTCATGCTGTGCCAGCAATAGCACAGAACAAGGCATTTGTCCGGGCAGAGAGTGACATCTTTGCTGCTTTGCTCATCTGTGAGCTCTGCACCCTGCTGCACAGTCATGCCCAAGGTGCAGCATTTTTCACTGAGGGCAGCTCAGGAGCAAAACTCACCCCAGCCACGTGGGCTGCTGTGTGCAAAGGCAGCACTGAGCTCCCTGTCGGGCTTTGCTCTTGCTCCCCGGTTGGTGCTGCCTTGTTGCATGAGAGGATGGACCCTGAAGCGGGTCCATCCCCCCCTTCCTTAAAGCCATACCTCAGTTTCCCTGCCTGAAGAACAGGGTTCACTTTCATTTGCAGGGCTCTGTGGCTTACAACTGAGATGCTCCTCATCATAGCAGTAGGCTGCTGAAGGCATTCAGAAAACAAAGCTACTGCCCAGGCTGCTCCCCACATCAGCCCTGAGGTCTGATCTCCTTCTTCCCCATGCTGCAGGGCTTGTCCAACAAATGCTGCCTTTTAGACATGGACCAACAGGCATGTCCCAGGGCAGCAGTGGTGCCTTCAAATGCTGGCTCCATGCCTGTTTGGAATTGGCTTGTGTAAAACAGCAGCTCCTGGAGCTCCCTGGTGAACTTTGTGCATTACGATATGCAGGAGTTCATTCTGGACAGCCTAAAGCTTCTGCATGCAAATGTTCTGTGCTGTGAATTGAACCACACTTACCCAAAGCTCCTCAAACCCAGCGAAAGAGGCCAGCACTAGGGCCTGTGTGTGGCCAGCTCAGCACCCCCCTGCATGAAGCCATGCTTAGCACAGTCCCAAGGGCGTTACACTGCAGTGGAGTGGGTCTGAAACTCCTTTCCAGCCTGAGCACTAATGAAACCCTGCTTAGGAAGTATGGTGTTGTGCTGTAGCCCTTTTGTTGGAGGCAGGTGTGGGACTGCAGCACTCAGCCTGGGATTCCTTTCCTGAAGGGGATCTCACCCTGCATGGAGCATTTTGGGACACTTGGGGTGAGCAGCAGCCCAGCCTCAGTTTTCCCACAGTTGAACACCATCCACCAGGAGAGGGTGTGCTGGGCAGGGCTGGACCCGAGCTCTGCCAGCACAGAACCAGGGGGCACCCTGAATTGCTGAAAGACTTTCTCTGGGTGAGGCAGCGAGGTTTTGTGCTCCCCTCTGCTTTGGCGATAGAAGAGGTTTCAAAAGCGGTGGCAAATTTCAGTCCCCTCCTCAACACACAGGCAGAGGATGGAGAAAAGAGGCTGCCCATCAGGACACATCCCACCGTCCCCTTAGGAGTACAGATCACCTGTGCTTGTCCCTGAGCTGGAGGGCAGTCGAGAAGCCCTGCTGCCACAGGGGCACGCAGGCAGCCCTTGCCAGGTAATCAGGGGCCACACGGTCTCCCGGCTCTACTAAGAAAAGAGAAAAAAAAAAGCTAAATATTTTTCAGCTGGCTGCCACACTGCCTCAGCAAAAATATTTTCTGCTGCGTCAGAAGTCTGACACAGCACAAAGGGGAGCCAAGGACTGCCTTATCTCTGCCTGGCTGGGCTCTGTTTGCACCAGCAGCGTTATCACCCCCACACAGCCACGGGTGGCTGGGCTGGGACGGGCGGCCGTGACTCAGCACCGCTGCGGTGCAAGCTCGCTGTGCTCCACTGACGGCTGGAGAGCCGCAGCAGTGCCATGGAAATCACTAAAACATCCTTCTGCAGCAACTGGACTTAACTGTGGGAATGCCAGCAAGAGCCCATCTGGGTGCCTGGAAGCGGTGCTGGTTTCAGAGCTGCCTCTCTGCCCGGATGGATGTCTGAAGGCAGAATCAAGTGTCCCTCGGGGCTGGGTTGATCCAGGGTCTGCGGGCTGTTCCCCCGCCTTGGCTCAGCTCAGCCCCAAACACCCTGAGAGAAAGGGCTCAAGTCGTGTACCAGTCTCCAGTTGCACCAGGGGAGACTGGACATGAGGGAGAATTTCTTCATGGGGAGGGTGGTGAAGCACTGGAGTGGGCTGCCCAGGGTGGTGGTGGAGTCCCCATCCCTGGAGGTATTTAAGGAATGTGTGGAGGTAACAATGAGGGACATGGCCTAGAGGTGGAAATCGGTAGGTCAGGCTGATGGTCAGACTTGGTGAACTTTTACAACCTTGATGATTCAATAATTCCACGATTCTATGCAAGGGGCTCTTTTTTTTGGCTGGGGTCTTTGGTTAAGGCAGCTTTTCCAAAGCAGTGGTGGGCAGAGCCAGGCAGAGCCACAGTGGGCCCAGTGCTGGGGCACTGGCCAGGTTCCTCAGAGCTGAGCTGCTCCTTGGAAGAAGGGATGGCAGTGGCTGCAGGGAAAGCAGGGCCATGTGCCCTTACCCTGAGCACTCAGGTTCAGGTGTATGTGCATGTGTGTGTGCAGGTGTGTGATCTCCACTCTGCATTTGTGCCCTCCTGCACTGCCCAGCTCGATGCGGCCCAGCACCTTCCCAGTGGAAGGCAGCCCCCAAACTCCAGGCACTCCAGGACATGGCATGCCACTGAAGATTAAGGCTTTGGGATATGAGCCACAGTTTGGCTGGGTTACCAGCAAGAGACTGGAACATGTTTGCACTGAAGGATTTTAGTGTGTGAGCATGTAACACTTGAGGACTTTTTTGCATTGCTGGTTTCCTGGCCAGGGCACTATAATTACTGGCAGTGCTTATTCTGTGGCATCACAATCATTTATTTCACCTGAAATGGGCAAAAGACCCCGGAAGGGATCTTTTCTGTGGGCCTGGTTCTCCAGTTTCCCTCCCTCCAGTGCTCACTTCTGCTCTGGCAATGCACAGGGCCCTGAGGATCACCATCAGGGACCCCCACATTGCTCAAGGAGCAGGGTTGGGGGGCTCAGCTCCTGATCAGCTGTAACTGTACTCACTTTGTACTGTTGTGAATGTTGCATTTGGGTAGTGGTGATGAAAAGACTGAAATCCCATTCTGTACCACCTCTCACCTCCACTAAGAGAACAAAATGAGAGGAAATTGTAGTTTCCCCATGGATACGGTGGCTGCACACCAGCGTGGCTGGGAAATGGCAGCAGCCGGTGTGTGCAGAGGTGTGCAGAGGTGTGCGGGGCCATAGCGTGGCCCACCTCAGCTAAATGCAGGGGCAGAAAGCTGGCTCCCTGTGTACAGCCGGGTGCTGACGTTTATCTTGCACTGCAGCCAGGGTGGCAAGGAGCTATCTGGTGCAGGGCCACAGGGTGTGGGAGGCCGGGGGCTGCCGGTGGGTGATAGAGGGGCCGGCAGAGCAGGGCAGCGGGGTGTGAAGCGGCCGATAGGTGCCTCCTGTGCTGCAGGCCTCCGGGATGCGGCAGCGGCCTGAGCACGGCAGAGCCCACGCTGGGAGAATCGGGGCAGCCGTTGTGCAAAACAGGCACAGTGCTGTGATGGAGACACCTCACGAACCTGGTCATGGAAACCCCTGTCTGGCTCCTGAGCCCTGTCCCACTGCACTCGGGGAAACGCTGTGTTGGCCCTTGTAATGCGCCCCTCTCCCAAATGTCCCCCTGGTGTCCCCTGGGCTCTGTGTGCTCCAGCCCAGTGCACAGGCTCTGGTAGGAGGCCAGAGGCTGGAACCTTTGGCCAGGAGCCTGTGTCTGTCTTGAGTTGAGCAAATGAAAGCCCCAGTGAGGAAGAGGGATAAGAGCAAATAACTGAACCAGTTATAGGCAGGGAAAACACTGCCTTAAGGGATACTGCCCTGGAGACATCTTGCCATGAATAAAAAAGCTGTTTTTGCCAATTTCTGTATTGCTTTTGCCTGAGTTCTTGCATTGAGGGATAACTCAGAAGCTGTTTAATTAAATCATTAGCTTTTCCCTGAGTGTCCTGGCTTTTATGCCTGACCTTGTGCCTCACATCTCTTCACCTCACTCTGCTCTGAACCGCCTGTAGCCCATGACACTGGACTGGCTTTCGAGCAGAGCAGAGCCTGCTGAATCCCTTTACAGGGATATAGGGACAGCAATATATGAATATGATCAGGTCCCTTCTCCTGTGGTGCCCTGGAGGTCCTCTGTGTATTCCTGTTGTGACTAGCCCCAGACTGCACATAGTGTCTCTAAGACACACATTTCAAAATCACAAGACTTCTGACAATATTAAAGAAACACAGTAAAAGGCTGTAAGCCAGCTGAAATGCTGAGGACCATGTCTGGATAGTAAGTAGGTCATTATATGGCATGACATTCAGGCTGTGAGTGCCTAATGCTGGACTACCTGAACAGTGGCCCAAGCTGGCAAATGGGTGCTCCGCTCCTCTTGGAATCAGGGCTAAAGGGCACGAAGGGTTAAGCCTGGCTCCTGAAATGAGATATCCACGTTAGGGGATGCGTGGCTCTCTCTGACCCCCAAGTGAATTTTGCTAGCCTCCTAACAGGAACGAGACGTGGACAGACAGAACCGATGTTTTCCTGTTGTTTCTTCCACTGGTGCAGCCAATAGTTTATTAACGCCCTGCAATGCAGAATTTTTGTGTTCCTGACCTCTGCAGCTGGAAAAAACAGGCTAATAAAAGGTGCGTGGCACAGAATCAGCGCTGCTGCAGCACCCTGCCAGCCCAGTGCCAGCCATGCACTCGCTGCAGGTGTCCAGGGTCTCGTGCAGGTCTCGTCATTCTGCTCCCTGCCCTCTCAGTCTGGTCTCAGACTGAATCTGCTGTGCCTAGGGGCTGACTCTGGGACAGAGCAGCACTCATTTAACCTGCAGTTATGTTTCTCCCTAGTTTATTGCTACAGCACAGAAGCCATTTGAAATGACTTTGGGTTGAAGGCAGAGTGCTTAGGGCAATGAGCCAAAGCTAAATTAGAAAACTCTCCTTGTGGTAATAAGATTAAGCTCACTGCCTACTTGCTGTAAAACTCTGATCTGCACTGACTCTCCACCGTGGCGTGCCCACATCTCTTCTGCCTGGGGTCTTTTCTGTTTCCCTTCCCTCCTGAGGAAAGAAATGACACCATCAGAGATTCTTGGCTTTCATGTTCAGGCCAGTAACCACACTGTCCCAGCCAGGGCAAGGTGTATAAATTATGGTGATTCAGACCAGCCTGCTGCTGCACTGCATTTTCCCAAATCTGTCATTCTGTCCTGAAAGGGTCTAGAGCAGGAGCCCTGCTTGTTCCTTGGGGTCTGTGACCATCTTGTAGAGCTGTGCTCTGGTTCCACATTCAGGGTCCACCTGGACAGTAACCTGAAGCCTGCTTTTGTCCCTGGAGCAGCTCTTCAGAGGGTATCAGCATTAGCAGAGTGGTGGGGGTGCAAGTTAAAATGAGGCACCAGGGATAGACTGGACACAGCCAAAGTGCCAGTGGGGCAGGAGCAGGCAGCAGCCCATATGTGAATTTACAGCCCAGACTGGCTGTAAAGGGTTGTTGCTGTTATGGACTCTCCACATCCAGAAGTCCCCAGTATGCCCCTAACCTTATTAGCTGTCTGATTCTCCTGCTGTTACTCATTTTTTGAGTGCCCATCTTACAGGATGTAGAGTATAAGGAATTGCTGTAGGTATAAAACCAGCCATTAAAAGGGATCAATACAGAAGAGTGGTGCCGAATGAGCTTGCCTCAGAGCAACAGCTGGAACATTTCAGCCACTTTTTCCTGTTTACTCTGCTCCCCTTCCCCTCCCCTTGGCTCTTCGGGACCACTGTTAAGCATCTCGTGAACACCTGTTCCTGCTCCTGCAACTGCACCAGCAAAAACCAGACCTGAGTGGTCTCAAAAAACACTCAAAACAGTCCACGGTGCGGGATCAGAACCTGAGGTTTCTCACTGTAAGCCATGTCTCTGCCTGCTTTTCCATGGAGTCCAGAAAATCAGCATTTTTAAACCACAGATTCTTGCTAGCAGCAATACTTCAGTTAATATTCTCCTCCAAGCCTCTGTGTTTGATGTTGTTCTGCTTCTCCCAGCTTCACATGCCTATCTGCCAGCCCTCCCTGAGCTTTGTCATTCTGCTGGTTCAAATGCAGCAGCAAAGCATCATTATCTTCTGTCTTTTAAAGTTCATCTTCACAGAGCTGAAAATGAGACTCCCATCACCAAGGAGGCAAATGCACTGCTAATAATAGACCCAGATGTAGCTTGGATTTTATCTTCAATGTGGGTTTCCCACCAAATGTAGGCTATAGGATGAGAGAATTGATTAATGAAAAGTCCATGCTAGGCCATGTATTGTCCTCACACAGCTGCACGTACAGCTGTTTTGGCCAGCTCTTTGCTCTGCTGTATGCACCAACTCACATGATGTGAATATCTGTATGAATTTAGGGCTGCATATATTTGATTTAATGCTGTGAGTCTTGCCTTAATAAAAACTGACAACTTCTGAAGTCGTCAGATCTCCTCACGAACACGGGTGTGTGACTCTGTCTGTTCTTTGGGTCAGAAATTACAGCAAGTGCTGGCCACCTGTATGATACATTTATCTGTGCTGAGCAGCCTCCGCTCCACATTGTGCTATCAGAGCTCCCTGGTGACTCCCTTGCAGCTGAAAGGGGCCTATGGGCCTTGCCCAGGATTCAGAAATTAAAAAACCAAACAACAAACAAACAAACAAACGAAAAACTAAAACCTAAAAAAAAAAAAACTAAAAATAATAATAATAATAATAAAAAAAGTGCCTCCTAGGACGCTGCAGCAAGGGTCTGAAATGTGACCACATCCCTGGACCACCCCAGCTGGAGCACAGTGAGATGCCCATGCTTGTGTCACTGCCCTGTGCAGCTCTGTTCATATCAAAGGGTTTGTAACTGGAATGGAGCAGAGGTCTGGATGAAACCTCCTAGACTGCCTGCAGAGAGACCCAAGTCCCACAGGCTTGCCAGGACACTGCACACCTCCTGCATCCTGGCTTTGCATGCCTGTGCATGGGAGCACAGTTTTGCCCAAGGGCTTAACATGTCTTTCCATTCAGGAAAAATAAAAGTTCATTTCATGTGGAGAGTGAAACCCAGAGCCAAGCAGAAACCTTTTGTAAGGCTCTGAAATGATGGAAGGGGATGTTGCTGGTCTGGCTGTAACATGGCTGGTCCTGCTCTTCTTGTGCAAGGAAGAATAATTTAATTTCACAGAAGGGAGAGGACAGGGAAGTGCCTGCCTCATTAGTGCAGTATGACCATTAGAAGAGCAGAGGAAGCTGCCCCAGGCAGTGCCTGCCAGCTCCAGCACCCCACTGCAGTCCTGCAGCCCGAGGCAGCGGAGAGGTGCGACCTCTCCCTGGGGCTCACACCAGTCATGGCCACATGCCCTGGGTGCTTCGGCACCCAGTTCAGGTGTGAGGCTCTGGGCTGGCAGGCTGACATTTTCTACACTTCCTCCTGATGAAAGGTGCTCGATTTAATAAATGGGCAGCAGCTCCTCTGAAGGTCTGTGCACCCAGAGCTGCAGAGCTGCAGTCAAGGGCAACAGCCCTCAGCATCCTTGGGAAGGTGTTGCTGTGCAGAAAGGCCTGTGCAGCGCCCAGCTTCATGAACCAGGCCACCTGCCATGGCAGAGGAATATCCCTCAGGTTTAGAGAGCCTGTAGATGCTGCAGAGGGGCCAAATTCGGGTGCTGCAGGCATGAAGGCAGTGTAAAGCACCTTGCACAGGGGTCAGCTGTTGGAAGGGAAGAAAGGGAGATAAGGGCTGCTATGCCCCGAGCCTGCCTGTTGAGTGAGTCTCAGGGTTTTTCCCTTGAAGGCCACACCTCGCTGCAGACTGACCACCCCGTGGACAGGGCTCTGCTGGCGGACCCCCACCCATCCCCAGCCAATGGCCCCACAGCGCGGGGCGGGGAGGGGCTGCCGGCAGCAGATAAAAGCCCCCAGGGGTCTGCAGCTCCGCTACAAGGTCCGTGTCCTCCTGCAGCCACACGCTACCCTCCGCCCGACACCATGGTGCACTGGTCAGCCGAGGAGAAGCAGCTCATCACTGGCCTCTGGGGCAAGGTCAACGTGGAGGAATGTGGAGCTGAGGCCCTGGCCAGGTAGGTTCGGCTCCTGGGCATCGGCTCGGCTGCATCTGCATGGAGAAACCACTGCAGGTACAGCTCATGAAGGGTGTACGTGTGTGCTCATGTCTCCTGTTCTCTCTGCAGGCTGCTGATCGTCTACCCCTGGACCCAGAGGTTCTTTGATAACTTTGGGAACCTGTCCAGCCCCACCGCCATCATTGGCAACCCCAAGGTCCGTGCCCATGGCAAGAAAGTGCTCACCTCCTTCGGGGAAGCCGTGAAGAACCTGGAAAACCTCAAAGCAACCTACGCCAAGCTGTCTGAGCTGCACTGTGAGAAGCTGCATGTGGACCCCGAGAACTTCAGGGTGAGCCATGAGTGGGGATTGTCCATCTCTCCCTCCATCTAACAGATTAGCTCAGTGTCTGGAGGGTTTAAAGAGCATCAATAACAAAGATTTTGGGTGCTAAAGAGAAAGGGGCTGCCTTGGATGTGTCCTTAAGAGGGGGAGGGAAGGTTGGGTATTTGATGCTGTCAGGGAAGGGGCTCCATGTGGTTACAGATTTGGGGACAGATCCAGGGACATGCCCTCACTGCCTGGAGGCATGGCTGGAGAAAAGCAGGAGGAAGAGGATAGGCTCAATGATGCTGAGGGTGGAGAGGACAGCAGGAAAGTGCCTGAAGAGTGTTGCTGCTGTGCTGGTGCCCTGTGCAGCCTCTCCCTGCCACCTCCTGCCCCCAGGGATGGGGACCACTTCACCCTCACTTTTTCCAAGGCTGGCAGATGTAGGAGGAGAGGGGTAAAGCCAGCATGAGATGGAGACCCAGGGATGCTCAGAGTGTGGATGCTGATGGGAAGAAAGGCCCTAGAGATGTAGGCTGGAATTAAAAACAGAGGGGACATGTCTGGGTGGGGGTAAGTTCAGCAGAGGAGGGAGGGGAGCAGGAGGGGATTAAATGAATGGACATCATGGTGCTGGGGGGCAAAAAGTGTCTGTGGGTGGAGAGCAGGCAGTTCAGGCTGGAGGGGACTGGGAGGGCTCAATGCAGCTGATAGCCTCCATTTCAGCCCCTGCTTCAGCCTAACCTCAGGAATGTAGCAGGCAGAGCTGGCATGGACCTGAGCCCCAGCTAAAGTAGGCATGGGGATTCACAGCAGGAAAGAAAAAAAAATATAAAATGTTTGGAAATACACTCTAGAGTTTGGAAAAAGCAGGTGTGAGAAAAGGCAGGGGAAGAGCTGGTGGATACTGGTTCGTGCGGTCAGCACAAGACATATTCCTGCACAGAGAACTCAGCTAAAAGAGCTTCTCTGCATGACAGCCTCCAGCACCCAACATAGCAGATGGGTTTGCCTCCAGCACCTGGGTCCTACACGGGATGAAGGGGTTCTCAGTGCCATGCTGACCTGATTTCCTTTCTTGTCCCCCCAGCTCCTGGGAGACATCCTCATCATTGTGCTGGCCGCACACTTCACCAAGGATTTCACCCCTGCCTGCCAGGCCACTTGGCAAAAGCTGGTTGGTGTGGTGGCCCACGCTCTGGCCTACAAGTACCACTGAACGCTCCAGAGGAGGATGCAGCTGTAACAGTCAATAAAAATAAAACGAAACAAAACATTTTCTGAGCTTCTCAGTGTGCTCCTGTGTCTCTGTAGCTGCTTGTGGGAGGGAGGGGGAGAGGAAACAGGGGGTACAAAAGGGGAAAGAAGGTCTCAGGGCTGCTGGGAGCATCATCGTCCAAAAAAAAAAAAAAAAAGTCAGACTAGCCTAAGGGAGGATGCTCCTCCTGGCTATTTGGGCTCTCTCACTGCCCACTCAGTGCTGCCTGCCCAGCTGGGCTCATACCAGCCACGCAGAGCCCCATGCCCAGAGGGCTGCTGGGGGCATTTAGAGCTCCAGGGGGGCATCTGGAGATACTGGCCTGTCAACAAGCTGTGGGCACATCCTAGCTCACCGAGCGCTCTAAGCTTGCCGAAATAGCTGGGGAGGTTTTCTGACCTGCTCTGCATAGAAAGCCAAGCTGCAGGTCCAGCAGAAATCTTCTGGCCCTAAACCTCTCCACCTGCACTGCGTGCAAGGATATAAATTTGGAGAGATTCATTCAAGACAGCTTAGACAGAAATGTGAGCTTTCGTAGTACTAATGTATCTTCAAGAAAATGATAAAAAGCATTTTCTATGTCAGCAGTGAAAATGTTCTTCCCAATAGCCTTGGGCATTTTGATCAGAATACGCTCTCTGCAAGATGATGTGGATGGTCTGGAGAGGAGGGGTTGAGGGCAGCTTTTACATGGGACTGATCAGAGCATTTTAATGTCAGATTAGCTTAATGAACAATGATTTTTCACTGTAGTGGAAAGATTCAACATAAACACATCAGTTTCAGGAATGCTTTTTCAGGAGTAACTTAAAAAACAACAAGGACAGACGTCTGTGTCTCAGAATGATGAAATCATTGTTTTGCAAGATTTAGGAACAAATATTCTGCTTTTCTGCAGATAAAGCGGGGAATTGTACTCATGACCACCTTATGCCAGACAGCCATCCTGTCTGACAGGTGGTGGAACCAGCCCTGCCAGCAGTGCCAAGTACATCCTGGGCTGGGGGGAAAAAGAAACCAGCCCAGCTTTCCTACAACATGCCATGCTCCCTTCAGTCAGCAAATGGGCATGTCAGTGTGATTTCAGGAGGTAAGACTGTACTCAGTGTCCTGGTTCACTCTAGTTAAAGTTCAGACCTTTGGTAGTTGCCACCAAAGAAAAAAGGTTGCCAGCAGCGCATACCCTGTGTTGGGCAGAGACTCTGATGGGTTCCCTCTTCCTCTGGGGCCTGATTCTCTGCTGGGCTCGGTGGGAACCTCTCACCCAGGAGGGGTTCAGCACCAGCAGTGCCCTGGCACATCCTGCTCCCTGTCCGTGCACTGCAGCCAGGGCTGGGATGGTCTGGTTGGCCTTATCCTGCCAAAGTCCTTCCGTCAGCTGGCAGGAGAGCAGGGAACCAAATGCACCCTTGCAGGCCAGCATGCCCTACAGACCATTACCCTGGGGAGGAGGGCCCAGGCTCACCAGCACAGTGGCAGGGGGAAGAGCAGTGCTGGTGCTTCGCCATGAGCTCAGGGCATTTCTGCAGCAGCAGTGCAGCGCGGTGCTGAGATGCTCTGGTGGATGCACTCAGCTCCTCGAGCAAACTGGCAGCAGTCTGGTTTAGGATCTGTAGGAAGTAACGGCCTGTACCCTGAATAGGTCATGAACTTCGTTAATTCCAAATCGTTCTTTGAAACCCACACAGGACCAGGTTTCATGGTGTGCTTTGGTGTTCATAAGCGTGGAGACCAGAACATTCATCGTGCAACTAACACCTGAATAGCAGTAGGTGCTTCCAAGACTAATTTATCGAGGAACAAAAGAAGTTGTGGGCACAAGGAGTCATGTGCTTACCTTTTCCATCTTACGTAATCTGACAAAAAAAACCAAATACATTATTCCATAAGCATGGCAGTCTGGGTGAGCCTTTTTTGGAGTTCTCCCTGCACCTGGCTGCAAAGCGGTGATCCCCCTTTGAGCTGGCACACATCACAAGGATACTCTTCAAGGCTGAGAGGTCCCTTACCAACTGCAAATCTTTGGTAAGTGACCAGTATCATGCATAACTTGTACCACAGGGAATTAACATCTTCCATGGGAAACTTTGAATTATTATTATATATATATATTATATTATTACTCTGTGCAGTAAGTAATAAGTTGAACCTTGCCATCATTTGTTAAACCTCACCTTTGCAATATTTTACTTCAATAAACTATTTTTGCTATTACATTTGGCAGTGATTCTGTAGACAGTTTAAATCTTGCCCATGACAGACGCCAGAAGCCGCAAAAGGCCTTGGTGACAGCAAGCCATCAGCTTGCTCCTTTGCTGGGTTTATGGCAGTTGGCTTGTGTTCAGGACCTCATTTCTGCCTCGCCCTCTGTTACACCGTTTGAGTGAGCCCTGTCTGCTCCCCGAGTCCCAGGAGCTCTGTACAATGCAAAGAGCTTTTGGAGCCCAGAGCCACCTACAAGCAGTTCCAGCCCTCCCCAGCCCTGCCCAGGCAGTGCTGGCTGCTGCGGGGTGAATTCACATTCCTGTTGTGCTGCCTGCTGCGTCCACGCCAGGAGGAAGCAGCCAGGTCCTGCCCTCAGCTGGGAGACCAGGAGCTGCTGGCACAGGATGGAAGGAGCCTTGACAGGGCTGTTCAGATGTGGAAGGAAGATCACAGCAAATAAAGTGGGAGCAAAGACACCCACAAGGCAGACTGGCTCTAGGCTTCAGAAATTGCGTGTTCTGAAAGAGAGAGAAGAGGCTGGCCTGGATCCAGAGGCTGGGTACATCTGCCGCTCCAGCTGATAAGGGCACGGGTAAAGCTTGGCGCAGGACACTGCCTGCTGCAATCAGAGTGACCAATAACCTCTGCTTCCCTTATAAAGGCCTGGAGCCTTTTGCAGCTAGTTGGACACTTTATGTACAAAACGGGAGAGCTCCTGTCCATGGAAGTGGGCATGACCCAGTGTGGGGCCAAGCGATGATGAACCACATAGGGGGCTCTTCCACCCACATCAGAGACAGCTACAGAAACTGCCTCCACTTGGCACATCATGACAATTTCTTCTCCCCCTCTCCCCCAGCCTGTGCCACTGAACTGCCCCCTCAAGAGACATCCCCTGGCTGGCAGCTCTGAGCATGCAAACACTGACTGCTTGCCAGGCCTCTGCTCTCAAATCATAAACCAGGTGATTTTAAAATGCATTTAAAATTAACTCTGTCCTATAGAAATGTATGCCATGGAGGGATCCCTGAAGAAGACCCCCAAAATCCAAGCATAGGGCAGGGACTGTCTGGGCTGTTCTTCCTTTGCTTTTTGCCAAGCATTTCTCTGCTGCCTCACTGTTTGACAGAAACCTTGGGCATGCAGTGCTGCTTACAGAGAATGCTTGCAGTGTCCTGCCTGAAAATACTTGTCATTCTCACATACACCTTCAAGGCTGTGTCCACTTCGCTGTGAGCTTTTGCCTCTGATGACAGTATGGACCAGTGCCCAACGGCTGTAAATGGGTGCACAAAGCCTCTGAGCCTGCCCAGGTCATCGTGCATAACATGTTTCCTTAAAAAATCTTTGTGGCTGACAAATTACAACTAAAAAGCCCTTGGAAGTCAGGAGATGAAACAGGGAGTTTCATCTCATGCTTTTTCTTCTCTCAGCTAACAGCCGATAACTGCCCTGCAGATCTAATGCTGGAGATCATGTGAAAAGTGCTTTGAAGAAGTCACTCACTAGGAAGAGACATTCTCCAGCAGGAGCACAACAGATGCTGCTGCCCACTGCAGTGAGTGAGGAGCCACGTGGGCTGGGAAGGGACAGGGCTGAAGGAGGAGGAAAGAAAGAGACGTAAGGCAAAGCTCAGCAAGCCCCAGGAGTTGCTCATCCTTTGCTTCATCTCTTAGTTTAGCAGCTCACCTTGTACCTTGGATGGGCATTTGAAACTGCCCTTGTGGGATGGTGCACCTGAGCTGGTCTGGTGCTGAGGTATCACAGGGTGCGTGCCACTAATTCACCAGCCCACCCTGCTAATAAAGAATCTGGAGCCATGTCTGCAGAGCGATGTCTTGGCATTACAGCCTCCTCATTTCATAGCCTAGAGTACATCAGGACTCTGTTCTCAAAATGATGCTACTTGCACTTTTCTTATTCTTTGACGGCCTCATCTATTAGTAGGAAGCACCTTGGATCAAGATGCTCTGCCAAGTAGGAGGGTGGGAAAAAAGTGACAACTTTCAAAGGTGTGCCAGCTGCCGAAAGGACTGGTGTTGACCAGAGGAAAGGCTGGAGGAACTTACTGACAGTTTAATTTGGAGCAGGCTGATAAGAGGCAAGATTTGTAAAGACTGCTGCCAAGGGGAAGACAAGAGGACAGACTTCAGCCTGCAGGCAGTGAGAGAGCATCCCTGCAAGGCTATTTCATAGGGCTGAGTTATTTTATGTGAACAATCAATCTGATCGAGACAGCTCTACCAGTAGCAGGAATGCTGCTTTGCCAGGACATCATATTTCTTTGGGGATATGGGATATCCTATTTATCAGAGGGGCTCAAAGGTTTTGTCAGTGCTGGTGTCTGATGTAGCAAACCATCCAACTTTTGCGATGCAGGCAAGGTTTCAGCACATATTTCTGCTAAAAGCCTGAAAAATAAAAAAAATTAAAAAAATTAAAAAAAAAAAAAAAAGCATGGTTACCTATTCAGTTCAGACTTTTACATGGTGTACACCCCATTTCCAGTTTTGGCAGTCTCAGAAGTGTGCCCCAAAGCTACCCAATCATTAGATGAAGGGAATGTCATCAGTGCCATGCAGTAACAAGGCATTTAAAATCTGACATAAAGTTCATGTTGTATTTTCCGCTTCCTGGAGGGCAGGCAGAGGAAATTGGCATCAGACTGTGCACAGCACAGCCCGGCCCTAGCTTCCCACCGGTGTGGGGTGGGACTGACTGTCCTTGTGGGTGGTGGGTCTGGCTCACACTGCTCACAGGATGAAGGCTAGGGCTCGCACCCTGCTCTTGAGGCCCACTCAGAATCACGCCTTCCAGGCGGGTTCATTTTCTCTGACAAGGAACTTGTGCTCGAGATGGTCAACAGCAGAACAGCACAGACAACGGCTGTGGACAACTGCAGTGGGTAAAAGCAATGGACAACAGCTGTGAAGCTCTTTGTTAGGACTGAGAAGAAAGGAGGATCTTGCATTTAAGGCACAAGGCCTACATTTGGGAGTAATCATTGTGCTCCCATTTCCCAGAAAGCCTCCGATCCTTCAAGCAGGGGCTGATGATGCCTCGAGCTGTTCAGGATGGATTCCAGCAGCATAGTGCACCATCAGGAGTCTGAAAGCAAGGCCAAGACAGAGACTGAAAGCTCTTTGAATGTCGCTGCCTGTCCCGTTGGATCTCCTCTGCACCTTCAGGTCTCCGGCTCCTGCTGCAGCACTGGTAGCCCATGGCCGTGGAGGAGCTCCACCTGCGCTCGGGGCTGCGTCTACAAGCTCATGGGTGCAAGATGCAGCTTGTCCACTCAAAGGCAGAGGGGGGAAAGGGCCTCTTTTCCCCCTGGACAGGATCCAAAATTGCTATCTTTCTTAGCGCAGCCCAGCTCCCTCCCCAGCCCTAACCAATGGCAATGTCAACTGAGATTAGGACAAGCTGTTACTAGTGTATAAAAATCCCTGAAGCAGACTTTGACTCTACTTCCTAGTAATTGTTCAGAGAAGCCTCAAGCAAGCCCTTTTGCTCAGCACCATGGTGCACTGGACAGCCGAGGAGAAGCAGCTCATCACCGGCCTCTGGGGCAAGGTCAATGTGGCTGATTGTGGTGCCGAGGCCCTGGCCAGGTAGGAACGGCTCCCGGGCATCAGCCCAGCTCATCAGAGGGAACATTAACAGTGTCTGTGTGCAATTGTCTTCCCCCTTCTCTCTGCAGGCTGCTGATTGTCTACCCCTGGACCCAGAGGTTCTTCTCTTCCTTCGGCAACCTGTCCAGCCCCACCGCCATCCTTGGCAACCCCATGGTCCGCGCCCATGGCAAGAAAGTGCTCACCTCCTTCGGAGATGCCGTGAAGAACCTGGACAACATCAAGAAGTGTTTTGCTCAGCTGAGCAAACTTCACTGTGACAAGCTGCACGTGGACCCCGAGAACTTCAGGGTGAGCTGCGCTCGGACCCCAGCCTCAGTGGAACAGAGGTTTCTGTCCCCTGGAGAGGGCTCTGGGGGTCTGGCAGCCAGTGAGAGCCAGAAGCAAATCCTTGGGGCTGCCTGAACATAGGCACCTGCTGAGGGCAGGGGCAGTGGAGGGAGGAGTGCACAGGCATATTTGAGGATAACAGGCAGGAGTTCTGGGGCTAAGATATGAGAGAGGAGGGACCCAAGCAGGTGAGGTGCATGGGCATGAAATGCAGTCAAATACGTTCAGGCTATGGAGTGAGCAGGGAGGAAGCAACATGAGCTTGGAGCACACAGAGACCAGAAGAGAAGAAACTGAGGCAGGGTTGAAGGTAAGAGATAAGCCTGGGCACGAGGGAATAGCTACTCCAAGACAGAAAATAAACAGCCATTTCAGCAGAAGGAAGGGATCTGAGCCAAGGAAAAGCAAGGAGAAGGAGGGAAGTGAAAGGAGAGAATAAGCCCAGCCAGAGCAAGGACACTAGCACAGCAGGTGTAGGGAAGGTGTCTGGGGAGGGGGATCCAGCATACTCAGGCATCCTGGTCAGGGCCAGAGATGTGGGCATGGTGCTCTGCATGGGGCTGTGATAAATCAGCTCCTTGCTTTGCGATGGATCCTCGATCGGTGCATTGTGACCACTGCCGCAGCCCAGGTGGCGTGTCCTGAGTGCTGGGCGGGCGGTGGGGCAGAACCCCGGGCTGACAGCTTCTCCTCCCTCCACCACCAGCTCCTCGGTGACATCCTCATCATCGTCCTGGCTTCACACTTCGGCAAGGATTTCACCCCAGCCTGCCAGTCTGCCTGGCAGAAGATGGTCCGTGTGGTGGCCCATGCTCTGGCTCATGAGTACCACTGAGCTTCCTGCAACCATTCACACCAGGAGATGCGCCCAGATCACAAGGAAGCATCCTGTGGGGCTGCTGGTCTGTAACTGCCAAATAAACACCTACTGCTTCATCACACAGGGCGTCTGCCTCTCTGTGGGAATGGGAGGGGGAACCACGGCAGGGTGCTGGGAACAGGAATGAGGTGCTGACACACATGGGGTACCACAAGCCATGCCTTGTTCCTATGAATTCATGCTAGTGAGACTTGTCTAAGCTGGAGAACCCAGGAAAACATTCAAGACTAGAACACATAAAGACACTACTAAACACATACAATGAAGCTGGTGGTTTATTGAGACATCAGGCAACAGCACTGGGTTTCACGTTTTAAGCCTTTCACAGATAAAGTGCAACAAATCTTTGCACAAAAATGTGCAATGGGAGAAATGCCAGTGAGATTAGGTCTGCTTGTAGCTTCTTTCACAGAAGGAAGCATATTATTTGTTTGGTCCTTGTTTAAATTATTATCATCCTCGGATTACTAAAGGTAGACTGTAACATTCACAAATATCTATTATGGAAAAAAACTATGACAAAAGAGTTAATTTCATGTACAGGAAGGACAGAGTACTTGGTTTCAGTGGCTGCTACATGTAAATTTTCACAAGGAAAAGAAAGTTCCCTGAAGTCTCCATGCTATGCAGAGGGTCATGTCCCTCGTTGCTCTCCTGTCCCCCTTTCAGCCTGGTGGTGAGACTCACAGCATCCCCACAGCATGGCAAGCATCTCAGGGACACGCCTGCGGTTTCGGTGCAGTGAACTCCTCTGCCTGCGCCCTCCCACCCCTTTATCAGAGAGAAGGCAGCAGGCATGGCTGTGGAGCAGGTTTGCTGAAAACATTGCACTTTTCAGCATGGAGGGCTGGGGGTTGTCTGGAGCAGGGTCCTTTGACCAAGCACCTTCCAAAGCAAGCATACAGAGCAGAACTGGTGCAGCAGCTAACAGTGGCAGACGTTGCCCATGGCCAACATAAAGGCATTGCTCCATGGTCATGCAGCCACCCTGGGCCAGCTGGTGTTCCTTTGAGCTACCAGCTCTGGCTGGATGAGGTCCAGCCCCAGATCCTGCCCCCATCCCACCTTCTCCAGCTCCTGTTTGCTGGGAGCAGTCCGAGGGGACCCCACTGCTTCTCCCAGAACTCATGGGGTTACCGCTGCCTGCTGCTGCAGATCTGCACTGCCACCAGTACACCCAGTCTCCCTCACCTCACCCAGGGCCACCTCTGCGAGCCAACATTGTGCAGGCAGTTCCTGGGCACTGCATTACAGCCCTTCCCTTCCACACTGCCGTACTTGGCCTCTGCTAGAAGGCTCTTTGAGGCAGGAGCTTCTGCAACCAACTGCCCGTGATTTCCTTATTGCTACCCTAATGCTAGCAAAATGTTAAACAGCTGATTGCTAAGAACAGATAGAAAAGAACAAGGAGAACCCAAGGATATTAGGCCCTGCAAGAAGAGGACAAACTGCTTGCACAGAGCTGGTGCCTTCAGAGCCAGGACCCAGCAGCCCCAGGTCCTGCTCTTCTGCCTTGCTGTGGCACACACCACTGTGGTTGCACCATGCAAGGGACACCGAGCCTGGCACACACCTTCCTCCCAGGTCTTCGGGGGGACTCGCACGGTGCTGAGCTCAGACTTTGCGTGGAGATAAATGCCGCCCTCCCGCAGGGAGCTGCAGTGCTGGAAATCAAAGACGGGGGGCAGGGTGGTGGCGGATCTGGGCACCGTGCCCTGGGGCCCCACCCTGACACCACGTCCCCTCCCTTGGGGTGCCAGGGCTGGGGGGGCCCCTCCCAGGACCCAGCCAATGGAGGGGTGCAGGGGGAAGAGGAGGGGCCCTGCGGAGCGTATAAAAGTGGGATCGGGACTGCCGCTCGCCAGCGTGCGATCCCCGCGGGAGCAAGAGCCGAGACTTCCTCCGTACCTGCAGCCACACGCTACCCTCCGCCCGACACCATGGTGCACTGGACAGCCGAGGAGAAGCAGCTCATCACCGGCCTCTGGGGCAAGGTCAATGTGGCCGACTGTGGTGCTGAGGCCCTGGCCAGGTAGGTTCGGCTCCCGGGCATCGGCTTGGCTGCATCTGCATGGAGAAACTGCTGCAGGCACAGGAGGGAGCATTAACGGGGTGTGCATGCTTCTCCCCCCTTCTCTCTGCAGGCTGCTGATCGTCTACCCCTGGACCCAGAGGTTCTTCTCTTCCTTCGGCAACCTGTCCAGCCCCACCGCCATCCTTGGCAACCCCATGGTCCGCGCCCATGGCAAGAAAGTGCTCACCTCCTTCGGAGATGCCGTGAAGAACCTGGACAACATCAAGAACACCTTCGCCCAGCTGTCCGAGCTGCACTGCGACAAGCTGCACGTGGACCCCGAGAACTTCAGGGTGAGCCACACTCCTGGCCAGGGCACCCATCCCCATGCATCTCCGTGGGGAGTTTCTCCCTGTGTCCCCAAGCCATGTCCCCAGTCCCACAGGTGGGGACTCCCTGTAGATATGCCAGTGCTGGAGGAAGAGAAGCTGGTGGTCGAGGAGAGGGGCAGAACCGGGAGGA
This sequence comes from Aythya fuligula, assembly GCF_009819795.1. NCBI lineage: Eukaryota > Metazoa > Chordata > Aves > Anseriformes > Anatidae > Aythya > Aythya fuligula. The sequence goes on along the minus strand of NC_045559.1, from coordinate 206,600,896 downwards.
GAGGCAGGGAAGGGACCCACATGGAGCTTGGGGAGAAAGGACCAAAGGGGCTGAAGGGGCCATAGGGAGGGTGAAAGCAAGGATACAAGGGGGCAGGAAAGGCGGTGAGGAGGTGGCTGCAGTGCGGAAAGGGAGGGGGAGCGTAAAGTGAAAGCAGTTGTTGGAGAAGGAAGAGGTCTGAGCTAAGGGGAAAGCAAAGGAGCAAGAGTGAAACCTGGCATGGAGGAGAAAGGAGAGATGAGCAAGAGACAGTGGCTAGATGCCAACAGCCAAAGAGGAGTGGGGCATAGAGGGAGAGAGAAGTTTTGTTCCCGCATCTCTGCAGATGAGAGTCTCCCAGTGGGGTAGGAGACCCGGCACTTGTCACTGGGGCTGGCTGAGATCCCCCCATGCCAGTGGGAGCTTGCCCTTGGTGCCAGGGTGCTTTGCACGTGCCAGCTCCCTGCTGCTCAGCAGATGCTCAGCTCTGCCTCCTGCTCGGGAGAACTCCCAAATGAAGACAGAAGGGAGAAAAAAATAATCAACAGAATTGTTGGAGAATTTTTGGTTACTCATCCCATACCAGTAGGAAAGGGAAGAAATATGGCCTGGGATCAGTGGCTGAGATGAAAAGCTTTGGAGTCAGTGGCCCAGACTAAACAGGGGCTGGTGCATTTCATGTGTTGTACATTTTGCGATTTAGACTGAACAGGAGGATTAATGAGTTTAAGATATGTCTTTAAAAGGACTGCAGTTTGCGGGGAGATTTTTAAGCCTACAAACGCCTGTAGGTTTCCCTGGGGCTGGTGCAAGTGTTGGTGTGGGGATCGGCAGTCTCCCGGGCACTGTTAACCAAGGGTGCTCATGTTCCCACAGCTCCTGGGTGACATCCTCATCATCGTCCTGGCCGCCCACTTCACCAAGGATTTCACTCCTGACTGCCAGGCCGCCTGGCAGAAGCTGGTCCGCGTGGTGGCCCACGCTCTGGCCCGCAAGTACCACTAAAGCGCTGGCAGCAACGCTCCCAGAACATCCTCCAGCTCATGTCATGCACCCGTGGAAATGCTCTGGAGCCGTCAGCTTGTAACAGCCCAATAAAGCTCATCCTGTGAAGGCCCCTCTGTCTGTGTGTCCCTGGGCGGCTGAAGGGGCTGGGGGCTGGGGGCCTGGGTACCTGCAAGACGGGGATGGGGGCTCGGGCAGGGCAGGGCTTGGGTGTTGGGACGTGCTGGCTCCCTTGGCTCTCGGTGGTCTTCTGGGTGGTTGTGTGGGGTCTGCCTCTGGAAATCAGACTTAGAAACCTGCGTTCTGGGTGGGCACAGCCCTGCTGGCCTGGGCTTGTCCGCTGGGGAGGTTGCACTGGGGGAGATGTCTGTAGTTCACTGTGAAACCAGGGGGGTTTCTCACGAGCCCAGGGGAATGCAGAGGAACAGTATTTTTTTAGGGAGGATAAACAAAATGAAGACTTTAATCCTCCCCAGCCCATTTCTGGCATAAAGCCTACCAGAAATGAGCTGACTCATACTGGCCTAGCAGCCAGCTGGGTGGGGACAGGTTTGAGATAAACATTTTGCTATCAAGACCTGTCCAGACCTTGTTTATGCACTTCTTTTTCACCCCATGCTGCCCATTCTGCCGTGCGGGTGGGGGCTGAGGGTGGAGAATCCTGCTAGTAGTGGATAGTGGTGACTATTAATAATTTTCTGTTAGTGAAAATCAATCGATGCCTTGTATGTGCAAAGCCGTTTGAGTGTTTAAGCGTGCGCAGAGCAGGACTCCAGGGTAGAGATTGTTCTTTGCACGGGAAGCACTGTCTGTCCTGCTGGAGCTGAGCAGGAGGCAGCAAAAGCACCCACTAGCTGGAAGGATGCGATTGCTTTTAAAAGGGGAAAAAGAGCCCATAGCTGTATATCCCTGCTTCTCTGACACCCCGTCTGCACCGTGCCCTACTTCCTCACTGCTTCATCCCCCTCTCCTGCCCCTGACCCGGTGGGTTTCAAAGCCCTCGGTGACCCATAAATCCCCTTCTCATGCACACTGCTCTGACAAAGGGGAGTGTTGTTGCTGGTGCCAGGGCTTACACTGAGAGCATGAGGAGATTCTTGTATTTAGTCAAAAAGTGCAAACTTCCTTGCAGGGTGTCTGGGGAGGCAAAGAGTATTTGCCTTGTTCAGGTGACACAAAAACAAAAACAAACAAAAAAAAACACTCTTGTGATTTTTTTCACAAATGTCACGGTAGATTTTCACAGACATTCATACAAACATGATTCTTCAGACTCCAGGAAGAAATGACTGAGTTGTTTCCACAAGTAGGTCTCCTCCTGCCTGGCACACGCGGTGTCTGGGGCTGGACATGAGCCACTGGGGCCCCAGGCTGGACACTGCAGGAGAGCAAAAGGGGACACCTCCTGCTGCTGGGGTCCCCTACCTGGGGTCCCCATCCCTGCATGCAGCCACACGGCAGCACAGGGACAGTGACCACCGGTGGCTTCACTCTCTGGTCCCGGTGCCCCCACCAGATAGATCCCTTAGCACAATCCACATCCCATGAAAAACAGCAGGAAGGTGGCAGATTGTTCCAGGTGCCTTGGGACCAGGCTCACAGGCCCTGTACTTTCAGCAGAGACTCTGGTTTTGGGGGTTTTGCCCAGAAAGCAAAGCAGGAGAGCCCCCCAGTGGAGGGGCATTGCTCCTGGGGAGGGTGCATCACCCCTAGTGCTCAGGGGTGTCACAAGGGAGCAATGCTCATGAAATCCAAATTCCTGAGCTGGCAGGAAAATGTGGCACATGCCAGCCTCATCAGGGCAGGATCCAAAGGGAAAGCCCCTGGCTGGGCATCCCTGAGCTGAGCTTTTGCTGCCTTTTGAGCCTGCGGCAGATCCTTTGGTGGCAAACCTGGTGTTCAGAGAACATTTCACCTGATCTTTATGGGTGAGAACTAAAGCAGAACTCGGCTGAAAATAAAAATCCTGTTTGATCTCTGCTCCCTGCACCACCACATAGTACCTGGCTGGTCGCCTTACAGCCGAGGGGAGAGCACGGGGGTGAGCTTCTACCAGCTCCAACAGGAAACCTAAAACTGAAAGGTCGAGTTCTGCTACAGGAGGAGGACAGTGGGGTTAAAGCAGATTTCAGCTGCAAAGCCCCAGCACCCCCTGAGCCCTCCGAGCAGCTCCAGCACTCCTGGTGGTGTGCAGGGACTGGAGTCCTGCAGTGCAGGCACCCCTACTCCTGCTGGGGTCTGCTCTGACACTGGCTGCGTTTTGGCAGGGGCATTCTTCTTTTGGCTGATGAAAACTAAGGCAGGACAGAGGACAGTACTGGCAAAGTCAAGGCACAAGGCTCGTGCACCATGAGTCCCATGCACATGTTTTAAATGGAGATGGACTCATGCGCAGTGACTTGTGCAGCCCTTTATCTGCAAAAGGGCCCAGATCTGGGATGGGAACCGGTGACCTGACAGCAGGGGGGGGAAGGGATAAAGCCCTTGCACTGGGGATAACCCGAGGCCCCTTCTCTGTGTGCCACACCCCGGCTGTCCCCTCCTGCTCCCCTCCAGCGCGGACCCCCACCCATCCCCAGCCAATGGCCCCACAGCGCGGGGTGGGGAGGAGCTGCTGGCAGCGGATAAAAGCCCCCAGGGGTCTGCAGCTCCGCTACAAGGTCCGTGTCCTCCTGCAGCCACACGCTACCCTCCGCCCGACACCATGGTGCACTGGACAGCTGAGGAGAAGCAGCTCATCACCAGCATCTGGAGCAAGGTCAACGTGGAGGAATGCGGAGCTGAGGCTCTGGCCAGGTAGGTTCGGCTCCTGGGCATCGGCTCGGCTGCATCTGCATGGAGAAACCACTGCAGGCACAGCTCACGGAGGGTGTATGTGTGTGCTCATGTCTCCTGTTCTCTCTGCAGGCTGCTGATCGTCTACCCCTGGACCCAGAGGTTCTTCTCTTCCTTCGGGAACCTGTCCAGCCCCACTGCCATCATCGGTAACCCCAAGGTCCGTGCCCATGGCAGGAAGGTGCTCAGCTCCTTTGGGGAAGCCGTGAAGAACCTGGACAACATCAAGAACACCTACGCCAAGCTGTCCGAGCTGCACTGTGAGAAGCTGCACGTGGACCCCGAGAACTTCAGGGTGAGATGTGTTTGCAGCCTGAGCCCTTCCCTGCATAGTGCTTTGGTTCAAGGCTGGGGGGAATTGCTCCCCACAATGCTGCCTGGGTTACGTTCTGTGGCTGGTGGAGGCAGAGTTCCCGCGTAGTGTCCAAGCAAGACAACACGTGTTGAACTGTTTGCAAGACAGTGGGTGACTTTCAGGCTCAATAGTCCCATTTTTTGTGTCAGTGCAGGAATGGGGAGGATAAAGGATTGAGAGATTGTAACCTAAAGGAAGCACTTGGGCTGAGGATATAAAAAAGCAAACCCAAAGGAAGGTGCAGCATAGGTGGTGGAATTAGAGGCGGAGAGATGCTGAACAGAGTGTTTAAGGAAATCGTAGGTCCTATAGCAAGATAAGCAGCTAATCTGCCCTAAAATAATAGAGCAGATCTCTGGCTTGTCCAGCATGGGCTCCGACTGGGATGGGCACTCTCTCCTCCCCTAACACTTATAAATAAAAATAGATTAATTTATTCATTTACATGTAAAGAAAAAAAAAATACAAGCAGCACTTGGCAGGGTGGGTGTCAGGCCAAGCTGCTTTAGCATCCCAAGGCAGGAGGAAAACAGTTTCAGGGCTTTTTCCCCACCCACCTCCCTTTTCTTTTTAGAATGAAGCAATTTCTTTCTCCAAACCCAGTTGTTTTTTTTTTTGTGGAAAAGACAGAATTTTGTCCCTGCAGCTCCAGGGAGCAGGCACTGAGCCACACCACACAGCCCAGAGGCTGTTCAGGGTGGGAAGGGGGGGCGTGCAGCAGCGGCTGTCCTTGCAGGGGGGCTTCAGCCTCGGGGAGAAGTCAGACGAGACCCCTGGGCTGGTGTGGGGATGCTCCATGGCCCGCTGCGATTCAAGCAGCACTAACCCTGCCCTTCCTCCACTTTCTCCTCCAGCTCCTCGGAGACATCCTGATCATCGTCCTGGCTGCCCACTTCGCCAGGGATTTCACCCCCGCTTGCCAGTTTGCCTGGCAAAAGCTGGTCAGCGTCGTGGCTCACGCGCTGGCCCGCAAGTACCACTGAGCCTGCTGGCACCGGCCGGGGAAGGACCCCGCTGCACCCAGCACCCCTGGGTGCCAGCCGGCTGTAACCCCCAATAAACACCTCAAATGTCTGCAGTCTGCCTGTCTGTGCTGGGAGGGCTGCCAAACGCACGGCTGCCGCGGGGGTGTGCTTTTTGCAGCTCAGGGCTGCTGCGGATGCATTTCCATAACTCTGGAGTGCACCCTGATGTGCGCGCCCTGCCAGTGCACATGGGCTGGGAGGGGAAAACCCACTGCTGGCAAGGGGCCCTGGCACTGGCAGTGTGTCAGAGAGGGCTGCAGGAATATCTGGGGATTGCAAGGAATCCGTGCCTGTTCTCCCGACACCAGGTTCGTGGGAAATGAGGTGAAGCCACATGGAGCACACAGCTCCCAGCCGAGCTGTGGCTGTTCAGCACCTGCTGTCCCCTTTTTGGGGTACTGGTGCTGCCTTGCCTGCTCCCCCTGGCTGGAATTTGCCACCTCCCTGCAGAGCAGATGGTGCAATGCAAGTGGGGAAACCTCTGGACTCAGACTGCTGGGAGGCTCATGTTCTCTGGCCCCACAGGAGACACTGGTCCCCCACAGAGGATTTGTAATGCCAAGGCACAAGGCAGACACTCATTCCCAGGGGCTCCCAGTCCCCTCTCCAGATGGAGGGAGTTCAGTCCCCACCAGCACCCTGCAAACAAAACCCACTGCATGAAGGGTGCCCAGGCTTTGCCTGGCGCTCCTTCCCCCATCCACTGGGCCCCTCATGGTGTTTGGAGCTGGACTGTGGGTCAGGCTAGGTGGTTTGCTCATTGGGATGAGGGCGAAAAGATCAATTTTCATAAGCTATTTTGTTACCCAAAGTTGGGGGGAAAAAAAAAAAAAAAGTGTCCAGGGCTCTGTTTATCTCACTCCTACATCTTGCCTTAAACCAAGACCGGAAACTCCTTGAATACAGGGGCTGATACCCAGAGTTGTTCACAGATTCTAACACATCTGAGTCATGGCTGTGACAGACATTTCTGGAATTAGCAGGGAGGATATGGTTGGTTTGGGTCATTATCTCTCAAAGGCATGACTTACCATCACCTGGATTCAGCAGGCTTCTCCTCTGCACTTGACCTGCAGATTTCTGTGCAGACAATAACATGCCTCTGTGGCAGCATGGGCTCTGCACCACCCTGGTCTGAGCCCTGAACTGGCCCAGGGACTGGACCAGAGACCCCCAGAGACCCTCCCCACTTGCATTGTCCTGTGGTTCTGCACTTGGAGTGTGCAGGATGCTTGCTTCCCTTTTCTCACCTCTGGATTGCTTTGAAGGGTTCCATAAAGAAATGAGCTGAAGGTGCCTTTGCGAATCTGCTTTGTCCAGATGCTGTAAAGGACAGGATTCACGAGGAGTGGGCGGAGGATGTAGGTGTTGCTCATCACAGCATGAAAGATGAGGGTATCTCTTTCCCAAAACTGTGCAGGACAGACAAGACAAGCATCGATGCTGCTGAGTGCTCTGTGGAGGGCAGCCAGGTCATGGTGGGATGGATGTACTGGGGGTGGGTCAGTGGGGGCAGAGGGCTGTCAGCCATCGGCCTCTCCAGGGACATGGAAAGAGTGCTGCTGACCCCAGGAAGGCGAGGGAGCAGGTAAGGAGGAGCTGAGCCATGCAGGGCTAGTTTAATCTACATGAGCCTCCTAGGACCACAGGAACAGCAATCTGCACAGCCCAGATTTGGTACAAGTCTTGTTTTAAAAGTGATGGAAAACCCCCAGATCCCTAAGAATTACACCATGCAGCACTGAATTGATGGGAAATTCTTCTCGTCCTCACTAGCAGGTTGATGGATTGTTCTCCCCTATCATAGCAGCTTCCCTCAAACCTGAGACAGCGCTGCAGACCTTTGATGAATGGGCACACCATGTTGCTTTAGACAGAAAGTGAGGGAATTTCCACAATGACAGCACAGATTAACAACTGAATAGATTGCATGAGAGGAATGTTAAAATTGGTTGGAAAAGGGATTAGGAAATAATGTTAAACTATATAAATTAGAAAACAGTTCTGAACAGAGGTTGCAATCTCTGCTTTTCCTCAGCCATCAGAAGATGTCACCTCTCCTGGAGCTGCCCTCCTGCAGACCCACTGTGAAAAAAAGGTCACACAGGTTTGCACATGGGTGGATGGAAGATAAAGCTTCTTATTTAGCTCATAATAGATCTCATGTGCAGTTTTTTCAGGTTCTAAGGGAAATAATTAGTCAAATATCCATGCTAGGATAATTAATAGAGTCACTGCAATGAAAAATGTGGTGGTGGTGGGTTTTATGCTTATGAGAGAAGCATTTGTTTTTTATCTACAGGGATATTCCTGCTAACAGCTGTGACATATTGCCTGTCTACTTGTAATAAACTCCTACAAATTTGTGCTTGAAGATATATGAAACTAATCAAACACCAGAGCCTTTTATGGAATCCTTATTCAAAGTTTGTGTCAGTCTACGGAGCAGGATACCAGAGGACTATCAGCAGAGGATTATCAGGTATAATTATGTTTATCTGTTATGATGCCTACACTCACCACTATAACAGGAGCAGGGAAAAAAATTATCTTTTGGCATAAGCCAAAAATACTCTTAAAGTGACTCTATGCTGCCCCTGCTGGGGTTATATATATAGTGAAGCACGATTTTATGCCTCCGGAGGGAATTCTCTGTCAGGAGCATCAGCATAACAGAGCATTTCAGCAGACAGGTCTCACAGCTGTCAAGATTTGAATATAATCTTAACAAAATTCAGCCATCCCTGTGGCATATTTGTTGTGTTTTCCCACACAACTTGAAACGAGGATGAATGGTGAAGTACTCGTTCTTATTTTGCAAAAGATGCTTATTGCTTTTGAGTAGTAAATAAAGATGTTGTTCTCTCTAAGCAACAGCACGGGAACACCCGAGCTACCTGATGGCTCTGTGCTCCTGCAGAAGCTGTTTCTGCTAGTTTTGTACACTGAATTTTTGGCACAGAGATATTATGGCAGAGAATATCTGTCTGTAAATCAAGGGGGATTGTTTTCAGAGTGCCCAGCCCATAGGAGAGGGCTGGAATCGATGGGGCCCCCAGCAAGTGCTGTGGGTGAGTCTGGAGGGAGCAGGCTGGCTTTGCTGCCAGGTTGTGCAAGGGCTGGTTGGAAGCAGGACCACAACTTTTTTTCCTGTATCACCAGCAAAATCTGATGTTTGAGAAATATGATTTATATATGAAGAGATTTTTGATCGATCCCCTTGGTAACTTTGGAGAAATGAAGGTTTGAAACTCCAGAATGACTTATCTTGGCTGCTCTGCCTCATCTTTCCTTTTTTTTTTTTTCTACCCTCTCTCCTCCCACCTCTGTTCAGTGCCCTTCCAGCCCAAATTCTCTTCTGTAAGAGAATTAGACACATGCTCATTTTCCATTCCAGACCTGAACTGATGTGGATAAAGCTTCTGAGATGATGAAGCAGGAGTTTCTCTTCCATATCCCAAGGATTCCTAGGGCCAGAAGGGCACAGGTTTTTAGTAGCTGGTAAAAAGCAAACTCACAAACTATTTTTTTTTTTTTAATTCTTTAATGTTTTTGTTGTTATTATTATTATTATTTTATTTTTAACTTCTACTCCTTTTGGCAGTCTATTAGCATTTGTCCAGGCTATGTAACTGCTGCTGTGCAGAAAGGCCCCTGTGCTCCACCCCACAGAAATGAAGAACTCCTGCACTAGGGACACATATTCACTATGCAGTGAAAAAACACTGGGAAGTTAATGTGATTTTGATGTCCCCACACCATCAAACTTGAGCAGCTGACAGGGGCTGGAGAAGCACCTCCTTTGTCCATGCAGCAGAGACATGAAAATGAGATGAGGAAAGCCCAGTCCCCAGGAAGTGCAGCCCCATCTCACCACACAGCACAATGCTCTGCTACCTGAGAACGTGCAGATGGGACAAGAATCTCCTGGATACTGCCTGGCCTCATGGCAGGGCTGTGGAGCACCTCCTTGGATGGAGACCTTTTGCAGATGTGCACTCGTACCACATTCTCCATAAAGCAGCCACGTGCTGCCTGGTTGTGTCCCAAACACCCTACCAAAGAACTCTTGCTCCTGCTTTGCCCCATCTCTATCCCACAGATTCTTCCAAGGAACAACCTTCTTCCACAGAAGGGAATGGTTCAATTTGCAACAGTTTTATTAGGGAAGTTTCTGTTTATTTTGTTAATATTTTTCATTTTACGTACATGAATTTTTCAGTGTCTGACAGCATTGGAGAGAAGAAACCGTGAAAGGACTTTCTCAAGAAAGAAAGAAGAATGAGACACCATATTTGCACTAAAAGTCTTGGCAGGTATGTGTACGTTTTTCCAGGGGAACGAAAATCTAAAGATGCCCTCTTTTACCCCAAATTCAGTGAAGAAATCTAAACAGTGTTCCCAGAGAGTCATGCCCCTATCTGGTCTGCCAACCAGACCTGGTTGGCAGGTGCAGAGCAGCAGTTTCACCCTAGAGCCACACTTACACTTGGGGCAAATAAATGACTTTTTTCAATGTTTAGGGTTTTTAAAAGTCATCTTAAATAGGAAGAAAAAATAGTGAAAAAATAGCTTTTTTATTGTAAGTTATTGTTTTGACCAGCATTTCCTAAGCAATTAGGATCCTTGTGTTTGCTCTTGCAGCATTTATCCCTGTGCTGCTCCTCGGGTGGTAGCAGCCCAAGGTACTTAAGGGAGTACCATCACCATCCTGGACTGCATTTTATGGCCTCAGCCCCTGTAGTAGGTCCCAGCTGACTCCCACTGCTGCTGAGATTCCACATGGGTATTTATAAAAACAGACAGCTTCTTCCGCATGTGCAGTATTCAGGCAGGAGTGTGATTCCCTCTCCCTCTGTCTCTTGTGCCTAAGGACTTCAGCCAAGCAGAGGTAAGGGCATCTGAGGCTGCCATGTGTTTCCATGTCAATCTCAGCTCATTACCAATGTTTTAATTTTGTCAGTGTCATTTTCTGTTCAGATTTTGTAATCAGGGAAACAAAGCTATCAGAGATAACTTTGTTTCACAGTTGGCTTGCTTATCTCTCATTGCACTTTCCTGCAGCTGTTTAATGCTTTCCGTCCGTCCGTCCGTCCGTCCATCCATCCATCCATCCATCCATCCATCCATCCATCCATCCATCCATCAACCCCCTTCAAACCCATCACCAAACCACCCAGGCAGCTATTGCCAGCACAGCCTTGACTGCCTCTCCATCCATTCACACGCATTTTCATCACCTCTTCCCACTGCAGTGTCTTCTCTCTGTGTTCTCCACTGCTCATGTGCCTCTTGCCATGTCACAGGGACACTGCAGGGGCAAGATATCCACTAGAAGAGGGAGCAAACATTTCTGCAGAGAGTATCCAGTAATATAATTCCATATTTCAGACAGGACTTGAGGCTATGAAACCAAATGCTGAGAACTGCTTTTTCACGGGTCTTGCACAAACCACAGATTAAGTCCCATCTGCTGATGGGACAATGTCTTGGTCCTGCCCCTGAAGCGGCTGGTGCTGAGCACGCTTGGAGATGGAGCAAGACAGCGAGTGAAACAGCTTCTCTGCTCGAGGCATGGCTGGGCAAGGATTACTCGCTGTCAACAGGCTCCACGTTCATCCTCCTGGGCAGGGGCTGAGCATCCACCAGAGCCAGAGCACCCACGCCTCCCCCATGGCACAGCACCGAGCTGCATGGTGGAAATTCATTCCAGTGCAGCGGCATGGCTCGTGTGTCTCACCAAGGACAGAAATAAAAGGAGGGTGGGAGGAGCAGAGGAGGGATATTCCTTCCTCAGCCTCAGCATGGAGTAGTCAGGCTGAACAGGGTGAAGCTGGAGGGACATGGGGGGGGGAGAGGATGGGATGCCCAGGCTCTGGGGTGGTCTGCACCTCTGCGGATGGAGGAATGATCCACAGCACAGAAGTCCCCCTCTGTGCTGTGATGCTAGCTGGTAAGGAAAGCCATTCTTTTTGCAGTTTTATTAATATTCTTTCAGGCAAGAGCACTTGATGATACACGGAGTGAGAAGCATAACCTTTTTTTTTTTTTTTTTTCCTGATAGTCTGAAGCACATTTACAGATTATGAAGATGAGGAACTTGTTCAGGTCTGAAAACCAAAATTCAAGTACCTAAATCTGTATTTTCATGTTGAAGATAACTAGAGCACCCTGGAAAGCTGTCTGCTAATTGAGCTTATCAAGCTAATTATTTAGCTGGCAAAGTAAAGAGTGGAGGCACAGATGTCTGGAGCTTTGTCTGAGAAGTGGGGCAGTTGGCAATAGACTAATTCCATTTTTCATGGCACATTAATGAATTTAGCCACATGCCCTCCAATTAAACAATGCCGTGTTCCTTGTTTACATAGGCAGATGGAGTGTGAATTCCTTTAGTGCTGAGTGCTGGAAAAGTTTGACTTCTTCCTCGTTGGCTGTTGCAGCCCCTGAAAAGAGCAGCAGACAAACCAATCAAAGCATCTGCATAGGCTGGAGGAATGTTTTACAGCGTTTTGTTTTACCTGCAGCTCCAAAAGGTGCAGACCCTGTAGCCTGAGTTTAAGCCCTTTCAGCACTGCACTGCTTTTGTGAGTTGTGCTTCACAGAGCTCTGAATTTCCCTGAGGAATCTGTGGGCTGTGGCTCGGAAGCACTGTGCTGACAGCTCTGCAGCAGAAGAGAGCTCTCTTTGAGGGAGCATTGCTTAATCCTACCCATAACTAGCTGTAAAAACAACATTCCTGCTAAGAACTACAGTTTCTGTATATATTACTAACACACACATCAGCTGAAATACCCATCACTCTGAGTAGTTTGATGGGCTGTCACTGAGAGCTGCAGTAATGACAACAAAGACTAGAATAGTAAATAATCTCTGAAGCGAAGGGAAATGGTAATGTTCTAAATTCACCAGTGCTGTACCAAAGTTAGACTTAAGGGAGTGACCATGTCCCCCTGGGGGTCAGAGCGGGTGACAGATGAATTTCAGTAATTGCTCCCATTTCTGTACCTCCCAGAAATGAGGGTGAAGGACTCACAGAAGCACTGAATGCTTTGGGTTGGAAGCAGCCTTACAGCCCACCCAGTCCCCCCCCATGGGCAGGGGCCCCTCCTGCCTGCCCAGGCTGCCCAAACCCCATCCAGCCTGGCCTTGAACTTAATGCAGGAGCCCATCCCCATCCTGCCAAGTGCCGTACAGCCATAAAATGGAGGAAATTGCAGCCTTTCCCCTTCCCCTTCAGCTTACAGTTGGGATGAGGATCATGAAGGGTGTGGGTGGAGGACAGGAGGACAAGCAAACTGCGACTGCCACGAGCTCTGCCATGGTGAAAGCTCAGCAGTGGGGTCTCTGACCCCACACAAAGAGCCCCAGAGGGACCTGGTGGAGCTGGAGAGTGGGGCTTGTGTGCCCTGTGTGGCCTGGAGACTGGGAGGAGAGGCTGCAGCAATGTCCTGGGAGCGATGCAGCCCTGGTGTGACAAATAAATGTTATTATCTCCTGTACAGGTGAGGAGCCTGGGGGAAACAGGAACAAGGGCTATACCAGCACTGCCACATGCTAATCACTGCTCTTGCACATCTTCAAGGAAGAGAGAAGAAATGAGATCTTCACGACAATCCCTCACACTGTGTCTGGCCAGTGGTTTGTCCTCATTGCTCTGTGAAATTTAAACCTGCTCCACCTTTGAGTCGTTTATGGGAAAGGGTCCCGTGGCCCATGCCCAGGGCGAGCATGTCCCCGGGGAACAGCAGCCATGTCCTGGCTTTCCTGCTGGCAGGCATCCCTGGGATGGCTCGTTTCCACCGCTGGGTTTTCATTCCTTTTGGTCTGATGTATCTGATTGCAATGCTGGGAAATGGCATCATCCTGCTGGTTGTGAGAGCCCATCACAGCCTCCACGAGCCCATGTACTATTTCCTTTCGATGCTGGCCACCACAGACCTGGGCCTGACTCTGTCCACCCTGCCCACCGTGCTGTGTGTCTTTTGGTTCCACGCTAGAGAGATCAGCTTCCCCGTCTGCCTCACCCAGATGTTCTTCATCCACGCCTTCTCCTTCATGGAGTCCTCAGTGCTTCTGGCCATGGCCTTTGATCGCTACGTGGCCGTCTGCTTCCCGCTGAGGTACTCCTCCATCCTCACTGGGGCCAGGATTGCAAAGATCGGGCTGGGGATCATTGCCCGATGCACTCTGGCACTGCTTCCATTAATCTGCCTTCTTACACGGCTGCCTTTCTGCAGATCCCATGTGCTTTCTCACCCCTATTGCCTGCACCAGGACATGATACAGCTCGCATGCACAGATGCCACCTTGAACAGCCTCTATGGCTTAACCCTGGTGTCGATGGTGATCCTAGACTCGCTGCTCATCGCCTTCTCCTACGCCATGATCATTAGGGCCGTGCTGGGCATCACCTCCAGAGAGGAGCAGGCCAGAGCCCTCAACACTTGTGTCGCTCACTTCTGTGCTGTCCTCATCTTCTACATCCCTTTGGCTGGCCTCTCCATTATACACCGGTACGGGAAGAACGCTGCACCCATTAGCCACACTCTCATGGCCAATGTCTACCTTTTTGTCCCTCCCGTGTTGAACCCCATTCTCTACAGCATGAAAAACAAGGCCATTCGCAGGGGCCTCCTCAGGCTCCTGTGTCGAAGAGCTGCCTGGCCTGGCCATGGCTGGAGGCATTAAGAGGGACATTTGCCCACACAAAATGCCCAGAAAAAGTGCCAGGTCAAACACAAGCAGGATTTAAGAGAACTTAAATGTAACAGGAAGAGCACCTTGCAAATAATGCTGACAGCTGAATGCCGAATGCATCCACAGCAGGAATTCAGCCAGGAAGTGGGTGGACTGCTTGGTGACCAAGGTGAGCTTCATAGCAGGCAGCTTAGAAGCTCTAGATTAGTTTGAAAGTGGCATGGAGGAGAGATTACACCAAATAAGTATCAGTGAATTATCCTCCCAGGACCAGGTGTTGCTCACCTGAATCCAGAAGGAACTTGGATGTGAAACTGCAGAACTGCCAGGCAGGGTGTGTGACTATTTCAAATGGCCATGATGCTGGAGGACGGGCAGTCATCCCTTTTACTCTACCTGCAAAAAGGGGCTTCACTTGGTTCCTGAGACCTACTGACCAGGGGGGGCAATATCTGTTCCTGGCTGAGATAAAGAATAAGGTCATTAAGCATATTGGTAAATACATCTGAGTAAAACGCTTGCAGAATCAGCCAGGCTACTACAATGGGAAATCCTACCACAGCATCTAGGCTTCTGTGAGGGTTGCTCCAGGTGGAGGGATCTCGTGGATGTAATGCACCTGGATGTCCCCAAAAACTTTGACTAAATAAAATTACTTTGTAAGGGAAGTGGAAGAAACCCTCTTATATGGGAAGCTGATTAAATTAAAGATTCATTATTTTCAGCCCAGAGAACAGTCAGCAGTGGCTTTCCCAAAGGATGCCTCCTAGGGCTCATTTTATTCTACATTTTCATCATCCTGGACAAAGGAGTGCACAGCAAATGCTCAAAGCTTGCAAATGACACAAGGTCAGCCACTGCACTGATACAGTCTTCTGGGTTTTTATAATATTGTTTAGACTTTCATTGCAATAGCAATAAATTTGGGGCTCCGTGTAGGTGTGCTTCCTCTTACTGTAACAAGCTTTTGAGTGTACCACAGCCCCAGCACAGTGGGAGACTTGGTATCACCTCCATGTGGTGAGTTATTTTATTCTGGGTCAGCCACAAGAGATGAGGAATCCCCATGCGACCTTGTTAAACCCAATGCTCTACCCTGCCCCAACCAAGGAGGGGGGCTCAGCCTACGGAAGGGAGCTTTGTGCTGTTAGGGTCACAACAGCAAAACCTCAGTGGGTAACCTGTAAAGCACCGATGGCCACTCAGTTCTCAGTCCAACTTGGAATACAAAGAGTACGTTTGGTTATTTTCCTGTGATTTCACTAAAGTATTCATGTCCTCATTTATGCTTCAGTAAATATCAGTGTTCCTGTATTGTTCTCAGGAATGACAGGTTTATGGAAGGGAAAAAAGAAGGCAGGCGTTTTCTTGGCCCTTCTTAGTCCTGCCTGGGCCAGCGTGTGCTCCAGCCCCCATGAGGAAGCATCCTGCTTCTGCTGATGGGCCCTGTGCACAGCAGGACTGCAACCAGCACTGCCACTGGCATTCTGTTCTGTCCTAAATTCACAGCACTGCTCTGCCTTCCTGCTCTCCAACCATACACCACAGAAATCCCAGTCAGATCAATGGAAATCAAAGCAGAGGGAGGTACGGGGAGCAGGCAGGATCTTCTGGGGTGAAATCCACCCCAACTGTCTGCCTTAGGGTGATCTGAGTTACTGACCAGGCTTGTCTTGATTAGTTTCCCTCCCGTGTAACAGTGCACATGGAGGCACCCAGGGACTCAGGATCTGGCTCTCCTGCTGCAGTAATGCAGATGGGATGGTGCAGCACCCCAGTGTGGGCTGGGTATGGGGAAGGGAAGCGTCTGGTGATTTCCAGCTCCAGCAGCACGAGTCACAGCTGTTGGACACATCCTGGCCCTGCTGGAAGTATCACCTGGCTGGAGCTGAGGGCATGGCCATACACCCAGGTCCTTAGATCTTCACAGCCCCATCCTAGCAGGTCTGGCCACAGGTGTAAAAATCTTGCATAAACCACTATTGCACACACGTAGATCTATTCTCTAGTGCACACAGAGATGGCTGAGCACACCTGGGAAGCATTAGAAGTTACCCGCATGTGCTTCAGGACAGCTGCAGCTGACCCAGTGTCATAGACAGCACAAGAAACCCTCACCCCACACCTCCCTTGCTACGTCCTGCTTGTCTAAAGGGAAGTCCCATCAACTTAGTAGCCTCAGGCAGTCACAGCTCCTGCATTGTCGACCAGGAGTGGGATAAATGCATAGAAGGCTGTAGATACAGCAGCACTCCTCTGTGCAGCAGGGAGAGTGGTGGGGGCCTACAAACAGGGTGTACTTCCCCTGCTACATAAAGAGTTCAAAGGTTCCCAATTCTCAACAGACAAACAGGTGACAGGATGGATGTGGTGGTTTTACCTTGCTAGACAGCTGAGCTTCACCACAACCACTCTCTCACTGCCCCTCCTCGGAAGAGGAGGGGAAGAAGAAAAGGAAAGAAACAACTCATGGGTCGAGATAAGGATAATTTAATTAAAAGACAAATAATTATATGAGGAAAATTATTATTAATAATAATACTAAAAGGAAGAGGAAAAGGGGAAAATGGGGGAAAAAAAAGAAAAAAAGAAAGAAAAAAAACAATAAGCAAAGATGACAAGGAAGCACAGAGGAAAGAAATTCCTCTCTCCTTCCCCCCACTGAGCAATGCTTGACCCTGTCCTTGCAGCAGGGCCTCAAGGCACGCAGCCTGTGTCAGGAGGACAGATGTTTTCATGAGAGCACCCCTCCCCTCTCCTTCCCCTTTCCCACCTCTTATTGCTGTGTGTGACACCACAGGGCATGGGACATCCCTTTGGTGGTTTAGGTCGGCTGCCTGGTGATGTCCCCTCCCCAGCCCTGCTGGCTCTGGGGGTCGGAGGAGCCCTGGTGCGGTGCCAGCACTGCTCAGCAGCAGGCACAGCAGCGCTGGGACACCAGGGCTGTGCAACTGCACGTGCAGGGCACAGCGCTGCGTGGCTGCTGCAGGGAGCATAACTCCAGCACAGCCAGGCCCAGCACAATGGAGGTACCTAAACTGTTATTCACCAGGTGCTCTAACATGCACAAAACCTTGTGTCGTCTCTGTATGACATCAGTGCTTTCTTGTAGTGAGAAATTTGTGTGTATCTCTAAGAAACAGTTTAGTTTTTACACTGTAAATAATGAGATCTAGTACAGGAAGTACAAGGAGTACTACAAGGAGTAGATATTAGCCATGAACACATGAACCAGAGGAGAGGCGTGGTTCCCAAACCTCCACACAGCAGACAAGCCAATCATCAGGATATAATAAATCAAAACAGCACAGATATGAGAGACACAGTTGTTCAGGGCCTTGACATTCTCTTCCTTTGATGCAATACTCACTGTAGTCTTAATGATCATAAGCACCACATCCAGCCTGTCCTTAAACACCCCCACTGAGGGTGATGCTTCACTGGGCAACCCGTCCCAATGCCTGACTGATCTTTCTGAGACGAAACGTCTTCCCTTCCCTTCCCTTCCCTTCCCTTCCCTTCCCTTCCCTTCCCTTCCCTTCCCTTCCCTTCCCTTCCCTTCCCTTCCCTTCCCTTCCCTTCCCTTCCCTTCCCTTCCCTTCCCTTCCCTTCCCTTCCCTTCCCTTCCCTTCCCTTCCCTTCCCTTCCCTTCCCTTCCCTTCCCTTCCCTTCCCTTCCCTTCCCTTCCCTTCCCTTCCCTTCCCTTCCCTTCCCTTCCCTTCCCTTCCCTTCCCTTCCCTTCCCTGAACAAATATGCAGATTTGGTGATCTTTCCCTTCCCTAAAAGTTAATTTGGCAGCAAAGACTCAATATGCGTGCCTTTGCACCAGATTGCGCTGCAACATTTGGCAGGATCCAGGCATTCACCAGCTGTGAACATCTGCTAGCCTGAGAGCAAAAGGTTTTGGACATGGATATTCTTACATGTAGAAGTGCAAATGCTATTTTATGGTATAAATGAAGTAAACAATGAAAAAAACATGAGCCAGTAGCCCTGTGGTGCACAGGAAATATTTCTGGGTGCTGGGAAAAGAAGATTTCAGTCCCATATGCCCACCTTGCCAAGCTGTAACACAGGCAAGGATTGTTCTTCCCTACAGGTCATTTTCCCTCACCTGGGCACAGGTGTCTGCAGTGCAGCTCTCAGCATCTCAGCTGGTTGTCTGGACCCCACAGCCCCCGAGGGGACAGGCACTGCTAGAAGGCTGTTCACCTTACCCCAATGTCTGCCCCAGTCTGCCCCAGTAACCATGAATTCATTACATGTGCATCCTCCCATCGAAGTAACATCCACTATAACACATACTACAGCAGCACTAACAAATTTATGAGGAATTATCTAACAGATGACATAGGAAAAGCAGCCCAGAAAAAGCAGATAACTTTTGCCTTAAATATGGAGCAATCCCCAAATGTGACCCCTCTGAGCATCTTGCCTCCAGGCTTCCAATGAATGAATATTTATATTGCTGCTTTCCAAAATCCCATGGGACTCTCACAGATTCATTGGGCACATCTGGGTTTTTGTTTGATTGATTGATTGTTTGATTTTCTGGTCCACTGTCCCAAAGGAAATGATGCAACATGCTGGTAACAGTGAAAACCAGTGTCAGGTCAGAGGCTACCACAGAACTGCCTTGGGTTAACACCAGCAGCTAAACAGGACTAGAAACTAGGTATGCAATTAAAGCAGGACTTGAATGTGGTGTTCAAGAAACAGGAGGAAATGTTCCTGGAATACCTTCTGTGGGAGTAGGGAAATGTGAAAACAAGAGGAGAGAGTGAAGGTGGGAAAACCTCCCTCCCTGGGCAGCTGTGCCCTCAGGCACCACCAACAGGAGGTCAGCCTCCTGAAAGCCCCGAGCTGCCATCCCACATGTTCGGGTTTGGACTTCTTCAGTAGTGGGACCATTTTTCACTTTTGGGTTTCAAAGCACCACCCCAAATCCATGCTGTCCCATGAAAGTGTGCTTGGGTCCCTGGTTTTGGAACAGCCCCCCACATCTGTGATCTCTCCCACCACTCTCTCCAGACAGCCTGCAGGAAGAGCTAGCGTTGACTGCAGGGCACTCCTGTCCCCTCTCGCCCCATCCCTACTGCACAGTGATCCAGATTTCTCTGTCAGCTCTACTTATTTACAGAGAAGGAATCCTAGAGTCGTAGCCTAAGCTGTTGCTGCTATCTGATGTTATGTGATGGTGACAGCTTGTATGCACGCATCTCGTAGGGTGCAAGGAGCTAGATAAGTCGGCCAGCCACCTTTACACGTATCTGATCAACAAAGGTCCCCTGTTGTAATTTCACACCTCCCCCACTGCCACCAGAGGAGACAGTACAGTGAACTGGATGGACATTGATCTGAGATAGGGGCATGAACATGAAAATAATCAAATTTTTTTTGTGTCCTGCAGAAAAATGGGGGTTCTGCCTCACCAGGGTGGTTGCGGGTGGAGATCAGTCCACCAGAAATGGTGCAGCCCTGCTTTATAACAAGTGCTCTAATACTGGCTCATAGACAAACTGCAGTCGTGTCTCTGCCCCACTGCCTTGCCCTGCCTGTTTCCTCTGGTCTGTGAACCTCTGCTTCTGCTTGGTCGGAAGGAAAAGAATGAACTGAGTTGTAATTTAATTGAAATTACATGTATTTTACATGTAATTTACATGTAATTTACAGGTATTTTACATGAAATTACATGTATTACAATGTATTTTACTGAAATGGAGTTGACAATATTTCTTTCCCATCTTGTCTGCAGCCTAACATCTGCCTCACTTCAGCAAAAATGTATTTTCCCTTCCTAGCACCCTCCTCCTGCCTCTCCACTGGTACCAGCTCACAGAGAAAGAGCAGGGACCATGGCGGGGCAGCCACGACAGTCAGGACTGCCGAGGATGGTAGAGAGCCCCAAGAAATGCCAGGCCAGGTCAGAGATCTCCTTTCCATCCAACAGTGCTCTTCAGTTCGCACTAAACATACAGCAAATGTCTGTAGCATGTGACTTGAGTTTAGGTCGCCTTCTGACCTTCACTGCATTCTGCTTTGTACCTTTCTCACCTGTCTGGCAGTGATTTTGTAAAGCATGCTGAGCTGTTTACTGGGGTGCTTGACTTGGTCTTGTGCAATCCCGTCAGCAATGATCTCCCTGTGAAAAGTCACTCCAAATAATTTCATCAGTGAGGAATTCTGATATTTTTTAAAGGGTTTATGTTTACATAGAACATTTGGAATTTGCTAGTATAGAATTATTTTCATTTTTCCTTCTTTAAAGAAAAAAAAAAAAAGGATAGTGCTTAAAATTAAATTCTACCCATTTCCTTCTGCAAGGACAGTCATCATTCCCATCTGAGCACATTCCCATCACACAGTCCAGGGAATACTCTTCATATAATGAGAACTGCTGCAGGAAGGTCTTTCGGTGACACTCAGGCTAGCAGTCAGACTGGAAGTATTTTAATTGTGAGAAGAATTTTTTTCCTGAACAGTGCAAGAGTTTTAACAGCAAGGAGTCTGACTTCTGGGAGGGATGAACTCTCCATTTCCCAGCAGGGTAAAAGCCAGGCTGAATGCCTTTATGCCAAGTTTCATGACACTGTGAGTGAAGCCTCCTGCAGAATGTTAATGGAAGTGATAACCTGGTGATTTCTTCAAGAATGCACTCTGTCATCAAGGAAGGTTTCTTTGTGAACAAAGAGCCACAACATTAACTTGCTAAATTTACCAGGGTAAATTTATCAGTATAATTTATCTGTATAATTTATCAGTAAATTATGAGCACAACTTCCAGACCATAGATACAGCTCAGGCTCCCTTCTGCTGGAAGAGGAGGACCATCTTTTCACAGAGCTGCTTGGTTCGCACACCGTAAATGATGGGGTTTAACATGGGGGGCACCAGCAGGTAGAGATTGGCCACCATTATATGGACATGGGGAGGGACGCTCTGCCCAAACCGGTGGGTGAGGAACGTGAAGAGGGCAGGGACATAAAACGCAAGGATGACACAGGCATGGGATGCACAAGTGCTAACGGCCTTGAGCTGTGTGTCCGTGGATGACAGTCTCATTACCACCCGCAGAATCATCGTGTAGGACACAAAGATCAGGACTATGTCAAATCCTGTCACTACAAAAGCCACAAAGAGGCCATAAACGACATTGACTCTGGTGTCCCCGCACGCCAGCTTCACCACGGCCATATGCTCGCAGTAGGAATGGGAGATAACATGATGCTGGCAGAAGGACAGCCTGTGGAGCAGGAAGCAGAGGGGACTCACCAGAAGCACCCCGCGCACCAGCACCAGGATCCCAAGGGCCACCACCACCGGCATGGAGAGGATGCTGGAGTGCCGCAGGGGGTAGCAAATGGCGAAATAGCGATCCAAGGCCATGGCCATGAGCACGCCTGACTCCACCGACGAGAAGGTGTGGATGAAGAACAACTGAGCAAGACAGGAGAGAAACCCAATCTCCCTGGAGCCAAGCCAGAAGATGCCAAGCATTTTGGGAAGCGTGGATGTAGAGAGGACCAAGTCAGTGAAGGCCAGCATGGCCAGGAAGAGGTACATGGGCTCATGCAGGCTTGGCTCTGTCTTTATAATGATGAGAAGGGTGATGTTCCCCAGCACAGCGATGGTATACATGATGCAGAAGGGAAAGGCAATCCAGAATTGCTCCTTTTCCAGCCCAGGAATGCCAGCCAGGAGGAAAGTAGGAGGATGGAAGGGGGTGGTAAAGTTCAGGGAAGACATGAAACCCCTCTTGTCTCTTGCTTACAGTGAGGGTTCTTACATCCTGTAGAAAAGCATCAAACACCCTCAAGCTGATTTGGTTGGTACAAAATACAGACTGCAGTGAGATGTGGTCTAGAGGCACTAGAGAGCCAGCCCTATGACAGCTGCTTGCACTGGCTCAGAACAACTCAACACAAGTGTCCTGCCAGTTTCCACTTAAATTCTCTGTCCCACTTCATGGAGTGGGCTTGGGCATTCTGCCTGCATCAAACTGAGCTAGAAGAGGGCTCACCTGATACTCCCCCATCTCCAAAGGCTGCCCAGGCCAGGGGACCAGATAAGAGCTAGTTTCAAGTAAACCTTGAAATGTGCACGGTGGAAATATGAAGTCATTAGCACCAGCCCTACGTCGCTACAAAAACTTTGTTTTGCACCACCCTGCCTGCCTGTGTAAGCAGAGGCACTGAGTGCTTGCCATGGGTGAGACGGCCGATTTCAGATCAAAACCCTGAGCCAGTGCCACAGTAAATTCCCAGTAGGTGAATCCCCCTACAGATGCAGTGCTCCAGCAATGTCTATTCCTCTTCTGCAAAGGCTGCAGCTTGCTGTTGCTCAGCTTATGGGTTTTTCCTAATACCTGGGAAAAGGATCCCATGAAAATCCCTTGCAGTACAGACAAGGCCAATGTTCCTGATGTGGGAAGACTCTTCAGAAATCTTCCTGGGGCCAAGACCACTTGTGCTGGAGAGTTGCAGGCAGCAGAAAGAAGGATGCCCATGACGATTGGAGGCATGAAAAGCCTTATTGCAGAGCAACACATTTCTGCCCTAACGTTAAAGACTTACCTGCCTTCTGCAGGTCTCCATGCAGGCACTCTGCACTGCAGAGACCAGGAGATATTTATTTGTCTGTCAGACAAGTCCTAGTAGGCAGCTCGGCATTTCCCCTGCTAATTAACATGTAGTTAGAGAGAGAAAGGAAAAGGCAGTTTTTAACCCCCTCAGTGCTGATTACCTCACAGACACAGCTATATTTTGCCCAGTTTTATGTCTGTTTTCTTATAATGGGTTTATTTGGAGGAGACTCAGGAGTGCTGGTGTAATTCAAGGTTAAACCACAGACCTGGGTTTGTAATTAAAATTGCAGCTGCAGGAACTATGAAATATTTTCAAAAGAACAGCAATCTATCCTTGCTATATTATATTTCATCCATAACTCTAATACAGGCTTAGAGAGGGAAGTCAGTGCCATCTTCCCCATCACATAGCTGAAGAACGGTGAAACAACTAGATTGGGTGCTTTCCTCTCCCTCCAGCAGCCAGCAGGGCCAGCAGAAAGCCCAGCCAAGCTGGTCCATCACCACCTCTGGCTCGTGGCCCTGCTTGTGGAGGAGACCTGGGTCCAACACCTCGTGCTCTGGCTGGGTTCTTCTAATGTTTCAGGGCAGTGTTGACAAAGGATGATTCAGCTGGAAAATGGTTGTCAGTGTCATCACAAAAACATGTGTTAAGGAAGAAGTCATATCCTCTCTCTTCCCCAGGAAAGCAACACTGAGCCTGCAGTTTGAAAAACAAGATGGAAAGTGAGAACCCTACATAGTTTTCATCTGTACCCAGCAGAAATTAATCATGCTTCCCTGCTCTGAGGCTCTGTTAAAAGTCTTTCTGGGAAATGGATGGCTAGGAAATAAAATACAGCATTTTCAGGATGGTTCATTCATTTTTCTTTATTAATTTTTCTCTCAACACAAAAGGAAACAAAATAAGGAACATATGGGGAATGAGCAGGAACCATTTCTCTATGCCACAGCTATCTGAAAAGACTTTAGATCCATAGTGTGTCTGAAAAACTCATTCACACTTCCCAAATTGTATTAGGCAGGTGCAAATAGTTTTCATTTTTATGAAAATTTGTTGACCTTCTAAGCCTTCTAAGACCTAATAAAACAAAATATGACGAAAGTGGCAGGGGTCAAAATTGGCTTTAAGTCCCAGCTGCCAACTACTTGTAACTTGCTTAAATGAAGTGTTTATTTTGAAATAAAATGTGTTTTCATTTATCAGAAAAGGTTACAACAAGATGTTTTTCCTGGAGCCTGAAGCTACAGAAATACAGAATGCAAAAAGGATGTCCATTTTACCTCAGGGTTAGCTGGCAATTGGAAGAAACTGCACCAGACAGCAGTGTATTATCTGTCAGTTGAAGGCCCTAGAGCAAAACAGCATGTGTTTTTGGTTAGACACCTCTTTTAGCACACCCAGATGTTAGGGATAAGATGCATGACCCCCTTGGTGCAGCACACAGAACTGTGCCAGACAGGTAGGCATAAAGGTCCATCCTGGATTATCCTGGATTTAATATCCCCCAAAGCACCACCCCACAAACTTCCCGTGTGTAATCTGAACGGGTGCTGGTGAATGTACCGGGTACCACAGCGATAAACCCATGCTACACACCACAGACAGCACAGTGACAAAGCTCTCAGGTGTGCAGGGCTCCCTGTCCTGCTGCTCCAAGCAAGAACCGTGGCCACATCTGCACACTTACTCCGAGGTAGGAGAGCACTTGAACTTTTGCTTGGCTATCAAGCATACTTCCACTGCATTTTGTGAATCAGTATAAATTTACATGTGTGCTGGGTCTGGCTGGGAAGGAGTTATGTTTCCCTGCAGCAGCCCATGCAGTGCTGTGCTCTGCATGTGTAGCTGCAAGGCCCTGCTGCAAGGACGTGGTCAAGCATCACTCAGTGGTGGGAAGCAGAGAGTAATTTCCTTCTTCTAAACTTCCACACAGCCTTTGCTTGCTGTTTTTTCCTCTTTTCCACTTTCCTTTTTTTTTTTTCCCTTTAGTTAAATTATTTAATTATTAATAATTTTTCCTTAATAATTATGTTTTTCCTTTAAACTATCCTTATCTCAACCCGTGAGTTGTTTCTTTCCTTTTCTTCTTCCCCTCCTCTTCTGAGGAGGGGGAGTGATAGAGCGGTTGTGGTGGAGTTCAGCTGCCTACCAAGGTAAAACCACCACAACATGCTCTGTAATTTTTGTTTTGTTCTTTCCTCCTTCTCTAGTAGTCCCTTCCAGTGTTCATTGTTTTGGGCTCTGGACTGACCTTTCCAAAGAGTGATATGCCATGCCCTCAAGGGATTACCCACTCATCTAGTCAGCACTTGCTAAGCTGTATGTAGATAATGCATCTAGTTTTGGGCCCCAACATAAAAACAAGAACATTGACAAAGGGGACCGTGTTCATCTGATGGCTATCAGGATGGCTGAGGCTGGAGCAATGCTCCATGAGGAGAGGCTTGGGAAAATGTGGTTGTTCAGTTTGGAGAAAAAAAAGGCTTTGGCACAACCCAAGAGCAGAAGAGCAGCCTTCTTCTACCCATGAAGAGGCTGTCAGAAATATGGACCCAGGCTTCTCACAATGTGGCATGGCAAAAGGATGGGAGACTACAAGCATAAGTTGAAACAAGAGAGGGTCAAATTGGATATACAGAGAAACTTCTCCACAGTAAGGACAGTCAAGCACTGTAATAGAGGTCCAGGGTGGTTGTGCAACATCCGTTCTTGGAAGCTTTCAATAGCCAGCTGGATAAAGCCCTGTCCTAAGCTGTCTGACCCCAGAGCTGCCCCTGCTTTGAGCAGCAGTTTGGATTAGAGCTATCCCGAGGTCCCTTCCAACCTGAGTTACCCTGTGATTCTGTGATAAGCTCCCACTGATAGAGACATCTGCGTTCAAGAGCACCTGGGCCTCCTGATGGAGTGTGGATCAGCATTCTGAAAAGTACCCGGTGCTGCTCTGGTCATCCTCACGTGCAGGGTTTTGTGCACAAATGACTTGCTCTCTGTAACTCAGTTGCGTGCCGACAGCCAGTGTGTTCAAACTAAAGATCACACAGCCCTCTCACCGGAGGAATTCCAGGGGCTGCTGCAGGGTCGGTGTGTGGGAGCAGCAAACACGTCCCTGCCCACAGCAATGCATCCCAGATGGCTTTTGAAGCTCTCCAAGGAGGTAGACTCCACAGCTACCTCAAGGATGAAGAACACTGTTTACAATAGTCAATAACAAGACAAGAGTTGAAACCAAGAGGAAAAAGAAGAGATTGCTTATTTGTTGTTGTTTTGTTGTTGTTGTTGTTGTTTTTCTTCCTATTTTTTTTTTCAGCTTCATAAATAGAAAGAAGGGAAGACAAATATCATGAACATTTTCAATGTATTAGGAAAAAAAGAGATGAGAACACCTTTAAATCTGTATGTTTCATTGCAAAATCCTATTATATAACATATATACAGCATAATCCTATTATAAAACATAATCCTATTACACAACATATCTAGGGCAAGAAAGCTGGTGAAAGGTCTAGAGAACAAGTCTTATGAGGAATCGCTGAGCGAACCAGGGTTATTTAGCCTAGAGAAAAAGAGGCTGAGGGGAGACCTTATCACTCTCTACAACTACCTCAAAGGAGGTTGTGACAGGGTAGGGATCAGTCTCTTCTCCCAAGCAGCAAGTAATAGGACAAGAGGAAACGGCCTCAAGTTGCACCAGGGGAGGTTTAGGTTGTATATTAGGAAAAAATTCTTCACTGAAAGGGTTGTGAGGCATTGGAACCGGCTGCCCAGGGAAGTGATTGAGTCACCATCCCTGGAGGTTTCCAAAAGACACATAGATGCGGTGCTTAGGGACATGGTTTAGCAGTAGACTTGGCAGGGCTGGCTTAACAGTTGGATTTGATGGTCTTAGAAATTTTTTCCAACCTAAATGATTCTATGATTCTAACATCCCTTCCCAGGATCTTTAACCTTTTTACAAAATATGAAATGGTGTCACTGAAAAATGTTAGATATAATGTTTTTTCCTTCTTCATTCCCCAGAAAAACATTGTTGGAATGTTACTTTTTGATGTATGAGCCCATGGGTTGATGAAGGCCTGTCAAAACAAATGCATTTTGAATCACAGAATCATCTAGGCTATCTTTCACACCTTAGGGCCTATTTTCATTGGCCCTAAGACTAGTTGGCTTCCATAGCATTAGGAGATTTTTGTAGTAGTGTCCCTCTGGTAGAAATATCATAAGAAGTCTTCTCTCCTTTAGGGAGAAAGGGCTGTGAGGTATCCTAATTTCATGTGGAATACCTTGGAAATAAAAGAAAAAAAAAAAAAGAAATACGTATGCATGGAATCAAAAGGTACATGTCAAAAGTACAGAACAACCTTCAGCTTGGAAACAGTGCTTCCTTAGGCTGGGTAATATCACTTATATTTATAACTTGTTATTTTTTCTCTTGTGAGACTGTCATTTTCTTAAATGTAATTATTAATGGAAATTATGTTCAAAATCACTTCCAATAACTCTGTGCCTGAAGTTTTTCCAGAGTGTCTGCTACAAGGTAGCTGAGCTGCCTTAACTGGATGCCCAGAATGTCAGAACAAGACCAGAGGTGGAGGATTTCTTAAGTGTACATCTGCATCTATAATGTTAATGACTATAATTATTTTAATTAAAGATAGTTCCGACAGATAAAGGTTTGGCCAAAAATGTTGCTAAAATATTATTGGAAAATGAACATGTTACAAACACAAACCATGAAGTAACTAAATAATTCCAAAAAAAAAACACAACACCTGTAGTATTCACTCAGCTCTGCAAATTCTATGGGAGAGAAGGGTACAAAGTGCAACATCAAGACTTTTTATTAGTTTGCTCATCCATTTTTCTTTCCCACAGAATCACAGAATCACAGAATTTCTAGGTTGGAAGAGACCTCAAGATCATCGAGTCCAACCTCTGACCTAACACTAACAGTCCCCACTAAACCATATCCCTAAGCTCTACATCTAAACATCTTTTAAAGACTTCCCATTACATTACCTCCTGGATCAGGGTTGGATTCAGATCATTGTAATAGATTCACTCTAGGCTTGGTGGGATAAGCACTCTTGGAAGGAGTTTACAATTGCTATTTACCTTTTACCTTGTGGTAGCACCTTTGAGTCTCCTACCACATGCTGGGTGCTGCACAGAGGACAGCCCCTGCTCCAAAGACCCTGAGTGTAAGACAAGTTGAGGCTTTGTGAGGAAACAGGAGATGACAGCTGCACAGAAGTCACTGGGCAGTTCTATTGTTGGAGATGTGAATTAAATTCAGGATCCTCCTTTGTATCTGTTTGGTCCTCACCCCATAAATGATGGGGTTGAGCACGGCAGGCACCAGAATGTACATGTTCCCCATGATGATATGGACGAGTGGAACCAGGTCCTTCCCAAACCTGTGCACCACGGACAGCCCAATCAGTGGCACGTAGAAGGCCAGGACTACACAGATATGGGCGATGCAGGTGCTGAACACCTTGAGCCTCTCCCTCCATGAAGCCAGCCGCAAGACAGACTTGAGGATCAGGAGGTAGGAGAGGCAGATGAGGAGGGCGTCCAATCCCATGACCAGCAGGATGGCGGTGAGGCCATACACCACACTGGGGGTAGTGTTGGCGCAGGCCAGGTTCATCACGTCCTGGTGCAGGCAGAAGGAGTGTGACAGCTCCCGCGACCTGCAGAAGGGAAGGGGCAGGAGGAGCAAAGGCAAGGGCAAGAAGAAGAGGACTCCTCTGGCCATGGCTGCCAGCCCTATTTTCACTGTTGTGGCATTGGTGAGGATGGCAGCATGTCTCAGTGGGTGGCAGATTGCCACATACCGGTCCACAGCCATGGCCAGGAGGATGGTGGACTCAATGGCTGAGAGGGTGTGTATGAAGAACATCTGGATGAGGCAGGCACTGAAGCTGATCTCCCTGGTGTTGAACCAGTAGAAGGCAAGGACACGTGGCACTGTGGACGTGGACAAGGCCAGGTCAATGGCAGCCAGCATGCAGAGGAAGAAATACATGGGAACATGCAGGCTGGGCTCTGTCTTCACAATGAACAGCACTGCGCAGTTGCCTGCTACAGCCATGATGTACACGGAGCACAGAGGGATCGCCACCCAGAAATGGGCAGCCTCCAGCCCTGGGATGCTGGCCAAGATGAAGGAGGCTGGGCTGAGGTCAGAGCTGTTGGGGAAGGGCATGGCACACAGTGTGAAGTGCAGTCATGCTATGCCATGGCACGTCCTCCACTGAAAAGGAAAAAGAAACAGCAGCATTATAAATCCTTTCCCATGGCCATGAATCCCACGGGGCTGTGACTGTGAAATGCAGTGGTATCTTATAGTTGCCGTACTAATACGGAGAGCTCCTCTCTTTCTTCTTTATCCCAGTATGGCTATATACAGCAATGCATACTGAGCAGCCCTGAACAGGAATTGCTTGAATTCTTTTAAATACAAAACACTGCTAAATCAACATTTTAAATGATAAACCCAACAGCTGAACTTGTTTTCTTTTTTTTTTTTCTTTTTTCTTTTTTTTTTTGGCAACGTTAAAAAAAAAAAAAAACTTTTTTAGTGCTTCCTGTTAAACTTCGGTTCTGCTTGAGTTTTTCCATATGTGCTGTTCTGCCCTGTCAGAAACGTACCCTGTAAAACTGCCTGTGCTGCCTCCCACGGTCCTCCAACTCCCAAGTACTGCAACACAAACACCGAGATGCACGTATTTGTTTGTTTGTGCACATAAATTGGGGATTCATCCTTTTGTGTCTGAAAACACAGATGGAAATATCAGAACAACTGCAGAGAGAAAAATCTGATGATTATTCACCTTATTCTGTATCTATAAACTTTCCAGTAGTGTTGTGGCACAAGTAGAATGATCAGGGATCAGGGAGATATGCAAAAGCATTTGCTTTAGGTGCCCTTTTATTCTCAGGGATTAGATTTTTAAAAATACTAGGATTTAAAAGTGTTGGGAGAGAGCGCCAATTGCTGAAGCAACATCGGTGTTACAGCCCCAGAGCCGCACATCACAGCCTGCCTGGGGCAGCCCCAGAGGACCAGGGACAGAGGCACAGACCCTGCCTGACTCCTACAGAACTGCTATCTGCAGCATTACTGACTTTCTGATAATGGACTTCATGTACTATCTGTGTAAAACATGGATGCAGAATATTTTAATACAGGCTATTAATACTAATGATTTTAAAAGTAACATTTGGTTGCAATAAAATTTTTTTTTGCTGCACATCTGTGATGAAGCACTTGCCCTAAAATAGCAATCATAGTTTATTTCCCTGATGTGGAGTTTTTCCATCTTGAATCTTTGATAAATAAAGCTCATACACTAGCTTTTTATACACATTTTAAAAACAACGTAGGCAGACTGTTACCATCAAGTTGCCTGAAAGCTATTCTAGAAATGATTTTTTTCAGCAAACCACTTATGTTAAGATGCAAGTGGAATGAACAAACTGCTTCAGTAATTGCCAACAAATATCTGAGCCAACTTACCTGCCAGCCACTGAAGTGTAATTATAGTATGAATCTCATTGCGAAAAATCTGCCATCCTATTCATTTCTTTTGAGAGAATGTGACTGGGAGAGACACACACACAAAGTAAATAATCCCTGGATGTTTCAGTTCATCATTAGTTCTTTGGCATTGATAGATGCACCGAGGTTTTCAGAAGCAACCAACAATTTTGAACACCTTGTGTAATGAAGACCAGGTACATAAGGAGTTTGCTTTTTGTAGGGATGAAAACTGGATCTGTACCTTTACAAACACTGGTGAATGCAGATTTATTTTTCCTGGCTGATACTCCCACTAGCAAGCCCCAGTAACTGCATTTGGCAAGGAGTGGGCACATGGAGACAGGAGAACCATCCAAGCCAGAGGACTAGTAGCAGCAGCCAGAGTTGCTGCTATTTATTTACTTTATCTCAATAAATATTCATAAACATTGACCAAACTTGTCCCACTGAGCCAAAATTTGTCTGAGACAAACTTCCCAGGATGAAGCTGGCATTCCCAGGCAATACAACAGTCTTCTCCACTGAATAATCCTCTCCACTGCTCCCACCTCTAATGTGGCAGTGAGAGGGGAATACATACATGTACCTCCTCAAAAGCCCTTTGAGCCATTTCCTTATTTTTCAAAGTCTCCAATGATTTCAAATGTTCTGAAAAGAAACACTCATGAAAAGCTATCTTAATGATACCTGTTTTCTTAATGAGCTGGGACCAGTTTGCTGCAGAGGTGAACTCCACTCTTTTCCACCAGATGATATCTATGTAAACTGTCCCAAAGGGTTACAAATAAGGACACTTCTGATGGATTTGGCCTGATGACTTCAAGGAAATATGCTGCTTTCTAAACATAGGTGCTGCAAGATCTGTGGGGACGCCTGCCAGTAGGGTCAAAAGAATTAAGGAAGAAGATGAACTCAGAGATGAACTTTTCTGTTTGTGTTCTCCTCCAGAGCAGCCTGCAGCCCCATGACACTCCTGTGGTACAATGTGTTCTCCTGCGCAAAAGGAAGGGTGTTTCATTTGGGTGCAAAACCTAATCAGGAGGGGCCACCTACAGAGGGCTACTAGGCTGAGTGAAGCCTGCTCTGGATGGTTGCAGGTACTGTACCAGATGCCCCTGGAGACTCAAAGTGTGGATATGGAACCTATTCCAGCACCCTAACAGACTGTATAAAACCCAACTTGCAAGATTTTTTACCTCTTCTATATTTTAATTAGTGTTAGTAATTGCAACTCCTTGTTGTGAATTGCTGCATTTCGGCAGCTGCACCATGACCTCCCTCACAACCCTCTGATTCAGTGTCTTGGAGCTTTTTACCTCTGGGATGATGTCTCCCAAGGATTTTGATCCGTGTGTGCAGATTTCAAAAGATGAGTACTTCTGGGAAATGTGCCAATATTCTTAATACAGAGCCCAGTGTTGTTGATGCTTGTCTTCTCCAGTTACTAGAGCTGATTAGAATTTTTCATTTGAACTGTTCCTCTTTAAAACCCTAGAAAGTCATATTGACTGCATTTGTTTTTCCTTTTCATCCCCCTCCCCAAAAAAAGTACACATCAAGCCAAAATATTACTTGAGAGGGAAACGAGAAAAGAAACATTAAGCTTTTAATAATAATAATAATAATAATAATAATAATAATAATTCATCTTAACCGATGGTTTGTGGATATTTTTTTTTTCCTAGCTGATTGTCGTCACTTGCAAGCAGCTGTACCTGCTTGTAACTCAGCTGCTTTCTGTTTGCAAATGCACACAGGTCCTGGCTAAATCAGTTGCTCTGGGCAGGCACTTGCTCTGCTCAGAGTCAGACCAACATGCGCTACAATAAGCAGAACACAGCTTGATCCTCATCCCCCTGCCAGCCATACCACCAGCCTGTTCCTTGCCTCCAGGGACAGCCCCGCCTGCTGGCTGCTGGCCCTGCCCCAGGCCATGCCCTGGCTCAGGTAAGGGGACAGCACTGGCCAGGGCTGATGCCCACCAGGCGGTGGAGTACAGCCACCCTGCCTAGGGAGGGAGAAA
This sequence comes from Aythya fuligula, assembly GCF_009819795.1. Classification (NCBI taxonomy): domain Eukaryota; kingdom Metazoa; phylum Chordata; class Aves; order Anseriformes; family Anatidae; genus Aythya; species Aythya fuligula. Next base: position 206,568,842 of record NC_045559.1, on the reverse strand, counting down.
GGACATATGTGGATGTGTCTGAGGTGTCCCCAGGACGGAGAACTGTCCTTACTCCTCTTCCAGTTATGGTGTAGACAAAGGCTTAGAGCATGGCAGGGTGTGCAGCAAGGCTCCACAACTATACATGTATATGGCTTTCCTTCCCTTCTTTCTTTACCCTCCTTCTCTTAAACCTTCCTCTCCCACTCCCCCCTCTCTCCCTCTCCCTCTCCCTCTCCCTCACCCTCTCCCCCTCCCTCTCCCTCTTCCTCTTCCTCTCCCTTTCCCTATCCGTCTCCTCATTAAGACATACCTGTGATATATCTCACATGGCTCTTCCTCTGCCTCCTAGGAAATAGATCTGTTGGCAAGTACTGTAAGCATGGAACAAAGTGCAGAGCTCAGGGCATCACAGAATAGGAATTAGCAGGTTTAAGTGGCTCATCTATCTTTTTTCTCACAACAGTTTTTAAACCACAATTAACTTTCACATTCCTAGAGGCAGCCACAAAGATCTTTGAACATATGTTCCTAAAAGACAGTACCTTATAAAGGTTCTCAGATCCTGAACATCTGCTTGGTACCCTTCAGCTGCACCAGCTGGGAAGCAAACAGGGAGACAGATGAAGCTCTGATGAACTGGGTGATGAAAGTGCACCAAATACACTGCAAGATTCACTCTGCTGCGGTCTCCAGCTGTGCTAATACATCTCCTACATGTTTTCCTCAGGCTCTTCAGTGCCACCCAAATACACGTTTGCTTGCCGTGGCAGATTTGCTGCTTCTGAGAACAGTTGTAGCCAAGAAACACACTAGTCCAGGGAGAAACTCTCTGGAAGTTTTCAGCCTGGGAGCAGTACTGTGCAAGGATCCTGTGAGCTGAGCATCTCCCCAGCAAAGCTCTTTTCTAGGCTTTTCTGCTGAGAGCTTTCTTTGTTCCCTTAGTCCTCTGATAACAGCTGGCTACCAGCACCATGCCTTAGGTGCTGGACCTTATATACTTTGAGCAAAGAGTCTCAGTGCAAGCAGGAGCTGCTGTGCCTACTGTCCAGGCAGAGGTTATGATGGTGTTCTACTGAAAAATATTTCACCTTGTGCAAGGGCCCAAAGGGATCCTCAGCAAAAATCCCAAAGGGATCCTCAGCAAAATAATTAGCTCAACACAAAGCAAAGAGTGTCCTGGGAATACTCCACTTTGGAATCTTCCTTTCTTCTTTCTATTTATTTATTTATTTACAGAGAGTTTCCCTCATTATTCTTTTCTCTTTTTATTCTAGATGCAGTGTTGAGTAAAGCAGAACAAAGAAAGACACCAACCCTGAAATATGAATATTCATCTGAAATATGAAGTGCTTAGCAACAGGCAGAGATGGCCCAGCTCCAGTGTTCAATCCTGTCCCTAAACCCTTTGCTGCTTCACTCTTCCAAGGTGAATACTGAACATTTCTTCTTTCAAGCTACCCAAAATATCATGGAATCATAGAGTTGGAAGGGACCCACAAGGATCATCGAGTCCGACTCCTGGCTCCCCAGAGGACTACCCCAAAATCAAACTCGATGTCTGAGAGCGTTGTCCACATGCTCCCTGAACTCCAGCAGCTCGGTGCCGTGACCTGGGCAGCCTGTCCCAGTGCCCGACCACCTCTGGGTGCAGAACCTTTCCCTAACCCCCAGCCTGACCCTCCCCTGCCCCAGCTCCATGCCGTCCCCTCGGGTCCTGTCGCTGTCCCCAGAGAGCAGAGCTCAGCGCCTGCCCCTCCACTCCCCTCGTGAGGGAGCTGAAGGCCACCATGAGGCCTCCCCTCGTGAGGGGGCTGCAGGCCGCCATGAGGCCTCCCCCCAGCCTCCTCTTCTGTGGGGTGAACAAACAAAGTGACTTCAGCTCCTCCTTGTGCATCTTGCCCTCGAGACCCTTCCCCATCTTTGCAGCCCTCCTTTGGACACTCTCTAATAGTTTTATCATATTGTGGTGCAATATGGCTTAAGACCAACAATATGGCTTAAGACCAATGAAAATACAGCTCCATCTTTTGGAGGCATGAAAGGTTTGGGGTATTTCTGCTCTGTCTGTGGGAGGAAGCAAGCCAGGAGGGTTGTGAAATCTTTCTGTTCTGCTGGCTGAGACCCATCCCATAGCAGAGGGAAAACATGCTGGGAGATGCTGTTAGCTCCTATCTGTGACCTTCCCCTAGGGGCCTTCACTTCCCATCTCTCTGAGGGGTACATTTGGTGCCTGGTGGCTCTCAGATGTGTAGTTGTAGTACATGATCCGTCATGCCAGGAAGATTAACCATTCCTATTACAGTTTTGAAACCCCTCTTTTTCACCAAGAGCCCCAAGGTACCATCTTGAAGCATATCTAATACAATCCTATGCTCTAGAATAATAGCTAATCCTGAAGATTGTAAGCAACTCCAACCTATAATTTCTGCATCATATAAACAGAAATAAAGAAGGGAAAAAAAAAAAAAAAAAAAAGACTTCATCTCATCTTTTGAGGTTCTACAATGAATACATGTCTTTTATTGAAGATATTGTACACATACATTACATTCAATGCAAGACAATGGCTGGAACATTAGACTTGGTAAGACAGTAAGGTCCAGTGAAATAAAAACAAGGTGCAAAAGCAGCATGGTTTTTAACACTGTAGATGTGTATGGCAGTTTAGAGACACAGATGAAGATGAAGATTGAGCTTATTTTTAGGAATTAAAAATAGGAGAGTGTTGAGGGCTCACTTAACATGACCTTCAGAAAATTTTCTGTATTGAACTTTTCCAAACTTTGCAACTGAGCTCCATCTTGTGGAGTGTTCCCAGCTGAACAAAATGGCTGAGATATTCAGAGTGGCTTCAAGCTCTTGGCTCAAGCCAAGTGGAGCTCCAGTGGCGTTTGATGTCTTTAGCTATCTGGTGACATTTGGTGAGGGTGCAATCAGCCCATTCAAGGGAGTCCAAGTCAAGTTTACATGCTGTCTACTAGAGTTTGCATAACACGCATAACATGCTTTGCAGATATTCCTTGATCCACCCCACTGTGTAGCTTGAAAGAGAACACCATTTTCCTGTAATTGTCTCCCTCAAATTGGGGCTTCCATTTGTGTATAGCACTATCATAAATACTTGGGGTGCTTACAGGCTGTTGGAATGGATGAAAGATCATGCTAGGACAAAACATGAAGATCACAGCTCTGGGTTGAGGGACATTGTTTGAGTGGATCTGCGGTTCCTTTGTCTGGCAGTGATCCCCATGAATGCAGCATGGGGAAAGAAACCGGTCCACTAACTCTGACCAAGAAACAAGTCCACTAGCACAGTCTGGCAGAACTGGTGGAAGAAGCTACCAGTCAGATTCACTCTTCCTCCACAGTGCCCTGAACAAAGCCTCACGGATGTGGCTAGATTTTATACTGTAGATAATGGGGTTGAGAGCAGGGGGAATTATAAGGTAAGTGTAGGCCACCAAAGTTTTAACTAGAGGAGGAATATTCTTTCCAAAGCGATGAATCATGGACAGTCCGATCATTGGGATGAAGAATATTAGGACAGCACAGATGTGGGAGACACATGTATTCAAAGCCTTGAGACACTCCTCCTTAGTTGCAAGGCTGATAACAGTTTTAATGATCAGGATGTAGGACAGCACAATGAAGATTAAGTCCATCCCCACAGTTGATAAGAGAATGATCATACCATAGAAGACATTGACCTTTATATCTGCACATGCTAGGTTCATGATATCAGGATGGAAGCAAAATGAATGAGAAAGCTCAGTCTTACCACAATAGGTTAATCTTTTGAGCAAGAAGGGTATGGGAAGGAGGGAGACCATGCCTCTCAATATAATTGCTAGACCTATTTTTATGACAGTTGCCTTGGTCAGTATAGATGGATATCTCAGTGGATGGGAGATGGCAATGAAGCGGTCAAACGCCATTGCCAGCAGCACAGAGGATTCGATGAAGGACAGTATATGGATGAAGTACATCTGAGTGAGGCAAGCATCAAACCCAATCCTTCGGATATTAAACCAAAAAATGCCCAGAGTAGTAGGCAATGTACATAAAACCAAGCCCAGGTCAGTGATTGCCAGCATGGAGAGGAAGTAGTACATTGGTTCATGAAGACTTTGGGTCTTCTTTACGATGAATAGGATCAGGCAGTTTCCCAAGAGAGCAATAAAGTAGAGTGCACAGAAAGGGATGGAGATCCAGTGGTGAAGGGCTTCCAGGCCTGGGATGCCCATCATGAGGAAAGCTGAAGGCTGATAGAAGGAGCCATTGAATTCCCACGTGGTATGTGAGTCATGCTCCATCCCAGCTCAGATCTCACATGACCTATACCTAAAACAAATCAACAACAGAAACTCCGCATAGTTGGACTCTCCACTGAATACAGAACTGGGTAATGACAAGCCCCACATCCCTCCACCTCCCCACCAACCTGTGAAAATGCTTCTGTGCTGTTTAAGCCATCATTAGAATTATCATAGTGTCACATATGACTACACTCTCAGCTCTCCATTAAACTATAAAATGAAGGAAAAGAATGAACATTTATTCTTCAAAATAAAGAGATTTTGTTTTTCTTAAAAAGAAAGTTAAAATCTTTTGGTTGAGTGCTACTACTTTACTTTTGTCCACAAATTCCACAGGTTGAATTGCTCTGCTGAGTAAACAAATGTTTTTTCTACTGTCACCCCAACCAAGACTAAGCTGCTAAGAAACTGGTTTGGTTTTGGTTCTCGCTGGAGACTGAAGGACCTGAAAATCATGAAAATTACATCTTGGTGTTAAGTTGAGATATCAGGTTTGGAAACGGATGACTAGATATGACAGAGAATTAGGCAATTAGACATCACTGATCTCAATTCAGAAGAGCAAGGATCCAGACTGAGAGGTCAAGGAAAGAGGTTTGTTCGGCCTGTAGAAGACCTCTCAGAGATGTGAAATCAACTTTCCCCTACCTACAGGGAAGCTATCAAGAATGTTCTGCATAGCAGTGTGTGACAGAAGGATACAAATATATATATATGTGTATATATATATATATATATATATATATATGTACGTTGAAACAAGTGAAGTTTAGACTGGATATAAGGAGAATTGTTCCTCTGTGAGAATGGTCAAGTATTGGAACAAGTCACCCAGGGAGGTGATATGATCTTAGAAGTTTTGAAGACCTAACTGGATAAAGCCTTGAGCAGCCTCATCTGACCTTCTAGCTGGCCCTGCTCTGAACAGGATATTGGACTAAAGATCTGAAGTCACTCCAACCTGAATTTTCCTCCCAGCTTATGAGCATGTGATCTTACCACAGGTTTCAGTCCTCTTGTAGGATTCAACCTTCTCAACACTATCCGGATACCTATACTGCATGAACAACAATGCACCCTAGGATGCTTGAGAGGCTAATGGGTTTCCTGAACCCTCTCTGGGCCTTCTGTGACTGAAAGGCTCTTTGGGTGGATGGGGAAAAGCAGCAGATGTGGAAAACAAGAGCCATTTAAAGGAAAATAAATATTTGTGGCTTCAGACTTACTGTACTTTCTGTAGGATATGAAAAAAGCGAGTCAAAAAGTACCTGAATTATGAGCAAGAGGATTTACCACAACACATTTCATTTTTGAATAAACACACATATCCTCCACAACATATTTATTTTGTTCCTAATATAATTTTGCTCCATTAGATTCTCAGCCTGTAATCTGATTCAAACCTCAAATAAATCCCAAAGCTTGGCAAGGACAAACATCTTCCTGCTCTGGGTCAAAAGCAGAACGCAGCTGATGGCAAGTGCGGGAGAGTCCCATAGCCATTTCCTTTCCACTCAGTCATCACTGCAAAGTCACACATCAGCATCACGAATTCCCTCAGCTGGCACACAGCCCTGCTGCCTGTTGCCAAAGGGACAAGGCACAGGAGGACCTTGTCAGAGCAAGAGGCAGCACAGAGCTGGATGAAGCTGCCCGCCACAGGGCAGCTGGTGCTTTCCCTTCCACATCGACAGTGGTATAGGTTGGCAAAGGAAGCTGTGCAGAGGAACCTCGGGTCCCAGTTGGCAGCTTTGCCCTCCCCTGAGGTAAGACCTGTCTCTTTCTGCTGATGCCACAGCATCCGATCAGTGAGAATTAATCTGCAGACTCGTGCAATTCGGTCTCATTGGGAGACCAGGTTAAAAAAAATCAAAAATAAAAGTGTACACATGCATCTATGTCTGTCTGTCTGTGTCCTTTGCAGCAGCATATAGTAGATATCCAGGACTCTCAGAGATACTGAAATTCAACAGTTTTCCAGGGTTATGGAAGTAGATAAAAAGGAGAGACAGTGCACACTGGGAAAGAAAGGACTGATCATAGAATGAATCATTGAATCATAGAACGGTCTGGGTTGAAAAGGACCTTAAAGATCATCTAATTTCAACACCCCAGCTCTGGGCAGGGTTGCCAACCAGGTTTGGTCATGACCAAATGGGCCTGTCAGGGATTCTTCTGCAAGAAAGCCTCCATGCAGAATTGACTTTGATACTGGAAACTCCTACCATGCTACACAACACTAAAAGAAATTGGCTTCACCAGCTCTGCTATTCTCTGAGCTGTGTCTGCTTTGCTGTGTGCTCCTACGGGTTACAGAGAGGAATCTCATTCCAAGCATTTTTTCCCCTCCATGTTTTATGTGTGTATATATGTATGTATACAAGTAAATAAATATGTATAAATGTATAAAATACTTACAATACATAAAATATAAAAGCACATATGCATGTTTATGTACATTTACATATATAATATGTATATTACTTGTATAGATACCATATAATACACACATATTACAAGTCCCAGCTGACTATTGCAGGGGCAGCAATTACACTTTTCACACTGCAGCCCTGACAAGGAAGCCTATGCCCATACAAGAGGGTATGAATTTAAAGATTAATGGCAGCACCTGAGCAGCATTTGTAGCCAGCCTAGGCGCAACAGAAAACTGTACTCCTGCTCAGGGCACAATCCAGCTGCACCACCCTCCTTCACTCTCCGTCACTCAAAGGCCACCTTCTTGTCTGTGTCTGACCTTGATTTTCATGCAGGAGCTTCAGCAAAGTCTTGGTATTTTAAGGACATCTCCTCAGCCTAGGCAAGTGCGGGGGCTGGGGAAGGATGAGACCAAGACATCTGGTTTTGAGCATCTGAATGGAATGGAGGGTCAGTCACTCAGCAGAGGACGCTTAACAAAGGGACTCTGGGGACACAGCACCCACAAAGCCAAATTCCTGTTGACTTTAAAGGCAAGAACAGGAACATGCCATTCCCACCGGCTGAGCTGGGCCATCAGACAGGGGGAGCGCAGCCTGACGTGTGCACGAAGCCCATCACGCAGCAGTGAGCAGTGCCACAATGGCTGGGTCATCCCCAGTGGTATCTCAGCTCTGTTGCATGCCAGCACTCCCCAGCAGTGCTGACATTGCAGCCACCCACCCCACCCAGCGCTCCCAGCCCCACAGGACCCCTGCAGTGCTGTGGACATCCCCAGCAGTGCTTTGGGGGCGCACATCCCCACCCACGAGGGGTCCTGCCCCATAAACCACAGCTGCTGCACTAGGAAAAGAGGGAGTGCGACGTGCTGGTGATGAAGAGGATGCTAATTGCCCAGGGAACTTACCAGGTGCGGTGGCGAGGCCCGTGTGCCTTACGACCTGCGATGCAGAGGAAGAGCCCGTGTCCACGCAGCGTGGGGAGGGCAGCGCTTATAAGGCGCCCCGAGGACTGGCCCGTCCTGGCCTCGCAGCCAATCAATCGGGAGCCGCCGGAGCCCGAGCTCCCCGTGCGTAAACAGCATGAGACGTACAAGTGAAAATAGTGTGTGAAGTAAATGATCTTTTCCATTTATGATGCTCTCCCAGCAGGCATGATTTTCTCCTGATAGTTTATTGGGCGACGGGTTTATAGCCTCCTGTGATTTATGGCTGGCAATGCTGCAGCATGCTGGCAATACACACAATTTTTATTGTGAGAATGGATCTGTAATGCAAATAATAATAAATTTTGCAAGGAGTGTGCTTGCAGCATTTCTCCAAGGGAATAACAGAGGTGAAATGGTGCTGGCTGTCCTCTCTTTATAACCAGTGAGACATGAAATGTTTAATTAAAATCATAATATGTTGCACAATAAAAATAAACTCAATATTACAAAGCCAAACACAGACACATTAGCAGATATCCTCTCAGATGTCCCAGAAGTCTGTTGTATCTAGATGTCTCGTGGTAATAAATTTATCTTTACCACCTCAGCTGTGAGGTGGAAATTGCTATTAACCCCTATTTCTGTGGCTGCCAGACCAAGGCATACAAGGGCAAACCTAATGGTTTTCCCCATTCTTCTCTATGGTAAATCCAGTCACTGGACCTAGGAGATACTTCTGTAGTAGGAAATTAGACCATACTGGGGCACTGCCCACTATCAACACCAGTAAATTTTTGTAGTGCTCCCTGGTATGGTGCTGACCTGAGCCAACTGCACTTCAGCAACTCCCAGGCAGGGGTTCAGGCACCTCCATGGGCAGTTTGCATGTGGCCACCTCTTTTTAGAGGCCGGGGGGTTTGTTAGCCTGATCACAGACCTCCTGGTGCCAGCTGTCTCCAGCACCAAAGAGCAGATAATTTACAAGCACAGGCTTAAGGCACTTGTCTGCTCCTATCTGGTTGTTAAACCTCACAGCCAGACTTGTGGCTGAATACACTGAGTCTTCATGACACTCATCCAGCTGGTTCTGGCATCTCAAAAAAAGAGAGAGAGAGGAAGAGGAGCTATGAAAGCTAAACACATCTTAGAATGAGCATGATTAGAGGTGTGGAATAGATCCCTCCAGAAACAGAATTATTGGACAAGGACACTTCAGCCTTGAGAAGAGGCAACAAGGCAATACAAGAAAGGTCCATGAGATAATGAAAAGGGGAGAGAAAATAAATCTGGAATGATTCCATTCATTGACACTGGATGATGTATTCAAAAAAGTATTAAAAGTATTAATGCATGAGAGATTCATTCATTTCTATTAACCATGATGGGCCTTCCTGGGAAGCTTCTACGCTGATTACTAGACACTGCGTTATGTGCCAAGGGAAGGACCAACTGCAAAAAAACTCCCTAAATGCCCATTAATGGCCATTCTTCAAGGCAGGATAAAGGCTGCAGGGACCTTTAGTTTCATCCAGTAGAATAGTTCTTATTTTGCAGTGCAAACCAGCTATAGCCAGAGAACATCTTTACACCGGAAAATGACAGCTGCATGGGTGCCAGCCATAACAAACACAAAACTCAAACATGGTGTGAGGGATTCAGAGCAGCTGAGATGCCACCGTGCAGAGTGGAAGCAGGAGGCTACCCTGGAGCAGCAGGGAGAGGAGAGTGTCCTGCAGCAGTGGAAAAAGATGCTGCAAAGAGATAGGAACAACCATGCCTGCAGGGCAAAGTGTCACGGGCTGAGCTGGCAGGAAAACCCGAGGCTAGACAAGGAGTGGACATTGAAACAGGTGGGCATGGGCATGTAGTCACCACCACAAAGGGTTTTCATGAATACATTTCAGTAATGGTTTCAGCTGAGCTGATCCTGTCTCTGGGCAAAGGTGCAGATGAGCTACCCTCACAAGGGCCCTTCCAGAATTTTTCTCCACAGCTCTCAAGACAAAGCATGACCTTGACTCTCTTTGGACAGATCCAATCTGTGGAAATTACATGGTATGTCTTTCCCTTCTCTCCCTATAGCCCAGCTGCATGCACACACTCATCTTTCATGCACCTTAGCACCTTTAGTTTCTTTCCCCTGGATTCTACCATCATTTACTGTACATGCCAGGTCATTTTCAGTGCTGTTAGTTCAGCCTCCCTCACTGGGAGGATGCAGACAAACTGTGTTGAGCAGGCCCTCCTTTGCAGGAGGAAGCAATGATCCAGTTTGCAAGCTTCAGCATCACTCCTAGGAACTGCCAAGGAGAAAATTTCCCCTCGTTGCCTACCCTGCATATACTGACATGATGACCTACTTCTGGCAGGAATGTAGGGCTTGAAAGTCCTCTCAGGACCTGCATGCCAGGCAGCTTGGTAGCATTGACACAATAAGAAGGGTTGCACGGGGTCTTCTGGAGATGGCTTGGAGCTGAAAATGACTGCTCAGGGTTATCCAGCAGACCCAGGGCTGAATGAGAAAAAGCGCTCAGGCTTCCAGCAGCCACAGTAAAACACCCAACACTGATATTGTTTGAATCACCAGACTTGAAGTAACTCCACCACATGCTTATTGTGCAGTGTAAGATTGATTCATCTTGCACTAGATATACTCAAAATCTTGATTCCCTCTGATTTGTGTCTCAAGAATCACCCATGTGCCCCAAGCTTCCTGCAGATCTTTGTATAGTGTGCTGTCACCCAGCTGTATTTGCTAGTTTGCTGCTTAATTCCTTTTCCCAGCTGCATAGGTACTGAATGTGTATAGGAAAGGATGTAAAGATATGTTCTTCTATTTTCCCATTAAAAACAAGAACAAAAAAAAGCTTTCCCAGAACCACTGATGAGGGGGAACACAGCCACCACTTGGCACAGCATCAATCTATTTGCTGGAAATGTTTACAGTTTGAGCCTCAGCCAGCCCTAATCATATTTACTGTATAGGCCAGAGTTCAGTCTTTGATTAGTGATGGACTGTGAGAAGGGATGGCAAGGAGGGAAGGGAAAGGAAGGGGCTTGGCCCTCCCACGCAAAAGTCTTTAGAAGACCCCATTCAACACAGGATTAACACTCGTAACACCCGGGAAGTTAATGCTCATTGGAGATATGCAAAGAAAAAATAAGGAAAGGGTTTAATAAGATCCAGGAGAACAGAATCACCATTGCTACCCGAAATCACCATGTTAGCATGGTGATTTCCATGGTGATTTTCTCGGCCACAAACTGAGAGGGAGCCCTGCCCATGCACAGATCTGAACTGATAGCTGAGGCTGCAGTGCTCAAACCCAGAGAAAATTATGCTACTGTGGAGGTTTCTTGTCCCTCCAAACCAGCAGTGTCCCCAAATGTGGCTCCGGACCTTGGAAATCCCCTTGCAGAGGGGGAGAAAGGAAGACAGGGCATGTCCTTCAACCTTCTCTGCTTCGGAAACCTTCAAAAATACATTCTGTTTGATCATACACTGCTTTCTTTGGCAACAGAGGCTGTGTTGAGCTGGACAAAAATATCCCAGCTGCCTGGAAGGAGGGATGATTGCGGCACAAGAGGGATGTCTTCTCCTTGTTGGCAGGCTGTCCTCTCGCTTGCCACCAAAAGGAGCAGCTGACTGCTCTCACACCAGCAGCTCCAAGCAGTGATGCAACGTTTTTTGAAGTCAGACATCTACTGGGGCCCAAAGATAGCACTGAAGAGAAGAGCTCGGCAGGACCTGGACTCAGCCCAACTGCTCTAAAGAAGGATCCCCCAAAGGACCTGGCAGCTCTCCTGGGCCATAGTGCTAGGGGGAAATCCCTCTGCTGCTGAGCCCTGCGGATGACCAGGTAGGGTCAGGTAACCATCCAGGGCAGGTGCAGTGGGTTAAACACCGGGGATCCAGCAGCTCCTTGCAGCCAGCAGTTGTTGCTGGTCCCTGCTGTGTGCATGTTGAGGGCTGGAGGTGGTGGAACTGGTGGGCTCAGGACTACAGTCCTGGCTTAAAAGGCTGTGGTGGTTTTACTCGGGTGGGCAGCTGAGCTCCACCACAGCCACTCTCTCACTCCCCCTCCTCAAAGGGAAAGGGGGAGAAAATACAATGCAAAGGGCTCCACACAGCGGGTCTCCTGCAAGCTATGTTTGAGATACCTGAGCTGACTGCAAGACTTCTTGCAGTCTGAACTGCAAAATACAGGATCGAGGGAAGGTGAGGCACAGTTGTGGCTCTGTTCAGGTATTTCAGCACAGGGCTTCTGGGCAACTTCCAGAACTGCAGAAACCCTTACTGGCTCTGGCTCTGTGCTGAATACCCTGCCAGAAAAGCATCGTGCAGTAGCTGTGACTAAAAACCTCCCAGCCTCTCCCAGGGTCTGTAATACAGCTGTGTTTCTGTATTTAGTGTTCATTATCATGTTGATCATACAGTTTTCCAAAACACTGATAGGTTTCTGTGAATTTGCACCCACAATGTAAATTCTGGGAAGCAGTGAAAGCCATGCTGGTGTCTGCGAAATCCTGAGATATATGCAAAGAAAATCCTCATTCAGTGGCTGCTAATAAAAGTCAGCTATCTGCTGGAGCATCACAGTCTCTAGCTCTATTATCCATCCTAAACCTGGCCCACTTTAACTTCACCACCTTATGAGCAGCTGGGTGACCTCAACACAGAGCCTGGAAGGAATTACAGAGGCACACGGTGCCTTTCCAGCAGGGTCTTACACAGGAAACAGAGCAGTTAAACCTGCACAAAGTGCTTTTAAGTCTGTACAACTGCAATTTGTTCAGAGGCCAAACCACCTGGACTGTTTCAGCACAAAACCAGTGTTTTTAATTGAAATAATCACAAAAGCCCTGGATAAACTGGAGTTGTGTAAACCAATTTCCTGTGCTGCCACGAGTGACACACAGGAGATCCTTGGTCACTGGTGCTCCATCCTGCAGAAATGAATGAGCTCTTGTATGGGCAAACATTGACATATTTAATGCCTGACTAGGTACATCAGGTAAATAATACAATGAAGGGATTCAGAAAATGCAGAAAAGGACAGGGAGTTCTGTCACAAAGACAGCAAACTCTCTGCTTTTAATGTGTGGGGTGGAAAATCAAACAGTCTGAGAGAAATCTGCAAACACTGCAGAGCCCTGTATCTCATTTTCCCATATTAAGTGAAGCTGGTGGACAGACGTGACTCACAGGCAACTGAGATGTGAATGTAGGCCAACATGACCTGCATACAATTTGGTGAAAGACAAACTAAAGCAGCATCATGGACAGCAAACCTCCACCGGCAGACTGACATATCTGAGGGCTGTAAATAACAGCTGGGATGCAATGAGTTTCCCCTGATTGGAAGGAATCTTGAGGCAAAACTGAGAAACTTGCTACCCCAGTGAGAGCAGCATTGCCTGCTCCCAAATCTTAGCGGTGCGTGCTGCGGCTGTCAGACAAGCGCTGCTCCTTAGAGGTCTCCTTACAGGCACAGTTCCCACTTTCTCATGCTCCTCTTCTGCAGCACTGCTCCAGCAGGAATGGCCAGCAGGAGAGGCACTGCATGAGAGACCATTCGATTGCCAGAAAGCACCTACAGACAGCAAAATTCAAAGAACCAGGGGAAAACACCAGTGTGGAAAGAAAGGCTTGTTACACATAGCAGCATCACCTGTATTAGAAGAGCAGCTTTCCTTTTCCCCGGTGTCACCAGCAGAGAAAAAATGTCCCCGGCCCATAGGTATGAGCTGCCCATCTCTTGCTAGAGGTGACAGTGGGAGGCTCAGGCACCTGCACTCTTATGGGAAACTTTTACCAAGTGTCTAAAATGAGGTTAAATAAATCCAAGTGCTTGCTGGAGGCAGAAGCAGCCATAGCCTGCCCTGCACGAACATTTCCTTCTCAGGAAGAAAAAGAAGAGTTGTGCGAATTAATCAACACAGAAGGTTTCCAGGTTGTCTGGCCCCATCTGGGTCAAGGTGCATGTGTGCCACAGGTATTTCCCACTTGTCTTTGTCTTGCAAGGCTTAGATAGGCCAAAATTCTTTACTGAAAGGGTTGTTAGGCATTGGAACAGGCTGCCCAGGGAAGTGGTGGAGTCACCATCCCTGGAAGTCTTCAAAAGACGTTTAGATGTAGAGCTTAGGGATATGGTTTAGTGGGGACTGCTAGCGTTAGGTCAGAGGTTGGACTCGATGATCTTGAGGTCTCTTCCAACCTAGAAATTCTGTGTGATTCTGTGTGAAATTCTCTGATACCATTTTCCAAAGGTTGAACATTTTTCAGGTTCTGATCTCACTGACATATTTTGTATTCTGTAGGTTGAAAGAGTTCCACTCTGATAAGGTCGAATATGTTGATTCACCTTTATCAGTCTGCTGTAATTTCTCTGCATTACAGAGCAGGGCACTGGGCTGCACCACAACAGCAATAGCAGGGTCTTCTGGTTCATGCTAAAATGTTGTGTCTCCCAGTGTCTGTGCTGGGGGGAAGGCTGCACCTGGTCAGCTGGGTTAACACTGTCTCTTAAAAAGCAGAGCTGTCAGATTTATGCCATGATTTTAAGAAGATACCACCACTGGTATCTCAGTAACAGCACTGAGGAAATGAAAGCGGAGCTATGAGATGAGATAGTAATGAGGTTACGTTGCTAACTGCTATCACTTCTCAAATTAAATCACTGTGACATCACCGAGCCAGTGGAAATTCAGTCTGGCAAGTGAGAGATACTATCAGGTGGCTCTGCTGTCCAAAGGCACTGGGATAAGAATCAAGCAGATTTCATAATTGAAATCTGTGTTATTGAGGCTGAGTGAAGTCAGAATCTTTTTGCTGGTCATGCATTTGCAATTATTTTTTCTGCCCATCAGGATGGATGTCTGATGATTAAAAATATGCTGTTTTCTGGACTCTCGTTTCTACAGCCCCGAGCCAGGAATGCAGTGCCCTGCAGCTGAAGCAGAGATGAATGCCTATCAACTGCTCTAAGGATCATCAAAGCCATGATGCTCCAGTTTTACGCTGCCCATCCTCTGCTGGTCACAGAAGTCACAGACAATTTGGTCAAAAGGGACTTGTAGAGGCTGTCTAGTCACTGAGGCAGGATTTTTAAAATCGATCAGCTTTGAGAGGAATTGACTCCCTTTCTCTGCAAGAACCTGCCCCAGTGGTACGGCCAAGAGACGCAGCCGAGGTGCCGAGAGGAGGAGGAGGAGGCAGCAGGCACGGGCTGCCCAGGTCTGTAAGAACCAGGGACACTGGCAGCCACGCTGCCTCACCTCCTCCCACAGCTGGAGATTAGGATTATTCTGCAAATCCTGAAACCTGCCCAGCACAGCCCACCACCAGCTAATAGACTTCAGCTTCTTGAGGGATACCTGCGGATCAAGGGCTGATACGTGACCTAGAGAGCTCCTCAGCTCCCCAGTGGGTCAGATGCACAGGGTGAAATATAAGATGAAGGGTTCCCTGTGTCGGATGTGGATTCAAGGGTGAGATTTACTTTGAGGTTTTCTTGCCTGACCTTACTGAGCAGCTCAGCTCACCTTACAGCAGAGATACTCTGCAGCTCCATGGACTGCATTGACTCACCCAGCACCACTGGGATGCTGAACGCAGAGCTGCGTCTAGGGGAACTTCACTGGATTTTTAGAATTTTTCCTCAGCACTTTGAAAATCTGCATTTCCTTTTATGGTGCTCCTGTGTCGTATACTTAAAATGTTCCATTCATTTTAGCTTCAACCATGACGTACTTCATTCTCAAGGCTGGGATTGATGTATGAAATCTGTTTACTGGAGCTAAAAGCTGCTCTGTCTGGCAATGTGCAAACATACGGATATAGAGGTGTAAACAGAGGACTTTGTGGCTTAAAACTAGATCAGAAGATGAGCCCACGTCCAGTTCCAAAGAAAAACCAAACTTCTTCCCAGTGAACATGTAACCCTTCTCAAGATCACTCCATTCATGATTTACTACAATGTTCCCTGAAACTAAACAGGACCTCAAAACCATGAAATCCCTTGACACATAAACAGAAGAGTTATATGGCTGTTACGAAAAATAATAAAATGAAAGATGTCCCACATGTCTCACTGGTATGCTTTAGAGTATCCCAGAACTGCCCCAGTTTCAGAGGTTGTTTATGGCCCCCTTTGAGTTCAGCTGGGGCCTGTTTTTGTGTCCTGCAGAGCAGATGAAGTTGTACCAGCAAGAAAGGGGTGCTGCTGTAGAGTCTTCACCCTTTCCTGGAAGAAATCCTCTGTGAAATTTGTTGGTACAAAACCAGCTGAATCCACTGCAATGGTTGTGCGTGGTTAGCTGTTTCTGTAGGAAATTTGCTGACCCAATTAAAATGTGAGACTGGAAAAAACACAGATGTTGACCAGAATAAGAAGCAAGTGAGGCAGCAATTGGACATGATTTATTTTCACATCCCTTTATAGCATTATCAGAGCTACTGTACTTACCTGGCATTGGAGGTGCTGGTGTGAAGATGACAGTTTACACCTTCTGCTGGCAGGAGAGAATTTTGTGAATAATATATATTCACAAATATGTAAGTACAGGGCTGAGCAAATGCAGATAAGAGAAAGGGATCGACAGGTGGAAAGCACTTGTAGAAAAAATGGAATGTACATTATTACTTTTGGCGCCATTAATGGAAAGTCAAACAGAGAAAAGCAAACAGCGAACGCAGGGAAGACGCGTGGTCCTGTCAATTATTAAATGAAGCCAGCAAACCGCCGTGACTCACAGCCAGCTGGAGAACAAGTGGGCATAGGGGAGCTGCATGTTTTGCTAATGCAAGCCTCAGGGTAGCAAGGTACCTGGCCCAGATACTCCGGAAAGTGAGTGAGATGATTTTTGAATAAATACAAACATGGAATAAATACGAATGAATATTACTACAAATCCCAGTACTCAGCACACAGACCTTTCGGAACTGCCGTGCATTAGCTGCACTCTGTTCGTGAGTGAAAAGCCATCTCCAGGAGGGCTGGGAAGTCCCATTTAACACAGGACAGACAAATTGCTGTATCACGCCTGTCCTTGGAAGGAGAGGCATGCGCTGCTTTGGGCTCAGAGCCCCAGTGTCAGTCAGCACGGCTTGGTTGAAACAAATGAGGTGCTCTTAGTTTAGCCCAGTTGTGGATTTTCCCTGTGTGGTGAAAGGTTCAAAACAGCCACCAGATTTGTTGACAGCTGACAAGCATCAAATGCATTCACCTCAAAGCAGCCCAGGGAATTATTCTGCACCTACAGGAACTGCTCTGCACCATCCACAAGCTGCTTACAGCAGCATTTGCTCTTCCCCACAGCATCCCCAGCCTGACTCACTCACTGCAATCAGCAAAACACCCAAACACACATTAAAGTGCTTGTTCTAGCGGCCACACAACAACTTGCATGGGATGTTTGCACAGTGTAACACTGCTGAGAGTTCAGGTTTCTGTCGTTAGGTCCCCAGCTTCCAACCTCTTGCTGGCAGATCAAAGCAGCTTGCCAATTTCAGCAGGAACGTGGGAACACCCTGTCTACAGCTCATAGTTTTGTCTGGGTGATGCCAGTCAGCCCTTTGGGAACACTGATTGTGAAGGCTTGACCTTCTTTTGACACCCAAATCCTGGCCATCAGAGCTGAAACTAACCAGACCATTGTGCAGTATCGTGGCCCTGCTGCATGCTGTGCTGGAACTGCTGGCTCCAAGAGGAGAGAAGCTGCATGTGAGTAACGGGATGCACCAAAGCAAAAAAAGGAAAGGTAGAACTTGGCTGATGCTCATGGCCACCGTCCCAGAGCTGAAGGCTCTATCTCCTGGTAATTCTCGCACTAGCAGACGTACAAGCAGCAGTTGGAGTTAAAACTTCATTACTGTGAAGAAGTGAATCACGTTATTTGTATAGCAAAAGCTGAGGAGTCTCGTGTGATCACACAACCCTGGGAACTGAGAGTTTAATACAATCGAAGGATGTGGGGATGTTTGTAATTAAAAGCACAAGTCTGGTAACACTGTATTTCTTCAGGGACCAAAGGTGCCATTAGCAGCGAGTGCCTTGACCAGAGCCTGCTCTCAGCAGTCCCCTCTCCCCGCCTGCAGAGCAGGGACAGCTTCAACGCATGTCCGCCCCAGCTCTGCCCTCTTGCAGAGCTGCTGAGAAGTGGAGCCTCCCGAAATAGGAGGTGGAATACAGTGAATTGCCATAATCCATCCCTCCATGGGAAGGAAAAGAGCTGTACTGCAGACGGGGTGACTGGTTTCTCCTGGGGAGCGACACAACGTGAGTGACTTTTCTCCGAGACAGGGAATTGCCTGAGAGCAACCTACCTGGAGAGGAAAGGGAGGGGGAGACTGACCTGGGCACGTTGTCTCTCCAGGGCTAGGCATGCTGCTGGCTCCTTCTCTGACAGAGGAGGATGAGGATCCTCCTGCGGATCTGCTTGGTTTTCCAGCTGTACACGAGGGGGTTCAGGACCGGCGGCACCAGGAGATAGGCATCGGCCATGAGTGCGTGAGTGAGAGGGGGCAGGTGCTTCCCAAACCTGTGCATGACAGACAGGCCAAGGAGTGGGATGTAGAAGATCAGGATGGCGCAGAGGTGGGAGATGCACGTGCTAAAGGCTTTGGCTCGTGCTTCCTGGGAGATGATGCTCAAGATGGCCCTGATGATCATCGTGTAAGACAGGAGGATAGTCAGGGAGTCCAGGCCCTTGGTGAGCATCACCATGGTCAGCCCGTACACGCTGTTGACCCTGACATCCCCACAAACCAGCCTCAGCAGGTCCTGGTGCAGGCAGAAGGAGTGAGACAGGACACGGGACCTGCAAAAAGGCATCTTCTTTATGAGGACAGCAACAGGGAGCACCACACAGATGCCCCGCATGAAGATCGCTGCTCCTGCCTTCATTATCAGGGTGCTGGTCAGGACAGAGGCATAGCGCAAAGGGTAGCAAATAGCAATGAAGCGGTCGAAGGCCATGGCCACCAGGACCCCAGACTCGATTTCAGAGAAGGAGTGGATGAAGTACATCTGGACAATGCATGCCTCAAAGCGGAAGGAGGTGGACTTAAAACAGAAAACAGCCAACATGGTGGGCAGGGTGGTGAGAGATAAGCCCAGGTCTGCCATGGCCAGCATGGAGAGGAAATAGTACATGGGTGTGTGGAGGCTGTGGTCGGTCTTTATCATCCAGAGCAAGGTGCAGTTCCCCAGGAGCATGAGGAGATACAGACAGCAGAGAGGCAATGCCATCCAGTAGCTGCTCATCGGCAGACCAGGAATCCCAGTGAGGATGAAGGTCAGGGGACTGGGCCCAGTCCTATTGGAAGCTGACATCTCCTGCTCCGAGGGTCCACGGGTCTGAAATAACAGATCATCCTGGAATGACAGCCCTGCTATGGGACAGCCCACACTCCCCAGCTATAACAGTGTAGTGGAGACGGGCCCCCAAAAGCCAAGAAACATCTGCACAGTTGCCCTTGTGCGTATCCATCACGTCAACCAGAGCCACAGTGGGCCAGCCACAGGACTGCTGTCTGGGCTGTGCACAGCAGCAAGTGAGGAGAGAGCAGCGTAGCATTTACTGCGTGTCATACCCCACACACCACCATCACCCCAGTTGTGGCCCCCACCCTTTAAGTACCTCAGGTTTTGGGAGGTGCTCAGACCTTTGAGAAGTGCCCAGATGCTGCCCAACAGCACAGGCAGGGTGAGAGCTGGGTGTTGGGGGCAGCTGGGGCAGGGCTCTGCAGCCAATGTTTGTGCTGGTCCGAAGGCAGCCAGGCCACCAGAGATAACATCTCACTCTGAGATGAGAAGTAGCCCCATTATAATTGACTCTGTATTGATTTCTTCCCTTTTTGTTTAAGCACGGCAAAATGTATGATGTTTTAGGGAGCTTTATCAGCTAAACCTGCAGGTCAATTAACCAAACTAACCCTGATGGAAGGAAAATGAATTTGTGCTTTACAGCTGACAAAAAGGTTAAATGGAAAGGAAGAGATTCGGGGGCTCAGCTTTGACCGAGAACCCTAAGTGGTGTTTCATCTACCTGAGGCCATTACGAAACCCAACGGCAAACAGTGCAAAACCAGACAGCAAACACTGTGTTCCCATTTAGCACTCCAGGCAGCCTGCCTTCTGGGGCAGCGTCACAGCCCGGGGGCACGGATGATGCTCAGCAGCATGAAGCAAGGCCAGGTGGGGGAAATTTCCAGAGAAAAATTCCAAGCAGGCTTCTCAGCAAATGCAGTTAAATTTAGTGCATCTTAAAAGCACCAGCTGAGCAGCCAGCGGTCATAGCAGCACAGCCTCATCCATGCACCTCTATTCAGCTGAAAATAAATACATTTTGTGTAACCGAGGAGCTGATGATTAATACTTATTCCAGAATTTGTCTGCACACACACCAGCACACTCTGAGACTTCATCTACTATTAGAAAAAAAAAAAAAAAAAAATCAAGATTTCACATGGACAAAGGGTCAGGCCTGAAGGATAGCAGCAGTGCCTGCAAACAGCTCTGCACACCACAGTGCTGGTGGCGTCCAGCAGCACAAGGGCAGCCCCAGAGGAGCTGCTCAACCACCCACTTCCCTGGCTAAGGGGAAGACATGGGGACAGATGTCAGTGCTGGCTGCCCACAGAAGGAAGGAAAAAAGCTGACAGAAACCAAACTGAGCAGTGCGGGAGAGGGAGAACTGGGGGGGTGAGGGCAGCTGAGGGCATAAAGGGCCTAAAGACATGGAGTTGAAGCCCCTTCTTGGCCCCTGGTGGGAGCAAAGTCATTGTGGAAATAAACTTACCTGTCCTAGTCACATAACACCTGAGAAAATTAGGGAAATTTATAGCTATTCACCAAAGCCGATTTTTACAGTGGGTTTTCAGACCAAGCCCATCTGAATACATGGTGAAAAAAAACAAAGCAAACAAAAACAAAACAAAACAAACAAACAAACAAAAAAAAAAATTAATGCTTAGTAAAACAATTGCTTAGCAGGTAAAGCAAAGTCTTTGCACTTCTCTAATATGCTGGCTTGTTTCTTCCAGCAGAGACTTGTATAACTTCTTGCTTTGGCTCGAGCCCTCAAACCCACTGCCCTGCATGGGAAGAATGCCTCTGTCCCACTCCCCTGCAGGCTGCCCACCCGCACTTACCCCAGGCATGGCAGAGGACATGGGGTGGGCACCAGGAGCAGACACAGCAGCTGCAGGCAGGCACTTAGGCAGGTGAGGAGTACTTAGCCCAGCTGGAGCAAACCCCATGGGTCCCACCACGCACTCCCAGCTGGTTTCCTTGCCTTCAGGGGCTGTCAGCACCACTATCTAGGCAAAACAATGGACAAATCACCCCTTGAAGAGCAAGGAAGGGCACCAGGTCCAGAGGGTGACACTTGGTGTGGATCAGAACAGGGGTTCTGAATTGGGAAAAGTATCACACTTCATATAAGAAAAGGAAGTGTAAAAAAGGCAGTTTGAAGGCAAAATTGTCTTCAGGTGTGTACATGCATGAGCAGTTTTCCAGGGGTATTTGTCCACTGAAAACTTTCTGAAATATTCCTCCCTATAGAATAGCTTCGGTCCCTCTTCTGTGAGCAGAAATTGCAGCAGCTGGGTTACCTTGAGAAAATCTGTGTCTTCAGGCACAGGGAGGGGTAGCAAAAAGCAGAGCTTTCTGAGGCTCATCTTCTGGTTGTGATACAGATGGAAGCTAGGGATGATAGAAAAATGGGAGTCAAGGTGCTGTGAAAGGGACGGGAATGGACGCCCCCTCTGTCCGTAGATGTCCTGGGAGGTGGCACAGGGCCATCTACCAGCACGTTGAGGAACAAATAAAATGTTCCCCTAAATTTTCATCCTGGTGCATTCTGCAAAGTGACCAGTGCCCCTATTAGCAAAAATCACTTCAAGCACATTCTGTACATTTGGGATGCCCTACTGGGCCCACATGAGTGTCTTCATGTCCTTTGAGCAATCCCAGAGCAGGGGCGATGAGACCTCCTGCTGCCCTGGCTGACTCAAACACCTGCCCATCATTTGCCACAGGAGGCAGCGATGTCCCAGTGCCCCAGCAGGAGCAGGAGCTCAGCTCATGATGGAGAGCAAGGCACAGCTGTGTCCGTGGGACCCTTGGGGACATTGCCTGGTGGAAGCCCACAGTGGCCCATGCACATCTGTAAGCATATCAGTCCTCAGCCGTCCCATACATCACTCCCCCACGACGGCCCCCTGCACCACACCAGGTGAAACCTGCACGTGAGAAGATAAAGGCACATTTAATTCTGGCTGGGGCTGACCCCTCCAGCTGCTGCCAGCAGCCTGGGGTTGATCAGCAAACCAACGGCAGCAAATGGCCCAGGGATGTCACCCCCTGCCATGCGCCTTGTCGACGCAGCCCCTCTGCCCTCCAATTGACCACAGTTTGTTAGCTGTTCCCTCCGTTAAGGAAACCAAACAGGAGGCCTGATTTCCCCTGGCTGCTGACTCTCGTGAAGCCTTTAGAAATGCAGTGGCTCAGCCCCATCTCCTCCAGCCCAGTCTGGACAGATCTGGCCGATGGTTCAAAAGTTAAGGGAAGGGAGGAGGGCTGGGCAGGCACATGCATAATCAAACAAGTGCAGCCACTTAAAGAAAGTCCTCATCACTCACACTGGCACAGCCAGTGTGGAAAGCAGTCATTTTTAACAGTCATTTACAACACTCCCACCTGAATATTTGGGGCTTGAGCATCAGTTTTGTTCCACTCTGGTAAATGATGGAGCTGTTCAATGGTCAGCAGCACACACGTTCCCTCCGGCCAGATCATGATTTTGCCAATTAGCTGCTGTAACTGATGGTTCCCTTCAATCCCTTTCTGCCTCAGTGTTGACAATTAAACAAATCCTTTTATTTATCTTCATTGTAGAGAGACTCAAATATCAGGATCATGAAATACCCAGAACAGAGAAAGCACATGAAAAGTATCACAAAGCACGAAGTTTTTCCTAACCTATTCCCCATTTCGAGGGGATTTTTTTTTTTTTTTCACGGTTTTAAATATTTGGTTCACAATTGTTTTCTTTGGAGACAGGTGTACCCGCACACCCTGCCACCCTGATGCTTTGCTGAGGAAGGACAGCCTGCTACTGCTGGCAGAGGAGTGACAAGCAAAACCAGGCACCAGCTTCAGGTCTCAAGCGACACCCCAGCACGAACATCTCCTTGATGAAGCCTGCCTTTAACAGCCCTGCTGCTTCATGTCAGCAGGGTGTGTGGCGTTTCGTCCTTTCCTGGCCGGCAGCATTGCCATGCGCTGGGTTAACAGTTGCAGGACTGTGCTTTTGGGAGGATTATTCCCAGACTCAGAGAAAACAATCCTCTAAAAAGACGGAGAGATCAGATAATCCTCATATGTAGGGCATTATTTATGGCTGCCAATTTTACAGTAGCCTATCCAAGATGTCGGTGAGGGCAGAGATGTGCTTCATAGCAATAAAATATTTTTACATCTTCTTTATCCCAATCTAATGGCTGGTTTCTAGCAGATGGAGCCAGACTGGAGCTAACCCTGGGCAACCCTCCAAGGCAGAGAACATCAGGCTTACACCTCACGCTGTTCTACAGGGCTCAGAGCTGAGCTTCACCGATGTGCACGGAGCTGCCACAAATTGGAGGTGTCTGACCCGCTGTGCAGAGCCCAGATCTCCAAATTGAACAAGCCTGTTGGCTCCTTGCCAGCTGGGCCCAAACCCAAAAGTGCCGGTACGCAGCCAAGTTTCTGTAACAGGCACGTGGTGTGGCAGGAGGAGAGCCCGGGTGGGAGGAAGCACGATCTTTCTCTTAGGAACATCTTCTTGCAGAACTACGCGCTGAAGTGGCAGCCTGTATTTTGCCCTGGATGAAGCACCCAGGCAAGGACAGCACCCACAGAGAGGGGCCAGCACCTCTCAGGGAGACTGCAGCCTGTCCAAAAACATGCCAGCCATCCTGAATCTCCTGATGGCTTTAGCACAGAGCTCATTATTTCACACATCGGCACATGAAGAACAGCGTCGGTGTGATTCAGCTCCACCACAAAGCTCCTCACCCAACCCCAAGCTTCCACCTACCTACCACATGCTGCAGCAGAGCCCAGAAGACCCCGAGGCTCTTTCCCCACTCTGATACCTGCATATTTCTGTGCCCCAAGAACAGCAAAGCAGCACCAGCTCAAGGGTGGCAGACCACAATATGAGGCATGAACTCATGCTTCCAAAAATAAAATGTTCCCAGCCCTTCTCCAATTGCACAGAGCACACCTCAAAACTTCTCTGTGCAATGCAGTCTTCACAGAAAGAAGCTAAAGGGGAATGAATGTGACCACAAGGAGACAAATCCTGCCTTCAAAGCCCTGAAGATCTTGCTTGTGTTTCAGGAGGCAACATTGCCCCTCAGAAACCTACAGAAAGCAGCCATGCACGGCATGGCACTGCACCCTGAGACACCAGGGCTGGCTGCTGGGCTGCTGGCAGCCAGGCCACGAGCTCTGGAGATCCTGGAATGAGCCCAAGAGGTCTGGGGACAGAGGAAGTAACATCTTCATCTTCCCCATCCTCATCTACAGGCAACCGAGCTGCGCATAGCTCCCTGCCTTTGCTAGATCAAGGCTTACTAAAACAGAAAGGAAAGCCCTGCTTCCTGCAGCTGTGCTGCAGCTGGAGGCTCAGAGGGATGCTGGGGACATTGCCTCCTTACAGCCCGGCAGCGTGACGTGGGGCTGGGGCCCGACAAGCCCCGCTCTGGGGTGTACGCATGTGGGAAAGCCCGGGATGTTTGCAGTGGGTTTGCTGGGTGGGTGCCATCCCATGGGGGGTGAGCAGCCTGAAGTCAGGACTGCTGCTTTTGATCCAGCAGGAGTTTATAAAAGCTACAGATCTTATAAAAGCTACAGATCTTTACATAGTTTTCTCCTGTGATGCCAGGAAGAAATCCTGCTGCCAACGGGGAAATCAACAGCTGGGGCAATGCAAAGGAGGTGGCTTCTCTGCTGGCCCATGCAGCTGGCCCTGGGGGAGCCCTGCAGTGCTCAGCCCTGGGCTCCATGCAGCTCACTCATTTGTACAAAGACACACATTATGCATGTATTTTTATAGGTGTGTTATAGCACATTTAGACAGATACAGTAAGAAAATAGACAATAAGCAAAATCCCCGAAAGATCCCCAAGAAAGAGCACTAGCCCAAAGAGCCAGCCAACGCATGCATAATCAGAAACTTTAAGAAACTTTTTTATTTTTTTAGATTCTCTGATAGGTTTCACACAGAGGTGGTGGGTGGCACGGAGCTCCCTTTGTCCGTGGTTGTGGGGATCCTGCAGAAGCACGGTGCAGTGCAGACCGGGGCTGTGCACTCAGGCTTCCTCCTGAGGCCAGCTGCACAAATTCCAATGCTCTGGCTGACTGTCAGGGCTGTGGTGTGGTTGTGTCTGCCAAGCACAGGGGGAATTGACCACTGGAGCAACCTCATGCCAAGGCTGTCCACCCAGGGCCCCCCCATGTCCCCCAGACCCTTGGCATCCTGATGGTGACACCGGCACGGCATCCCTGGGGACAGTGCCAGCTCACATGGGGCCACCAGGGAAACACGGAGCCCTCTCCCCCGGCTCTTATCTGTCCTGTAGAGTGACCACTGTCTGGGGCAGAGGACGGGGGTGCTCGGTGGTCTGGTCCCATCCATGTCTGGGCATCCATCTGTAATGCGCAGAGGAAGCAACCAGGAGCAGCCGCCTTCCCTGGTTCCTCCTCCTGCTCTTCTCTGCATGGCTCTGCTCACTGGGCTGCTCCGCTGCTGGTGTGGCCTGGCACAGTCCCTTCAGTGCCTGTCACCACCCCACTGACACGGCCACTGCATTGCCAGGGCTCAGATAAGCAGGGAAAAGGGGTGAGGAACTATGGGGAGCTGCCAGTGTCCCACAGGACTGTGCTTGGCAATGTCTTACCAGTTCTGTAAAGCACTGACCTTTCCCTGGCGGAGAGGTGGAGCAGGGTGAGGGCAGGAGCATCCCGCAGTCCTGCGGTGTCCCTGTCTGGCTACAAGGCAGAGGAGAACCAAGGGAGGAAGGAGCAGCCACCGTCCACCACCAAGGTCTGCTGCTCCCTCCCTTCTCAAACCCAGCCCTCGTTTACCCACCTTCCCGACTGCCAGCTTGGGCCAGCATCGCCCTTTTTATAACCGTCCCAGGCTGCGTGTCACCAGTCCTGCCCACAGTGACACGGCTGTGACAGGAGCTGGTGGCCGCCCGCTGAGACATGGCTACCACAAACCGGGGCTGGTGCCTCACCGCAACATGGCTGCTGCCTTCCACCTTCCTCCGTGAGAGCTACTGAAGGATGAATAGACAAACCCCTGCATCCATGAGTGCCTGGTGGTGCTGAGCACATCTCAGCATGAACATCAGGACCCAGCCACCTTCTCACATCTCTACCTCAACCCCAGATAGATGGGGACAAGAGGGAATAGCATAGCAGTGGGAGGGGTTCATGCTCCCAGGCTCTGTACACATCTTTATGAGTGCTTGTTTAACAAGGTGGCTCAGAAGAGAGGAATTATGTCCTCCTCCTGCCCAGGAGGGCGTGGAAACCATCCTCCCATCACCAGGAACTCCTCTTACTGCTTTCCATGGTTTCCCAGGTTTAACATACTGGCATGATGGTGACAGTACCACACATCACGATAGCTGGCTGGGCCAGGCCCCAGCTGCCAAGGCCCTACTTGTCATCTAATTTACCAAGGTAGAACATCTCCTTCCCATCCTACCCTGGACTATTGCACATCGAACCCTAACTATGCCACTAGCTACCACAGAATTTCTTGTCCTACAGCTGTACAGTCTCTATCCCTTTTTAGAAGCACAAAAAATAATTATTGCTCATATTTCCAACCCTTTCTATCTGCTGTTTCATTCCTTCCAGTCCTCCCACCCACTGCTGCTACTGTGACCCCTTAGGGTCTGAGATGGTGACAGGGAGGCTCACACCAAACAAGGCCTTTGCACAGTGTCTGGTAAATCAGAGGAACTCCTTCCTGAAGGTTTCTGTAGATCCAAATTACTTAAATGAGTTCAAGCTGGACCTTGTGCCACTGATCTTGGCCATTTGAGCTGGGCAGCTCAGCCACTTCTCGCTCCCGGGACTCGAGGAGGTGAATATTTTGGTGGGGTGAGCACACTGCAGAGCTGTGCACATGAATAAAATCACCTGCAGCAGCAGAGTTATTCCAGCTTGGTGCGGTGCCCTGGGGGACAGGTAGGGGTGTCCTATAAAAGAGGCCAGCCTGAGTCATGTCCCATGTCTGCAGCACTGAGACTACCCAGGTGTAGGGGTTTTACCCACCACGGCTGCTATCTCACTTCCCCTCCTCAAATCAAAAAAGGGAGAAAATACAATGGAAAGGGCTCAAGTGTTGAGATAAGAACAGGGAGATCACTCACCAGTTATCATTGTGTGTAAATGACAACAGACTCAGCCCCCTCGCTACCAAAACCTTGCCATGTAAACCGAATACACCAAGACACCATCCCTGGGCAGCGCAGGTCTATCAGTGCCTTGAGAAGCTGTTGGGTTTTGGTGTCCAGGATTTCCTCCAGCACCAGCACATGACCGCTGTCTGCTCCTGAAATCTGTTTTTATCTGTGATTCCCTTGGCTGCCTGCAGCACTTTACTTGTCATTGTCAGGTTTTGTCCCAGACTTGCCCTGAAGTGTCTCTGAACAGCAGGAGCCTGAGCTCAGGCATTGAGCTGCTGCAGCTTAACAAGCCGGAGATGTCAGACGGGCACGGCCGTGCCTCAGGGGTTGTGTCACCTTACAGACATGATGTAGCTCAGCTCACAGCAAGCAAAGCTGAAGCTGAGCAGAAGTTCCTGGTGTTTTCTGGGGGTTAGAGCAGGCTCTCCAACATTTTCTGCAGCTCAGATGATGCATAATAGTATGAGAAGGGCTCTGACCACTTTGCTCATGAGGAAGGGCCTTCAGCGGAGAGGAAAGAAGCTATTCCCAGACAGCATTTTGTGAATATACTTTCTGTTTAAGATTTTCTTGTTGGTGGCATAACACACTTGTACTGTAGCTGTAGAGCATGGGGGTGGAGATGTCCAAATGCAGAAGCTGTACTACAAACAGAAAAATTGCAAAATTTAGACTAATCAGGAACATGCTCACTTTGGACTTGGCAAGGCAATTTTTTATCCTTACCTACATAGCCCCATGGAACTTAAATTTATGGTCCTTATCCTTTCCTGAGACTTCTGTTCTGTGTAAGATAACTTTTGCTTGCAATGGGACAAAGTTATTTATTGCCACTTCCTTCCTCCACAAACACCATCTGTTTGTGTCTGTGATAGACCATATCAGGAGCCCTTCAGGAGCGCAGATGTTTTCAGCAGTGGAAGCTGTTCACTGCCCAGCACAGTGGAGTATGAGTCTGTGAATAGTATTGCAAGTGGTAACAGCCTAAGTTTCTCAAGGGTTGCACTGGGATTTTGAAATACAGAGGTCGTTTTTCTTTCTTGCAAAAGTCAGTGCAAATATTTCCACTTTTATTCAGTGAGGTAGGGCCGCATCTGAGCCAACCAGGGTCTGAACACAGGAATTCAGAGCAAGATTGTGATGCTTCTCTGTGCTTCACCGGAGCCCAGAAATTCTTGTTGCCAGTTGCAATAGCATATTTGATAAATATCTTTCTTTGCTTCAAGGCTTAGGAGCTCAAGCCAATCTGCATGGAGCTCATGTCAGCGTTCAGGAACATCCGCTCCGGGGTTGCATTTTCCCTCCTGACAGGTTTCCCAGAGTTGGTACTTCTCACCTCTGCTCCATCTGTTTCACTGTGACTCTTGGCAACACCTCCTCATCCTTTATGCAACCTGACAGGACTGAAGCCCAATGCTATTTCCTGGCCATTTGTCCATGACTCTGACTCTGTGCTGGGCATATTCTGGTTTAAATACAGGGAAATCAGTTGCAGTTCTTGTTTCCCTCATACTTTCCTCATCCCCTCACCATTTCTCATGGAGATGCCTACGCTCTTGCTGATGGATGTAGGTGGCTTTGTGGCAAAACAGAGCCTCCTGCAGTACAAATCAGTTTTAACTATTTGAGGGGTGACAGTGGCAGGACTGGTGTTTCTGTCCTTGTTGTCTCAGAAGGGAAAGTTGCCTGAAAGTCCTGGATACTTAAGTATCCTGGGCTGGATACTTAAAACACTGCAAAGAGGCAAAGCAGCAAAAACTGGGAAGCAGCTTTATTTATTGATTGATTGATTGATTGATTTACTCTACATTAGCTTCAGCCCCTTACTGTATTCCCACTGTGATGTGCACTGGTGATGACAGAGCACTTCCCTGGGAGCTTGTCCTTACCCTGGGCCACAGACCCAGGCTGGGACACCAGGGGGAGGTGAATGTGCAGGATGCTCTGCAGGGGGGACAGGGAGTGATGGCAGCCAAGTCAGAGGTGCAGGGGAGTGGGGGGTGGCTAGAGGGGGATCCTCACTGGCAAGAGAAGCTGGGAGCTGGTGCATCATTAAGGTTGGACCTTAAAGATCATCTGGTCCAACCACCCCCCTACTACGAATGTCACCCACCAAACCATGTCCCTAAGCACCACGTCCAACCTTTCCTTGAACACCTCCAGAGAGGGATGAGGGAACTGTAACCTCTTCAGGGTTTCAGAGCACAGACTGCATTGTGTGATCTGCATACAAAATGTGTGCATTAGAGCACGTCTGTGATGTTTGGCTTTTGCTCAAAAGCAGGATTATTGCAGGAAGTCTGTATGAACTACCCCCTCGTTGCAGGGCAATGCAAAGGACTGTAACTGGTCCCACTGCCATCCTGCTGGTCATGGGGTGGACACCCTCCTCATCTGCCTTTCCTAACTCCTGATCCTCGAGTCTGTCTTGTGGTTGTCATCATGGAAGGAGAGGCTCAAGGTGTCCAGCACCTACATTACCAATATCTGCGTGGTCCTGGCCTTTTGTGTGCTACTGATTGGGCTGTCTGTGGTGCACAAGCCTGGGGAGGACCTGGCTCAGCTGGTCTCTGTCCCCATGTACATCCTGGTGCCCCATCATCTGTTGACCAAACAGATAAAGAGGAGATTCCTAATTTTAATGAATATTTCCAATGACAGAACTGCCCATTGAACTTCACCCAGCTGTTGATCTTTCTTGATTTAAGTTGGTAGCTTTGGGGATGAGGAATGTGCTTCTCTTTTTTCCTAAGCAGCATGCTGCCTTAGCCCTTGGCTGGCTCTCAGTCGCTATCATAACACAGATAATAATTTATGATTGGAAATTGTAGAGCAAATATACTTTGTGCAATAAGTGCTAGTACTGTAGTAAAAGGCTATGCAGACCATCAGGTGGATGGCTTTATGGCTATAGCCAGAGTCCTTCAGGAGGTAACATTTAGCTGGAACTTGTTCCCTTCCTTGCAGTACATCCCAGTGCATCTTAGAACAGCACCAGAACAGACAGATGTTACAAAACACTTTTGCCTAATACTGTTTTTTCATTGTGTCTCCTTTTTTTACCCACACAGCACAAACAATACTTGTAAATACCAGCTCAAGATAACTGTAGGGAGGTGTACTGGGTATAGGTGGTAAGGTTTCGGTAGAGGGGAGGTGGAAGGGGCTGCAGGCACGGCCCCTGTGAGGGGAATGTCAGGAACTTCCCTGTGCTGGACACAAGTGGGTCCAGCAAGACACTAACAGCCCCATCCTGCACCAAAGCTGAGCCCATTGGAGGAGTTTGTCACACCTCTGTGAAAACGTACTTAAGAAAGGGCAGAAAATGTCAGAGGCAGGTAGATGAGAACAAAAAGGGTGAGGAACAGCAAGGAGAACACCCAGGTGAGAGAAACAGGAGATGCTCCATGGTAGTAGAATGGGCTGTGGCCTGTGCAGGAGCCACAGCAGAGCAAGTGTGCCCTGAGGGGACTGCAAGCTGTGAGTAAAACCATGTCAGAGCAGGTGCTTCCCCGAGGAGCCACGGGCTGCAGGTAAGCCCATGGTGAAGCAGGTATTCCCCCAAAGGGACTGCAGCCTGCGGGTAAGCCCATGTTGGAGCAGGTACACTGCAGAAAGGATCAGCCCACCCTGGAGCAGAGGAAAAGAGTGAGAAAGAAGGAATAGCAGAGAGAAACCACCTTGTACTGACCCTGACCTGCACCACTCATTGCCTTGCTGAGGGGATTGAGTGCAAGCTGTGGTGATAACAAGGAGAGGAGAGAAGTCTGGCAAGGAGTGGGTGCCACTCTGATGTTTTCAAGGACTCGCCAGGTATAACTCTGGGATGTCTATTTTTGAGGGGGAATGGACAGCTCATAGTATGACATTGTGTATGTCAAATTAGGTCCGTGTTTTGCCAAAAGGTCTCTGTTTTAATGAATCTATACTGAATTTTACTGTCCAGTTATCACTTTGTCACTCAACGTTGCAAAGTTCTCCGATAATCCCTCACCACTGTTATTCTGCATATAGTGGTATCATAAAAAAAAGCTCTGTAACATTTCCATTCACATCCTTTCCTGAATCTCTGATCAGTATGTCCAACAGCACAAACCCCTGCTCAGTTCCCTGCTCGACTAAATTGACAACTTCCCACTAGCATGAAAGATTGCTGTTCATTCCTTCTTCTTGTCTGTGGCACCTGGGCTGGAGGGAGAGCTCCTGAGCAGAGCCTGGGGGAAGCAGAGACTCCATGCTACCCTCACGGCAGCGGGAGATGAGCCACCACATACAACATGACCCTGCTGGGTGTGGGGATTTCTTACCTCTTTGGCTGTGACTGCAAATGGATTCAGGGATGTAACAGTTACAGGTGTACTAGTAAAACAGGACAGGCTTTGTTCTCGTGCCACATAAAGTCATTTGACACTGTGAACAGGGATCTCCTATTTTAATAGCCCAGATTTATAGGTATGCCAGCAATGCAACAAAACGCATTTCTTGTTCTAAGACTTGGGGAAAATAAAGGAAGTAGATACACTAATTCAATAGAAATATGAGCTGTGTGTGTGTGGGGGGGGTGTTTGTGCTGTATTTGCAGCTCTGACCTATGAATCAGATCTATGGCAGCCTAGCACATTAATAAATAACTCAGGCAACAGAAATCATCTGTAGGTCGTTTGAGGAGAATCACAAGGAAAAAATACAGCTTAAAAAACAGATGATATGCAGCTGAGCATATTAACAAAAATCCATGTGGTCCAAAACCTCAGACCACAACCCATCCCATGCTTAAACAGAGGTAGTTAAGAGGAACCAAAGAGCTAAAAGTCTGCTGCAGCAAAGAGCTGGCACATGAGCATGGTTTCCTTGAGTAGGGACAAAGCCTCCTCAGAAAATGCAGAGGGCCCAAAGGACCATCAGGGTCTTCCCATCAGAGCAGGGGAGTAAGAGGAAATGTGTAGGTCTTTGCACACGAGCTTGCTGCACAGAATATACTCTGAGGTATGGGGAGTATTGGTAAGGCCTTGAGTAAAGAGTCTGAGAGGCTGGGCCCCAGGCACGGGGCTCCCATCTGGTCTGCACTGTGCCAGCGCCATGCGTCGAGGAATGGGCATCACCCACTGCCCACCCCTTGTGAGAAAATAAGTTGTGTTTTTGCAGTAGAGAATTACTTTTCTGTATTCCAAGGTAGTTGTGTAGTCATAATAAAGAGAAATGCTAAGTAGGCAAGTGGACAGTATAAGGCCTCATTGTTCCAAACTAAGGTAGAAGCTTGAGAAAAACTGGATGAGCAGTGTGAAAACAGTAAAACAAAGATCCCATGTTCTCAAAACATGAGAAAGGAGAAATTAAAGGGTTGAAAAAAGAAAAAATGTACATGTATGGTATAGAGGAGCATCGAGTAGCTTGTGAACCTGTAGTACTCAGCCAGTGAGGAAACAGGGGAGGTGATCAGGTGTCGGGTAATAGGGAATAAAAGGTTATGATTTGTTTACTAAAATGCGCTCCTAATTGGCAGGACGCCTGCCATTGCAATCGTGAATAAAATAGCTTCACAAAAGATCCTGCCTGAAGAAAATTGAGATTTTTTGCACACTCTCTCCCAGCAGCAAGTGTCAGCACCTCAAACCTCGCTCCTCTCCCAGCTGCCTGGCAACAGGAGCCGTTTCAGCCCCCTTTCCCCCCTTCTTTAGTTAAATCGTCCAGCAGCATCAATAGCTCTTTGGATAGGACCTGCAGGCCATCAGCTCATTTCCTTAGCACACAAAAAGAGAAGAAGAGCAGCCAATGGAGCTCAAACAAAAATGCTATTTACATCCAGTTTGCTATCAGCACCATGACGTCAAAGCTGAATGCTTTGAAAAATTTCCAGCTCTGCATAGGCTGACCTCTGGATTTAGCACTCTGCTCAGTTTGCCAAGTAGGCTTCACTGCTTGCTGTAGACAGCTATCAGCTGAATTGCTACTGCTTTCAGGACATATGTACGAGCATCTCGCTCTTCTCAAGTCGTGAACTTGGAAACATTCAGGAGAAGAGACAGGAGCCCTTTGAAGTGTGTCATATACTTGCTGCAGAGTTAATTCCTGTGGCCCATCAGGGGCTTCAATTTTCATGTACAGTTGCATGGAAATCTATACAAGTTTCTGTGAATAGGTTGTACATGGGCCACAATGGTGTTTCCTGAGCTGTGTGGCTGCTGAAAGGACAGTTTTCACTAACCTTTTCTTACAACACAATGCTGTCTGTCTTTTACCTCTCTGCTTTGGGATCCAAAGCCTGAGCCTTGATAGTGTTATCCATGATGAAATGGTTGAGGCAGACCCAAGTCCAGCTCGTGCAGATCAGCACAGTGTAGATGAGTCATCTGGGCCTCATGCTGCATCATCCAAGGATGTGTCAGCATTCACACTCTGCTGAAACCAGAGTGAAGCAAGTAACAATGGATACCTTAAGAACCTTATCCATGCCTCAGGAGGCTGTGTGTGTCCATATGTCGTGGTTTTACCCTGCTGGGCAGCTGAACTCCACCACAGCTGCTCTCTCACTCCCCCTTCTCAAATCAAAAAAGGGAAAAAATACAATGGAAAGAGCTAAAGGGTTGAGATAAGAACAGTGAAATCACTCAACAGTTATCGTCACAGGAAAAACAGACTCAGCGTAGGAAGATTAATATTAGCTATTACTAACAAGCTAGAGCAGTAAGAAACTAAAAGCAAACCAAACACACCTTCCCCCCATCCACCCCCTTCCACCTTCTCCCCCCGAGCAGTGCAGGGGAACGGGCAATGGGGGCTGCGGTCAGTCCCTGACGCTTCATCCCCGCCGCCCCTCACGGTCCCTCTGTGCCCCTGCTCCCCGTGGGGTCCCTCCCATGGATGCCGTCCTTCCCAAACTGATCCTTCAGGGGCTTCAAGAACTGCTCCCACATGGCTCCGTCCCACGGGGTCCATCCCCCAGTCCCAAACTGCTCCAGCACGGGGCCCCACAGGTGGGCGGCAGCTCCCCCCAGACCCCATCCACCTGCTCCACCAGGGGCTCCTCCACCCATGGGGGGGCTGCAGCGTGGAGATCTGCTCCGTGTGGGACCCATGGGTGCAGGGGGACAGCCTGCTCCACCAGGGGCCTCTCCACAGGCCGCAGGGGAACTTGTGCTCTGGTTCATGGAGCACCTCCTGCTCTCCTGCTGCACTGACCTTGGGGACTGCAGGGCTGCTTCTCTCTCATTTCTCACTCCTCTTGTCCAGCTGCTGTAGCACAGCATTTTTTTGTTTGTTTGTTTGTTTGTTGTTGTTTTGTCTTGTTTTGTTTTGTTTTTCCTCCTTTCTTCAATCTCCTCTCTCAGAGGCCCAGCCTATGTCTCTCATGGCTCGTCTCTGGTGAGCAGCAGGTCCCTTTGGAGCCAGATGGAGCTGTCTCTGATCTGACACAGGGCACTTTCTGGTCTCTTCTCACAGAGGCCACCCCTGCAGCCCCCCTGCTACCAACCTCTTGTCATGTAAATCCAATACACTACAGCACTGGGAGAGACACTGGAGCCTGTTCAGGAAAGAAGTATCTGGAAGAACTTTTTGAGAGCCCTAAATCATTCTGGGGTTCTGACCAGTATGAAGCCCTGGCTGAATTTGGACTGACACCACATGACACCTGAAATTTAAAATTTCTTCTGCAAAAAAAATGCAGTGAGCACCCAGTCACAGATCTGTTTTGTTTAGGCATCATACACAATAGGGCTGGTCATCAGGATGTGCATATCAGGGACAACATGACAACCAAACCTGTGTATTACCCACAAGAAAGCAATGGGGTTGTATAAGACCAGGATGGCGCTGTTGTGGGAGATGCAGGTCCCAAATGCATTCAGTCTCTCTTCCCTGCATGCCAGGCCCGACACAATCCTCAGGATCCTGATGTAGGAGAGCCTGATGGACAGCAGATCCAGCCCCATGGTGAAGGGAGCGATGATGTTGCCATAGATGTTGCTGAATCTGGTATTAGCACAGACCAGCTTCACCAACACTCTGTGTTCACAGTAGCTGTGGGAGATGGTATGAGTGAGGCCGTATGGCAGGTGGTGGAGGAAAAAAGGCAGAGGCAACATGATCCCAGCTGCCCTGGCTAGAGCTAGCAGTCTGATAAGGCAGATACTGAGGGTGATGTCCTTGATGTTGAACCAGAAGAAGCTCTGCATTTTGAGCACAGTGGTCAGGAACAACACTAAGTTAATGAAGGCTAACATGGAGAGGAAATAAAACATGGGCTTGTGGAAATACAGCTCCATCTTTATCAAGGAGGCATATGGTGAACACTGTGCTGATTGGGATGGAAATTCAAGGGTACGTATCTTCCAGCCCAGGGATGCCAGTCAAGGCAAACACAGATGGAGTAGTGCTGTTGAAAGTGGGGAGGTTGATATCAAGAGGTATCGTCTGAAAACTACACCTAAGTGTCTTTCTTTTCAAAAAATAATAGAAAGGCTAATTAGACATTGCAAAACATACAGAGATTGTGCCACTTTCACTGCAACTTCCCTCTAACGTGTAAAGTTGATTTATTACTCTGCTTGCTAGTACATCATGGCAAGTCAGTCTGTGTAGCTTATCAAAAAGAGAGTGAAGGGATACCATGTAAAAAAGATGATGACCAGTGTTCAGCACCACAAGGCTGGTGCAGTTCAGATAAGCTCATCCTGTGGTGTTCCTGATTCTCCAGGGTTGCTCTGGGGGTCTCTGCAAGCTGCACAAGAGGCACAGACACAGCCGGAGAATTGATCCCAGACAAGGAGGACTTGCAGCCAGAAAGCCAACCATATCCTGGGCTGCATCAAAAGAAGTTGAAGGAGGTGATTCTCCCTCTCCACTGTCATGAGACTCCACATGCAGTACCGTGTTCAGCTCTGGGGCCCAGAACTAGAAGGACATGGAAGAACAAGTCCAGAGAAGGCCACGAGGATGCATAGAGGGCCAGAGCACCTCTCCTGTGAAGACAGGCTGAGGGAGTTGGGGTTGTTCTTCCCAGAGAGAAGGCTCTGAAGAGACCTTACAGTGGCCTTGCAGTACCTAAAGGGGGCCAAGCTGGTGAGGGACTCTTTGTCAGGGAGTGTAGAGATAGGACAAGGGAGGAATGACTTTAAGCTAAAAGAGGGTAGATTTATATTAGAAATTAGGGATAAGTTCTTCCCTCCGAGGGTGGTGAGGCCCTGGCCCAGGCTGTCCCCAGAAGCTGGGGGTGCCCCAGCCCTGGCAGTGCCCAAGGCCAGGCTGGATGGGGATGGGGGCAGCCTGGGCTGGGGGTGGGGCACCCTTCCCATGGCAATGGGAGGCTGGGTGGCCTTGTAAGGTCCAGTCCAACCCAAACCATTTAATGATTCTGTGATTCTATGATTCATGAATGCTTCAGGATCCTCTGATGGTAGGTGGTGTCAAAATAGAGCTCTAAGAGTCCATGCTGCCATCTTGTGCCCCCAAAGGAATGCAGTGATGCTAGATTCAATCCCAGATAGTTTTACACCACCAAGATACACCTGAAGGACACATGCACCACTGTGTGTACTAGAAGAATTAGTCCTCACAGTGTGGTATTTGCCCATGCAAAGTTAAAATCTTCCCTCTTTGTAGAACACTCTCTCAAAAAGCTGTTCTGCATTGTTTAACACCAAGACAGAGATAACCCAAGCAGTAGGAAAGAGGAGTGCATTTGTTTACAAACCATTGCTATTCCTGTCTATTCCCAGGCAGCAGCTTCTTTGTGATGACTGCATTCTCTCAAGACCCAGCAGTGGGTGATTAAAGTGATCAGTTCCCTTAAGATGCATAAATATTTGCATGCAAGTCCTTTTGGAAGGCTGAAGACTTGCTTAGTTGTGTGAAGCAAAAGCAGTATTTGAGGGTGATGTAGGTAGAGACAGGGTCATGTCCAGGGTATCCAGGTGAGCTGGGAGGAATTTTTTTTCATTTAACCTGGGACTATACCAGTATTTTTAAGCATAGTGCCAAGCTCTGAGACAAGTTCAAATCTTAGCCAAATTGAGGTGAATATAACCCAATCTAACCTAAAAGCTACCTTGCAGATATGCCAATACATATAAGTGGACTTTGTCTCTTACTGGGTTAATGATCTACTTCATTACTTCCAGATATCCTACTTTAAGTGAATATTGTGTTGGAAAACTGTCAGTTATATATCTGCAACCTTGATTTACCTTCTTGCATGGGTTCATTACAACAGTGCTAATTATTTGGCTGCACACTATTCATTGGTTAAGCCAACTTCAAACAAACTGTAGACACATAGGTGTAACATCTGGTGATCCAGTCATATGTGAAGATCTGCAATTATCTGATCATATCTCTAGTCCTGTCTGTTTCACCTGTGCAAACCCGAAGAGGATGTCAAACACCACCAGGAAGGTAATAATTTGTTCTCCTCCCGTATGGAAAGGACAAAAGTCATGAGCTCTGGAGAGATACTGGTTTGACACTAGAAAAAAAGTTCTGAAACAGGTGGTTTGAGGAAGGTGAAGAGTTTCTGCAGTGGAAGATAAGGTTTTATGTTTTTCTATCAGAGATGACTTTTGGTCTTATAGTGGGGACATGATATGGACTGGATGATTCCTCTAGGTCTCTTAAAACACCAAGTTTAAGAGGTCTTTGATTTATAACAGGCTGTAAGCTGATCAGGAAAGCTGGGTGGCTGTTAATACAAAAGGAGTTGCCTATAAGTTTTACATAGACTGCATGGCTGACAGACAAGCTGTCTGACAGCCATACAGAAATGTTAAGTCTAATAAATCTGGTAAATTTAATGATCATTGCTTAGCAGCAGAGGAGCAGAGCTGACAAAAATGAGTGAGGATAGAGTTAAAATCTCAACTTCAGGTACCAGGATCTATTCTCTCTTTACAAGGTCAGGAAAGCTTTGACAGTTTGATAACAGTCAAACATTGCAACTCCTGCTGTGATTTGTTCAATACTGAACATCTCATTCTCTAAGGGCATTTTAATGTTTGACTGTTTAAAAACAAATACAGTAAGTTTGCAAGAAGTCTTATAGAGTACAGCAAACCAGGTAAGGCTGACAGGTAATGTTGCCCATTTATAGAAAATGTGCTGGACTATGAAATGAACAAAACTTGTCACTTAAAAATTACTGAACTACCTAATTGCATGAAATAAGACCCTATCAGCTTTTCAGTTCAATAAGGCACAAGGCAAATGCTCAGAAGTGTGCCAACAGACCAGAAAGTGTTGTTCCACTTGAGCAGCAACAAGTCTCAAAATTGCTGCTCCCATTACCACTGCTGCATGTACAACTCAAAAACAGCCAAAAGGACAGCAATATCTCCCTAATGTGGCATTTCCATACTGGCTGCAACTGCAGTCATTCTTGGCAGCTGGTGGTAGTGAAAGAGTCTGTGCAAGTCTGAGTTGGAGCTGAGGAGATGTAGGAACAGCTACTCCAGGTGTGGTGCTCTGAGCAGGGCTGGAACATGGCACTAGAGCCCTGTCCCGATGTCCCTGGTCAGGGTTTTGAGGCACTCCGTGAGGCACCGTGGCTGCCAGCTTGTCAAGAGGAGGAAGCGTGAAATGTAGAGGTTAGTTGTAAGACAGATGACACCGAAGTGCTGTCAGGACGGTTTCTTTGCATGGCACAGATGGGGCTGGTCAGACGGACTGAGCTAAAGGTAAGGCATTGCTTCCTTGGTACTTTGTTTATGTGTAATCAAGAAATCAAATCACATGAAGAGAACAGGACTGCAAACACACCTGAAAAAGGTAAACTAAAGCACCAACTCCTGGGAAAAACTGAGTCTGATGCTTGCTTAAACACATATTTAATGATCTGGAGAGCTTTATTATACAAGTAACACTGCCCAGAACAACACACAGGATTTTCAGATTAATTACCTTTGAGTGAAAAGAGGGAATAAGTATGTGCTTTTTACAAGCAGAGCTTGTGCCAGCTGTGGCTCTGCCCCCTGAATTCATGGCCTAGGTAGCTGACTACATGGCAAGCAGAGTCTTCTCTGCAATAAACTATTATGAATAATATTATCATGGCAGTGTTCTCACAATATTGGCTTCACAGTATTTGGTCTTACATTGCAAATAGCAGTGACTGGAAACAGACAGATGCTGGTTGGTTTGTGTCATGTGGAGGGCTCAAAGCAGTTTGGCAGAGAGATTAAACTATTTAGGGATTAGGGAAGTCAAATGTCTGAAAAGCCAAAGAGATGAAGTCTGAATCTATGGTATGCTGGGGAAAACAGAAGGTACAAGTGCCTGAGAAACTTGCATCTGATTGCCTTCAGGTCCAATCACTTGCATCTGATCCCCATCTGGCTGATTTAACCCTTCTGTGCCTCTGTCTCCCCTGACAAACAGAGAAGTTTCACAGCACGTCTTTCCTTTAGCAAGGGCTTGAAGAGGAAAGCGTTACATGTGAAGGTTGATGCTGGAGGGGACTAGCACTGCAGCCTCAGGCCACTTTGCAACAGATTGCCTTCATGGTGCTGGCTTTCCTTCATAATAGAGGAGACAGGGACCCTGCAGAAGGGAAGCCCATTCTGAGCGGGACTACAGCAAGGCTGCTCAGAGTTCTGGCTCCAGCAAGGACAGCCCCAAAGCTGACAGTGCTGGTCTGAGCAAAAATGCTCTGGGGAACAAACACTGGTAGTGCAAATGCACATCTGCTGCAGTTTCCCAAGGTGTGAATCATATGGGGCACAACAACCCAGAAGGAGACATGGTTTACAACCTGCAAAAGTGTGTGGGTGACAAGTCCTGTTGAGCTGCATCTTCAGAGTATTCTGGATCTTCCCTGTCTTAGATTCTTGTACCAAAGGCAACTGAAAGGATTTGACACCTAGCTCATAACTCCCAAGCTATGGACTGGAAGGGAGGGGACAACAGCCAAAGACCAGCACAGGATGGCAGGAGGGGTCAGGTAACTGCCAAATGTTGGGACTAAGACCATGTGTGTTTGCATTTTGCAGATGACGGGGCTGAGTGTACCTGGATAAGAGGCAGGAGGATATGATCACTGGCCTGTGTGCCCAAGAAGACAGGCAGGCGTGTTCTGCCTGTGGCTGGAGTTCACAGGAGAGCTTTGCTCCAGGTCTTCCTTCTCTCCTCTGTGCCAGATGTTCCTGTGGCTTCCCTTCCAGCTGTGCAGC
Source organism: Aythya fuligula (assembly GCF_009819795.1). Classification (NCBI taxonomy): domain Eukaryota; kingdom Metazoa; phylum Chordata; class Aves; order Anseriformes; family Anatidae; genus Aythya; species Aythya fuligula. Next base: position 206,528,543 of record NC_045559.1, on the reverse strand, counting down.
TGTGCACCATGTCCTACTCAAACCACTCCAGTCCCTTACCCTTCATTCTAACAGGCATCCCCGGGCTGGAGGCTGCTCAGTTCTGGATCGCCTTCCCATTCTGCACCATGTACATCATGGCAGTGCTGGGGAACTTCACCGTCCTCATGGTGATTAGGGCAGACTCAAGCCTCCATCAGCCCTTGTTTTACTTTTTCTCCATGCTGGCTGCCATCGACCTGGTGCTCGTTACTTCCACCATGCCCAAGCTCCTGAGCATCTTCTGGTTCCAAACCCATGAGATCATCTTTGAGGGCTGTGTGGTTCAGATGTTCTTCATCCACGGCTTCTCTGCAGTGGAGTCAGGGATCCTGCTTGCCATGGCCTTCGACCGTTACTTGGCCATCTGCAGGCCCCTGCACTACTCTGCCATCCTGACCGGTCGCACCATTGCCAAGCTGTGCTTGGCCGCTGCAGTGCGTGGCATTGGACTCATGACCCCTCTGACGTGCATGGTGAGCAGCCTGTCCTACTGTGGCACTCATGTCATTCCCCACTCCTACTGCGAGCACATGTCAGTGGTGAAGCTGGCCTGCGGGGACACCCGGCCCAACAGCATCTATGGGATGACATCTGCCATCTTCATAGTGGGCTTAGACATCACCCTCATTGCCATCTCCTATGCGCTGATCCTGAGGGCGGTTTTAGGCCTCTCCTCCAGAGAGGCTCGCCTGAAGTCCTTCTTCACCTGTGGTTCCCACATTGGAGTCATTCTGCTCTTCTACGTGCCTGGGTTCTTCTCCTTCTGTGTTCAGCGCTGGGGCCAGAGCATCCCTGTACACCTCCACATCCTGATGGCTGACCTCTACCTGCTGGTGCCTCCCATGCTCAACCCACTCATCTATGGGATGAGGACCAAGGCGATCCGGGAGCGGGTGCTGAGCCTGCTCTGGCAGAAGGAGATCCAGCCTGTGTCCTGACCCAAACCCATTGCTAACACCACGTGGGAAGGAATGGGGATCACACCAGAGAACAATGGCAGCGCTGGGGGAGGGGAGGGAGGATGCAAATAAAATCTTAAAAAGTGGTCTACTAGAAAAGCAGGGTGATCTCTTCATTGTCTCGGCCAAACCCTAAAAGCCAGAGGCACCATGAAAAGTTTCACTGGTGAAACCGATTATCTTTAGGAAGTCAATTCTACATTCCTGTTCAGAACAGAAGGACAAATGGTTTATAAATGTATCCGAACCATTGGTCTTCCTCTGTGTCACCTCATGACTTCCCTCTTAATGACAGTTCTTGATAAAAGATTGTTACCACTTTGGAAATGAAAGGCTGTTAATGGGTTCATCTCTCCATATGTACTTTTTCCACCTGATCTGTAATTCTCCATTTATTGATACTAGTCTTTAGCAACTGCCTGATCCTGGTGCCTGGCTATGTAGGGTGTGTGTTCACAGGTGTTGTGTGCATATGCATATTTACACACACACTTATCCAGATATTGGCCCTAAGCAGATTTTTTTTTCCTCCCAATCCTGTCTTGAACATTTATTGAAGCATTTGCAGCAGTAACAAAAACTCAGCTCATTTTAGAACAGGAAATATAAGTCACACTGAAACCTTGTGGTGTTACATAAGCTTTTATTCCTTTCTTACCAGAGACTCCAAAACAGTATCAGTTCTGAAATGTTCTACATTTTTTTACCAATATTTTAATGGGACTCCCTATTTTTTGATGTTCTGTGTCTCTCTAAAACATTTAAGTACCTGTAATACCATTACAGGGATTTTGAAAAGTGCCATTTTTCCATAAGTATTTGCCCCTGAATTCCTGTGAGATCCTATACCCATGCATATGACACTTTAGCAAACTAGCTCTCCCCTTTGGAGATCTTGTAATTCTGCTCATCCTGTGCTGCCATGAGGATAATTCATCACTTCTTTACCCCTCAGGTGCTGCGCTGCCTTAGAAAGAGCAGGAATTGTTTGCAATGGGATGTGCAGAGCAGCTGCAGAGTTCAGCTGAACAAGCCTCCTCCACTTAGTGCAGATTCCCTGAGGTGAAGGGCCACAAACACAAGAAAGCATCAGGGCTGCTGCAGGAGGGAGACCTGGCACTGAAGGTGAGGAGCAGGAGTGTGGATTAAAGTAGGGAAGCAGAGAACAGGGCTGTGCTCCTCCTCCTCAGCAAACATATACCTGGTTTTAACTATGGTGAAAACTCACTTCCTGACACCACATATGGACGTCCAGCACATCTCTTCTTACGCTTTCATCCCATGGAAATCAAGACACAGAAATCCCTGGCAGGGACTTTGTATTTCTCCTAGAATGACAATGGTAAGGGGCAAATTCAGAATTGTGAAGGAGCCTGATGGGTGTGCTCATGGTTTGTTAAGCCCAACAAGACAGATCAGAAGTTCGACCCATAAACCCTAAAGGTTCAGCAGCCTAAGCAGAGTCTCAGCAGGGCATATTTCATATTGGGGTCAGGGGAACCCCTGTGGGATCTGTGCAATAGCATGACTCATTTTCCATGGACTTTCCAGGTAAATGCCGCCTTCACAGCAGATGGGAAACCACTCAGTCGCTCTTATTATGAAAGTGTATTACCACTTCATGGGTTTTTGCCTGTCCAGTCTTAGTGACATGATGAGCTATGCACAGAAATCCATTGTGAGTAATCAGCTGTGCTCTGGATCCTGGCACAGGGTCTGACCACTGGCAAAGTGGAGGTGCTTCTATCCATCTGGTCTCTCTAGTAAAGTTTTAGAAGTGTTTTGTAAACTGTTTTCCTGGCCAGATGATTTCTGCAGAGGAGGGGAGGGCCAGAGAAGGGTTAGTATCTGAGAGTCTGAGGAAGTCTGCACATATCCTGCCCAAACTAGAGGGGAAAACAAAGCATTGCAGAGAGCTGTGGTAACCACCAAACTCAAGCTGGTGGTTGTGATCGTGGTTCTTCTCAGTGTCTCCTGACCCACTGTAGCCTGCTGCTCTCTGCACTGGCTACAGTCACAGGTCATATCACACACCCCCAACAGTACAATCAGCAGATACCAACAACTCAAACACACGGCTGATCCTCCTGCCTGACTCGGAGACCAGGCTCTTCCAACCCAAGCCTTGCAGCCCTGGGTCGAGGCACAAAGTGCACTGCCCAGCCTGCCAGGCTGGGGTTATTTTCCAGTTAAAGGGTCTGCCCCCACTGATGTCGCCTGGTGCTGCACAGGTAGGGTGCTCCCAGTAGCATCCTGCTGTGGATATCACCCAACTTTCCCCTTCCCTGAGGGCACCAACCAGGCTTCTTGCAGCTCTTCCCATCCCCTCCAGTGAGGGGCTCTGCTGAGCCCTTTCGCTATGCCTGCTTTGCTTGGGGGGGTTCAGTGGCAACGCCTGACTTTGAAGCTGAAGTAAACTTAGACAAAATTAGTCTCAGGAGGAGCAAGTGGGGAGGACGGATTGAGAGCAGCCCTGATGAGAAGGACCTGGGGGTGCTGGTTGGTGAGAAGCTTAACATGAGCCAGCAATGTGTGCCTGCAGCCCAGAAAACCAAACACATCCCGGGCTGCATCAGCAGCAGCGTGGCAGCAGGGTGAGAGGGGGGATTGTGCCCTCTGTTCTGCTCTCCTGGGACTCCACCTGGAGCCTGCGTTCAGCTCTGGGACCCCAGCATGAGAATGACATGGATGTATTGGAACAAGTTCTAAAGGAGGCCACGAGGATGCTTAGTGGGCTGGAGCCCCTCTCCTACAAAGGCTGAGGGAGTTGGGGTTGTTCAGCCTGGAGAAGACCTTGTAACAAACTTCTAATACCTAACGGGAGCTACAGGAAAGCTGGGGGGGGGGGGGGACACTCTGTCAAGGGGTAAAGGTTTTAAAATAAAAGAGGGTGGTTTTAGATTAGATATAAGGAAGAAACTCTTCACTATGAGAGTGGTGAGGCACTGCCACAGGTTGTCCAGTGGGTGTGGGTGCCCCATCCCTGGAAGTGCTCAAGGCCAGGTTGGATGGAGCTTTGAGCAACCTGGTCTGGTGGGAGGTGTCCCTGCCCAGGACAGGGGGTTGGAATGAGGTGATCTTTAAGGCCCCTTCCAACCCAAACCATTCTGTGATTCTGTGATCTCCATCCCACACCTTGAGCACAGACACACATCCTGCTGGGACCATGCTCTTTGTGGAGATGGAGATAGGACAGAGAGGGTGAGGACAGAGTGCTCTCAGGGCAGTGAATGCATCTGCAGAACAAAAGCCCCACTTCAGGAGAACCTCCCCTTTCTGGTAAAAAACGTAGGAATGACATCCCCCACACATCGTAAATGACCATGTCTTCATTTCCTGCCCCATCTCACTTTCCTCATGTTGAGTCCCTGTGCAGAACAGATCCTGTTCTGTTCCCTCCTATCAGATTTGGGGGGTGGGGAGAAAGGACCAAATAGCAGGGAATTTCAGTGGGACAGAGCAAGGATGGGAGCTCTCTGAAACTGTTCCACCCTTCCTCTCGGTGCTGTGCTTACATGGCTGACCACAGCCCAGTCACCACGGTAAAATAAGTGTACCTGTTTTCCCTAAACCAGCTGGGAAAATGTATGGCTGACAGGAAAATACAGGACAGCTCCACTTCAGAATTGTTTTCTAATTGTACTCCACTTCTGGTCACACGTAGGTTCTTATCTGCACTCCCCCCAGAGTGTTTTTTGGAAAATAAGCTAAAAATTTAATAAAGAATTATTCCCTAATAAGCTGGCATCCCATTAATGATCCTCATAGACAGGCTGGCCCTATGCCTGCTGGAGGTTTGCCATCAGGTGGTTTCCTTATCTACGATCAGTAAGCATCACTCCCCACCTACAGACTGCATGCTGCAGTCAGGGCTCAGGGCCTCTGTCAGATCCCACCTCCCTGCACGGATCCTCGCACAAACTCTTTCTGGGGATTCAGCAGATGCAGAAGTTGCTGTTGTGGTTCTGGGCAGAGAGAAGAATGGAAACCTGCAGTTTACAAATCACCTTGCTCTGTGGCAAACCAAAGGTATTTTTCTCCACTTGTGGACTCCTTAGTTACTTTCTGTGCGTTGGTCCCATGGGCCCCGGCAGGCTCTGGAGACTGCCATGACCCCAAGACTCCAAGAGTATGATACAAAAAGAGGGAGCTAATGCTTGAAGCTGAAGCAGCCTTGAAAATTTCCATCCTCTCACAGACAGACAGCCCAGCCTCCATCTGGTGTCCCTTAGGTGACTTCCAAAGGACAGAATAATACTCCAGCCTTTCTGCACTTTGCAATCCACGGAGCTGTAGCGCTGCCACCTTCCAGGTGACAGTCCTACCGGAGCTTATCCGTGTCATCAGACACAGATCAGAAACCTTTGCTTAGGCTGCAAATTCTTCTGTGCTCCAAGCCAAGGAGCCCCAGTGATCAGGGGTCTTCAGTACTGCTGAAGTACTGATAATAACACTGAAACATACTGATAATTATATTGAAACAGGCAGTGGCTGTGGGAAAGACCTTCTGGAAGCTAAGTTATTCTTCCCTTGGATATATGCAGCTGGGGACCCAGCTCTGGATTCAAACACACGTAAGTGCCTAGAGGTAGGTGTCCAGATGCACTTGCCTGCATGAATGCTTACTGCCCGATCACTGGCTACAGACTGTGGTGACCCAGCCCCTGTGGTCAGCAGATCCCATAGAGAATTTCCACTCACCCTAGGGCAGGACCCTACATTCAGGGAGTGAGTTACTCTGTAGGACCCATGCTGTAGCTCTTCTCTGACTGCTACAGGGGCTCAGACCCTCAGGGTGCCATTCCACTGCCCCTTACTTGGGTGTCTACAGCCACTCGAGATGCCCCTAGGTACCCAAGCATCCACATGTGAAGGGTGTGAAGGGAATAGAGGCTGAGTAGGCACCGGGGGTCTCAGATGGCTCTCGGCACCTGTCTTTAGGTACCTGAACCATCACCTGAGTCTGCGATGTGGGGGTGTTAAACTGAGGCTTGCACCACCCCAGAGTCCACAGCTATGTTTCCAAGAGTGGAGATCTCTATTTTGCAAGAGAAGGTGGTCTGAAAGGTTGGGCTGTGTCTCTGACAGTCTGTGGGTCTACAGGTCAGAGAAAGCAGCCGCTGGTCAGCCGCACTGTTCTCTGTGCAAATCGGGAGTCACAACTGGCTCCTGCAGCTGCTGGTTACTCAAACACAAGAGCTCGGTGCAGTGCAATAAAGTACAGCAATTAAAAAGGAATTTAGACCCTACTTCAGCCTCCAAAATATCCTGATTCACAAACATTTAGGCCAACACTTCCGTCCTGAACAACCTTTTCAGCCAGCAGTGCCAGCAGCAACACCTGGGGTTAAGCTATTGTTTCACTCCCTATTTTGAAAATTTAAGTGCTGTATTTCCTTAGTTGTCTTCCAATATCTTCCTTTTTTCTATTCTGAATTTGTCTAGCTTCTGCTTCTCACAGCTTCCACGCAGACTGTGTCTAACATTAAATTAATGATCCTACCCACAGTTCTCAGACTCTTCTCGTCTCCAGAATTTTTCTCTGGAGGGTTTGTATTACCTTCAAGCTTCTCCTGCCAGAATAAAAAATAGTTTTGCAGGCTTCATTCGTGGGTGAACGAAAAAATGAAGACAAAGCAGCAAAAGGGCCACAAAGATGATCAAGGGGCTGGAGCACCTCTCCTACGAAGACAGGCTGAGAGAGCTGAGGCTGTTCAGCTTACAGAAGAAAAGGCTCCAGGGTGATCTAACTGAAGCTTTTAAATACTTAAAGAGGTCTAATAGGATGGAGAAGGACTCTTTATTCAGGTAGATAATGATAGGACAAAGGGGAATGCTTTTAAACTGAAAGAGGGCAGATTTAGATTAGAGTTTAGAAAGAAATTTTTCACTCAGAGGGTGGTGAGGCACTGGCACAGGTTGCCCAGAGAAGCTGTGGATGCCCCATCCCTGGAGGTGTTCAAAGCCAGGCTGGATGGGGCCCTGGGCAACCTGATCTGGTGGGTGACATCCCTGCCTATGGCAGGGGGGTTGGAACTGCATAATCTTTGAGGTCCCTTCCATCCCAGCCCATTCTATGATTCTGTGATTCTGTGTTTCTGTTTCTATGATTCTATGATTCTGTGATTCTGCTATGCTATGATTCCATGTTTCTATGATTCTATTATTCTATGATTCTGTGATTCTATTATGCTATGATTCTGTGATTCTATGAAAAGACATTTTCATGGTCTTTCTTAATGTTCCAGAGCACTTTCTCAGACCATTTTTTGCCTTAAAAATTTGGAGCAACTTTCTGTGTTGAGCCCATAGCAGGAAAGCTGACTGCTCAGGCGAAAGCACTGCCTGAGGGAAGTAACAGCTTATTTCCAGATTTCAACTGAGTGGTGGTGAGCAGCCACCAAAGAAACAAGTCTTTCACAAACAATGGACTGTAAAAGATTCCTTTTCAGCCCTGGTCGTAAAATTTGAAACATGAACTTACCTGAAGTAACCTGCAAGTCACAGCAGCCCCATTTAGCCAGCATTTCTGCCCCGTTCCCCCCACCTGGTCACATTACGCTGTGGAGGTCCCATCTCACATAATGTAAAATTGGGTTCCTGATTTGGCACATGCATTGATGCATTGTACTCAGCTTCTCAACCTTAGTTCTGGACATCTCAGTGATCCTAAAAAGATGTCTTTTTCATTTTTTTAAGCACAAAAGCAAGATTCTCCTGCATGGCTTCTGATCCCTTCAACTACCCCAACGGCAGCTCCTCCTCTTTCATCCTTGTGGGTGTCCCCACCCTGGAAACTTTCCCCATCTACCTGGGCATCCTTTTCTGCTCAGCATATATCATCGCTTTGGTAGGAAATGGTGTAGTTTTGCTTGTCATTGGGCTGGACAAGTCCCTGCGTGACCCCATTCATTGCTTCTTGGGCATGCTGGCAGTCATCGATGTGGTGATGGTGACATCCATCATCCCAAAGATGCTGAGCATATTCTGGCTGAATTCTACTGAGATTGGCTACGTGGCCTGTTTTGTCCAGATGTTCCTTGTTCACTCCGCAACATCAGAGGAGTCTGGAGTGCTCCTGGCCATGGCTTTTGACCGCTACATTGCAATTTGTCACCCTCTCAGGTACCAAAGGATCTTGAATCACCAAACAATTGCCCAAATAGGCCTGGCTATCATGGTGAGAGCTCTCCTTTTCATAGTGCCATTGGCAGGGATGGTGACAAAGCTCCCCTATTGCCGTTCCCTTGTGGTTCCCCATTCGTATTGCGAGCACATGGCCGTGGTGAAGCTTGCATGTGCAGACCCCAGACCTATTAGATTTTATTGTGTGTCTATGTCCTCTCTTATAGTAGGGATGGACATGGCATTCATTGCTGTGTCTTATGGGATGATCCTTAAAGTTGTCCTAGGGAAGAAATCATGCTGGAAGGCCTTCCGCACCTGCGGATGTCATATCTGTGTGATGATGCTGTATTACATCCCTGGGATCGTCTCCATATACGCACAGCAGTTTGGCAGCAGTATATCTGTGCGAGCACAAGTTCTGCTAGCCGATCTCTACCTCATCCTCCCTGCCATGCTGAACCCCATCATTTACAGCATGAGGACTAAGCAGATCCATCAGGCAGTGCTCAAAATATTATTTTCCAGGAAGGTTTGTGCCTGACACAGTAGTCAGTGATTTTTCAGGTGTGTTCATCAATGCGAAGTCAGCACCAATTTTATTCCCAGTAAATGTACACAGTGAACAGAAGCAATGAGAGGATGGGAGAGGACTTGTTGGCATTGGCAGCTACATGAGACCCTACTCTGTGACAAGAGGTGTTTGGGACTGGGATCTCAAGCAAATATCGGGATCCCATTTCCCCTTCCTTCTTACCAGCTGATAGAGTGGCAAGCAGCCACCTTTGAGTTTTGAGCTGTTCCCAATGCCATGAATGTCTCTATGATAATTTAAAGCAACAGCTTACAAATCCATGTATACTTGTGTCAATAAACAGATTCTACTTGAAATGTGGAATTTTCATCTATGGTGTCTTTTTTAGTCCCTTCTGGACTATTGGGGTAGCAGTAGATGACTGTCACACTTTGCAGGTGCTCTAGCCACAGAGGATCTCCCCTTTGTGCCTCTCTTGTACAAAAGGTTTTCCCTTGCTGAGCACAGGCCAGCTTGTCCAGGTTTCTGGATGATGATGGCAGCTCAGTATTTGATGAATAATTTGATCACCTAGGAAAGCTTATCATTGAGTCACTCTAAGCTTAAAAGTGATCTTTCACCAGCTATTTGCAGAGTGCTGGAAACAGCTGGGGAAGGGAGATGCCTGTGGTCTGGAGGAAATTCTATAAGCATATGGCAAAGAGAAACATCCTGAACTCTTCAAAGCATTCTGTCAGTCCAGCAGATCACACCAGCTGGGTAAGGAAACCAAAGCAGGGAGATTCACTGTGGTATTTATTACTTTTTCTAGCTGTCCATATCTTCTAGTGGTGAAAATAAACACTGACTCTGCTTGGGGGTACTTACTACTTCAGTGTCTGCTTGCTGTAATGACCACAAGCTGGTGAATAGCTAAATCTATCATGTCTCAGAGGCCTGAAGGACAGCATGACATAGATCTGAGTGTCCCGATCCTAGCTAACTACTGCAGGTAGATCAGCTGCTTCTTAGACTTCTCTGAGACCTCTATGAGCAAGCAAGCTATGTCCAAGCAGGATCCAGACCCCATCCAGATGTCACAACACCTGACTGTGTTGAGGTTCCCCAGAGTGCAGAAGACCTCTTGAACTGGAAGCTAGGATGCAGCCAGCAATGATGCTGGTGGGTCAGGTCCCCCAGCAGCATCAGGTTTTATCTGGAACCTGCAGGCACAAGGAGTCATTCTGAGGCTTTACACCTTAGGATCAGCAGATGGGAAGTCCAGCTCTGACCTGGGACGAGGAGATAACTCTGCAGGCATTATTTGAATTGATAATAGAAGTTCCCTGGGAGACCTGCACTCTCAGAGAACCTGAAACTACGTGTCAATAGCAACTACCAAAGTACCGACACTAACAACATTTATCCATATACCCATAATAGAGTTTATGTGGCAAGGTTTTGGTAGTGGGGGGCTGCTGAGGTGGCCTCTGTGAGAAGGTCAGTGCAGCAGGAGGGCAGAAGGCGCTCCGTGAACCAGAGCACAAGTTCCCCTGTGGCCTGTGGAGAGGCCCCTGGTGGAGCAGGCTGTCCCCCTGCACCCATGGGTCCCACACGGAGCAGATCTCCACGCTGCAGCCCCCCCATGGGTGGAGGAGCCCCTGGTGGAGCAGGTGGATGTGGCCTGGAGGAGGCTGCGGCCCATGGAGAGCCCCCGCAGGAGCAGGCCCCGGGCTGGAGCTGCAGCCCGTGGAGAGGAGTGATCTCCCTGTTCTTATGTCAACCCTTGAGCCCCCTTCATCATTTCCACCCCCACTTCTCTTTGAGAAGGGGGAGTGAGAGAGCAGCCGTGGTGGAGTTCAGCTGCCCAGCAGGGTAAAACCACCATGATGCCTTACCATCAGACATTCCAATAAGGGAGCAAAGATGTTTACTCCTGGGCTCTGGCTGGAGCCTCCTGAGATTCAGGAACACTTAAACTACAAACAGCCAACTTTTGGGAAAAAAAAAAAAAAAAAAAAAAAAAAAAAAAAAAAAAAAAAAAGCAGCAGTCTGGTGAGTCTTTGCCAAGGAGGTTTTGGCAGGGATAAGTGACAGCTCCCATTAGGATGTTTAAGATGTGTGAGTGATGAAGTAGAGATATGAAGCGGAGATGAAAGTCTGTATCAGAGATGCTTGTGGTATCAGTTGCTCATGGTGGTCTGCAAAGAGGGGGGAGTTTCATCAGAGCCAGCAGCCATGACCCCACCTGGGGCTGAGGGTGGAGAAGCAGAGGGGTGAAGCTGGAGAAAGCTGGCTCCAGTAAAGCAAGGACTCAGAAGAAAAGCACACACTGCTTGTCTTTAGGACCCTGAAGTCAATGTGGAGGACTAGTTCCAGCCATAGACTGACTACATCTATAGCCATAGACTGTCTACATCTGCCACCTGTGTTTGGTCAGATGAATCCCACACAAAATGTTCTGTTTAATCTCATTTCTACATAATTTTTAAGTTAAAGTCAGTGATGCACATTCAAAATCAAAACTGGTTCAAGCATGTTATTCCCCATGTCAGAAATATTTTTTCCTGTCTTTGTGGTGGTTCTCTGATTTTCTGCTGCACTTTTTCCTGACAGCTTGAAAAAATCAGTTGTCAGAATATTTCTGCTAGCCTAAATTTCCAAGGCGTGGATGGAACTGACCTTGGCAAAGGATGCAAAGAATAACAGGAGGGGATTCTTTAGGTACATTGCTCAGAAAAGAGAGGCCAAGGAGAGTGTAGTCCCTCTGATGAATGAGAAGGGTGAACTGGTAATGACAGACATGGAGAAGGCTGAAGTACTCAACAACTTCTTTGTCTCAGTCTTCACTGCCAGTCAGACTTCCCAAGTCTTTTGTGCCCCTGATCCTGTAGATGGAGACTGGGGGAACAAAGTCCCATGCACTGTAGGCAAAGAGCAGGTGCTCTTCCACCTGATGAAAATAAACACGTACAAGTCTATGGGGCCTGATGACACGCATCCCAGGGTCCTGAAGACTGAAGTAGTTGCCAAACCTTTCTCCATCATATTTGGAAAGTTCTGTCAGTCAGGCAAAATCCCTGGTGACTGGGAAAAGGGAAACATCACTCACATTTTTAAAAAGGGTAGGAAGGAGAACCCAGGAAACTGCAGACCGGTGAGCCTCACCTCAGTGCCTGGCAAGATCATGGAACAGATCCTCCTGGAAGCAATGTCAAGGCACATGCAAGACAAAGAGGTGATGTGAGACATCCAGTGTGGCTTCACCAAGGGCAAATCATGACTGACCGATCTGGTGGTCTTCTACAATGGAGTGACTGAATCAGTTGACAATGAAAGACTGACTGATGTTATCTACCTGGACTTCTGCAAGGTCTTTGACATGGTCACACATGACATCCTAGTCTACAAATTGGCGAGAGCTGGTTTGATGGGTGGAAAATTCAGTGGATAAGGAGTTGGCTTGAAGGCCACACCAAGAGAGTGGTGGTCAATGGCTCTACATCCAAGTAAAGGCCAGTGACAAGTGGTGTACCGCAGGGGTCTATCTTTGAACTAGTGTTGTTTAATATCTTTATCAATGACATAGACAGTGGGATCAAGTGCACCCTCAGCAAATTTGCAGATGACACCAAGCTAAGCGGTGCAGATGATATGACAGAAGGCAGGGATGCTATCCAAAGGGACCTGGACAGGCTGGAGAATTGGACCCACGTGAACCTTATGAAGTTCAACAAGGCCAAGTGCAGGGTGCTGCACCTGGGCTGGGGCAATCCCAGACATGAGTACAGAGTGGGAGAAGAACTCACTGAGAGCAGCCCTGCAGAGAAGGACTTGGAGGTTCTGGGGGACAAAAAGCTCAATACAAGACAGCAGTGTGCACTTGCAGCCCAGAAGGGCAACTGCATCCTGGGCTGCACCAGAGGGGTGGCAGCAGGGGAGGGAGGGGATTGTGCCCCTCTGCTCTGCCCTCGTGAGGCCCCAGTCGGAGTACTGTGTCCAGGTCTGGGGCCCCCAGCTCAAGGAGGATGTGGGGCTGTTAGAGTAGGTCCAGAGGAGGGCCATGAAGATGATCAAGAGGAAAGGCTGGGAGGGCTGGGGCTGTTCAGCCTAAAGAAGAGAAGGCTCTGGAGTGACCTCATTGTGTCTTTTCAATACTTAAAAGGGACTTACTAGAAAGATGGAGGGCAACTTTTTGCTCAATCAGATAAAGGACAAGGGGGAATGGTTTCAAAGTAAAAGAGGGGAGAGTTAGATTAGACGTCTGGAAGAAGTTCACTCAGAGGGTGGCACTGGCATGGGTTGCCCAGAGAAGCTGTGGATGCTCTGACCCTGGGGAGAGACAGGAGATGCTTCCAGCCACTTGTCCAGCAGCAGCCAGAAATGAAACTGCACTTGCTTGTGCTCCAGGCAGAAACACAGATTTGTTGTTCTGCTGGAGACAACTCATGCAGCCTATTCCTGCCTCACTTCATCCTCTCCTAGCACCTGCCATTTGAAAAATAAATTAGATGGGAAAGAATTGACTTGAGACTAAGGCTGTTACTGCCCAGCCCTTTTGCAGAGGTTATTACAGAATTTGTCTGCAGAGGCCTCGTGCTCTTGGGACTCTCGATCCAGGAGGCATCTCCCTGCAGAACTGCTGGGGTGATTTATGCACATCCCTTCTGCTCTGCCCTCACGCGTGGAGGCATCCTTTCCTCGGCGTGAGCGTCCCCCGGGTGGCAGATGCCTGCAAGCAGAGCATGAGGTGGGTGGATGTGGCTGAGGACTGATCCGGGGCAGGCTGTGTCGGGCTCAGGGCACAGCAGGCTGCTGCAGATGCCTGAGGACTGGGCGAGAGCAGTCAGCCTGTGGACGTTCACAAGCTGAGTCAGCTAGGAAAAAGGCAATTGCTGGAAAATTTCTTTAAAAAATCAGTTGTTCAAAATTTAAGTCTCTTATTAAATGAAAACAGAAACTGGACACTGCAGAATTCTGATTATTTTATTTTTTTTTTTTAGCTAAAAATAGGCCCTCAGTTTAAAAAAGAGTAAGCTAATAAGTATCAAGCTTTTTAACTAAAACCAGAATTTGCTCACTGAAAAAAAAAAATGGGAAAAAAAAAAAGAAAAGAAAAAAAAAAGTTTGTTTCTGTTTATATAAACCATTCATAAATTAGCTAAATGCATATTTTCTGTAAAACAAACTACATGTTCAGCCATGGGCAATATTCTTAATTGCCTGCATACAATAAGAGATATCTGACTTGCAAGGCATGGGCACACAGCTGGGGGCCTTGCAGATGGACAGGATTTGGTAAAATAATCTGGGTTCTGTCAGATGCGGTGAAGCTTGCTCAGGGTGGGCTGGCGATGCTGAAGGGGGCAGGCAGCCCCCTGGCCCAGGATCCCCACCCGGCTCAGGTCACTCGAGGCTTGAAGCAGGGTGCAGGACAGGCTTGTTCTCTGGCTAGCCTGAACGGAGGGCAGCTTGAGTTCAGAGGCAGGCAGGGACCGGGGGACAAACCTTTACTTGGGGAGTTCCCTGTGACTGGGGTGCAATTTGTGGAGAAGGGGCAAAAATTCCAGGGCCAGCTACACACACACACGGGTCAGGGCATGGACCCCGCCAGCAGCTGCTCCAGAGCTGGAAACTCGCCTTGGATGTGAATGGGTGTCCTAAACCCTGTGCTAGCAGCCAGACCAGGCAGCACTCACCTTTGTGCTCCAGCTAGGAGTAATAACGTGGCTTCATTTCCATAAGAAGGTATGTCTGGAGCATGCTTTATGCTCCATAAACCTGCATGGCAGTTCTCCACTGCCCTAGAGGTGTCTGTGATGAGAAGGAATGGAGTTAAAGAGATGGGATGGGGAGAGCTCAGTCTGGAAGATGTGATAGACAGACATAAAACATCAGAGGAAAGCACAGGGCCCATTTCTCAGCCAAAGAGTTCTGCGTCCAGCAGTCATTAACAGCACGAGGGACTTCACTGTGATAAAAAGGAACTAAACTACAGGGAAAAGGTTGGTGGTGCCTAGGAGCTGGTGGTGTTGATGTCGATGTATTTCAGCCTGCAGTACTGATTTTTCATAAAGTTCTGGTTTCTCAAAGCTGAAGAAACTTAAAGGCAGAGCAAAATTAGACAAAGAAACCAGAGAAAACACTGAGAGGTGCTTTGAACAAGTCCAGCTGATGGCCAAGCCTGCACCTGTACATGCCTGCAGCAAGGAGTGGCTTTGGTTAGGAAGGTGAATGGGCACGTGAAGCTGCAGCTACAGCACCACCAGCAAAAGTGGTATGGGAGAGCTGGTCAGGATCTCATGCAATTAGAAGCTATTAAGTAGAGAAATCAGATAAAAGCAAATTAAGACAACTACCCCTCTGCGTGAAGGGGAGAGGTCTATGCCTACCCAAGAGACAGGCAATCAGAGATTTATTTATTTATTTATTTTTAATGCAATTTACTTAATTAATAAATGAGAAGCATGTTAAACAGCTTCTGTCAAGAACAGAAAGCAAATGCAGCGGTCCTGGGTAAATGGCACAAGGGAAAAGGTGTCTGTGAGTTGGCCAAGGAGATCTCTGGACTGCTCTGCCAAACTTTTATTAGTCCTGGCATGCCGCGGTGACTGCAGACACGCTTCCTCAGGCCATTACTTTAGCGAGACAGTAGGATAATGTGATTAACTGCAGATTGCTTAGCCTGACGTCAATGCCCAGCAGACTGCCCAAGATGCTAATAGGAGATCTGGTCAATACAGATTTACATGATTGGAATCAAATTAAATTAATTGCAATCAATGTGGCTTCACAGGAGATAGCTCTTGTCAAACAAACTTGATTTAATTTTCTGATGAGATGGCAAGTTTGGTTAACCAATGTGCACATGTGTGTGTGCGCAGTACGCAGACTGCACCTCCTCCTGCTTTCCCAAGAGGAGCTGCCCACCACAAAACGGGTGTTTCTGCAGGGACTCCACAAGGGCTGGCTCTAGGCTGGAATTTATTCTGTGCCGCTTTCCTCAGTAGTCCTAAAATCAGTACAAGTTGTGTCTCAAATAGTGCTGGGGAAAGACAAGTCCTGCAGAGCAGTCTAGAGAGATTGGTGGATGTAATCACTGAAAGGAACTTCCTGAAATAAACTGAATACCAGGGTGAGGAGAGCAGGCAGGTTTTCACAGGGGGGCACTGGATCCTAGAAAACAGAAGCTCTGGAAAGCAGCTGACAGCACACTTATAGGGATCACTGAGACCCAAAGGGCTAGCACAATTTTGGATTCATAAAACAGAAATAGAGGAGGTTATATATATTTAAAAAAAAAAAAATAGTGAGTTGATATCATGTAGATGTGTGGATAAAAACTCTCTCATAAGGTTTATTATGGCAGGTTGTGGAACACATGGCTGGAGACAAGAAACTCTCAGTGCTCTGGGGCTTTAGTTTATCAAGAATAACTCCTTGGTCGTGGCAAGTGCACACCTTCACTGAAAATACTCTGCCAAAAAGGGCTCTGTGGCCAAGCACAGGAAGGCAGAACAGGGTGCTGTGGCTGGAAGGAGTAGACAGGCAATGCCCAAGGGGAAGAAAAGCACAGGGTTATAACCATGAGGATAAGTAGCACTTGAGGCAAAAATCAGGGGATGGAGGTTCTCCATCTCCAGATGCTCACGAGCATGCAGTAGTGCACTGCCTTTCAGAAAAGCCTGCTTTAGTGAATACCGTGTCACTGTGATGTGAACATCAAGCAGGACAACATTCCTCATGGCTTTGGCCTGCAGTCCCGTGGGTAGATGAGTGTGCAGGCCATTAGTACCATTTTAATTGTACCTTCCTTGGCTGAGGGTAGCAGTGGCTGCTGTCTGAAACATCATTTTCCTGGCTGCAGTTTCTCGCTCAGCTCAGTTTCACCACAGACACGATGTCTGGGCAGAACTTCTGCATGACCCAAAGTGACCCAGTCCCATATGCCCAGTCGTGTCTCCAAGCAGGGATCCTTGCTGCAAGCCCTGAAGCCACCCACTGCACTGCTCATGAGGGTTGGAGGGGGGGCCAAGACAATGGGGTCATCAAGCCCCCCTTTGCCCACTGCTCCCTGCAATAGTGGCTGGAAGCCGTGGCAGGGCAAGACTCCGCGGTGCCAGCCTTTGGACAGACACACTTGCTGCAAAAGCCAGAGGTTACACAGAGTGGGTGGGGGGGAATCAGAAGGGAAGGTGGCCCCACATGAGCAATAGGACAGCTTGGACTCTCCGGTGATGAGTCCTCCAGAAAGCACTGCCCACAGCAACAGTTTAAAGCCTGACTGTGGGTTACAGGTGCTGAAAGATTTTCCTTATATTGCATGATGCCTGAAAACTGCAGTGTGCTCAGCATTATGACCAAACAGATGGTAGCAAAATCCCAACCTTTCCGTCACTGTGTTGCAGGGAACTGAAGTCAGGAATGAATATTTGACTTGTTCCACCTGTGCCATGCCAAGCCCCAACCAAACCAACACCAATTCTTTGCCTTTTCTCCTGACTGGCATCCCTGGCCTGGAAGATCTCCACATATGGTTTTCCATCCCGTTCTGCTTTATGTACATCATGACCTTGCTGGGAAATACCATGATCCTTCTTGCTGTGAGGCTGGACAAAAGTCTCCATGAGCCTATGTACTATTTTATTTCCATGTTGGCTGTCATTGACCTCATCTTCTCAACGGCTGTAGTTCCCAAACTGCTGGGTGTATTCTGGTTGGGTTCAAGGGAGATTGTTTTTGAGGCCTGCTTCATCCAGATGTTCTTCATCCACACGTTCACTGCAGTGGAGTCAGGGGTGCTCCTGGCAATGTCCTTTGACCGGTATATAGCCATCTGCAACCCCCTGAGGTACTCCACCATCCTAACGAGCTCAAGGACCATCCAGATAGGACTGCTGTCTCTGGCCAGGGGAGCTGCTGTCATGACACCTTTAATGTGCCTCCTCACCAGCTTGCCCTACTGCGAATCCCGAGTCATCCCTCACTCCTACTGCGAGCACATGGCCGTGGTGAAGTTGGCCTGTGCTGACCCCTCCGTCAGTGACCTCTACAGCATCATCGTGGCAACGCTGTTGGTCGGGACAGACTCTGTCTTCATCACTATCTCCTATGGCATGATCCTCAGGTCTGTGTTGAGGCTGCCATCCCAAGAGGCACGTCTCAAGGCCCTCAGCACCTGCGGGTCCCACATTTGCATCATCCTCCTGTTTTACATAGGTGGCCTCCTCTCCATGTACCTGCAGATGTTCTCTTTTGGCTTGGCACCTCACATCCAAGTCCTGGTGGCTGATTTCTATTTGACAGTCCCTCCCATGCTCAACCCATTCATTTATGGCATAAAGGTGAAGCAGATCCGGAGAGGGATTTTCAGACTGCTGGAGAAGTTGGCAGGACTCATGTTCTCACATGCTTATAAAGGCAGGCGAGATGCTCAGAGAGCAAGGCGCTCCCCATAAAATAATTTTTCTTACCCTAGACCAGGTGTGATGCTAGGTGCAATGAATGCCCGTGATGTTAGGGCAATGAATGCCCCAGAAATGCCCATCTTTCTCCAGTGACTGGAAAGGGAACCTAGACCAAAGGCCTACCACTGACATGACAAAAGTTTATTGGTGTCAAACCGATGGCTCGGTCCTGATGGATGCTGGACAACTGTCTCCTTGGCCAATGCACTCATGTTTTCCAAGATATCACCTGGAAACATGATATCATGGTATCACTTGGACAGCAGCAGCACTTCAGCTGCTGCGGCACGTGGCTGAGGTGTCCCCCAGGGCAGGGTGCATCAGCCAGCGAGGACAGCTGTGTCCAGCAAGCAGCAGCGAGGTGACACCACTGTGCACAGTGACTCACGTCCCTTGTGCCCGGACCCCCTTCTTGCCTACAAGGGTTGGCAATGGCTCACCCTGTGTCTTATCCACCTCTCTGTGCAAGAGACATCTGTGCTCCGCTTCTGATCAGGAGCCAGACTGAGGCATCTAAGAAATGGTGCAGCTCCATGCTCCCTGGGAAGGGGAGGCTGCTTTAATCAACAGCTGCAGGTACACATCCACTGCAGGAGCCTCAGTCGTCACCTCCCACGCCTCTGAGTACCCCTGCTGTATCGTCATGGTGGGGACCACACGCACCCCAATGCAGTGCAGCGTGGCAGGGTGAAGTGGTGTAAGCCCTGCTGCCAGTGCAAGGAGCACCGAGCTGACCCGAGCACCAGCGCTGCAGGAATCAGCTGGAAAGGAGGAACCCAAGAGGTTGTGCTCTGCATAGAAGCAATTGCTGATGTGTTTGCTGAGCTCAGAAATCACTCAGAAATCTAAAGTGAAAGCTGTTTCCTATTCCTGACATATCCTGTAGCCACAGGTGCCAAGAACAATCACACGAAATAGCATTACTTTGTTAATTCTGTAAAGAGTGATTGGAGATTTATCACCTGGTTTGGAGAGGGTGGTCGAGTCAGAATTAAGGAAGAGAAAATGGTTCCTGTAAAATGTGATGCATCCATCCATCTTTACTTCCTTCTTTACTCTCTTCTGAGATCATCCAAATCTCTCTCTAAACTGACAAACCAGCAGAGTCCCGCTGACATGAATCAGATGGAAACATTTGAAATTAAATTTAATATCAGAGACTTGTTTATGTTGGAAAATACATTCAAGATCACTGAGTCTGACCATCAACCTGACCATCCCATCACCAAACCATGTCCCTCAGCGCCACATCCACATGTACCCTAAATACCTCCAGGGACAGGGACTCCAACACCTCCCTGGGCAGCCCGTCCCAGTGCCTGGCCATCCTCTCCATGAAGAAATTCTCCCTGATGATCAGTTCAAACCTCCCCTGGTGCAACCTGGGGCCACTGCCTTGCATCCCATCACTTGTCACCTGAGAAAAGAGACCAGCACCTCCTCGCTGCAGCCTCCTTTAAGGTGGTTACAGGGAGAGATGAGGGTCTTCCCTCGGCCTCCTCTTCTCCTGACTAAACAGCCCCATTTCCCCCCAGGTCCTCCTCATGACTTGTTTTCCAATCCCTTCAGCAGTTTCGTTGCTTTTCTCTAAACATGTTCGAGAAACTCAACATCCTTCCTGCAGTGAGGGGCCCAAAACTGAACACGGTGCTCAAGGTGCAGCCTCACCAGCACCACATGCACAGGGAAAATGGCTACGAACATTCAGGCTATGTCCTGGCTATGAGCATTTAGGTGAGGCAACAGAAGAAATGTCTACCATGAAAAGTGCTTAGAACACGAACAGATCGCTTGGAAAGAAGCAACCCACTGCTGGAGGACTCCAGGCAAGCATCGTGCTGACCCTGCTGCAGGGCAGCAGAACGGTGCATTGGCAAGGACTGGACAACCCCCAGGCAGTCAGCGCTTGGTGTGGCACCATGAAACTGGGAGCACGTTGCTGCACAGGAGAGGACAGAGCTCAGGGTTCTCCCAGGGGCTGTGCTCCCTTGGACCAGCTGCTTTGTCCCACGTGCTACAGTGGGCTACAGACCTCTCCATCATAACCACCCCCAGATCACAGATCTCAGACTGAGTGGCTGTGGCTGGGGGCACCCCTGGGTGCTGCCACTCACCCCCTGCCCCAGCAGGGCCCCGCAGAGCCGCTCGCCCAGCCCCACGTCCCGGTGGCTGCTGGAGCCCCCGCGGAGGAGCCCCCAGCCCCTCTCTGGGCACCCGCCCGGCACAGCAGTGCTGCCTGGGGCCCAGAGGGCACCTCCCGGGCTCCAGGCTGGGCCTGGGGCCTCTGCTCCTGCTGCCAGATGAATGAAGCAAGGGGCCAGCTGTAAGAGAAAATCAGCCTGACCATCCTCTGACCATGGACGGCTGACCTGAGCCTTGCAGGACTGGAGCAGTATTTGCTGCGGTTGTTCCCTCACAGGGACCAGACTTTGCACTTCTCCTGGTTGAACTCCATCAGGCTCCTGCAGCCCATTTGGCCACAAACCTGTCCCATTTGACAGCAGCACACCCACAGGGTGAACCAGCCACCCTCCATGTGTAAGTACAGGGATGGGGAAGGTGGTCCTGCCCCAGCAGGCTCCCTGACAGCTGTGCTCAGGGGCGTTGATGCAGGACGTGCCCCTGGTACCCATCACTTTGCTGAGTAAAACTCCCCGGGACTTGGCAGGACTGGGCTTTGTGAAGTGCTCTGACACCGCTGCAGCCAGAAAATCAGTGATAAGGCAGCACTGATGGTACAAGCCCCAGCTGGGGGCACTGAACACAGGGAAATTGGGGCATTTCTCCCCTTGGCTGCATTTGCCCCAGCTCCATGCATAGGCCGACAAGAGCCCTGCTTGCAAACGAAGCAGGTGCCTTCCTGGGGCTGTGGCAGCAGGGCTCAGGGTGTCCCTTCTACTGGTGCTCAGCCCATGAGCTGCTCCTGGGCTGTGATTTCTCCCTCACTTGTTTGCCAGCTCCCCCAGCCAGGGGTCTGCCCAGCCCCAGTTGCAGGGACCCCAAACAAAGAGGCCCCTTCCCGTGTTTACCTGCCCAGCTGGCAGGGTGAGCCCTGTTAGCAGCAGCCACAAGCGGCAGCCAGTAGGTGCACTGCAGCAGTAATTAGCCTCAGGACACTTCCAGCTGCTATTAACCATATCTAACTTGATAACTTTTAATTTCTCCTTCGGGTGAAATGTCCAAAGCAAACAACAGCTTAACCCTGTGGCTGCTGGGTGGGGGCAGGTGCCCCAGCAGGGCTGTTCAGAGACGGGTGGCAGGGGGTGACAAGGAGACCCTGCAAAGGGCAGCGGGTTGGGGCAGTGGATATTGGGAATGTTTGGATATTAGGAAGAACTTCTTTACCAAAAGGGTTGTGAGGTTTTGGGATGGGCTGCCCAGGGAAGTGGTGGAGTCACCATCCCTGGAGGTCTTTAAAAGACATTTAGATGTAGAGCTCAGTGATATGGGTTAGTGGAGGACTGGTTAGTGCTAGGTGAGAGGTTGGACTGGGTGATCTTGGAGGGCTCTTCCAACCCAGATGGTTCTGGGATCCAGTAACACCCAGCCCTGGCCACGCGGCCTGCTCAGGGCCATGTGCAGGGCCTCGGGACGGCTTGGCCACAGTTCACAGGCGGTGCCCAGGCTGCTGCAAAGTGCTCCATGGCAAAACACAGAGCTGAGCCTTCCTGTCTCTCAAAATCAATGTATGCTTTAATCCCAGCCAAATTAACAACCTTTGGCAGCATTTCTTACCCCGCTGCCGCATACGACCCTTTGTGGGATCCGTGCCACAGGGGGTCCCTTTGGAAACACTGTTGGACTGAGACCCCAAGCAGCCAGTGGTGACTGCCACCAAACAGCTTTTCTCATTTCACCTTTGCATTTTCATCCCCTAGAAACATTCCAGCCCTAGGTCTATTTTTTTTTTTTTTTTGATGGGGGGGTGGGTGCAGAAGGAAGTGAGGGTGTCTCTTCAATTTTCACAGATCTCTGAAAAGTTTGGACTTGGCTGTTGTTTTTCACACAAGATAGCTGGGTGCCAGGGGACAGTGAGGCACAGCCGCCAAAGCAGGCGTCCCTCTGCGGAGAGACAGACAGACACAGGGGACAGAGGCGTCCCAGTGCCACCAGTGCCCCTGCAGAGCTGGGGCTGGGGAGGAATGGGGTTACGTGGAGGAGCTGGAAGCAGGGAGCGGGGTCCTGCGGGACAGGGCCCTCCTGCAGTGTGATGAGAGGTGCGGGGACGTGGGGACGTGGGGACGTGGGGATGCTTCCTCTGCCTCTGGCTCCCAGCTCCTGCCAAGAAACTGATGCAAAATCCCCAGCGAGGCGTCACAGTTGCACACCCACTAATTGGCCCATCCGCAGCCAGCGGGGGGGCCTGGGGCCCTGCCAGCGCAGCCACCAGTAATCAATCCTCCTGTGGCCCGTGCTGTAATTACCGTCCAGCTCATTAGCACTAATTGGACTACTCCCAGGAAAGTAGCCTGATGGAAAAAAAAAATAAACAGAGTTCAACTGCCTTTAACTTTGACTTGTTCAAACGCCCGGAAAGAAAATAAGTGAGAGGGCCCCCGACACCGTGGAGTGATGCCCCTGTCCCACAGCCCAGCCCTCCCAGGGCCGGGGCCGTGCTCAGGTCTCCCACTGAGGTGAATGGCACGAGGACAGGGGGCACAGCAATGCTCCCGCACCCACAAAATCCAGGGCCTGTCCCAGCTGCAGGGGGGGCATGGCTGGGCCGGGAGCTGGTTTCCCCTTGTGGTGCCAGCTTCCCCTTCAGGTGCTGCTCTCTGTGAGCTGCACCACAGCAAACCCTTTCAGCTCCTGTGTCCCCAAACCAACACCCCCTCCCCACTGCACCACCCATGCTCAGCATCCCCGTGTCGCAGGGACCCGTCTGCACCCCGCTCCCCTGGGGTCTGCGGCCATGGAGCTGCTTTGGGAGCGCAGCCAGAAGGGACCCAAGGTGGCCTGGGCTGGGAGGGGGGGTCTCCCTGCCCCTGTCCCCGCTCCTAAGCCCAGCAGTGCACTGCATGTGCTGCCAGCGGCCCTTGCCTGGTGTCCCCAGGCCTTCGCTGAGCTGGTTCAAGGCCATGTCCTGGCAGACAGCAAGCTGCTCTGCAGGCCAGGGCGAGGTTCTCCAGGGCCATGCGGGTGGCAGCAGGAGCTGAATGTGTTGGCAACAAGTCCCTGGGCCACCACCCATCCCTATCCCAGCTGATGGGCCAGGACAAGTGCCACCAGGTCCAAGCAGCAGAGGGGTGGCCCAAGGGACAGGACGGGATGGGCAGTGGTCAGGGAGAGGGTCTGCATTGCCCCACACCCCCCTTCTTCTGCATCCCCCTGTGGGGGCACAACCCCAGAACCAAACTCCCTGGGAGTGGGGTGTCCTGGTTACCCCCAGAGCATTTTAGCCTGGGGGGCACAGAGGGGTGAGACCAGAGGATGGTCTGAGGGGCTGCAGGGAGATGTTGGCTGAGATCCTGGCAGTGTCCACCCGTGAGCTTCCCCAAACCATCCCTTCGTGCTGCACTGGGCCCAGCCAGCAGGAGCCCTGCGAGCCCCAGCCTGGTGCAGGTCGCAGGGGGGGTTCCTGGTGAAGCCGTTTGGCAGTGGGACAGCCGGGGGCATCCTGTGGGCCCCCACAGCCCTACACAACCAACTCACTGCTGCTTGGACCAAACTGGCCCTGGGGTGTGTCAGAAGCACCTTGTGCTGCCCCCGTGGTGCTCTGAAGGTGCTCTGAAGCCCCTTCCACGCTTGGAGAGGGGACACCATGGAGGGACAGCACCACGCACCCCCTGCACACACACCCCCCATGAGCTACAGCACACCCAAAGCCCTGGCAGAGGGGCATGGGTCCAACCCAGGACACCAAATCCCCAGCCCCACAGCAGGGCCATGCACAACCGAGCTCCGGGAGCAGCTCCCTTCCCAGCCCCAGGTCTGCAACGCGGGCAGGGGGGGACTGGGGGCAGCAGGAGCGCACCCTGCCCGGGCTGCAGGGGCAGCCAGCGAGGGTCCCTGGGGGTCCTGGGCAGTTTGGGGCAGAGTTTGGGTCTGTGCGTGTCCGGTGCTGCCCTGCTCTGCTCCAGGAGCTCCCTGGTGGGCCCCAAGCACCCCCCGTGGTCGCCGTGCTGGGGTTGGGGGTCCGCAGGGCACGGGGGCCGCGCTCCCCCCTGATGCAGCCCCGCAGCGAGGGGGAGGCCTTGGAGGCACCGCCGGCCCCGGCACCCGGCGTGGAGCGAGGGAGGCACCTCCTGGCCAGCAGGCAGCACTGCCACCCCCTGCACTGCCACCCCCACCTCCTGCACTGCCACCTCCTGCTCTGTCCCCCCCTGCAGTGCCCCCTCCCCTTCCCAGAGCTTAGCCCAGGCTGTAGCAAGGCAAGGGGACACCGTTCACGCAGCCCCTGCTGATGTTGGGGAGGACCCCCAGTGCAAAACAGCACCCACCTCAGCTGCAAACAAAGCACCAGGGCATGCCCTGATCCTCCCCGAGAGCGTCCCAGCAGCTGCTGTGACACCGGGGCATCGCAGCTCCATGAACATCTGCCAGGCACCAGCACGGGGGCTTCAAACTGGACTTTGCAAGCAGAAAGTGTCCACAGCAAAACCTCCTGCTCTGATGCTGCTCCAGCATCACCTGTGAGCATTTGGGTGTCCTTGTGCCCTTTCCCCAGTCTCCTATCACATGTGTCTGCACATTTAGCTTTCCCCAGGCTGTTCCCAAGCCCATGCATTGGACTCTGATGCCATTTGCAGCAGGAGCGTTGTGTCCTCCTGCAGCAGTGCTACCCCTGCACCGTGGCTGGGACCTGGCTGGGAGCTGCTCCTGGGTGCAGACAGCAAACAGGGCAGGGCCAGCTCTCCAGGAGCCTTTCCTGGTGCTGGCTGATGGGCTCTGCTCCCCGGGCTTTATGGGTCTGACCAGGATCAGCCCAATGAGGCCCTGCCTGTGGCTGGGGCTTTAGCTGCTCCCACCATACCATGACATTGCTTTGCAATGGACCCCCCCATCCCTGGAGCAAACCTGGATGAGATATCTCATGTCGTGCTGGTCTTACCTGCCTGATCGCCCAAGGCCCTCACTGATCCCTGGGATACATCATGCAGGGTTAAATGCAAACAGCAGAGGAGCAATGCAAAAAAAAAAAAAAAAAAAAAAAAAAAAGAGGCTGAAGGAAACAGCCTCAGCTTCCATGGAAACAGAGGAGCACACAGAATTCAGATTTCAGGTGCAAATCAGGAGTCCTTCCCTACAAGTACCAGAGTGGCCCATGTCGATGCAGACACGGTGCTGCCCCGTGATGTCCATGGCTCGGCCACGTTTCCCCCCCAGGGCTGGTGCTGGGGGAGCCACGGCTGAGCTGAGCCCCTGGCTGAGCCCAGGCGAAGCCCTCGCTGGGCTGGGGCAGGGATCTCACGGGCATGCAAACAGCCAGTGGGCACCCGGCACCCAGCACCCATCCCGAGCACTGCCTCCCTTACTGTAGCTCATCTGGGTGTCCCCACAAGGAAGCTGATGGTTTGTGCCCAACCCAGAGCATAACAGTCGGCATCCCCGTGCAGCACTTGTGCAGCACTTTGGACCTCCGTGAAGGGCTCCTTGTTATTTCTCATTGCTGGGGTCTCTGGCTGTTTTTCTCCTCTGGAAGCATTGGAGGCCGTGAGCTTCCCCGGGTTAGCCCAGCACCTCTGGGGCAGGGGAGGATGGGGAGGCCTCAGTGCAGCAGCAGAACTGCCCAACACCGGGCTGGAAGAAATGCACCGAGGAGGATGGAGCAGTCATGGGGCTGATGACAGGCACTGCTCAGGGTGCTCAGCAGGACAGGGACCTGCTCAGGCTCTCCAAGTGCCATGGGGACACGGGGATGTCCACGTGCCATCTACCACTATAAGAAATATCTCCCTGGGCTTGTTGGTAAGAGGACGTAGGAGAGTAGCTGAGCCAGGCACACAAGTGGGGAGATGCTGTCAAAGCCCAGCAAGAAGCTGAACAGCAGCTTGGGGGTGTGCTGGTGCACAGAGGATGAAGGGCAGAGGACAGACCTGTGGGCCAAGGAGTCCTTCTCCAACCCAAATGCCCCGCATGGTGGTGGTCTCCTGCACAGGGATCCAGTGAGAGGCCACAGCCCCTGAGGGCCCTCTCGTTTCGGTGCCTTCCTCCTGGGGGCTGAGACTGTAGCACTCAGACTGGAAAGCAAAGAAAAATGGACAAACTTATGAAACTGGGCTTTGTGCAGGTGTTTCCCATGTGGACTCTTTGATTCCTGTCCCCACAAACCCTGCTGGGGTTCCAGGCATCTGAGGTTGCTCCTCTCCACCTCCTTGGCACCGGCCAGCAGGCTCCAGTCCTCGGAGAGGGAGGCAGCAGCACAAGGCCAGGGGCACTGCTTGCTGCAGGGCAGGGACTGAGCAGCAGGCACGGTGCCGACCCCCCCAGGCGCTCCAGCCCCACGCTGTACAGCCCAGGACCGGCGCTGAGCCGCGGGCTGGAGGAGCTCAGCACCAACATGTGCACAGAGCCCTGCAGAGCTGGTCCACGGCCAGCATCTCTGCACCCCAGCGACCACACAGAGCAAGGGAGCAGTGTTTATTAATCTCTTGAAATCCTCAGAGGAGAACTAATGAGTGTGCCTGCCTGGGAGAGAGCAGCAACAGCAGCACAAGGAACTGCTGATGTCTTATTTCAGCCCCGGGGCCCCGCAGGCTGTGCAGGAAGGGTCCGGCTCAGGGGACGGCAATGCCCTCTCCCTTTGGGGTCTGCTTGGGGTGAGGCTGCATGAGGGAGGGCTGGGAGAGCCCAAGGCTTGCTGGCACCACCGCCTGCGTGTGTCCCAAAACCCAGGCTGGAACAACCCTGGGAGGCCGCTGGGTCTGTCCCTGTGCCCCAGCACTCAGCCAGCTGCACGGCGCTCCTCATGGCTGGTGGGGTTTAGCTGCTCTTTAAACATTTTGCAGATGTTTTGAGAAGCTCCCGTGTCTTTAGCCTGTATCTCGCCTTGCTGTTAAAGACATTCTCCTGCTCTCTCTGCAAGAGTTTCTTACGTGATGATCGATTTCATATTTTACCTCAGTCTGCTCCAGACTAAATGCCACCAGTTCCCTCAGCCTCTCCTTCTGGCTGTGTTTTCTAGGCTCCTGATGATTTTTGTCCCTTTCCTGTACCACGTTGCTCAGTAGGCACTGTTCGTCTCTTGAGATCCCAGCTGGGTGCCCCTTGTGCTGCAGACCCAGCTCTTGGCATGTCCAGCTGGGTGAAAATGATGCCTTCTCTAAATATCACCTTTCCCAAATGACCCAGCACCTGGGTTTGGTTAACGAAGTGTTTGTGCCCTGTTTGGTTTGTGCCAAAGGTTTGTGCCCACCACCCAGCGTCGATGGCCATCCACCCCTCCAAGCCCCTGCGGCACAGCCCTGGTGCCACTCTCTGGCCACGGAGGGCCACCCAGATGCCCGGGTCTAGCAAAACCCCGGCGCTTCCCAGATTCCAGCCTTTGGGCCAGATCCCCCCCCATCCAATTCAGATATGAGGAGGAGCAGGACAGCCTTCTCCGAGCCATTGCAGATGCTCTGGGACACTTTGTCCCTGCAGCTCCTCTGTCAGGGATGCGGGGGCACAGGCCAGCTTCTCTCTGGGGTCGGTGCTTAACCAAACACCTCCCTTTTCTCCGCAGCAAGACCGGCAGTTTTACCGTAACTTAGTGGGAGAATTTTCTTCATTCTAGAATATTCATTTCAGTGTATTTTCTTAATATATCTTGCTGTGTTTTGCCTCAGCCTTCACCCTGCAGTTGGGATTTTTTCCTGAGCCTTCCTTGGGCTTTCCCAACCCTTCCAGTTGTATTAATGTCAGACTGAGCATTCACGCTGCCTACCACCTAGCTCTCCTCTTCCCATTCTGATTGTGCATCAGACACAGAGGGAGGGGGTGGTTACAAATCCCCTGCCTAACCGGGATTTGATTTCTGCCCAAACCGTGCTCCTCCGTGACTCATCCAGAAAATGACTGCTGGTGTGATGAGAATAACTAGAGCTGAGTGGAAATGGGGTAAAACCCAGCAAGGGTGGCCCAAAAGGAGCTGGTGCCAGACCAGCTGGGTTTATGGCTGCTGGCTGGGGGAACTGGCCAGCCACGACCCCGGAAAGCAGCAGATGCCTCGGGGCAGCTCAGGAGGAGGAGATGGGACCTGTGGAGACATCGGCAGGGAAGATGGTCTCAGGCAGCACCAGCAAGGGATGTTCCAGCCCCATGGAGCACACGGGTGGACTCCCTGGGGCTCAGGACCAGCCTGGTTTGCTGCTGTCATTAAGGGTTTATCACAGACCGCAGGGGTGGTGAAAGCTGCTGACAGCCCACAGCTGGGGGGGCCTCACCCAGGCTGCATCACACGGGACAGGAGGGAAGCCTCCAGACCTCGTGATGATGTCCAGATCGTCAGCAACATCTTTAACAGAAGTGGAGGAAGAAGCGATTGCTGGAAGTCCTTGATGCGAACAGCCTTGAGCCCTTCTAATTAATAGTGCTGCCTCGAGCACCGCGAGTGACTCATGGGCCACTTAATCCCCCGATGCTCCCCGTTCATCCCTTGCAGACTCCTCACCAGGGCTGCACTGTCAGAGACCTTGGAGAAACCCACCTGTGGCAAAGCCCACACACTCCAGTGGAGGAACACATAATCCTGCAGGAACAAACTGCCGGTTTCCTGGCCAGAAACCTGCCTCCTGTGAAACCGAGCTGGCAGGCACGGGCTGTATTTATAGCCTCTGGCTGCGTGTTGGCAGAGTCCCCGGTGAGCTGCTCCTTCCCACTCCTGGAGCACACCCCGCAGCTCTGGGGTCTGGCTGAACACGAGCAGAGGTCCCAGGCTGAGGTTTGGGGTGTCCCAAAGGAGCAGGGCTTGGGGCTGCTTCTGTTCCTAAATCCCAGAGCCAGCTCTGCCTCCATCGGCACTGCAGCACTGAGCACAGGCAGCTGGAGAGAAATGCAGATTTCAAGCACTTGTTGAAAAAAAAAAAGGGGGAGGATGCATCAGGGAGCCCTTTGGTCTGCTCCTTCCAGCCATCTGATGGCCAGTGCTGGGTTTCACATAGCTGATGTTCTCCTGCAGCCCCCTCGGTCAGACGTCAGACTTTCTCCTGCACCCACACCATCTCATGGGGCTCAGCCTTGCTCCCGCTGCTGGCTGGGCATGGAGCAGGAGGGGGTCTTGGCAATTCTGCCTCTCCCCAGCACCACCCGGCCAGTGCCTGCCCCAGCCACCAGGCTTCTGCTCCTTACTGAAGGTTTCTCACTGCCTGTCTTTTCTTCTTTTCCCTTGCCCCTTGCCCGTTCTTTTGGTGTGCACTCATTCACCGTCTCCCCCTGTTTCATAAGGTTCATGTTTAAAATGAAGCTTTTTGGGTCAACACCGATGGGAAGCCACATGTTGCCACACAGACTCAGATCACGTTTCCCTGCCAAGCTCAAGAGACTGACACTGCCTTAACAATGTCCTTAAAACTGCCCATCCCTTAAAAAACAGCCTTTACAGATGCCCTCGAGCATGGTGCCAGCAGCTGTGATACGAGCATTGTTTCCAGAGCTGGGGACAAAACCACTGGTTCCTGGTCAAGGTGTGGGGCTGCCTCACTGCTGCTGTGCCGTGGTCCTCCCCGTGCAGGAGGAAAGCCCTGCCGTGGCACCAAGAACCCTGCAGGACGTGAGTCCCTCCTTCACACCCTGTGTGAGTGTGCAGGACCTGAGCACGGGGCCCTCTCCTCCCTGGGGGCACTGGCAGGGCTTGGAGAGCCCGGAGAGGCTGGGATGCTCGCTGAGGGTGCTCGGGCAGCGGTGAGCAATGTGAAATACAGGCTGCTCTCAGAAACCAACCAGGAGTTGCAAAGAGGTGCAAGAACAGCTGTGTAGCAGGAAAAAATGACCGAACTGGCCTCCAGAAGGCACACAGGTGCTGCTTTTGGAGGTTCATGTCATGGTGTGGTGAACCACGACCTCAGTAACAGAGCCCCGGGGACCCAGGACTGCAGGTGCCCTGGCACCACTCCTGCATTGCTCTGCTCCCGGGAGGAGACTTTTGGGCAGGGCTGGGGCAGGGCTGGAGCTCAGCTCACAGCAGGGAAGCAGGGATGTTTATTTTATCAAGGAAATAGCAGAGTGGACGGGATTTGCTCAGACAAACACACAAAAGCTGTGATGCTTCTGTCAACACTGAATCAGTTTGATGTCCATCTCGCTGCTCTGAAATGGCTTTCCCTTGATGTTTGTGCTCATTCTTTGCCAGCACTCAGGCAGATTTCCATCCTGCCCGAGCAGGCAGCAGCACACGTCTCCAGCTCAGCTCCCTCAATGAAGCCCCAGCCCTGGGAGCACAGCCCCCGTGCACCAGCAGCACCCCTTGCACAGGCAGCGCTCCCGGGACACAGACAGGGGAAGAGGCAGGGGATGGAGGCAGGAGAGCAATGCCCCACGCCTCCCCCAGCGCTGCTGCACCACTCGTGTGCACTGCTGGTGACTTCTGAGAGCCCCAGGACGGGGGGCTGGCCGAGCCAGGGCTCCAGACCCACAGCACGGTGGATAGTCCCCTCCGGGAACTGATTCAGATTCCCAAAGCATCCTAGCTCTAGTAAGGCCAAAATGATGCTCTGAATAGCTCCTTTTGTGCTGCTGTAGCAGTGGGCTGGCTTCTTTACCCTGAACAAGACGTGTGCCTGAGTCACAGCATCTGAAAGCTGAGGGCAGACAAAACTTTACGGGACAGCGACCAGGGCATTTCAACACGAGACCACAGCCAAAGGGAACGTGCAAATAGGGTTCACTGAACACCAGTCTGATGGAAAAAAAAAAAAAAAAAAAAAAGAGGGGTTTGCCTCTTTTTTTCAGGGAGCCTGGACGCTCCCTGAAATTAACGCTGTCCCTGGATCAATGCTCATGCAAGAGGCAGCACTGCCCAGGATTCCAAAATACCAGCATCTCTCAGATCTTGTCTGACTTTGTGCTGACCACGTAAATTGGCCAAATGGGCCCTGTGGCCAACTGGCAGGCTCTTGCTATGTTCCCACGCTAAAAACCTTCTGGACTCAAAAATCAAGTGGCCGTACTGAAACCACCCCGCCAGCCCCCCAAAAGCAAGCCCAGGAATTGTTTGAGGTGGGTGGCTGTTGTCCAAGCCGTGCCAGGGGCCATGCCAGGAATTTAACGTGGGGACAGTCCAGCTGTAACGCCCTGGACCTGGTGCAGCTTTATTTTTCTGCCACTTGCTTGGCATTTCAGCTCCCACCACCATCCTGAGCTGCTCCTAGCAGTATAAGTGGAGTGCACATGGAAAATTGGGTGGCTGTGCTGTGTGCACACCCAGACTTGCTCTTCCCCTTGCAGAAGTCACCTGCTTGGCTGTCTTCCTGAGAAGACACCAAGAGGACATGCTCTTCTCTGAGCATGATGAGATGGAGAGGCCGGCTGGTTTGGTGTATCAGTGACACAAATTCCTGTGCTGCAAATGCACAGGGAAAAAGTGTGCTGGGCCTGGCTGTGCTGGAGTTATGCTCCCTGCAGCAGCCACGCAGCGCTGTGCCCTGCACGTGCAGTTGCACAGCCCTGGTGTCCCAGCGCTGCTGTGCCTGCTGCTGAGCAGTGCTGGCACCGCACCAGGGCTCCTCCGACCCCCAGAGCCAGCAGGGCCGGGGAGGGGACAGCACCAGGCAGCCGACCTAAACCACCAAAGGGATGTCCCATGCCCTGTGGTGTCACACTCGGCAATAAGAGGTGGGAAAAGGAAGAAGGGGGGTGTGGAGGGGTGCTCTTGTGAAAATGTCTGTCCTCCCGACACAGGCTGCATGCCTTGAGGCCCTGCCTGAATTTCTGCCCAGCAGGGTAAAACCACCACAAAAAGAAGTAGGAAACAGGAGGGCAAGACACCAAGTGCTGTGCTCCCTCTTTATTGCCTCCCAGGCCCAGGAGCTCACCAGCTCGTGGGCTTCTTGAGCTCACCTTGCCCTTCTTCCCCAGGAACTGCTCCATTCTGTTATGTGCCCAAACGAGAAGGGTTGCAGAAATAAAGTGCTGCAGTGGCCGTTCCTGCAGCAACCTGCAGCAGGCAATGAACAAAACACACAGACCTGCTAATGCCAAGCTCTTCTTACTCACAGGAGGAAACTGAACTTTTAGTTGGTGGTAAAAACACAAGTACTGAGTGTGCTTCAAAGCTTCTGCACCAGACCACGCTGCTGAAATCCATTCAAAAGAAACCACACGGGCACCTGGAAGGGGGAGGCAGTGCCGAGGATCCTGAGCACTCCCAGGCAGAGTCAGGGGGCTCTGAGCAGCTCAGAGGGGATTGCAGAGAGCTACCTGGCTTAGTCCAGAAACGCGGCGTTTCCTATCCAAGTAGCTGAAAAACAGCAGGAGGAGCTGGCCATGGATGCACAGGGCTTTCTGTCGGCAGCTTTAAAGCCTTTGAACTCTCAGAGCGTGTTGTTTTTCCTTTTGAAACAAATGCTTTGGTATTTTTAATCTAACAAATAATCAATGTTACAAAAAAATGTGTGTACAGCCATAACAGACAGCCCAGGACATCCACAGGGCCATAGGATAGCTGCCCGTTATAGACAGCAACCTCCGCCAAAAACAAAACAAAACAAAACAAAACAAAACAAAACAAACAAACAAACAAAAAAAACTACAAAATAATGCAGTGTATTGAAGTGGAGTCCAGTATAACTACATGTATATAACAACTGTAACAACTGTAAGCAAATGTTCTTAGTGCACAGGACACTGACGGACCCCGGGGGTGCAGCACGGGCAGTTGCTGCCTGTAGGAGCCTGGGGGGAGCTCTGTGACTCGGCTGTTCTGGGATCAGCCCCACAGGATGCACACAGAGGAGCACAAACTCCCAGTCAGCTCTGTGCTGACCACCACAGTCCTGTCAGGAGCCCCTCAGCCTCAGCCTGGCACCCCAAAACCGATGGGCTGCGGGAACCTCGGGATCACAAGGGCTGATCCTGCAGTTGAGAGCACGCTCTCAGTCAACATCCCAGGCTGCACAGCAGGAGCTGGTGCATCTTACCAGCAAAAATAAAGAAATAACTCTCAGACCCAGCCACCTCATCATTCCTTTGCAAACTGCCCCCCTTTTGCAGTCCCAGCGCCCTGGGACTTTGACCAGAGGCAGAGGTGGCTGTATGGCCCCGGGCTGCCCTGCTGGGCCAAGAAGTGGGCTGCAAAGCCAGGCAGCAACCCCTCCAAAAACACCCTCATCCTCTGGGACTCCCCGTGCTCCAGGAACCTCAGGCTCTGCTTTTCCTCCCTTTCTTCGCATCCGTGTGCCCAGCAGCTCTCCACACAGTCAAGGTGGGGAAAGGCCCTCGTGGGCATGCCAGCTTCACCTCCCGCTGCCACAGGGCTCAGCACGGGGCTGCCACCGGTGCCGTTTGGTCCTTGCCACCATGCCAGCACCTGGCTCTTACCCTGCTGCCCGGCACTCATCCTGCACTGCCCGAGGATGGAGCAAGGTGCAGGGCACCACGGGGACATCCCGTCCCACAGCAGCAGCTGGGCCAGCCTTGGCAGCCCCGATCCGTGGCTTGCACCGCAGCCTCCAAACCCTCTCTGCCTCTCCAGCACTGCCCACTCCCAGCAGGAGTTTGCTGAGAGCCACGAGCACTCGGTACCAAGGCTGACTCCAGCTGGGCAAGGTCAGAAGACAGAAGTGTGAATAATTCGGGTCTTGAGGAATGTGGCCAACCAAGGGAGGAAAGGAGCAGGACCACACAGAGACCTTGACGGAGCAGAGAGCCAGTAACAGCACAAAGGAAGGACACCGTGCCCACGGTTGCTGTTTCCTCCCTTTCCTCCCCGCTACCTCATTTTGTCTCCTAAAAGCCATTACAAACCCTCTGTCATTGTATTCCTGCTCGGCATCTGAACCTGGGATGAAAGGAATGAGAAGTTCGATGTCTGAACACCCGCATTGTGTCTGCCACGCTGAGGGGATGAGGGCTGCACAGGAAACAACGGAGAGCAGGAGCTGACGGCGCTGCAAAGTGAATATTAAACAGAACTGGCTGTACAGCAAAACTTTATGCTTGTTACTGAGTTTGACTTCAATGCCGGTGGGGAAAAAAAATAGGCAACGCAAGAGCTGCAGGGAATCAGCATCTTCACCCAGCAAAAACCCCTCGCTTTTTACAGAGCACAGATGAGTTCTGGGCAGAGACAGCGCAGTCTGTGGGTACTTTCTGTATTTGCCATCTGATATTCTCAACAGTGTCTACAGAAGTTCATTGGACACTTCCTATAGCAAGAAACTGAGACATTAAAAAATGTCATTTTTTAAATAAGAAACTTAGATAGGGAAGAGACTTAGGGGCAAAGACAAGCTCCTTGTTTTCCTGCTGCATTGCGGCTGCAGAGTCAGGAATCTCAGTTATGCTTTGCTGCCATAAATTAAGAGGCATCAGCTCAAATACGCAGAGGCAATAAGAAAAGGGAAAAAAAGCGAGAGCTCCTACAGCTCTGAGTGGCACAGTCCTCCTGGGCTGAGCCTTACAAAAGCTGCATGACAGAACGAAACCTGGGACCAAGGAGCTGAGGAGGGCTGCAGTCACCCCGGGAACAGGAGCAGAATTCAAACCACCTTGGCAAACAGGACAGGTAGCCTGCAATCCACTGTGTGAAACCCAGCCCAAACCAGCAGCAGGTTCCTCACTTCGAGGGGAAACCAGAGCACAGCTCCACAGCGAGATGCTCCCATGTAGGCAGAGGGGTGGCAGGGATGGGGCTGGGCTCGGAGCAGATCACAGCCCCCAGGAGCCAGCAGCACCGTGCCAGGTCCAGAAAACATCCGTCTCCTCCCGAAGCTTTGTAAAGGCAGCGCTGCACACAACACCCGGGTGTTGGTATTCAGCTCTGCTTGACAC
This sequence comes from Aythya fuligula, assembly GCF_009819795.1. NCBI lineage: Eukaryota > Metazoa > Chordata > Aves > Anseriformes > Anatidae > Aythya > Aythya fuligula. Next base: position 206,493,552 of record NC_045559.1, on the reverse strand, counting down.
CAGCGTGGTCTCAGCCAGGTACCACACCAGGGCCTGGGCACCACGGTTTGAGACAGGCAGGCATGGAAAGAGTCCAGCTGAACCAGATCAATAGGAAAATCATGACACACGGAAAGAAGCAAAAGACTGGGTTTGCTTCCTGAATAAACAGGGAGCTGGGAGGGGGAAGCAGCCCCCTGCTGCCAGGAGCTAAGAGGCTTTTCTGGAGAGCGGGGATTTGCTTCTCTCCATGGCTACCAAAGGAAGGATGAGGAGCTTAGTCTGCAGCACCGACAGATAATTCAGCTGGGAACTGGGGGAAACTCTTGAGTGACAGTAATGAAACCCTAGAAGCAGGGATGTTGTGGAGCATCCTTCGCTGGTGGCTGTGAGGAGCAGGTGAAGGCAGCAGCTCTCAGATCAGCCGGGTGCTGCCGGCGAGCGCAGCTCCTGCAGCCGCACGGCCATGGTTTGGCTGCCCGGTGTGACACCGTGCACGGTGTGCCCTCGGCTCTGAGCTGCATCACAACGTGAAATCCCCTCCAGGAGATCCGAGTCAGAAGCTGTGGGTCAGAAGTAAGCATGAGGACTATGCACCTAGCAGGAAAAAATGCGTGAATAAATAGGCTATGAATAAAACCCTCCTTTTGGTTCTGATTCCAGGCTGTCTACTAGGCACCAAGAGCCTGAATCAGCCTGCCACTGAGTAGAAAGGACAGAAATAATCCAAAAATAGAGAGTTCTAGGCAGGCATAGGAAGTGTTCAGGAAGCACGTCCCATGCCAGCTTTCCCTGGGGTTGCAGAGGATGGAGCCCTGCTCCCCCAGTGCCCTGCCAGCCTGACCTTCTGCACCACCAACCTCCAGCAGATCCCTCGCTAAGCCCCACGGATGCTAGCAGAGTACCTCACTGACATGTTGGCATGGGATTAGGTAGGATTTCTGCTCTGGATGAATCTTAAAAAGTTTACTTACAAAGCAGTTTCCTCCAGGACAGTTTACTGAGGAATGGGTTAAGGTTACAACACAGGAGAGATCCCGTACTGGGAGCACCAGGGAAATAAACAAAGATGCTCGGATCGCAGGCTTTAGGGACAAAACCTGAGCAAAACCCCAGCCAGGATGGTCCAGTGACAAAACCCACGAATGCCTGAGTGTTTCTGCAGGAGGGTGGATAGGACACAGCTCAGAGAAGGAGCACAGCTGGACTAGGTGTGAGCCACGCTAACGGCTCTGGCTCAGGTCCTTATGCACGACCAGGGGCAAGCCACGAAGTGCTGTGGGTGCAGCCTCAAAACTGGCATAAGCTAGCCCAAAATCCCGCTGTCACTGCACAACGGGCAGCTCCTTGGCTGCTCCCCGCCACCACTTCCCAGCTGTGGGATCGAGCAGCCTCAAGGCAGGGCAGTTGACAGCAATAAAAGCGATTCCTTCTTGGTCTGACAAAAAGCACAGCTGGTGGGAAATGGTAAGGATTGCCGAAGGGCTGCCCTCTTCACCAGCATAACCCAGCTGCAGAGCTCCTCAGCTGGAACCAGGCCTCAGCAGCAGAGCTCCTGGGTGAGTTTTTCACCCAGAAGGTTTTGCATGGGCCCAAGCTTTGGATTTAGCAGCTCAGAACCCAGAGCCGCTCGCACCTCAGCCCGTTCCCAGTGTTCCCAGTGCTGCCACTGGCCTGGGGCTGGAGAGCTGGACACAAACACGAGGCACCGTGGAGGGGACGAGTCCTGGTGTTGTGCTCACCCAGACACGAGGAGATTCAACCTGCTCTTTGCAGTCCCACACCGCTGGCCAGCACGGGTTCACTCCCAAACCCTGGGGCAGGGCTGGGCGCTGCTGAGGGCCGCAGGGGCTCCAGCTCAGCCTGAGGAACGTCCCCGGCTTCGGTGCCATCATCTGGGAGGAGGGAGAGCTGCCGGCGTGTTCAGGGGCTGATTTGTGTGGATTTCAGCCTTTTGATTGCTGTGCCCATCAGTAGCAAGCAGCATGCTCCTCTTCCAGGCTGCTTCTCTAGAGATGCTCCACGGGAACCCTTTGGGCCAGGGAAGGCCCCGATCCCTCACAGCCTCGGGGCAGGACGAGCTCTCAGCCCCTCACTCCGGCTATGGGAGGACAAAAGGACAGCAAGCACGGCCCAGCTGGCTGTGGAGTGCTGGGGCTGAAGGGACAGGGCCTCAAACAACCACCTCTGCTCAGGATTTCCCACCGACTGCATGGGGCAGCCCGCACTCAGCACGTTACTGCCTTCAGCCCCGAGCTCCCCCCGTTCTCCCCCTGCTCCAGGAACAACACACAACCCAGTCGCCCCCGGGCTGGGTCTCCAGCACCTAAACCCTTCCTTTTTCCCTCTGTAGCTCAGGGCTATTTCCTAGAGAGCAGCAGCACCTTGCTGCCAGGCGGGGAGGTGTTACAGAGGGAGCTGGCTGATAGTGTTGCTTTAGCCCAGCTGCAGCAGAGGTGATGGAAACCAATTTCAGAAAGGAACTGAGCAAAACCAACTCCACTTAAGCATTGACAGGCTATTTCCCTGGCTAGTGACAGCGTTTAGGAGATTAAGGAAACAGCAACAGGAAAATCTAACTGGGATTGAAAGAACTAATGGTGCTTACAGGAACAACACAGATGGCAGGAGACGGCACAAAGGGCAAGCAGATCGCAGACAGGGCAGTGGTGGAGGACAAATTACATTTGGGAGAGAGCTGGTGTTTTCCCTCAGAACAGGACTATTGGCATTCAGTGCGACTCCTCTCCTGCACTCCAGCACCTCTCTGACTGCCTCTCTGTCTAGCAGGAGGAACGAGCCCTCTTCACTCTTCCCCCAGGAGACCAGATCAGGTAGGAGTGCTGATTTCAACAGCACTCATGTTTAGGAGTGCCTTGGAGACAGCAGCAACAGCAAACTACAAGAACAGGGCAAGTCTAGGCTGCAGGGTCCTGTGGGAGCTGTTCCTGCTTGCCCAGGGACACCTTAATGGTGTGTTACCCAGCTACAACCCCAAATCTCACCTTGAGATGCCTGAGGAGCGAAGGCTGGGGTGGCTGCAGAGGGCACAGCCAGTGTTGGGCAGCCCTGCTCCTGCCAGCACCAGGTCTCACTGCTCGGGGCAGCAGCCACAGCCCGGGCAGCCCTGGCAGCGCTCTGCAGTTAGGGCAGCAAAAAGTCGGAGCCAGGAGCAGCACTACTTCAGCACTCACCAAATTCCCTGCTCCATCCAACAGGTGAGGTTAGCACGCTCTGCAAGATGGGTTCTGCTTCCCTATCAGCCCCTGCAAATTCTGAGCTTTCAACAACTCCTTCAGAAGAGGATTTCTTTCCGCTTTTGGGGGGGAGACCCTGTCCCCTCAGTATCTTTTTGGTGACATTTCTTGGGAGGCACATCTGCCAGGAGTGGTGCTTATGACCTACCAGTCTTCCTCTGTAAGCAAAGAGAGACACTTCCCAAGGTATTTGCATCAGAAGCAGTGGGGCCAGCAGGGCCAGGGAGGTGCTCGTCCCCCTGGGCTCTGCTCTGCTGAGGCCGCCCCTCGAGTGCTGGGTTCAGCTTTGGGCCCCTCACTCCCAGAAGGACATCGAGGCCCTGGAGCCTCTGCTCACAGGGAACCAGGGCCAGGAGCAGAGGGAACGGCCTCGAGTTGTGCCAGGGGAGGCTCAGGTTGGCAATGAGGAGACATTTCTGCTCAGCAAGAGCGGTCAGGCCTTGGGACGGGTTGCCCAGGGAGGTGGGGGAGTCCCCGTCCCTGGGGGTGTTCAAGGAGAGGTTGGACGTGGTGCTTGGGGACAGGGCTTGGTGGTAAGGGGTGGTTGGAGCAGATCAGTCACAGAATCACAGAATGTTAGGGGTTGGAAGGGACCTTGAAAGATCCCTTGAAAGAAAATCATCCTCATGGCTCTGCGCTGGACTCTCAAGCAGCTCCCTGTCCTTGAACTGAGGGGCCCAGAACTGGATGCAGTATTCCAGATGTGGTCCCACCACAGCAGAGTAGAGGGGGAGAACCTCTCTCGACCTACTAAGCACAGCCCTGCTGAAACCCCCCAGGATGCCATCAGCCTTCTTGGCCACAAGGGCACAGTGCTGGCTCACGGTCATCCCACTTGACAATCTTGATGATCCCGCAAGATGATCTTGAAGGTCTTTCCCAACCTTAACAATTCTCTGATTTTCAGTGGTGCCTTATAAGAGGTTCCTCTTATATTTCTTCTGAAAGCAGAAGAAATAGGGCAAGTACTAGAAAAACAAGACACGAGAGTTCAAACCTTACCTCTGGCACAGTTACAAACCTGCCCTGTGAACTCAGCCTACCTGCCCTGCACATTACTGAAACACAGATGTGTTACAACAGGTCCAGAGGAGAGCCACAAAACTGGTGAGGTCTGGAGCACCTCTCCTGTAAAGAAAGGCTGAGAGAGCTGGAGGTCTTCAGCCTAAAGAGAAGGCTCCGAGGTGACCTCATTGCAGCTTTTCAGTACTTAAAGGGGGCTTATAAAAAAGATGGGGAGCAACTAATTAAAACCATTCCCCTAGTCCTGTAAACTAAAATACGGGGAGATTTAGGTTAGATGTTAGCAGGAAATATTTCACTCAGAGGGTGGTGAGGCACTGGCACAGGTTGCCCAGAGAAGCTGTGGATGCCCCATCCCTGGAGGTGTTCAGGGCCAGGCTGGATGAGGCCCTGAACAACCTGATCTGGTGGGAGGTGTCCCTGCCCATGGCAGGAGAATCAGAACTGGATGATCCTTGAGGTCCCTTCCAACCTGAGCCCTTCTATGATTCCATGACTATTTCAGACCCTTACCTGTGTTTACCTTACGGCCAGATCTGCAAAGTGACACAGATGCCCTACTGAGTTCAGCAGCATTGCCCCAGCAAACAGGATTCTGTTCACATGCCTCGTATCACCCAACAGCCTGCAGGCGGTTCTGTACGAGGAACTGCGGGCAGTAAGTGCAGGGCTCACAAACAAGGCTCAAGTCTCCAGCTGCTACAGTTCACTTTTAATAAAAAAAAATATGTTCCCAAGATACCGCTGTTCATTCCTCTGACATTCCACATTTTATTGAGTTTGGCTGGATTAAAGGGTTAGTTGTATGGTACATGAATTCAATAAATATTTAAGAACTGGGTGATGAAGCCCCATCGCATTAGAGCGGGGGATTAAGTACACAGGGAAATAAAAACGCATTTCCAAAAGTTTGAACAACTAGCTGGGGTGGACAAATGCAGCTCTTCAAAAAAAAGATGGTGTGTGCACTTGGACAACACAGAATTCTATGACCAGTAAACCGAATGATAAATTAGAGAGGGTTTTTAACACAGAACAGAACACACTGCGGCAGTTCTGCCATTTCCTGGTCAGAGACAAAAAGGAGGATTTAACATGAGAGCAATGCCCATCCTGTCAGGCTGGGTGGAGGAAATGAAGCCTCCAGGTGGTAAGGCACCCACCACCATTCTTGCACCTTCAAAAATATTTTTGGAAAGGGAAGAGGAAGGCACAAGGAGAGCAAGAAGCGGTGGGAGAAGGTCCTGGCAGTTGTGAACACACCATCTGGATAAGCCTAACGTAAATTGCTCCTTTGCCATGGCAGCCTGCAGAGCAGGCGTACATCACAGCTACCATAGGGCTATTTTCGTGCTGTCTTATCACAGCAAAGGAGACCATAAGAGTCAGGTCCACTTCTTTCTCTGAAGACACAAGTGAGAGACTTTAGTAAAGGAAAACAATTATCTGAAGTCCCAAGGACAGGCCTTTAAGGTAAGTGGCATTAGAACTTTCCCCATCTGTTCAGGAAGCGTCCTGCCTATAGGGTTCAACGTAAGACCATGCAAGAGCACTTAAGTTTCCCGTAAGCCCAGCTACAAAAGCAATATACAAACTTCTTATGCATTCTATCCAGGCACCAACCTGTGCACCAACCCCCAATTCAAGGATGGGGAAGCTACAATACACTACAGTGATCCCCCCCCTCTTGCCACAGCTCCAGCAAGCCCCTACATGCTGACGTTACACTAGATGCACCTATCTTAGAAGGAATCACACCAGGTGGAATGGCTTTGCTGGTGCTGCAGGGCTGATCTGTTAGGAGCCACACATCATGCACTCATCCCGGTTCTCCAGGGAGCACACCATGGCTGCTTTGTTCCTTTCCTTTTCTTCCTCTTCCTTGGAGGCCTTCTCCCGCTCCCTGAGCTTCTCTTTGTTCAGCGTGAACTGGATGGGGTTAGCAGCTGGCTTTGTCCTTAGGTAGTACATGCCAGTCTTCAGACCCTGCAGAGCAAGAGCGTGAATGTAAGAGCTGGAATGGGCTGGCATGCAACACAGCCAACCTCTGAACTGCTGGACCTGACCTTCCTCGGCCACACCGCTGTGCTTGCCTCACAGCGATGTCTGGCAGACAATTAGTGGGAGCAGTGCCACAGGCATCTGCAGCTTTATTGCCCAGAGAGATATTCCACCAGTAACACCGGATTCTTGGAAGGAGATGGCCGTTTACCCTTCTAAGAATCAGCAAGACCAACTTTTCATGAAAGAACTTATCAAACCCTATTTGCTATCTGTTCCGAACAAGCCCCCCCAGCCTGCCCCTCTCCGATACCTGCTTCCACCCATAGAAATGCATGCTGGTCAGCTTGCCGTAGTTGGGTTCTGCAATGTGAATGTTGAGAGACTGGCTCTGATCAATGAAAGCTCCTCTGTCTGCTGCCATCTTGAGGATAGTTTTCTGGGAGATCTCCCACACCGTCTTATAGAGTTGCTTCAAGTCATCAGGAATCTCAGATATATTCTAAAAGAAATGGGAAGAGTTTTCCAGTGTAGTGTAACCAGTGACTGCCCAAATGGTCACATTATACAAAATCTTCATGAATTGCTGATTTCACCAGACTAGGACTAAGGCTTCTTGCACCTGAACTCCATCACTGAACCCAAATATCCTGCATCTGAAAGCACCCAAGCATAAGGAAACAGTACTAGCTCTAACAGGATGGTTTATTCTGGGGAATTCAAGGGGAAATAAACGTTTCCAGATAGGACATTAATGTTTTGTCCTAAATAGTTATGAGGTCTTACAAAAAGCCATCCAGCAGCTGGTACCCTCCACACTTCCTGACAAGTAGGACGTGCTTTTTTTTTTTTTTTTTTTAGCATGCATGACTCCAAGCACAACAGTCACAGCAGCATTTCAAACAGCAGAGCATAAATGCTTCGTTCCACACAGGCTCTTCTACACACACCTTCCAGATCTGGATGTCATATACTTGGCTCCTGTCTCAAGCCAACTCCCTGCTACATAATTACCCCTTTACAATCTGTAGGACAAATGGGAATCCAAACATTTGCAGAATCTGCATGAAGTAAAGCAGCCCAACTCTGTACTTGTCCTCGTAGTAATTAGTAGCATATTTCCCTTGGAATTCCCTATTATATGGGCAGGCTCCAGCAGGAACAAATTACCACTGAGATCAGACACATTCCCTCATATTTCTAACAGAAATGCTCCCAACTATAGCTTTTATTCCCCATGTTAGCTGAGTCACTCATATAGAGCAGACCATTGTGTGGAAATCAGCCCTCAGACAGGCAGGAATCCCGGTGCCATTCTCCTAGCTTCTCATGCATACCTGGATAGAGCCATTGTGGGCGATGATTTGGTTTTTCATCTCCTCATTCCACAGGCCCCTCTCTGTGAGATCTTTCAACAAGTGCGGATTCACCACCTGTGAAGAGCAAAGGCCAAAGAACAAAAGCACTGATATATTCTGAGAAGGCAAACGCCCTGCCTTGCAGTACAGAAATCCACACCAACATTCACGTTTTTCAATAGATAAACAAGACCTTGTTCCAGACTGACAAACTTTCACTCTTCCGTTAGCACTGAGGTATGCATGCAAACGGCCAGACTAGTCCTGAAGTTAAAGTAACAGGTAACAAACGTGAGAAGCTGCTGGCCTCTGCTGACAACAGAAGGCTGTCTGCAATGCTTGGCTGACCCCAGGATGGAGCTAAACTAGCAAGGCAGCAATGGGAGAAGCTTCTGGACATTACAGATGTGAAAGGAGAGTGTATGGAACTCCCCTGCGTGAGGAACGACAAAAGATATGAAAATGAGAGGTCTTGGCTTACCAGGGCTACTGACCACAACCTGAATTACTGAATTACTAAATAAGGGTGTAAAAAATCAGCAAGACTGGGGTCAGAAGGGCAAAGAACAAAATATGTGCAGGCTGTTTATTTGGGAGGAAAATAACAACAAACTTTTGCTTGCTGGAACTGTTTGGGGGTACCTGTCCAGCAGCCCTGCACCTGACCCACACAGCAGAGCAGGATAATAAACCTGTTGTTCTGATCACACGGGCCTGATTTGATCCTGCTGTCAGGAGGAAATGGAGTGCTTTGAAGAGGGGACATCCCAGGGGGACAGACCAGACCTCCCTAACAGTTATGTGTTGCCTCTGTCCCACCTAGAGCTCTTTGTTAACTCCTGCCTCCAGAACTCTAGTTGTTTCATACTCTTTCATACACGACAGATAGCTCTGCATCTGTACAGCTTTCACATAACCTCTTCACAGATCTGCTCAGTGCTTTACACACAGCTGTTTCCTCAGAACTGCACAAAGCAGCACTGTGGTCTCAGTTACTCTTCCCAGAGCATGCATGTATCTTCATTAATTTCACTCATCATTAGCAAATTATTCCTGCAGGCAATGTCAAGGTCTTACAGAGTGTTGTGTTTTGTTTATTTTTCCAGAGAAGAGTAACACTTCTCTAAAATTTTGCATATTCCCTGGCAGTAAAAACAGTGCAGACATGCTGGTTAGATGTTTTCCTTAACAATTCTGGCCTTCAACGTAAACATCCAACTGAATTAAGTAATCAAGTGCACAGCATCCATCTTGTCTTTCTAAACAGTGAAAGTTATCAGAAGTAAGACTACAGAAAAGCTCTCTGCCACACCTGCTTCAAGTGCTTACCTGAAACTCTCCTGAAAGGACTCTGCGCGTGTAGATGTTACTGGTGTAGGGCTCAATGGATTCGTTATTGCCCAAGATCTGAGCAGTAGAAGCAGTTGGCATGGGAGAAATGAGAAGGCTGTTTCTGACACCATACCTAGCAACGATAGTCAAGAGTTGGAAAGTTTCAACCAAGTGAGACAAGACAGAAAAGGCCCAAGAATAATAGTTTAGAGACTGTCTGCACAGAACTAAGAGAGCCAAAGAAGGAACTCTCAAGCTCACACATACAGAAATCTTACCTTCCTGAAGTAACCTGAAAAATCTCTCACTAGCTGCAGTAAAAAACAGAAGTTCCACTAAGCTTGCAATGTGGGTCAATACAGAAGCTTAACTCAAGTCTTAGCTATTTTCATCTTTAACCAGGCTTTTCCAAATTATTTAGTCATGCAAAAGGGTGCATAGAAAAAAATCTGTCAGGCACACAACTCTGCAGTGCTCAGGCAAAAACAAAACAAGCAGCCCATAAAAAGCCTCCCCATACGCAAGACAGCAGACAGATTTACTACATTTGAAAACTAAACCCATGTAAACTGAATAAATTCATTACAGTGACTTCACACTTCAACAGTTGCTGTCTTCAGGACATTCAAGGCTCAGCTGCTTTGCCCTGTCAGCTGAGGAAACAGCTTCCAAGCCTGGCTGACTCTGTCTCACCACTACATTTGTTTAACTGGAACACAAACCATTCGGCTGATGCATCCAAGATGAAACAAGAGCTCAGCTAAAACAGAATCTATGGGATGGACTCACTTTGGCATGTAAGAATAAAAAGCAAACAAAAAAAAACTACAAAAAAGATTTGAAGAAAGATCTACTGAGGGGGAAAAATAAAAGAAAACACAGGGCCATTTTTCTATGTGACCTCTTTTGTTTTCAAATCAGTCATAACATATCAAATGCAATTTACATTTAATACAAACTGTGCAAGAATACTCACTTAGCAATCTTCTCCTTTAAAGCCTTCCAATCCCAAAGATCAGACGGGGTGACATTCCACATGTCATACTGAAGAATCTGAAGAACACAAGAGTGGTACAAATTAGGGTGCTCTTTTCTCCAGATTTTATAAATCACATTACAAATCAACCTGTTATTCCTGTTAACTATCCACTACAGTTGAGCCTCAGCCAAGCTCCTGTACCATAATCTTACAAACACTCAATGTTTTAATCATGCTAAAGGGGAGAGCCAGTACAAGCTGAATCTTCCTTTTATTGTTCTCTGCACCTCAGTTTAAATTATATATTTCTTAACACACTTAAAAAGCCAAATGATGGAAGGAACTCTAGCATCCTTTACGTTGATGCAATATTATCAGCATATATTATTATAATAATGTGTTTTAATCATAATTCTCCTGTATCGATGACCAGGCACAACCACATTACTTGCTTTTCACAGATCTGTCCCTGACACAAGACAGTTCCTGGTACTTACTCCTTTGCTGACAGGAGAACCCTCGTATGTTTCATACGGTCCTTGCTCCTCCGCAAGTTCACAGCTGGCTTCCAAAGCACCGTAATAAATGGTCTCAAAAATCTGCTGGTTCAAGCGCTGGGCCTCCGGACTTTCAAAGGGGTATCTCATCAGAATGAAAGCATCTGCCAAACCCTGCACACCGATGCCAATGGGACGATGGCGTCTGTTGGAGCGTTCAGCCTGCAAAAAGAATAATTACTTGAGCAGCGCTACACAGAATCATAGAATAAGTTAAACTGGAAAGGACCTCTGGAAGGAAATTAGACCGTCTACCTCTGACTTAATTTGTATTCTGCTGCAACATCCCAGCTTCCAGTTCTGCCCAGTTTCCCACTGTTAGCTATTTTGTAGGGCACAAATTTAAGGACCAACATTAAGTGTTTGAAGTGATCACTAATTCTAATTGCTCAACTTGACACACAAAGGGAAGCATGATTTAGAAATGAACACTTCTTGAAAAACAAGCCCACAAAGGCTTTTGAACTCGAGCGTTCTAATTATACATGCTTGAAAAAACTAATCCTCATTAGGTTTGGCCTCAAACTTGAGTATTTGCTTATTTCCTCCTCTGCTGCTTGCCTTGTGGCTTTGTTGCAATGCAAAGAACTTTGCTCCCATTCCCCATCCACAATTCCCAACACTCTCTCCACTTTCTTTCCAGACAAATGCGTGTACACTCTACCAAAAATACACAAAGCCAACATTTCAAGATTGAGTTACACCTTCTTGGTATCTTTCCAGGATCATTCCCTCTGCTCTGCTTTCCACTCTGTGTCTAGTGCTGTTCTGTGCTTTATGGAAATCCACTCATATGAAAAGAAATCCAACCTCCAAACCATCTCAAGGGGAGGATTCTTCTCCAACTGCTTTGCTAGGGAAGCGCTCCAGGTTGAAACTTAAGAAGCCACTAACAACAGCTCACATCTGCAAACGGTTAGTTAATAGAACTCCCAACAACTAGCCTAAACAGGTTTACAAAACCCCTCACTGATTCCTTCTGCCCAAGACTGAACTGGGATTGCTAGAGAACAACAGGCCCTTTGTCACCAGACTCGTGGCACACCTTCAGCCGCAGCACAGCACTCACCTCTGGCACAGGGTAGTAGTTGATATCAATGATTTTGTTCAGGTTTCGGACAATAACTTTAGTGACTTCAGCTAGCTTCTTGAAATCATACGTATGCTCTGAAGTGACATACATATTCAGGGCTATAGAGGCCAAGTTACAAACTGCAACCTGTGGAAAAAAGCACAGTAAAAACTGTCATGCCAGCCAACACCTCACGCAAAATACACACTCTCTCAATCCCAGAGCATGCTCTCTATCCAAACTATACAGAAACAAAGAACCAAGCAAGCTACAAGGATGGAAAAATACACTCCTCATTTCTATGCTTTTTTACAAGCTGCAAAAAGGTTAACAACAATTGAAAAAGATTTAGTAGATATCAATATCACCATAAAAATTCAGTTCTCTGTCCTGGTCAGCCCTGCTGCCTGTAAGCTTCCCTTCCAGAACTTAGGCCTTACCACTTCTTGTGGTATCAAAATCAGCAACTGATCTCCATTAGACCCAGAATATATTACGGCATTATTTTCATTATTTTTTAACACTCACATTATTTCCAGACCCAGGAGAACTGAAACAAGTTGGCTAAGGTTTCTTGTGCAGCACAGACAGGCAAGATGGCTCTGTCTCCTCTAGAGTACTCAGGATTTTATGAGTATGTCAAGGAGCGTAAGCTAAAGAACCACTACTGGCTCAGGCAGCAGAAACTTACTCTTTCAGTTTTAATAGTCCCAAGAGCTTTTTTGCACTCAAAATGTGCCATGCTGTATTAGCACTAACACATTTCTATGTTCTTTCTTCACCTTTGTTATCAATGCTGCAATCCAAACATAGTACATCTGTAGAGCACCCAGATGAGACAGGGAACTCAAGGGAGAATTATGACTGAACTGCAAGTCTGGAGCTCAGAGAGGTACAGTTTTACTAAACCTTCAGCATAAAAGATGCTTATATCAGCTTCCTAGAAGCCAAAGAGCTCACTTCTCTATCAAGATGCCAGAGTTTTGCTTTGATGGGTATCTTCTTTTATACCAAATCCTCCACAGGACTTGGAAAGGAAGGGAAACCGCCACACACAGACTTAGTAGAAGTGCTGTAAGCACTCAAGTCAGAAAATCCTCAGTTTTCTTAGCCACCTGTTCCCTTCCCCAGCTACAAGTGAGACATATTCTAAAAAGCTGTGCAGGCACAGTCACACCTTTCCTAAATGCTGCAAGTTCCTTGTCTCCACTCACCTCATCTTTGCTGGTATACTCCACTATTTCTGTGCACAGGTTGCTGCATTTGATGGTCCCCAAATTCTGCTGATTGCTCTTCCGGTTGCAAGAGTCCTTGTACAGCATGTAAGGTGTGCCAGTCTCTGTCTGGGATTCGATGATGGCGTACCAGAGCTGCTGGGCCTTCACCACTCTGCGGACACGGCCTTGCTTCTCGTAACTGCAACAGGGCACACGTTGCTTATCAACCCCCACTCTCCAAAAACTGGAATCAATCATTCTTAACAGCAGGTTCCCAGGAGGGCAAGGCTCCATTCATGTCTGAACTGTGTGAATTCATTTTTAAAGGAAACAGAAAGCTTTCACTACAGCACCCTACACAACTAGCTCAAAAGAAAGCCACCAACCGCTTTCAGCAGGAATCATTGCAGAAATTTCCTCTAAAATAACCTTTCATACATAGTTCTATGTTAAGCAGTTTGCAGTTTGAAGCAAACGGTAACCAGACATCCCAGTCTTTGTCCATTTATCAACCTGATAATTCAACGCAGTGATCACTTAGAAGCCAACACCACAAACCTGTGCCTTGGCTCCCATAGACCACATGAGGGCCGTTCCCTAAATGGATGACTGCCACTTTTCTTACCTCTCATACAGTTTCTCAAATTCCTCTCCCCACACCTCATCTAGGCCAGGACACTCATTTGGACACATTAAGGACCAGTCCTGTAAGAAGAAAAAAATACTCAGAGAAAATCTGCTAATTAAGTTTTAATTAACACATCCAACTTTAGCAGCAGATCCTGTTGTAAACAGAAACACAAAAACTCACAGTTCCTATCCTTAAAAAGTAGGAACCAACTCTTCCAGCAGACATAGGGAAAGTGTTTGAGTAGTATGGTTTATTTAAAAATCAATTATATGAATATTTATGATCAAACTGATTTTTTAATTCTGAAATGAGTAATTATTAAATATAACCCATTTTCAAGCAGTCACACAAAGATCCATTTACTGAGAAGATTTTGATGCTTTCAGAGTACTCCAGACTAAAAATTTAGCATAATGGTATATCAGTCATGGGCTGCAAGATTAAACCATGAAGCAAAGCATGATAGAAGGCAAGTTCCACTGCTGCTAGGAAGCCAGCTCCACAGCACTTGCAAACTCCACGCTTCTCCATTAACAGACCTCTCCCACACCAATCAAGCTTCTTACCTGGTTGGTTTCAACTCTCTTCATGAAGAGATCAGGAATCCAGAGGGCAAAGAAAAGGTCTCTGGCACGCTGCTCTTCTTTCCCAGTGTTCTTCTTTAAGTCAAGAAACTCAAAGATGTCCAGATGCCAAGGCTCCAGGTAGATGGCAAAAGCTCCAGGTCTCTGATACATAAAATATAGTCAGGATCAGAACAAATGGCCCTTGAAAATATTCCCCACAGTGCTGCTGACTGAACAAAATGCCCTGAACTAACTAGAACTTAGTTTTATAGTCTTGTTAAGGTAATTTCAATATCCTTTTTTACATTACTCTTGCTCTCACTTACTGGAACTAGGTCATGCTACTAGCTCCAGATTCTTAATAAAAATGATCCCACACTAAAAATACCTTCTGTGTCAACAGGAGCTTGACAAGTCTTAGATTTACGTATTGAGTCATGCCCCCACTGACCTCTGGACTATCTGAATATAAAGAATACAGAACAAAAATCTTTCTACAGTCTTACAGTCTTAATTCAATTAAGGGCATACAAAGAGTGACTGATAGCCACTGCAAGAGGCTGAACTAACGTGTACACATCATACAGCAGATGTATACCTACACAATAAAATGCATGGTGAATGGAGAACACCAGACTAGAAACAAGGGAAGGGAATCCTTTTTGTAATTACATGTCTCCTACCACCACATTGATGCTACTGGTTCAATCTTTCACAGATGTGGTCTCCTTCTGACCTGGGTCAACCCCCTCACCCCAATTTAAGGCTAAGCCAATACCTTGTTACCGCCTTGGTCCACGTAGCGAGCAGTGTTGTTGTAGACCCTCAGCATTGGAACGAGTCCATTAGAATTTCCATTTGTCTGCACAGGCACAGGAAAATTGTTGTTACTGAAAAGCAACTGCCCGAGAGCTGGCCTGCATTTCTGTACAGCTGTGTATGTATTTCGGCGGTCAGACAAACTCATCCTGAAAGCAAGCACCTGACCACCTCAATCAGGGCTTTGGTAACACCACCATCCTCCCCCACACTCCTCTCTTGAAGTAAAAAATGCACCATCTGAACTTAATTCATCGACATAATGCAATCTAAAGGCTTGCAGAGGTTACATACATGGTGACAAAAAGGAATAAATAAATAAACACATGCATCCACAGATCATCTTAAGCAGTTAAGCTTACAAAAAGAGGGCCAATGCATTAGCCTGTAGGCATTTTCCTAGGCTGCTGATATATAAATAAGTTGGAATTGCCTGATAAGCACTGGAATGAGATCTGATCCACTTTTTGGAAGGACTTGTATTAGGAAACCAAGGAAAACCAAGGAAAACCAAGGAAAACCAACCTTCTCATTTCAGGGCATACTGAAAGGCACGACTACAGAGCTGGACTAACTGCTGTGCTACAGTGACAGCAGTGCTGGTAGAAGCCATGCTGATCTGGCAGCTAAGTACAGCCCTTTCCTGAACCCAGAAGGTTAATCTCTGCTGGGTACGCCGCCCGCACACTCACCCCAGCAATGTAGCTGCCCGTGGCTCGGATACAGCTCACAGCAAGGCCAATCCCACCAGCAGACTTTGAGATCAGCGCACACTGCTTGAGAGTGTCATAGATTCCCTCAATGCTGTCATCCTTCATGCACAGCAGGAAGCAACTAGTGAAAACAAACAGCTTTAGCATAAAAAGATTAAAAAAATAAAAAATAAAAAATCACTAAGTATTGTACCAAGGCTGCAGAAAAACAATGGCAAAAACTGTGTATTTAACATGCTATGCCAAGCAAAAAATGAAGCAAAACCATAGACTGCATCGTGGAATAAAAGATAGTTTTAGAAAACATCACAAATAGTAGTTCTATTACTGACACTTCTGTTATCAAAGCAAAGCGTTTTTAAAATCAGATCTACTTCATAACAGTTATGCTTGCTACTGTGAGGAATGTTTTAGCATATTTAAAAAAAAAAAACAATTACCAGGAGTCATTTTTTAACCAACAAAAGACTATGTATGTAAGCAGCTCTGAAATAGAAGACAGCCGCTTCCATTAGCTTGAGAAGCTAATGACACATCTGTTTTTTCCCCAGAGACTACACTAGATATCAAGTTAAATTTGACAACAGCTTCTCAAAACTTCATAGAACAATCACAGAAACACAGCTACTAGATTCAGAAGTTGTGACAGCACTTCATTTGGACAGATCCAATCACCAAAACCTCATCTTCCTCCCGTTCTGCATTAAGCATGCTTGAAAGCCACAGGTACCTGGACAGCTGAGGCCGGTTGGTGCCCGCGTTGAACAACGTGGGTGAGGCATGGGTAAACCACCTCTCAGACAGAAGATTGTAAGTTTCGATTGCGGCATCGATATCATTTTTGTGGATTCCCACCGACACCCTCATCAACATATGTTGAGGACGCTCGGCGACTAGACACAAAAAAGCAAAAGGAAGAAAAGAATGTCAGTGTGATGTTTACAATTAGTACAGACAGGAGAGGTGGTGGTAGTAAGATACAATGGGCCACTTGAGAGCCAGAGTTTTCATAGAATCGCAGAATAGTTCAGGTTGAAAGGAAGCTCGGGAAGCCTCTAGTACAATCTTCTGCTCAAAGAAGAGTCA
Organism: Aythya fuligula; assembly: GCF_009819795.1. Lineage (NCBI taxonomy): Eukaryota > Metazoa > Chordata > Aves > Anseriformes > Anatidae > Aythya > Aythya fuligula. Next base: position 206,476,962 of record NC_045559.1, on the reverse strand, counting down.
GCTAAGAGGACTGGACCAGTTTGCTCAGGACTTTATCCAGTTGGGTCTTGAAAACTCTAGGACTGGGACTGGATAACCCCTCCCAACAACCTGATCCAATGCTCAGCTGTACTCACGGGGAACAGTTAAAACACAACCAGCAATCCAGCATCCAGTTGCTCTCTATACTACATTATAGTTAACCTCTCACTCTTTTACATCCTAGGATTTTCAGGCTAAATGCCTGCACTAACTGGCAGTGACAGCACAGTAGCTCTAACTTAAATTTATTAGGAAGTGCCTAGCATTATGGAACAGGCTGCAAGACAAAAAATCCTTCATCTTCTACACCCTAGGCAAGGAGCAGCTTTCAAAGCACTGGGGTCTCTGTAAGAGACAGGTGAAGCACCTGTGCCCAGGTCACCAACATTATCTGGAACAGCCAGGTAAACTTGCCACCGTGCTGCTCATTAGTGACCACCTGTTGTTCAAGTAAGCACACCAATGCCACCAGACAGGCACTCGACTCTCAGCTAAGAGATGCTGCACATGTACAGAGAACACCTACTACGAACATGTCACTTGATTGCTATCTTTTTTAAGCCAGTACTCAACAGTTTTGCTGGACTGCTCTATGAGGTAGGTTATCTGCCTCCTCAACCCTTGCTCTGAGCCATGGCCTTGACTTTTAACTAACACTTTAAGTTGACAGAGACGGTTCTTACCTTTTGAGTTGATTTTCAGCAAGTAGGAGCGTTCTAAAGTCTTTAAAAAGAGAGAGTGCATGTTAGCAGTCATTCAAATTTAAATTTAAGAAATCCTGTTAATACAGAAAGCTCCAACCTCAACCATCTTCCTGCTTCTTACCCCAGGTTTCAACAGAGGCACCAACCCTACGCTCAACTCCTCATCTTGTTAATGACAAAGGATGTTAAGTGACTAATAACCAAAACCAGAAGTCCACTGTAAGATTCTAACACTGAGGACTCTGCTTTGGATTATGGAGTGGATTAGGTAGCATGGAGCAGCAAGGTTCAACACCACCTTTCAATCCACAGTGAACTGAGGCTAGATGGCAAGGGAGGGCTTGTTCTCCACAACGCCACCTCTCCGTGTCATTAATTATACTATGATAATGATTTCTAGACAACCTGTACCACAATCTGCTGTGCCGGGTGATGAACACACCAAATGACACATATGGTAAGCCCCTACAGTTTGAGCAGATGCCTTTTAAGCTTGTGCCTAATAAATTGCAGCACTAATTCATTAATTCATGTCAGGCATTGATATATAGCAGCACACACACATTCAAGGTCCCTTCTCTCCACCCTGCCTATGCTGCTTCAGCAGCTGCTCTGCACTACACACCTGAGTTGTTTCCTCATTGCAGCCTGCTTCCCCCACACCTGACAGCACCAAACCACGTGCTGATGGAAGAATCTCCTGGACATAATTCTACACAAAGATCACCAGTTCTTCTAGAGATTCATTAAGGCCAACGAACTATCAGGTACCCAGTGCTATGGAGAAGCCAAATACCCTCCAGCTAACCCTACAGAAAGCCCATCGCATCGTGCCCTAAAACAACTGGGCAACTAGGGGAGCAGGAGGAGCAGATGGTGGGGGCATAGTAGACTGGACGGGCTGTGGGGGAGATGTTCCAGCAGCATGGAAGAAGACAAACACGTGGGCTGACACACTGAGAACAACTGCTACACAAAACAATGGCGAAAAACAAAAATGCCTTCTTTGGGTTGTTAAGAATTAGATTATTTCCTTGAGGAACAGCATGAGCTGGGAAGCTTCCAACGACATTCAGCTGCAAATAACTTGGAGCCTAACTGTTAAAATATTATAGCAGCCAAGGGAACAGAGCACAGCCAAGAAGAAAGTACATGATTCATGAAGTCAGGCAACAGCTTTGTGCAGGTACTTCGTTTTCACCAACCCACTAATGCCCAAGCTACTTCCAGTGCCCTTTGTGTTCAAATCTAATGATTTTGCAAGAATTCCCATCCCTCCCAAGAGACCCAGCTTCAGAACAACTAAGACTGCTGCTTTGGTGTTATCATGAATAATGTCTTTTACCTTAAAACCAAAATAGTTGTAGGAGAAGTCTCTGTCATAGATAATAGCAGAATTCAGGCGCTGAGGGGAAATAAAGAGAAAAATTTAATTTACATTCGGATTGTGGGGGCTTCACATTCAGATATAATGCTGATATTGGTATTTCTGGCCTCAAAAATGTAGTGAAACAGATTATTCAGAGAGATCGTCGTGAAAAAAAACAGGGAAGAACACTGAGGTTGAAACAACAAATGCAGTGCTAACAATTTTTTTCCAAGTACAGTGAACAATTGTTGGCAACATTTTACTGAAGTCGTTAACTAGACACCAAGAAACACAAGATATAATCAAAATGAGAATGTGACGTCCCCATAAGAACACAAGCCTGGAACAACATGAAATCAGACACCAAACCTCTTCTCTCCCTTCTGTGCATACAAAACAGATTGCCACAGTGAAAAGCCCTTTTCCCCATATTAATTAATTATGCTGTTCGTGACTAGGAGGACATTTAAGAAAATGTCCTTACATGAAGGAAATTCCTACACCTTCTTTTATACTCTCCAGAAGAGAGCAGTTATCAGCTGTACCGGTTTCTGTATTGGCTTTTTGTCATAAAACAAATGGCTTGCTTAAGAAAAAAACATCATCTTAACTAGTTCACTGAATTTTCAAAACTGGAGAAATGTTACATACATCTTTGTTGGCCAGAACTATGTCTAGTGTTTCTTTAGAGATCATCGGTGAGTGCTTCCCGTTGTGAGGGTTTACGTAGTTGTAGAGGTCATCCATCACATCTACAACAGAAACAGGTTTAGAAGGAAGTACATCCACAGAGCTATATATAGATATCTATATATCATTTGTCATTTGTTTTCAAAGATTTAACAGGCAGGACTACCCATCCACAAAAATAACCCCTTCCAGCTCTACGCAGATACAACTTTTCTTCTACGTGCTCAATAATATTACTAAGCTGCTAACGCACTTGCCTTACAATGTTTTTTTATAGAATTTGTAATTGCAATAAATGAGAGACAGTGGGTACATCCTAATTTCGATCAGTTACATTTTTAATCAATCTATTTATAGGGAAATAAATCATCAATCTATTTAAGTGAAATCTATTTTTCGCAAAAGAGGCAATTTCACTTTCCTAGTGACACATAAAACTCATGTTTTTCATCTCCGTGGCATTTTTAGTTAGCCCGGGTACTTAGTACCTTCTGCTTAAGAAAGATTTCCATATTTATATCCTCTAAAACTCCTACTCCCTTTCTGACTAATTGCTATCTAAATGCCCCCAAACAGACTTACCACTGAATACTTTCTTAGTTTCTTTGTGCAGATTGGACACTGCAATCCTTGCTGCCAGGATAGCGTAATCGGGGTGCTTGGTGGTCAGGGTTGCAGCCGTTTCAGCAGCCAGCGTGTCCAGTTCCACTGTCGTGACACCACTGTACAGCCCTTGAATCACCTTCATGGTGATCTGGGCCTAGAAAGGAAAATCGTTCAGATCAGCTACCTGTTGTTAAAAAAAATCCTGGTATCTCAGCCATTTAGGGTATAAGACAAGCTCCACTACAAACAGTACCTTTTACATTGTTTAATTTTAAAAAGGCAAATTAAAACACTGAATTCTTTCAGTGAAGTACTGACACCCGAAATTTTAAACCAAGTGATACTGGGGCAGGAGGGAGGTCAGGGAAAGAGCAAAGAAAGAAGAAACCATTAATCTGGAATCATTAAAAAGTTTTTTCTCTGCAGACACTTTCTTAAAGGCTAGAAAAAAGTAGCAGCAAAACTCAGGAAAAAAAAAAAAAGTCAGTTTAAAAGATTACTTGCTTGGCAGTTTTAAAACTACAAATAAAGCTTGACTTTAAAATGCCTGATGAGACATTTAAGTGCTATATTTAAAATAACTTTGCAACAAGAGAAAAAAAAAATCAACCCTGGAAGGGATACACTGCCTTTTGCTTCATGACTTAACCTAGTCCTCATCTACCAGTCATTTCCTGGGAAAAGACTTTTGTATCTGCCAACCCAAAAGCAGTTATTGCTTTTCTATCAAGTATTAGCACTGATCACTACAAGAAATATTCTACACTGCAGAACAGAGGGCTGATCTAAGGTGGTGACTGCTACACACATTTGAAACACCAATGGCCTCCAAAAGCAGGATGTGTAATTTTGAAACTTTATTCTCTGAAAGGAAGCACTTCACATTAAGGATTTTTATTGCTGGCTTGTAAAGCACCTGGAACAGGAAGATCCACATCCAAAAGGAGAAACACAGCTCTGGGAAGAAAGATCTTACTACTGCCAAATGAATAAAAATACAGTGCTCCATGTAAAATAAGATTCACTACTAAGACTGGGGTATTTGAAGTCAGGGGGCCTAAGAATCTTGCTTGTGTCCTCATCACCAACAACTTAAGTCATTGAGATCAACGCAGCGTACTTTGTGCACTACACTTTTTGGTACAGAATGAATGTCAAATATTTACAGTTGCAATTTAAGACACAAAAACTGATCAGTGCATCTCAAAGAGCCCAGGTTGGCAACTCCAAATGAACAGGCTAGTTCTGCACATCTACACGAAAATCCCACAGACATCCATGAGGTAGTGATCCTCTGCACAGGCTGTGATCAGAGATGCTCGCATAGGTGCGATCAACGTGCACCCAAAGTCCCATGGAGCTCAAAAAAAAAAGGGGGGGGATATTAGAATGACATGGGAGTTCTGACAGAAAGGGCGCCTAGTTTTAAGAGGATCAAGATCTACTTTCCATATAGTCTTGCTTAAGCTTTACAGATTGAAATTGTGAGCTACCTACCCTAACATCTGAGTTGGAGCAACAAACAGTTTTTAAGAACTAAAAGCTCCATCACTTCAGCATTGTTTGAGGTATCTACCCAAAGCAGCTTACAGTAGGTAAAGCAGAGACTTACTCAAGTCTCAGATTTTACATCCACAAAGCAAAAGACGCAGAGCACAGTTAGAAGAAGTGTGTTACGAATACATTAGCCAATGGCTCCTGCACAGGCGGCCACATTTGGCTTTTGCCAAGGTGAATAACCAGGCAACGTCTGCTCCCAGCTGCTGGCGTTCAGCAGAGGTCACCAGCAGGGGCAGGACAAGGGGCAGACTCACGGGATCCACAAAGTCGGCGTTCAGCCCGTAGCACAGCTTCTGGATGCGCGACGTGATCTTGTCAAACATGACGCGCTCCTGGCGCCCATCTGGTGGGGAAGAGGTTACAAAGACATCAGATCCCGCTGCCAGGGGAGCACGGGTTAAGCACAGGGCACCCCACAGGAGGAGCCAACCCTCCTGGGGTGCCTTCCAGGTGGGAACCACTGCGGGCAACCCACCTGGGGACCCTATTAGGGCCCAAAGCGAAGGTTGGCCAGCTCCCCCCCTCCCTGCTGCCCACAGCCCGTGCTGGGCGCTGCGCCCCTCGCCGTGAGCAGGGTCAGGGGGGGGCACAGGGCGCTCGCAGCCCCTCAAAGCCACCCCGCAGGGCCACGACACCCCCCCCTCGCCGGCACCAACCTCTGCAGGGACCAAACCCCGATTTTCAGGGCCACCCCCCAAAGACGGGGCACCGAGCTGGGGGTCCCCAGCCCCAAACTGGGGCCGAGCTCCCCCCAGCCCCCCCCCCTGTGCCCCCCGCCCCGTGAGGCGCAGGCAGCCCCCAGCCCGGGGGGGGGGGCTCCCCAGCACCGCGCCCCGCAGCCCGGGGGGCTCCCCCCGAGCGGGGAAGAAGCCGGGGGCCCCCCGGGAAGGGGCTGAGCCCCCTCCCCGAGGCGCGGGGCCGCCCCCGTCCCCTCACCGCGCTTGACGACGTGCATGGCGGCTCCAACGGCTGCGGGGCCGCGCTCGCTCTGCGCGCCTCCCGCTCCCGCCAAGCGCGCTGGCCCCGCCGCGCCGCCGTAGCGCCCCGCCCCCGCCGCCTGAAGCCGCGCGCCGCCATCTTAGATCCGGGCACCGCCGATTTTCGCCTCCCTATTCCCCCCCTCGCCGCGGGCTCGGGGCTGCCTCCCGCCCTGCGCCGCTCCCTCCCCGCCTCGCCCTCTCCCCGCGCCCGCCTTCCCAGCCCGGCCCGGGCAGCGCCGCCCGCCCGGCGGGAGCCGCCGGTTTGCCCGCTTCCAACATGGCGGCGGCAGCCCGGGCGGGAAAGGGGCCGCGCGAGGGCGCGAAGTACGGGGCCCGCCAAGGGCCGAAACACCTCGATTCGCGATTCGCGTCACGGCAGTAGCAGCGATAATGATACGAAATAGTAATACGTATTTAGTATTTAATAGTATTTAATATTTAATAGTGTTTAATATTCGTGAGGTTCTCCAGAGGAGAGGGGGGCCCGCAGCTCCGCTCCTCAGGCGGGTAGCTGGCATGGTGCCCGCCCAGCCCTGCGCTGAGGGGGCTCCCCCCGTCCCTACACACAGCCCCGGGGCACACCGCACCCCCTCACAGAGTCACGGTCACAGAATGGCCGAGGTTGGCAGGGAGCTCTGGAGATCGCCCACCCCAGCCCCCTGCCAGGCAGGGTCACCCAGAGCACATTGCACAGGATGGCAGCCGGGGGGGGCTGAGTATCTGCAGAGCAGGAGCCTCCACAGCCTCCCTGGGCAGCCCGTCCCAGGGCTCCGTCACCCTCACAGTAAAGAAGTGCCCCTTATGCTGAGCTGGAACCTCCTGTGCTTCAGTTTGTGCCCTTTGCCTCTCGTCCTGTCACTGGGCACAGCTGAAAAGAGACCGGCTCCATCCTCTGGACACCCTCCCCTCAGATATTTATACATGTTGATGAGGTCTCCCCTCAGTCTTCTCTTCTCCAGGCTAAACAGGCCCAGCTCTTTCAGCCTGTGCTCATACAACAAGTAAAGATGCCACAGCTGGGGGCAGAGCAAAGGGCATGTCATGGCAGAAAGGCCCTCCAGGATCTCAAAAAGCCCATGGCTGCCCTTAAAACACCGGGAGTGACAGCCTCGGTGAGGCAGCACTTTCCCCATGCTGTGTGAGGAACAGCAACCACCATCTGCAGAAATTTTTCCTCACAGAGGGACAGAAAATGTCCCAGAGTCCAGGCAGCACCCAGGGACAGCGGTGCCCCAAAGTGCCCAAAGCGCTGCTGAAGTTTATACACATAACGCAACCCCCAAAGTCAGCGTTTCCTCTGCCAACGTTCTCTGGGTGCCTTGTAAGCCAGCAGCCACCAGCAGCTGTCTAACACGGCGTGATAACATCTTGCAGTTAGCATTTATGGCACCTTCCTTCCCCGCACAGAAGCGGTGGGGCCTCCTCCCCCCGAGAGGTGCACCCACGCGCGGGGACAGCACCGAGCAGCGCGGTCTCCGCCTGTGCGAGCGGGACGGGGGAGCTGAGGCGAACGCAGCACCGCACGGGGGGCCTCAGGTGTTGCAGGATAGGATAGGATAGGATAGGATAGGATAGGATAGGATAGGATAGGATAGGATAGGATAGGATAGGATAGGATAGGATAGGATAGGATAGGATAGGTCACTTGGACCTTCAGAAACCATCTAGTCCAACTGCCTGACCAAGCATATTACTGAGGGCATTGTCCAAATCTCTCTTGAGCACTGACTGGCATGGGGCATCAGCCACCTTGCTAGGAAGCCTGTTCCAGTTTTTGACCACCCTCATGGTAAAGAAATTTTTCCTAATGTCCAGTCTGAGCCTCCCCTGGCCCCAGTTTATGCCACTCTGTGTTCTGCCATTGGTTACGAGGGAGAAGAGACCAGCACCTCCCTCTGTGCTTCCCCCCTCAGGAAATTGTAGAGTGATGAGGTCGCCTCTCAGACTTCTTTTATCCAAAGAAACGCTAAATACAGCAGGAGAATCACCTCTTTTGACTGCTTGGCTAGCTGTGTTTAATGCAACCCAAAATGCAGTTTGCCCTCTTGGCTGCCAGGGCACGCTGCTGTTCACGCTGAGCCTGCTGTCAACCAGCACTGCAGAGCTCCTTCTGCTGAGCTGCTCTCTGCCCATCCATCTCCCAGTCTGTGCCTGTGTCCAGCATTGCTCTGTCCCGGATGCAGAACCCAGCATTTTCCTTCACTGAACTTCATGCCACTGATGATTGTTCAATGCTGCAATTTATCCAGATCCCTCTGCAAGGCCCCTCGTCCCTCCAGGAAGCCAGCAGCACCTCCCAGTTTAATGTCACCAAACTTGCTGAGGATGCATCCACTCCTGTATCCTGCTCACTGATAAAAACCTTGGCCCTAGGACTGAGCCCTGGGGCCCTTGCTGGTAGCCATCCTCCAGCCAGATGTAGCCCCGTTTACTATTAAGTGACACTGAGCACACGTGGTTCCACCACAGCTCAGAACAAGAATGGTAATTACTGATCAGCATCAAGGTTGGCTCCGACGATGCCCAGGGCACCATCCGGCCCCACGCAGCCTGAGAGCTCCACGCACAAACACTGCGCTGAGGCTGGCAGCCCAAAAACCTCTCATTTCAGAGAGGTGATGCAGGGAATATTTGGAACTGGTCAGGAAATGGGAATAAATTTGGGGTTGCTTCTCTACTTGATTGGAAAAAGGCCTGCAGAAGGAAAAAAATTGCATCTCGGATTATTTGAAGCCTGTGCTGTGTTCATGGATCTTTGCCTTCAAGTGCTTCTACTTTGAGTTTTACTCACTCTTTTTTGGTAAAACAATAGTAGGTGGGGCAGTTGCTTCACTTTATGAGGATGTGATTGTACGTCACGGGTTAAACTGCTGCAGAGGAAAACCAGCCTGCTCCCCGCCAGCATGGCTGTGGCAAGATCAGAATGAGCACAATAAACCCAGTGCCTGAGAGGTGAGTTTTGGAAGGAAATGTAGCAACGAAAAACAAACTTCCTGAGGCTGCACAACACCTTACCTCCACCCAGCTCGGAGACAGCTGTGGCTGGAGCGGCGCCTCTGTGCTAACGGGTTCCTGCTCCAGGCTCCCACAGCAAGAGTTCCTCCGTCTGAGCGGGCTGCCGCAGGCTGGCCGAGACACGGGCACCTCGGCCACACAACTGAATTGAGCCCTTCCCGGCTGGGAAACCAGCGTTGAGCTGGGGCAGGACGCAGAACTGAACCGGGTTTGTCTCAGCACCTGGAAGTCACGTCGTGTGAAGCCCCAGAGCAGAGGATCTGATCCTGCTGCACCCTCCTGCCCACCCACACGCCTGTGTCTGACCCAGCACCTGGCAGGAGGGGCCTGGCTGCGGGTCCCCCTCTCTGGCGTGCTCTGCAGACCCCAGGTACAACACGGAGATGTGGAGATCTGCACCCTGCCTCACCCAGAGCTGCGTGCTGTCCTGATGCTGGCCCGTCTCCGTACCAAGGGGTCCAAAAGGTTCCTGTCAGCAGGGAGCAGAGTTCAGGCCTCTCTCCTCACAGAGCCATGACCATCCTGATGGTGACACTGCTGGCTGTTCGCTCAGCGCAGCCGGGCAGGTCTCCAGTCCCAATTTCTTCCCGAGGAGGGGATTCGTGCTGGCTCCCCCTGCTCCTCCAGGTGAAGCTCTGCTTTCCCCCGTCCTGCTGCCTTGCTCTGTGTGCTCGCAGGTCGCCTGCCGGGCACATCCTGAAGCTCCTCACAGCACAGCAGTGCCAGGCTGCCCGGCTGGGTGCAGCCCTGCTGCAAGAGGGGAGCTGTCAGGCTCAAGGAATATTTCTGGCCAGAAAGCAGGGGGAACCGTGAGAGCGAGGTGGAGGCTTGAGTCACGGACTGAGCTGCAGAGAGCTGCCTGAGTCCTGCCAGGGACAAAAAGGCTGTGCTGCTGCGACTCCGGCTCTGAATGCCTCTGGGCTACAGCGTAAGTCGTGAGCATCCTACCCGTTTCGGGGGTGGTTCTTGTGGGATCTGGTCTGTAAGGAGAGAATACAGATGGCAGAGTCTAATCCCCCACTGCCTGGCTGTTTTGCATCACAACACTTTGTGCTAACTTTCCGACCCTGAGCACTGCTCCCTCGGTTGTCCTGGGGTGACGTTTTGCAAGGCAGTGTCATAAACAAGGCGGCCAAAATAGCCCAGGCTAAAAATAGCTCTTCGTTCCCTTCTTTTGGATGGAATTTCAGTTAATTCCTTGACCCAGAGAAATCTGCAGCAATGAGAGAATGAGAGAGAGAGAGGGGCTGCCTTCCTGCAAGCTCCGGGGCTCGCCCTGCCCCGGCACCACCGCAGCGCCCTGGCAGATGGCACGAGAAGGAGGGACCATAGTCAGCACGCAGAATGACTCCTTCTTCCTTTGGTTTCCTCTCACCATGAGCTTCCTTTTTCTGCTCACTTGAGTTCAGTTGCACTCAACCCACAAAGACTTTATGCAGTCTTTCAGAGAGCCATCAGCTTGGTGTACAACTGAGCAACTCGAGACCCGCTCTCATCCTGAAGAAAAAGGGGTTTGGTTTGAGAAGAGCTGACCCCGTATTTGAAGTCATCCTCCTCTCTCCCCTCCCTGCTGTGGTGGGGGAATTGCCCTGGTTCAAGGTTTTTTTCCTGCTTCTGAGGAACCTGCTGTGTTCAGGGGTTAGAAACAGCTGGCTCCAGATGTGGTGTCAGGGAAATGGCCAAAGACAGGCAGGGCCAGTGCCTCAGCTGTGAAAAATGTGTGTGATACTGAGAGACGGACAGGAGCTGGTGTGAAACGGGGACCAGGGATCTGACCCGGTGTCCCCTGGAAGATGCAGAGGACAGGAGGCAGAAACGCTGAGAAGAGCAGGAGATGACGCCGGGGCTGTGACGGGGAAGCTGCAGGAGCAGTACTGAGTCCTCCGTGGGTAGATCACAGCTTTGGCTCCAGCTCTCAGCAGCAGCCTGCCTCCCACCAGAAGAAACACGCCACTATTTCTGTGCCTCGTTCGGCCGGCTTTCCAGACACTAACTGGGAAAACGGGGTAACAGTAGTGGGTGTTTTGGGGGATGCAGCCACCACAGATAACCAGGAGAAGGAGTTAGAGCCATTCCTGAAACTGCTCCTTCCTTCTGCCGCGATGCTGTTCGGCTTGGAGGGGACAGCGGACCCCCCTGTGTCCCTCAGTGCCACCTCCCCTCCTCCTCATGCCTTCATTTCCACAGCATGGGGTTGGAGACAGGCACCATCGACCCCCTCCTCTGCATAGGGGTCGGGACCTTTGCAGTGCCATGGCCCCAAGTGCCCCCGTGCCCCTCTTGTGCTGGATCGTGGGTGGAGAAGGCACCAGGGCGCTCCAGCAGCGTGGCTCAGACAGGGCTTGGGGGAGCCCAGCACAAAACCACGTCCCAGCAGCCAGCCCAGCTGGCCCCCAGCTCCCCCTGAGCAGGGAGCGATGCCTCCCGTCCCCGTGGCTGCACAAGGGAGTGGGGCAAGTCATTTGGGGAGGGGTTGTTGGGCCACGGCCACCTGAGGTCCACCACAGCAGGTCCCATGGGTCTCACTGCATCAGGTCCCATCGCAGCAGGTCCCATCACATCAGGACCCATGGGTCCCATCACAGCAGGTCCCTTGGGTCCCATCACAGCAGGTCCCATGGGTCCCATGGCAGCAGGTCCTGCCGTGTGCCGGGGCGGAGCTGTCCCTGTCTCAGGTGAGCTGTGCCTCCCGGCCCTGCCTCCCGAGCAGGAAATGCCGGGCACCGGGCACCTCGACACGCCGGGGCTTGTGCCCCCCAGCTCACCACCGGAGCCCACGGTAGGACCGGGGCCCTGGGGATGTCCCTGACCTGCCCCGGTGCTGGGGCCAGGCCCCCAGCGAGGTGTGGAGGGAGCAGCGCTGGGGACGATCCCTTGGGGGCTCCGCAGCACGCTGCCCCTTAGACCCCACATCCTGGAGGCCATGGGGATGGCAAACCTTTGGATCCCAGCGTGTCTGGGACCCCCGTGCAGCCCCACCATGGTCAGGCTGTGCCGGTGGAAGCCCCGCTGCCCTCCCTCCATCCCCATGGGCAGGCACCTCGCCTCGGCACAGCGGCTGGGGTTTCTCAGGGTGCTCACCGTGCCCAGAGCCTGGCGTCACCCTGGGCTCAGGGCAGGTCTCCCACCCGCCTGGGGACGGTGCTGACCCCGAGCAGTGTGGGGCACGTCAGCGTTCGGGGAGATGGGGCTGGGGGCGGCCACGCTGCCTTGGCACCATCCTCAAGCCCCCGGCTCACACGGGGCAGCGCTGGGCAGGGCGAGCCCCCGTCCGTCCCCTCACCCTTCAGAGGTGCTGCACATTCGCCGCCTGCCTGGTTTGAAGCAGCAGGGAGGCAGGAGGGTGCCCTTTTTTTGTAGTGGCAGCCACTTTTCCATCGCCCGGGGCGAGGAGGAAGGAGGACAGCGGCGGTGGGGACCCCCAGGGGGTGTCAGCAGCAGCGGGGCTGCGGGGCCGTGCCCAGGCTGTTGGAAACACGCTGGCAGTTCTGTGCTGTGCTTCCCGCTGGCCCTGGCTCTGATTCTGTGCCAGGCAGGAGGCAGAGCCCGCTCGGTGGCCCTGCCCCAGCGGCACAGCTCACCTGAGGTTTGCTTCGATCACGCACAGACAGGCGGCCCTGGTACCTGCTGCCTCGTGGGTGGCAGCCCGGGGAGGCTCTGCCTGGTTTGTGGAGGACACGAGCTCACCCGGGTGCAGGCACCTGGAGGGAGCTGCACTGTGCCAAGGACCCAAACAGCCCCAAAACGCCCGTGTTTTGGGGCACCCCGTGGCATTTCCCCACGGAGCAGCCCCAGCAGCACCGGCTGCTGCAGACACGTCCCCTCCCGGCCACGGGAGGACAACGGGACACAGGCACGGGCTGGGTGCTGGTGCCTGCAGCCTCTGGGGCCTGCAGAGCTCCCGTGCAGCTGGGTTTGCAGAGCGCTTTCCCATCCCGTTGATCGAGAAGGGACGGTGTGGGCCAAGGAAAAGGGTGCTGTGCACGACACGGCCCCTCCGAGGGGGTGTGCACAGCCCTGGGGTCTGCAGCGCTGACACCCCGCTGGCAGTAGCCGTGCTGAGACAGGGCTGGGTGCAGGACAGGGCATCTTCCTCACCTCATCCTCCTCACCTTCCTCTGCTCTGGGGGCAGCAGGGTTGAGGCGAGGGGAGGGCTCAGCTGGCTCCGTGCAACCCCTTTGCTGCTCGGGGGCTGGTAAAGCAGCTCTTGGGGGGTCCTGCATGGACGTCTGGGCCCTGCAGGCTGCTGGTAACGTGGGCTGGGCTGGGATGTGCGTCCGGGGCTGGGATTTGGGATTTGGGATTTGGGAACCCCTCTGCTGCTGGCTCTGCTGCACCAGACCCCACCAGGGCTTTCGGACACCCCCAGCCCTGCCCCTGGCTGCTGCAGGCTGGGGGTACAGGGAGCTCTGTGCGGGACCCCCCAACCCATGCCCCATGTGGGGGCACCACGGGCTCCTGTGGTGTGGGTCCTGGGGGACCCCAGAGCACATTTGGGAACCCGAATAAGAGCCTGGCCCTGAGCCCTGCCGAGGAGCCTCACGGAGCCTGCAGCCCAGGGCCAGCAGCCCCCGACACCCCGCTCCCCTCCGCAGGTGAACATCTTCCACGAGCAGGGTCCGACCGCCGGCCAGCCCTGCCCAGAGCCCCCAGCCCCACCTGAGAGCCCCCCCCGGGAGACCTGGGCCGGGAGGTACGAGTTCCTGCTGTCCTGCCTGGGCTACTGCGTGGGGCTGGGCAACGTCTGGCGCTTCCCCTACCTCTGCTACCGCAACGGAGGAGGTGGGTGCAGCGAGGGGCCACGTCCCTGCACCGAGCACTGCCCAAATGGGTGCAGGGAATGTGGGTGCTGGAGGGGGGGGGACAGCGTGCCGGGGCCAGGGGCTGCGCTCCCCGTGTGGAGCACACGTGTGCCGGGGGGCTCCAGGCTCCTGGCACTGCTGCTTCCATCCCACTGCGAGGTGAAGGATGCTTTGTGGGTGCAAGATCCGCGCCGTCGCAGGCGGGCAGGTGGCCAAGCAGGGGGAATGACCTGCGGCAGGACAAAGGGCAGGCTCGGCACGCAGCCTGCCTGCTGTAACGCCCCAGCACGCGGGGCTGCCCCGAAAGAAACCTCCCCAAAGGCTGCTCACCAGCCCCTCGCTGCTTCTGCCCCTCTGAAATCCCCAGATCCTTCCTCCTGCACCCGGACCAAGGCCCCTCTCTCCGTGTCCTGGCACTGCCGTGTCTCTGGGCTCGCTGTGCTGCCTCCTGGCACCTCTCTGTGCCACCCCACTGACAGAGGCCCTGCACCCATCCTGCCCGGCCCCATAGCCTCTGCCCCCGGCCCCAGCCGCCCCCAGCACGGGGGTGTCCCCAGCCAGCCCCCCCCATCCATCCCTGCCCGCCCCGTGGTGCTGTGTGGGTCTGGGGCCGTGCCAGCAGCTGGTTGGGATGGGGCTCAGCAGGGCTGAGCTTTGCTCCTTGCCTCACGCCAGGAGGAATTTGGCCTTTGGGGCTGGGCTCGGGGTGCTGCCAGCAATGGGGCCACTCGCTCTGCTCCAGGTGCAGGCGTGGGGCTCACTGCGGGCGGGAGCGTCTCCCCGTTCCCCTCCTGCGGCCCCAAATGTCCCAGTGCAAGGGCCCTAAAGCTCCCCCAGCCCCCCAGACACCAGCCCAGGCTGTCCCCAGCCTCCCCAGCCCGATGCCCACAGTCCTGGGCACTGCTGCAGCACCCGGGGCCACCTCTCCACCACCCACACACCTCAATCCCCCTGGCTCCTGGCTCGGGTCTCTGCTGTGGGGCTGACGAGGACAGCCTGTGGGACACAGCCAGCAGCCCCTGGGGGTTCCCTGCTCCCCTGTGCCCTGCCCAGACTCGTGTCCTTGCTGCGGGTGCGGGACCACACATCTGCCCTCTGGGGGGCTGCTGGACCCCGGCACAGCGCCCACCGTGTCCCTGACCCGCCGCCCCTCTGCTCCTCCCAGGCGTCTTCCTCATCCCCTACTTCATCATGCTGTTCCTCACGGGAATGCCCCTCTTCCTGATGGAGCTGAGCCTGGGGCAGTACGGGGCCGCAGGGCCCATCACGGTCTGGAAGTGCTGCCCCATCCTGCGAGGTAGGGATGGGGCTGGGGGCTCCTCTCCCTGCACCCCCCGCAGCCCCCGGGCAGGTCCCTGCTGAGGCAGCCCCTCTCACCCCTCTGCCCCGGCGCAGGCGTTGGCGTGGGGATGCTGCTCGTGTCCTCCCTGGTGTCCCTCTACTACAACGTCATCATCGCCTGGACCTTCTACTACCTGGGCTCGTCCTTCCAGAGCCCCCTGCCCTGGTCCTGCGATGCCCCCCGGAACGCGGAGCTCTGCCAGGTCGGTGTCCCCGGGCTGGGGCTGCGGGGCCAGACGCTGCAGGGGGTCCGGGGGGGGGCTCCCTGGGGCCAAACTTTGCCTGCAGCAGGAGAGGAGGGGGCGGATGGTTGGGCTGGGGCTGAGCCAGGGCCAGGAGGGTGGTGGTGAGGGTGATGGTGACGGTGACCTTGCTGTGATGCAGAACGCATCGGGGAGCGCCACCCACGCCAGCGCCAGCGAGGCTTTCTGGAAGTAAGTCAGGGGGGACTGAAACTGGGATGGGGCTGAGCCCACGGGCAGCAGCCCATGGTGCTGGAGGCTTTGTGAAAGGCAGAGGGGTGGGCGAGGATGCTGCAGAGGAGGCGAGGGGCCCCTGCAGCAAGGGGACTCCCGGTGCCGGTGCCGCGCTCTGCATCCCGTCCCGCTGACCCGTGTCCCCATGTCCCTGTGCCGCAGCGAGCAGGTGCTGGGGGTGACGCACAGCTCCGGCCTCGGGGACCCCGGCCCCGTGCAGTGGCCCCTCGCCCTGTGCCTGCTGGCGGCCTGGGTCGTGGTGTTCCTCTGCATGCTGAAAGGCATCCGCAGCTCGGGCAAGGTGAGCAACGCGCAGCTGGGGCTCGGGGGCGCCGCGGGGGCTTGGGGCTGCCCACGGGCAGAGCGGGGCCGAGCGGTGCTGTGCCCCGTGCAGGTGGTTTACTTCACGGCCACCTTCCCCTACGTGGTCATCCTCATCCTCATCATCCGGGGGGCCACGCTGAACGGCTCCCTCGACGGCGTCCGCTTCTACCTCTCCTCCGACTGAAGCAAGCTGCAGAGCGCGCAGGTAACCCCGCGCCGGGGCCGGGGGGCCACAAACCCTGCGGTGGTCCCTGGGGTGGGGGCGGTGGGGCCGGGCTGGGGTCCCCTGCAGCCTCCCCGCCCTCGTGCCCCAGGTGTGGAGCGATGCGGCCTCGCAGATCTTCTACTCCCTGGGCATCGGCTTTGGGGGGCTGCTCTCCATGGCCTCCTACAACAAGTTTAACAACAACGTCATCCGGTGAGCTTGGGGCAGTGCTGGGGGACGTGGGCTGGTGGGGCACAGCCAAAGCTGGGGGGGGAGAAGGGAGGTCCAGGCCATGGGAATGTGTGGACCTGTCCGGGTGCTCCTGGGTCCACCCCTGCCCCGTGCACGCGGGGTTGTGATGCCCTCCCCGGCAGGGACACCTTGGTCATCGCCATCGGCAACTGCTGCACCAGCTTCTTCGCCGGCTTCGCCATCTTCTCGGTGCTGGGGCACATGGCCTTGAAGAAAGGCGTCCCCGTGGGCAGCATCGCCGACTCAGGTATGGGTTTGGGGAGGGGAGGACACGTGTGTGCCATGCCAAGGGACATCCCAAAGCAGCTGAGCTCACCCAGCCTGGTCACCTGCTTGCTGGGCTTGGCCCTGCCATCACAGATATTCTTCATGCTTCCCCTCGTCCCCCTCACCCAGGCCCTGGGCTGGCGTTTGTGGCTTACCCCGAGGCGCTCTCCCTGCTGCCTGGCTCCCCGTTCTGGTCCATCCTCTTCTTCCTGATGCTCTTCACGCTTGGAGTGGACACTATGGTGATTGTCACCCTGGGCAGCCCCACGTCCTGCCCCGTGCCTGGCCTTGGGGTGCCGGGTACACCCCGTCCTGGGCACGCAGACGGCACGATGTGCAGAGACCGGGAGCACGAGGCCAGGGCCGGGCTCGGGGTTATGGAGGATCCTTGTGTGGGGCTGTTCCTGGGGCAGCCACGTCCCATGGGGGGAGGCTGATGGTGATGGTGACATTCCCCCACCGACGTTCCCCATCCCCCAGTTTGGGAACATCGAGGGCATCACCACAGCCATCCTGGACGAGTTCCCGGCCCTGCGTGAGTGGAGGAGGAAGGCGCTGTTCCTGGGCGCGCTCTGCATCTCCTTCTACCTGCTGGGGCTCCTCCTCATCACCCAGGTTCGTTGGGCCCCAGCACCCCCATCCTGCAGCACCCACCCCCTCGGGTGACACCGGGGTGGGGGTCAGGGATCGGCCTCCTCTCCCCTTGGGCCTCTGCACATGTCCCAGGGCAGGAGGACAGAGGCCAGCGAGTGCCCTGGCACGGGCAGCGGCCGTGGCCGCAGGTGCTGACCCCGTCCCTCCCCACCTCACAGGGAGGCATCTTCTGGTTCACCCTCATTGACACGTACAGCACCGGCTTTGGGCTGGTCATCATCACGCTCTTCATGTGCCTCGGCATCTCCTTCTGCTACGGTGAGCGGGGCCGGGGGCTCGCTGGAGCCGGCTGTGTGCGCGCTGGGTGCACCCCGTGCCGCGGGGTGGTCACGCCTGCGTCTCCTCCGTGTGCCTGCAGGCATCGACCAGTTCTGCCAGGACATCAGGGACATGATCTGCCGGTGCCCGCCCTGGTGCAGCCACATGCTGGGGTACTTCAAGCTGTGCTGGGTCTTCTTCACGCCCTGTCTGCTGCTGGTAAGCATTGGGTGCTCACTCGAGGCCGAGGTTTGAGGGGCAACGAGCTCCTCTCCCAGCCTCCCGGAGCGGGGTTACCCCAGTCCCAGTGTCCTGGGCCCTTGGTGGCTGCTGGAGGTGGCTTGGGGTGGCCCTGACCCAGCTCCCTGTGGTGCTGCGCCGTCCCCTCACTCCTGCCCACGCTGCCCTTGCAGTTCACGCTCATCTACACCTTCCTGGAGATGTACGGCGTGCCCCTGCGCTATGGCTCCTACACGTACCCGGCCTGGGGCACGAGCCTGGGCATCTGCGTGGGCGTCCTCACCTGCCTGCAGGTCCCGCTCTGGGCCACCGTGGCCCTGTGCCGCGAGTCGGGGACGCTGAGCGACGTGAGTGTGCGGGAGGAGCAGGGGCAGGGGCACGGGGACGGGGATGGGGTCACAGAGGGGCTGTCCTGGTGCTGGGGGTGGGAAGGGAGCGGGCGGCGGCAGACTGGAGGCGATGCTCTCCCATCCCCAAGAGAAAAAGGGCTGAAGCCACGGAGCCTGGATGAAAGGTGGGGTCTGAACCCCTTGGTGGCCGTGTCTGCGGCTGTCCCCTTCCCGCAGTGACACTGCCCTGTGCCCTGGGGGGGCTCAGGGCAGCCCCTGCTCACCCTTGCCCACCTGCAGCGCATCCAGAAAGCCACCCAGCCCCTGAACTCCTGGAGGGCGGCCGGCGGCCGGGACGTGTCCGCGGAAGTCATCAACGTGCCGTTCACCATCACCCTGACCAGCAGCGACTTCTCCGCGCAGCCCGACAGCAACACCTAGGCTGATGCCAGTCCCGGTGCTGGGGACGCCCGGCCGGGGGCTGGCTGCTGGTGCACGAGGCTCCCCTCGCACCGTCACACGGTCCCAGAGGACATTAACCACTGATCCCAGCACGTTTTAATTCTCCTTCCTGGAAATGCTCTGCATGCTCCGAGAAGTGTTTCTAAAGGACTCTCCGTGAGCAGCACCGGCTGCCAGGCTGTGCTCCAGCCCTACCCACCTCTGGGTGGTTGTTGTGTCCATCAGAGGTTTGGGGGCTGCTGTGCACGTCCCTGGCCCTGACCCAGCGCTGTCCCGGGGGGCCAGGCTGGCGGCAGTGCCCCTGCCAGTGGCAGCCACCTTGGGCAGGGTCCCGAGCACAGGGGGCTGGCACGGCCAGGGGCAGCTCCCTGGGCACCATCCTGAGCTGGGGGCAGAGCTGGGGTGGTTTCGGAGCCTCAGGGGGCTGCGAGCACACAGATGTGTTTGCTTGTGCTGCAATAAACAGTTCCGCAGCCCACCACGATGTGCATGGCTGGATGGGCCGTGGGGACGAACCCACGCACGCTGCTGCCTGCGGAGCTGCAGGGACCCATCCCGCAGGGCCTCATCCTGCTGCCACCCCTCGGGGCGCAGTGCTGGGCTGCCGGGGGGTGTGGGGTGTGGGCGTCCCCCTGGCTTTGGCTGCGCACGCAGAGGGTGCGAGCGGGGTGAGGTGTTGGCGAGGGCTGAGCAATGGCCAGGACGTGCCCGTCCTCTCCCTGCTCCTGCTGGGCTCTGCGGCTGTGCTGGCAGGACGAGGCCGTCCCTGCAGCAGCGTTACTGGGGCAGCACCAGTGGCTCCCACCATGGCCTGGAGGGAGAGGGCTCCGAGGGCACAGCACCGGGACCGCAGGGCCCAGGCACCGAGGGGACCCCCACGGCTGCGGGCGGGTGAAGAACGCGGCAGGCGCCTGCTGGTAAAATATACTACATGCTTTATTGGATTTAAAAGTTTTATGAAATGACAAAAAAAAAAAAAAAAAAAAAAAATCAAGAGTTGGCAGACGCGTCAACAGTTGCCGCTCAGTGGATCTCCAACCCCTTCTCCACAAAGCATCCGCAGGTCTCCGCCACCGCGAGCAGCGCCGCCGGCCCCGGCTCCAGCCCGCAGCCCCCGCGCCCCGGGGGGGCTCCGTGAGGCCTCCCCGGCCCTCCCGGGGGTCCGGCTCCGCTCCCCGGCCGGCTCCGGCCGAGGCAGCGACAACGCCGACGGCGGGGGCAGAGCAGCCCCCGTCCACCGCCCCCGCTGCCGGGACCCCGTCCCCGCTGCCGGGAGCAGCCGCGGGGAAGCGCAGGCACTTAGTCATTTAGAGGAATTTTTCACTTATCTCAAAGCAACAGTGTAATTGTCTAACTACCACCTACGAAACGAAAAACACCTCGATAGCCCTTCCTGTATTGTCAACATACACGAATATATTACTCTGGCATAAAGCAAGGCCCCGAGGGGCTGTTGGCATCCCGCCCTGCCTCCCTCCCTGCCCCTCCTGGACGTGCGCCTTCCCCTGCCGGCAGCGGCCGAGTCCCGGGTGGCCTCGGGGTAGCAGCTGCCTCCCAGGACGGTGCCGGCGGCCGGGGCCAGCGGCTCAGCGTGGACGGGGCGGTGGGAGCGGGACCTGGGCTTGGTGGAGCCCCGGCCGTGTCCGCTGGGGGAGGGCAGCGGGCAGGGGCTGGGGCTGGGGTTGGATGGAGAGGATTTGGCCCCGGGACGGAGCAGGGCTCAGCCAAGGGCACGGGCAGGGGCCTCCCCCTTAGCAGCTGTGCTGGGGAAGGTGCCTGGGGCAGGATGAGCCCCGCAGCCTCCCAGGGAGGACAGGGGAGCAGCCAAGCCCCGGGGCAGCACCCAGTGGTCAGAGCCCGGCCTCAGGGCAGGGAGGCTGCTGCCAGGTCCTGGTGAGCACCCTCCACCCACCCCAGCCTGCCCCAACCCAAGGGCAGAGCCCCGGGCACGCACCCAGCCCCACGGGCACGCACCCAGCCCCACACCCCCAGCCTGGAGGCTGCCCCCCAGCTTGGTCGTGCCCCGCACCCCCTCTCTGAGCTTGCCCTGGGGATGGGTGCCGTGGCTGTGTGTTTGCAGGCGCCTTGCAGAGAGGTGGCAGCAGGGGCTGGCCCTGTCCCGATGCCCCTTGGGGATGCCCCGGGCCCTTCCCTGGTGCTCACACCCTGCTGAGTGCCAGCTGAGCTCTGGCCCTGGCCCTGCTCCCCCGGGCAGGGAAGCAAAGACAGGGGCAGGCGGGGGCTCCTCTGCCCCGGATCCAACCCCCACACCACGGATGGATGCCGCTGGTGCCACGCGCCCGGCGGGGGGAACGCTGCCCAGGGCAGAGCTGTGAGCACCCCACGGGCGGCAGCTCCCTGGTGCGAGCGGGAGAAGCTTCAGCAGCGCGCTCCTGGCCGCACGAGTACCAGCAGGGGCAGGGCCCTCCCTCGCGAGGTATTGTACTTGCTCTCGCTTATCAAGAGCGCACAAAGAGGGCATTCCCCTTCCACCCTGGGGGCCAGGGTGCAAGAAAAGTGACTCATAAAGGGGAGGAGAACGGCTGCGGCGCCGGCCCCACCGCCGACACCTGCGGCACCCCCTGCCCGGGCTGCGGCACCCGGCGTGCGGCACGGCAAGGCTCCCGCCACCCCGGCCATCCAAACAGCCTGTGCAAAGGTTGGAAGAGGCAGAAGAAACAAAAACAAAACAAAAACAAAAAATAATAAAAAATAAAAAAATAAAACCACATTGAAACCAAACCCAAATGCCGTGTGGCTGAGCGGAGGCAGGAGTAACTGGAAGCCATGCACAGCAAAGCTGGGGGCTGCGGGAACAGGGAGGGGGGAAAGGGCGGCTGCTGGCTTCGGGGGAGCGGTCGTCGTCTTGGTTTCTCAGAGATCAGGAAATAAATAAGTCGAGGTGGCTCCTCCCGCCGCGGGTGCTGACACGACTCGAAGGGAGGGCGCCCGTGGGGGCCGGGGGGGTGGCGCGGCGCTGCCCCCGGGCCCAGCGGGTCGCGTCCGTGCGGTTCCTCCTCCTCCTCCCTCCTCTCTCTACTTCTTGGGCTTCTTGAAGATCTTTAGGGGGAACTTCTTCTTGCTCTGGCCGAGGTCAACCTCGTCGCCCGTCAAGCTGCTGTCCTCGTCCCCCGGGCTCTTCTTGGCAGCCAGCTGCGGGATGCGGGTGCTCTTGGCGCTGTTGGGCCGGCAGTCAGAGATGGGGGAGGGGGTGTCGGGGTCGGTGGAGCTGGGGCTGTGCGACCGCGACGAATCCGAGTGGCTGTGCTTGCCGGCCGTCGGGTGGCTGATCTCCCCGAGGCTGGAGGACTTCTCCATGCCGTGGTTCACCGTCATCATCTTCTTCATCACCATGGGGCTCTCGGCCGGCCGCTCCGGCAGAGCCCCCGGCGCGGAGGCCTCGGCGTGCCGGCTGCCGCCGTTGGGGGTGGGCGCGCCGAGGGCAGGGTGCGCGGGGGCAGCCTCCTCCACGGACCTGGTCAGCAGGTTGGGGCGCGCCGCCAGCAGCTTGGGCGCAGCGCTGGGGACGCGCTGGTGGTCGCTCAGGTGCGGGATGCAGGACTCGGAGTCGCAGCGAGTTAAGTCTCTGGGGGTTGAAAGGCGGAGGAGGACAGCTCGTTAGCGCCGCTCGTTAGCGCTGCTCGCACCGCGGACCCCCCGTCTGTCCCCCCCCACCCCCTCGCCCCCCCCTGGCCCACACGCACACAGATGCAGCAGCTGAGGGTGGGGGCTCGGCAGGGGAAGCCCCCAGCAGAGCGCAGCACGCAGCCAGCCCGCGGCCCCTGGGGATGCAGGAGCGGGGCTGGGGCCTGTCCTGCTCCCGCTGCCTCCTCCTGCTGGTTCTGCTCCTCCCCACCAGCACCGGGCGGCTGCTGGTGGGGGCACCCCGGGGACGGGGCCTCACCCAGCCCCACACCAACTGTCTGAGGCTTGTGGCACAGCCAGCCCTGCCACACCGCCAGCACCATGCGTAAATCCACGGCTCGGCTCCTGGTGGAGCCCGGAGGGACGGAGGCTCCGGCCCATGAGGCAGCAGCAAGTGCTCAGCCTGGATGTGCCAGCAACCATCGGCAGTGCCCTCTGCCCCCTTCCTGCCCTGGATCCCACAAAGCAGCCGGCTCACAGCGTTACACAGCTCATCCCAGCCCCCCGTGCCACACCAGGGCTGGATTTCATGGCAATTTCACCAGAGGCTTCTCCGGGCCCTCAGCTTGCATCTGTGTGCGCTCCCCGGCTGGCCCTGTTGGCTCAGGCCCGCAGCCCGGCCCCTGCTGCCCAGCGGTTTGTGCCCCCAGCCTGCTGCCTGCTCGTGGTCCTCAAAGGCAATGGGGCGCCGCTCTGCCACCCCCAGCACCTCCTTCCCCAAGCGGGGAACGGAGGCAGGAGGGACGGGAAGCCGCAGCCCCCATCGCCCCACAGCGCTGCTGTGCCCCGGCCCGACGGCCCCGTGGTCCCTCTGAGAGCTGCTGGCGTGCCCGTGCAGGATGGGTGCAGCCGGATGGAGCTGTGCTGCTGCCCCACTGCCTGCCCCACTGCCTGCCCCACTGCCTGCCCCACGGCTGCCCTCACCCCTTGCAGTGCCACCAACGCCGCCTGCGGGGCACGCAGGGGCTGCGAGGGGTCGGTCAGAGCCACCTCTCGTCACCTGCACAGGCTGGGGGCAAGGAACACGGAGCGGAGAAGGGAGTGGAGAGGAGAAATGCAGACCAGAGGGCAGGGGAGAGGGTGAGGGAGGGGATGGGAAGGTGCTCGCCAGCTCGGGGCCGTGCTGCCCCCGAGAGCAGACAGTGGCCGTGCTGTGCCAAGCTCACCGCCCGGCCCGGGTGATGCCGTCAGGAGCAGCACCAGAGCTCAGAGGGAGAAAGGGGAAGGCAGGACGGGACGAGATGCCTCCACTACAGAGCCGGTGAAGAAGGAGAGCTCCAGGCAGCACCAGGACTGCACTGGTGGAGAAGTGGCTGCAGAAACAGAGCACAAGGGAGGTCACCTACACGGCTGTACCACTGTGAGGTGCTTGCAGAGGGAAGGGAGGAATATGTCCTTTGTCATAGCAGCAAGGGCATTTTGGAACAAACCTACCGAAAGAACTTGGGCTTTTGTTCCACAGCTCCACAGGAGTGCGTGGAGGAAAGGAAAAACCTCACGGATAGTTAGAAAAACCTCACGGATGGCTAGGATACAGCCCGAGATCCGCTCCGAGAGCCCAGCTGCGGAGCCTGCGTCCTCTCTTATTTTAACAGGAGGAAAACAGCCGCAGGCATTGCTGGAATAGTCCCTGCCTTTCACACACACACGGCCGAGCCCATCTGCCATCCAAGCAGCAGGGCGCTGCATCCTCAAGGTTAGCAGCGGGCCGGGGAGCGCAGGAATCGAACAATTTGGATGGTGTGAAATCCCCAGCTATTCTGAGAGAGAGCTCTGGACGCGGTCCAAGGGAGACAACTGCGATGGAGGCACCGACGGAGACACGAGCTCACGGCTCCGGCCGCTGCCAGCGGATGCTGCGGCCGCCCAGAAGGTCACTTTCACGCAGGGAGGAGTGGATGCAGCTCCGGGGTTTCACTGGGATAACGGGGCCCACGGGCAGCTCTGCGAGGAGCAGTGATGTGCCCTACAAGTCGGTGGGGCTGCACATGGGCCCCTTGTGCCCCTTCCTCGCCAGCCCCCGTCTCGGAGCAGGTCTGGGGCGAGCTCAGCGCACGGCAGCAGTGCCCCGTGCTGCACACCATGGGCAGCGTGTCAGGGCTCACAGAAACGTGTTTAGATTGTAACCTGCTCAGCTGAAATTCAGAGTTTTACCTACACCTGAGGATGTTTTTTTCCTGTAAAACCAACCCAGAGCTCCCACTGGCTGCCGTAAGCACAGAGGTGCCTGGAGAGAGTCCGTGAAGACATTCTTCTAAACAGAAGTGAGATAACAGCAAATACGGCAGAAGTTAGGGATCTCAGATGACTTCACAAATGCCTCATTTATGAGGAGGGCAGGCTTTCTCCCCGCTGAGATCTGCAGACAGCCATTAATTCACCCAGAGTGCCTTCACCTGCCTTGCACAAGGTCCTGACAAGGGACAAAAGCGGCCGCGCGGTCACGGCCGCGGAGAAAATGACGACAGCAGATGGAGAAACATCCTCTGGTGGTGGAGGATTTTCTTCCTCTGACTGCACACGCTGGAAACCCGATCCCGGACAGCTGGTCCCTGCCTCGCAGCAGGGGTACGGCTGCCTCTGGCTGGTGCCGAGGACCGGCCGGGAGCTGCTCCCCGGGCACGCCACGGCCACCGCGTCCCTTCCCCGGGACTGCTCTGATAACAGGAGACCCTCGGCACCAAGGGGCTGGCAGTTAATTTGTGTGGGTCCAGCTCCTCATCCCAGACATCCACAGCTTCCTTGGGATGTCCCAGCCCAGGCCAAAATGCTGGGTTTGCCACCGTGCTTCCATCCTCCACGCGCACTGGGGCTCAGAACAGCCTGGCTCTGGCAGAGGTCAATGCTCTGATTGCCACAGTGCATCTGGAACATCCCTTCTGCAAGAACGCTCACCTCTACAGACGGACCTCTAGAGTCCTCTGGGGCTGTGGAGCTACAGAGAGAGCTAGGCAGGCCCCCAGGAGAAGGACCTGAGGGGCACAGGATGTGTTTCCCTGCAGACATTACGGGCTGTGGGCTGCTGACGAGAAGAGACCTCGTTGGAATACAATTTCTTCTTCCCTTGCACTCGGGCTGGCTGTCCACAGCAGGACTGAAGGAACTGATGTCAGGAGGCAGGCCACCATCAGGCATTCTTCAGATATCCAAACGGTGCTAAGCTAAGCCTTTTTATTCATAATTTATCCAGTTATAGATCGGGAATGTGTTCCCAAAGGGAGGGTGGATGTGCCACACGTGGGGACACGACTCAGCTGCGTGCTGACTTGGCCGGAGGCAGCACAGAGCTGGGGATGCTCCGGAGCCCAGAGCAGGGACAAGAAGGGGAAAGATCATGGCCAGACAGCCAGAAAGGGCCAGCACGGACCCTGCTGACTTCCAGGAGGCTCCTGCTCCCGACTCGGGGCCACAGGCTCTCCACAGGACGCGCCGGGCACGGGGCAGGGGCTGCATGGCACGGCAGGAAGGTGCCTCCAGACAAAGCACTGCTGCGTGCAGCACAGCTCCCCAGATGCTCCCCCCTCAAAAGACTCTGAGCTGACCATGAAATCAGAGAGCTGGGAGCCTCGTTTCATGCTTGTGAATGTCTCAGCTGTGCTGCAGTGCTGCCTGCTCCCTGTGCCATGCAGCCAGGCGTGCTCACAGCCTGTGAGGAGTGAGGCTGGCCGAGCTCGACTGCCTGCAGGCTGATCTCTGCGCTGCTGGGGTTTTCTCTGCCCGCTTCCTACCTTGCTGCTCCAGGAATCCAAACTGCCCACGGTGAATGAGAGAGTGAGGAAATGGGATGCACTGCGCTTTGCAAACAAAAGAAGCAAAAGATGGCAGAAAGAAGGGCTGGTAATGATGGAGGAAGAGGGGAGAGGACAGGACAATATAGAATAACTACTTATTTTTCCTTGACTGCAGCCCATCGAATGATTTCCTCCGGTGGGCTCCTGCTGCCTGCTAAACCCAGGGGACAGGCTCCAAGAAACCGAGCGGTGCTTCAAGGGCGTTGGACGTGACCGGGCTGCAGCAGGGCTCAGTGCTGTGGCCTCCCAGACCCTGCTGCCTCCGCGGCTCCCTGCCTCCCCCCGGGGTCCTGCAGCTCCCAGCTCCATCCACCCGCCCGGCACCGGGCAGCAGCGGCCGCGCAGGAGGCAGCACCGAATTTGCTGCACAGCTTGGTCGTCCTGCTGTGACAGCCAGAGGCTCGGGAACAGCCTCTAATACACAATTCCACCCGTAATTTCTGCCCTTCTGTTCTAGGAGAGCTGTGAGTTACTGTTTTTACCAGATCGCTGCCACCCGGCTTTTGCCGTGGCTGTCGGCTCCCCTCCCCGCTGGAAAAGGGTCGCCAGAGCGGGGGGTTTGGTCCTACAGACCCATCTCCACCCCGTTTATCCACCGGTACCACCTAAAGCAGGCACTGGCGAGCAGAAACCTCTGTGCACACAGCACCCTCCAACCCCTCTCCCTCCCAGGGACATCCAGCCCCCTCCATCAACATTTATAAACACACATCAGCCTTCAAAACCAGAACAGCTCTGACCTTATTTGCACCGGATCCTCTGAAGCCAATTGCAAAAGAGAAGCAGACAGTGAGGAGTTGGTGACAGTAACTGGGAGGCCACGCACTGGCCGTGCCTGCAGAGGACGTCCCTACCAGGTTAGCTCCGGGCAGATTTAGCACCACCAGGCACAGCTCGTGCGCAGGACACGGGGAGGACCGGCCTCCGAGCCTTCCTCTGGGGGAACGGGCTGTTTGAGACAAGTTTCTCGTGAGGTCTCGCCAACATTTGCGCCTGCTGGCCGCAAGAGCGGCTGAACTGATCAGATCCAGCAGTCCAAAACACTCAGGGCAGCGCTCTTCCTGCCCAGGATTTTTGTGGGTTCTGTTTTCATCCTTGGCAGTGACTCCCTGGAAGGCTTTTCTCAGCCTCAGATTCCCATCTGTTCTGCTCGCCAGTTTGGGAGGCTGCGGAGCTTGAGGGATGTTTATAAAGGCCTCCGAGACTGGTTGTACAAAAGAGAAATTAAGAGCAATATGTTGGCTTGCGCTGCGCCTTGCCTGCACGGCAGTATTTTTATAGGGATGCATCTAAGCAGGATCTGCTAAAGATGCAGTTGGGCAAAAATTTAAAAGCAACAACATTAAGAACCCGTTTTCGTACCCAATTCTTCAGGTTTGTTTTCCATGATGAATAGAGAATGAGGATGGATTTGGGGGTCTGCTGTTGTGTAGCTGGATCAAACCTTACCCCCAATACTCCTATACTCTGCAGAACTACCCCCACTGCTAAAATCCTGCCGCAGCAGCTGCTCCCTCCTCTGGGAGCAGAAAGCAGTCCTGCCTGTGGGTGAGCAGTCAACAATGAGGTCCTGATAAGCTCCTAAGTGCCGGTGGGGAATAAGGAGATGCTGGTTATTCTCTCCTAATGACCTCTCAGCATCTTTGCCTTTCCTAATGGGGATCCCAAAGCCACGCCGCATTTCCCTCTGCCACTCCCAGGGGAGCCTGCAGCACCAAGACTTTAAGCCGGTCAGCAATTAAGCATCTCTCTGATCAGGGCTCAGCTGAAAAAAAGTGTTTATAGAGCTATTTTTGAAACAGCATTTTTGAATCAGCCTTCGAGCTCCCAGGACAAGCCCCTTGTAGAGACAGGAAGGCCGGCTGTAAACACGGGCTGCCTGACATGAGAAGTATTCCCAGCTTTTATCTGTCAAGCTGGGACAGCCTCAGCCGAATTCAAATTGGCAGTAATTCATCTAAATTGTAACTAGGCTGCTTCTCATAATCCCCAAACAAGCATCACTGAATTAACCAAGGTGTTGCTCTTTACTGTCCACCTCAGTTTCTCCCCCCAGAACAGTCCAGAATGCTTTAATCTGTTTGTGACTGCTGGTGGCTTTACACAACTATTCGTAGCCTGGGGCTCAGAGACTGCTCTGCTGTCAGGCACCCTCAGGCAGACCTGCTTTGAGACACAGAAGTTAGCGAGAGGGTCGGGCATCCGAAACAGAGGCTGTGCAAATGACATCGAACCGGAGATGTCAGGAGAGAGCCTACAGCTACGGGGAGAAGTTCCTACAAGTAAACGGAGCGATGTACAAGATGCCAGGACAAATGAGGATGTGGTGACTGGGGATGGTTTTCTGTCTGGATACAGAAATGTGCGAAGACGCTGCCCTGACCTGCTTCTGCCATGACAGAGCTCCGGTCGTCTCCCATGTGCGTGCTTCCTGTTCTGAGGGCAAGGACTATTTTTAATTGTACAAAGGAGAAAGCAAAGAGCAGAGAGATGACGTGACGTGGCCACAGCCCCAGGGCAGCTCTCTGGCAGGGAGCGGTGGGATTCCCCGGTGGACAGGCACAGCCCCTCTCCCCTGCCTGCTTCATTCAGCACCAGCACCTCCGCGCCTGCAACGCCCCCGAGCTGAGAGCACTCACCACACACACTGCTCCAACCTCAGCTGGGTTTTGAACCAAGCACCCTGAGGGATGCAGGCTCACACAGCGCTCTGGAGTTGGGTAAAAAAACCCCAACTGCTGCCACGGCCCTGCTCTGGGAGAAGGCCACCCAGGGCCATCCAAGAAACGTCACCCTCTGCTTGGGCCACAGAATGTCTCTAAACATCTCGTGGGATTGCTGCTTCTCTGGCTGCCCCCGTCCTTCCCATCTCTAACGTCAGCGTGGAGGTAACCAGCTCCTCGGGTCCTGCCTGCACACAGCGAGCCTCCCTCCCTGGCTGTTACCACAGAGGGAGCGAACTGAAGGCAGCGACCCAGCCACGAGAAGCTTCACCTCCTGTTCTCACTACCCAGCTGTTCCTTAGCCAAGCACAAAATGCCTCGTCCCTTCCCAAAACAGAGGAGGTGAAGAGTCACTCTGAAACACAAAATTCCTAAATGCTGTTTTTTGCCTCTTCTTAAAACAACAGCACAAATTGTAACCCTCCAGCAGCTCTGACTACTTGCTCACAGTACCTACCCGTTACGTTTCCTTTGCAATTTGCTTGTGAAGACCCCAAACAAGTCAAGGCTTCAAATAAGGTCAGTGTTTGTTTGATTACTTGTGTTACCTTTGCTCTCCCAGGTGCATCACCCAAGGACTGACTTATTAAGAGGTAACTGGGTGCCCAGGAATTCTCATTTGTTGAGCTACAGCTGAACCACAGCACCTCCGTGGTTTATGCACCCACTGTGGTCATAGGTATGGGAATGGGCCACAGAGCACTCGTCACAGAGTCCACTTGCATGGGGGAGAGGTTGAAGAATCAAAAAACGTGGATAAATAATGAAACAGAGGCCCAAAAGGAAAGGGCACAAGGAATCTAGGAGAAAGGGCACCCCAGCAAGCATCAGCTCTGAGACACAGCAGGCAAGGGGGAGCTAGAAAAGAAACAGCAAAATATACCCAAAGCTCTCAGTGCGACAGCGAACTCCAGAGGTGACATCAGGAGGGGGTAGATCAGGGGTGGAGTCCATCTGAAGGAAATAAGAGGTGGTGGTGTGATGGTAATAGATAGGGTGGACATGGGAAGCAGGAGCAGGTGCAGTAGTGGTGGATGAGGAGCAAGAGGTGGCGGTGGTAGCAGATGATGGGCTGGTGCCAGGAAGGTCGGAACTGAAAGACTGTCCAGAGGAGAGGCTGTGCATTCGACGGAGAGAGACTCTGCCTGCCAGGTAATGGGCAGGCTGGCCCGACTCATTCTGGCCTTGCACGTAACTCTCTACCAACCTCTGAGATCCGTGGGCGTGCTGTGGGTCCACCAGGCGCTGGCGAACTGTGCTGGGCAAGGCAGGAGCTGCAACGAGAGAAAGGGGAGAATGCTGAAGGCAGCTGGCACACCCCGCCCGTCGGATCAGCAAGGCAAAGCTGCCACCCACGGCCAGTGCTACGCATCACAGCACCATGCCTTCTGTCCCCAGGACACTCGCTTGGGCCACTGCAGCCACCCCACCTTGTGCTATCGGTTATGCTGGTTTAATGCGGAGGAAGCATTAAAGCTGCTGCTGCTGCTGCTGAACATGCCAGATTAATGACCAGCCCATGAGAAACTACGCTTGGCATTCCTGATGTAGGTGCTTTCTGAACACCTTATCTGATCATCTTGCTTGAAGCAGAAACTCGCTGCATGATTCATCCTACCCAGCTCTACAGCAGAGCTGCCACCCAGCCTCCTTCGTTGTAAGCGTGAAGTCGGCAGGCCTTGCAGGGCATGATTCACCTCGTCCTAACACAGGCATCCACACCGCTCACAGGCACTGGGCCCTGGCTGTACCGCTTCTCCTCAGCCTAAAAAAGGAGCCTGTGCTGGTGTGGTCAGATGCAGGCACCTGAAGTCGGCGAGGCCAAGCCCAGCGCAGGAGCTCTGCGCCGCTCTAACTCCTGCAGTGCCACCCAGACAGCCCCCAGTGCCACCAAAAGCACAGCTGCGAGGTGCTTTGTGTTTAGGGGCAGGAAAGCCTCTGGGAAGATGCAGGAAACCTCTTCGACTTGCACCCTGCCTGCAGGGCAGAACAGCTGGGACGTGTGGCAGATACACAGAACTATTTATGAGCTGGGCAGACGCAAGCTTTCATCACAGCAGACACCTGAAATTATAGGTCTGGCTCAAAAGCGGTGCCCCTTGTTCCCAAGCTGTTTCACAAGTTGGCTCACTGATCAAAGAGACGCTCAATTTGAAAAATATTGCTCTCTAAATGCAAATCCATCGTGGTTCAAAGGAACAAATTGGACTGTCTCCTTCGGAGAGCACTGTCACCAGTTAATTAATAGCTTTTACGATCACAGCGATCTTTTTGGCCACGTAGCTGTACCTAGCAGTAACACGGGGCAGAGAGCTCAGCCCGTTACCCCTGCCCTGACCCCATACACGGAGCTGGGCCTTCGGAGAGGCAGAGGGAGCCTTCATGGCACGGAGCCCTCTGAGCAGCCGTTTAGATCGGGATTCAGTGGCCTTGTCACCATCTAACCCACTCGCTGCCACTTCCATACAAGATGTTCCACCTCTTGTGGGAGATAAGGTGTTCAGGGCTGGACAGGTGGCGTAAGAAGTAAATGTGAAGATGGTTAAAAAGGTGAACAGACAGGTAAGCTAAGAAATGAAGTAGAACGAGAGCTCTTTTGGGAATCGAAGAACCAGCAAATTGCTGCTAGAAAAACTACAGCTAGGAAATACGGAGCTGCTGCTGCTCAGCTGCACCCACGGAGACCGCTGGGCTGCAGGGTCACCGCTGGGATGGGCTTCAAGTGGAAGAAGGGACAAGCAGCAACAGAACGATGGAGTCACAAAGGTTGGGAAGGCTCTCCATGACCATCTGGTCCAGCCAGCAATAACTCAGGCAACTTCATTATTTTCCCCTTCCCAAGGTTGATCACAGTTTCTTGTAGGGCCTCGCTGCTCGGTTTGCCAACTCTTGCTTTTACCACACGGCCACCTGCAGATCCTTTGTGGGAGCTCCCTACCCACAACCTTCACTTTCCATTTCAGATTTTTTTTCTCCGAACAACTCCTGAGCTGAAATTAAACGAAAATGAGTCACAGGGACTCCGAGTGGAAAAAAAACTGACAACCTCACCCCGGTGGGAACCACCAAAAAACTGATCAGAGGAGGTGAAAGGGAGAGCATTAACGGGGCAGAACCGGAGGATGTTCAAGCTCTCCTGCCATGACTCTGCAGCAGCAACGCTGCCAACTACAGCATCATGGCCAGGAATAGCACAGCAGATCCCAACCTGCCTGCTGCTGCTGAGTGTTCACACAAAACAGAAAAGGAGCTCGGTTTGGGGGGCTAACAGGGAAGCAAGCTCTACAGAATAATGAACTGGGGGAGGAGGGGTTGGTTTCCACTCTGGGTTTCTGCCTTTCTCTCCTGGGACTTATTTTGTTCCTATTTTTTTTCCTGGCATTACACTCCTTGTTTACCACGTTACAGCTTTGCACTCTCCTTTTGCGTGGTTTACCTTGCAGTGAGCTCAGGACCAAGACCTTGCCTCCCCCGCTGCACGGCCTCGCACAGCCACAGCACACCCTCGTTTCACAGCAATACGATTTTATTCCGGACTGCACATTTTACAAAGGTCACCCAAATAACCTGCTCTTAATCCTGCTGCCACACAACTCCCAACCAGTACCGATGCAGAGCCTCTCCTGCCACAGCACACACTCTTCTCCTCCACCACACTGATGCCTGCCCGTCGGTGAAACTCCTGTTGTGGGAGGTCACCCACCCAAAAACGTGGAGGTGCCACCACCGGGGCTGAGCACGCCACTGCCACGGCCCCCAGGGATCTGGGCACCGGGGGACAGATCAGCACAGTGTGTGCCACCAGTCACGTTATTTAAAAGCACGTTTGGGGAAAGATTTAGGAAAGGCACGGCAGTCACCAGCGTGCCCTGTGTCACAGGGTGGGCACGGGGAGGGCAGGGTCCCCTGGGCTGGTGGGCTGAGAACGGGAGCGGTGCCACCCCCGCCAGCCTGAATCCTTCATCACTGCCTCGGGGGTAACAACAAGCAGGAACAACCCTCCCCATTTCGTAACCGGATTCTTTTTTTAAAAAAAAAAACAACAAATCCCCAAAGCGTGCGAGGAGTAGAGCTAACTGTGATTCTTCTTCGTCCCACCAGACTCTTTCCAGGGGTTAGTAAAGATGCTGATGGCTCAGTGAAGAAAGGTACATTCATTAGTTTCCCGTGCTGGAAAGTCGGAAAATTTGTGTATGTATTTTTAGTCTAGAAAAAGGGCAGAGGGTAGAACAAAAAATGTATATATATAATCAAAAAGAACCAAACCGGGGTATTTCCAGAGGGACTGATCCTCCGAGGACAGAGACGAGCGATCACTGAACCTGCGCCCAAAAAGCCAGGCTGCATCTGGGAAAGGCCAGTCGGGGGTGGGAGGGAGAGAGAAAAGTGATTTACAGGGACATCATCACTGGCAGCCAGCAACATCCCCAGCTCGCCCGGGGAGGAAGCACTCCACGTCTCTCCTGATGCTGGTTTTGGACACTGACAAAGCCCTTGGGGAAGGCAGCAGGGACCTGCTGGGTTCCAGCCCTGCAGACCAGCACCGCGGCCCCGCTCCGCTTACTGGGCTGACTGGGACAGCAAGTGCTCACCACGCACACACCTCGCTCCAGGTGTCTGCAGCAAGGCACAGAGGAGCAGGGGATTAAAATCTGAGCCCAGGGCTCACGCCTTGTCTAGCTCCCGTCCCTGGGAGCGTGCTTCAGTTGTTGCTCAGGGATTTCTTAGGAACACCCCTGCCTCACCAACGCCCCGCTCGCACCTTTGCACGTGCTGAGCAGCCCAGCGTGGTCTCTAACTGCAGCTGGTGACTGAAGACAAAGGCTGCTGGGGCACCATTGCTTTAAGCTCATGCACACACAAGCCCAGACTCCGTGCCCCGTGCCTGCTGAGCCCCAGAGGCGTGTCAGCACCGCGTCCCTCCTGCCTGCTGCGTCCTGCAGGTACCCGGGCTCTGGGTTCTCTGTCTCACCCCCTGCTGCCCTCCGACCAGCCCCGAGACCTGTCTGTCCTTCCCCCGCCTGCCCAGTTAAACAGGCCTGGCTTTGATGAAGCCCTAGCCAGAAAGTCACCTGAATCAGGCGTAACTAAAAAGGCTGCTACAGTAACGCAGTCAGCACTGCTCTCCTCCCAGCTGCAGCTCAGAAAGCTTTGCTCCTGCCAAGAGCTGCTGCCTGCGTCACTGCGCCCGCTGGTGCAGAGCAGTGGTCAGAGCGTCTGGAGCCACTTCCCATTCTCTTATGCAACAGCTAGAGATAGAAAACTGTACTTGGAAAATGCATTTCTGAGAGAAGCTAGGCCACGTGTGAATCTGGGTCAGTTGAACATGGGAACCAGAGTCAGGGCTGATTCACAAACCTTTTCCAGAGAAGGAGACAGCCTCCACGTAACGCAAGAGCTCAGCAATTGAGAGTGCCAGGCACACGGTGACTCAGGTTCAGCCCCTTCAGATACCGAGCTCCTCAGAGCAGGCTCTCCCTCTCCCAGTCCCCATTCCTTTCTGCAGGAGCTGATGCACTTTGCATGTGAACAGGCACTGACAAAGAGGGAAGGAATGTTCACCCTGGCGACTACACCCCTACACAGGAGATGGGCACTGGGGTTTCAGCCTTTGCTCCCGTATATATTTAACAATTTATTAAAGATGGGCAGGAGCACCACGGCAGGCTGCTCCTTCCTGCTCAGAATGGCAAGAGGTGCAAAGCTCGCATGAGGAGGAGGTGCTCCCAGTCCTTTTCTGTCCTGAACAAGTGCTTTAACCGAGGGAAAATGCACTTCAGTTGCCTCTCACTTCTGTGAGTAGCCCATAGCTTTGTTTCTAGCAAATTCTTCTGTTCAGTGAGTTGAACAGAACAGCACAGATATGATTAAATGATGAAAAGTAACATTGACAAATTACTAGCTCTGCTGGAATCAACAGGCTGCAAGCAATGAGTGGTGATCTGGCACTTATGGACATTCCCAACCCTCTGCAGCTAATATTTTCTCTTTGATCCTTTAAAAAACTGCTTAGACACCTCAGTTCCTCCTAATGCGTTTGAACTACTTGTAGCAGCTCCACCTCTCCACACGATCTACGTACATTGTATGGACATGGGAGACACGATCTCTTCGTCCAGGTCATCCACGTCATCAGTCATGATGAAGTGCGAGGGGTTCGGGCGCGGGGTGCCCATCCAGCTCTGATCGATGTTCAGGGCTGAGGCCAGCGTGTGGATGCCGGGGTTGTTGACGATCTGGAAGCCGCAGAGCAGCTCTATCTGCTGCCAGCGATGCAGGCGCTCCCGCAGCGCCGCTGTCACCTCACTCAGGGCTTGTCTGAAAGCAAGGGTCAAAGAGGGAAAATGTAGAAATCGAAGGGAAAGTACAAAACATTGCCTGAAAGAGGGAGCCTGGCAGTTCAGCTTTGTGTCCTAACGCTTGAGACATTTTTCATTCCACATTCGAGAACAGAGCAGTAACCTTTAGAGCAGTAACAACTGGGATTGCCAGGGATAATCACCTGAATGCTGCAGCCTCCCAGCTCCTTAGGAAAGCCATTTTGGTGGGATTTTAATTGCTCTGCACAACTATGATTTCAATTTTACACACATAAAACATAATTGATGAAAAGAAGCGAGCCCAACCCCATCTAAATAAGGTCAGCAGACCCAAAAGGCGAGCCAAATGAGACCAAGAGCACCTGCACAGCCCGCAGTACGCTCGTGTTTAAATACAAGAGAGGCTAAAGAGGAAGACAGAAATAAAGGAAGACATGAAGTAGATACTCACTTTGCAGTTAAGATTTTATGATCAACATCATCTAGAGATGAGCTGTGAGCAACATGAAACGTTCCAAACAGGGTGTTTCGCTTCTTTTTAATTTTTTCAGCCTGGAACATTAACAGAAAAAAGGTCAGAGGAAGAAGATGACCTTATGTTTCCTCCAGGACGAGAACATCCTGGATGGGCTGAGACAGAAATAGTCCTGCAGCTGTTAGCACACGTGTAAATAGTGTGAATTTTCTTAACACTGAGGGATGTTCAGTAAATGCTTCCTAACGCAGTGGATGAGGGAGCAAGTAAGCAGGCTGCAGGTTTCATGCTCCTCCCTGGCCTTTCTGATTTCAGAGGGAATTGAACCTACTCCATGTCTCTTGCTTGGTCTTTCTCACGAGAGAACTATGAAAGAAATAATATTAATGCCCTAGGGTGGTTGTGTTTTGTTGTTGTGTTTTTTTAACCTTCCCTTCGTCACTGTGCATATTCACAACTGAAGTCTCCCCACACAGATCTTTGGCTCACAGCATCCAGTGGCATTAACTGGAGACTCACAGAAGACAAACCAAGGGCACGGCCGCGACATCTGACACAAGAGAAGCAAACCCCCTGAAATGTTAAGATGTTCATAATGAAAACACGTTTAAGGCAGACAACTTTTCACGAGCTGTCAGTTCTGACTGCAGTGAACATCCACAGAGACGAACGCGTGTTCCAACAGCTTCCCTGCTGCTCCCCGCTTTTTAGTTGGCACAGACATTTCTTCACTGGGAACAAGAGATGATGATTCATCACTACAGTTTGCATGCACGTTATAAATTTTGTTTCCCATGCCTCTAAAACATTATCTGTAAAGGTGCAAAACTGTCTGCTTACTGACTGCACCACGCACAGCCCACAGCTAACGCTGCACCCTCACGGGACTTCAGCCTGCTGAGTGCTGCGGGGCTGAGGGGCATGGCCCCAGTCTGTGCCTGCAGCTGTGAGGGGCAATTGCTACTCACTGCTTTTAGTCGCCTGCTGCACTTCAAAAAGTTAGAACTAAGGCACTAGATGTGATGAAGTCAAGAGCCACAGCCGTGTAACTGCATCGTGTCTTTCACCTGAACAATTTATGGGACTACGGGACCTCACACTGATTTGTTTAGCACTGCTGTGCACTAAGGCTTCTGGCATGTCGTGACACAGCAGATGAATGCAGAAGTGGCTCGCTGAAAGGAAATGGGAGGAAGATGCAGAAGAACACACTTTTACACAAGTTTCATTTCCCATTTCTTCCGGCACCGCGCGGGGAAGACCTTGGACAAGGACACTGAAATCCTCACCCCTTCCTTGGCCACCAGGAGCTGCTTCTCCGCGTTCTGTTTCTTGATGTTGTAGTACTGGACCTCCACCTCGTGGGTCAGCTGGAGCCACTTCTGCAGGGCCTCGGGCGCAGCCCAGCTGCAGTGAGACTCCAGCTCCTTCTCGGCGTTCTTCAGCGCCATCCGCACCTGGGGAGAGGCAGACGGGCAGCGCTGGAGGGCCGGGGGCAGCCGCAGCGCGCCGCCGGGGACCCACCGGGCAACTGCTGGGGGCGAGCACAGGGCTTTTGGTGCACCAGAAAAAAGAAAAAAACAAAAGAAAAGACCCCACGCAACTTAACCTTACTCGTGACAGGAGCTGAAGTCAATAGGAGCGGTGGCATCCCGGTACTGTGAGCAGGTGGCACGGGGGAGTGCGAGGTGGGCAGCCACCCAGCGCTCCGCTTGGATGACCAGAGCAGCCCACAGTGCTTTCCTTTCATCTCAAAGGTGATTTTTTTTTTTTTTTTAAGGTTTCTCTCAAAAACCTCCAGCAGCTGCAGTGCTGCTTTGCCTCCCCGCTGCAGCGCTGAGCACGTCCTGCTCTGCCCATCTGTTCGGGCAGCTCCTCTGACTCACAGTGGCACGGACGGTAAATCCTCCAGAGCTGACAGCATGACACACAAGTTAGTTAAAAGGGAACGAGACTTTAGGTAAGGATATTCAGAGTGCTTATCTCCAGCCTCTAGAAATCTCTGCTGCCTGCCTTCAGATCTGCTAAACCCACAAATTCTCCTCCTCCTGAAGCAAAACTGCTGACAACACCGCGCAGGCAACTGCCTCCTTTCACTGCAGCTACTGAGCCAAACAGAGGGAGCTTGTCAAAAGACAACTTTCGCACTGGAGCAAGATGACAAAAATATTTAGACACAAAACATGTGCTACTTGGTCAGAAAAAGAAATGCCACGTCTGGAATCAGCAGCTCCTGCAGCTTTCCTGGGGACTCTCCTTCCCTCGCAGCTCATCTCCTGCACACACTTATCTTGCTGGGGATCAGGGCGATTACAAAATTAGAAGGAAGTGGGTGATCAGCAGGTTGAAGACACCAAAAGTGATATACAAGCACTTAGTGCATGAAGAATTAGCGCATCTCTTTTATTACACGTGGTGCGGAGGGACTTCACTACCGCTAAGCCCTGCTCACTTGTTCCACATCGGGACGGTTCCTGCAGCTCAGCCCTGCTGCGCCCCTCGACCACGGCACCTGGAAGCCCAGGAGGGGTGCACGTGGCTGGAGCTGTACCACGGCCTTGCTGCTGACAAAGCTCCAGCTCTGAGCACGCTCGGGTGCTCTCACTGCCACAGCAAGCAGCACCCTGCCAACAAAAAGCACTTGCTGGCAGTGTGTGGTCTGGGGTCCAGCCACAAGACGGCGTGGCATCGTGGGGCAAGGGCTGGGGAGCTCTGCAGATGGCCCAGGGAGCTCTGCAGATAACCCATTTCCTCTTTCTGGTCTCTGGGGCCTTGACCTAAGGAGCACACGGTCAGTGGGACCTTCAATGCCTGTTCCCCGTGGCTCTGTTCACACCTGCCTTTAGCTAGCAAGGTGCCAGTGCCTTTTCATTTTCGAACTAAAGATGTGCATTTTTTATTTTTTGCTCAAACTTGAATCTTTTCCATGAACATGTTGTTTAGCACAGTCACTTTTCTCCAAATCCAGCACAAGCACAACTTCTGGCAAGCCAAAAGCACCACATCACTCTCAAATGCTTTCATCTCATACTTTATGCTGGAGTACGTTTGCAGAATTCATCTAGAAGTAGCCAGGGGGCACCACAGAAGAGGTGAGCTACTTACAACATCAGTTCTGGGTAAGATTTAGTCTTGTTGAACATAACATGGCCTGAGTCATTCCAAAGTTTCAAATCCAGCATCACAGACCCCAGGACAGCCTGGTTTTCCCCTTGGATGTCAGCTGCACCACGTGCTTCCCCCAGTCCATGCAGAACCCTGATCATGATCAGTAAGTGCATGGGGGACAAGAAATCTGCCCCTACAGATCTGGGGCAGAGGTGTGCTCAAAACACTTCCAAGGTTCTTAGGAATTATGGAAGAGGGAAGCAGTGCAGAGCAACAGCCAAGGAAAAGTGGTTGAAATGAGCCCTGGTACAGCAGAGCTCACAACACAAAGGCTGACATGGCTGCAGAGGGGAATCCATGCAGACTGCGTATTCTCCTGGGGAGATTTCTGATCTCAATATGACCACTAAGAGCAGCTTAGAAAGCAACAAATGCCTTCTGAATCTGAGGTCAGGGGCCATGGTTTGGGTGGAGTATGACCTAGTGAGGAGAGGATCGGTGTCAACAACCTGGTACACACACGAGAGCCCAGTCCCTGAAATCTCCTGGTTTTTAATCTCAGATGCTGGGCTCCAGCAGGAATACTGGTTTAGTGGTAAGAATCAACTGGTGCAAAAGGGGGTCTTGTTCTAATATTCACTGGGACCCAAGATCTTAAAACCAGATGAGTTTACGGTCAGTGGGAGTGACTGGTTAAGTGTATTTGTGGTCTCGAGTTCATTGGGGTGGTGATTGTGTTACAGCCACACAGTGGGGTCAGGTGGATAAAACCGATACTCACCCTTGCAATGCATCCCTCACGAAGGCCTCTAAGAAACAACAGAGTGGTTAAGTCATCTCTGGCTTTTCAGATATCTTAACAAATGTAAAGTGGAGGGGGAAAGTGGAATGGATGGCGCTCTGCCTTCTCCAAAGGTCATGGCAGCTTGGGTACAAGGGCTACGGGGTACGAGAGCAGGGCTGCATGGCCTCACTGAATGGCCCAGAAGGGCTGAATTGCTGGCTACACGAGTACAGGTGCCCAAATGCATGCTCTGACATGGAGCTCGATGAATTTGTGGGGAGGCTGTATGACAAGTTAGGAGGAATGAGACCAAGAGAGCAAAGCTTGTCGCAGGAGTCTGTGGGTGTCTGAACGGCTCTTACTCCAATAAGAGAGGAAGAGGGAAGGAAACTGGCTGACTGCTGGCTATTTGCACACTTCAGCTACATTGCCCCATGGTTCCCTGGCTACCTGTTGACCCAGGACAGATGCTCTTCCCTTGCCCGTGGGAAACTCTGGATTCCTGTTTCGTTTTCTTCCCCACCCTCCATGGTGGCAGAACACAGCCCGGCTGGAAGGGCACGCTGATGGCCTTGGAACAGCCAAGGCACTTGCTTGGCCCAGGCCATTCTGTCAAATTTCTGTTTAAACTGACCTATGAATTAAGGTCAGATAAGAATTTTCTCTCGGGTGAAATAGGAAGGAGAAATTGGATTTGTGTTTTGGACTTTCTTTGTAGGTTTGGGCAACAGATTTTGAGGTAAAATCCCCAGGTGTTGTTTCCTTGCTCTCTGTTGCTGCAGGCAGGTGCCATCAGCAATGTCCCTGATCTCCATCACTTCCCTGTGGCTTATAGGAATCAAGGTTTTTAGATGTAGGATTGGGAATCCTTTTTCTGACCTATGACAAGTTATTTTCACAGTATCACACATGGTTCCATCTGTGTGTATTTCTGGACCAAACACATTTCATTGTTTCCAGCAGCAGAATTACACACAATATTCTCTTTAGGCCTGTGTTTCAATCTGCAGCTTGGGAATACATTTTCCTGTCAGCCTAGATTTAAAACTAATGTTTTTGAGAATTGCACATGACCTCTAACCTACACAGATTCTAATCTAGTGTTACATTTCCTTGGAATAAAATTTCCTTTGTACACCTCTGTGACACAAGAAAACACAGTAAGAACTCATTCTGCATTCTTCCCAAAACCCCAAATAAATACAAAAGAGAAAAAGAAAGAGTTTCTGGTTTGGAGAGAGGGCTAGCAGTCACCAGAGGGGTGCAGCTAGAGGCCAAGTTCAATGCCTCTCCTTTTGGAAGGTGTGCTGGGATGACGTGACAGCAGCACGTCCCTCGAGACAGCACCTCTGCTGTCCCTGCCACCCAACAGCAAGCAGCGCTGTAATTCCTTATGGGGGATGTGTACTGTGAAGTGGTGAAAAAAATGCATGGATCTTTTCCTCCACAAAGGGGAGTGGAAAACCAAAAAGTGTCAGAAGCAGAACATCACTGGATTCCTCAGAAGGAAGAAGCAGAGTGAGGAGCTGCCTACTGCTCTCGTTGGCGTGTCTAAGTGTCCCCATGCCCCCTTGCTAAGTGCCCCACCATGACCCCTTACCTGCTCCAGCTCCTGCTCAGCGTATTTCTGCCTGCTCAGCTCGTTCTCTGTGCCCTCCCGCAGCTCTCGGAGCCGGTGTGCCTCCTGCTTGGCGATGCTGATCTCATCCTGCAGCTTCTTCTCCAGGTGCACCTTTTCCACCTCCACAGAGCGATGTTCCTCTTGTGCCTTCTGCAGTCTGCAAAGAGAGAGCCCGAGAGCCCAGTGCTGTGCACACCGGGCTGTCCTGCACCACCGTGCGCCTGCTGGCCAGCCGCAGCCCCGAGCAGCCCCAATCCTGTTCGCTCTACACTGATGTGAACAGAGATCGTATCTGAAAACTCTGGATTTTCACTTTTACTTCATTTTTTAAACGCTCACTACTTCCATTTGAAGTTTCAGTGTTTTAACAAAAAATTCTGCCTTTAATTAAAAAGAAAAAAAAAAAAAAAGAAAAAAAAGCAGGAGGGGAAGGTAGGCCTGAGTGGGTATGAATGCACAGATGGGACATCTCCATATTCCACTTGCAAAAGTGTTCAAATTTAGACAAGTCTTAATCTCACCTGGAAGTGATTATTTTTCCTCCTGACAGGATGAAATCGTCAGGGAT
This sequence comes from Aythya fuligula, assembly GCF_009819795.1. Classification (NCBI taxonomy): domain Eukaryota; kingdom Metazoa; phylum Chordata; class Aves; order Anseriformes; family Anatidae; genus Aythya; species Aythya fuligula. The sequence continues at coordinate 206,435,371 of NC_045559.1, read as the reverse complement.
TATGTACGGCAACAGAAAGTGATAACAGATTACCTGCACCCCTTCAGTCTCAGCCCGCTGCGGGCCGTGACACTGCAGTCACTGCGACTTGTTTCAAGGTTTCTGTTGTCCTCACTTTACGGGAGCTGCACTATCCTAGCCCAATTTCATATCCCTATCCTAGCACAATTTCTAGCATCAGGAATGAAGCTGTGCTGAGAAGAGGCAGTGACGTCCCTTGTCACTGCCACCCAAACAACCTCCACGTGCTAGCAGCAGGGAAGCGTTTGAGTCACCATCCCTGGAGGTCTCCAAAAGACACGTGGCTGTGGCACTTAGGGACATGGCGTGGTGGCAGACCTGGCAGTGCCAGGTTAACGGTTGGACTTGATGGTCTTACAGGTCTTTTCCAACCTGAATGATTCAAGGATTCTGTGATCTGCTCCCCACTCAAGCCAGTCCTTTCCACACACACCTCCTGCCCTCCTTCAACAGAACCCTCCATAAAATGAAAAGGAAAAACTCCCTGAAAGCCACAAACGAAATCATCTTAGCCAGCAGTAAGCATTCCATAACGCCAAGATCTTCTCCCACTCCAGATCCTCAACGTCCAAACTGGAGAGCAAGGCAAGGGGGCGATGCACTGAGCAGCAGAGCAGAGGGGACAGCGAGGTTGGGTGTCTGGGGACAGTGAGGCCGAGTAAGCAGGGCTCTGGGGAGCGGGGTCCTGGGGCACCACGAGTGGTTCAAGGAGGGACAAATACGGCCCAGGGGAGGTGCAGAGTGGTGGCTCAGGCTCTCGGCAGTGACCGACTGCTGCCTGCAGCTCGTGGTCCCAGGCGTGCTCCTGCCGCTCAGGCTCCTCCTTGGCATACAGGCAGCAACTCAGAACAAATCTGGATGGGCTGGACTCTCAGCAGCCACGATGCTGGCTCTCTTCTTGGAAAGGGTTTATCTTCAATTTACAGCTCTGTTGAGAAACTCAAATGTTTTTCTTCACAATTTGAAGAGGTTTTGCCAAGACATTCCAAGTTTTCAGATAAACCCACGCTCTCTGCCCTGTGCATCATTGCTAAAGCTCTTCCACACCAGGGCTGTGAGAATCCCAAACCACCAAAACATCTCTGTTTAAAGGAGAAATTTCCCTATGCTATTACGCGGAATTCTTCCCTGGGAATTTTATCCTTAATATAATTTTCCAAGGCACACTAATACTCTGTTTTCCCTTACTTCTGTTTATTTCCCAGCAGCAGAGTGTCTATTTTCTTATGCTGGTTATGGACAAACCTTGCTTTGTGCGTTCCATCTGGATGTCTGTGCAGAGCATCTGATTCAGCCACCCTGGGTCCTGTGCACCGAGCTCCAGGACACAGCAAGGTGCCAGCAGAGCTGCACCTGTGACAGGGGCACGGAACCGAGGTGCATCGGGGGCTTCACAGTTTGGGAGCACGGTCCTCGGGCGAACGTGCTAAGACCCGAACGTTTCTGTTTTGATGGGTCACTCAGCTGGAGGATGTTCTCAAAAGGTATTTTGAACATGAACAGAAAATGGCCTTTCATATATACATTCCTTGAGAACATACCGGGGTTGTCAGTCAGGTAGCAGTGCCAGCAGTCAGTACAGCGCTGAAGAAGGCATTGTTCACCCTCCAGAGGTTCCAGCTGGATTTCTATGAGCTAGAAGAGGTTACTTCAAGCAGAACTTCCTAACTTCTACCCAGGTCCATGGGAAGGAACCGGTTGGTGGTTTTTGCCATTTTTACAGCAGCTGAGCTCCACAGCTGAACCTTCCCAGGAAGCAAGGCTAGAGAAGTGAAGGCATATCCACCTCTGCAGGAGAATTCCTTCAGTGTTGTGCCAAGAGGATGCCAAGGGCCTGGAATCCACCTCCCACTCCCTGAGCTCCAGCCCAGTGCCTCTGCAGAGCACAGCCCCTCGCACACACCCTGCAGGACCACCACAGGGTGTGCTGGGGTAAGAGTCGAGCTATGCTGAGCACACGTGGTTCTGTGCTTCCCTGCCTGGCTTTGCAGCATTGGTTAAGCTTCCTGGGCCCATCTCCTTCTTTAACAGATGCCCTCCAAGCAGGGCCCAAGGCTCCCACATAGCGTGGTCACACCATTGGGCACCACCGCCTCGGGCAGCTGCTGCAGGAGCTGGACACCAAGGAGGAATTCCTGTGTCCTGGCTGCAGAAAAAAAATAAATCTTTTTCTCTGGGATATTTGCAGCCTGTAATGTAAAATTATGCAAAGCTTTGTGAAATGAGCCGTGGATTAGAACCAGCTCCTCAGCAGATGGAGAGGAAATGCAGCTTCTTCTCTCTTCAAGTCGAAGAGAAAGGAGGTCACGTATCTGCACCACTGACACGTAGCAGTCTGTCGAGTTTCCTCTCTCCATATAGACACCAACTGATGCAATCTTGGCAGTGACAGGCTTTCAAGCATCCCTCACACACGGACATTTCCTAGGAGGCCGTCAGAAGCAGGTAGGTAAGAAAGCGTGCTGTGGTCCCGTGTGTGCATCGCACTGTTTCCGAAGCCTCAGCTGTTTGTAAAAATCTCCACTGGGGATCTGCATCTTTAGGATCCTGGCATTTGTCCCCGTCACCTGCAGCGCCGCCCCCACGTAACTGGGGCTGGCTCCGCTCTCAGAGACGTCACTGGGAACGTCGCTGTCAGCTTGCACAGCAGCCAAATTAAGGTTTATCCTTCAACGTTACGTTTAAAATTAGTAAAAAGGAGAGCTGAAGTCTACCATGTTCTGCTACTTGCTAAATCGACCCGTAACAAAATCTTACTGCCAGAAAACCCCTCTGGTTTGTCAGCAGCAGCCTCGTGTGCTCTTCCTCCCTACAAAACCCCTGTACTCAGGGAGCCTGCTTTGTCAGCCCATTCTCTGCTGAGCAGCTTTACTGGAACCACTGTCATAATTTCTGTGACTACAGATCACATTCCTCAGGGTACGGTATTTTGCCTAAGTGCCTACAGTTCACCCACTCACACTTAATACCCCCCCCACGTGTTTTTTTTCATTCTTCCAGGGTTAGGTATTACTGAGCAGGCAGGGAAGCACTGACAGCTACACACAGCCCAAAGAAGAATCCGAGAGGATGTGCAATTCCCCTCCTGACTGCTTCCACCCTATCAGTATGCTTCCTGATGGCCAAAACCCGGAGTGAAACAAGCTGGATGACAAGTTCTACATGAATTGGATGACTTTACTTGCCTTTCAGAAGCTCTTTTTCCCTTTTAGGTGCAGGTTTACACTGTAATTTTCAGTGCAGAGGGGAAGTCCTGATGTATTTTCAACAGGAGTCGGACTGTGAGTAGAAACCACCAGACATGTCACTGCTGCTATACACTGAACTGTGGTGAGTGTGTAGGAGGTACCTGTTCAGAATTAGAGACTGCAGCAGAACTGTGAGTGGCAAAGCACTGTCAGGCCCCGAAGGAGTGCTCAAGTCGCTTGTCCTCAGTTTGATGTTTTACACCTTAAAGCACCGAACCTCCAAGGGGAAGGAGAGCACTCCCATGTGCCAGCAACAACAAAGCCGTACGGAGTCAAGATCTCCTCGACACTCAGAAATGATTTTTTAGAGCCAGCAATCAGGGCAGAACAGGAACTAACACACAGGCAGACAACGTGAAAACAAGACAGAAAGGAAATGAAACTGCTCGTTAGCAGCCTCCGGGTGAGCACACACAGCGTGCTCGGCTCCATGTCACCATGCCCTCGGCTGCACCTCCCAGCAGCGTGCCAGGAGTCACTTTGCTCAAGTGGCTTCACCGCACAGATTCAGGACCCCGGTGACGCCAGGAAGTTCTTACCACTCAAGGCTTCACATGGTACACCATTAGAGCCCTAGCTTAACTCAGTTAACACTTAATTAACCTCAAAAATGCAGGTCAAGTGAGCATGAACATATCTTCACATGCAAAAATCATCTTGCTGGAAATCTAAACAAGGAATAACTTTGCAGGAAAGGTCACCAGCTGAATGCTCCAGCTGGGCACACGCAGAGAGCTTACCTTTCTTGAAGGTCATGGAGAGACTGCTCAGCTCTGTGAAGCCCCTCGAGGTCTTTCATCATCTTCTTCATGTGCTCCTTCGAGTAGCGGTTCTGGATATAGGCAAACCAGCAGCCACCCACTCCGATGACAATAGACACCACCAGCATGAAGTCTTTCAGGTGGTTGTGACGAGTTACTGAAAGAGAAGCAGAGACACCGCTGAATTCAGAGACAGCAGAAATGATTAACTCCGACCTTTTTTGCTTGCACGGTAGCTGGGTGTGAGAACTGAAGGTGGTGTCAGGAGGAACTGTGACCCAGGTGCCACAACAAAGGGAAAATCTGAGCTCCATCAATACTTACAAAAACAAGAACCATGTCAATATTTATTCAATTTGAATGGGGAAGCAAAAAAAAAAGTCTGAAAGATGAAATTCAAAATTTTATAACATGCCTGGCATTCCAAAATACGTGATAGCTCCTGTGAACCATCAGAACAGCTGTTTTTAGGGCAATACCGTACTGCTACCATAGAGCACAGAGACGTAAGAGGTAAGAAAGCAACTCTTGAAAAACTCTGACTGTGATCCCAGAGAAGAGGGAGATCAAGTTTCAAATCGTCAGTTTCCAGCAGAATTACAACTCGGTGTTGAACCCCTCCTTTTTTAACACTTAGCAGAACAGCTACTTTAAAGTGTGGATACTCGAGAGAATGGAAGTAAGCAACTGTTTTCTTAGGTGCTGAAAAAAAAACAAACACCAAAACCATGTTCGAAGTAGTTTTTTTTTTTTTTACTGTTTAGCAAATCTCAAACAAGGATGTACCAAGGAAGCTAAAGATGAGGATGATCAGCTCAGTGAAGCCAGCCGTGATTCCCTGTCCAGCTGCTACCCCAGTTAGAGCAACCCTAATTTCTTAACCCTAATTTCTTCCTGTTACTGGTACAGCAGTTTTTATCCTAGCTTTGATATCCAGACTGACATGCCTCAGGGCAGCCACACATGGGCTCAGCCGCTCCATACAGCACTCCAAGCACCAGCAGCCCAACTCGGCTTCTCAGCACAGGTTCCTCTAAAACTCCCTGAAGACCCAGAGGTTTTGACATCAGCGTTCCTGCAGATGTAGAGCAGGAAGGTGAGTGTGAGTGAGGGTTTATGTGAGAGCAAACCATGCCAGCCCCGACACTCTGCTCGCCAAATCCCTCAGCTTTGTTTTCAGGTAAGAAGACACCTTGAGTACTTTCTCACGAGCTGAGCAGGACCGAGATGACTGCGGTCTCTCACTGCAAGTTTCCCCCAAAGCCTTTCCATCTCAACTGGCATTTTAAAGAGTTGTGAGACTTGTTGGTCTCGCTAAATTTGAGACGGATCTCTACCAAAAAGATGTTGACATAGTTTGAAGTAACATGAACATGTTACTGCCTTCCCGAGTATTTCAAATGTAGAGCAGAAAGGCCTCCAGGGCCTCAAATTCATCTTTGCTACCTTCAAATACAATTAGCAAACATTTTTTGAAAGAAAAAAAAAATCCTCCCTCAAAATGACAAAGCAAATTTAGGGCTTTCACTTCCCTTCCTTTTAATTTGTGCAAGCATTTAAAAGCTTTCCTAATGCCTGGGTGTAAGCATCACCCCTGCACAGCGCAGGGAGAGCCGTCTCACTGGCCTTCATTCCACATCAGGGTTTATCTCGTTACAGCCACCGTGATCTCTGAAAGATCACATCGAGTCTCCCATTGGTGTACTGAAATATGGTAGAACCCCCAAACGGGCAGTTCTTCTGCAAGAACTACGCAGAGGCAGAGCAGTTCCTTCAAATGGGAAGGATGAGTATGTGACTGCTCTGTTTCTGAGCAGGAAATTCATACATTCATTTCTCAGAGACGCTCCCTGCTCCGCTCAGACAGCATTTGTGTTCTCCGCAATTTTGTGAGGAATCCAAAGAGAGGCAACAGAGAAAGGCGTAAGAATCTATTCTCTTTTTCTCAGGAAACTCAAAAAACGGTAAATTTGTAAGAGAAGCAGAGACTTCATCCGATAAGAAGAGGTCTAAACACATCTCTCAGGCTGCTGAGGAATAATTTGTGTCACGTCTCCTGTCAAAACCTTTAATAAAAAGTTTTTTTTATATAAAAATTACTTGTCATTTAGAGCGATGAGGAATCTCATACCTGAGGCAGGAACAATATTTATTGTACCCCAGAATCTCTTTACGCCCTAGTGAAATCAGGTACCGGTACAGATGTTTGCTCTAACTCACGCCTACGTGGCTCCCAGTAAGCCTCTATTTTAGGTCAAGACACACGATCCAGAAACAACAGGGCATGGAAGAGACAAAGAAAACAAACACTGCAGGTATGCAGGAGACGATGAAAAAGCAGCAGAGGAGGATGTTGAGAGCTTTAACTGGGAGAAAAACACAGCTGGGTCTGGCAGACCTCAGGCTGGGGCGGGGATGGAGTACACCCAGAGCCCCACGCGTCTCCGTAAGTGATGTGCCTGTGATTTGGTAGCAAGAAGAGGATGGTCATGGGGACTGGAGGAATACCAAGCACAGAAGGCACGTTAGGTCAACATTTTCCTTTTCCCATCCTGAATCTGTGATGTAAATGATGCAGGGATTCTTCCACATCTTGGTTGCAAGCCACAGACAAAGAATTCCAGGAGCATGAGGAATACAAACACACACAAACATGCACCAAGCACCGGGCCGAGATGAGTCACTGCCAGTCTCAGGCCGTAGATCAGCCTCGTGTGAAGGCAGGCACAGCCCTGGGCTGAGGAATAAGCCTGGGATGGAGAGGACAGGCACGGGGTGCAGGCAGGTGGGGGGCTCAGAAAAGGCCTGGACCCCAGGGAGCTCCAGGAGCAACATGCCAAACCGTGCCACCACGTGGCGTTCTGGGGTCTGCTGGGTCTGGCATCTCTACAGGACAGCACTCCACCTGAGTTCTTGTCCATGCAGTCTGAAACAGGAAGGAAAGGCCACGATCACCTGAAGCTAGGTTCAAAGCAGAGATAGAAAAATAGCTATTTATCAGCAGTAGATATTAAATCTGCCGTAAGGAAAAAAGCCTGGTGTTAGACCTCGTCTTTCTGATCTGATTTATTTTTTAAGCAGAGAACTACTGACACGTGCCTGAAGCAGGAAAGATGAGGCTTTTAACAAGGGGTTTTCCCACCAGCAGCAGATGACAGACACATATGCCCTGACTCCTCTCTGACTGTTTTGTAAGGGATTTGTTAAGTGGACCTAATTACCAGTGACAGAGGGCAGTGACCCGTTACTGCTCTCCCTGCATCCAAGTGCTGGAGCCCGACCCTGCTCCTGGTGTCACCACCTATCCCCCAGCCCTCTCCAGGCACAGCCTCTCCATGGGCCCTCTGCAGCTCCCCGTCTGCTGAGCGAAACCGGCCTCAAAGTGCCTCGGTGTAACGGGGTCATCCTCACCCGCAGAGACCATTTCTGGAGTTACTCACACGGGCTGCTGGCATCTGCGGCTGGTAGGAACTGCTCAGGCTGAGAGAAAATCAGAAATGAGGAGTACACACCAGCCAGCATGAGGGACATGTGTAAAGGACGGTACCCTGGGTTGACAGAAATATCCAGGTGTGTCACAATGGATATTCTGCATGTAAACACTGAGATTTCTGGGGCAGATGGATCGCCTGAAGAGCACAGGACAGAAGTGCAAACATGACACGAAAATCTTTAATACGTTTAACTTATTTCTGTAAGTGCATTTTAAGAGTAAGAGGAAAAGATGCACCCAAAACCAGCTTGCAAGCTCAGGCCATTGCCTTGGTGGTACCGCTACGGACAGAGGAGGCACCAGAAACGGGCAGAGTTTCTGCAAGCAGTAAGGGCACTGGCTCAGGACACAAACTGGCCTCCCCCACTCTATCTGATAGGTGTTGTCCAGTGAACATATGATGGTCATACAAACCCTGGGTGATGCAGCACATCCGACTGTGGTTTTACTAAAAAGTGAAGCCGTGACTGGAGATGCTGCCCTGGAGAGAAATGTGAAAGGCGAGGGAGCCCCGGTCCGCAGGCTGGCGATACAAAGGGTGTCCCAGCTGGAGCACTGGCTCTCGGGTATCACCGACCAGAGCCCCCAGCTGAAATAGATGGATACCTGAGAGCATTCTCCTCTACAGACCTCCCATTATCTGTCCTCAGCGGGTGTTTTTCTTTCTGGGTGTGGGCTGATGAAGGAAAGTGCTTGCACTTTCCTGGAAACTGGCGCTTGCAAGCAGTCGTGTTCCCAGCCTGCTGCACATGAGACACGAACCACTTAGGAATTTCCAGCAAAGGAAATTTAAGCTGCCACCTCAATCCTGTCTCTGCAAGAGGCTTGGGGCAAACTCAGCTCATCACCCCAGCTCGGCTGCAGCAGCAGCAGCAGGAGCTCATTGAATTACGGTACCTGCACTGCTCAGGTCATCTCTGTGTAACCTTACACCGCTTTGCTCCACTTTGTTCTTCCTGACCAACTGTTCAGGCTGCATTCAACTTCAGCGTGGTGACGAGCAGCATGTGAGGCTGAAGCTGGACTGACGGCCGCGGGCACGAAGCAGCAGCAGGCGATGCAGCACTGCTGCCCCCGTAGAAGTCCAGGGGCACAGGCACAGATCATGGACACAACGACACATCTCAGCTTGTGCTGCTTGCTTTTTTCCTTTTTACTGCTCTCATTGTAGCCTGCTATACTTGAAGCTAAGGAAAAATCACCTCCCATTTGTCAGAAGATTAACAGAATTTCAGCAGAAACGGATTAAATAAAGATCTTGGCTTAGCAATACCGGTACAGCTCATGGAGATGTGTATAACCCCCTGCCTTAGGACAATTTTTTAAGTAAGAGTGGAATGCAATGGTTAATCTATTGCTGGAAAGTATCAGTGCCACCTGTCCCTTGAAGTGCTTAATCGATGAAGAGCAATGCCTGGTAGCTATTGCTCTGCCCAGCCCACCAGCACCTGACTGCAGTATTAATAGCTTTAATTTGCTTAAACACACAAACACCACACTGGTCTCTGTAGGTGCATAAATGGAAGAAAGAAGAGGAATAATGTCCTCGTTCCAACTGAACCATTCAAAGGAACCGTGGGATGTGGCCGTGCCAGCAGCCCTGCACCCAGCTGATGCGGGTCATGGACAAGGCTGCTCCAGGAGCCCCCCGGGGTGGCCAGGAGGCCATCCAAGCACCTTCCCCCCTTCTGTGTCACCTAGTGCATCACCTAACGTGCCACAGAAGAGTCCAGTCATTCTCTGAAAACACTCACTTGTAAATTCAACGCTAAAGAAATAAACAAGACTCGCATTGGCCCCGCTTCCCATTCCGGATGGATTATCACAACATCCTCTTCCTAAGAAGCAGCTCCTGGCAAGTTGCTGCACATGCATCACTTCAGATCCCTCTTATTTCGTGTCGTGAGAAGACTGCCTGGGCGACTCGTTCAGATGACTTGCTCTCTGCCCTCGCACAATGCTCGAGCTCTCCTCTCCTTTGCAGGTTTCCCCCCGTTCCCACTGCCTGCTTTGCCCAGCGCTGCAGCTCTGCTGCCTTCCCAGCCGGGCAGCTCCAGCCTGCCTTAGCCCGGGGTGCTGGGTGCAGCCCCGTGAGACACCGACCAAACCCAGCCCCAACCAAACCCAGCCCCAACCAAACCCAGCCCCAACCAAACCCAGCCCCAACCAAACCCAGCCCTGCTGACTCACAGCCTCCTCCTGCTGCCAAAGCCACACCACGCAGCCGCCTGGCAAGCATCCTTCCTCTCCGGCGGCTTCCACTGAAGACAAGCATTAAGGAAACAATAGGGAAAACTCAGCTTAGACGTAAAAGTTGCCTTTTTGCTTCCTGCAGCCCTGCAAGAATGCAGGTTCACCAGAACTGAAGTCCTCATTCCTGGGAAGAAGTGTGTGGGTAACGACGAGCACTGCGAGCAGGGCCGGGGCCACCAGCTGGGATGGACATCCCGGCCACTGCCTCTGAGTGCTTCAAAGAATGGTAAATAAAAACCCAAATCATCTGAAACTTGATTACTTTACCCCAGTTTGTGCACTCTCATACTCTGTGACAGATCCAAGCCGTGCTTGGATTCAGCCCATCGCCCCGCAGACCAGACAGGCTGCAGCTTCCACATGGGCTTCAGGAGGGGGAGAAAGGACGAAAGTACAGCTGTTACATTTTGTACTGACGCTCACAAAAAACAGCGTTTACCACAAACTGCCAATTATTTTTCCACAAATGGAGTTCTCAGTACCATTAACCTACTCAAAAATGAAGAGCATAAAGCATGTTCACTAGCTATTGTTGCAACTAAGTGGGGTTTCCCTGACAAGCACTTCACCAAGTCCCTTTCCAGAACGCACATTGGTTTGCTGTGCACAATGCCACCCCCTGCCACCAAACCACACCAAACACACAAACCCACCCATATTCCCCTAATAGCTAGCAGAAGTGCCTGGAATTTAGCAAATGAATGATTATAGCTTCCAAACAGCTTAAGCTGCATTTTAGTAAAACCCTTGGAGGGGCTCTGTCGGGGTCTCCTGGAATCGCTGCCGCGGGGGCTGGTGGCTCACCAGGGGGATGGGACGGCTGCACATGCTGTTTCCTTCCAAGTGCCAACACAGCAGGAGAAGATGCATTCAGAATCGCAGTGCCACGTCCATCTACTTCACTACAACCTCACCTGCCTCCAAAGGCGTGTGCCTGGCTGCTCTCAGCCACAGCTACGTGAACCACAAGACTGCCTCACCAGCACTCAGCTCACACACACTGCTGCGGCCCCACGAAATGCCCAAGGTGCTGGGATCACGCTTGGTTTGATCAAACTGCTCCAGATCAGGCATTTCGTGCCAGAACACCTTCTGCTTACTGCCTTTCTAACAACTCTGCTTTGCAAAGGCATTAACTACCCCAGAGGAACGTGACTTATCCCAGCACAGAGCTGCCCGTGCTGCCCGCAGTTTCTGCAGCCGGTTTCTGCGCGCAGACAGACCCCAGGCTGCGGTGCACAGCGCTGGGAAAGGCACAGGGAGGTGGTGTGCTCCTTCTCCAAAGACCTATGCCAAACAGAAGAGGTGGCGTTTTTCACGTTTAACATCACGTTAACATCACGTTTTAACATCATTTTAGGTTAGATGTTAGGAAGAACTTCTTTACCGAAAGGGTTGTTGGACACTGGAACAGGCTGCCCAGGGAAGTGGTGGAGTCACCATCCCTGGAAGTCTTTAAAAGACGTTTAGACGTAGAGCTTAGGGATATGGTTTAGTGGGGACTGCTAGCGTTAGGTCAGAGGTTGGACTTGATGATCTTGAGGTCTCTTCCAACCTAGAAATTCTGTGTGATTCTGTGATTCACCCCTGGTTCCTGCACGAGGCGCACGGATGGGTTCCTTCGGCCGTGGCTGGCAGCCTTGACACAAGCACCCGCCAGGCTTGGCGCCCGTGGGCACCAGTGAGGTGTCCCTGCAGCACAGGATCACCCCTGAACGCTCCATTTTCTTGTTTTTATCTCACCATAGCAGGACTTTCTGCTGTCCCAGCTATTTAGCCTGTCTAACACGCCATGGCAGAAGCCGACCGCGTAGCGAGTGTCTCAAGCAGCTTTCAGAGCTGAACCTCAGCTGCCAGACAGCGCCAAGAGCACCACGGGTACAAACACTGCAGGGTGAGCAAACGGCACTGGAGACACCAGTTTCCGTGCTTTTTTTCTTTTTATTTGTGGGAGGCAAGGAGGAAGCACAGACACCGTTTTGCCAAAGCCCACAGCAGGCATGCAGGTGACTGCAGGATGATCATACGCTGCGTTGGGTTTGCAGCGCTGCCGTGTTTTAAAGAAAAAAGCTTAGCTTCTTACCTTGCTACTTTAAAGAAGCGAGGTAAGAAGCTAAGCAATAGTAAAAGTGTAAGAGTAACCTGAATTTTTTTGAACCAGAGACCCACCATGAATGACACAAATTCAAAGCCTCAATTTTTAAACTGAAAGTTTCCCAATGCTTTACTTTGGGAATAAAACCCAGCTGGATTATTGGAAAAACAGCAATTTTAAAGCAACTTACATTAGCACTGATTAAACAAAAGAAATCTACATTCCACACCAGCTATTTATAGTGAAATTGAAGTATCAGAAAACATGGGAATTACTAATTTTTTGGTTCCTCTGTGGGAACTAATCAGATCTGCGATGCAGCCTGCCACGTGCAGAAGCAGATGTTTTCAGACAACACAGGAAAGAAGAAAAGCTCAGGCTGCAGCTGCTTGAGGTACAACAGCATAAAACCAAGTACAGAACACACACCTCCTTTAAAAACCAAGCTACCAGTCTTCTGCATTTCCCTGAAGGCACTTGGCATTCGTGTCTCTGTCTGTACCAAGACTGGGACTATCCTCCAGTACTGGAACACTTCTGTTTGCTAGTGGGCTCACACCAGGATCAGGTAAAGAACCTTACACCTTTGAAAGATTTGCTGATTTTGAGGACAATGGGATGTCTGAACACCAAGCACACCCCCTGGGTTTTTAGCTTCCTAGCTATTGTTAAAAAAAGCCACAGCTTATTTAACAGGTGCTTGTCACATGGACAGACAGCTCCACTGACGGACAGCGCTGACTTGTGAGCAGAAAAGTCACTTGTGAAGTGTCCTAATGGGACAAAGCTGCTTTTCTGCATAGGTGCAGGAAATCCAAACACAATCCATTTAACTGTAAATATTTAAAGAGGATGGTAAATCTCACAGCGATAAATCAATCTGCTATTTGGTTAAGAAATTCTATTGCTTTAAACAAATAATGTTTAAGCGGGTCTCGAAGTACTTGTCAAATACTCTTCTAATCACAACAAACAGAAACAAATCAGCCACACCAAGCTCTACCAACGGACACCTGGCTTTGTCCACCCCCGAGTGGACACCAAAGAAATAAACACTTACTGAAAAACAAAAAAAAAAGTAAGTTCATCCAGAAACCTGCAACAAGTGCCACGTCCTGTTCGGGTGCCCATTGTCCGATCCAAAATCGCACCACGGTGCTGCCTTGGGCAACGTGAGGAGACAAACAGCTGAGTCTGTTACTTGAGAGTTAAGAATAAAAATCTACATTCACTACTCACAAAGAAAACCCTATGGTTTTACATTTCACTGCTTGCTTCCTTAAATTCTCCTCTCCTGTTTCACCCGAAGTTGTGATATTTGGTCCTGGATGCATTTCTGAACTAAGGAACAGGAAAACAAAGGAACACAGACACAGACTCGATCAGTTCATCTCGCTTGGTTTGTAATTTCACCACACTCCTGTGCGATGGATTAATTACAGAGCTGTAGCCCTGCAAGCGAGCAGACCTCTTTGAAGAGAGGAATCATACGTCTGGAGTCTGGCATAGAAAATGAGCCTTCGTGAGACCACAGGAGTCTGCTGATCAGCAAGCAAATTGGCCAGGCGCGCATCAGCTAAGTGGTGCTGGCTGAAGCCTCTGCTCCAAACTACAGGAGACATCAGAGAAGTTTTTAGCCTCAGGACGAGGAAGTCTTCCCGACTTCATGGGGCAGAATGAGAAACAGTGCCCTGGTACTTGGGCTGGAATCCCCCCTGGCAGTGAGACGTCTGGATTTGTGAGTCTGAAGGAAGCAGCCGTGGCACTCCAAGCTGGGCTGGGTGTATTTATTACTTCCTATGCATTGCAGGTACAAGAGCTGCTTTGGGAGAGAAGAAAAACCCTTAAGGTCCTGTACCCATGAGCCACATCCTGCTGCTGGGAGCTTCCCTTGCAGCGGCAAGGAGCAGAGGAGACCACCTTCACCGACCAAACAAAAAGAACAAGAACTGGAACGTACCTGAAACCACTGAATCTACTGCTGAGCCAGAAGAGCAGCTTCTGCAGCTTAAAAGGTCGCGGAGTACTTCCTGAATTACTGCTGATCGCTGATGGCTGCTGAGAACTGCTGCCTTGCAATCAATTTCTCAAGAAATTAGTTTTAGATAAGTGAGTTCTCACCATGATAAACCAGAGACAAATCCATTCAGTTAACTACCAACTAGCAAATATTGCTGTCTAAAAAACGTTAAATCCCTACATCAGCTAAAAGCTTAAAGGATTCACATACCTGATCGGTACTGTACTGGGTTTAATGGCAAGGTTTTGGTTGTGGGGGGCTGCAGGGGTGGCCTCTGTCCAGCAGAGCCCAGCAGCTGCCCCATGTCAGGTAAGGGCCAGGTTCAGCTGACTCCACAGGGACCTGCTGCTGCACAGAGCCAGGCCAGTAAGCAATGTTGTTTGTGCCTCCGAGAGAGCAGATTGAAGAAAGGGAAAACCAAAACTGCTGCACAACAGCAGCTGGAGAGAGGAGAGAGAAGCAGCCCTGCAGCCCCTAAGGTCAGTGCAGCAGGAGGCAGGAGGTGCTCCATGAACCAGAGCACAAGTTCCCCTGCGGCCTGTGGAGAGCCCCCCGGTGGAGCAGGCTGTCCCCCTGCACCCATGGGTCCCACACGGAGCAGATCTCCACGCTGCAGCCCCCCCATGGGTGGAGGAGCCCCCGGTGGAGCAGGTGGATGGGGTCTGGGGGGAGCTGCCGCCCACACGTGGGGGCCCCGTGCTGGAGCAGTTTGGGACTGGGGGATGGACCCCGTGGGACGGAGCCGTGTGGGAGCAGTTCTTGAAGCCCCTGAAGGATCCGTTTGGGAAGGATGGCATCCATGGGAGGGACCCCACGGGGAGCAGGGGCACAGAGGGACCGTGAGGGGTGGCGGGGATGAAGCCTCAGGGACTGACCGCAGCCCCCATTGCCCGTTCCCCTGCACTGCTCGGGGGGGAGAAGGTGGAAGAGGTGGATGGGGGAAGGTGCTGGAGTTTGTTTTTTTGTTCGTTCCTCCCTGCTCTATCTTGTTAGCAATAAATTTTGTTAATCTCCCTGTTCTGAGTCTATTTTGCCCATGACAATAACAGTTGAGTGATCTCCCTGTCCTTATCTCAGCCGTTGAGCCCTTTCCATCACATTTTCTCAGTTTTATTCTTTGAGGGGTGGGAGTGAGCGAGTGGGGGGGGGGGAGTGAGGGAGTGACCCTGCTCCAACACCAACCTGAAGCACTCCAAGTGCCGCTCACCACGCACGGCAACCTGCATGACCGGAGGCTGGTGTTACAGTGCCACGGCGGCACGCAGCAGTACCTCTAACACAGGGAGCAGCCGCTGACCTGGAATCACTGAGAGCAATTTACTCTGCCATTTCCAGAGCATCTTGCAACTGCCTGGCAGGTTCCTGCTCCGAGCCCTGCCGCTGCCAGCAGGAACAACGCAAGGGCAGAGCTGGGGCTGCCCCGTGCCGACCGAGAGGCCTGTGACTGAGAAAGGAAACCGTCCCCGAGGCAGCACGTGTTTTGTAATGACTGCGAGCGAACACGGCTGGCTGTGTAACCTGCACGGCTCATTCAGTCGGCTCCTGTCTCCTCCAAGCCTCATAAATTTCACCCAGTTTACTTCAAGCAGCCGATTTGCCCAGGATTTGCCTTGCTGCGCTGCCTCTCGGGAGTTTGGACACAGACTGAAGACAAGAAGTGATGGCACCGGCTGCACCAAGGGCTGGACTTTGGAAGCACCTTATCGCTTCTCACCAGCCAAAAAAAATCAATTTCTCTGTGAGGTCGTTAGCGTGTCCACGTTGTGCAGAGCCAAGGTTCATCCTGCCTGCTACTGCCGACTCTCTGGTGCAGCCATCCTCGCTGGCACTGCCAACAGTGGGCAGTAGCAGACGCTTAAAAAACCACAGAAATAACAGAGGAAGTAGTATTTCTGATGGTGTGTATTTCCAGCTGCCAGCAACTGAAACCATGGCAGTTCCTGAGCCAGAATTTGCATCCAGACTATTGTATTTGCATTGTATTTGTATTGTATTGTATTGTATTTGGTGAGAAAGAACCCCTTTGTATTCATTTTTGAAAGCCTCTCACACAGGGAGTACAAGATGACTAAAAGGGAAAGATAAGCACTTTGCAGGAGGGCTCAGGACGTGTGCAGTCAATACAGGCTGCCTTAAAAACCCATCACATCTGCGTGATGCCAAGCAAAACAGGCCCCTGATCAAGCAAGGCTTCAGTTTACCTCACAAAAGCATCAAAAGCTAAAGAGGAAAACATGAATAAGTGGGAAAGACACAAGAAGTACATTTAATAAAGAGACGGCAGACATGAGGCAGACAGAACGAATGCAAAAGGAGCACCCCAAGCTGCGCTGAGATAAACATCAGAGCGCTTCTAGATCATCAACAGAAGCCTGTAATCAGCATCAAAAGAACTCAGTCCCTTGCTCTCATTCATCCTAAACACTGCTGTTCTGCTGGTTTGGAGGAGCTGGGCAGCCAGGACCCGGACAGCCTGCACTTGCACCTGAAGGCAGCTGCTGCAGGTGGATGCAGGTGGCTCCCATCCACAGATGTTAACACATAGCTGCAAACCCCACCGCTGGGCCACAGGGCCAGCACTGCAATTAAGGGAAAGGATGGAAAGGTTTCTCCTACAGACACGGGAGATCCCAGCAGGAAAATGCAGCCCATGCCTGCAAGAGGCCCGTCAGACAAACACAGCGCTTTGTGGCAGGATGCCTCTCCGGCTGCAGAGCTGCTGGGTTACACCAGAGGCAACCTGTTGCTGTGTCTGGCTGATCACACCAGCAACAATTTAAACAGCATAAACTCTGGATCACGTTGATGTGTATCTCTGCTGTTTGATGCTGAGCAGATACCGTTCCTCTCACTTAACAGCGCTGAGGTTTGCAGTGTTACTTACAGAGAGGAGGCCCAAAGAGCACAGTGTCGAGAGCTTTCAGCTGCAGTTTCTGCCTGTGGCTTCTGTCTGTCATTTTCAGAACAGTTCCCATCATGGTAGCGTTGTTTACGGCTAGCCTGTAAAAAAAAAAAAAAAGAATGAGGCACGGTCATATCCATCTGAATTAATAACTGCCCATAATTAGTAACATGGAAACTACAGGAGGAGAAATGTGATGAACAGGACCAATAAACTACCTGCTTAGACCATCAGGACAAAAGAAATCCCTCGAATAAAATTGTTTCTTATAAAGAAGATCTGTATCTAAGTGTTAAACAGCATCATGATAGTGTTTAAGAAGCATTTGGACTGTGCTCTCAGCCATATGGCCTGAATTTTTGGGTAGACCTGTGTGGAGCAAGGAGTTGGACTCAATGATCCTTAGGGGTCCCTTCCAACTCGGGATATCCTTTGATTCTACGATCATCTTTGGCTTCAGTTAGAGAGGATAAAAAAGTATGGCCATGCCTATTTTATTTATCCTGACAACCTAAACTACTGACATAATTAATTTATTAAATCAATTTCCACTGATAGCCTTTGACATCTGACTGTAGGGACATACTTCCCACACAGAAGAAACCTGAGCACACACCTTGCACTGCCTTGAACACCTTTTTTTTTTTTTTTTTTTTTTTTTTTTAACTTATCCGTCAGTTTATAGGTTCCTGTACAGAGAGAATAACCTTTACCCAAAAAGCTGCACTCAGATTTTTCAAGTTTGTCATGAGTTTAAGCCACTTTACAGCCAGCACTTCTCTTGAGGATCTTGTGGGTTTGAAGTCTCCTTTGCTGGAGCATCAAGAGGCATGAATTAACAGCACGTACCAGTGCTGGGTGGTGCAGAGACACACACCTACCCCTGAGCCAGTACCCCTTAACTTCTAGATGCAACCCAGCAAGCAGAGATCATCCCTTTGCTGAGGATGATGAACAATGACAGAGAAGCCTGGTGACTTCCCTGGGATTATGAAGGAAATCTGTGGCAGAGCCAGGACGTCACCTAGATCTGTTTTGCTCTAGCTCGGGGTTTTAGCTCTGAAAACACAGCTCGGGCATATGCAGACTGATGAACTCTGGTCCCAAACCAGCACGGGCAGCATTTCCAACCAGACCGCTCAAACTGCAGCCTCTCCTTTCACCCACAGCAGGTACCTGCCCACTTACAGCTAAATCAATCCCTGCAAAGAACACTGCAGCAGAGCCAAACCCTCCAAGTGTAACTGAAGCAGAACAGGAATCCTACGTGGTTCTGCACACGCAGATGAACTGCACACGATGTTACGAGCCACCTCAAGTCTGTTCTTCTCCCTGGCATGCCTCCCACAGACTACGCAGTGAGCACTGACCTGGGCATGGCATGTCCACTCAGCTGCAGCTTTCTGAAGGTCTCTTCGTACTGCGGCAGCTCGACATAGGTAATGAGCCACTGAACCACCTCGTCAACCGTCCAGTTATACACTGTGGGTAGAAAACACGCAAGCAGCTTAGGATTTTTACCAAGCAACTAAAATCATCAAGTCAGCAACAACAGCATAACCAGTTACTTCCCCAGGTACACCTCTTCCTACTGCCTTCAGCAAAGGGAAAACATTTGTAGAGTTGAAACAGATACCTTCCTACAAAATATGCAGTGAGTCAGCATCGGAGGCCATGAAATCTCAAGGGCTGTTATACCAGGAATGTACCAGTGGCCGAGGTCCTCTGGGAGCCCCAAAGTACACACAGGTGGTAAGGGAAACTGCTTAGCTTTCTGTCATCCAGGTGATATTGCTGCTGTCTCCTAACTGCCAGCAAAGCACGTTTGTCCAGGGGAACCTTTCTGTGCAGTGCCCTCACCTACCTCGTGGATTTCCAACATGCGCAGTCAGCCTGGGAGCCCTGCTTTGAGGGGCTGAACATCAACACTGAGAGACACAAAAAGCTCAAATACCATGGATAACAAAACCATTGGGAAGGGAGCTTCTGCCTTTCCAGCTTAGTTCTGCTGTACTTACAGCAGCAACGTGAAAGCAAAGGAAATCAGGCAACATAATCTTACATTGGGGTTGTTATTTTGCAATGCTTTAATTTATCAGCTTCTGCCTTTGCTGAGCGTGGGCTGAGTTCTCGGGGCATTTACCCAGCCTCCAGCAGCTCACAGAGCTCTGTGCTGGACACCCACTCTGCCGGTCACTGTCTCGCACCCAGCCCAGCGTCCTCCAGGCTGACTCACGCGCGGTTTCCAACAGCCAAGCGGAGAAAAGACCCATTTACTACTGGCTTAAAGGGCTGTGTCAACACTGAACTCAAAGCTTCGTGGCCCCGTCTTAAATGTCAACAGTGATTTGCCCCACAAATATGAGAAGCATCTTCCAAATCACTCCAGCGAGCTCGGTGCCTCCAACAGCAGGATGACAGAACCGACGGGACGAGAGCCAGGAGTTCAGCAGGAGACGGCAAGGCTTCAGAAGAAGGTATAATCCTCATGTAAACTTGCAAAATGATTCATAGGTGCATGTTCGGAAACGCAAAGCTTTAGGAAACTCCCTGTAGTTACAGTCCCTGGACCACAAACTGTGGGAAACTCGTTTTTGTGGCCAGAAGCAAGACGTGAAACTGAAGCTGGGAGGGAAAGCGGTGCCCGTAGCCGTGCCCAGCGCAGCAGGACAGCCCTGCTGCACCCACAGAGCCCCCCAAGCCAAGGGGCAGAAACTCAAGCAAGCTCTGAAGCACCTGGGCACCCTGCTAACCCCATCTGCTCCATGCTGGAGGCCCCCAGAGGGTCCCACTGGGCTGCACAGCCACGGCAGGGGCACGACGGCATGTAGTCCGCTGCGTGAAGAGATGGAGGCTGCGCCTGCTCTGCACCCTGCCCGCAGGCCATCTCCTGCTTCAAAGAGCCCCACGTACCGAGGGATTTATATAAATCAAAGCCAAGCCGTTGTAAAAGCACCCCAACCTTTCGGAAAAGGGATGTAGGGAATGGGCACACATGTCCTGGACACGCCTCAAGTGCTGTGTCAATGCTGCCCTTCGCAGCCGCACAGAGCCCTGGCCTTCTCGCCAGCTTCTACTGTTTTACAGCTCGCTTTCAAACGCCCGGATTAGTCTCCAAACGAGACCACTTTTGGAACCAGTCATTAATTTTGTCAGCCAGATACGCAGAACAATGAGAAAGAAAAGCAGCGCGCTAATTACATCCCCCAAAACAAGAGCCGTACCACAGGAGCTGCACGCAGAGCAGTGCCACTTCCTGCACTTGTCAGCAACAGGAAGAGAGCAAAAGCAGCTCCGCAATTAAGGGACCCGGGGAGTATCCCGGGACGGTCTCCTCCATCCCCTAATGGCTTCTGTGCTTACCCAACCAACGCTGAAATGCACTTCTGGCAAAGTCATCTGTAATCAGCCGCACCACAGTGAATATTTCTGACACAAGGCTTCCCCTGAACACAGCAGGCAGAGCGATTCGGGAGCGTCCTGCTGGCTCCAAGTGGCTTGGGCAAGAATTTTAACCACGTGGCTGCGCATCTCCGTGGGACAGGGAGTCTGGATAAACAATGCCAGGGCCGTGCCCAGAATCGCTGCACCTTCAGACAGCCCTTCAAACACTACAGCTAAGAACGTGGTCCTGGGACTGGGAGAGATGTTGACATGCCTGCAGCTGTACCTACACAGGGCTTTGAAGGCACTGAGCACATCCCATCCCCGCGTAATTTAAAAGCCGAGGCTGACAAATCACGTGCAAATGGTACAGGACACGAAGGAGAAATGGAAAACTTGATAAATTCATCAGAAGACTAAAAGCCATTTTTTCAAGCAAGAGGTGTTCATAACATTATCTGATCTTGGAGGACAGAGGCAAGGGAAAAGACTACAGGTGAACTGATCAGCAGCAATTAAAACTATTGGGAAAAAAAAGATGTTCTCAGTCTTGAGAGCAGCAAATAGCATACCGAATAGAAAAGGACAACCGAGGAGCAAAATGCAGTCACTGGCAGAAATGGTCCATGCCACAGATCACAGGAAACCCCCAATATATCCAGAATAAAAGTTTCTAAAGCAGAATGAAGGGGGAGGGGTGAGTTTTAAGATTTCTCAAAGCAGAAATTCTAAAATTCTGGTCAGGAAAAAAAATAAAGTGAAATTGTGCCAAGAAGTCCCAGCGAACCTAAAAACTTCTTCAAAAATTCAGAAGTTTTAGGGAGTTTCCCACCAGGGACTGAACTTTCACCACCTCCCTGGACTAAGCTGCTGCGAAGAACAAAACCATTTCATGAGCTTGCAGCTTATGTCTATGTTGAATGCATTTATGTACACTTTAGCATTTTAGGATTTTATTCTACCTTTTTTTCACTAGTTTAAGGAGCATCTCAAGTTCAGCAAATTTCTTCTCAGGGAAATACAATCTGTAGAAAAACTCCCACACAGCTCTATTTAATATGTAGGATGTTATTACCCCATAAAACATCAGCTGAAACTAGAATTTAAAGGAGAAACTGGAATAGGGCAGTATTTGGCTCTATTTTAACACGTTTATAGGGGTAGAGAAAGAAAAACAATTTAGACTTTTATGGCCATACTCAGATGCCAGCATTAACAGTTGGAAAGAACCAAGAGCAAAAAAATGCAGAAATGCCCAAAAGAAAGAAGCTGGAAAAATAACTTAGAGAAGGCAGCAAAGGCAGAATAAGAGTATTTTCCCTGCGATGTACACACAGCCCTTTGTAGCAAGGAGTGTGTGTGTGTGGTTATTTAGGTTATTTAATTTTGCTTGTGTTTTATATTTTTTTACCTTCAGATGTCTTCCAGGCCTTCCAAAGATCTTCCACGCTAATGAGCTTGTCTTCTCCATGGAAAGTGCTGTGCTTGACCGTTGGGTCATGGTAATTCAAGTCCTCTCTCAAGAACTAGGAGAAGAAGAAAGAGCAGGATTATTCTTCGATTCATCATTTAGACAACAGGAGAGTTAAAAAGTATTTCACCTTACAATTACTATTACATCCACATGTTGTCACGGAACACTTTCTGTAGCAAAGCCCTGCAACTCTGGGTTGCAGCACCTCAGGCTTTATTCACTCAGACTAAAACTACATCATCTGCCTGGCTGAGCTGCTGTAAGAAACACTGCCACTACTGAACACCTGCAGCTTGTTGGAGCTGCATGCATTTATCTCTACTTCCAGTCTCACGGTTGCATTTTGCCTCCTTTTTCGTGCTGGGGAGGCCGCCCCTGGCCTGGAGCTGGTGGCGAGAGCCCAGCAGGGCCCCGAGGTGCGGGAGGGCCTGGAGCACCTCTGCTGTGCTCTGCCACGGCTTCTGCAGTACCTCTGGCATTTGGGAAGACAAGTCAGGCAATAACCAGCAAGTATTTATGTTAAATTAATATTACATTGACTTTAATACAGATAAACACAGAGTACCAGAATAACATGACCTGTGCTGTGGGGATTGCAGACTTTTCTCCGGATTGTAACCGCTCCCAGAATTCAGCTAAATGGTGGAGTGGAACCGACTTGACGTCAGTGGGGTAACAATGAAAATAAAATAATGATTATTACTGGATGGGTTTTGCAACTTCAAATGAAAGCTGAAGCCCGTGCTGTCCGCAGGGGCCGAGGTGTGTACCCTCTGGAGGCTGCAGGGAGGGCAGCGCCTTGCTTTCGTGGAGGCAGCCTCCTGGTCCCCGCGGGCTCCACTGGTTACAGCGGGCTTACCGGGACAAAGCAGCTCCCAGCACATCTCCTGAAAAGTTAAGTCCAGGGGCTTACTCAATTAAATGAAAAATAGTGAAAAAAAAGGAGACTGCGGTGACGTAAAGGACAGCCCACGAGCTCACTGTGCCGGTGCTTGCAGCCTGCTTCTCCCAGTCCCCAAATGCTCCCGGGCGGTTTGTGGGGTCAATATTTGCCTTTTGCTTAAACCGTTCTCCATTTCCATTTTTGCTTCCTGTACGTTAATATGGTGCAACCAAATCACAGGCAAAACAGCAACAGCCATGGAAAAGACGAGTGGCACCCAAGGCAATCAGGTGTCAGGAGCGGTGAGGGCTGCTGCTGGTGCTGTCAGCTGGGCCACTGAAGAATATTTGTGTCCTGTCATCGCTGTCTGCAGCCGGATCAGAGCTCACTGAGGGAGCACATCCATCACAACAGCATCTTTCTTTTGTTCCCATCCTCCTCCAGCCTCAGGGGAAGATGGGGCAGAAACGGGAGACACCAAGGAAAAGTGAAGAAAATCATCAGAAAAAACGGAGAGAGTGGGAAAGTCTAACAAGGTTTGGGACGGCACTCTGGGTAGGAGGAGTTCAGGAGATGGGAGGCAAGCACGAGTATGTGAACACGGAACAGAGGGAAGGAGATGGCTCACATCCCAGTTCCTATTACAACAACTAAATTAAAAGACAATTTCACATGTAAATCCCTACCTGCACGACTCACTGTGTGATTACCGAGCAGATTTCTGTTCACGTTTTTTTTTAAGGTGAGGAGTGTAACAGAATTATTTCAAAAGCTACCTATGCATAGAGAGATTGTATTTCAATAGTATATTGGATATTAAAAATATCCACAGCAATTTTAACCTTCTGAACTCTTCACAAGCCCACTCGGGGCGCTGCCAATGCCAGCGCCAGGTGTCTGTAGCTGGAGCCTCTCGGTGATCTGCCCTCTCGCTTTCCAGCTTGCAGAAAGCATTAACTCCCCAAAAAATAAAAATAAAAATGTTTCTTGCAGAAGCGTTAGCTCCCCTCCCACGTTGTCACGGAGCACACAGGACACCAAACCCTCCAGGAAGCTGCAGCACGTGCAGCCCAGTGCAGCCGGGCCCCGGTCTGCCTCCCGCTGCTGTGACCTACAGGGCCGGCAGCAATGTCACCCGGCGTCACACACCGGGTGGCTGTGAGCTCCCACCGGGACGCGGGGATCAGCTGCCGCTCTGTAAATTTAGCTCGGGGAGCACAGGGAGGGAAAGTGATCCCTCCCTCCCGGCTCCCTGCAGCACCCGGCACCCGAAGGAGCCCGCGGCACGCTCGCGGTGCTGCCAGCGCTGGGATGGGAGTCACAGAGGGGCATGGGGTGGAGGGGACCTTAAAGACCACCCGGGCCAGCCGCCTGCCCCAGGATGAGGGGATCCACCTCTCACTGGATGCAGGATGCAGGCACTGCCCCCTCCAACACGCCGGTCATGCCATGCCTGCACGGCTGGGAGAGCTCAGGGAGTGGCGCCGCATGCACCAAAGCCCAGGGAAATGCCAGGAGCAGCTTTTCTCCGAGTGTCTTCTATGGAAAAGATAAGAAACAGAAGTGCAAACAGAGCAAGTCAGCCAGAGCTTGCCTCGACTGGTCTTCTCGGAGAGCTGGTCCTGCCTGGCGACTGGGGTCTCTGCAGGGCTGCCGGTGTCACTCGCTGTCTCCAACCCACGTTAGAAAATTGGAATATTTTCGGCTGTAGCGGGTACGACAGCTTCTGACCTGCTAACTCCGTATCCAGCAGCATCAGAAATGTTCTGAACACGGTGCTGAACGTGACTGCTGCACCCACCACATGCTGCCAGCCAGCACAGGTAAATACGAATAAATACAGCTCCTGCTCTGCACGCTGACGTGCCCGCAGCTCTTAGGGCACTTCTCCCACCTACTGCAAGAACGGTTTTCTAGCTGGAAGTTGTATGGCTCTCATTTTTTCCCCACCGGAGAAAACTCCTCAGAGATTTCACACCCACAGACAACTGTCCCGAGCACGTACACGATGTGCATTTTAACACGTGTATGTGGAATAGCCGTGGGATACCCAGATGGCCAAACACCCAGCGAAAGGACCAGCACACAGAATACCAACCTCAAACCCTTACAGAGCACTGAGGACATGCTGCTGGTGCTATCCCTGGAGACCCAAAACCCAAAGTCCTGGACAAGTGTCTCTGGGTGGCCCTGCCCGGGCTCGGGCTGGAGCAGGAGACCTCCAGAGGGCTGCTCTGTGAACGCAGAGGCCAGGAGGTTTCTCACCACGTTCAGCACAACAAAACCTCCACCATCAGGTGGAGGACCCCCCAAACACCAACTACAGCACCTTCTCAGGGTTATGGGACCTGGTCAGACACCCGTGTTTTAGTTCTCCACCAGCTCATTATTCTCCCCTCTAAAAGGGGCAGGGATCTGGGGCTGCACGGGTTCTTTGGTTCACACAAGCCCCTGGTCTCGGAGGCTGAAAGCACACCCAAAACTCAGCAGTTCCATGCAGAATGATTTTCTGGAGATTAGCCTTGTGCTTTCTAATCTGCATAAACCCTGACTGCCCTCAGGACCCCTGTGTCTCCTCCCCAAACCTTCAGCCCCCTCCCACGTTCCCAAATCCCACCAGCTGCACAGGGCAGGGGTGCCCCACGAGCACCAGCTAAGTGAGTGTGTGCTACGTGAGCAGAACAGGCTAACAGCAGAGCTCATGCAGCATGCCCCCAGGTAGCGTGAGATTTTCCAGTCTTCTGAGCTCCTTATTTTCATGAAAAGTTGCAGGAAACTTCTGTCTTCAAGACCTCTTTCTCACTAACGTGCCTGAAGCGAGACAACAGATCAGAAATTATGAGGAGCTGGGGAGTGACAGAGCGGTAACAGAAACCCTGTTTCCTTAGGAAACCAGGCTAAAAGCGTCGGAGAGAGCCGTCGATTTAAACCTAAATCAGAGTAGCCCCTAAACAGCCGGAGCTGCCTTTTGAGTGAGCGTGAAGAGCAGAAATAGATCGCTAATTAGAAGATCTCCCCACGAGGGATAGCTCTTTCATTTTAATTGAGGCCACTGATGTCATCTTAAACTTCATTGAAAATTCAATCCAGAAAGGAAAGATGCAGCGATGGTTTAAGGACAGCATGAAGCTGTTGGACGAAATCTCACGCACCCTACCTATAATTAGAACAGCTTAAAGATAAACTTATCATCTGCCTCTCACTCCCTTTCTGCACAGTCTTAACCCAAACACAATATATCTGTAACTTACCCCGGAGAGAAAGGGCCAAAACAACAAGCCCAAGGTCAAGGTTCCCAGCTGCAGCTCTCACCACGAGCATCCCTCCTGGTGCCACACGGCGCGGGCCGAGGGACAGACCTGGCGTGGTGGGCAGCATTGCAGCACGAGCCCTGTGCTGTAAGGGCTGCGGGACCTCTGCCCTCCGCTGGAGCTTGCAAATGCTTCTGGAGAATCATGATTAAAGCCAAGCTTCAAAATTACCTCAGCCTATCCTCAACAGAGGAACCTTTTTTTTTTTTAATTAAAGCATTTGACATAAGATGAATCCGAAGGAGAAATGTGGTTTACCAGGCAACTCCTCCAACTAAGCTCAGCAGATCCCTGCAGGAGCGACCCACCACCAACACTGCCCCAGAACGACACGAAGATGTCAGCTCATTTTGTTCTGTCTCAAATTCACCCATAAAAAAAATAAACCCCAAGTATACAAACCCCCACGGAGGGGAGCCTGCCCAGAGGAACTATTTGTGGTAGGGCACATTCTTCCAAACAATATCCCCAGCAGCTGTCCCGCAGCCAGAGACGGGGCTTTAAAACACGGTTACAGGGGACAGCGCGCGGCTCCGGCAGGAGCAGGCTGGCCAGAGAAACCTCTCAAAATGTGACCTTCGGGGGCTTCAAAGCCTTCACGGCACGGTTAACTCAGCGCAGCTTTAACGTCAGCACAGGTCTCGAGCTCAGCAGGGGTGAGGCTCGCAGCCCCAGCGCCGTTTTGCTGCCTGCACACACACACGGGCACTCCCAGTGCGCCGCACGCTCATCAGCTCTGAAAGGGAAGCCAAGGAAAAAGATCTTCAGCCCCCAAAAAGATGCACCTGTGTGACGTCGGCTAGGTTATGCTATGAGGCATGCAGGATTTTGCAATTTTTCTCCCATCATGAAGCCAGACGTGAGAAGCATCGGGCAGCCAGAGGCACGGCCCCGCTGCAGCTGTGACGGGGATTTGCTGACTCTCTGCTGAACCCACGCACGTGTCCCCTTGCTGCGTGGGGCCCGGGCTGGACGAGCACCAGCAGCACGGCACAGCAGCACCAGGAGCTACCTCAGCTCTCCTTGCACCACGTCTCAGAAAGAGAGCACGGCCACATGCACGGCCACCTGCATCCCCTGCCCTCCAGGAACCCCGCACAGCTCCGTGGGGACAGCGAGCTGCAGCCCCTGGGCGAGTGGCTGAGCGAAGAGCGGCCTCGAGGGAAAACACCACATTTTAGGAAATGCGATTGAGAGCTTTTCATTTCACACAAGCGCAGCACCGCAGCTCTTCATTTGCTCAGGAAAGCTTTTCATTTGTTGTAATTGCTCCACGAAGCAGAATTTAGGCAGAGGAAATGGCACCGCAGCACGGGAACAATCAGCCGAATCCACCCAGCAGGAGCACTCCACTGGCTCCCCGTACGCGCTGCTTTCAGCTCGAGGCTGCCGTGCTGATTCCTGGGGGACTGCAATCCTCCCAGAAACGACAGGGGCCTCGTCACGAGCAGCTTTGCCCACTGCTACATGAGTTCAGGTGGCAGGTTTCACCTCCCTGGACTTCCATTTCTGCATCTGGGAGCTGTGAATAACGCGTCCTAGAGGAAGGCTTCTGGAGGACGGTGCAGCACTACGTTGCCTCCCTTTTGACATAGGCATCAGAATGAGAGAAGAAAATGAAAGCTGTGGGTCCAGAAGCAGCGGGCTGCGTTTCTGTAAGCTGTCCGAGGGTCCTCAGGTTCCCCCAGCACCAGGAGGTGCAGCGCGTGCCCCAGGAGAGCGGCGGCACAGGGCTGCCAGGCTCACCACCCGCGCGCTGGGTACCAGGCCCAGCAGTGGCTCCTGCTTCCCCTCCTTCCACGGCCAAGAATTCGGATCATTCGGCAGCTCTTGCTCCCAGCGCAGCCTCGGTCGCGTGCCATGGACTTGGCACAAGATGTGTGCTGCCACCGTTCAAGAAGCTCCTGCAGCCCTCGAGCCAGACATCGTGCACCTGAGCCTTGCGAGCCACCCCTGCCCAGCCACTGGTTCTGCAACGGATCGAGGAATTGGGAAAACGGGGATCTTGTGGCTGCCAGGTCACCTTGGCAGCCTTTGTTCTTTTAACTTCCAACATTGCTCTTTTTAACTTCCAACACCTGGAAGCCCTGAGGGTCTTAAACGAGCATCCACTGCAGCTGAGGAGACACTACAGATAGCGAAGCTTTCTCTTTTCAAGTAGTCACTATTCCTACTGTCACTAAGGTAGGAAACCAATGATTTTATTTATCTTTATTAAAGTTACCAGCTAAAATTTCAATGACCAAGACAACAAAAATTAGTTTCTTTTTTTCTGCAGCATGGACAAACGTGCTGTAACAGTTTCAGGTGGGTTGGTGTGTGCTGGGCCTGGCTGTGCTGGAGTTATGCTCCCTGCAGCAGCCACGCAGCGCTGTGCCCTGCACGTGCAGTTGCACAGCCCTGGTGTCCCAGCGCTGCTGTGCCTGCTGCTGAGCAGTGCTGGCACCGCACCAGGGCTCCTCCGACCCCCAGAGCCAGCAGGGCCGGGGAGGGGACATCACCAGGCAGCCGACCTAAACCACCAAAGGGATGTCCCATGCCCTGTGGTGTCACACACAGCAATAAGAGGTGGGAAAAGGGAAGGAGAGGGGAGAGTCCCGTTGTGAAGACGTCTGTCCTCCCAAACAGTTGCTGTGAATACCGGGGCCCTGCTTCCCCCAACATGGCTGAATGTCGCTCATTGATGGGAAGTAGAGAGTAATTTCTTTCCTCTCTGTGTTTCCACACAGCCTTTGCTTGTTTTTCTTTCCCCTCTTCCTTTTCCCTTTAATTAAACCATCCTTATCTCAACCCCTGAGTTGTTTTTTTCTTCCCAGTATACTTTCTTCTCTCCCTTTCCCTTTGAGGAGGGGAAGTGAGAGAGCAGCCGTGGGGGAGCTCAGCTGCCCACCTGAGCAAAACCACCATGTGGTGAAATAATGGAGTAAATATAAATACTAGAATGGGAAGGAGACAGCAGCCAGCATATTTGCTCATCGATATGGCAGAGAGGCTTGATCAGAATCAGACGGGTTTCCCAACTCCAGTTAAAAAAGAAAGCAATGCAATAATAACCACCACCTAAACAGATCTGCCTGTCTTTCAGCCATGGAATAAATTGATAAAAGCTTGTATATAAAACAAAAATCAAGTGGCTAGAAACCCCTAACACAGGAGAGAAGTCATGCACACTAAAGATTACAGTACTGCAATACATTGTTTGGACCAGGAACTTGGATCACGATGGGACATTGCTTCCTTGCCAGATCAGATGGAAAGGACAGCCAGCAGCCTCCAGGCACCCCTGCCACATTAACACCGCCCGTAACGGAGCAGCCCTCCCGGGCCCTGCACAGGAGCAGAACTATGTGAGAGGACAGAAAAAGGGCTGAGTACGAACCTCATCACTCTCCTCCACGTCCACGTTGCCATTGGCATCGTCGTCCATCTGCTTGTGTATGTTGCGGACAGCCTCGAAGCTGAGCTGCTCGTCCTCATCGTGGCACAAGGGCTTGTCGATCCGGCAGAATTCTGCTGAGGGAGAAAACACCAACATGATGTAGCCTGTACCAAAAACCTGCCGCCTTGTTTGCTCGTTAAACATCTGGCGTTTGGAAAAGCGTTCCCTGAACCCTACCCAGTATCCCTCCTTGTCTCACGTGGAGGCTGCCAGTGCTGGCACGGCGTTTGGGAGCAGCAGTTGGACGTTTATGCAATACGCCAATTAAAAAAAAAAAAAAAAAAAGTTCGCCTTCTTCCTGATTATGAAATAGATTTTTCTGGCTTGTTTTCACATATTTTTCCACGTTTCAAGATTAACACCGCATATTTTGCTACATGCCTGAGTCCATGTGAGCACCAGTCAAGCTTGGCTCCCCCAGCCCATCTATGGTGCTGCTGCGTGGCGCTGTGTGACTCACTGCGACGGATGCACAAGCACAGGCAGCGGGCACCAAAAACATCCGCCAAAGGTGGGGTCCCCAACGGCACGTGGTAAGAAAAAAGCCTTCTGCTTCACAGAGGCTGCATGGATTCACTCTAAGCAGATAATGATTACGAATCATCCAGCGGTGACTGCTCGGAGATCAATGGGAAATCAGTTTAATAGCTCTTGGCCCGGCTCCCATTAGAAGCTCTCATGTTCAAAAAATCAGAGCTCCGAGTGAATTCCTCAGAATTTAGGCAGAAGAGCCCAAATGACTTAGAGCTCAAATCTCATTCCAACTCTGAAGATGATCCTTTCAAGACAAGACAAGCTTATTTGTGGGAAAAGTCACATTTCCTGCTGCTGCTACACATTCTGTATCTACTGCCAATAAACAAACCCTCACTCAGCTTGCTACCAAAGATTTGGACGGTTCTGTCTGTGACATCCTCACACAACCAGCAAGCAGTCAGACACACTACTGGTAGGAAAGACTTCTGAACGTTAAATTCACCTGAGCTTAATTTTTTATTTATTTTTAAATCCATGTGATCTGGTTTGCAGATGGCACCAAGCTGGGGGGAAATGTCGATCTGCCGGAGGGGAGGGAGGCCCTGAGGGGGACCTGGACAGGATGGGTCGATGGGCAGAGGCCAAGGGATGAGGTTCAACATGGCTCAGTGCCGGGTCCAGCACTTTGGCCACAACAACCCCATGCAGCGCTACAGGCCTGGGGCAGAGTGGCTGGAGAGCTGTGCAGAGGAAAAGGATCCGGGGGTGCTGATTAATGCTCACCTGAACACGAGCCAGCAGTGTGCCCAGGTGGCCAAGAAGGCCAACGGCATCCTGGTTGTGTCAGGAGCAGTGCAGGCAGCAGGGCCAGGGAGGTGCTCGTCCCCCTGGGCTCTGCTCTCTGAGGCCGCCCCTCGAGTGCTGGGTTCAGCTTTGGGCCCCTCACTCCCAGAAGGACATCGAGGTGCTTGAGCGGGTCCAGAGAAGGGCTCTGAAGCTGGGGAAGGGCCTGGGACACAAGTCCTGTGAGGAGAGGCTGCGAGAGCTGGGGCTGCTCGGCCTGCAGGGGAGGAGGCTCCTGCTGGGGCAGGGGGCGAGCAGCAGCACCCAGGGGTGCCCCCAAGCAGGCTGGGATCCTGTTATCGCCCCGTTCTCCATGTGGAAGCACAGAGCCTCCCATATCGGAGGACAGTGGCCTAACACCAGCTGGTATAATGCGTATTTCCAGATCTCACAGAGAAACCCCATCCCTCATCCTCTCTGGACTGGCTGCAGAACCAAACCACACCTCGAACCCAGGCCAAACCACTTACACAAACACAGCCCCCGCGGAGCTGTTCCAGGAGCACGTTTTGCTCCTGCAGACAGGTTAATGTTAGAGGAGAACTTGTTGCCTCTGCAGAATGGAAAAAAAGGAACAAGTGCAGACCGTGTAGATTAAGATAGCAAACAGAAGCACACAAACTTATGCAAATACCATTGTTTTGTCTTGGCTTCTCTAGAATTTCCCGTATCTATGCAAGACCAGACGATCAAGCCAAGCAAACTGCAGTTGACTCTAAATCAGCTACCGAAGTACCTAAACTTAGTGCAGGTTCAGCCGTAAGCCTACTCATTCTTAAATATTTCTAAGAATTCATTAAAACAAACACACACACACACCTAGAAGCAGAATAGCGTATGTTACGGCTGTTTTCCTACCGTAACTGTTGATTTTCTGTGTCTTATGTTCCTACACCAAATACGTGTCTCACCACCAGCTTTATTAGAGGTACGCTCCCCCAGTTAGGAGACAATAAAATACGGTGGCTTTAATTTTGAGGAACATAAGCCAAGGATTCAGAGTTAAAATTAAACTTTCCTTATTTGCAACAGTTTAAATTATGTACTTTATATTCTGCCTAAAACAAAACCACTCAAAAAACACTTAGATGAACGTCAGAGCATTATTCAAATCAGACCGAATTCTTACATTATGGTTGTGACCCCTCATTGCTGATGTCTTTATATATACACATACAAATGTATTTAAGGTCTTAGCTATCGATCTTGCACTAGTGTTTCGAATACTGAATTAATTCAATATGCAAATGCATAATACAACCACATAACTTTTTTTTTTTGCTGGAAAATCCCTTTTCAAAGATGGACGGTAGACCATCCCCGTGGGCTCTCCAGATGGTGTCCCTGCAGGCAAACCACCAGCAGCCACGGCCACAGGTTCACCGTGACCTACACCTTCAGTTACATGACCTACACCTTCAGTTACGTGACCTACACCTTCAGTTACGTGACCTACACCTTCAGTTAGGTGACTTACACCTTCAGTTACGCTTCCAAGCGGCACAACAAATCCTCCCCCAACAGGCACAGAGCACCAGGCCCCGGCATCTTGCAGCTATGCCAAGCTGGGCCCTGGATAGCATCACAGGCAAGCAGGTATTATCGAGGGGAGGCACGGGTCTTTGTTACAGAACTGGGAAAACTGATCGCCCTTGAGGGAACGCCCAGAGGGCTGGTTGTGCAGCATGTCTTTGTGTGGCATTGAATCGTGAGGTTAATCTGCGGCTGCAAAAGAGCAGCAGCGAGAAGCCAGACTTCAGGCACACACACGTGCCCCAGGTGGTATTGATCCGGTAGATAATACCCCAACAGCAGTCCTCGGCTGGCTTTGTCCCACCACAACCAACACATTTCCAAGGCGCCTATCAGTGCTGCAATGTAAACCTCACCAGGAGAAACTCCCAGCTGTGCAAACTTGGCCGACCAGGAATTTACCTTAGCTAACAAGAAGCACCATGACTAGAAGCTGACTGTGGGGTGCATCCACCGCGGTCAGAACAAAGCCTCACCGCCGAGCTCCACCGTCCTGCTCCACCTCCTCGGCCACAGCCCCTCCACGCAGCCCCTTGACCCTGCTCAGGGGCTGGGAGCTCTCACAGGACGTTTTGAGGACACCGTGATTGATGGCATGACGTTTTTGCATCAGAACACTTCTGTGAGATACGGGGACTGCCAGGCCTGGAACTGGCAGAATTCGGGCTGAATTTATAGTTTATTAACTAGAAAGGTAAACATTTTTTAGCAGTCTCCTTCTTCTACCTTGTACAGCTGGAAAAAACAAAAAAAAAAAAAGGGAGGAGAAAATGTAGAAGAGTTCAGCTTTGGAAAAATCAGGCCTACTGTGCCTCGCTGCAGCTGGCAAACATCCAGCCCAGCAACACCCCGCAACCCAGAGCAGCAGCCAGGGACAACACCACACTCGGCAGGGTGTGAGGAGTGGTGCCAGTGTAGGTGACTCAGTGTGTCCCTGGTGGGGTGCCAGGAGACCTCTGTTCCTCTGCCCCACCTTGGGAGGCGGCACGGGGAGGCAAGGGTGGCCGACCATCGTGCAGGGCTGCACCTCATTTTCAAAGGCTTCACGGCAACCAAGGTGAAAGGATTTCTTGACTGGGTACTTTCTGTTGGTCCTACTTGGAAAGGGAGAGGAACTTGGCAGAGTTATGTTAAATATTATTGGATGTCTTTACATGGCTTTGCGCAGATTTGGTTTTCCTCTCCTACCCTGTAAAAATTTGTTCCCTCCATGCTTTCTTCACAGTTATCACAAAGCTATCTAATATCTTTGGGAGGGGTCTTTTCTGCAGTGATTTGTCACGTTCATCTCCATGAAAGAGAGCAAGAAAACAGAATGTGATTGTATTCATACTGCCTTTGGGCTTGGCTTCAGCAGGAAAAATGAAACAGGATAAAAGATACCTCACAAAATATTATGTGATCATCTTGTTCTGAACCTTATTATTATAGCAATTAATGTAGCAACACCGTGTCAAAGTTCAATTTATAGGGAATAAAAAGGTCATTTTATTATAAAACATGGCTTTATTCATATTACCAGTCTCCTAACCACATAACTCTTAAGCCCCAAACACGTCTCCAAGTGGTCTGTCCAGCACTCAGGCAACAAGACACACGCACTGAAGTGATCTTGCCCAGATTTCCTGCAACCACGACGATGATGTGTTGGTATTTGTAGCCCAAACACTAAGAATGAAGCATGACTGGAAATCTTTTTCTGTGCAAGTTCCAGAAAGCAATAAAGCAGCCCTTGCGAGAATGGCATGTGTTGATAACCAAGTAACAATCAACAGCAAGCAGGCTCATAAATACTGAGGAACTTGTTTGCATCAGGGCCAGAAAGAGCCTAAATAAGCCACGGGTGATTTAATCAGCAGAAGACCCAACACTGATAAAGAATGGTCACGAGGTTTCACCACAGGCCAGGAAGACAAGGTGCAGCTGTAAAAATACCCAAAATGGAGAAACAAAGACCGGGGCGAGCAACCTTGCCTAAGATTTATGGAAGGCTAAGCAAGATACTGAATCCAATAACCTGACCCTCCTAAATAATAGGGTAATAACCCTCGTCTCCTAAAGCCAGGTCCCCCCTTGGGTTCCTCCTGACACCGGGGGTGTGCCAGGCAGCCTCCCTTGTCCCCCAGACCACCCAAAATGACGTTCTGCTTCGGGCCGCTCGGACACACACACAACACCAGGCAGCTTCAGAGAGTGAAGGGCTTGAGCTGAGGGTGAAGTCAGTTTTGTTTAACTAACACCCTCCTCCTCCAGAAGGTCCTGCACTGATCCTTGCCTGTACAGACAGCGCTGGTCCCAGCACAGGCCCTGAGGTGCCAGAGGGAAGCCCAGCCCAGGCCAGGGTGGTGGTGTGACTCTGTGTCCCTTAGGGGCTGGCACCATGACCTGTCCTTCCCCCACCCTCCCATCCCACCTCTCTGAGGCAGCAGCAGCCTTTTGTCCCCTCAGGGGCTGTCGGCCTCCAGTCCTGTTCCTTATCTCCTCACCATCACCTCTGAATGATGGTGGGGAGCTCACTGCCATAAAGGCAAGCCCCTTTTCTCCCCATCCCCTGCAGGTGAGGGGTGATGGCCTGCCCACGGGGTGCCATTAACACACGCCATCAGTCCATCCTGGACTCACACCGCCAGGCCTGGGGCTTGCAACCACCACAAAAGGCCTTTTGCCACCTCCCACCCAGGAGCAATCTCCCATCGCCCGGGGCCCTGGGTGCGGCCGCCCAGGAAGCCATCGACAGGCACTTAGGCCCAGGTGCTTGAATGACATCTAAACCACAAGGAATTTGGGTTGGTTTTAGAACAGATTAGAAAGTTTCCCCTCAGGAGAAATGGTGGGGTGGAGGTGGGCCCTATCTTCCAGTCCTAGCACCTCTCCTGCAGCTGCCCAGAGAGGGGCTGGGGGCTCAACCGCGGGGAGGGGGCGAGCAGCAGCACCCAGGGGTGCCCCCGCCTCAGCCACTCTGTCATCCTGTAGCACTGAAATATTTTATTCCAGATCTTTAATTTCTCATGGGAAATTCTCTCTAACGAGAATTCTGTTTGTTAAATTTCAGGTTCTCTCAATTTTCTTCTGCGAGGCCCCATTATCTTTCCAGTTACGCTGACACAATCGCAGCTGATTGTCCCCGGCAGCACCGAGCATTATAACAAGAACAGCCATCAGGACAGGATTAAATAGCAGTTCAACTGTAACAACTGTGATTTACATAACTTGCTCTTATAAACACTGAAATGGCAGCCAAAAAAAAAAATCTTATATTTTCATATATTCTGGGGAAAAGAATCGTTTACATCTTTCTGTTAATACAAACAAGGCCTCAACATAACTTTCTTGCTCGGGGTTCTTCCCATGAAACTCTAGTTTTCAGTAAAAAAATGCCAAGTACAACTTTAAAATTTTAACAAAAGCGTTTAAGGGTTTTGTAAAGAATGCACAGACAGGTTGCTGTTCTCACCGGGAGAGTGCAAAATGAAAGAGATGAGATTTTCTTCAAAGCTACAAAGCAGCAACATGGTGAGCAAGGCAAGAGAAGAGCAAAATAACCATCGGTTCTCCAGCTCTAATTGCCAAACAATAGAGCCTGACAAAGTTGTGAGTGTATAACCATTTCCACCGTCTTAAAAATCCTCCCAGTATTTTTATACAGTTTTACACCGTACAGCTGGATATTATTTACTGTACAGGGAGCTGTCAGTCACTACTCTATTTTTATAATGCTTATCCATAAAGGCATGTGAAAACTTGTATACAAACCATTTCCCCAAAAGGTGAATTTGTCAAACAACACCGGGATTTCAACACGTTCCCTGGCCTGGTAACCTCTGTCCATTTGAACACGTCCCCTTGGCCACAGAACTCCTTCCTCTGGAGGTGCTGAAACAGGGCACAGAAATCCTTGCAAAATGCAATTCCTGTCATATCGAGAAACCACACACAGTCCGCTGGCACTGAAGACATGGACCTCATCCATCTTCACATCTCCTCCAAAGCTTCGAAACTCTAACCTGTTATTTTCATTGCAGCTTTAGTAGCTGAAAGGAGTTTCATCATGAGCAAAGAGAACATTCAAGCAACTTTCTTGCTCAACACGACTAAATTATTCACGTTCTCTTGCTGCTGTAAGAATTATCATCACCTCTGAAACACTGCTGTCCGTAACAGATATTTAAATAGAAATTCACTGAAGCCATCGAGCTTTCCACTTTACATTTATACGAAGCACTGTGAACGGCTTCTGCAGTACAGATCCCTGCTTCCTCACCTGAGCAGGAGCAATCCAACCCACAGTTCTTAGCAGAAAACCTACAAACATTAAGTATCAGCAGTTCAAAGATTTGCTTTTTTCTTTAATTACACAGCTTGCACAATGCAAGAAAACCTGTACCTAACCCAAACTAAATAGTCTAGAAAAAATGCAAACCCAACCAGAGATCAGACCATTTGATCTCTGACCCACTTTTAGGGAAAGTAACAACGCCCTTGGGTGGCTCTGCAAAGAGGTCCACCCAAAAATGTTAGCAAACCGCCTATTAATAGCATCCAGAGAAAGGCACCGGGCAGAAATCAGGAGAAATCTGCCTCCTCCCTGCTGAGGGCAGAGCCTCCAGGGCTGGGTCCTGGAGCATGCCCCAACCTCCAAGGATCTACCCGGTAAAAGCACAGGCTGAAGCACGCAGGAGACAGCTCTTGGTGATCACCAGGGCTGGGGGCACTACGGGCACTGTCACAGCACCAGCACCAGCTTAGATCAGGCACAGGAAGGCACCAACCAGCCAAGTGGCATTGCTGTGCAGCTGCTAGCTCTTACTCTATTAAAAAGTCAGCATTTCTTCCACAAACGGGCTTCTATCCTTGGCACAAGCTCAGCATTTATTTACTACAATTAATTCCCTCATCACTCATGGCAATTAGGCTTCTCCATCTTCTCCATGCAGCAGTTTTATCGGTTTAATATCAACAAAGCTTCTGCCCATTTCTTCCAAACATCCTCGCTCTTCCCTGCAACCAGCAGCAAAGCCATTTCAACCACCGCCTCCTGCCAATCCCCTCCGGTGCAAGCCTCCCATCCCACTCCTCCTCTTCTGCTCTTTCCAGCCCCTTAAAAAACAGCAACCCCCATCCAAAATAAATAAATAAATAAAATAATAATAAAAATGCAACGAGAGAAACCCCACCAACCAAAACTCCTTTCTCCTCGTGGTGGGAAGCCCAGCAGCGATGTTACCCTGTTCCTCAGCCCACATCTGCCTCTCCTCGCGGCGCCCACACCTCCTCCCTCGCACGTTGTCTCAACACACGACCTGCTGTGCCTGCAGTATGATGTGAGGTTTCCCTTCCACAACACCGACAGAGTATTTGGGTGCCACCCTGCCCTCCCCAGTGCTCTCAGACCTCCCCAGACCAAATCTCAGCACCCTTGCTGGGGCGCTGTGGTCACAAAGAGACGATTTCAAGCATTACCTGAGAAGTTTTTGTTCATTTTGTTCAGCCCCAAGGACTGTGTAGTATTTCTGTTGGGCTGGTACCAAAAGGTTCTTTAACACAAGCCTGCAAATCGCCCTGCTTTGGCTCAGAACCTGCTGGAAAACAGCAAGTCAGGGCATTCTGCACGACCATCAGCCAAAGGCCGGGTGAAGTTCTTACGAGCTTAAATGACTGGAGATTGGGTTACTTCACAATAATGAACTACATAATTAACTGCCCAGGCATTCCGTCCCTTTTGTGCTGATGGAAATCAAATGATTAAAACTGCTGCAAACAGCGAGGGCCCTTCGGATCTGGTTTTAAGGGAGCCGCTCACAGATGCAGCCAGCCGTGCATTCACAACTGACGTCCTCAGAAGCAAGCTCGCTGCAGGCAGGCAAAGCTTCGTTAATTATTTCAGACCTCCTAATATTGCTGGCAATTTGAACGCTGGAACCATTCAGCCAACTCGAGACAGAAATAACTGATAGCTGCTGGTCTTGCAGGTACCCACCCCAGAAAGCACCGGCCACTTGGTAAATAAAAGTCTCTCCACCTCCTCCTTCGCATCAAACCCTTGGCTATTCGGCTGCGAGGGGCTCAGCAGCATCAACACAGCATCCAAATAACAACAGCAGCTTTTTTTTTCTTTTTTTTTTTTTTTTTTGCTGAAGGGGAAAAACCTAACATTGGAGCCAAGTAGTTAAAAAGACACGTTTCTCCTCTGCCAGGCAGAAAGGAGCAGCGGTAACTGTGGCAAAGGACTGGAAAGGGAAGCCTGGGGCTGGCTTTCCTGCCCTGTGTGCTCCCTGTGGGCACAGTCGTGGCCAGCAAGAGCTGGTGAGCGAGGGAAGGACACCAGCACCACCACCAGCACCAGCAGCACCCTGCTGTCAGCGCGGCACACCACGAGCACCCTCTTCAAGAAGAGCACAGCAGCCCGGTGTTGGGTTGGAGGGGCCCTAAAGCCCCCAGCCCAGGCTTTGGCACTGCCAGGGAACGGCTGGGGGGCATGAACCTGCCCACAACCCTGAACCTGCCCAGGACCCCGAACCTGCCCACGGCCCTGAACCTGCCCAGGACCCCGAACCTGCCCACAACCCTGAACGTGCCCACGACCCGATGCGGTGCTGATTTCCACAAGCACCCTCTCTTTGTGTCCCTGCAGCACCCCAACCTGCCGACGCGCAGTCCCACCATGGTCCCAGTGGCGGGCAGCAGGCTCGCCTGGCTCCCGGGGCTCGCTGTCGGCACGTCGCTGGAAGGGCTCCCACGGCCCCGGCAGGCGATGGACGTGGCACAGCGTGCACTCACCAGGAACAAGCAGTGGTGGGAGACGTCCGCTGAGCTCCCCTGGCCCACCCGGCCCCTGCTGCAGGCAGCCACGGACACCTCTGTGGGAAGGAGCTCGGTGCTCGCACGGCGCGACCTGGCTCCGTGCTCTCGTCCCATTCATCGCCTCGGAAGAGCTCTCACGGCTCCTGCGGCTTCCTGCCCGAATTGCTTCATCCCCCAGGCCGGCAGCGAGAGCTTCTCAGGTCAGCGGCAGCGCCGGGAGCGGGGCTGCTCCATCGCCGCGCGGAAACGAGATTTAATCAAGGAAGTGATCAAATGTGTTCTCTGAGGGTTGCAAATTATGAAAGAAAATATGGCACCATGCGCAGTGCTGTTCCCTTTTCTAGACTCTGCTTTGTGGCACGAATGTAAGGTGACGTTTTTCATATGTACAAGCATTTTATGAATTTATTCTCTCCCCACACCTTCTAACCAGTTTCCATTAACAAACCTTAGTGACTTCCGTCTCTCCAAAGCCACCAGAACAAAACCCAGCACAGCACGCAGATTTTTCCTCTACAGACCCAGCCCAAGGGATGCATTCCAGGATCAAAAAAAAAGGGGTGATTCCTAAAATATTTTCAGCGTTACGAGTGCATTTGTAATTAAATGTAACTCACAGAATGTAGGAGAGCTGGGGAGGGACTGTGTCAGGGCTGCAGCCCCGGCCTCGCTCCTCCGAGGGCAGAGCAGCAGAGGGAGCAGCGTCGGCACCCGTCCTGCTTCAGACCAGGACCCCGGGCTGCACAAACCCCGAGCACAGTACCACAACCGGGCACTATTGCGGGCTTGCAGCCTGAAAGCCTACCTGCAGAGGTAACAAACCCTGCTCCTGCAACACCGAGCCTCGGCTCGGGGCAGCCACACCTGCAAAAAGCGAGGCTGGGGTGCGCCGAGGGGTTCTGCAGGCTGGCAAAACTTCACCGACGGCAGCAGAACTCAGGGGCTGGCCCTGGACGTGCACCTCGCTTTGCAACGCCCGTGGCTCCTGTACGACGGTGTCTGGGGGAATGACAGGCACTGCAAGGTGTCCTGCCTGCAGCGGGGGCTGGACCGGGTGATCTTTAGGTCCTTTGCAACCCAAACCTTCTGGCGCTCGGCGATCCCACACCGCGCACTCCATGCAGCAGGGCGAGGAGCAGCGGGCAGCAGGAGCACGGCCCCTGCCTGGCTCTGGTCCCCACAGCTGGCCCCGTGTCAGCACAGGGCAGGCACCGCACGGCCGGGGCAGCCTCGCAGCCGTGCTGGAAGGCAGGAGCCCAGATAGGGCTGGGGAGAAATCCAGGTGCCTGTCTGACAGCCTGCAACAGACGCGAGGCGACGCTCCGGGCGGCTCAGCCCACGGTACGCTGCCTGAGACGCTGGCTGCTCCGCACCGTGATGCAAAACTAATAATTATTTTTAAAAAGCGAAAGAAAAAAAAAATTGCTGAAAGTCAGGAAACCGCATAATGAAGGTTGGTGAGTCATTCTTGCCTGAAAAAATCTGCAGACGGCGAAGAAAGCTAAGAAGAAATCAAATGAAAACCACAATTTCTGCCATCCTATCTCATTTTCCTTCAACCACTGCAGTGGTGCTCGCCCAAAGGCAGGGATTTCCAGTCCTCGGCTCCTGGGACTCTGGGAAGTGACACAGACCACAGAGAGACATCGGGAACATGAAGAACTCCAGGCACACAAATAATTGCAGAGCGGAGATGTTGGCAGAGGAACACCCAATTTCCATCGTGCTCTCAGAGCATTTATAGATAAATACCTGAACCCCTCACACAAGCGTATTTCATATTTTTACTATTCGGGCAGGACACTGAGCACCAGAGCAGAGCAGCCCAGCCTCTCACTGAAGCCTAGGCTGAGTTACCCCCAAAGCACAGCGCGATGCTACGGACCTCAGGGACCGGTACCCAGCGACACGGGGAGCTTCAGCAGCTTTCCCCTCCTTGCAGCTCGTGCACATCGCTCCCATCCCCACACCTCTGGGCCCATTTTCTCCACCTGCCTTACCGGGAGGCTGCGGGCAGCTCTGGGCTGTCCCCCCGTGTCCCCAGCCCCCGGGTACCGCAGGCAGGGCCACGCTGCCCCAGCCATGGTGCCGCTCCCCGCGCGGATCCGCACCGCTGCCCAAAGGCACGGGGCCGGTGCTGTGAGCAGCGAGGAGGCTCCAGCGAGGCTGAGGAGCAGCCAGGACACAACCGTCCTCTGCTGGGGGCCAGCCCCGGATCAAAGGAGACGGTGCTTCAAAGGAACGGAGCGATGAAAGGGCTGGCGTACCTCCGAAGGATCTCCCGGGCGGGGAAGGAGCACGGTGCCAGTGCTGTGGTTGCTCCTCCAGAACCAGAGCAGCTCGAGGCCGAGCCCTTCAGCTCCTGCGCAGCGCCGAGGCAGGGCTCTGATTTATGCCCAGAACAAACTTGAACCATCAGTACCCTGCGAACACACGGGGCAGCCGCACCCAAAGAGCTCAGAGAGAAGCAGGAGCACAGGACTCACACGGTGCTGCGGCCCAGCAGCAGCACAGGGACCTGCAGACCGAGCACAACGTGCCAAGTTCCCCAAAGTAAAGGTTTTTCCTTATCACTCACACTCCTCAGACATTTTCCTCTCCTTCCAGCTTTCAGGGCTGAGAGTTGTCTCCCAAATCATGTCACCCCCACAGTGACACAACCTGACCGGCTGCACGGGCTGAT
Organism: Aythya fuligula; assembly: GCF_009819795.1. Taxonomy (NCBI): domain Eukaryota; kingdom Metazoa; phylum Chordata; class Aves; order Anseriformes; family Anatidae; genus Aythya; species Aythya fuligula. The sequence goes on along the minus strand of NC_045559.1, from coordinate 206,393,750 downwards.
GAAGTACAAACTTGATTTAAAACGCATTTTGCCCCATGACTTTTGGCTTTACCTAGAATGGTTGCTTGGGTTTTTTTGTTGCAATCCTTATTCCTAAGAGTGCCTCAGAAGGTATCAGCACAGTTCGGAGGCTGCTTGTTCATTCCAGTTGGCTTTGCTGGAGAAAACGTTCACTTCCCTGTAGGCACACAGCAGTCTCACTGGGAAGAGCGGCTGCAAGCAGCAGCAAGCTCAGGCACAAGCGGCAGCTGTGGTGCTGCAGCTGCTTCTGTTCCTGAACCTGGGGTGATTTTACTGCTTGGGCACAGACGGGAGTGTAACTGCCCCGTACCTGCCCCGTACCTGAACATATCCAGGTCCCGCTGCTCTCCGACCCTCGTGCACAGCCACAGGGCACCAGGGCAGGCGCGGGGGCACCGTGGTTTGCACAGGGCTGCTCAAGCAGCGGGGCTCAGCCCACTCCCGACCGCACCGCCCCGGCCCCAAGGCAGCCCCCAGCCCCTCTCGGGTCTCCCCATGGTCTCCCTCGTGCTGAAAGCAACGCAGCACGTCCATAAGGGTGGGATACGGGCAGAGCCACGTGAGCAGCACGGATACCACGCAGAAAATCCTCTCTATTTATAACAGTGACGTGCTCCGCATGAGCCACGCAGCGGTGCAGGCAGGAAGGCAGCCCAGCACTGATCCGTGCACACAGGGTCCCGGCGCCTCCAAGGGCAGGGGCTCCACCACCTCTGACCCCAGTTTCATTGCCTGCACAAAAAGGCAGCCCACGCTAAGCCCTAATCACAACCTCCCTGCTGTGATGTGTCCGCCGCCGCTCACCCCGTCCTCGCAGACCCCCAAGGACTCTGCCTGCGCCCTCCCCACACCCTCCTGTTGCAGAAGTCAGGGACCTGCCTTTACGATTTAAAGTATTTCACCCTAACTTGTCAAAAGGAAAGTCACGTTTAATAGAAAAAAGACCGTTCTTTTTTTGCAAGAGCTTTCCATGAAAGGAGTTGCGTTTCAATGCTGAATGGGTTCTGAGCCGGGTGGCAGCCCCTCGGCTCGCGCAGTTGTCTTCACCCCGCACAGAGCAGTGAGCCACATTCATAACGCTGCAAGGAAGTAGTTTACACCCGCCCCAAAAACTTTCTGTTCTCCCCCTCCCATCTCTCACTTTCACAGGATGTGACACAAGATAAGGGAAGCGATGTCTCAGGTCCACGCGCCTGCCCGGCCACCACAGCCCGCGCAGCAGAGCCGGGTGCTCCCACACCACGCAGAGACCTCGGGTGAGAAAACTGCCACGGGCAGCTCCTATAAGCCAGGTGTGCCTGTGCACGCAGACACCGTGACCCACGGGTGCCAAGGACGACGTGAGGTGATTTTAGGTGGCCGTGTGCTGCCGCACAAAGCAATCCCTTCCACACTCCCCACGCAGGCGCCCACGGCAGCGGGTGCACGGACACCAGGCACCCAAAACTCTGCTCCCCGACATTTCTAGCTGCAGATAAATTACAGGAAAACGTGAGCCTGGTTTTGGTTATATCTGGAGGACTAAACCCTTTATATGCTGGGAAGCAGAGCCACAGCCCTCCGGCCCCAGCCAGGTCTTCCTCTGAAGGCTTCATCCCTGCCAGGATGAACATCTCAATGGCACAGCCCCAGACCCCACAGCCCCTCGGGCCAGGCAGCTCACCCGGGTACATTCTCCTTAATGGGGAGTTTCCTGAGGAATTTGAAAGGAGATTTGCAGTCGGAGAAGTGTGGGGGTGGAGGGGAGAGAGAAGGGAATCCATTTCCTAAATTACCTTCCTTTGGTTCTGAGCTGGATTAGGAGCAGGGGCACTACCCGAAGGCCGGGCTCACATCCCGGGCTCACATCCCGTCTCCAAACCAGCTCTGTAAAACCCTGCACTACACCTCAGCCAGCACTTTGCACTGAAAGAGGGCAGGTTGAGCTTAGAAATTAGGAAGAAACCCTTCCCTCTGCGGGCGGTGAGGGCCTGGCCCAGGCTGCCCGGAGGAGCTGGGGGTGCCCCAGGCCCGGCAGTGCCCAAGGCCGGGCTGGAGGGGGCTGGGGGCAGGGGGTTGTGATTCGATGGTCTTTAGGGTCCCTTCCAACCCAAACTATTCCATGACTTCCCCAGAAGGAAAGGCTCCATGCATGGCCTGCCCAGGAGGGCCTCTTGCCTCTCCTCCTCCTCCTCCTCCTCCTCTCGCAGCCGCCCAGGAACCAAGGATGCCCCAGAGCGCCTTCGCAGACGAGCTTCAACGTAATTAATGCAAGTGAAGCAGCACCGTTCCCTCGCTGCCATACAAGGACATCTTCTCCTCATTTTAACCTTATTTATCCCTCGCACACACAGAACTGATGATTTTAATTTTCACAGAAGCTCTGCAGAGCAGGGAGCATGGTGACAGCAGCCTCTGCTCTCAGGCAGCCCTGCCGAGGTGGCACGCGCCGCTCCCGGGGCGCCTTCTGCGCGGCGAGGAGGCATCGCGTGCTGCTCGCCAGGAAGCCGAGTACAGGGGCACTCACGGTGTGGGGCACGTGCACCGGGCAGCCCCATCCGAAATGTGGGCAGAGCTGCCTGGAGGCATGGCCGTGGGTTTGGGTCTGGGTCCGGGTGCTGAGCAGGGGTGCGCGTGGTGCTGCTCCTCGCCACCCGGGCAGCGACACCTCTGGCATGACTCCTGTCGCTCGCTTTTGGCCATCCAACCGCTTTCCAAAACACATTCAGCATTGGCTCACGGGCAGTTTATATACCAAAAAGAGAAGTCCCCAAACTCAACCCCAAAATGCCTCAAAAATCCCATTCTTCGAGGTTTTCCCTGATGAAACGGGGCCGCGGCACGTCCCGCTCCCCAGCAGCCCACGTCGCTGCGGGCAGCAGAGGAGAAAACCAGCGGCACTGGGTGGGGAGGGGAAGAGGGTGGAGAGAGGAAAGCAGGGGGAGGAGGAAGCAGCTCCTGAACAAAGACTCAGACCCACAGAAAACCAAAGTTCCACCAGTTTTGGTGTTCACAAAGTGGTCAGGTTTTACTCGCCTGACAGCCAGGCCCAGCAACCCTGGGGTGGTGCAAGGACGAGACCCCCGAGAGCCCTGAGGTGTGAAGTCCGGCCCAGGGGGCCTCTGAGCAGAGCTCGGCCTTGAGAACAATGCAGTGTCACCAGGCCTAACGCTTCCCGTGAGCGATGGTGGTGCAAGGAGCAAGAGGTATGGGGAAGGGGACTGGAAAGCAAAAGCACCACACGGAGAGCTGCAGGGCAGCGTTCACAAAGCTCCCCTCTGGAGAGGGAGGACACGGGTCCCGAAGGGCAGCCCCGCGGCCTTGGGGAAGGAGACCCTTGTTTGCACTTCAGCACATCTTTTTTTCCAGTAATTATAATTATGAAGGGTTAATCTGATCCCTGAGCACTTCATTTGCCTCGTTGGAGGCAACAGCCCTTGGTGCACCGTGCAGCAGAGCACAAACAGCCGCATCGAGGAGGAGCAGCGATAGCAAAAGCTGAAACCAATCCCTGTCAGTAGGTAAGCTCCATTCACATCGCAGAAACAACATTTCTCTTCTCCTTGCCAACCAAACGTGCTGCTGGAGCCCAGAACCAGCGCTGCGGTTGCGTCAGCTCCAGGACGGCTCCCAGGCAGCCCGCGCAGCTCGCACAGAGGAAGCGACGCAGCCGGGGAGGAAACCGACGGCCGGCCACGGCCAGCAGCAACCCGCGGCTGGCAGAACGGGGAAACGGCTCCGGAGCAGCCCGAGCTGCTCCCTTGGTGCCCTTTCTCTTGTGCATGCAGCCACGGCGACGTGCGAGTGGCCCTGCCTCAGAGCTCTGCGAGCAGACCCAGAAGAAAGACGTCTGTCAGAGCAGACCTGTGAGCTGCAGCAATCCCAGCCGTGCTGCTAACAGGCAGGGGTTTCTAAATTGTCATAGTTCTGCCCCAAAGTAACGTTTGCCAGCGCCGAGTAGAGCAGCAGAGCAGAGGCCCGGGGTGGGCGCAGTGCTGACACGGAGAGGCAGGCGCTGGCGCGGTGCTCGCAGCGGCAGCCACTGTACCGCCAGGAAACCTGGCCTGCCTGGTCGGGAGCCGAGCTGACGCTGCCTTGCTAATAAAGGTTGTTGCTAAAAAAAAAAAAAAGGCTGTCCCCGCCCGCGCCAAAAAATCGAGCCTCGGAATCACTAACGGTGGTGGAACACGGGTTAAAGCACTTTGTGCCCCCGTTTTCCTCTCCTGGAAAATGGAAATGTTCCTCTACGAGGGCAGCGGGGAGATTCACACCCTCAAAGCTCCTGGGCAAGCAGTGCATGCAATAAAGGGGCTCGTTTCTGCAGGTGAGCAGCCAAAGCAGGCTGGGGATTGCACTCAGCAGGCTGCTGACTCCAGGCAAGCAGCACGCAGAAATTAGGAGGCTTCTCACACCAGCGGGGTGCCAGCAGTGCCTCCTGCGCCACGGGGCGCTGCCTTCTGCTGCCGTACGCATGAGACACCCGCGCTGCTGCTGCCTGTCACCACATCCGTAGCGTACAAAGTCAGGGAAGTGCCTGGTTTTCTGCACGACGTCGCAAGGCAAAGGGTGCATCAGGCAGGCAGACCTGAGACTGCTGCCCCCAGCCTGAGATCGTCCCGTGGCTGAAGCCCCCTGCCCTGCCCCGTCCCGTGCCGGGGGTCTGGGTACCACCCGCACACAGCACCGAGGGCACTGCCCGGAGCTGCACGGGATGCAGGGATCATTTTCCAGCCAGCCCTGCATCTGCTCTGCATCCCTTCATCCTTTGCCCTCGGGCTGAAGCACGCTGCTCCGCCAGGCCTGGGCTGCCCGCAGACAGGAGCACGGCGCGGCCGCGTGCGCTGCCGGGAACAGCACCACGCCGGCACGATCACAGGCCACTTTCGTTCTTTCCCCGAAGACTGTCTTCAAAAAATCTTCAGGGCTATTTATTTGGAGTAATAAAATTGCTTTAAAAGGCAAGCTGATAAGTCATTGGACAACGTGGTTCTTGTCTTCTCCGCGCAGGGAACAGTTTCCACATGATGCAATCCGTGCTTGTGTTCAGTGTTTTAAAGCAACGCTGTTGTGTAAGCGAAAAATGCAGGGAAGAGAACAGCAGATGCCAAATTCGTCCTTAGCACAGCCCCACTGCTACCGCAGCCATTGTTCTGCTGCCTGTTAAATTCCATTGTTTAATCCTTCCTGACTCTGCCCAGAGCCTACCTCTCAGGGATGTTTTCACTGCGACCTGGCAGCGCAGCAGCTGGGGTCCCTCACTCCGTGCTCTCACACTTTGGGATTCACTCACCATACACCAGCTCACCTTTTCCTCACTCACAATTCACCAGCTCACCTTTTTCCCATCGTTTTAAGCCATTTCTTAGCTGCTGCCTGCACTGCTGCTTCCCCCTAAGCATCCTGGAAGGCGATGCCACAACTTTCACAACGTGCTGTGGTCCGAAGAGCTGTCGGGTTCCTGCAGAGGTGCTCAGGTAAGACCCAGCGTTAGGATGGGTTAAAGCAGAGCAGACGGGCAGTTTTCCAGCCGGGCCATCAGAACGAAGCACAGCACAACCAACGATGCAGACAGCACGTTACCTTAAGGCTCAGAGCCTTTAATCCAGATCCAGGCTCCGTTTGGCTTGCACAACCAGAACGCTGCTGCCACACCTGACCACAGAAACCCACTTTTCAGTCCAGGGGCAGCAATTTGGAGAGGATAAAGTAAGGAAATGGCAGGGGAAGGAAGGGACTCCAATTAAGCACTGCAGCCAGGGACTGCAGCTTGGATCCCTGCAGAGCACAAAGTGCCCCCCAAGGAGCAATGACCATCCTTCTGGAGAGACTCCATTGACACACGAGGACGTCTCCCCCAAAGGCGAGCTCACCCACCCACAGCCCTGCTCACAGCAGCAGTTTGCAGGGCCCAGGCTCTCGCCCACGCCTGCAGAGGATTCCTCCTTTCAGCCTCAGGAGACTCAGCCCAGCAGTTTTGTCCCGTTATATGCACACACAGCCTTTAATGAGGTGACTCCCATTACCTGCGTGCTGTACGATGTGCACTGGATGCGTGGCTTCCATCTGCACCAGGGTTAATTTAATTACTAGCTCCTGAGATCTCAGCTCGCTTTCCCACCAGAAGCGATGCGATCAATCTCCATCTATTATTTTGAAGTGCCAAGAGGGAAAGTACTATTCAAAGTCACCCCGGGCACAAAGCCACGAGGCCGGGTTGGAGCCTGACCCCATTCATCTTGATTTCAGCTGAACAAACGGCATCTTTTTCATAACCAGGCACTTGGCAGTTGAGTTGCCCCCCGGAGTTTCAATGAGGACAACTCGTGCACGACGCTGGACGGGAACAGGAGGGAGGGTTTGAGACCTGCACGAGAGAGAGCCTGGGCCCCTGAAGGGCTGGGTGCACTTACACGGCACAGCGGGTACTGGGCTGTGCATGGGGTAGAGAGCAAATGAAGCACACCTGTCCCTTGGCACCCCATAAATCCTGCACGAACACCGGTTTGCAGGTACAGAACATAGCACAGAAACCCTTCTGCTCCTGAGTGCCCAGCAGCCTGTGCCTAAAGGTGAGTCCAGCAGAGTGTCGCCTTGTGCTTGCTGTTTGCTCCCTCTGCAGCACCTTGCTGCACACCCCGGTGCCCAGCTTGCAGCTGGCACAGCACCCGGACACGATTAGAAATGGAAAAGACATTTTGGGTCGCCTGCTCCAAGGGGAAAGCCCACGTCGTGGAGCTGGAAGCCCCGAACACAGCACCTGGGCGAGACGACAGACGTCGGGAATAAACGCCAGGCTGAACCGAACCGTGTGGCAGCTTACCAGAGTTTATTGGCAACAGGAGCAATCAACTCACCTCCAGCACCGCGTGAGGTTTTGGGCACCACAGCGTCAGAAAGGGGTCAAACTATCAGGGAGCCTCCAGAGGGCTAGGAAGGTGCTGAAGGGTCTGGAGGACAGGATGTGTGAGGAGCAGCTGAGGGCCCTGGGTTTGTTCAGCCCAGGGAAGAGGAGCCGTGGCAGAATCCCATGCAGCAGCCTTTTAAGCTAGAGAAAGAGGGGATCCCCTCCCTCATGGTGTGCCACAACTCAGCCCCGCACCGTGATTCCTCATGAGAATCACAGCCTGATTAACCCTCATACTACTGATGCAGCCAAATCTGCCATCCTTTATCATCATAACCCCCCGCCAAACAGATCCCCCTCACCACTAAACCTACCCCATGGCCCTGAACACAAACCCAAAGTTTTTTGACCAATTCTGAAGCCCCTACTTATTAGGAATTCCCCTAACCCTACCATCCATGCTCTTCCCAGCTCCATTATTCCCATCGCCCAGTAACCGATGGGTCCACAACCGCCTGTCGACTACCTGGTTTGAGGGGAGGCCTCATGACACCTGCAGCTCCCTCAGAGGGAGGTTTTTATTTAGATTAATATTTTTTTTAATTTATTAAAACCAGCAGAGGGGCAGGCACTGAGCTCTGCTCTCTGGGGACAGCGACAGGACCCGAGGGGACGGCATGGAGCTGGGGCAGGGGAGGGTCAGGCTGGGGGTTAGGGAAAGGTTCTGCACCCAGAGGTGGTCGGGCACTGGGACAGGCTGCCCAGGTCACGGCACCGAGCTGCTGGAGTTCAGGGAGCATGTGGACAATGCTCTCAGACATCGAGTTTGATTTTGGGGTAGTCCTCTGGGGAGCCAGGAGTCGGACTCGATGATCCTTGTGGGTCCCTTCCAGCTCAGGATATGCTGTGATTCTCTGAACTCCAAGCACCCACTAAGTATATTCAGAAAAATACCACTCAATTTACATTTAAGTTAATTACGGACCACCACAGCTTCCACCTACAGTAGAGGCTACTTAAGTGCCTGTTTCTGAAGAAGAAAAAATACAACTGGAAGGGACCATTATTTTCTGCAATACAAGAAACGCACTGCAGAGAGGTAATAGCCTTAAATATTAAAGATCAAAACAATCTGGTTACTGCACAGACATGAAGATGCTTCAGGAGCAGGGAATTATTGTTCTAGGCGGCTTTAAAATCATTAAATCCTGGCAGAAAGGAGCCATCTGGTCCCTTCTGCAAAGAGCCAAGAGGGAGGCGATTACGGGGACGCTGCCAGCCAGGGCTGAGGGATGCTCGGGTGCCGGGCTGGGTGAGCCCACGGACAAGGCACCCGCTGCACTCAGAGCTGCACAAAGAGCTCCGTGCAGGGGCTGAAAGGAAGAAAACGTGTGAAATCCTCGACTCCAGCAGCCCGCGGGCTCACGCTGCAGCAGCTGCTCGGCACGGCCGGTTCCCAAACCCCCAGGAGCATTCCTGCAGCCTCGCCGTGACAGACGCCGGAGCGGAGCTGGGAAGGGCAGCCCCTGGGCTCTCCCTGCCCCATGCCCCTGGTGCTCCTGGCTCAACGCGAGCCCCAAGTTTGATTTGCCACACTTTTGGTCCCCTTTGCTCAGAAAACCAGCCTTTGTGCTGAAAGCTTGTTCTATCTTCCAGGCTTCACCAGCTAGCCTGAAAAAAAAAAAGAAAAAACTACAAGGTATATCGCATTTCTTCCTAAATCCTCTGCCCTGCCCCAAGGCTTTGGAGCAGTCCCACCACAGGAGCACAGCCGCTGGGTGTGCTGGCAGCAGCACTCCCCAGGAGCAGGCACGTCACCCCCAGCACTCCTCTGTGCCAGGAAACAAGTGACGGAGCCGAGCCGTCAGCAGGATGCTGACAGAGCCCTGCTCAGAGCCTTTCAGCTGCTAGGGCTGCACCCCAAGCAGCCCGTCATTACGCACGTGAGTTACAAGTACCAGCACAGCAGGACTCTTAGACCTTTAGCTTCTGTTCTCCGGGCCTTCTACCAGCTATTAGGGTAGCCACAGAAGCGGAAATGAGTTTTAGCACTCATCTCCAGGCCAGCGTGTCACACGCATTCGTTGCGTTACATGAACGCATTGGGGGAGAAAGAAAGTCTCCGGCCTGACTGCTCACCTTGTGCAGCCTGAATCGAGCTCCTTCCCCTCGGCCATCGGATGGAAGCAGTTTCTGTTTTACTGAGTGGCTGTAGCTGATGAGAGCCACTCTAGAAAAAGACTGCTCGCTTGCTGCTGACCCCCCCAGAACCACTCGTTTGCCCCAAATCTGATTTTCCTTCAAAGCCACCATCGGCGAGTGGCAGCTCCTCGCTGGCTCCCCTGCAGATGGACACAGCGCGGCCCCGAGCAGCAGCAGCACGTGGTCAGGGCAGAATGAGGGAGAGCTGCAAAGGCTTGAAGCCGCGGGTTATTTCTGGTCCTGCACCAGGGTTACGTGGATTCATAGTTTAACATCAGCTACATTCAAGGATTGTGTTTACAAAAGGTGTAGCTCTGACTACCAATAAAATTCGGTGCCAAATCCTAACACAGATACGCAGGGGGGAGCACCGCTCCTGTGGGAAGGCGGAGAGCTGGGGGTGTGCAGCTGGAGGGGAGAAGGCTCCGGGGAGACCTCCTGGCAGTACGTAAAGGGGGCTTATAAACGGACGGAGGACTTTTAGTCAGGTAGCTAATGATAGGACAAGGGGGAATGGTCTGAAACTAAAAGGGGATCGGTTTAGATTAGACATTAGGAGGAAGTTTGTCACTCAGAGGGTGGTGAGGCGCTGGCACAGGCTGCCCAGAGGAGCTGTGGATGCCCCATCCCTGGAGGTGTTCAAGGCCAGGCCGGATGGGGCCCTGGGCAGCCTGGCCTGGTGGGGGTGGAATTGGAGGATTTTTCAGGTCCCTTCTAATCTGAGCCATTCTATGATCTCAGGAATCATAGTCCAGCCTCCTCTGAATCCTTTATAACACCTCATTAAATAGAAAATAAGAGATGCTCTGGTCTCTAGCTCTTTAGGCAGGAATTATTCCCAGTATCAGTGTGCAGAGGAAGACGTGCAGCTGCCTCTCCTGCTGTTCCCCACCAGGCGATTTTCCTGCAGTTCCCGGTCCCAGAGCAGAGCAGAGCAGAGCAGCAGCCTCCTTCCTTCCTTGGGCACCTTCTGCAGCAGCCTCCACGCGCACCTCAAGCTGCAGCCGCTGCCACCTCGGGTCCCTCTGCTTGCAAAACCTCAGGAGCCTGAGGTGGTCTCTTCCAGATGGCCTTGTTCTTACAGCTCCTCTCTTGGGCCGAGCACCCAGCAGTTAAAATCCAGCACAATTACTGGTTAGCAGAGTGCTTTCCTCCCTCAGAAACAGAAAAATACGCACGGAAAAGGGTTTTCAAGTTCCAGGAAGGGTTAGTTACCAACAGCCACACGCAGCCTCTATTGAACGATACAGCCTTCTCCTTCTCGCCTCCCAGTGCAGCTTGTCTCCGTGGTACAGCTGGGCTCTGCACCCGCAGCACACACACGGCCTGCCACAACCAAGCAAACCTTCCCCAAGAGCTTGGTAACCTCCAAGGAGTTTGGCCGGGACCGAAATAAAGGAGAGCTCGCATCACCCCATGTGCTGCTCCTGAGCAAACACAAAGGGCTCCAGCCCGGGACGAGAAGGCAGTGAACCAGGTCACAGCTTCACAGGGCAGCCTCACAAGCCCTTCTGTCGGGCCGCCTGCTTCTGGGAAGCTCAATCCCAACCCCAACTACTTCCACAAACCCATTTCCAAGCTGCCTTCCCCCCTCGGATGAAGGAGCAGGGAAGGAGGTGTGCAAAGGGCTCCAAACTGAAGGAAAAGCGCTGCTCTGGGGGGTCCGAGCCCTGGGGGTCCTCCCTTTCCCTGGAGGGGCAGAGGGATTTGCTCAGCTGTGGTGGGCAAGAGGCCTGCGTTGGGCTGGGCAGTTCCTCACGCTGTGTTTGTGCTTTTAGATTAGCATAATTTAGATTAGCATAATTATAATGGGTCTGATGCGCCCGGTGCCACCAGTGACAGCTTCCAGAGGCACGCAGCGTGAAACCCGAGTGAAGAAGGACGAACAGAGCCCAGCAGGCTGCCCATAAACTGGGGGAAAAAGCCGTGGTTTTGGGACAATTTGCTGCTTCCATCCGAAGCATTTCGGAAGGCAAGGGGTGGCTCTGGCAGGGCAGCAGAGCCCGCAGGTGAGCAGACGCACGGCCCGGTGCTCGATTTGCTGCAGAAGCCAAGCGGCTTCCCCTGAACTCCCCCACGAGGAATCGCTTCGTGGCGCCCTGCGATGATGGATGTCCGCAGGCTGGGCCCCCTGCCTGACATTTGGGAGAGGGTTCAAGTCCCGGCCCTGCCAGATGACTTCCTGCAGGGCAACGGGATCTCTGCAGGCTAATCCTCCACCTGAAATAGGAAGAGGAGCGCTTCCACGTCCTACAGCACCACGAGGTTAAAGATACCGGAGCCTGCAGCCAACTCTGAGGAGCCCGAAGTGCCAAAGTTCCCCCTGCAGTGAGGGCCCACGGATATTTGGTGGGTGCTGCACAGAAACCACCTTAACTCACGGGTTTCCCTCCTCATCAACCAAGCCAGTCTTTGTCTTGTTTTCTTCCCCTTATTAACCTTACCCGAGCCGATGGCAGTTTGAGGGTTTCCTCCAGCCAAGGCATAACGAGACCAGTTGCAGCTCTGAAGAGCGGTGACATCCCCGGCTCCTCGGGCAGCACCACGCTGCCAGACACGAGCAGCACCCCCAGGAGACAGCCCCGGGCTCTGATCAGGGCCGGCCACGGCTCTCGCAGAGCCCAGTGGTGCAGAGGGGCCGTGCCAGCAGACAGCCAGGGGCTACCAAACGCAGGAGGCTGGGGTGAGCCGCTCCCCACCGGAGAGCCTGCCTGAGCGAGTGCTCTGCCTCCTTATAGCACAGCCACAGGGAGCAGAAAAACATCTCAGCCATTTCACCTTGTTAGGCTGAGCGGCTGAAAATAGCCACGGGATGAAAAACAAACCAGCTGGAAACTCATCCGGACGGTAAGGCTGCAGCGAGCTGGAGGCACGGCACGGCGCGGGGACACCACGGCCCCGACTCCAGCTCCCCGTGCGGACCCTCGGAGCGCCTCCAGAAGGCAGCACCGCGTGGTGCTGAGCGAGGGACTCACCTCAGCCAGCACCAGCACCACGAGCAGGCAGCTCTGGAGACCAACTCGCCCCTAACACGGGCAGGAGAGGTGAAAGCTGCACCTGAAGACACCCAGCGCCGCAGCGATGGCACAGAACAGCAGGCTGTTAGACCAACATGACCGCAGGGGGGTGAATCGCACCCTCACTGAGGTGCACGGGCACCATGAGAAGAAAAAGCAAGGAGGAAACAACAACTGAGACCCCATCTCCCTTCCTCCCTACCAAGAGCCGTAAGAAAAACTTCCAGAGGACTCGGCACGCTGCACAGCGTGGAAGAGGGGCACCGAGTGCCCCCAAGTATCCCCTGCCACGTTTTCTTTTAAAACAGTACAAGTTAGAGCAAACAAGTAACAGGAAAACACAATTATCTACAGAGCACAGGGTGCAAGTCTTCAGGAAGCGGTGCCACCCACAAGAAACCACCGAGAGCAGCAGGGCCCTGGGCATGCTGAGCACACGAGGGCTCCAGGAACCCCGCAGGATGATGCTCCTGCAGCCCCCACTGGTAACAGGGGCTGGAAACGCTCCCCGTGCCCAGCATCAGCCGCCCTCCCCACCCACTGCCCCACCTCGCAGCTCCTCTCCTGCAGGGTCACCGCCGACATTCCCCCAAATGGAATGGTCGGGGTGGTTTTCGGTCATTTTCGCACAAATCCCTTCTTCCTTATTTATTTACACCCTCCTACGAGCTTAATGCCTGCGTGGAGATCAGGGGGCAGACGCTGATCCTGCTGCAAAACGCCACGAAGAGGAGAAAGCCCCGCGGCTGCACGGGAGCTGCAGGGCCCTTCAACACTTCAGCCGCGAGCTGTGACACCGCCACCGCCCCGTGCTGACAGCCGCCGCGTGCGGGAGTAATTAACGAGGAGACGCTGCTCCGGGCCTGCTGCTCGGAGCTCCCCCTCACATACACCAAAACCTGGAGACCTTCCGCAGCGAGCACCGGGCCCGCGGGCCGGCACAAGGTGACACACCGAGTTCTGCAGCTTCAGGGCAGCAGGCAGCTGGGCAGCATTAACAACAGCAGCGACCTGGGCAATAATATCTTCAGAAGTTATGTCTGGCCCCCAGACGAGGTTTTATCCTGCATCTGTTGATATCAAGGAAAAAACAGCATCTTATTTTTTTTTTTTTTTTTTTTGCTTAGTCACAAATTAATTCTGCACTGGCACCCTCCCCGACCTAAACACACATTGCTTAGCAGCTCTAATCCTGAGCTCTTCCCCCCAGCCTGCAGCACGAAGCTTGGCTCCAGCAGCAAACAAGCAGGCTGTTCATTTACAACTCCGATGCGGAACATTCTTCAAGTTCTCCTGTTTATTATGCTTCCAGCCTCCAAGAATTGCAGAAATTCAGGCACCGGAGCTCGAAAACCTAGAGTAGTGAACTGAGCTGACCTCAACACTCCTCCTTTTGGGGACAGCAGCACACGGAGCACCTCGCCATGAAGCCAGCGCCTCGCCGCCCCGCACGAGGCACGGAGCGGTGCCTGCTGCCCACCGGTTCCCCCCTCTCTCCACCACTTTCTGAAGGCTGGCTGGGGGCAGCGAGGCCTCCTGCACTTCCACGGCCCTGATCTGCACGCCCAAGGCAGATGATTCCTCCTCTGCACGTCTCCACAGCCCCTGGGGAGGGGGCCGGTGCCCACCGCAGCCCCCAGGAGCAGGCGGTTCCCGAGGGCAGCCCAGCCCGTGCAGATGCCCGCGACACACCACGAGTTTGTGTAGTTTCCAACGTGGAAAAAATAGGTTACTTAAAAATAGGCCGGTCACGCAAACAAACAAGCGTCTGATACTATTTCATGAAGATAAAACAAACAGGCGCGGACCGTTTGCGTACGTAAGCCGTGCGCAGTGGCTTTAATGACTTCCTTGTGCTCCTCTGGTGACTTTCACACCGAGCCCAGCGCCGGGTGCTTTGCCCTGCAGCCGCAGGTGACAAGAAGGGCCCCGTTGGGGCACAGCCCTGCTGCCCGCCCCGGCCACCAGCTCCTCTCCCAGGCCTGCAGCAGCGGTGCAGGGAGGCTCCAGGTCAGAGCCGACCCCGCTGTGGAGCTGCGGCCGCGTCCTCTGCCCCTGCCGAAGGGCCAGCATCAGCCGCTGAAGGAGGAGCTGCAGTTACAGAGGCAGAGTCAGCGAGACGGGACCGCAGGGGCTGGCTGAGAGAGACGAGGAAAAACCAAAGGCTCGGGGCAGCAGGGCAGCCTCACGCCCTCGAGGAACGCCTCTGGGCTCTGGCAGCGAGCCCTTGGGGCACGAAGGGGGGAGAGGACAGGCCCCAGAGCTGAGCGGGGCCAAGAGGCCGTGCTGCTCACACAGCCTGGGCTGGGGGAGAGCTGCAGGGAGCCACGCAGCCACCCTGCCCAGCCCGGGGGACTCCCAGCCACACGCGGCAGCAAACGCCTCCAGCCACATCTCCCCATGGCCAGCAGGCAGCCGCAGCCTCCCGGGCTCCTGCCTGCTCCCAGTTTTGTTTCTCCCTCCCCAGCTTTGCTTCACAGCTAAATAAGTTGGGAAGCAGCCAGGCGTTTGAACGTGAAGGTCGTGTGATAAGGACTCTCAAAACCGAAATGCGACGGCGGCTAACGAGCAGTTAAGGGAGGAGTGGTGAGCAGCCTGAGCGCTGAGAACCACACAGGGCAAATGCTGCTGCCTCCTGTAATCAGCCTCCGAGCTTAACGAGCTGCAGCAGCAGTTTCAGAAGCAGGGGATAGCCTCGAGGAAAGCTGCTCCTCTCAGAGGATCGCCTGCTGGTACAGCCTCCTTTTAGCGACAGGATCCACGTGGGATTGCGCTCGGTGCCCTTTTGCCTCCCTTCCCTCACCACGACTCAGCTCTCGAAATCAAACCCAGGGCACTGTGACACGCTTGGCTCGCAGGACCAGCCTCTGGGCAGGACAGGCACCGCTCCGTGCTGGCAGGAGGAGCAGGAGGAGCAGGTAACGTGCACAGCGTCACCAACACGCCCCTGGCACCCTGCGAGCCCGACACAGACAGAGCCATAAAACACCCAAACGCCACCCCTGTGGGGACGGGATGGTTCTGAGCGGGGCAGTTTGAAGGCTGAGGATCTGGGAAGGAGCCAGCAAAAGGCTGAATGGAGCCTCAGCCTCCCCAGCCCCAGCAGCACCAGCCCCGTTTTCCTCCCCAGCACCTGCCTGCGGCCACGGCACCGCGTTACGTGGATCGGGGCTTGAAGCAAGGAGGTGCCACTTATGTCCCTGTGCTGTCCATTCAGCCTCCCTCTGCCTACGATTTCCATGTGGTTAACGTTGGATTCTCCTCTCCCCCAGGAGGACGAGCAGGCCCCAAGTAACCCTGGAGGCTCTCCTCTCACACGCGCTCCGCAGGCACCGGGCCGCGGTCGCTGCCAAGGGACGGGAACTTCTCCAGCTCTCAGAACGCCGGTTCCTGGAGATAAAATTTCTTCCCTGAAAAAAAAAAAAAAAAAAAAGCGCAGGCCGTGCCACCCAAGCAGGAGACTCCCTGTTTTCTGGTAGCGTTTCTTTAACGCGTTCCCAGAAGCAGTGGCACTGCCCCAAGCAGGAGGTGTGCGTTGCCAGAGCCGCACCAGCACCGGCTGCCCCGCGGTGGGGAAGGGGCACCCAGCGAGCTGCCTCGGCCGGCCCCACGGCCACACTTTGAGCTGGCACGTCAAAAAACACTTCTCTTCCACGGAGATGTCCTCAAGCTGCCCAGCAAGAGCAGCCTCTGCTCTGTGAAAGCGCCGGCAGGGAACGGCTGCAGCTAGAACAAGAGGCACGGTAACGAAAGCCTCGGAGCCTCGGGGACAGCGCCGCTTTTTGAAAGCGTTTTGTTTAAAAGCAAGAAAAAGCGAGCGGGTCCAGGTGCCTCACGAGCCCCTCCAGGCCTGTGGGAAAGGTGAGGCCATGAAGTTATTACAGAAATGGTGACTTCGGAGGAGTCAGGTCACGGAGGGCGAGGAGCAGCAGGGAGCGCCCAGTTCCACACCACCTCGGGCACCCCCCGTGCCACCCCCACCAGCACCCGGCTGTGCAGCTCCCTTGCTGCCGTGCACGAAATCAGAGGTTCTGGCAACGGAACAGAGGACAGGTGCGGATTTTGGCATCGTGGTGGGTGAGGTGAACGTGAAATAGCATGAAAGAAATGCAGTGACAATGCTCCACCAGTTAAACAACCAGCAACCACAGTACCCAATATAATATTTAAACCAGGAGGTGTAGAGGTAACCGCCCCTTGGGGTGCTCCCACCGGTGATGGTCACCACGCGGTGCTTCCAGAAGGCCCCGTTACGGCCACGTCCTGCTGTGGTCACACCACAATCATCCAGAAAACATTTTTTTCTTTATCCTGATCAAAGCAACGAGCAGTTAGAAGCTTGTGGCTGCAGCCCCCTTTGGCACACTCGCTTTGTTATCACCGATATCCTCTCTGTGTAGCTTTCCCTCAGAGCCCTACAGGTCACCAGAATGGTTTTGGGCACCTGCTTTCGGGTTCCCTCTGACACCACCCGCACACTGCCACCAGCACGTGGCAGCCCCCAGGGCAGCTGGGGCACGGCTCTGCTCTGCCAAACACCACTCAGACAGGAGCAGATCCCAGAAACCTCAGGATCTAGGAACCCCGACAGGGAAGCAGGCGTGGAGAAGAAGGAAGAAAAAGAGGGGTGCTGCTGCACAGCACAAACACGGGACAAATCCTGGTCCCATGGCAGCCCCAGTGCCCCTGCTCTGCTCGGGGCTGATCCCAGCTGGACCCCTCCAGGCTCCTGCAGGAAGGAGAAACGGGGTAAATCCACACCCAGCTCAGCCCCTGCCCAAATAATGCCGGCAGAGCAGGGGCTGGAGCCCAGCACCAGGCCACTGGGAGCACACGCAGAAGGGGGCAGGCACGGCCTGCCACGCACATGGAGGATCCCACAGAGCACTCTGAGGGCACACCGAGGCTCAGAGGGGCACAGACTGCCATTTCCCTGTGGCTGGAAGGGGACGGGGCTGGTGGCAACCTAACAAAGCTCAGGTGAGCGGTGCCACGGCCAAGGAAGCCAGAAAAGACACCACCACCCCCGGCACAGCCCCTGCACCTTCCCCGCATCTCCAGCGATGTCCCTGGCAGCGATGACAGGAGAAGAGGAGCAAGCTCAGCCACACCAGCTCGGACCATTGAGGCGCTCACCGCGTTCACTGCGATCCCATGCACCAGTTCCCGAGGCTCAGCAGAAGCGCCGTGCGTGCTCCCCCCTGACGTAAGCGGCCGCGACGCGCAGCTGAAGGCCACGCAGACAGCAGGACACACGAGCCCGTCCCCACGGGCCGGATGGACACTGGTGGCCGTGAGGTCCCAGCAGGGAGCTGCAAAGAGGAGCAGCCCCTTCCTGGCAGCGCCGCTGGTTTCGGCTCCGTCCCCGCCGCCGGCAGGGGGGCGTGCGAACGGCACAGCGAGAGCCCCGGGCCGGGCGTGCAGCCGGACGGGCTGGGGCTAAAAATAACCACGTGTGGGTGAAAACAATCCTACCGGCAGGCCGGCCGTCAGCACATCCTGCGCAACGCGGGGCGGCCGCTGCCCGGGCTCCCCGGGTCACGGCGCTGCTCGGTGAGGTGTTCGCGGGCAGCTTCGGGACCCCCTCGCCGCCCCTCCTGGCTCCGCGGCACTGACCCACGCAGCGAGGCTCCCCGGGCCTTACGAAATGGCTCCTGCCCTTTTGAGAGCAGCCCAGCGTGAATCTGATACCGGCACGGGAAGATTAAGGATGAAGCGTTCACCAGCAGCCTGTGAACGAGTCGAAGCCAGAAGAAAATCTGATCTGGTTTTCCCCCCAGAGCCCGGTCACCAGCGCTGACTTTCCTCCACACACAAAACCGCTCTGCTCAAACCCTCACTCAGAAATCTTGGGACCCAAACCATGCACAAACGCCCAGCAAAGCGCATCGCTGTGCCCGTGGGGTGTGCAGAGGAACACCAGCAGCCGAGCCTGAGCAGCAGACAGCACTGAGGCCACAGTTCTGCTCTGGCACACAGCCTCCCTGCATCTCCTGGGACACGGCACCCCCTGCTCCAGGGAAAAGTGACCAGAGCCGTCCAATTTTTTTTTTTTTAAATCATTAAAATCGTGGCATGTCAAACAAATAAATAAACGGAACCCTTTCACTTTCGAAAATGTGTCAAACACCCGCCCCTGCTTCACGATAAGAGCCTGCGCTGCTGGGGACGAGGAGAAAAGCGGCGTGCTGCTGCCTGGGGCTGCTCACTGTGCCAGGCTACGGGCAGTGGCCCTAAAAGTTACAAAGCAAGTGGCCACACGATCTCAAAGGGCACGTTTACATTAAGGTGTGTTACCAGAGTGCAACAAGCACCACCGAGACCCCCGTACACGGCGTGGCTGTGCCAGGAGCTGCCGGCCTTCAGGCTGAAGGGCCCCGCTCCGTATGAACGCGTGTCTGGGTTTGCAGCCTGCGAGGTGCCACGTGTTGCTCTGCAGCACTGCGCGCCCAGAAGGAACCAGAATGTGCCAGCAGAGAAAAGCTGACGGCGTGGAGAAGAACGAAGCCCTCCTGCAGGAAAACCCCACCTGTGGGCAGCCTGGGCAGCAGGTCCTGGGACCCGCGCCCTCCCTGCACCGACGGCTGCGAGGGAACAGCGAGGCAGCAGCTGAATCACCAGGGCCGCCACACTTCTGCAGGGCCTCCAAAAATAACTCACCCGAAAATTCCTTGGAGGCATAAACCTTGCTTCATCAAAAGGACGGCAGAGATCCAGTTTCCTTAATGGAGCGGGCTGGATGCGAACCGGCTTAAGGACTTTAAGCTCACATACGGGGGGCACAAAAACAACTTCCAGCAGAGCAGGCAGCACACGGGCTGCACTAAGCAGAAAGGCGCCCCGTAAACCAGGCTACCAGCGAGGTGAACCCAGCTCCCTGCACACCAGGCACCGAGCTCCTGACAGCTCACCCCTTGGCGGGATCCCAGCGACTTTCCACGTTACCCCCAGCCAGCCCCAAAGGCCTTCAGGGTGCCTGGCTCCATCTGGGCACCTTCACCCCGCAGCCCCGAGCCCTGGTGCCGCGGTGCTGAGCCGGGCTCCCAGCAGGGCCAGGACACAGCCCAGCCACGGGCCTGAAGCAGGGCCCATGCCCTGAGCCAGGCACCTCCCCGGGGCCCCAACCGATTGCCGGCCCCGAGCAGCCCCAGACCCCGGGTACCAGCTGCGGGCACGGCCAGGGGGAGCCCCGGGGCTGTGCCGGAGGGGTACCGGGGGGAAACGGGGCTGAGAGGGGAGCACGGGGCGGCCCCGCTGAGGCGCTGGGGGGGTGCCCGGAGCCCTGGGGCCCGGCTGGGCGGCGGGCACGGAGCGCGGGGCCCTCCCGGGGCTGTGAGGGGCTGAGGGGCTCTGAGGGGGCTGGGGGGACCCTGAGGGGACTCTGAGGGGGCTCTAAGGGGATCCTGAAGGCTCTGAGGTGGCTCTGAGGGAGCCCTGAGGGGGCTCTGGGGACTGAGGGGGCCGTGAGGAGGCTCTGAGGGGGCTTTGAGGGGGCTGTGATGGGGCTGAGGGGACCCTGAGGGGGCTCTGAAGGACCCTGAGGTGTCTCTGGGGGGACTGAGGGGACCCTGAGGAGGCTCTGAGGGGAGGCTGAGGGGATCCTGAGGGGGTTCTGAGGGGGCCCTGAGGAGACTGAGGGGGCTCTGAGGGGACCCTGAGGGGACCCTGAGGGGCCCTGAGGCCGTTCCCGTCCCCGCGTCCTCACCCGCGATGGCCGCGTCCTCCAGGTGCGGTGCCGGGGCCCGTTCGCCGCGGCCGTGCTGCAGGAGGACGAGGAGGAGGCCGCACAGCACGCAGAAGGCGGCGGCGACCCGCACAGCCATGGGGCCGCTGCTCGGGGCCGCTCGGGGCCGTTCCTCGGGGCCGCTCCGCCCGCCCCGGGCCGGCTGCGGGCTGAGGCCGCTCACGCAGCGGGGGCGGCGCGGGCCGGCCCCCCCCCCCGCCCACCCGGGGTGGTCTCTCCCTCCGCCCCCCCCCCGCGCCCTGCCCCCGTGGTCTCTCCCCGCCCCGCCCCGCCCCGCCCCGCCCCGCCCGTGCCGCCGCGCGCTCGCTGACAGGGGGCGGAGCCAAGCGCCGGCACGCCCAGCCAATGGCGGGAGGGCTCCTGGCCACGCCCCCTCCGCTCCCTCTCCCCCCCTCCCCGTCTCCCGCCGCTGCCGCTGAGCCGCGGCGCCCTCTGGTGGCCGTGAGGGGGGGGTGAGAGGGCTGGGCGCGAGGCGCGGCGCGGAAGCTAAGCAGGAGGGGCCGCGTGTGAAGCTTGGATGGGTGACCACTGTGGGTGGAAGAGGGGACGGGACCGCTGTCCCCCCCCACCCCGCTCGCCCCCAGCCTTGTGGCTTCTCTGGGCAGGAACGGCCGGGGGGGGGTCCTACAGGTGTGGGGGGGCCTCTACAGGTGTGTGGGGACCCTCCTGCAGTGCCCAGTGCAGAGCAGAGGGGCAGGATCCCCTCCCTGCGGCCCCATGCAGCCCAGGCCCCCCGCAGCCCCCAGGGCCCCCAGCTGGCTCCCGGCACCAGGGCACGGGGATGGGGATGGGGATGAGATGGGATGGGGATGGGGATGGGATTGGGATGGGGATGGGGATGGGATGGGGATGGGATTGGGATGGGGACATGGGATGGGATGGGGATGGTGTGGGATGGGGATGGGATTGGGATGGGGACATGGGATGGGATGGGGATGGGGATGGGTTAAGATATAGGATGGGATGGGGATGGGATGGAGATAAGGAGGGGATGGGGATGGGATGGGGATGGGATGGGGATGGGATGGGATGGGGTGGGGATGGAGAGGGGATTGGGGCAGGATGAGATGAGGATGGGGATGAGATACAGATGGATATGGAATGGGATGGGGATGGGAAAGAACAGGGATGGGGATGGGGATGGGGATGGGGATGGGGATGGGGATGGGGATGGGGATGGGATGGGATGGGGATGGAGAGGGGATTGGGATTGGGATGGGGATGAAATATAGATGGAGATGGGATGGGATGGGGATGGGTTAAGATATAGGATGGGATGGGGATGGGATAGGGGTGAGGATGGCTTGGGGATGGTGATGAGGATGAGGATGGGGATGGGGTAGGATGTGACGGGGCCAGGATTCACGTTGGGACCCGAGTTGGGGACGTGTCCACAGCATCCCCCAGGCGTGGGACCCCCCCCCCTCCTCTCAGTGCCACCCAGCAGCCCCCCCCCTGCCCCATCCCTCCTCTGGGTGGCAGCAGGACCCCGCAGCGCCCTGCCCTGCTCCGGGGGGGGGTCAATATAGGGGGGGGGGGGGAGGCAGGGGGGGGGGGGGTTGCAAAAAGGGGGCGTTTGCCCCCCCCCCGGGGGATCCCCCTTCCCCCCGCCGTTCCCACGCCCTCCTCCTGCCGTGCCCACGGCCCCCCCAATTTATTTTTTTATTTTTTTATTTTTTTTAAATTTTTTTTCCCCAACCCCCCCCCCCACCTCCCCAAAGCAGGAAGGAAGCGGCGGGGGCGGGCCGGGGCTCGGCGGCGGGAGGAAAGTTTTTTTTTTTTATTTTTTATTTTTTTTGTGTGTGTGTCGGGAGCTCTCGGGCCGCCCGCCCGGGGGGGGAGCGCAGCGCAGCCCCCTCCCCACCAAGCCAGCGCCATGCCCCGGGGTGAGTGCTGTGGGAAATTGGGGGGGGGGGGGGGGGAGATCGTGGGGGCGGCACCCCCCCGGACCCCCCGGCATCCAGGACCCCCCGGCGCCCCCCTTCGGGGGCGCCGGGGGGTCCTGGATGCCGGGGGGTCCGGGGGGGTGCCGCCGATTTGCGTCCCCTTGCAGCCCGCTGGGGGCACCCTTGGGTGCTGCCGCTCGCCCCCCGCCCCAATAGGGTCCCGCGGAGCCGCTCGCCCAGCCCCAGGTCCCGGCGGCTGCTGGAGACCCCAAAAAGGAGCCCCCAGCCCCTCTCCGGGGACGCTGTGGCACACGGGGGGGGGGTTTGTGGGGTCCTCCCCTCCTCTTCCTCGCGGCACCTGATGGGCCACACGCCGGGCACGAGGTCCCGGGGATGGTCTGCAGCACTGCAGAGCCCCCACATACCCCAAAAGGGACGGGGAGGTGTCCCCAACATCCCCATCCCCATCCCTCTATCCCCATCCCATCCCATATTCCCATCCCCATCCCAATCCCATCCCATATCCCCATCCCAATCCCAATCCCATCCCATATCCCAATCCCATCCCATCCCATCCCATCCCCATCCCAATCCCATCCCATCCCATCCCCATCCCACAAGGCGCAGAGCATTGCGATGATGTCCCCATCACCGTCCCCTTCTCCCCATCTCCCAAATGCCCCCCTGGTGCCTGTGTGACATTTGCAGTGCAAATCCCCCAAACGCACCAGGGGGGGAGCAGGGTCTGGACCCCCCCCCTTGGGCTGCGCTCGGAAGCGCCGGGAGCAGGATGAGGAAATGGCTCGGGCAGGGCCTGCAGCCCGAAAACGGGGGAAACCCCAAATCCTTTTTCTCAGCACAGACGGTGTCGGTGCTACTGCAGTGGGGCCGGGGCCCCCCCGGGCCGTGGGGGAGCCGTGGGGAGGTTCCCATGGATCGGGGTCCCAGCACCCATCGCCCCGCTCCCTGCGGCTCGGCCCCTGCGGGGCTCCCTGCTCCGTGTTTTTGGGTTTGATGAGTTTCCTCTTTCTGGTAGCTGGGGTGGGGGCCGTGCAGTGGGGAAGGGGCTGCGGGGGGGTGCGGGGTGCTCTGCCCGTCCCCTGACAGCACCTATGGGTGCTGCAGGGTCAGGGAGCCCCCTCCAGGAGCCTTCTCCTCAGGGGAACCCACAAAGTCACGTTGCAGAGCGGGGCCCCCTTGGCACAGCGGCTGCGGCCGGGGGAACCCCGCTGTGGTGTCCGGCTGTCCGGGGCCGTCCGTCTGTCCGGGACAGGGTCGCTGCCGTGGGAAGGACCTCGGGGAGAGGTGGGCAGGGTGCACGGAGCATGGGGTGGGGAAAGGCAGCGGCTGTGCGGTGTGGGGTGCGCGGTGTGGGGCGCACGGTGTGGGGCGCACGGTGTGGGGCGCACGGTGCGTGCCGTGGGGTGCAGCAGGGATTGCGGCTGTGGGGCGCACGGTGTGGGGCAGGTGGCAGCGTGGGTGTGGGGTGTGGGGTGTGGGGTGTGGGGTGTGGGGTGTGGGGTGCAGTGCTGGGCTCTGTGGGGCCGTGCCGTGTCCCGCAGCCCCACGGGCGCCCTGCCCCGTGCGCCGGCTGCGCTCCCCCAGCGGAAAAACCCAGCGGGGGGGTGAGGGGGGGGACAGGGGGTGCCCCGGCTGCGAGGGATGGAGGGATGGAGGTTTTGCTTCCCTTTTCTGCTGAAGCCGAGATGAGTCGTTTCTCCCATCCCGGCGGGGGATGAATCACCCCCAGACCCCGCAGCCCCTCCCCGGCACCCCGCAGCCCGGCCGCGGTGGCCCGGTGGTGCCGAGCCCCCGCCGTGTCCCTGCTCTTCCTCTTCCTCTTCCTCTTCCTCCCCCGGTTTCCCCTCCTCCTGCCGGGCCGGGGCTGTGGGGGCCCCACGGGGCCGGGGCGGGGGTGTGGGGCCGGGCTGTGGGGCAGGGAAGGGGCCCCTCCTGCCACCCCCTGCCCCTCGTCCCCAGGTCGCGCACGAGGGCTGTTCCCAAAACCCGCTGCACCTCGTCTGCCCCATCCCATTGCCCCTGGAGCCCCCAGCAGGGTCTGTGACCCCAGGGCTGAGCAGGAATGGGGTGATCCCACCCCAAATGGGGTGATCCTGCACCTAAATGGGGTGATCCCGCACCCTAATGGGGTGATCCCGCACCCATGGGGCAAAGCATGGCCAGCCCCATCCCCAGCAGCAACCATGGCCTTTTGGGGACAGCTGAGGCCAGCGTGGGGCTGGATCTGTGGGGTGTGTGCCATGGGGATGCCCCCAAACCTTCCTGGCCTCAGCAGTGGGTGTCCTGGGGCCGGGGCACCCCGGGAAGCTGCGGGGGCACCGTGCCGTGACCGAGGCTCCCCGTGGGGTGAGAAGGGGTTAAGGAGCTGCCGGCAGCAGTGGGGTTTGCCAGAGCTTCCCGGGAGAACAGAGCGGCCTTGTGCAGAGCGGGGCCGGGATTGGGGACATGGCTGGGGCCGGGTGGCCCCGGGCACCACGGGGCAGGAGCCGTGGGGCTGACGGAGCCCCGAGAGCCCCGGAGCGGGATGCTCGGGGACCGTGGCACAGGGGGAGCAAGGTGCAGCCCCTGATCCCGTTTGGTGTGGGTTTTGGGGTGGCTCCATCCCTCTGAGGATGAGCTGGGGCTCGGCAGGTGCCGCGGTGCCGCACTCGGTGAGCCCCGTGCCCGCTGCCACCGTGCCTGTGGGTGCCCTTGCCGTGTCCATGTCCCCATCCCTACACCCAGAGCCAGCCGTGCCCGTGGTGCCGGGGCTGTGCGGGGCCTTCACAGCCCCCGGGGGGCTGCGGGGACCCTTCCCACAGGGGCAGCCCCGTGGCTTGGCCACGTTCCCTGCGGTGGCGATGGTCTCAGGGGCACGGCCGCTTCCACATGGGCACTGCCCCTGCGGCCCTGCTGACTTTCTTGGGACCGGGATGGGGATGGGGACGGGGACAGGGACAGGGACACGCGTGGTTCCCATGATTGCCACCACATCGGGATGCTTTGGGGGGCAGCACGGTGGTCCCATCACCAGGATCTGGCAGCGGTGGGACCGTCCCCGCTGCCCGAGGCGCTGCGTGGAGGAGCAGGGCCCCGGCCCCGCTGCTGCAGCCTCCTCCCGCGCACACCGGGGCCGGCTCCTGCCCATTTGTTCTCCTGCCAGCATTGTCCTCGGGCTCCGGCCGCTCTTCCCACCCGTGTCCGTCCCCTGGGTATTTACAGACCGCCAGCGGCTTCCTTGAGCCCCCCCCGGCCGCTCTCCGGATGGGTGTCCCCGGCCCCGTGCTGGGCAGAGCCCCCCCAGGTCCCCCCCCCCAGCCCCTCAGCCTGGTGCCGTGGGGTCCCGTGGGGTCCCGTGGGGTCCCCGCAGCAGGGCTGGGGTGTGCAGAGGGGGTCGGGAGGGGGCTGAGCCCTGCGTGGGGTCCAACCCGCAGGAACTGGGAACAGAGCTGGCTGCAGGAAGCCGCGCTTGTGCCGGCTCCTCTGTACTGAAAAGAGATTAAAAAACCCCAAACCGAGCCGGCCCCAGCGGCTCCTGCACGGGGTGGGGAACGCGGTGCACCCAGCACCCACACCCTGGGGAGCTCCCTAAAGCTGTGGGGTGGGGGGCGCGGGGCCGGGCCCCGAGCCAGGCAGGGCGGGGGGCACAGCGCAGCCGCCCCCGCGGGCAGGAAGCCGGTGTCAGCGCGGGAAGAGGAAGAGAGACTTCCCCATGGGGG
The DNA here is from genome assembly GCF_009819795.1 of Aythya fuligula. NCBI lineage: Eukaryota > Metazoa > Chordata > Aves > Anseriformes > Anatidae > Aythya > Aythya fuligula. The sequence continues at coordinate 206,368,338 of NC_045559.1, read as the reverse complement.
GCAGGGGGCACGGCCCCGTTGCCTTTGCCCCAGCCGTGCTCACCCCCCCCCGGGACCCCTCCACCCAGCCACCGGGCAGCGTCGGGTCCCCGTCCCCCTCGTTCCTCGTGGCCATGGCCCCGCTCCCTCCCCGTGGTGCCGGCACCGCGCGTGAGCCCCGCGTGAGCCTCGGTCCCCGACCGAGATAAATCCTCCCCCCAAGCAGCCCTCGGGGTCCTCGTCCCCGCTGATAGCGGGACCCTGCCCCCGGGAAGGGGGCTGCCGGCCCCCCGGTCCCGCAGGAAGGGCAGCAGGATGGGCAGCAGGATGCGGCCCTGATGGGAATCGCAGAGGGAGCCGGAGGAAGGCAAAGAGGGAAACGTGCGCCGGGGCTGGGGATAAACACAGCTGCTGGGGGCGGTGGTGGCCTTACAGCGGGGCTGGTGGCACGGCACGGCATGGCACGGCATGGCACGGCATGGCACGGGGTGCTGCAGCACCCTGTGGAAGACGTGCTCCCCGGTGGCACATTTATTCCATGCCATTGGGACACGGATCCCCTTTGGGGTCTCTGAGCACCGCAGGGGCTGCAGGCAGCGGGGCTGTGTCCTGTGGCTCCGCTCCCTGACCCCTTTTCCTCCCCCTACCCCACAGGTTGCTGAGGGCCGACACGGGGGACGCCGAGGCCAGCGGGATGCAGAGCATCAAGTGCGTGGTGGTGGGCGACGGGGCGGTGGGGAAGACCTGCCTCCTCATCTGCTACACCACCAACGCCTTCCCCAAGGAGTACATCCCCACCGTCTTCGACAACTACAGCGCCCAGAACACGGTGGATGGCAGGACTATTAACTTAAACCTCTGGGACACGGCCGGCCAGGAGGAGTACGACCGCCTGCGGACGCTTTCCTACCCCCAGACCAACGTCTTCATCATCTGCTTCTCCATCGCCAGCCCGCCCTCCTACGAGAACGTCAAGCACAAGTGGTACCCCGAGGTGTGCCACCACTGCCCCAGCGTGCCCATCCTCCTCGTCGGCACCAAGAAGGATCTGAGGAACAACCCCGAGACCATGAAGAAGCTCAAGGAGCAGAACCAGGCGCCCATCACCACCCAGCAGGGAATCAGCCTCTCCAAGCAGATCCACGCCGTCAAGTACCTGGAGTGCTCCGCGCTCAACCAGGAGGGCATCAAGGATGTCTTCACGGAGGCGGTGCGAGCCGTGCTCAACCCCACCCCGGCCAAGCCCAAGAAGCCCTGCGTCCTCTTGTGAGGGGCAGCCCCGGGCGCAGCGCCAGCCCAGCCAGAGACGCTCCTGCCCCGGCCCCGCCGCTCCCCGGGCGCTGCCCAGCGCCGCAGGACCCTGCCAGCATCCCCCCGCTGCCCCGGCTCCGAGCACCCCCGGCTCCGAGCACCCCAGATCTGAGCACCCCCAGCTCCGAGCACCCCGGCTCCGAGCACCCCCAGCTCCCTCCAGACACCCCCAGCCCCAAGCATCCTCAGCTCAGAGCACCCCCAGCTCCTTCCAAACTCCTCCAGCTCCGAGCACCTTGGGTCTGAGCACCCCCAGCTCTGAGCCTACCCGTCTCCAAATACCCCTGGCTCCAAGCACCCCAGCTCAGAGCACCCCCAGCTCCGAGCAGCTCCAGCTCCAAGCACGCTGACTCTGAGCACCCCCAGCTCCCTCCAAACACCCCCGGCTCTGAGCACCCCCAGCTCCAAGCACCCTGGCTCCGAGCACCCCCAGCTCCTTCCAAACCCCCCCCCAGCTCCGAGCACCCCCAGCTCCAGGCTCGCTGCCTCCTGTGGTGCTCAGCAGGGCCGAGGGCTGCCAGCCCCGAGCGGCACCGAGCACCCTGCACAACCTGCCCCGGGGCCGGCTGGGCTCCCTGCTGCCCCCCCTGGGGTCCTGCACCCCCTCCGGCCCCGTCCTCATCCCTGGCTGCCAGCGTTCGCTTTCGGGTGACACCTCTGCAGTGCCGGCACAGAGCAACGCTTCCTGAGAAGGGGATGCCCGGGGGAGCTGCACCCCCCCCCCCGGCTCCTGCCTGGGCACCCAGCCCCACGGGGACCCCATGGGTGCCTGGGGTCCGTCCTGCTTGGGGGTCCCGGGGTGGGCTCAGCATCGCCGCTCCCCGCGCCCAGCACCGGCCCCGCTCCACCACAGGAGCCCGGCCCCGGTGAGAGCGGAGCTGGGGAGGCCCTGGGGAGGGTTTTGTGTCCCCCCCCCAGGGCCCCGGTGACGAAGAACTGCAAATGGCAATGGGACCTGCCTGCCACGAGCCCCTCGCCGAGTTGCTTTTCTGTGAATAAAACCAGCCCTGCCCAGGCCCCCGCGCCTCCTGTGCTCTCCTGTGCGCTCCCAGCACCCCTGGAGCCGCCTGCTGGGGGGGACGCGGGCGCTGACCCCAAAATCTGGGGTGTCCTGGGGGTGCTCCTGGGCTGGGGGGAGCCGGGGGTACCCCGCTATGGCCGGGCCTGCAGCCCAGGGCCCACACAGGGACAGTGCTGGGGTCTTCTGCGGGGCCATGGGGACACGGCAGGGGTGGGCACAGGGACACGGGATGGGGACGTTGCAGGGCACGGGGACGGGGGCACTGCAGATGATGGGTGAGGGGACACCGCACAGAACCACAGACTGCTTTGGGTCAGAAGGGACCTCAAAGCCCCCCCAATCCCACCCCCACTGCCCTGGTCAGGGCCTCCAGCCCCCAGCCCCAGCTGCCCAAAGCCCCATTCACCCCCTCCAAGCTCAGCACCGGAGCCCCCCACACCCTGGGGGTGCTGAGGAGGGGGCTCAGGGCGCTGCCGGTGGCCGGATCCGTCCCCGGCAGGGCCCCGGCACACACGGTCCCTTGTCTGGCCCCGGGGCCGCAGCCAGGCCCCGCTGCAGGAAGGGCAGAGACCCGGCGGCCCCGCACAAGCCGCCTTTGTTCCCCGCCAGCTTCCTCGGCAGATCTGGGGGGGCCCCGGGGGCTTGGCGTGGGCGACGGTGCCCACAAGGCTGGGGGGGTGCCCACGTCCCCATCCTGTGCCGGGGGCACGTGCCGGCCGCCAGCCTCGCCGCAGCCCCTTGGGGATGGTGCAAAGCCCCCCCCAACCTCACAGACCCCACAGAGCCCCCCGGGAGCCCCACACACCCCATCCCCGTGTCCCCAGGGTGCTGCCCCCATGGGGACCCCAGGGCCGCAGCGGGGGGCTCCGTGCGCCTGGAGCTGCTGGGGCAGGGTCTGGCCATGGGGACCCCCGGAGGGGTCAGGGGGAGCGGGGCTGGGACGAGGCAGGGACTCAGGGACCCGGGGCAGGACGCGGAGCTGCAGCAGGACGCGGCCCTGCCCTGGCCCCGGGGCGCAGCGTGGGGATGAGCTCACGGGTTTGGGTTTTCCCCTCCTCGTCCCTGCTGCTGCATGAGGTCAGGGCCGTGCCGAGGCGTGGGCAGCCCCGGGGGAGCCCCAGGGCGGCGCAGAGGGGAGCCGAGGGCTGGCGGCTGAGCTGCACCCCGGCCCCGCTGCCTGCACCCTGCCCCGAGCTGGATCAGCCCCACGTGGCTGTCCCACATCCCCTGCCCCATATCCCACGTCCCATGCCCCATATCTCACCTCCTGTGTCCCATATCCCACCTCCCGTGCCCCATATCCCACCTCCCGTGCCCCATATCTCACCTCCCGTGCCCCATAACCCACGTCCAGTGCCCCATATCCCACCTCCCATGCCCCATAACCCACGTCCAGTGCCCCATATCCCACCTCCCCTGCCCCATATCCCACGTCCCCCACCCCGTGACCGCCCAGCCCAGCCCTGCAGCATCTGCAGCCGCATCAGGTCCCCAGGGCTGGGCGGGGAGCGGAGCCTCCAGCTGCAGGAGGTCCCTGCCAGCAGCTCCCCCCGACCCCACGCCCCACCAGGGCTGCCCAGAGCATCCATCCTGCACCCAGCCCCGGCCACACATCGCCTTGGGGTCCTGGGGGTGGTGGGGTGCCAGGGCCGTGCCAAGGCTGTGCCGGGGGCTTGGGCACTTCCCTGTCCCCAAACAGCCGTGCCAACATCCACGCGGGCACCGGAGCAGCTCCCGGCACAGCTGCAGGGAGCCGAGCCCCCAGCCCGCCCCGGATGCAGGCGATGGATCTGGAGGTGAGGAGGAGGAGGAGGGAGGGCAGTGAGGAGGCAGAGAGCTCACAAAAATATTCAGTGCTTTATTTCATCCTCCAAACCGAGAGAACACGCTGCTGGGAGGCGCCACGCCGCGCGCATGCAGGCGGAGGGATGGGTGGAACCCGGTGCAGGGCACGCACGGGTGGAGATGTTTAAGGGGTTTAAGGGGCTGCCCAGCCCCACTGGGACCCCAACTGGGGCCCCTCCAGCTCAGCCCGGGGCAGCTTTGCCCCACAGCAGCACCGAGGGGCCTGGATCAGCCCCAGCCTCTGCAGCCTGTGCCCAGCTCTGCCCCGTTCACTCCGCTCAGTTCTGGGGGTGCGACCGGAGAGACGCGGGGTGGGGGCTCCCCTAAGCTTCGCAGCCCCCTCTGGGCCATGAGCCCTTGTTGGAGACGTTGGCCAAGGGTCCCCTGACAAAGTTCCCCCAGCCTGGAGGAAAAACCGTGAGGCCACCCAGCTGCAGTGGGGGCAGGAAAGGACCCCCCAAAGAACCAGGCAGCAGCCGCCCGACCCCTCGCCCGCCCTCCCCTGGGTCCCAAAACCAGCAGGGAGCTGGGGCAGGGAGCCTTGGCCACGCGGGTCCCCACACCCCCTGCATCTGAGAGCTCTGGCCACGGGCAGGGACCACGCACAGCACCAAGGCTGGAGCCCAGGACACGGAGACGTCTCCAGCAGCAGGGCACCGAGCACCACAGAGGGCAGGGGCTCGGCTTCATGTCCCTGCCACGGGGCCAGCACCTCTGCAGGACAGCCCCGGCTACCAGCAGGCACAAACCTCTTGCCCAGAGCCCCGCCGGGCAGGGGCTGCTCACTGCACCCAGGGCACGGCTCAGCACCGCTGCGGGGAGCCCGCGGCGTGCGGGGCCCGGCTAGAAGTGCTTGTCTTCCAGCATGGAGCTCACCACCAGCTCCTTGTTGCTGAAGTCCCAGAAGGCAGTCATGTGGAAGGCCATGTTGGAGAGGACAACCAGGTACTCCAGGAAAGCGAAGATGGTGTAAACTGGCAGGGGAAACACAGCGGGTTAGTGGGATGCCTCACGTGCCGCCCGGCAGCCGGATTTGCCCCCAATTTGCCCCCAAGAGCAGGGAGCTCTGGGGACAGCTCCCAGGGCTGCAAGGACACGGGGCAGGGGTCGGTGCCGGGCTTCTGCCAAGCACAGGGCAGAGGAGGGGAGGAGCAGGGTGGCTGGGCACCGTCCCGTGTGGGGGCTCTGCTGCTCCAAGCCAGGGTGACCCCAGCCCCTTCCCAAAACCCTGGCACAGCCGAGTGGCACAGAGCGCGGCCGGCACGTCCGTACCTCCGGGCCCGCAGTACCAGTTGTGGTGGAAGTAGACACACACGGCAAACGCGAAGGTGATGAAGGTGAAGAAGAAGAGCAGCTGCTTCCACTTGTACGACTTGCGCTCCTGGAAGAGACCGAGGGCACCTGCTCACAGCCTGGCCGCCCGCACGGCCCCGGTGCTGGATCCGGCCCCGTCACGGCGCACGCGGCACCGCGGGGACATGGGACATGGACAGCCCCCCGCACCACACCGTGCCCTGGCACTGCCAGCGATTTGGGAATGGTTCCCACAGCACAGCTCACGCTGGCACACAGGGAAGGGGCAACGGCACAACCAGACTTGGATCCTCCAGCCCCGGCAGTGGGGAATTCACCAGCGTGGGCAGCCGGTGCCGCGTGGGAGGCACCACACGAGCCGCAGCAGGGCTCGGGCACGCGTCCCTGGTGAGCACCAGCATCGGGGTGGGACCCAGGCGGAGGACACGGGGATGCCACCCACGGCCCCCCGGGCCGCCCTGGTTGTTATTCCTGCTGCTGAGTGGGAGGGGAATTTTCCTCTCGCCTGATGTTTCACGTGAGGCAAAAACTCCATTTTCAGGGACTGCTGAGAGTAAGGAAAATTTAAATTGCCCCATCACACTTTCCATTACCCCACCGAAAGCGCGCCTGCAGGCTCAGCCCCGCCGCCCCGAGCACAAACAGGTTGCGGCGAGGAGGAAAACCCAGAGAGGAAGGGCGGCCTCGCGGTTACGTTTGCCATCTGGGGGCTCGGGGAGCTCAGCCCGGAGCTCCCCAATTCACCACGGCCGCTCTCCTTGTGCCGACCCGCAAGGGCGAGGGGCTGGGGGAGCACTGGGGGCGCGCGGCGGTGCCAGCTGGTGGCAGGGCAGCAGGCAGCACGCGGGGCTGTGGCCGCGTTATGCAAAGTTTCACACCGGAAAAGCGGGTCACGGCACAGCCTTGTTTTCATCCAGGTCCCACGGCAGCGGAAACAGTCGCACGCCGCAGGCAGCGGTGGAGCCCCGCTCGTCTCAGCAAGGTGAGCGGCAGCGCCCCGCTCCTGGCTCCTGCGCTCTGCACCGCGCCCCGCGGCACCACAGCGCGCCGAGCTGCACCACAGCATGCCGAGCTGCGCCCCGCGGCGCTGCATCAAGCTGTATGGCACGCCGGGATGCTCCGCAGTGTGCTGCGCCTCGTGGCACCGTGCTGCACTGCATGGCAGCACGTGGCATTGCACTGCGCCTCGTGGCACCACACCGCACCTCGTGGCACCATGCTGCGCTGCATGGCAGCACGTGGCACCACAACACACCTCGTGGCACTGTGCTGCACCTCGTGACACCGTGGTGAACTGCTCCGTGCCACACCTCATGGCACCATGCTGCACTGCAAGGCAGCACATGGCACTGCACTGCACCTCGTGGCACCATGCTGTGTTGTACCTTGCTATGCCTCGTGGCACCGTGCTGTGCTGCATGGCAGCACGTGGCACTGCAACACACCTCGTGGCACCGTGCTGCACTGCACTGCACCTCATGGCATCATGCTGTGCTGCATGGCAGCATATGGCACTGCAACACACCTCATGGCACTGTGCTGCTCCTCGTGACACCGTGGTGCTCTGCTCCGTGCCATATCTCACGGCACCATGCTTCACTGCATGGCAGCAAATGGCACCACACTGCACCTCGTGGCACCACACCGAACCTCGTGGCACCGTGCTGTGCTGCACCTTGTTGCACCCTGTGGCACCGTGCTGCACTGCATGGCAGCACGTGGCATTGCACCACACCTCGTGGCACCACAACACACTCGTGGCACTGTGCTGCTCCTCGTGGCACTGTGTTGCGCTGCATGGCAGCACAGGGCACTGCACCACACCTTGTGGCACTGCACCACGCTGCACCTCGTGGCACTGCACCGCACCTCATGGCACTGTCCTGCGCTGCACTACACTGCACCCTGTGGCACCGTGCTGCACTGCATGGCAGCACGTGGCATTGCACCACACCTCGTGGCACCACACTGCACCTCGTGACATCACACTGCACTACACCGTGCTGCACTGCACCACATCCAGTGCACTGCCCTGCAGCTGGTGGTGCCGCGCTGCACCCCGTGGCACCACGCAGCTCTGAGCTCCTCCACCTTCGTGCACCGCGTCACGCAGCACCTCCCCCAGCCCCTGACAGCTCCATGCCCCCAGCCCCAGACAAGCCCTGCAGGAGGCCGCTGCGTGCAGCAGGATCACGGCGCTGCCAGGTTCCTTCAAGTGCCCCCAGGACTTGGTGGCCAAGAGCTGGGATGGGAACGGTGCTGCAGGCGCAGAGCTGTGGGGTACGGGGCTGAGCTGCGCGTGCCCTGGCACCGAGGATTAATTCTGCCCCGGGCAGCACCTAATTAGCTGTTTTCCTCTATAATCCTTCCTCGGGATGGGCTCAGCCCAGAGTCTCACCCCCCTGCTGCTGGGAAAAGCCGAGCTAAGCCGCAGGGCAGACGGCTGTGCAGGGTGGGGGGGGCCCAGGCAGTGCCGGGGGTGGTGCAGGGGCTCCAAGCAGGAGCCTGAGGCAGCCCCCAGGGCTGCAGGTGGGTGACAAGAGGGACAAGGCAGTCCCAGGGACGTGGGATGAGCTCGGGATATGTGCTGGCCATGGAGACCACTGTCCCTGTCCCGGCACGGTGCGGAGCATCGATGGAAACTGGGAGTTTGTGCTTCCTGGTGGACCCGGCCCCCGACCCCTGCTCCTCATGCACACAGCCCCCCGAGGCAGCCCCGCTGCACTGGGACACGCGTCTGGCCCAGCAAACCACAGGCACGTTATATTTAGAGCCGCCGCTTGCAGGCTCTGTGCTGCAGCACGCTGCCCCGTGCACGCGAAGGTGAGTCAGGAGCAGGAGGCAGAGGGAGGGGGACAGGAGGACAAAACGCCACCGGCTGCAGCCACCAGCACGGAGGGGCCTGGCCCCGTGCCCTGCGCCCCGTGCGGAGCCCACAGACAGCCCCCAGGCGCCCCTTCCCCTGGGGAGAGCCCCGCACCACGAGCCCTGGCTACGGGGCTGCGGGACGGGCAGCAGGAGGCACGGAGCCTGCCTGCTCCTCCACCACCTCCAGGGAGCATCCCCGCGGGGTTTAGGCCTCAGTGCCCCAAGGGACGTGCCACAGGAGGGCACAGGTGGCTGGGTTCAGAGCACCCCACGCGCAGACCAGGTGCCAGACCCAGCCGCATCCCACGCAGGGGGCTCGGGCTTTCCAGAGACCCCCTGTGCGCTGGGAGCCCTTCCCGGGGGCTACGTGCTGCACCCCAGCCCCGCTGGCCCCCAGAGCACTTCTGGCTTCCCTGCGGTGACCGCGGAGCCGAGCGGCTCCAGCGGGGCGAGCTGAGCACCGGGATATTTATAGCGGCCTCGTGCGAGCCACCGCCGCGGGGCTGCTGGCGAGGAGCTGGGCTGAAACCACGCGTGCTCACGGGCCCTGCTCACAGCTCAGCTCCTGAGGGGCTGGCAGCTCGGCACGGCTCGGCACGGCTCGGCACGGCTTGGCACAGCTTGGCACAGAGGCATGGCACGGAGGGACAGCGCGGCACAGCCCCAGCGCCCGGCCACCGCGCGCGTGCATGCGTGTCTCCGGGCCGGGACGCAGACGAGGGTGACGCCAGCTGCCGGGGAAGAGGAGAAATGTGTTTGCAAACAAGAAGTGAAACCCGGCTGCCTGGCTGCGCTGCTCCCCGTGGCACGGGGCTGCGGGGGCCTGCAGCTGGCCCGGAGCTGGGGCTGAGCTGGGGAGCACCAGCAGCGATGTGCGCAGCGCTCAGCGCCGTGCTCTGTGCGCCCAGCCCCGTGCTGGGGGCTCTCTGTGTTCCTCCCCCCCCAAGCTCCCATCTGTTGCCCCTTCCCCTCCTCCTCCCTGCCCGATTTCCTTTCCCCCCCCCTCCCGCAGAGCTTTATTTTCCTTTCTCTCGCTCTTTGCAGCTGGAAGCCGTGAGCACTTCCCCATTAGCAGCAAGTTCCCCAGCACCTTCCTGCCCTTGCAGTTGCAACACGAGCCCTGGGGAGCGCGAGGCTTTTGCAACCCCGGTTCCTGTCACACACGTGCTCACGCTGAAACCCCAGCGCAGCCCAGCAGCTTCGGGGCCTCCAAAGGGCCCCGGTGACTCCGTGCTGTGGCTCTGCGCCCTCCTGCGGGATGGGATGGGTTGGGAACCCAGCCCAAAACGGCCCCAAATGCAGCCCTGGCAAACCCAAGCTGGGTCGGGGAGCTCTGGTGGCCATGGCACAGGGCAGCCGTGCAGAACTGCCCCAAATTCTCCCATTCCTGGGGGCTGTTGGAAGTTCCCCCAAGGACCCCACGACTTCGGGGTGCAGGATCTGCTCCTGCTGCAGGGCTGGGGGATGGCAGAGGTGACCAAATCACCCCACAACCCACGTGAAACAAGCCAGAGCCTGGCTCCGAGGCAGCACCAGGGCCGTTCCCAGACAGCCCTGGCTTCCCCTGCGAGCAGACACAGCCCGTGCTCTCCCCTAAAATAACCCCACAAGGTTCCCAGCTCAGCAATCTGCCCAGGTCAGCAGCTGCCACACTTCTCCCTGCTGGGCCGGGCAGTTCCCACTGGCACTGGCGAGGAGGATGTGGCACCGCAGCGGTCCCTGGCACGGCCCCGTGCCCCCCTTGTGGCCCCAAGCACAGCCCCCAGACCCACAATGGGGCCACGGGACGAGCCCAGGGGACTCGAGCAGCAGGACAAACCCCATTTTTGCCTGGCCCAGAGATGCGGGAGGACACAGGAGCACGGCTCACAGCAGCACCTCCAGCCTGGCTGCGTTTTGGGGGTGCTGACAGGGCACCGGAGCCGCCCTGCAGAGGGGCAGCTCCCTGGGGAGGCCTCCCCCAGCCACGGGCTCCGTCCTGGTCCCGCTGCTTCCAGAAGGGTTTATTTAATGTGGGAGCTTTTCCGTCGCACACGCACTTTCTTTTTCAGAGGACCTCGCTCCCCGGGCGACAGCACCATCTGCTGACAGGCGGCCCCATCAAAACCAGCCCGGGCTCGGGGCCAGGTTTCCTGGGGTCCTGGGCTGTGCTGCCCCTGCACCCACAGCTCTGGGGCAGGTTGGGCACCTTGTGACAAGCTCCAAGTCCTATCCTGCCCAGCCTGAGAGCGTGGGGCCTCTCACAACCAAAACAGAGCCGCTGGGTGCTGTCCCCACGCCACTCGGGCAGCTCCTCTCCATCCCAGTGCAGCCGATGCTGGGGCACCTCCAGGTCCCCCTGCTTCAAGCCCTGCTCCAGGGGGGCCACCCGGGGCTGCTCACACATGTCCCTGGTGCTGTACTGGGTGCTCACACCAAGCCCCGACCCCGTGTGCTGAGCCCTGCAGCACCGGGGAGGGGGCGAGCAGCCGCCTCACCCCCCGAGGCGCACAGAGCCTGCGGGTGCAGGGTGCTCCCCACAGCTCCCAGCCCCTTCAGATGCAGGGAACAGGGGGTGCAGCCGTGTGGGGAGGGCTCTGGGCAGAAAGGAGACCCCGTGCTCGCTGTGCCAGCCTCCTGGTAAGGAGAGGAATGGCCCCGGGGTGACACAGCCGGGGGACAACCTGCAGGCAGCAGTGCTGCCAGACGGCAGCGGGGCACCTCGGGCTGCCGCCAGGACTTTGGTCCCCACGTTTCCCAGCACAAAGTGCAGAGACACCCCAGGGATCAGCAGAACAAGCCGGCTGCCTGCTGGCAGGTCGCTCGCCCTCACCCTCCTGCAGCAGCACGGCCGTGTGTGGCAGGGACAGGAGGGACAGCAGCGCCCTGCCCGCTGCGGCACGGCCAGCTGTGCCAAAAGGCAGCGAGTGCGAGCTCCAGCGTGGCACGGGAACGGCCACCGGGCTCACAGCACGCACCCAAACTGGTGTTCCTGCAAGCCAACAGCAGGATGAGCACTGCTGCTGGTGCACCATGAGCTGGGCTTGGTGCTATGGAGCTGTAATGCCCATGGGCACACGCACCCCGTCGGCACGTGCTGCTCGGGGAGCCCTCATCTGAGCTGCAGGACTGCGAGGGAGAGGCGCAGGGGGTGCAAAAAGAGGGAAAGCAAAAAAAAAAAAAAAGATGAAATAGAGGAAGCTACTGGGAAGCCACCCCCTGTCCCACCCCCAGGCCACGAGCACGGTGAAGCCACCGGGCTTGGCAAACCACCGCCGTGCCCGCAGAGCTACAGCTGCAGCCTCCTGCCTGTTCCCAGCCCGGGCAGCAGCAGCGTGTGGCCCCCCGGCCCCGTGGCATGGACAGGGCACCACATAGAGCCACGAGCCGGGCTCTCTGCCTGGCCAGCAGGACCCCAACCCCTCAAACAAGACCCAGGGCCACCCTGCTCAGCAGGACAGACAGACAGGAGCGCTCGGGGCAGCTCCTCCCTGGAGCAGGAGGTTTGCACGGTGCCTGCGTCCTGCTGCCGCAGCCGCCCCCGTTTGCAGGGGCACCGCACCCCACAGGGCCCCAAATGGGCACCCGGGGGACAGGGCAGACCCCAGGGACACGGGGACAGGGGCTGGGATTCCAGGTGTCAGCTCCAGGTGGAAACGAGAGAGCAGGAATTAAGGACATTCCTCTGTGCTTTGTTTGGGTAAATTGGACCAAATTGCGGATTTTGGTGACCGCCTGTCCTCCAGCCCCTCTCGCTCCAACATTGTGGGTTTTCCCACCCCGTTGGGGTTATTTCAAAGCGAGGTAGAGGTTGAAGCCCTGCCACCGCCAGCCGAGAGCCCCGGCCCCGAGCAGAGAAGAAAGGAAAAGTGTCTGTACCTCGGGACTTACTGTGTGTTTCTTAGTCATCCTCCAGAGGATGCACGTCAGGAGCATGTGGCCCAGGGCCGACGTGATGAAGACGATGAAGGCATTTTCGTGGATTGCTGAATCAACGAGACAACAGGGTTCCTGTTACAGCCGGGCAGGGAAGAGAGCTGGGAGCACAGGGGGAAGGGACAGGCTTTGGGACCAGCCCCGGGGATGCTGCGCCAGGGCACGGAGCCTTCACGGCTCCACGCCAGCCGTGCAGAGAAGGGGGAGGGAGAGCCCAGCTACCCCAGGTGACTTTTTAAAGAAGTGTTTCTATTAAAAAAAAAAATAATAAAAAGTTTCCCAGCCTTTTCTCCAGGAACCGAGCCCACCGGCTGAGCTCACAGCCGAGACCCCCAGCCATAAAGCAGGTCCCCCCCCCCCCTTCCCTCTCACCCCAGGGGACGGGGAGCAGCGTGGGGAAGGAGCCCTTGGAGGTGGCCAAGCCCCTGCCCTCCTCCTCCAGCTCCGAAGCTCTCCCTACAGACCTGAGGAGCTGCCACGAGGAGCTGCGAGGCTGGGCTGGCCTCAGCTTTCAGCGCAGCTTCTGCCCTTCCTCCTCCTCCTCCTCCTCCTCCCCCCAGGGCCACACACCCCAACCCACCAGGTTTCCATCCAGCTGCCCCGGAGCTGTTGGTGAGCTCACCCCCAGCCCCGTGCTGAGCCCCTCAGGAGCAGCAAACACCCAGAAACAGGACTGGAGGATGGGGCTGCTCGAACCCTGCTGCAGCGGGGGGCATCCTGGAGCACCCAGGGGACATCCCCGGGCTCCTTCCTCGGCCCTGAGCCCACAGGTTTCCTGCTGAAGGCGCAGGTTAAGCCTACGAGTGCCTGGCTGCTGGGAAATTTATGGGGCTGACATCCAGCAGGCAAGAGAGGGCCCCAGGATGGGCTGCCCCGGGCACAGCTCCTGCATGAGGAGCAGAGAAATCAACCTCTGGGCTGCAAAACACAGGGCAGCGAGCAGGGAAATGGGCTCACACCGAGCTGCCTGCTGTCCCTGCAGCCCCAAGCGCTGCGGTTGCTGCACTGGCTGCCGGGCTTTGCACCACAGCCGGGTGGGCAACGGCTCCAAAGAGCCACCCGGTGAGGAACCAGAACCCGCAGGGCTCCGTCCTGTGCCCTGGCACAGCAGCAGGCACAGCGAGCCCCAGCCGTGCTGTTTTTTCCTCTACAACAGCTCCACCTCGCTGACCCACCACGAGCCCTCATGCATCCAGCAGCTGCTGGTGCCGCCGGCTTTCAGATTCGTTTCTGATCAGACCGTGTGGGGAAAAAAAGAGTTTTCCTTTCCCTTCCCTTCCTGAGCGGCGTTTCCTAGCCTCGCACGGTCCCATTTTGTGCTGATTCAACCCGAAAGGTTCTGGCTTTGCCCTGAGGCTGACTCAGGGAGTTTCGCCCAGGCATTTTTGGTGGGAGGGTGCTGGAAGTGCTGCTACAAGAAACTCAGGCTGGAGGCCGGCTCGGAGCCAAAGCTCAGGCGTGGAGGCAGCGCTGGGAGCAGCAGCAGGCGTTGGCCTCTCTCTGCCCAGCCGTGACGAGAAGCGGCCAGCAGCGACAAAAACCCAGCCTGAAAACTCATCAGCCCCAAGAATTTCAGGAAGAACAGGGCTCTCTGCACACTGGGGGTAACCTCCACGTCCCAACCCCGACGTTTAGGGATCCTCCTCCTTCTCCCACCTCCGTTTCTCCAAGATACAGACCCTGGAAGCGCCCTCGGGACGCAGGGCCCGGGAGGGAGGAGGCACCCACCGTAGTTCTCGGAGGAGGACACGTAGGTGAGCACGAGCAGGGCGAAGTTCTCCAGCAGGTTGAGCAGCAGGTTGAAGTGGCAGAGGCGCGGGTAGCGGGGGTGGGAGCAGTGGCAGCTCTGGTAGTGGTTCCAGTAGGCCACGGCCACCAGGAAGCGGGGCGCCGAGTGCAGCCCGATGCAGAGGCGCCAGACGTAGCGCTGCGGGGTCTCGCCCCCGATGGCCGCGCTGATGGAGGGCAGGTAGTTGGGGACCTGGAGGGGGACACGGCGGCTCAGGGAGGCGTGGGGAGCCGGGGGGGGAGCAGCACCCAGCCCCGGGACCCCCTCGGGAGGGAATTGCTTCATCCTGTCCTCCAGGTGCTCTCCTGCTGCCCTCTGATCCTGTTCCTGGCTATCTCAGGAGGTTTCTTGGGGTCCCAGGGTGTAACAGGCCAGCCCCTGGCTCTGACACCTGCCCCCCCACCACACACCAGTCTGCTGGACTTACTGGTCCTCTCAATGCCTCTTCCTTGGACACCAGCATTGGAGAGAAGCCTGCCCATGGCTCCAGAGCCCCCCACGGGGCCCCCACGTAGCCCCCTCTACACCTAAACGTCTTTTAGAGACCTCCAGGGATGGGGACTGAACCCTGAGAAGCCCATCCCAATGCCTCACAACCCTTTTAGTAAAGAAGTTCTTCCTAACATCCAACCCAAACCTCACCTTGTGCAACTTCAGCCCATTCCCCCTCGTCCTGTCACCAGGCACGTGGGAGAACAGACCAACCCCCACCTCACTACAGCCTCCTGTAAGGTACCTATAAGGTACCTTATGGACCTACAGGGTACCTGTAAGGTATCTATAAGGCACCTTAAAGACCCACAGGGTATGTATAAGGTACCTTAAGGACTGCTAGGGTACCTATACGGTACGTATAAGATATCTTAAGGACCTATAGGATACCTATAAGGTACCTGTAAGGTACCTTAAGGACTTATACAGTACCTATAAGGTACCTTAAGGACTTATACAGTACCTATAAGGTACCTTTAGGACCTATGGTGTACCTATATGGTACCTATAAGGTATCTTAAGGACCTATACGGTACCTGTGAGGTACCTTAAGGACCTACAGGATACCTATATGGTACTTATAAGGTACCTTAAGGACTTATAGAATACCTATAAGGTACCTTTAGGACCTATAGGGTACCTATAGGGTACCTGTGAGGTACCTTAAGGACCTATAGGGTACTTATAAGGTACCTTAAGGATCTATAGGGTACCTATAAGGTACCTTAAGGACTTAAAGGGTACATATAAGGTACCTTAAAGGCCTACAAAGTACGTGTAGGGTACCTATAAATACCTACACTTTACCTACATTATACCTACACTTTATGGGTACCTATAGGGTACCCATAAAGTACCTTAAGGATTTACAGGGTACCTATGAGGTACCTTAGGGACCTATAGGGTACCTATGAGGTACCTTAAGGATCTATAGGGTACCTGTATGGTTCTTATAAGGTACCTTAAGGACTTATAGGGTACCTATAAGGTACCTTAAGGACCTATGGTGTACCTATAAGGTACTTTAGGGACTTATAGGGTACCTATGAGGTACCTTATGGACCTATAGGGTGCCTGTGAGGTACCTTAGGAATCTATAGGGTACCTATAGGGTACCTATATGGTCCTTGTAAGGTACCTTAAGGACCTATGGTGTACCTATAAGGTACCTTAGGGACCTATAGGGTACCTATGAGGTACCTTATGGACCTATAGGGTGCCTGTGAGGTACCTTAGGGTACACCTAAGGTCCTGGCACCCCAGGGCCATGCAGCCCCCCCGTGGATCGGCGGCGCTCACCCCGCAGTGCGTGGCCGTGGTCTCCTGGAAGTGGAAGAGCAGGGACCAGGTGACGCAGAAGAGGAAGCCGAAGAGGGGGCAGCACACGGTGCCCACGGCCAGCCTGGTGAAGGGCAGCCGCAGCAGGATCCCGTCCCGGTCCAGGGGCAGCGGAACCTGCAGCATGCTGCCGGGCCTGCAGCACCGGCACCAGACCCCATTACTGCACCCCCATCACCAGACCCCATTACCGGTTCCCCACTACCAGCCCCCCATTCCTGCCCCCCCTGGTTCCCGCACCCCTGTTACTGGCCCCCCATTACCACACCCCCATTACCAGCCCCCCATTACCACACCCCCCCGTTACCATAACCCCATTCCCGCACCCCCATCACCAGACCCCATTACCAGCCCCCCGTTACCGCACCCCCTGGTTCCCGCACTCCTGTTACCAGCTCTCCATTATTGACCCCCCATTACCACACCCCCATTACCAGACCCCCATTACTGGTCCCCCATTATTGACCCCCCATTACTGCACCCCCCCGTTACCGTAACCCTATTCCCACACCCCCATCACCAGTTCCCCATTCCCAGCCCCCCATTCCTACACCCCCGTTAGCGGCCCCCCGTTACCATTTACCCCTGTTCCCAGTCCCCCATTCCCAGCTCCCTGCCACTGCACCCCTGTTACCAGTCCCCCATTCCCACACCCCCCGTTCCCGCACCCCCCTGTTCCTGGCGTCCCGTTCCTGCACCCCCCAGTTCCCGCACCCCAGTCACCAGCTCCCCATTACCAGACCCCCGTTATTGACCCCCCCTTACCACACCCCCCGCTACCATAACCCCGTTCCTGCACTCCCATCACCAGACCCCCATTACCAGCCCCCCGTTCCTGCACCCCCCGGTTCCCGCACCCCCATTACTGGCCCCCCATTACCATCCCCCTGTTCCTGGCTCCCCATCACTGGCCCCTTGTCACTGCACCCCCATTCCCAGCCCCCATTCCCACACTCCCCATTCCCGCAACCCCCGTTCCTGGCGCCCTGTTCCCATACCCCCCCCGTTCCTGCACCCCCGTTCCTGCACCCCTGTTACCAGCTCCCCATTACCGGCCCCCCATTACCGAAACCCCCCGTTACCATAACCCCATTCCCACACCCCCATCACCAGACCCCATTACCAGTTCCCCATTACCAGCCCCCCATTCCTGCACCCCCCTGTTCACACACCCCCGTTACCGGCCCCCCATTACCATTTACCCCTGTTCCCAGTCCCCCATTCCCACACACCCCATTACCGGCTCCCCATCACTGCACCCCCGTTCCCGGTCCCCCATTCCCACACCCCCCGTTCCCGCACCCCCTGTTCCTGGCTCCCTGCTCCTACACCCCCCCATTCCTGCACCCCAGTCACCAGCCCCCCGTTCCGGTCCCCCTTTTCCCGTACCCCCGTTACCGGCTCCCCATTCCCAGCCCCCCGTTCCTGCACCCCCCATTCCCGCCCCCCCCGTCCCGGTCCCCCCATTCCCGTCCCCCCCCCGCCCCCGCCCCTCCCCCCCGCACCTTCCCCGCGCCCCCTCCGCGCCGCTCCGCGCCCGGCCCCGCCCCTTCTGGCGGCCCCGCCCCCTCCGCTCTCTGATTGGTCTCCCCCCGCAGAAGCCCCGCCCCCTCCGCCTCGGCCGTGGCGCAGCGCGGCGGGGGGGGTGTTCTGGACCCTTCCGCGGCGCCGGCCCCGCCCCTTAGCGGCGCGAGCCAATCGGCGCTGGGAAGGGGGGCGGGCGCGCGGGCGCCCCCTCGACCAATCGAATCGAACCCCCGCCCCTTTCCCCCAGGGGGCGCCCGGCTTTCGACCAATCGGCGGCGGGCGCGCGGGGGGGGGCGGGGCCGGCCAATGGGGCGCGGCGCGGGGGCTGCTGGGAGGCGCGCGCGGAGCGGGCTGTGACGCAGCTTCCTCCTTGCGGGCCTCCCTCCTCCGGCGGGCGGCGGCGGCGGCGCGGAGAGGCCTGGGCGGGCCCGGCCCCTCCCGGCGGTGAGCGGGGGGCGGGGGGGGGGGGAGCACCGGGACGGGGAGGGGCTGGGGGGAAGCCGGGGGGGCTCCGGGGGACGGGGGAGGCCGCGAGGGGCCTGGGGGGGCCGAACGGGGCCGAACGGGGCCTGGGGGGGGGGGCACGGGGCTGAGGTTCAGGGCCTAGGGGTGGCGCGGGGCTGTGGTGGGCTGGGGGTAATGAGGTGGCGTTAATTAGCTGGGGGTAATTAGCTGGGGTTAATTGCGTGGTGAGGCTCCGCCGTGGGATTGGGGCTCGGCTTTGGGGGGCAGCGAGCCCCGGGGGGGGTGTGAGGGGCTCGCAGCCCCGGCCCGGGCCTGCCCATAGGGGCGGGGAGGGGGGCGCGGGGCAGCCCCATCGCGGGGGGGCCGTGTGGCGGTGCCTCCTTTGCTGACAGCGCTGGGGAGGTGTTGGCTGCCAAACGGTTGGGGTTTGGGGGAGCCCAAAGTACCGGGGAATGGTCCTGCGAGAGTTTAGCGCCTTGTTACGGAACGGAGCTACCCCGCTGTGGCTCGCAGCGCGTTGTAAACACGAGCGGTGCCCACCGAGCCTTGCGCTTTGCTGTGGGGGAAACCCGAGAGGTCTGCGCTGCCCCCTCCTAGCCGATCCTGCCGGTGCTGAAAGCCTTTTTCGATGTCATAGTGGTGCTGCCGGTGATGGAACAATGGCTACCCGCTACGGGTTTCTCTGCACTGGAGTACAACTGCTGTGATTTTATTTTGGCTCTGTTTTTTTTATGAAAAAACTTTGTTATGGTGCTTGTACTTGCAGAAAAGGTTGGAGTGCAGTGGTGTTACCAAATGTATCTGTAAATAAGCGGCAGGTGCAGTGCGGGAGGATGGGGCCTTGCCTGAAGCCCCAGCCAGCAGCTAACTTAGAGACCTGTTCAGGAACTTCAGACAGTCTCAGTGCAGTCCAGTGAGCGGTAAAAGGGAAGCTGAGGGGAGCCCTGTTCATGTAGCTCTCGTGCAGGGCATTTCCACTTCGTGCTGTGAGTGGAGGGGCTGGGAGGTAGGGCTGAAAGGGCAGCTCCTTAGGGAAACCTTGGTGCCCGCAGCGCAGCCCCTGTGTGTGTTTGACAGAGGCTGTTTGATGGGGTGGGCTGCCAGGCCTGCAGGTGACTGAGCAAAATCACGTGTGAGTTGCCTGGTGCAGGTCAGAGAGAGTGGGAATGTGGGGATTGCTGTTCCTGATAGAGGTTCAGGAGGGTTTTGTTGGGAGCACAGCTTCGTTTGTTAGTTACTTCAGCAGGTAACACATGCATGAAATGTAGTGAAGGACAGAGGGAAGTTGCTGCTGAACTATTAGTGTTGTGTCTCCTAGGGCTGTGATTGTCTTAAAGTTAGTGTGACAAAAGTCATGCCTTCATGTGTCTGGGGGCTTGAGTATTCAAATTATTTGCTGACATCAATAGCGAGGAAGATGAAAAATGAGTTTTCACAGTAAGCTTTAAATAAAACTGAATTCTTCTTTCTAGGTTTAGATAAAGAAAACTCTGATACATACTGAAGATGTTCAATAAATCCTTCGGAACTCCGTTTGGAGGCAGCACTGGCTTTGGGACAACTTCAACATTTGGACAAAGTAAGTCCTACGTCTAAACTTGGAGTCTGGTTTTCCACTGCTTTGTGCGTTTTTTCACGGAGGTGCAGCTAGAGATTCACGTGGGGGGGTGACTTTGTGCGTGATGGACACAGAGTGCTGCTGGGCTGCCCAGCTCGCTTGCTTTGCTCCTGAATCGGGTTCAGGAGTCCCAGGGCTCTCAGCTAGCACAAGCTTTTACCTTCAGCAGCCACCAGAATTCCACGTACGGATGATAAAACTTCCCCTTATAAAAGGAGAAACGCGGAAGCCAGGTGAAGGCAGCCTTGTGGGGTTGGGGGGAAGTCCTTCAGTCAGGATGGGAACACATTGGGAAGGTTTGGAAGGAAGAAGCATGTAACCTGAGGAATTTTCTGGAGGTGCACGTTATAAGTATCACAGCGAGGTGGGTTTGGCTGTTAAACCAGGCTGTACATCACCACATCTGTCTTGTTGGGGGGGGGAAACCAACACGTCAGTTCTGTTACGGGCTTTTTTTGCCTTGCTCCCAAGTGCTGTGACGAGCGGTGGAGAGCTTGCAGGGTGGCACAGAGCTGGGTGTCTGTGCCTCGCGTCGCAGTGGCTGGCTCAAGGCTTCAGCCTTTTGCTGCTCTGGCTGTGCAAGTGCTAAGCGTGCCCCTTCACTAGTGCACGGTCAGGCACAGACTTCTTTTTGGAAGTGAGGACAGTGACAGTGTTCACTGCTCGTTCAGAATATGCTTTCATCTAAACCGTGTCGCTGATATTTCAGATGCTGGCTTTGGTACTACGAGTGGAGGAGCGTTTGGCACCTCAGCCTTCGGGTCGAACAACAACACTGGAGGCCTCTTCGGCAGCACACAGACAAAGCCAGGTATTGCAGCAGTGTTACAGCTGTAGTGCAAATCCTCTCCTGAAAGAAGGAAGTAACTTAAAACCAAAACATGGCAACAACAAAAAAAACCAGCAGCTAATGACTGCAAATAATTAACAGCTTGTTTCTGTCTTCAGGAGGGTTGTTTGGTTCGACGACGTTTAACCAGCCGGCCACCTCCTCCACGAGTACTGGCTTTGGGTTTGGGACATCAACGGGGACGTCAAACAGCCTGTTTGGCACCACCAGCACCGGTGGAGGGCTCTTCTCATCCCAGAGCAATGCCTTTGCGCAGAACAAGCCCGCTGGCTTCGGAAGTGAGTAGAGCTGCTGCGTCTCCTAACTGTTGAGTGAGATGTGCAGAACGCTGGGTATAAGTGGGGATCAGATACAAGTGTTAATGTGAGGTTTCAGCATGTTTTTCTTGTGTAATTTCTCTTCCTTTTCTTCCAGAGGGTGTGGTTATGTTACTGTGACCCGTGGTAGCCAGATGTGAAACTGCTTAGCTCAAAATTCATAGCTGTTGTTTTAGCCACAGATTTTGTAGCCTGTTTAGTAGTCAACTGGTACTTTCCATTCTCAAATGTCCTTTGGCTCTGCTTGATCTTAGCTTTTTATTCTGCTTTCTGCAGGGCAGTTGTGGTTGATTCTGCTTCTGGCACTGCGATGTTTGAAATGCTTCTTAAACTCTACCGTAATTCCCTGAAGCAGAAACAACAACTTGCAGACACTTTTGAGAAGGGAAATAGAAACTTCACTGTTTCCCTTTGTGCACATCATTTCCTTAGTGGTGTTGTCAGGAAGAGGATGGAACTGGCTGCTGTGGTTATTGTAGTATTTCTTGGGGTGACGAGTTGGGGGCTAATCTGTCGTGCATTGACAGGCTACACGTTTCCAGTACTGCTCGATTTTTTTTAACAGTTTCTTCCATTTCCGAAATGCTTTCTAATTTGAATAGAGCATTTGACTTCCAGTTTTAAAATTAAAGTTTGTCCTTGTACTGATCTTCTTGTTTTTATTTTTTTTAAAGACTTTGGAACAAGCACCAGCAGTGGCGGCCTCTTTGGAACCACAAACACAACTTCCAATCCTTTTGGGAGTACATCTGGCTCTCTCTTCGGCCCAACTAGTTTCACTGCTGCTCCAACTGGCACAACCATTAAGTTCAATGTAAGTTCTGTTTTTCCTTCTTAATCCAGCCTGCTTACTATAGGAAATGTTAAGTTTTATAGTTCTTTGTGTAGAGCACTGTCTTGGCTGCTGAGCTTTCTTTTTTCTTTTAAAAAAAAAAAAGTTCATGTGTACAGTATGTGGTAGTCTGAAATAGCTTGAAAATATCCCGTTGCAGTGGAAATAGTCTAGCTCTTTGGAATTAGTTGTATGTACTTTTTTTATTCTGAATTTGACAAGTTCTCAAGCACTGTGGAGTAATGCCCTATCCAGACTTGTTAGATTTACTGCTGTGTGAGAGGTGAAGAGAGAAACCAGCTCAAAAGTTTGAGTCTTCTCAGGGAAGCAGGAGGTGTCACAGAGTTCACGGTGATCACTGCTAAATGTTCAGAGCAGAAGGGGCTAAAACATTCCAAATGTGGGCCAAAATAAATGTAATCCACTTACATAAGTCATCATGGCTTTGGGAATGAAAACTGAAAGTTGAAGACTGGTTCCCTGTGCGTGTTTTGTGGCTGAGTTCCCTTTAAGTAAGGGTAGAATAATCCGTCCTGAAGGTTCTGTGGCAGTTGAAGATGGAGGGTGGCTTGGAAGAGCAGATGTCGTGGAAATGGTGTAACTGATAGCTGTTGAAAGAGGCGTTCCTTTTCCCAAATATCTGTTCAGTTTAGAAGTGAAGAGGGATGATGCTTGTACAAACTGATTTAACAGCCTGAGACTTCGTTCGGCCTCCCCGGTTGTAGGCAGAAGGGTGATCAACTTGGGCAGAGTCAGAGGGGCATCGGTTGTGAGTTTCTACATAGTACAATTTAAAAAAAGGAAACAAATCATCAGGGATAATAAAATCCCTGGATATAGCTGGAGGATTTGTATCGTAAACTGCGTTGAAAATAAAACAAATGATTTCACTGCGTTGT
The DNA here is from genome assembly GCF_009819795.1 of Aythya fuligula. Classification (NCBI taxonomy): domain Eukaryota; kingdom Metazoa; phylum Chordata; class Aves; order Anseriformes; family Anatidae; genus Aythya; species Aythya fuligula. The sequence continues at coordinate 206,345,958 of NC_045559.1, read as the reverse complement.
TTAGAGGGTTACTAGGGTAAATTTCATTATTGATTGCCACCGAACATGCGTCACCACTGGGTGAGGCCCCAGCTGTGAGATAATGCTAATGTCCTGCTTCAGTTCCTGCAATAAGTGTAGTTTTTAACACTGTCTGCCCACAAAGTAATGGTATCGATGAAAACCTGTCTGGATGTGGTATCTTTGGGTATGGATATATTTTTGATACCTTTCTCTCCTCTCTTGCAGCCACCAACCGGTACAGATACTATGGTAAAATCTGGAGTTAGCACTAACATTAATACCAAGCACCAGTGCATTACTGCTATGAAAGAATATGAAAGCAAATCTCTTGAGGTCAGTCGATAATATTCAAACGTGTTGATTTTGTCTGTTATTTAGTATTGTTTCTGGCAGAGGTTTTTTGTGACTGTAGTAAGTATTGTGCATGCTCATTAATGAGTACAACTTTCAGTTTCTGCGTCTCTCACAAAAGAGGCATCATCAAGGAAGACACATTATGTTGGTCTTAAATGCTTAAAATTATAATTTTTAAAGAGCTGAAATTCTCTCTTGCCATGTACCAGAAGGGCAAGAGATCCCGCTGGGAGCAATCCTATGCTGATGAAATGGCAGAACCCCAGACAAAACTCCGTTGTTTATTATAAACAAACGTTCCCAAGGATTTAATCATGAAGCTTCTCCGTTCAAGTTGACTTATTTGATGCTTCAAAATAGGTCTAATCAAAAGATCTGTAAAAGCCCGTAGAAATAAAATTAAAGCCCAAATGTGAACAGCAGTGATAAGTTCAGGTCCTGATTATGCTGCCCTTATTTGTAAAAATGTAGAGGTGTTACCAGCTGTTCTTGACACGTTCACCCTGAAAGCTGTGTAAACATGTTATCAACACTGTTCTCATCTTATTCTGTATAAAAAGAACATGTAAAGAGATTTGGATTTTCCTTTACTAGGAGCTCCGTTTAGAAGACTACCAGGCAAACAGGAAAGGCCCCACAAACCCTGTAGGAGCAGGAGCAACTGCAGGCTTGTTTGGGTCTTCTACGGCTACGTCAAGTACAGCTACAGGACTCTTTGGCTCTTCTACTACTAATACAGGCTTTTCTTACGGACAGAATAAAACTGCTTTTGGAACTAGTAAGTACTGCCGAATGTCTGTCTTCGCTGTCACTGAACATGCAAACGTTTTGTTAAGCTCCATAAAATTCGCCCATGAAAAAAGATGAGGAAGTGCTGGAGTGAGCTCAGAGCTTGACTAGTTGCATTGTCAGCGTTTGATAATCAGGTTCTTCTCCATAGAAATATTTACTGGTTTGCTCTTCAGCATTTGTGTGCTTTGTCTGCATCCCCAAAGCTTTGCTGGTAAACAGTTCTTTCAAGCATCTGTCTTTACAAGAACGTCAGCTAGCTCATGTGGAAGAGTAAAACAATTTGAAGTAGAACCACCAGGATAGTGTTTCTGTGCACCAGGGTGCTAGCATCAGGTGGTTAAAGGTGAAGTCAAGATTTTACTTCTGCTGATGAGCAGACACATTCCTTTGACCTGTTAATGTATTGACCTGATTAGACTTTGCCTGGATCTCTTCTCCACCGTACCTCAGGGTTAGGGTCTAGACACGTTTGTTGTGCCACCCTGTGCCATTCTTGGGTGGAAAATAAAGGCCGGGTGTTGCATATCTGGCAGTTGCAGGTCAGTTGGACTGATCAGCTGGTGAACCTTTTTGAACTTAATGTAAAGCAAATGCTGCTGAAAAGCTTGAATGCAAATTCTATTATGTGAACTAATCGGCTTTTTGCCGTGAACTTAGATGTAAGTAGATACTTGCATTTGTGGAATTAAAACGCAGACAGAAGGCCAAAATCCTACAGCTGATAGAAACAGAAACAATTCTATCTGCTGCTTTCAGAGGTTAGAACTTTGTCTGTCCTTTAGGCTTGCTTGATACCCTTCAGGGCTGAGCTGAGCTGCTGTCCTTGAGCGGGTTCCACATAGAGGAGGCCGTACTAAAATACCCAGACTGCCCAACGTAGCAGTCTTGCTGGACTTTGTGTATTTCTCGTGCAGTCAGCTCTGAAGAAAGTTCTGCAGAGATAGCAATGACAGTTGTGGGAGAAGGAACAAAAGCTTTTGGCTGTGTGTATGCTGTGTTTACCACATCACATGTGAACAGGCTTTTTTTTTTTTTTTTCCATCAGGGGAGAAAAAAGGGAGAGTGTTTGAGGTTCAGGTGGAAGCTTCTGTAGTAAAAGTTGTGTGGGTTATAGAACAGTTTTTGGAAAGCAGGGGACTGTATCTACCTCCTGCCCAGTCAGCTCTCTTCAGGTGCAAATGGGACAGTTTCCATTTTACAATGGATGACGAGCTGACCATATCAAAAGTGGCATATTTTTGGTCAGATCTACCTGTCAGGTGAAGTTTTCTGGTAATTGTTGAGTGTTATACTCACGGTGACTTCAGGACAAGGAGAACCTGATGAAACACTTGACACAAACCATTTCCATCTGAATGCAGGTGCTGTGCTGTATTGACACTGTGTGTTGTGCTGTTCCATTGGCTTGAGGCGTTTCTTTTTTCCTGCTTGAATGCACTGAGCATTGGTTTGGATAAATTCTTGTGTTTTTTTTTTTTTTTTTTTTTAAACCAATTTGTTTGGTTTAACGAAGCCAACAAATCTGTAATTTGTTTGTGTTGTAGGTACGACTGGCTTTGGAACAGGAACGACAGGGGGGCTTTTTGGTCAGCAGCCTCAAACTACGAGCCTTTTCAACAAACCTTTTGGTCAAGCCACAACAACGCAGAACACCGGCTTTTCCTTTGGCAATACCAACACGCTGGGGCAGCCAAACACAAACACGATGGTAAGATAAACTGTTTGAAACCAGAAAGCTTTAAATTGTGCTATATCTCCTCCAGCTAGACAGAGGAGGCTGTTATGTATGTTATGTAGTTCTTCGCATCTTCGTCCAATTGTAATACAGCTTCGTTAGAAGTAAGATGCAAAGCTCTGAATGCTGCTGTCTGATCTCGGAACTTATTGCCAACTAAAACAAGTGGGCAGCAGCATGGCTGTTAACAAGTAACATTTCCCATTCTCTTTAAAGACTCTGCTCTCTCACCAGCTCAAGTATTTCCAATCATGTTCACGCAGATAACAAATAATAAAGCAGTTACATAAATTCCCACTGAGTGTTACTGAGGATTCTGTACTTTCTGGCGACCAATGAGCCGCATTTGTGGGCTCTTAGGGTAGAAAGGCACTGCATAGCTGTAACTTGTTGCATTGTGCATCTGGAGCCAAAACCTCTTGCTGTATTCTTTCTGTGTATGTTGTAACTTCTCCCAGAAAACCAGATGGGATGGCTATTGCCCATCTTTGCCATTCAAAGTGGGGAGGAGATTCCGATATCCTCTCAAGCTGGGAACATGTAACTAATTTCCCAGAGAACTAATAAAGCTTATGAAATGTTTTTTACCTGTCTTTTTGCCCTATCAAAAAGTGAAATATTATAGTATCACTTTATTAACAGACTTCTTATATTTGTTCTGCCATTATAAGTGCTTTGAAGCATTATCTTAACATAATTTAACATAATTCCTCTTTGTAGGGTCTCTTTGGGGCAACCCAGCCCTCGCAGCCTGGAGGCCTCTTTGGAACAGCTGCCAATACAAATGCTGGTACTGGATTTGGAACGGGAACTAGTCTTTTTGGACAAACTAACACAGGATTTGGTGTTGGCGGTTCGGTATGTCCATGCCTTGAATAATAAAATAATTTTTTTTTAAATGGCTTCTAGAGTCCTGTTACTGTGTGTTGACCTCACTCAAAGTAGTGTTGTCTAAACTAAGGCACTGAAGAGGCAAAAACTGTGTGTGTCTTGCAAAGTCAAGGTATAAGCGTGTATGATAGAACTTCTCGTCTCTAGTGATGAGAGACTGAACATCTGCCTGTGTATGCCCTCTGATACAGAATCACAGCCTTCTGTGACATCGATCACAGATTGATATTATGATATCCAATCACAGAATTCTGTAATTCTGTATCGCTAGGGGTTCCTCAAAGTGGCGTTGAAAATACAAGCGTTTAGATTTATATATTGACTTAAAATGAACTTGAGTCAAGATTTTCAGTTATTTAGGTTTAATCTATGCTCTGTGGAGGTGGGTAAAAGAGGGAAAAAGTTATTTCCAGAAGGTGCTTGCTGTATGCTAGTGCACGTGGCTTGCAACTAACACCATTCTTGAGAGTCTGGGTTGTGTGGTCAAAGTTATGCTTGGCTTTACTTCTGCTTTGTTGCCTGCAGTGAAGCTAATACAATTTCTTTTAATTTCAGTCTGTCAGGTTTCAAATTCTCATTTTTTTCCCTTTCAGACCCTGTTTGGTAGCAAGCCGGCTGGATTTGGAACCACCACGACCAGTGCTCCCTCGTTTGGCACAACCACTGGCGGCGGGCTCTTTGGTAACAAACCAACCCTGACTTTAGGAACCAATACAAACACTTCCAATTTTGGTACATATAAAAAAAAGTGGGATTCAATCACTTTAAAATATACTGCATATACCACATACCTGGCTGCTGAATATCGCATGCTAAATGATTATGAATTTAGAATTCTCAGGTAAGCCATGCTTCTGATGAATTTTGCTGCAGAGGAACGTCTTGGATGGTGTTTTACACCTTTCTTCTTGGTGGTATTCCCTGACTTGCAAGGCAGATGGTGAAGTAAAAGTACCACTATTTCATTTAGTGCTTAAAAAGACCTAACCTGTAACTTAAAACTTTTAAAATCAAAGCACTCACACAGCATAGTGTATTAATAGCCTCTTAAACCTCCGTCTTTGCAAAGGAGTGCCGGAGGAAAATAGGGTGAAAATAGTGATACCTATAGCTTGGTGGCAGATACAACGAAATATACTGGAGCAAGGAGAAAATGAAACAGTTCTGGTTTCAGTTGTGGCTGGTTTTGACTCTTCACACTGAAAAACAAAGTCCCAAGAACTGGGTCTTGTGTTAATGTTGGCCTCTGACACCATTAAATATTTAGTGTTAAATGAGTGGGTGATTGAGTAGGGCAATGTATAGTGGTAGTTCAGGTAAATGATAGTCTTCCTTCATTGCTTTCCTTTTAATCTTTTTTTTTCTCTTGAAGCTGAGAGCATTGAAACTGTACTCATAAAATTAAGCAGGAATCGTTTTAGGATGTTAAAGATCCTGATGTGCCTCCTTTTTTTTTTTTTTTTTTTTTTTTTAAATCTGGAAAAAAAAAAAAAGTAAAATGTGATTACTCTGCCATGCCAGCCTTCTAGAAAGAGGGAAGAAATTGTCAAGCTCTTAGACTGACAGGGCAGCGCTTTAGAGGGCATAGTTCACTGTGGTAATCAAGCTTAGGTAAATTATCACGTTTTTTGTGGAAGTTGCTTCCAAGTTTCTTGTTCTGCTGCTCTCTAAGTAGCCACAGTAATTAGCACATTGACACTGCTTTTTAGTCCCTGTTTAGCAAACAGTATTGATTCTAGTGTGTGTTTTGGTTTCCCTGCATTCCTTGTGTTAGTGGAGTTTGGTCCTAGGGTGTTTCTGATCTTGGTCCATGACTGCAGTTTTCTAGTTTAATTCTGTCTTTACACTAATCAACATTTAATAGTTTCACAATCTTCAATTTAAAAAATAGCCTGTCTACTGCTAGATTTGGATTAGATGTCTTTGAGTAGTTCACTCTTACAAACCTGAGTTGTTACTTGCTTTGTCAGTAAGAATCAGAAGTGCGTGTGTGGTATAAACAGTATAAAAAGGGGTTTGTTCTTCCAGGCATTGAAGAAACTTAATGTTACATTCTGTTGCCTGATACAGCATCGCAATGTCCTTTCTGGCTTTATAATTTTTTTTTAATCTGTAACAAACTTAATAGTCTAAGAAAGCAAGGTGGTGAATTCTTATACCAATGTTTTCAGTCCTACGTTCATAACTTAAATATTTAATTTACCACTTAAGTAGCTTCTTGCTGCATGTTTAGCATGCATGGCTGAAAATGGTGCGTGAATTTTGACCTTAACTATGGTAGGGCTGTCTTTGAGCTGGTGATGCTTATTTATGTTTTTAATTTCTTAGCTTTAGACTAATGAGATACTGTTTCTGTCCTTGAAGGTTTTGGTGCCAACACTGCTGGAAATAGCTTATTTGGAAATAAGCCTGCAACTGGGACTCTGGGAACTGGAATTGGGACAGGGTTTGGAACAGGTAAACAGTTTATTAGCTTAAGCATAGTCCTCAAACTTTGATAATAAAATACCATTTGTATTACGTGCTGTGGCCCTAGATGCTTTACCTTGAAGTCACGAATCTCTGTCTCAAATCAGAACAAAGCAGAGCAGAATAATGATGCACTTGATAACATTTTAGAAATTGCAAGTGGCATTGCTTATGGTGGTGGCCAGTGGATCCAAAAATTGATGGCACCCTCTGAAGTCTCTGGTGGTCTGACCACACGAGTCTTGAGTTGACGTGGGCATGTCAAATCTTTCTTGCAATTTAACAAATAATTGATTCTTTGTGGGATAAACTGGCTTCTAAATTTGTCAGTGTTCTAGTGAATAACATTCCTCTTCCCCCATAGCTCTTGGGGCAGGACAGACTTCTTTATTTGGAAATACCCAGCCTAAACTTGGTGGAACACTGGGAACAGGAGCTTTTGGAGCACCGGGGTTCAATACATCAACTGCAACTCTGGGCTTCGGAGCCCCTCAGCCTGCTGTAGGTAAGTGTGCATTAACCCAGGTTTAATTGCTGCTTCTTCCCTTCTTTCAAACATTCCTAAAGATATAGATAAATCCCCCTGAAATGGTACGGAGTGAAAAAGAATGTTTGAGGAGCTCTTTGAGAACAGAAGTAGCCTCAATATACCATGACACTTTTTTCCTGGTAATTGTTTGTGTTTGAATTACTTCTAATTTTATATGTATACAAAGTTACTTAACATTATTAATAGTCGCAGCTATTTTAAGGCTTTCTCTTCAATATTACCAAGATGTTTTCCATCAATCAACTTTGGGGCAGCAGCAGTAGTCCCTTCTTATAATGTAAGAAAGGGGGGGGTGAAATGTGGCATTAGCTTCTTCAGTGATCCTAGCTAGGAGAGCTGGAGAGACTTAACTAGTGAGTAAGCTGTACCATCAGTAAGATGACTGCTCCTTATATTCAGTCACTGCCCTGTCGTTCTGTAAATTAGAACTGCACCACTTCTGCACTTCCAGCAGCCTTCATCTTGTTTGGCAGACCTGAACACTTCGTATGAACAGCATACGGAACTGATGCTGCAGCCCCGCTGAGGTGGCAATTTTAGGGAGATGTTTTTTGACTGGGTGGTGGGAAGGGGGTGGTCCACAGCACCGTGTGGTGGTGTGGCTGGTTAGTGTTTGAGGATTCCTGCAAGCCCAGGAGTGGTCCATCCTAACGAGCAGAACAGGCAAAATGCCGGGAGGCCTGCACAGATGGACAAGGAGCATGTGGAAGGTGGAAGCAAGGACAGGTGGCCTGTAGGGAACAGAGACACTGAGCATCCAGGGATGAAGTTAGGAAGTTAAAGCCTATAATAGAACTTGACCAGTGATGTCAAAGGCTACAAGGAGGGCTTCTGTAAGTGGGTGGATGGCAAAAGGAAGGCTGGGTAAAACGTGGGCCTGTTGCTGGATGAGATGGAGACCTGGTGACACAAGACAAGGAAGAGGCTCGGGTCCCAAACGTCCATTTTGCCACAGTTTTTACCAGCGAGGCCAGCCTTCAGGAACACCAGTTCCCAGAAACAAGGGTGAAAGGGTGGAGGCAGGTAGATGTACCCGTGGTGGAAGAGGATCAGGGGAGGGAAGACGTAAGCAAAGCTGGGGTATATAAGCCCATAGGTCAGGAGGGAATGTGTGCAGAGGTTCTGGGAGAGTGGGAAAATGTCATTGCAGGGCTACTCCCAAATATGGAATAATTCTGACAGTTGGGAAAAGTGTGGAGTAGAGGGGAAAAAAAAAGGTGAGGACTGGCAGAAAGCAAATATCACTCTGGTCATCAAGAAGGGCAGGAAGGAAGACTCAGGTCTGGCCCTGGGAACGTGGTGGAGCAGCCAATCCTGGAAACCATTTGCAGGCACGTGAGCAAGACGAAAGTCATCAGGAGCAGTCTGTATGGATTCCCCAAGGGGAAATCATGCTTGACCAACCTTATAAGCTTCCACAATGAAACGACTGGTCTGGTAGACAAAGGGAGAGCAGTGGGTGTTTCGTGTAGGCTGTCCTGCACAGTCAGCAGGATAGGAGAGGGGCTGGGGGCTCCTCTGTGGGGCCCTGCTGGGGCAGGGGGTGAGCAGCTGCACCTAGGGGGTACCCCAAGCATTAGCTATGCTGGGTTGCTGTGAACACCTGTTAAAGTTACTTGACCTACTACATGTAACAGGAAGGATTTGGCTGAGGGGGGAGCTCAGGAGAAAATACCTGCTCAATATATTGCAGTCAGGTTCTACATATTTGTCTTGCTTCCATTGCATTTCTGCATTTTCTAAGCTTGAGCCTTCAGTGATGTACGTCAGCAGGTGGTCTGAGTGTTCACTTCTGTAGGTATTGCCTTCAGTGGCACAGCTCAGGAAAGGTCTCGGGTTAGTGTTTGCTCAGTTCCTACAGATTTCAATCTGGTAAGAACCAGTTGTCTCACACTCTCCTCCTGAGCAGACTGTCTGACAGTAAGGTCTTGTTTCCGAGACTAGTTTTGGTCATCTCTGGAAATGCACAGCTTCAGTCTCTTTTTCTTAGAATTAAAATTAGGGTGCTTTATGTTGCTTAAATATTTCATAGTGTGAACACTTCTTAGTTCCTATTCATTCTACAAGTAGATGCTAGGAGGTGGACAAGTTTCAGAGGCCGTTTTATGCAGAGAGCTCTAAGTTTGATCACTGCAGCAGCTTTGACATTAATGCTTCAGAAATCAGATTATTAATTAAAGGTTTTGGCAGGCCAGGCTCATTCTGCTGTTGGGTAACTCTATGCCCTCAGCTTTTCACACATAAAAACTTACTGAACGGGGTTCCAAATACTAATGAAGGAACAGGATGAGTTCTTCCTGCAGAATTCTGTAGAAATGGGGATTGAAGAAAAGGGGGAAAGAAAGGTGAAGTCAATACAGAAACCTGAATTCCTATGAGGAGAGCCTCTGGGGCGTTGTCTTTCCTGTCTGCCTTGGTTCCGTTGATAAACGTGTTGAATGCTAAAAACAGATGTTCTTTTTATAGCACTGACAGACCCTAATGCATCAGCAGCCCAGCAGGCGGTCCTCCAGCAGCACCTCAATAGCTTGACTTACTCACCCTTCGGAGATTCCCCGCTGTTCAGAAACCCCATGTCAGATCCAAAGAAGAAAGAAGAGGTGAGTGTATTAAACTAGTTTTCTGGGAAAGATTTGAGATGACTTTATATGTTGTGCTCTCTCTCGTGTCTTCACTTAAGATGAACAGTGAGTAAAGTGAATAACATAGTGACCTACCATCCCTGTACTCTGTGGTGTGGGTGTTTTTTTGTTGTTTTTGTTTTTTAATGCTATCCAGGACAAGCTTGTGCTGGTGCTTTGTTTACTGCTTCTGATACATCAGAGCCTTGAGTTTGGAGTTCATTATGCTCGCTGCTGCTTGCTGAGAATGAGGATGGGTAGCTGTCTGTGCTTGGAGTATTTTTAGTATTTAGCTTGAGCGTGGCTTATGACAGTCTCGAGCTCTTGGTTTGTTTTGAAAACCAACCAAGCACACCTCCCAGGCTTAAGTGTTAAGGGATGGCATAAATGGCCGCTGCCCTGACAAGTTCCAGAGGCTGGGGATTCCTCCAGCCCAGCTCTGGAGCCCAGCACAGCGCTCCCCTGGGCCCAGGGGGCTCCTTCCCAGGCTGCTGGCTGTTGCATTGCCCCCTTTGTCTGCCCAGTCCCCCTGCCCAAGTCCTGAGCCCCCCTACCTGCTCTGCACGTCTCCTGCCTGCTGCAGAGACACAGGCACTGCTCGCCCTGTGCTCTCTGCTCACCCTGTGCTCACGGCTCCCTCGGTGTCAGCACCACTCCCCTGCCTGGCTGATAGCCTCACCAGGACAACTGCAGTTGCTGGCCCCAAATTCCCTCATGCCTGTCCCAGCTGTGTTTTCACACCCAGGTTAAGGTGAGATAACACAAAGATGGTCAAAAAGGGTTTTAATGAGAAAATGGGAGAGAGAGTTGTGATCAGGTGCGGGACTCGAGTCAGAAGTGTGCTGACAAGTTGTGTTTACACACAACCAGCCTGTTCATGCTCATTCTCTCCCTCCCCTTCCATTGCACCTCCCCCATTCCCTTCCTCTGAGCATTCCTGAAGTTTTATGTGCTTCCCCAGACCTCCTGGAATATCCCAAATCCTCCTGTTCGTATTGGTTTCCCCCTTAACTGTTGAAGTCCAGGTTGGCTCTCTGAAAGCAGAGCTTGTGGCTTCTTGGTGGCCCATCAATGCAAGACTGGGGAATTCTGGCCTTTGGCATTGTTTGTATTACCTGTCATCAGCCAGCTTTGTGTCTGTCCTTGTTTATTGGTTCCCCATTTGCTTATTACACTCCTTGCTTTTATAAGGTCCTTGGCTAGCTAACCTTACGGTGCACGGTATGGAAACTCAAATTCTACTTCCTTGTGTTTCAGAGGCTGAAACCAACAAACCCAGCAGCTCAGAAGGCCTTAACGACACCCACCCACTACAAACTGACTCCACGCCCCGCGACCAGAGTGCGACCAAAAGCTTTGCAGTCAGCTGGCTCTGCCAAATCCCAGCTCTTCGATGGTCTCGATGATGATGAGCCATCCCTGTCCAACGGCGCGTTCATGCCCAAGTTAGTGTTCCTTTCGTGTATGGTAGAGGGAGCAAGCAGTACAAGAATAATTGTAGTATCGCTCCCGTTCTGATCAGGTTAAGTCCTTCGTAGTGTTGTAAATCCCATCACTTTTTGTGACCGGGCTCAAATATCAATAGCAATAACAGAACTTGTGTATAATTTGGAGAGAAATATTTTCTGGGGAGGAGATGACAATCAGCTTAAACTGCTAACTGCAAATAAGCAGTAAAACATGGTGATGAGTGGAATGAAGAGTATGAAATCAGAAGTTGTTATAACGAAAGTTTGTATAGCGTGCAGCTTCCTGCATGTGAAATAGTCGTTAAGCTCGTTAATGCCACCAGTTTGAAGGAAGATCTATGATAATTTCACAGCCTAATGCTGGTTCTCTTTGAGATACACAGCTGTTTCTGTGAGAAGTGAATAGCAGTGCTGTGGATCTATTGTAATGAAAAAAAAGCTTTTGGTTTCGGTCTTTAAGCATACCAGTGACAATCAGATTAAAAAGGGCTTTAGAAAGGTTTCGTTTTTACTTAAAACAAATACTTCAAAGATGAATCAGTCACTGAAAGTCCCTCTAGACACACAGTTAAAAAATAATGTTTTGCAATCTTTATGAGCTTAGTTTCTGTTTAACTTAGCCTGAAACATCTGCTCACTTTCCAGGGAGAGAACAGAGTATGGAATTACTCAGTGTTTTATTGAAAAACACCAAATGAATGAAAATTCAGGACAAAACAGATGCTTAAACTCTTCTTGCAGGTGTAATTGGTGTTGGTCTTCAGTGCTTTTCACACTACAGGCAGTGGGTCCTAGCACGGCCATTGATTTGCTCCTAAAGTGTCCCTGTACTAAAGAAAAGCCTGCATCTGCGGGACAGGGTTATGTGCTTCTGGAAAGCACATTTTATGTGCTTCTGCTAGAAAGGCAACATTCTGTAAAAACTGGTAACTCTGTGGTTTACTGAACGTGGGCTTTGGAGCTTTCAATGACTTTTTTACACTTATTCACAAACCAAAGCCTTGAATGAAATTTAAAAAAAAAAACAAAAAAAAAAAAAAAAAAAAAACCAACAATGTAGTAACTCAGCTACTGCAGTGCTCTTACAGAAGACTTTGTATATAACAGGTGTGGAAACAGGTCTTACACAACTGGCTTCTGCTCCCTGGAACACTCAAATTAAGTGTGAAGTATATATTTTTGCAGTGGATATAACCCAATTTCCCTTTGTTTTGTCTTTTTGTGTCCTTTCTTTTTTAGGAAGAGCATCAAGAAGTTGGTTTTGAAGAATCTCAACAATAGCAGTCTGTTCTCACCTGTCAATCGTGAAAACGAAGACCTGGCTTCTCCGTCAGAATATCCAGAGAATGGAGACCGGTACGGTGATGGCTGCTGCAGGTCCATGGCTATGACTGCCTATGCCTGTCTCTAAATTATCGTTAATAATGTAGGTAGTTATTTTTGAGGGATGCCATCCTAGCTGTTCACTGGAAGTGAGTGGGCGTACTGTGAGATTCGTTTACTCTTAAACTGGCCCTCTGTTCTTCCTGTGTAGTCACGTGCCACTTCATTCCACCCAAACTCAGGAGTTCAAAGAGGGGTGACTTTTCTGGATATGTTTGTCCTCATTCCCTGTAGAGAGAGACTAGGCCACTTGAGTGCTAAACCTCACCCTGAAGTGAGAGAAACCTTTTCTTTTGGTTAGTCCTCCTCAGCAAGATGGAATTCCAAGGAAACTTCGCTAATCTGAATGTGTCCTATTACTAAAGTTGTTTTTGTGTATTAAATTTGTCCCCCTCTGCTCTGCCCTTGTAAGGCCCCACTTGGAACCCTTGTTAGAGCTAAACAATTCAATTTGTTTTTTCTTTAGGTTCTTTTTGTCAGTACCTTCTGACGAAAACCACAGACAAGATGGTGAGCGAGAGGAAGAGGAGGATCAACATGAAGTGACCAGGTTTTACACTAACCCCATCGCCAAGCCCATCCCCCAGACTCCCGAGAACACTGTGCACAAACACCAGAACAACGTGGACGATACCATCGTGGCTCTGAATATGCGGGCGGCCTTGCGAAATGGTCTGGAAGGCAGCAGTGAAGATGCCTCGTTTCACGACGATTCCCTTCAAGATGAACGTGAAGAGGAGACTGAAACCATGCATCATGTGCATCCTGCAGGTTAGCTTGGGGGTGGGCAGCAGTAATTCCTTATAGACAGGCGGTTCCTGACAGCACTTCATGCATGCTTCTGTAAAGTTCTCTTCTGCTGTTTTAGATCCTCAGCTTTTTGTTTCTCTCCCTCCAGTTTTCTTCCAGATACAAATCGTGTTTTTCATTGTCATATCTAATGCTGAATCTTCCTGCTGAGTCACTAAGCAATTAAACTTGTTAATTAAAATTGCCCTGTTTTATGCTACACTGATGTAGTGAGATTCCATGAAGGGGAGGAGGAGGACCTGATCAGTAGTTGTTCTACATAGTAGACAGCTGACTACAGTTCAGGCAAAAGATCTTGGTTATAAATCTATTTAAATGCTCAGTAAATACCAGGTGCAGAGTTTTAGAAGCTGCCAAGAAAGGAGGGGGCCATGGAATACGGTTATGTCTCTCTGTGGACCTCTCTAGCACCTCTCTTTCGGTACTTTCAGTTCTGGTCTCAGGGTGTGGTAGTAAAACTGGAGAAGTAGGAGGGGGGAGGAAATTGAGAGATCTTGGGTAGCTTTCACTTAACAAAGGCTTCATAGCTTATATGCAGCTTTATAAGTGAAGAGGTGGGGGATTGTTAGTTTTGTTAAACATGAGTGGTCTGGAAAAGGTGAAGAAGAGATTTGTTTCTCCTTTTCAGTTTCAGTTTATACTTGCATCTAATAAAAGCAACAGGTGATGTTGAGAATGAGTGTTTTCAGAAGCCACAATGGCAAGTAGATGTGGATGCGAAGAGCTTACATAGGTTTTAAAGATCATTAGACAAATGAATAAGAAAAAAAGCATTGGAGACTGTTAAATGCAGAAGCTGCTTACCTGTGCTCCCAAATCATTTAGGCTAGAAGAGTGTTTCTGTCAAGTACTGCTGTATGTGTCTGGAGAAACTTGCATAGCAGTTGTCTTAAACGTGCTGTGAAGGCTCTGGAGTTAAGGCATTTCTGTTTGTTTTTGGTGTACTGATTCTCAGTTTGTTTGCAACCTGCATTCTGTTTCTTTTGCAAGCCTGGACAACTGAAACTCCTGAAATAGTAAATTTGGCAGTCTTGCTGTTTGTTAGCCCAGTTCTCATTGACATTTCCATTGTAGGAATTGTTCTAACAAGAGCTGGCTATTACACCATCCCGTCTATGGAGGAGCTTGCTAGATTTACCAACGACAGAAATGAATGTATTGTGACTGACTTCACCATCGGCCGTAAAGGTAAATGCACACAGCTTTTCTAGTTGAACCAGTGAGGTTTGTTTTAAAGCTATGGAACCTGAGTCTGAATTCCCTACCTTCAGCTTAATTATAAGCAGTGCTCCTGCGCTCTGAACAGCTTACACCAAAGACTAGAAATCTTTCAGACTGGTAGTGCTACCAACCCGTGTTATGGGATGATTTGAAAAACTTGAATGTGAAAATAAAAAAGCACCTGTAGCAACCTTCTGGAGCAGGATGCATATCAGATCACTGTTTCCATCTCAGTTACTCCCTACATTTGAGCTTACTGAGCTCTAGTGAAGAGCTTTCAGCCTGAACTGTATTCCTTACTGCTTTTATATAAAAATAAAATCATAACATAGTATTTTTAGAACACTTTTCTAAATGTGCTATAAAGCCAAGGGTGTGCTGGGTACTTGTGTGGGTAGTATCAATACAAAAAGCTTTCCATGCAAGTGTTGACTAAAAAAAAAAAGTTGCTAACATCTTCAGCATTTTCACACTGGGAAGTGGAGCCACTTGTACTCTGTTCTGGAGCCATAGCAAAGGTAGGCGGTAAGCTGGGGAAAGGAGGAGGATGGCAGGAACTATACGAGTGTGGCTGTCTGTCAAGATTATTTTCATGGGCAAATAGTGATGTTTGGTCACCTTTTGTTCTGCTTTGCAGGTTATGGATCAATTTACTTTGAAGGAGAAGTAAATCTAACAAACTTAAATCTGGATGACATTGTACATATCCGTAGGAAAGAAGTGATTGTTTACCCTGACGATGAAAGAAAACCACCTATTGGTGAAGGTTTAAATAGGTAATTTAAAAAAAAAGTACTTTATAGTGGCAGTGGTGAGTAAGGATGTTTTGATAATGCTGACAGGGTACTGTGTTTGTAGGCAGCTACAAAGGAATCTACATCTGAATTGTACACTCAGGTTGCAGCATTGTACAGTTGCTAGACATTTTAAAGTTTCTCAACCAAGAACATGGTTTAAAAGCTGTTTTGAGTCGACATGGTCAATTTTCAGCTCCTGTGTGTGCCTTGATAGCTTTGCATCAAAACCTTGTAGTCTCTTACGCGCTTTTCCATCTTTAACAGACGAGCTGAAGTGACATTAGATGGAGTCTGGCCTACAGATAAAACATCTCGTTGCTTGATAAAAAGCCCTGAACGACTTGCAGAGATGAATTACGAGGGTAGACTCGAGTCTGTATCTCGGAAGCAGGGCGCTCGATTCAAGGAATACCGTCCAGAGACCGGATCTTGGGTGTTTAAGGTAATGTTTTTGTTTTCCCAACCAAGCTGGTAAAAACTCCTCTGAATAGCTGGAGGCTCTCAGTGGAAGCACTTTACTTGGTGGGTGACACCAAGTTCTGCGATCCCCTGAAGGCCGGTGTACAGCAAGTGTTCCATACAGAGGCTGGATTTGTTCCAACTGCCACAACTGCTCTGTAAAGCTGACAGTTACACCAGCTCATTGTTGGGGCCTTTTGGAAGTAAATGCCTGAACTCTTGTTTCTGAGGTGAGACACCTTTGTTCTTCTCGTTACACAGGTGGCACACTTCTCCAAGTATGGCTTGCAAGATTCAGACGAGGAAGAGGAAGAGCATCCTTTAAAAGTGGACACAAAGAAGTTAAAAACCACACCTGTGCCACCTCCAGGGCATCTGCCACCCCAGCAAATGGCCCTAAATGGCAAGCCCACGCCTCCATCTCAGGTAGAAGGAGGACAATGACTAAACGGGAATTCAGAAAATGATATTTGAAGAGTAGCTGGCCCCTAGGGAGGGGTTGCTGATGTTACAGTTAGCCTGGAAACCAAACAGCAAAACCATAACACAAAGTTGCACAAACTCTTCTGACCTCTTTGAGTGTTTGTGTGTTTTTTGTTAAGATACTTGACAATCCCTTCCAAGGATGGGGGGGGTGGGGAGGTGTTAAACTCTAGTTTCTTGTTTAGATTCTGGTCTAGATTGAATTTGGCATAGTTGCCACCTATGGAAGAACAACTTGCTTTTGTGAATATTATGTTCTATATTATTATAAAGCCTTGTGCTGCCTGCATTAAGAATGACATTGTGCATTAATTTGACTTGACTATCATTTAGTATGCAAGACTGTATGCTTTATATTTTGAGAACGTGCTCTATTTTTATTAAAAGCTACTTTTTAAGGCTGGTTATACGCTGGATTTTTAAGTGTATTGGAATTGGACGGGATTGCTTTTAAACCTTTGTTACATATGGTCAGTGTTCTGCCTGTGTGCCTTAAGTAGGGAAAGTAACGTTTTATCCAGTTCGTTGGTAACCCCTTATGGTTTAGTGTTACCTTCATTCAAACCAAAATGTGGCGTGGGTTTAAAGGTTAGACTAATTGCACCTGATGCTCGTACATTTTCCACATAGAGCTAGTATGGATATTGGCAAGCTAAACTAGAATCTGCTTCATGGCAGATGAAAAACAGCTTCTTTGGAAGGCATCCTGGCATTAATGGGATAGAATATGCTCTGTATGCCAGGTGTCAATGGTAAATGTTTCTGAACTACCTGTAGATTTTATTTTTTTTTTTGAAGTAACTTGTCATAAAATAGCATGCAAGTGCAGAGAGCAGACTTCCTGAAACTAGGTTCTTGGTTACCTAGCTGGGGAAAAAATAAACTGCAGCTGCTAGATACCTTTCTGCATGTCCTAACTGCTAGAGAGGATTTGTGTTGCTGTGCCTAAGCAGGCTTTGTTTTTACCCTTCAGTAATCTGTGAGAGCAGTGAAAGGAGATCTGTGTGCTTGCAGCTCACTGAGGCATAGATCCTGTGCCAGGGTGCTGCTTGGCACGCGACCAGTGGTTGTGACCCCTTTAGATCATGGGAAGCAAAGGAGGGCAGGTTTTTTTCTGTACCTCTGAAGTCAAAGGATGACAAACAGCATGAGTCAAGTAGCTCAAACACCCATTTTTCTGTCCTGGGTCTTGTCCTTTTGAAGCCATTTGAGCAGCATCTCCCTGCAATTGCCAGTGGCTTTGGGTAGCTTAGAGCCCGTGGGGACAAGGGTCTGTCACTGCTTCATGAGAAACAAAACCATGCTTCGTTACTGCTTGCACTAAAGGATAATTTTGTTACTTTTGTGGTAGGAATTGTCATTAAACCAACCTGCAATTGCTTTTAATCTTATATAGCCTGTGGTCTAATCTCAACCTCTGCTGCAAAGGCTTGTGTGTTCCTACAGCACTGCCTTAGGTTTCCATGCAGGTTACAGGGGTCTGGACACGAAGGTCTGTTGGCAGCAGCGTACAGAAGTGCTTTTCAGTAAAGCCAGCACTGGTGCACTTCAGGAATCCCCATGGCAGAGTCCTGACCACGTTATGAACAGGAAGCCAGCAACAGCACAGTCCATTTGTTGGGCACAGCATGCTTGTGTAGTGACAAACTGGGTGAGCTGTCACCTGCTGTGGGTCCAGAAGAATCCAGAAGTAGTTAACAGCTGCTGCATTATCACACCTGGCTCACCGGATAATTAAAACCTGCCAGTTCATCCTGCTCTTGCAAACACTTAAGGAATCTACTTTACATTTTATTTAAGAGGTGAACACAGGGCTGCCTGGCAGACTTGCCTCTATGTGCCACCTTTTAGTCTTCCAATTAGTTTCTTATTTGTGTTAATTGGGACCAGAGCAGATGTTTTAAGCAGTCAAAAATCCTTAGTGTGACTAATTCAGACCTGTCGTGTAGATTCAAGAATACTTCACAAAAACTTCCTTGGTTGTTAATTAACCTCTTTGACTTGAATATCGTTAGCTAAGGTTTTCGTTTGTGAAAATAGGAAGAACATCTAGGTCAATTTCCCAAACCTCTGAGAAACTGCATAGCATTGAAAACTCGATGGATTCTTGGTGTGTAGAGCGTCTGAAGATGATATTCTGTAGTCTGTGGGAAGCTTTTAGGAATTAGTTTTGGGGGTTTCTTCCTTCACTAAGTTGAATATTCATGATTTTGTTAATGTTGCAAGGCCCACAGGAAACAGCTACACCAGGGGCCTTGCTGCATTAAAGCGCAATGAAGGGAGCAGTGAAACTTTTGTTTATAGCCATGTTTTGACTTGTAAATCTGTTCTGCATGCTGCAGACAGACTCAAATGCCACTCGCTAATGCTGCTTCTGTGCCTGCCATCAAGTTCTATCTTTACAAACCCCCTGGTTTGCCTTTATCTGCCTCATCTGATAACCGTCATCATACTTACTAGCTGTTTTTAATGAGCTAAGCAGCAGCCCATTTGAATATGCTCTTAGATTGCTTAGCATGGTTTCCTTGCTCATATTTATGCATTGCTTCCACCGCTCTGCGCACGGCTGCATCTGGAGCCCGTGTAAACTGCACATGGATCTCCCTCAGGGCCCTCAGTCAGGGCAGGGAGGGTTGGGCTGAAGCACAGGCACCGTGGAGCAGGTCAGTCACCCAGCCAGGGCCAGAGCAGGTCAGACACCCAGCTCGAGCCTGAAGACAGGCAGTTATCGTGGTGCAGGCTGAGCACCTCCTGGGCCAGGCGCTTCTTTCAGCTCGACCTGTTGGCTGCGCAGTCCCAGCACTGAATGGCATCCTCCAGGGGCTTTGTGCTATCAGTTTCGTGTAGCAAAGCTGCAGCTCAGTGGAAGTGCTTGCAGCACTGCCCTGTTCCACACCTGGCCGAGGAGGGGCTCAGTGGATCGCTGCGATACGCTGCTGGCACCACAGCCAGCAAGCTGTGCACGCTGCTTCCAGCTAGAGCTGATGGCAGCGCTCCTTTATTTCTGCTGTCTGCTTCTCATTTGGACTGCATGAACTTCTTCTGGCCCTGCCTGCCCTTTGAGGCTGAGTTCCCATGAGCAATTGAAGATGCCTAGAGGTCACTTCAGGCTCACCATAAAGATGTTGCCATGCGATTGCCTTCAGTAAAATCATAAAATGAATTCTTCCTCCTGCCCTGGACTATGCGCAGGCAAGAGAAACTTAGCTGCAGATTGGAAGAGAACTACTGTATTTAACTTCTGAACTGCTGATACTGAAAAAAAGTTTCCACAACTTTCCAGTCCAATAACAGTTGTTAAAAATCAATGTACGTGCACACATAAACCCTCCATGGCCCAGTATTGCGTGATCATGAAGGAGACTGTGTATATCTAAAACTTCTGTGAAGATTTTTGGTGGAATATAAACTCAATATTGTACAAATGTCACACCTGGGGAAACAGCAGTGTTACAGAACTCACCTGTTCCTCATCAACTACCACTGGTTCCACAGCTTAATGCAGAGAATTGCTGTTTTTAAACCAGCTGCTCAGTCATCTACAATGTCCCAAGTTAACCTCGGGCCCAGAAAACTTTTCTTTATGTAATATCGTTGTGAGAGAAGGGAAGGAAGGCAGGATGCACAAGCCCCATTTTGTTTTTTTGTCACGTGAAAATGGAAAGCTGAAGAGCAGTTTCTTACACTGAATAGCAGAAATTGGTAAACTTCAGAAGGACACAACTAAACTGTGACTTCTTCACTTTAAACTTCTTCACTTTAACTTACACTGTTACAACTGTGAAGAAAATGGGAACGGGTTATACATTCCTCCCTAAACTTAATTTGGAATTTTGGCACAAGCAAGGGAGTACTCCGCTTCGTTTGCAGGTGATTGTTGAAGCTATTAAGTACTCTTTCTCAGCAAACTGTTGAAATCTGTTTTTGTCTGACGTGGCCTCTACATGTGTCCGCAGACCCCAGAGGTGGAGCAGCTGGGCAGGGTTGTGGAGCTGGACAGTGACATGGCAGACATCACCCAGGAGCTTCCCCAGGAGTCTGTTCTGGAAGATAACATGATGGAAGAGCAGGAGGCAGTGCCTGCTTCAACCCATATTGCATCAACGCTGGGTATTAACCCCCACGTCTTACAGGTGGGCGTCTTGTACTTCCCCCAAAAGGAGAGGACTTTGTGGTATCCCTCCGTAACTTATCAGTTTGCCCCCCAAGGCTAGTTATGTACCAACTTGTAATAAACTGTTGCACACTAGGCTTCCGTGTCTGGAGGAAATGTTTATAGATACAAGAAGTTGAAAGCTGACATGCAAAGTGTCTGAAGGCTAGAATTCGGATTTCAAAGTTCTGAAGTGATAACTACTATCTAGCTAGGATTGCCTCAAGCCTAGTTTGGAGAAAAGAACGTAAAAGGATAGCTGTTCTAGATTTTTGTTGTTGTTTTTGTGGTGGTTTTGGATGAAAGGATAACACCTTGAACACTTCTGGGCTTCTACCTGTATTTTTTTAATTTGTAAGGAAGAAATAGTCCTTGGCTTCTCAACTATTGTGTAAGCTGAAATAGGAATAGAGCTAAGATCTAAGAAAACGTGATTATCAGAACTCTTCGTGCCCATCCTAACAAGTAGTGTGACAGTGGCTTAACGAGTCATTTGTAAATGTTCATCATCAACTGGCAACTTGCTTCTGTTTCTCCTCAATTGTGTGCTTTTACTTAAAACACTTATGGCAAGGGCGTACTGGCTGAATGCAATGTGTGGAAGTTACCTTTATTGGGAAAGGAGTTGACGAGATGGATAGAAGGATTGCTAACATGCAGGCTTGACTTCTCACCTCTTTAGATTATGAAAGCTTCCTTGCTTGCTGATGAAGATGACCTAGATTTGATCCTGGATCATCATCCTGGGAAGCAAGCTATAAAAATGGATACTTCTCAAGAGATCTGTTCTCCAAGGCTCCCTATTTCGAAAGCACAAGGACAGAAAAGATGCTCAGGTATTGTGGGAAACTACGTGTTGCATGAAGAACGAGTGCAATTCTAACATTAGTAGGCAAAATCCTGTTGCTGGCTGAATACCTGGCAGAACAGTTGTGTGCAGTGGTGGGTTAGCTTTGGCCAGCAGCAGGATGCCCACCCAGCTGCTCTCTTGCTCCTGTTCCTCAACAGGACGGGAGAGAACCGAATGGAAAAAGCTCTCAGGTTGAGATAAAGACAGGAAAATTGCTTACCAGTTACTCCTGCAGGCATAACAGGCTTTTTTGGCTCGAGTAAAGCTAATTATTGCCAGATAAAATAGATTTGGGTAGTGAGGGGAATAAAATAACAAAGTGCTTTCTTAAACATCACCCCCTGCCCTTTCCTGGTTCCTGAATTGGATGGGCAGACCTGACATGCACCTGTGGGTATGGGCCCAGCCCTGTTCCTTTCAGTAGTGATCAGTGTTTGCTTTTTCTGAGATGTTCCTATTTTCATGGCCTCACTATAACAGTATTGGTTAAATTAGCAATTTCTTTGAAAATCCCAGATTTTGGGGTGGGACTTAGATATGTACTGGTTTTGGTGTGTTACCACGTGCTTTAGTTTGGGTAATGCAAATGAGGCTGTGCACAGCGGGTTTCCTGGTCCTCAATACTGCAAGTAATTATGCTTAGCTGTGTGTTACCATCACAAATCAGGGTGAATATTTTCCCTGGCTGGTTACAAAGTACTGAAATACCTTTAAAATACCAGAAATGCGTGGCTGAAAAGTGAGCACCCATTCAGTTAAATATTCTTCCCTCTTCTTCCTTCTAGTTGGTGGGCTGCTGCAATCAAAATTTGCTAATCTCATTTGCCAACCGCCTGGCACTGCTGTGCAAGACTTCAAGGGACTGAGGACTTCGGGCAGTTCCCCCTCTGCTGCCCTTTGGTCGGCAGCTTCTCCGCTAGCATCTGCATTCGCTGTACCTCCCTCAGTCCCGGAGGTGCAGGTGAAGACAGTGGGTGTCCGCAGACAGCAGGGGCTAGTTCCTCTGGACAAGTCCATCACCCACAGGAAGGGGAAGCTGCTGATGGACATGGCGCTCTTCATGGGGCGCTCGTTTCGTGTTGGCTGGGGACCCAACTGGACACTTGTCAATTGTGGAGATCGGTTAAGTAGGTCAAGCGAAGTGGAAGACCCTCAGTGTGAGTCTGTGGAGTATGGATTCCTGCCTGCTCCGGTTGCTCCCAAATTGTAAGTAGTACTTTCCTTCAGGGTGGTTCTTCCATACTATCAGTGTTTGAAATAGTCCTGGTTTTAAGTCAGCATCTTCTTAGGGTGTTCAGTGTAGTATTCTTCCTATATAGAAGGGGTGCAAGATGGAAGTTCATGTTTGTTAGGGGGATCTTTTATGTTGCTGCTTGTATTAAAGAACTGGAATATCACAATAAGAGTAGTTATTTTTTAACATACACAACTGTGCATAAATTGCACAGTCATCCAATAAAGGTTTAAAGAAATAAAGTTCAAAACTGACGTCCAGGAAGCGTTCTGCTATTTAGGACTTCCAAAAGGCCTGTTCAGCTGAGGTTCTCCAGCATATCTGGTTTGCTGGCAGAGTGAGGTGCTTTCACAAAATGCACCGAGTTACGGCGAGGAGTGCTAGTGCCTTTCGACTGCATTGAACTCAGTTCAGTGAGATTTATTTGCCAAAGTCTTGGTTCTGAATCCCGGGCTGTGTAACCAGGTTCTTTGTAGATAGCTGTTGACTTTGGATCATCTGTCTTGTCATATGCGTGTCAAAATTAGGACAAGCAGCAAAATGCAACTGCTCTGTGATTGGAGTTGGCTCAGGTGGGAAATAATTCAGAGCATTGCTACCTGTGTTTCTTCTTTCTGCTCCAGACTCTCAGAATCTTCTTTCAAGGTTCATGTGGAGAAAGTGAGCTTGGAACAAAGGAAGATGGACAGAGACAAACAGTTGTATCTCATCCCTCTGGAGATAAAGCTGAAACACAGCACTGTCCATATGGATGAGCAGTGTCCTCTTCTAGCACCCAATCCTGGAGTTTCTGTTATTCATGACTATTCTGACTGGGTTAGAAAGGCATCCAAGGATCCTGCCGTGACAGAAAGTGAGTGTTGAATAATTCTTTTCACAGTGATGGCAATAAATCTGGAGAACTGCCCAGTTCAGATTAATTTCAAGTTACATCAGAGCAGTCAAATGTCAATAAAACATAAAAACCAACCGTACCTCAGCATTCTTTCTGAAAGCTTAAATGTGTGTTTGCATTTTGGGTGGCTGACTTCCTGCATTGACTTGTAACGTGGTATCTTACAAGATTACACTGAAAACACTGTGACTCTTTTCTAAATATTTTTCTGGTTTTACTCCTTATGACTGGATAACTCTGTACTCACAGCCGTTGTGAAGCACTGGTGCTTGACGTGGACGTTATGTGAAGCAATCTGGGGGAACTTGAAGGAGTTGGAAGCCAGCCTGGAGGAGCCCAGTGAATACAACCTAGCCCTGGAACGCAGGAGAGCCTTCTCTCGCTGGCTGTCAGAGACCGCTGCGGCACGAATAGATGAGGAGGTCTCTTTGTCCCGACACGATAACCACGTGGAGGCCGTGTTCAGCTTCCTCACTGGGAGGAGAATTGGCGAGGCTTGCAGACTGGCACAGCAGTCAGGTAAGATGATTGAGTCTTGTTTTTTTTCAGGGATGAAGTGGGAGGTAAAGACATAAAGAAAACTTAAACTTTGGGAGCTGCTAGTGAGTAGCGAGTCACTCTGAATACTGTTTTCCATGTGAGATGTTGATTAAGGTAGTCTGGCTTGTCTACTCCTGCAGGCAGATTGGGTTGTATTCATAGAGGCTTTCTTGTTGGTTCTCCTGGAGTAGGAAAGTGATGCTGTGTTGCATTTGGAACTATCTTTTCCATGGCATATTCTCTGAATGCTCTTTATTTTTAATTGAGCGTCTGTTAAGCTACTTATGTTTGTTTAAAAAAATGCATATTTTCAGACCCTAATAGCTAGTTTCTTCTTGGTTTCTTACGTCAGCTCAAATCTCAAAACTTTTCCATTCATTTGGCCTTGTTTGGGAACTCTGTCCTTCCTCTTCCTTTGTCTTCCTCCCATGTTATTCGGTGTTTATGGAGTGGCTTAATCCACAAGGAACTAGATAACTGTGCAGCTGTAAGCTGAGCAAAGGGCTCAGCAACATGCTGACACGGCTGTGCCACAGCTGCTATGTGCTGTTGTCTCCTGTTCCAGGTGACCACCGGCTTGCTCTGCTCCTCTCGCAGCTAGCAGGCAGCCAGCCCCTCCGCGAGCTCCTCACCATGCAGCTGGTGGACTGGCACCGGCTGCAGGCAGACTGCTTCATCCAGGAAGAGAGGCTGCGCATCTTCGCACTGCTTGCAGGGAAGCCTGTAAGTTCTGCTCCACCGTTGTTCTGTCACTAATTTGACTTCCACTTCCTGACAGCAGTAAGGCCAGGTTGTAAGAGGCAACCCTGGCACGTGCTGTGCAGCAGCAAAGCACAAGGTGTTGACCTGTTGGGTTTTTTGCTTGTTTTGCTCATGGGATCTCACTGTTGCATTTTGCTCCCTTGTGGTCTAGTACGTACCAACCATTGTGTGAGAAGTTTGACTTCAGTTAGTGATTTATTTCTTTAGGTGTGGCAGCTCTCTGAGAGAGTAAGCATCAACGTGTGCTCGCAGCTGGACTGGAAGCGCTGCATGGCTGTCCATCTCTGGTACCTGCTTCCTCCAACAGCTTCTATTTCCCAGGCCCTTGCCATGTACGAGTCAGCATTTCAGGTAGGTCAACGTGCCTGGGTAAAGGAGATTTTACTCGGTACCTGCATGGAGACTTTTGTGAGCAGTCGAATATTGCTGCTGAGGTGCTGCGTATGGATTTGTTACTTCAGTTGTCACAGCATCAGATTCCCTCACCCCTTTTGGTGATGAGTTTCTGCAGCAGTTCTCTTCAATAAGGATCTTCCTTTTCCCCTCTGTGTGATGGAAATAACCCCCTGGGGCTGGACATATTGGTAGTCTGAGTCACAATCTTCAAGCTTAGGACCTGCTCTTTAGGTTGTTGTGTTAGTGGCTTATTTCAAGCATACCTCCCACTTGTTTTCAGCATTTCCAGGTGTTTGGCAGCTTGACAAAATTGGACTAGTGTGTAGCGACCACCAGCAGGAAGGCCATTTGCGCTAGGAATAGCCAGTCAGTTTTCCCTGTGAGGTAGTAAATACACGGCTGCCTGCTAAAATAGTCATTGCCAAACCACCTGCCCTCTGTTACACTTCTTGTTCCTGCAGCAAATGAGGAAGCTGTCCTACAGGCAGTGCGTGGCTGCGTGTTACGCAACCTTTGTTTATTGCTGTACTCTGGAAAGAACAAGTTTCAGTTTTACCATGGCTTGAACTGAAGATAATGCTACTAGGTTAGAACGTGGGGGTGGTTTCCAGTGCCTGGTAAAATGTCTCCTGCCAACTCTGCGTCCAGTGCTGCCACTAAGCTGTCAAAACTCTGCTTCAGAGAGAGGTCTTGCAGAGATGCATCATCTTTCATTTCTTCAAGTCGTATGTGGCTTTCAAGCTCTAAAACTCTTCAAGAATATGGCTGGTATATGTGGGAGAACCGAGTGTCTCTCCACACAGTGGCTTTTAAAAGCGCAGTGTGAGATGCAGTTAAACCTCCAAAAGCACTTTGCATTTAGTTTTTTCTTCTTAGTATTGTGTTAGTGTGTAATTGCTATGTAGGCTTTAAACTCAGATGAACTAGGGTGTACCTTCTGCTCTGGAGCAGAAAGCCTGCTCATCAGTCTGCTGAGCTCTGTGGCATTCAGAATGCATTGTGTTCAAAGTATTGTCTTTAAACTATTTGTTTAGAACACACCAGAGTCTGAAAAATACGCCTGCTGCCCCCTGCCTCCTTACCTAGAAGGTTCTGGTTGTGTAATTGAAGAAGACGATAATGCAGGAAGACCTCTGAGGGACGTCTGTTTCCATTTGTTAAAGCTCTACAGTGACAGGTGCGTGGGTAAATGGTTCACAAACTATTCAGAAAAACTTTGTGAAGGCAGTGACTAATGGGGTTCCCAAACTAGGGGTATGAAATCAACTTCAGTGTTCACTGAACCACTTTGAAATAGTCAAAAATCTGCCTTGAGCGCACAGCATCACAGAATGTGCTGCTGCTGGTGGTGTAGATGATTAAACTCAAGTTTAGGAAAACATTTGCTTTTTTCTTTTCTTACGTGCTTTCTGCAACTTTCTGCAATAGTCTTACCTTCGTTGTAGTTGTCTTTACTTCAAGACATTGAGAAATCTGCAGGAGGAGCATGTACAAAATAAAAGGTGGTGGCAGTCTAGATTCAGCAAAAGAAAAGAGCAAAAAGAAAAGAGCAAAAGGATTTTAACTGTTGCTCTCATCTTAAATATATATATTTATATATATATAAAATAATAAATCCACACAAGTTTCATAATAATTGGAGAAGGGGGAAGGACAGGAACTAAATGGCAGCAATATTTCTGATTTTGTTTGGACACAGCTATTTATGTTGCAAATATTTTTCTCTACAGGCACTATGACCTTGACCATCTGCTGGATCCAAGAAGTGTAACATCCGACCCTGTAGACTATCGTCTCAGCTGGCACCTGTGGGAGGTGCTCAGAGCCCTGAACTACACCCACCTCCTCAAGCAGGGGCAGGGAGTGCTGAATGCCAGCTACGCTGCCCAGCTTGAAAGCGAAGGCCTTTGGGAATGGGCTGTTTTTATACTGCTGCACGAGCCTGATACTCAGTGAGTAAAAGCTTTTCTTTGTTATTTACGATGCCCCCAAAAACCATAAATTGTTCTGTTTTATAGACGTGGCATGTATACCGTAATCACCATAGCTTCTCTCATGATGTTGGAGCTGCAAGCTGGAGAACCCAATGCCAACTGTAAAAAGTGTGTCAGGTTACACAGTGGTGTGCATAATTCTGCTTAGTTCCGTGTCTTGTTAGATGTTGAGTAGCATTGTACTGTAACAGCTATAACTCCTGAACTGTTCCGTAGAAACAGATCTAGAATATCAAAACGGGTGAGATTTGCTTATCTTCTCTGGCTCAGGAAGCTTACTACATCCAGGAACTTGGCCTGAAAACATGATGAATGCAAAATATCGCATCTATTCTAATGGGAGCTGAACAGAAACAAGTGTGGTTTGAAGGGATACCTTGTGAATCACAAAAATACATGTTTTGCTTCTATTGTGAAATACATAGTGAACAAAAAATTGTCTTAAACTTGTAAATAATGTAAATAATGGCCTCATTTGTGGAAGGGTGTCTCTTGCTATTAGTGTTTACAGTTGCAATTAATACATTGCATCAGATTTTTTCTTCCAGCAATAACTTCAAGTAAAGCTTGTTTATTACTTCTAGGGTCATGAGTCATTAAAACAGTCTTAAGCTACAACACTAACGATGTTGCAAAGCACTAGTGATGACCTCTTAGTGTGTCACATGTGTTGAAGTAACACAGTTGGTTATAGAACTTTTCATAGTATCTAAAGTAAGACCACTTAAGACCTGGCGAGGCTGGCTCACCACCTGTAATGCCTCTGCTGTAGCCAGTAAGGGCAGTGGAGTCCCCTGCTGCTGCTTTCAGTCGCCAGTTACTGGTGTTGAGGCACATCTTCTGATGGTGGGACTCAAAGGACTGCGTGCTGGAATAACGACCTGCTCTCTCTTCCCACCAGCATACGGGAAAAGGCAGTGCGAGAACTCTTACACCGGCACTGCGTGCTGTCCGAGACACCCGAATCGTGGGCCAAGGAGACCTTCCTGACACAGAGGCTCTGCGTCCCTGCCGAGTGGATTCATGAAGCAAAGGCTGTTCGAGCAAGGATGGAGGGTGACCGGCATAAAGAAGCCCTCTTCTTGTTCAAGGCTGGGCACTGGAACCAGTGTCACAAGCTTGTTGTCAGGCACTTAGCCTCAGGTGAGTCTATTCCTGATTTTTCCCGTTCTGAACAGTACACATAAATAGAATAGGAACAAAAGTCATTGTGTTTTCAATAACGTGAAGCAGTAGGACACTTTCTAGCAAGAGGGGTCAGTACAGAGTGGCTGGCTGTTTCAAAATAGCTCTCATGTGGTACCTGGCACGATGATTGTTGACTGCAAACACGTGAGAAGGGTAGTGCTTAACCTTCTGCACACTCACCTTCCTGTGCCAGCAGTGCCTGGGGAACAAGGGCAGCAGTAGCATTCCTGGAGTGCTGATCCTATGCATGTCCCTGTTGTAGGAAATGGAATGGCCTTAGGCTTGTCTTTTGTAGGTCATAAATCAGGTAAACACTTGTGGTCATGGCTGACAGTCACGGAATTAGGAAACTGACCGTGCAGCAGACAGCTGTTTTCTTTAATAATCAATATCATTGACTTGGTAAGAAACCCCATTGCTCAGTTATTTGTGTTTGCTCTCTTTAGATGCTATTATTAATGAGAACTACAAGTACCTAAAAGGATTCCTGGAAGACCTCTCCCCTCCCGAACGCAGCGTGCTCATCCAGGACTGGGAGGTGGCAGGGCTGGTCTATCTGGATTACATTCGTGTTATCGAGATGGTTGATAGGATTCAACAGGTAACAAACTGAAGTGGTGGTTTTCTTTCCTGCCGTTTGGAAGCTCATGCAGAGTCTTGTTTTTAGAGAAACCTTTTACTCGCTGTTCATTGCTAACTCAGTGTTTCTGTTACAGACACTAGCAGACAATTTCATCATCTCTGAAAATACAGAGAGAGATGGTGGATAATGTGAAAATAAGATGTGGTCTCTGCCCTGGAAACGTGTTGTTATGTAGCATGGCAGTGAGATAAGTGAGGAACAAAACTAGCAGTTAGCTAATTAACGGGCAGTCTGTGTGTCGGTCCCATTTAATTCAGTTCCAGACTTCTTGTTTCCCTTCTTAAGGCGCTGAGTTCAAACAGGCTGTAACGTGTTGTCTGCTGTCAGACGGATTCAGCTTGGAATGAACTCAGGCAGCCCACGAGTAGCGATTCTTGTAGAAGGCTTTGGGTGCCTCTGGGGCTGACTGTCTTCTCTTACTTTCAGCTGGATTGTTCCCCATACGAGCTGGAGCGTTTGCATACCAAAGTGACTTCGCTGTGCAACAGGATAGAGCAGATACAGTGCCGCAACGCAAAGGACCGGCTGGCTCAGTCAGGTACGGTACCACCAATATCGAGCACCCTGCTGCGAAAGGCAGTTTTAAAACTAAAGCCAGTTGAAAACCTGATCCAGCTAGCACTGGCTGTCGCCCAGGCTGCCGGTGTCTGTTTCTTTGCCTGTGCAGAAAAGGAAGCCTGTAGCTGGTGAAGTGAGCTGTGTTTTGCTTTAATGGTTCCCGTACATGCAGCTACTGTTTCTTTGTGACAAACTGTCTTTGTTTCAGGCAGTTTTTGTTACCTGGCTAATTAGGCTTCCAGTGCCTCGTCTCCTAAAGCTGTCTCTGGTTAAACAGTGAAGTGTCTTGTCCTTACTTAGTGTTACAGTGCCAAATAAAAGGTGAGCTTACCTGCAGAAAAACATCTGCTCTGAAGAATAAGGCCAAATGTTGATTATGCTCAGGGAGGAAGTCTGGAGATGAGATTCACTGCTGGAGCTGAGAAAAGACAAAGTCATAGCAGGGCATGGGTTCACCAACCCAGCCAAATGCCTTTGCTCAAGACTTGGCTCTCGAGTTGTAGTTAAGTGCATTCCTCAGCAAGGTGTAAGCTCACAGGTGTTCACACTAGCTCCCATTGTGGTGTGGGCTGTGCACAAACACTGACCTTCCTGCTCTCCGCAGACATGGCCAAGCGCATTGCTAACCTGCTCAGGGTGGTCCTCAGCCTGCAGCACACCCCGGAGCCCGTCTCCGACTCCATCCCTGCCGTGCAGCGCGTCCCCCTTCGCCTGCTGGCTCCCCACATCGGACGGCTGCCCATGCCAGAGGACTATGCCCTGGAGGAGCTGCGCAGTCTCACCCAGTCGTACTTACGGGAGCTGACAGTAGTGACTCAGTGAGGACGGATCTCTTCACGGACAGAGGTTTTTACCATTTGCTCACCCTTTCCCTGCTCTAAGGGTAAGCGTTCCCTTGGCGGCAGCCTCCAGCCACACCGGTTTTCCATAGAGGCATAAAGTGGCTTTAGTTCCGTGGGTTATGGCAGGAATTTTTGTAACCTGGGGGACCGGCGAGACCCAGCTGGGCCTTGCTGGCTGGCACCCTCAGCTACATGACACTTTCCAAGAATTAATAAAATCCCTCTTGTAGAACCTGACTGCAGGTGAGATTGTGCCTGTGGAGGGGGTTCAGAGGGGGCTTCATCTCCTGGGAGATCCGTTTTAGTCCTTGCTTGCGGCACAGAGGGATGGTAAAGCAAGTTCTGGGACAGCTCATCCTGGGCGTGCCCGTATCAGCGGGGCTGCGCCTGTTACTGCCGAGCCTTTGGTACCTGAACTGACCAAGGATAAGCTTTAACTGGGGCTTTATGTTAAACGTTTGCTCTGGGGGTGGGGGGTGGGAGAAGAAACTAACTTCAGAAGACTCGTCTTTGCCTGCGTTCTCTTGCTGAGTTGGAGACCCGCAAGTGTGGTGTTTCTCATTTCTCCATCCTCCATCTCCAAAACCCAAGAAAGCTGCTTCCCCGCCTCAGAGGGGGAGCTGACACCTACGTGTGTGCCTTACGGTGTGCTCTGCGCTGTCCATGCCTCCGAAGACAGACCTCCGGGCCCCACACGCATGTGTTGCCACCATGCAGTAAAACACAGGAGCTTCTCCCAGCACCCGCCGTGCTTCAGGACTCCAGGCCAGGCGCTTCTGGTCGGAGGGGGCAAATTCTGCACAAGTTCTGCCAAAAGGTTGGTCACGCGGCCCAGGAGCTCCGGGCTGCCTCTTCACAGCCACACGTGAGGCAGGTGCCCGTGCAGACAAGCACGGTGGTGCTCTGCCCTGCACACGGCTGTGGTGGGAGCCAGCACCGGGCTGCCCCAGGGGCACGGTGCCCGCGCAGCCCCTCCGACCGACGCGCGTAGCCGGGAGCCTGCCGGCGCCTCTGTGCTTGCTGGGTTACATCGGGTGCAGCCACCATCAGCATAAGAACATCCCGCGAGTGAACAGCTGGCAGTGTCAGTCTGCTCTTGTGTGTACAGTCTTCGCCGTTACTGTGTTTAGAAACCGACTATTTTTGGAAGAAAAAAAAGCTGTCTATTGGTCTGCTCTGATTGCAGGGTTACTGCAGCAGCGCCTCCTGCCTCAGCTAGCCAGCCACTGGGGGCAGCGGCCCCGAGCCTGCTCGGTGCTGCTTTGCATTGGCTCGTTGAAGGTCTTTATGCATGAGGATTATGTAAAGGTTTTTATTAAAAGTTATAAATAAAATGATCTAGATTATTTTCCTGTCTTTTTGAAAACAATAAATAAAATGTTTATAGTATTCCCACGGTTTTCTTTGCTTCTTAATAAGACTCCAGTTCCACAGGCACGTGTCCCGTGGTTTGTCTCACCTGAGTGGTTTGGGCTCAGTGGTGGTGGGCAGGGGCTGGCTCCTTAAGAAGGTTGGATCCTGGGCTGGATCCTGAGAGAAGGGAACGAGTGTGGGGAATATCTCAGTAATTTTCTCAGACAGGAACTCCTGTGAAGCTGATTTATTTGCAATTGCAAGGGCAGGTGACCTGTAAGCAGGAGTGCCCAGCAAAAGTACCTCTATGCCTCCACAATCACTTTTGAGTATGCGATGTTAGTGGAATTTCCCACTGCAAAAACATCTTTTATTGCAAAAACACAGCTTTGTTTCTCACAGGAGGCAAACGCAAGGGCTGGAAGAAAGGATGGGTGAGCTGGGAGGAAGGGAGAGGCTGTGGGCATGCGGGGGTGACATGAGGAACATAGATATGTACACACACAGCTCCGATACCCATGAAAGTTCCTGGCCACGGGGAGCTTCCTGCGGAGCCTTGGAGGAGAGCAAGAGCCCCTCTGTCTGCCTTGGAGCAGGGGGGGCCGGGCAGCCTCGCCTCCATCCCCAGAAATGCGATTGGGAAGGTTTGGACAAGGCGATCTCCATGGATCCCAGCCACCTGCAGCTCTGACAGGTGGGAGCACTGGCCCTGAGCAGGCCCCTCCACCTTGGGCTGAACTTTTGGACTTGTGGATCATTTCTTTTAACAAAAGTTCAGTGCCCAGCTGCAGTCAGGAAGGGGATGGACAAGGAGCAAACAAACCCGTGTTGTTGTGGTACCCACACCGGCAGTGCCTGCGCCCAGCCCATCAGCGTGGTGCGACCAGAAGTGGTACTGAGGGGAAGAAAGTCCTTGGGATTGCTGCGGGGAGGTGAGGCAGAAGGCCAGGGACAGCTCAGGGTGAGCAGAAGGCCGTGCTTCACTGTGCTGCATGGAAGCTGGAACGGCTTCAACGAGGGATCAAAGGCCCGCGGGTTTCCCCCCAGTACCCCATGCTGGGGGGCAGCAGCCCCCGGGGCTGAGGCTGCAGTCGGGTGCCCCAAATCCCTCGTCCTGGACACGGGTTTCCAGGGTCCCACTCTCGGGCTGGGCGCTCAGGG
The DNA here is from genome assembly GCF_009819795.1 of Aythya fuligula. Classification (NCBI taxonomy): domain Eukaryota; kingdom Metazoa; phylum Chordata; class Aves; order Anseriformes; family Anatidae; genus Aythya; species Aythya fuligula. The sequence continues at coordinate 206,313,352 of NC_045559.1, read as the reverse complement.
CCAGCGCTGCAGCAGCTTCGCCCTGCGTAAAGGTGACACCGGCCGCAGGGAGCGGGGTCGCCGCCTTCGCCTCCTTCCATTACGGTAATTGCCTCTCTGCAAGCCCAGCTGCTGCCCTGGCGCTCGCAGCGGGCCCCGGGGAGCAGCATGGCTGGGACCGCAGGCAGGGGATGAATAATTCACCGCCTGGAAACAAAACCTCCGGCCTTAAAACCGATCGGGCTCTGCTTGGCATCTGCTGCCCGGGATTAGCATAGGAAGGGTGCCAAGGGGGTGCCACGGGAGGAGGTGAGTGGCACAGGGACCCCGCTGCCACTCGCTGCTTTGCCTCCTGTATCCAAAATCCCCCCAGCACCTCGGGTTGTCCCGCGTGGAGGCCAGGAGGCACCGCTCGCTCTCTGCAGCTCCCAGGGTGCCGGTCCCTGCTCCCCTGTAACCGGTGGCAGAACGGGCAGGAATGGCACAGAGCCGCACCGGGGGGGTCGGAACGGACACAGGGAAAAATTTGTGTACCATGAGGGTGGCCAAACGCTGGCACAGACTTCCCAGAGGTGGTTCCACCTGCAGGGTCTGCACCCACCCACCCACCACTGCCTCCATCACCACCCTTAGTGCTCTCCAGGGGACCCAGGTGGGGTGCAGCTCAACCTTCCTCCTCCTCCTCCTCCTCTTCTTCCTCCCACCTCAGCCACCGGCTCCCTGCCAGCCCCGGGGTGCACGTGGTGTGGCCCCAACCACCCAGCACCAAGGGGCTCAGCAGCGCGGGCACAGACCCCGGGCAGGGCAGCTGGGGAGCAGAGGCTGCCTGCAGGTCTGTCACTGTTGGGCAGGCTGCAGGGTTTGTTCACTGCTGGCCTCCCTGGGGCCGAGTTTGGGCTTATCACACCTTTATCCCCATACAAAGCCCTTTGGGGCACCTCTCGCCCATCGTTTTCAGCCGTGTGCCTTCCTCACGTGCCCGCGTCAGGGCAGCCTCCGTCCCCAGCCCTGACGTCAGCCAGCGCCGAGCCCTTAAAGGCAGCACCAAAACCCTGCCCAGCCCCGGGAGATGCCACACGAGGAGGGGCTGGATGGCACAGCCCGCACACACCGCAGGTGACACCGCGATGTCCCCAGCGCCCGGCTCCTGACGGCCCCGGCAGCACGAGGATGGAGCTGGGCACTCACCTGCCCGTGTGGCTGCTGGCACTTGGCCTCGCCAGCACTGTCCTGGCCCCAGGTAAGCACCTGGGGAAGGTGTCAGTGCCGGGGATGGCACCTGCCAGCCTGAACTGGGACCAGCAGGGCCCCGGTTCAATAAACTGGGTGAGCAGAGCAAACCCCCAGGAGCTGCAGTTGGTGGGCAGGGTCTGCCTGGAGCCCCCACCGCCCGGTCCCAGCCCCGGGGGCTCTGGGGATTGGGGACTCACCGTGGGCTGTGCTGCAGCTCCGTCACCCCCATGGAGCTGCTCAGGCTCGGCTCTGCTGGCAGCGGCTCTGTAAGCGCATCTCATCCGCTGCCTGCAGCCCGTGAAATGCAACCCAGCTCGTCCAGCTTCCAGCAAAGACAGGATGGGCACCGGCTGCTGCCCTGGCCTGGGGGCTCTCATTAGCCAAGAAATAGCCTTAAAGAGGGGCTGGGGTGGGGGGACAGATCCCTTCTCCACACCCCTGTGTTTTTTGGGGTGCTTCCTCCCCCAGGAGCCAGAGCTCCTCCTGGCTTTGGTGGAAGCAGGAACAGGAATAATAGAAATAACAGGAATCATGGAAATAACAGGAATCATAGAAATAACAGAAATAATTGGGAAGTAGGAGAAGGATTTGTTCAATGGCATGGAGCTGGGATGGTAGGGGAGTCAGGCTGGTGCTAGGGAAAGGTTCTGCACCCAGAGGTGGTCGGGCACTGGGACGGGCTGCCCAGGGACGTGGGCATGGCACCAAATTGGACTTGATCCTTATGGGTCCCTTCCAACTCGGGATATTTCATGGTTCTGTGGTTCTAAGTGTTTGAACAATGCTCTCAGACATAGGGGCTGATTTTTGGGTGCTGCTGTGTGGAGACAGGAGTCGGACTCAATCCTTCTGGGTCCCTTCCAGCTGGGGAGATTCTGAGATTCTTTGATTCTGTGATTCTGTGAAATAACAAATAAATTTTGGGGTTGGACTGCCAGAAATATGGGATGGGGAAGGGGGGGAGCCAGTGCACGGGGCTGTCACGGGCAGGGACCTCGGCTCAGCTTGGACAGCATGGAGGGTGGCGAGGGAAGGGAAAGTGGGGACTGGACTGGGGGGCACTGGGGTCCCAGCAGCAGCACTGGGCAGGGTCTGGTGGGGTCCCAGACGTGGGGAGGGGGGGTCGGTGTCCCCGTACTCACTGTCACACCCCCCCACCCCGTGCCGGGTCCCGCAGGCTGCGGGGGCGCGCAGGGCAGGCTCGCCCACAAGCTGCTCCACGACCTCTTCGCCAACTACTCCAGCGCCCTGCGCCCCGCGGAGGACACGGACCGGGCGCTCAACGTCACCCTGCAGGTCACCCTGTCCCAGATCATCGACATGGTGAGCACCGGCACCGGCACCCCTCTGTCCCCATCACCAGCACCCCTCTGTCCCCATCACGTCCCCTGGCACCTCGTGCCTGGGCTCTGCTCTGCCGCTGGGTCCTGCTCCAGCCCCGGGATGATGCTCAGCCCCACAAAGCAGCTCAGGCCCCACAAAGCCAGCCCAGCTGCCCCAAAATCATATCAGATCTCTTGAAATCAGCTCAGACCCCCTAAATCAGCTCAGACAGCTGAGAAAGAGCTCAGACCTCTCAAAACCAGCTCAAATGCCTCAAAACCATCCCAGCCACCCCAAATCAGCCCAGACCCCTCAAAGCCAGTCCAGCAGCTCCCCAAATCAGCTCAGACCTCTTGAAACCAGTTCAGATGCCCCCCCCAAAACCAGCCCAAACCCTACAACCTCAGCACAACCCCCTGGAAACCATCTCAGCCCCTCAAAGCCCTTGCGGACACGGAGGGCGGGGGGGGCTGCAGGCGGTGCTGGGGCCGGTGCCCGCGCCCACCCCTCCGCCCTCACAGGACGAGAGGAACCAGGTCCTCACCTCCTACCTGTGGGTCCGCCAGGCCTGGCTGGACGCCCACCTCACCTGGGACAAGGACGCCTACGGCGGCATCGACAGCATCCGCATCCCCAGCAGCTACGTCTGGAGGCCGGACATCGTCCTCTACAACAAGTGGGTTGCGCTCGCCCCGACCTGGGGGGGCTGCAGGGGGGCATCGCAAATTCGGGGCTGGGGGAAGGGGTCCCGGTGGGGGTGAGGCCGTCATCCTTGCTGGGCTGGGGGGACTGAGGGGCTGTCAGCGGGCATGGGACCACCACAAGGGACAGGGACACTCCAGGAGGGCAGGGGGATGCTGGGGGGTGCAGTGTGGGGGTCCCGCACCAGCCCCCAGCCCCACTGGGGCTTGGTGCCAGGGCAGCTGCCCCACGGCCGCCCCTGCCCCAGCGCCGACGACCGGTTCGGGGGCTCGATGGAGACCAACGTGGTGCTGCGCTCCGACGGGCACATCATGTGGGACTCGCCCGCCATCACCAAGAGCTCCTGCAAGGTGGACGTCTCCTACTTCCCCTTCGACGGGCAGCAGTGCCGCCTCACCTTCGGCTCCTGGACCTACAACGGGAACCAGATCGACCTCCGCAACCGGCTGGACGCGGGCGACCTGACAGACTTCGTGGAGAACGTGGAGTGGGAGGTGCTGGGCATGCCGGCCACGAGGAACGTCGTCACCTACGGGTGCTGCTCGGAGCCCTACCCCGACGTCACCTACACGCTGCTGCTCAGGCGGCGCGCCTCCTTCTACATCTTCAACCTGCTCCTGCCCTGCGTCATGATCTCCTTCCTGGCGCCCCTGGGCTTCTACCTCCCGGCCGACTCGGGGGAGAAGGTGTCGCTGGGGGTGACGGTGCTGCTGGCCCTCACCGTCTTCCAGCTGCTGGTGGCGGAGAGCATGCCGCCGTCGGAGAGCGTGCCGCTCATCGGTGAGCCCTCGAGGGGCTGGGGGGTGCTGGGGACAGGGCCCTCGTGGCGAGGGGGGGGTCCCTGCCCTTGCCCCTGCCCCTCAGCACCACCGCCCGCCTTGCAGGGAAGTATTACATTGCCACCATGACCATGATCGCCGCCTCCACCGCGCTGACCATCTTCATCATGAACGTCCACCACTGCGGGCCGGGGGCCAGGCCGGTGCCGCCGTGGGCACGGCGCCTCATCCTGCACCACCTGGCCCGTGCCCTCTGTGTCTGCGAGGTGGGAGAGAGCTGCAGCAGCCCCCGGCGGGCGGGCACGGGCGGAACGGGGCCGCAGGAGCCCCCTGGGGTGGGCGCCCAGCCGGGGCCGTGTCCCCGCGGCCACTGCCTGTGCCACCACCACGTGCTGCTGAGCAGCGTGGGCTACATCGCCGGCTGCTTCCGACGCCACCGAGCCGCCCAGCGCCGTGCTGGGGAGTGGAAGAAGGTGGCCAAGGTGATGGATCGCTTCTTCATGTGGGTCTTCTTCATCATGGTCTTCCTCATGAGCGTGCTGGTCATCGGCAAAGCTGCCTGATGGCACCACCACACACAGCACCCCGGGTGTCCCATGGGTGGCTCAGCCCTGGCACGGCTGGGGGCTCTGGGGCAGGCACAGCAGGGACGGTGGGGACAGATGGGGGCTCCAGAAGTGCTGGGGAGGTGCTGGGAGCCCCCCCGTGCCAGGGGGTTGAGCTGGAGGGGCCTGGCTGGGGTAAGCTGCTGGTGCTTGATGCACTGTGCCCCATGGACCCGGGTGCAGAAATCAAAGTGGGAATAAACCCTGCAGCGTGCATCTCCTGGCTTCTGCCTCCTGCCTGGGGTTTGCTCCTGGGGAGCCCATTCCCTGCTGAGCTCAGCCTCAGGGGCTTCTGGAGAAAGAGGGGAACAGAGCACAGCCAGGTGCAGATGAGTGGGGGCACCAGTGACGGTTCCCAGGGCCACCAGCGTGCTGCTGGTGCAGGGTGTGCATGCAGCCAGGCTGGCACACAGGGAGAAACACGGCTGAAGAGGAATCCAGAGCACAAACCGAGACTTGATGTGGGTCGTGCTCATGCATGAGCCCCCCCAGGCTCCCGCAGCCCCTTTCCCAGCCTGGCCACGTCCCTCTGGGGGCCAGCACAGCCCTGCTTGTTTCGTGACCACCTCATGTGGCCAGTGCCAGCCCCATCCCTGCCGTGTTTGACCCCGGGATGGGGAAATGAAGAGCTGCACCCCGTGAAGGCTGCACCCTTTAATGGGCTGAGCCCGAAGGAGCTTCGTGGGCCTGTCCTGGTGCTTGACCCCTTGCTCGGGGCCAGAGGAGCCCACCGACCCTGCAGGACCAGCGCTCCCAGAAGGGCAGCGAGCGGCAGCGCTGCCTCCAGCGGGCCCTCACCCACATCCACAGCCTGGCACAGGTCTCCTGCAGGCACTGCCCGGCCTGGCACAGCCCCACGGCCACTCGGGGCCGGACCCCGCCTGTGGGCACCCAGCAGGGCCCCAGGGGGCTGCTCCTGCGGGGGCTGCTCCGCTCCGGCTCCTTTGGGATGCTCCTGCCTGGATCCCCCGGGGTGCTCCCGTCCGGCTGCAGCAGGAGGCTCCGGGCCGTGTCCGTGTCCGTGTCCGTGTCCGTGTCCGTGTCCGTGTCCGTGTCCGTGCCCAGGCACCACTGCCACCCCCCGGCACCGGTACCGAGGATCTCCAGCCGGACATGCACCTTCACGGAGGTCCGGGGGTGCTCCCGGAGGGGTTCCCGGGGGGGCTCCCGGCGCTCTCTCTGCTGTCGGGGGGGTCCCGGGGGTCCCGCCCGTCCGTCCCCCGCCGCCCCCCGCCGCAGCGCCAGCACCGCCCGCAGGAGCCGGCAGCGGCGCTCGGTGGCGGCTCGGGAGCGGCGAGCGGAGCGCAGCAGCTCCACGATGGGGTCCGCCGGGGTCGCCCCCCCGGGGGGCGAACGGGGCCGGGGCTGCTCTGAGCCCTCGGGGCTCCGCGCCCCGGTCCCGGGGAGGCGCTGGAAGCACGGCCCCGGGGGGCGGCGGGGGTCGGAGCCCCCCAGGAGGGGAGGTGGAGGAGGAGGAGGAGGAGGAGGAGGAGGCGGCTCCGGGGGGGTCGGGGGGCTGAGGGCGGCCAGCTCGGCCAGGGCGCCCGGCCAGGGCTCCGGGAAGGAGTAGAGGGAGCACCGCGAGGAGGAGGAGGCGGCCAGGGACAGCAGGGAGGCCATCGGTGCCAGGCTCGTCCTGCGGGAGGAGATGGAGATGGAGGAGCCCCCGCTGCACCCCCTGCCCTGGGGGGGGGGACCTGGGGGTGGCCCCGTCCCCGGGCAGAGCCCCGGAGCCCAGCCCCGGGTCCTGCAGCCCCTGGGGGGCCGGGGTCAGCCCAGGCAGCGCTCACCCCATGTCCAGTCCCGGTGATGCCGTCCCCGCTGCTGCCTCCATCCGCAGGGAAGCTGCTGGGGACAGAGCAGGTGAATGGCCAGGAGCCCCCCCGGCTCAGCCCCCCACCGGGGGTGCCAGTCCTCGGGGTGCCCGGTGCTGGTGGGGACCCACTCACCGCTCCGCTCCTTCTGCGGGGCTCTCCGCGGCTGCCTCCGCTTCCTCAGCCTCCGCCAGTTCCTCTGCATCAGCCCCAAGTAGATGGGTGAGGTGGGGGGGCAGCCCCCAGCACCCCCTGCCCCAAATTTTGTCACCTACCCGCAGCCGCCGCAGCCACAGCGCGGTGGACACCAGGCTCAGCCGCAGCAGCAGCGGCAGCAGCGGGAGCAGCTCGGATGGGGGGGGGATGCCAGGGCCCCCCATGGCTCCGGCGATGCCGCAGGTCCCCAGGCGGCGGGCACAGGCCTGTGGCACAGAGCCCCGAATTTCATGAGCCACGAGAAGGGCTCAGCACCGATGCCAGCGGCTGGGAGAGCCCCCAGCATGGGGATGGCACCACCGGCACCCACAGCATGTCCTGGGGCTGAGCACCCCCACCCCGTGAGCCCCCCATCCTGTGCCAGGGTGCTGCCCGCGCATGGGGGACGCTGCCCATGGGTGCTGGGGTGCCACAGGAGGGGCGCAGCCTGCTTCTGACCCCACTTCTGCAGGGCTGCACCCCCCCCAGCCAGCCTTACCGAGCTCCCCGGCCCCGCCACGAGCCGGAGCCCACCGGGATGGTGCCACGGTGCGATGCCCACTGCCCGCTCCCACCCCTGCGGGGCCCCCGTTGGGGCACGGCGCGGTGCACACGCACCCCCCTTTGTGACACCACGCAGTTCTTCTCCCTCCTTCCAGCCCCAAACGCAGCTTGGATGTAGATGGGAGCCCCTCGATGCCAAACACCGGGTCCAGCAGGAACCCACCCCATGTCCCCCCTGCCTCCTCCTGGTCTCCCCCCTAAGCCCTCCTGGGCTGTGGGGTGGCCGGGCCCGGGCTCGTCCTGCAGCTGCTGGAAATTCCCTTCCGTGGGGTTTGGTTCCTGCACTGAGAAGCAGGGCGGTGGCAGCTGGGCAGGGCAGGCTGCAGGCACCATGTCGTGCAGAAAATGAAAGCAGGCGAGCAAGCAGCAGCTCCGGGTCTGCCCCTTTCCTGTTTTCTGTTTTGCAGCTCCGGTTTCAGCCCTGGCCCTGCACAGGGCCCCCGGGGCCTGCTGGGCTGGGACACCCACCCGCAGGGACACCCCGTGGGCAGGGGCACCCACCCGCAGGGACATCACCGCCGGGAATGCCACCAGTACAGGGACACCACCGGGACGGGGACACCACTGGTATGGGGACACCACTGGGACAGGGACACCACTGGTATGGGGACACCTCCTGGGGCACCGGGACGGGAGCCTGGGGGCCGCTGCCTGCCCGGATGGTGGGGAGCGAGGGCAGCTCTGCGGGACCCCAGGGGACTTGGGGTGTCCTCCCGGGGGGGTACAGCCCTGGGGCTGTCAGGGGGCCCCGTCCCCATGCCGCAGGCAGGGCTGGCACCCCGGGGTGCCCCTCATCGCCTTGGGGGCTGCTCCCTGCCTGGGAAAGCCGCTGTCCCTCCTGAGCCAGGGGGATGCGGGGTGACCCTTATGGGATGTTTTTGCACCTGATGGCCACCCTTGTCCCTGATGGTGAACGGCCCCACACGGGCACATCCCAGGCTCTCCCTCATGCAGTGCTTGGAGGCTCCTCCTGAGGCTTCCCCAACCCCTGTCCCCACAGAGCCGGAGGTGCCATGGGCCTGAGGATGATCCCACGGCTGCGCTGGGCATGGCTGTGCCTCGGGGCCCTGCTGGCAGCCCCCTGGGTGAGTGGGGGCCCTGCAGTGCGGCACCCCCACCCCGCTGCCCCTGGGGCCGGTTCCACACCATCCTGCTGCTTTTGCTTTTATTTCGCTTTGCTGCCACTGTCCCCATGCCAGGGCTCGCTGTGGGCTCTGCCCCGAGCCATGTGGGTGCTGCTCACCCTCCTGCTGCTTGCCTCTGCAAAGGTGATTTCTTGCATCCCTCCAGTGCCTGGGGAGCCCCAAGGAGCACAGTGCTCCGGCTCGGGCAGGGGCAGAGACCCACGGCAGGGCAGGGGAATGCCATGGGATGTGTGGGTGCAGCTAACCCTGTGCATGGCATGCAGCACCTGGGGAGGGGGCTCCAGCACCCAGCGTGCACCCCACACAGCCCCGTTCCCTCGCGCAGGCGAGGACCCCCCAGTTCCTGATGGACATGAGCCACGACGCCTTTGATGACCAGTACGAGGGGTGCACGGAGGCGATGGAGGCGGTGGGGCCAGCGCTGCTGGCGCAGGAGCAGGCGCGGGGCAAGTCCAGGCTCTTCGGCAGGGTCTGGGCACGCGCCGGGGAGCGGTGGCAGCAGGTGAAGGGCTCGCTGGCTGCCCGCCTGCCCCCCGGCTTCAAGGATGAGTACGGCCAGGCCGTGATCGCCTACACGGACAACGGCCTGCACCACTTCTTCAACGCGGCCATGCGGGCGGCCGGGCGGTCGCGGGCTGCTTACAACGCCAGCTTCCCCTTCAAGGCACTGCACTTCTACCTGACCAGAGCCCTGCAGCTGCTGCGGGGTCCCTGCGAGGCCACCTATGGGACACCGGTGTACCGGGGCATCGCCCACACCCATTACCAGCTGCAGGGCGCCAGCCCCTTCAGGTTCGGCTCCTTCGCCTCCTCCTCCTTCAGGAGGGAGCAGGCAGAGAGCTTTGGGCAGGACACGTTCCTCAGCATCCGCAGCTGCTTTGGGGTCCCCATCCACGCCTTCTCCTTGTACACGGAGGAGGAGGAGGTGCTGATCCCTGGCCACGAGATCTTCTGGGTCTTCCCGGACGAGGGCAGTCACCGCTTTGTCCTGCGGAGCACCAACAGGACCTGCAGCCACTTCAACTGCGCCTTCCTGGGGTGTGAGTAGGGGGCTCGGGCACCCCCAGCTGCTCCTGTGGCATCATCCTGGTGCTGCACGGCCGGGGCTGCCGGGGCCAGCACTTACCCCAGCCCTTCTGCTTCCCCCCCAGACGAGAAGAGCCCGGAGTGCAGAGGCAGCACAGGTAGGAACCCCCGCAGGTGTCACAGAATCGTGGTATCACAGAACAGCTCGGGGTGGAAGGGACCTTAAAGACCATCCAGTTCCAACCCCCTGCCATGGGCAGGGACACCTCCCACCACACCAGGTTGTCCAGGGCCTCGTCCAACCTGGCCTTGAACACCTCCAGGGATGGGGCATCCACAGCTTCTCTGGGCAACCTGTGCCAGTGCCTCACCACCCTCTGAGTGAAGAATTTCCTCCTAACCTCTAATCTAAATCTTTCCTCTCTTAGTTTTTAAGCCACCCACCAACACAGCGTGCCCGTTAGGAGCAGCTAACTGCAGGGCTGCCTGCTGGGGAGCCAGTTTAGACCTCTAACCTCATTTCAGGGTCTCTGTGCAGGGGAAGGGGCTCAGCCTCAGCAGGGTGGTTGCAGACCCCACAGCCGCAGGCAGTGCCCGTGCCACTGCTGCGGGGCTGAGCCAGCGAGCGGCTGACGAACCTATCCCTCTGCAGCTGGTCCCAGGCACAGAGAGGAGCTGTGAAGGGCAGTGCCCAGCTGGTGGCCTGGAGGAGAAAAGCCAGCGGCCATGCAGAGAGCGCCTCACCCGCCGTCCGTGGCACAGACTGACTGCCTCATGCACCTCTGGGCCCAGTGACACCAGTGCCAGGGCTGGTCTGCTGGGGCTCACCCCGGACCATGCTCACAGCAGGGCTCGGCAGCACCCGGCACCAAGCAGCACCCAGCCCCCAGGACAGGGGAAGCTTTGTACCACTTCCACATTATTTTGCGTTTTTCCAGCTTCCCATTTTTAGCAACTTCGCAGCCAGACAAGGCTTGCACCCTCACCTGGACCCAGCCCCAAAACCTCCACAGGTGGTTCCACGTCTCGCGGACTGCTGGCAATGAAAGTTCAGACCCAGGCAGGGATTTGACCACTTGTAGTGGATTTATGAGGCAAAATTTTGGTAGTGGGGGGCATAGGGGTGGCTTCTGTGAGTAGAATCCAGAATCTGCCCCACGTTAGATAAAGGCCGAACTGCTGGCCAGAGCCAGTCCAATAAGTGATATTGTTTGTGCCTCCGTGAGAACATATTTAAGAACAGGAAAACCAAAACTGCTGCACAACAGCAGCTGGAGAGAGGAGAGAGAAGCAGCCCTGCAGCCCCTAAGGTCAGTGCAGCAGGAGGCAGGAGGTGCTCCATGAACCAGAGCACAAGTTCCCCCGTGGCCTGTGGAGAGGCCCCTGGTGGAGCAGGCTGTCCCCCTGCACCCATGGGTCCCACACGGAGCAGATCTCCACGCTGCAGCCCCCCCATGGGTGGAGGAGCCCCTGGTGGAGCAGGTGGATGGGGTCTGGGGGGAGCTGCCGCCCACCTGTGGGGCCCCGTGCTGGAGCAGTTTGGGACTGGGGGATGGACCCCGTGGGACGGAGCCGTGTGGGAGCAGTTCTTGAAGGCCCTGAAGGATCAGTTTGGGAAGGACGGCATCCATGGGAGGGACCCCACGGGGAGCAGGGGCACAGAGGGACCGTGAGGGGTGGCAGGGATGAAGCGTCAGGGACTGACCGCAGCCCCCATTGCCCGTTCCCATGCACTGCTCGGGGGGGAGAAGGTGGAAGAGGTGGATGAGGGGAAGGTGTTGGAGTTTGTTTTTTTGTTTTCTAACTGCTCTAGCTTGTTAGTAATAGGCAATAAATGATAATCATCTTCCTACTCTGAGTCTATTTTGCTTGTTACGATAATGGTTGAGCGATCTCCCTGTCCTTATCTCAACCTCTCCTCCCTCTGGCGCTGCCACTGCCCCCGGCCCCTCTGGGCACTGTCGCCACCAGTCCCGCAGCCGGCCCTAGGCCCGGCGCCGGCGGCAGCGCCGTGTTGTGGGCTGATCCCCGCAGGGCTGTTCTCTCGGGCACGCTGCGCTTGGGTCTGCCGTTACCTCAAGCCTTCGGGCCTCGCACTGGGCACCAGAAGGCCTGCTGTGCTTGAAGCTACAGGCAGCTCAGCACCGCACAGCCGCTCGCTCCCCTCCTCCCCAGCAGGGCTGGGGAGAGAAGGGACACTTGGATCTGGCTGCAGGAGCTGGCACTGAGCTCACTCGCACACACAGAGGCCTCGCCAGGAGCTGGCACGTAGTCCTCTCAGCACGCGTACACATGGGAAAGGCTGCGAGTGTGCAAAGAGAAAAGCTTTAATGAGAAAATGCGACGATAGGACACACAAACACTGACCGGCCCTTTTATACCCCAAACAAACCCCTCAGCAGGTCCTCCTGCTCCTCCTTCTCTACACACGGCCATGCCTCCACACAGCAGCTCCACATTATTTCAGGCTCCCCAGGCTTCCCAAGCCAGAGGTGTTGCCTTCACCACGAGGCTCCCCTTCCCCTCACAGAGCCGGTGGCACGGGGCCCCCGTTCCTCTGCAGCCATGGCTGGAGGAGCGCGGGGAGCACGGCGGCGCCTCCCCAGGGCTGAGCCCATCTCCTGGGGGCACCCACCCTGCTGCCTGCCATTACCATTCACCAGTGCACAGTTGTAGTTGCTGCACACACCATGGGAGTGGAGATGAATGATGCTTCTGCTGGAGTAACTCATGACATTGGTGACCTTGAAGACCTCATAGGGTGGGATGAGGACTTCTTCCTCCTCAGGGTAGAAGGAGAAGTTCTGGATGGGAACACCATAGCAGGTGTGCACAATGAATAAAGAGTCCTGGCCAAATCTCTTGGTAGCATTCTTCTTGATGGATGTGGAGGCGAACTGGCCAAAGCGGACGGTCTGATGGCGGCGGGCCGTAAAGCGGATGCCCCTGACACTGCGGTAGACATCGTAGCATCTGCGGCCCTGGGCTTTCCGCAGAGTGTGCAGGGCCTTGGTCAGGAGGAAATGCATTGTCTTGAAGGGGAAGTGTTGCAGGTAGTGCTCACGGGAGCGCCCACCCTCACGTACTGCTGCATTGAGCTGGCGGTACAGGCTTGTACAAGAAGTGTATGCCAGCACGGCCACCGCGTACTCCCGCCGCAGCACCTGCGGTTGGATGGAGTTGCCCCATTGCTCCCGCCACCTCTCCTCTGCTCTTCTCCAGGTCTTCGCGTACATGTCGTTTTCAAACTCGGTGCCGTTCACTATTTTAAGCTCCTCTTCCATCTCGCATCTGCAGCCCCAGTACTGGTCATCGAAGGAGTTCTGGGCCATGTCCATCGCCACCTCAATGATGGGGCCGAGGTCTTGCTCACGGGTGCTGCTGGCAGCCAAGGTGCCAGCCAAGGTGCCGGCCAGCAGCACCCAGCCCAGGCCGAGGTGCTCCATGTGCAGGAAGCTCCGGGGGTCCAGCCACGAGCGGGGATGCCCCAGGCAGCGCAGGACCCGGTCCTCTGCAACCGGCTGAGCTCAGCCGCTGAGTGCAGCAGTACAGGGCACGGGCGTCTGCTAGGGGGAGAGCGCAGGGTCGGAGAAGGCTGCAGGGAGAAGCGGAGCAGATGCATCAGGGTCACCTCCAAAGCCGCCCATGGCCCCCCTGGCACCAGAGGGAAGCACCCGCAGTGTGTGTCCCCAGCCACGGCCACCTGGGTCTTCCCCACCCTGATACCGGCCCGGACTCCAGCCCAGCTACTTGCATCAAACACCGCAGACACCTGGGTTCCCCCGTGCAGCCCCGACATCCTCTGAGGCCGCAGCTTTTGTGCCAGGAGTAGCCCTGGTGCTGCAGTGAGATGTTACCTCTGCTCTGTTGCATGCAGGACCCACGGCTCGGCGCTGCTGCAGGGTGCGTGGAGCTGGCTGCTCTGCCTTTTTATAGCAACCCCCAGACAGTTTGTGTTCCAGCCCCCCATGACCACCCAGTTGCTGCTGGGCTGTTGCAAAAGGCTGCAGGGAAACCAACAGGAAATCGCCTTTTATCAGTTGCCCATGCTCTAGGGCGTGCGTGTGTGGGTCCCAGTCCCATGGGTGCTGAGAGGTGAGGAGCAGGCTCTGCAGCCCTCAGTGCAGAGGGGCTCCGGCAGGAGCAGACACTGGCTTGTCCTGGTTTTGGCTGGGATAGAGTTGCTTTTCATCACCGTAGCTGGTGTGGGGCTTTGGTTTTAGGATGAGAATAGTGCTGATAACACACTGATGGCTTAGATGGTGCTGAGCAGTGCTGACACAGAGCCAAGGACTTCTGTGCTTCTCACACTGTGGCGGGGTTGGCTGAGGGGCAGCCATTGCTCAGGGACAGGCTGGGCATGGGTCAGAGGGTGGTGAGCAATTGTTTTGTGCATCACTTTCTTCAGATTTCTTGCTTGCTTATTTTCTGTCTTTCTTTCTCATTAAACTGTCTTTCTCTCAGCCTGCCAGTCTGTGCACTGTTACTCTTGTCAGCTCTCTCCCCTTCCCCCGGTGGGGAGGTGACTGAGGACGTGGCTGTGCGGTGCTGAGGTGCTGAGCTCTCTGCTGCATTACACCACAGCGGTGCTTTTAGCACCTAGGGTGAGTCCGGAAGGTACCCGAGATACTGTGAGAGATCCACAGACCTGAGCAGACAATGCTAGATGGGACAAACTGCTTTAGAATTCGTGCCCATGCTACATTTGTTTAGCAGCCCCTGGTTGCAATGCTGATTTATTTGCTCTCCAGGTTGCCTTGTGTAAGCCCTCTCCTGCTGCGTATGCTCCCCGTGCTGCCATCAGCACCTCCGAGGGCTGCTTGAAGGCTGCTGGGGGCAGCTGGCTGTGCCTTCCCCAGCCTGGTGTGCGTGGGGTGTGCGGCTGCATTCACCAGCAAACTTTAGGCTGGACCAACCAGCCAGTACATGGGCCAAGTGCATGGGCCAAGTGCATGGGCCAAGCCCCAGCATGCTGCAGTGATTTGTGTCTCTTTGGAATTGCCAGGGTGATGACACACCTTTTTGAAGCATTCTGCCTGTTTTTTAGGATTCTGCAGTTTTTCAGGGGTGAATATCCAAAGCACTGCAGGTGCCCACTGCTCTAGATGCCTGTTAAAGGACAAGGACCGCTCTCTCACTCCCCCTCCTTAGATGAGGAGGGGAAGAAGTAAAGCAAAGAACAACACATGGGTTGAGATAAGGATATTTTAATTAAAGGGAAATAATAATAATAATAATAATTAAATATTATTATGAACTAAACAATTTAACTAAAGGGAAAAAAAAAAGGAAAGGGGAAAACGTAGGGGTAAAGGAAAAAAAAAAGGGGGGGAGGAAAACAAACAAATAAAACAAATGAAGGCTGTGTGGAAGTGCAGAAGAAAGAAATTGCTCTCTACTTCCCACAAATGAGTGATGCTTGACCACGTCCTTGAAGCAGGGCCTCAACGCATGGAGCCGGTGTTGAGGAGGAGGACCGACGTTTTCACGAGAGCCCATCACTCCCACTCCCCTCTTCTTCTTGTTCCCACCTTTTATTGCTGAGTGTGACACCACATGGTATGGAATGTCCCTTTGTTTGGTTTAGGTCAGCTGCCCTGGGGATGTTTCTCTCCTCACTTTTTTGCCCACCCCCTAGGAGGGTTAGAGAAAGGCCCAATGCTGTGCCACTGCTGCTCAGCAGTAGACACAACACTGGTGTGATCCCACTGCTGTTCCAGCTCCAAGTACAGAGTACGGCACTGTATGGGCTGCTGCCGGGAAAGTTAACATCCCAGCCAGACCCAGTACAACCTCCACCCCTTATTCCATAACATTTGTGTCACACTCAGATCCCCATACAAGTATTCTCATCATTATTCCTTGTCCTTTAACAGGACAAGGGTTTAACAGGGCAGGATTAATAGGCAGGTGTATCTTTTCATTCCATAGGTCTTTCTTGGAAAATGTTCATAAGAACTGTTGATGATTAGGTCTTCCTCTGCCAAAGTGGCCACTCAGGGCAGGTGGAGTTGGATGTCTGGATGCCAGCACCAGCTTAGCTCAAGTCCTTGTTGCACTGCGCGGCTCCTTGCAAAGTTGACCTGTCGTTGATCCTACAGCGTCTTCCTACAACATATAACTTAGATTACAGATTAGTTTTCTCTCAAGGTCAAATCTCCTTGAGGCACACACTTGATGTCCCCATTCTTTTGCATGACCCACCAGGTATACTCTGGTCCTTGGGCGAAGACAATCCCATGAGTGGGTTTGCCTTTTCCAGAGGCAGGAGCAACCCACACTGCCTTCCCCATCCACCTTCCTATATGCACTACGGGAACCCTAGCTCCTTTCACAGTGTGTAGGGGTTTTGTTTTGGCAGGACCAGCACAGCTGTCAGACCCCCTATTGTTAACTAGCCAAGTGGCTTCTGGTAGATTTATGTCCCCTTGTTTCCAAGTCCCAGCCCCCAATGCTCGTAACATAGTCTTTAACAGTCCGTGGTACCTCTCAACCTTCCCAGAAGCTTGTGGGTGATAAGGGATGTGGTACACCCACTCAACACCATGCCTCTTGGCCCAGGAGGTAACAAGATTGTTTCGGAAATGACTCACATTGTCAGACTCAATTCTCTCTGGTGTACCATGACGCCACAATACTTGTCTTTCCAGGCCCAAGACAGTGTTTCGGGCCGTGGCATGGTTTACAGGGTATGTTTCCAGCCACCCAGTAGTTGCTTCTGACACGGTGAGTATGCACTGTTTGCCTTGGCGTGTTTGTGGGAGTGGTCCGATATAGTCAATTTGCCAGGCCTCACCATATCTAAACCTTGTCCACCTCCCCCTGTTCCAGGGAGATTTTACCTTCGTGGCTTTCTCGATTGCAGCACAGGTCTCACACTGATGGGTAACCTGTGTGATGGCCTCAATGGTCAGGTCCACCCCTCGATCACGAGCCCACCTGTATGTGGCATCCCTCCCCAGATGTCCTGATGTTTCATGGGCCCATCGAGCTACAAACAGCTCACCCTTACGTTCCCAGTCTAGGTCCACCTGAGCCACTTCAATTTTCGAAGCTCGATCCACTTCTGTGTTGTTCTGATGTTCTTCAGTAGCGCGACTCTTGGGCATGTGGGCATCTACATGACGTACTTTAACATCCAGGTTTTCTACCCGGGCAGCAATATCTTGCCACAGGGTAGCAGCCCAGATAGGTTTACCTCTGCACTGCCAGTTGCTCTGTTTCCATTGCTGCAGCCACCACCACAGAGCATTTGCCACCATCCATGAGTCAGTGCAGAGATACAGCCATTTTTCTCTTTTGGCAATCTCTAGGGCTAGTTGTATGGCTTTTACTTCTGCATACTGACTCGACTCACCTTCCCCTTCCATGGCCGCCACAACTCATCGTATGGGACTCCACACAGCAGCTTTCCATTTCCGATGGCTCCCTATCACACGGCAGGATCCATCAGTAAACAACGCATACTGCTTTCTGTCTTCTGGCAACTCATTGTATGGTGGTGCCTCTTCAGCACGAGTTACCTCTTCTGTTGGCACTCTGAAATCTCTGCCTTCCAGCCAGTCCATAATCTCTTCCAGGATTCCTGGGCGATTGGGTTTTCCCATTCGAGCCTGCTGTGTAATTAACGCTATCCACTTACTCCATGTAGCATCAGTCGCATGGTGTGTAGTGGGAATTTTCTCTTTGAACATCCAATGTAACACAGGTAGCCGTGGTGCCAAGAGGAGCTGTGCCTCTGTACCCACATCTTCTGAAGCAGCTCGAACACCCTTATATGCTGTGAGTATCTCTTTTTCAGCTGGGGTGTAATTGGCTTCTGATCCTCGGTAGCCCCGGCTCCAGAAACCCAGAGGTTGACCTCGAATTTCTTCTGGTGTTTTCTGCCAGAGGCTCCAGGTGAGGCCATGCTCCCCAGCTGCAGTATAAAGTATGTTTTGCACAGATGGTCCAGAACAGACATGCCCAAGGTCTACTGAACGAGCTATTTCTTGTTTGAGTTGTTCAAAGGTCTGTTGTTGCTTGGGGCCCCACTCGAAATAGTTTCTCTTTCGAGTCACTCGATATAGAGGACTCACAAGCTGAGTATAGCCTGGCACATGCATTCTCCAAAATCCCACAAGGCCTAGGAAAGCTTGCGTTTCTTTTTTGCTAGTTGGCGGAGACATTGTCATTATTTTATTGATCACATCCATCAGAATATGGTGACATCCATCCTGCTATTTTACCTCCAAGAACTGGATTTCCTGTGCAGGCCCCTTGACCTTACTCTGTTTAATGGCAAAACCAGATTTCAGGAGAATTTTGGAATTTGGATTACTTTCTTCCCTTTCTCAAAAACTTCTGCTGTGTTCCCCACACGAGGATGTCATCAACGTACTGCAGGTGCTCAAGAGCTCCCCTTTGTTCCAGTGCAGACTGGATCAGTCCATGGCAAATGGTAGGGCTGTGTTTCCACCCCTGGGGCAGTCGATTCCAGGTGTATAGGATGCCCCTCCAAGGGAAAGCAAACTGTGGCCTGCATGCTGCTGCCAAAGGGATGGAGAAAAATGCATTAGCAATATCAATTGTGGCGTACCACTTGGCTGCCTTTGACTCTAGTTCGTACTGGAGTTCCAGCATGTCCGGCACTGCAGCACTCACGGTGGCGTGACTTCATTCAGGCCTCGATAGTCCACTGTTAGCCTCCACTCGCCATTAGACTTTCGCACTGGCCATATGGGACTATTAAGGGGTGAGTGAGTCTTGCTGATTACTCCCTGACTCTCCAGTCGGTGAACCAACTCATGGATGGGAATCAGGGAGTCTCGGTTGGTGCCATATTGCTGTCGGTGCACCGTTGTAGTAGCAATTCGTACCTGTGCTCTTCAACCTTCAGCAATCCTACAACACAAGGGTCTTCTGAAAGGCCAGGCAGGGCAGACAGCTGCCTAATCTTCTCTGTGCTCAAAGCAGCTATGCCCTTAGCCAAAAGCCCTTAGGAGCCCCTCTTCTTGCTGCTGTATTTCCTTTCAGTTCACGTACCCGAGCAGCTAGGGTTGAGGTAGGTACACCATCCCATTTCCTCATATCCTCCCCACGGTCACTCAAATAAAACCAAAAGGTGCCACGTGGTGTGCATCTTGGGTACTCTCTCTCTTGAGCAGGCAAATGCTGATTCTTAGTGGCTGAAGCATCACTCCGTCTAGATGAGGGGGAATATGGGGAATATGCTCGTTCCACGAGGTGGTCAAGTCTTTCAGACAGTTTCTCCACAGCTGAGACACAGGACCATAGTGGAGCAGAGAGGTTGTCTTCATATTTTTGAAGCTGGCAGGACAGATTATACACTGTTGGTCCCATCCCCTCATCCCAGCTAAATACTGCCAGGGTACTGGCATGTGCTGGTGGTGCACTCTGCACAAATTTACGCCACATGGATGTTGTGCACTGGACTTCATCGGGATCTTGAGGTGTCTGGGCATTGTCCAAATCACTATAAATCATCTCCTGCACAGCTAATTCCCGCAGATGCTGGAGACCTTTATCCATAGTTGTCCACTTGCCTACGTGATATACAATATCTTCCTTATGGGGATATCTTTCTCTCACAGCTGCCAGGAGTCGTCTCCAGAGGCTGAGGACCTGTGCTCCTCTCCTAATTACTTAGTCCATTTCTCTAGAGAGGGATCCCAGCTGCTTGGCTTCATTGCCTTCTAATTGTAGGCTACTGGCCCCAGCATCCCAGCATCGAAGCAGCCAGGTGAGGATGTGTTCACCTGGGCGTCAGCCATAATCCTTTCGTATTTCTCGCAACTCACTCAGCAATAGGGATTGAGTCGTTTCTGATTCCTTTATGATTTCCAGCTCTTTTTCCTGCTGTTTTTGTGATGGCTCTGCTTTAGAGGTGCCTGCCATTTCCCCTTTTTCCTCCTTCTTAGGAGAGGCTTCTTCCCTTACTAAACGAGCTGACCTCCGTTTCCATTGTTTTGACTTGACTATGGGGGCGACTGATACCATAGTCTGTTGGTCCTCTGGGTCAGCCACAGCGTGTGTTATCTGGTCATCAGACACAGAAACTTCCTCCCTCTCTTCAAGGTGCTGGATGATGTTAAATAGTGTTTGATGGGAGTAAGCCAGGACCCAGCACAATGCTGCAAGCTGTCGTTCTCCAGCATTATCACGGTCAGGACATACAACTCTCAAACATTCTACAAGGTTTTTAGGATTTTGCACTTGCTCAGGGGTGAAGTTCAAAACTATTGGAGGAGACACCCGTGACAAGTATATGCCAACATCATCCCACACACCTTGCCATTCGCCACAAGACTGTTTCAAGACAGATTCCCAGGTAAGCTTTCTAAACAATCGACTAATCTTAGAGAGAAGAGGAAACCCGTTATTCAGAATTAGAAATAGCAATACATGGGTTACACATGGCTGTTCAAAATACTCCCAAACTGTGGTAATTAGCCCACTGTGAAAGAAGGAAAAGGTACCATTCCTGATATTATTAATAAACTGGTATCCAGATGAGGAAAGGAAGGCAGTGTAGTTCTGAATATTCCCTAAAAGATAGTTTCCATGAGACCCAAATGATAACAGCGCAGAGCCTGAATGCCAGATTAAACTCAAGGCCAGTGCTTGGCAGCACAGCGAATTAAAAAAAAATGAACACAGATTGTAGCACTTTGTCGGATCGGATATATAGGAGAAAGGAGACCATGACACGGATTGCATGACATATGATCAAACAAGCCATTATTAACAGGACACTGAACATGGTTACTAGCAAGTAAGTGTGTTAGTTGTACGCGCTTTAATCAATTCTATTGTTATCTCAACCCTTCGAGCCCCACGTTGGGTGCCAAAAAGGACTGTGGTGGTTTTACTGTGATGGGTAGCTAAACACCACAACCGCTCTCTCACTTCCCCTCCTTAGATGAGGAGGGGAAGAAGTAAAGCAAAGAACAACTCACGGGTTGAGATAAGGATAACTTAATTAAAGCAAAATAATACTAATAATTAAAGAAAGATTATTATGAACTAAACAACTTAACTAAAGGGGGGGAAAAAAGAAAAAAAAAAAAGGAAAGGGGAAAAGGGAAGGGGAAAAGAAAAAAAAAAAAGAAAAGGAGGAAAACAAACAAATAAAACAAATGAAGGCTATGTGGAAGTGCAGAGGACAGAAATTACTCTCTACTTCCCACAAATGAGCGATGCTTGACCACGTCCTTGAAGCAGGGCCTCAACGCACGGAGCTGGTGTTCGAGAGGAGGACCGACGTTTTCCCAACAAGAGCCCACCCCTCCCCTCTTCTTCCTGTTCCCACCTTTTATTGCTGAGTGTGACACCACATGGTATGGAATATCCCTTTTTTTGGTTTAGGTCAGCTGCCATAGTGATGTTTCTCTTCTCACTTTTTGCCCACCCTCTAGGAGGGTTAGAGAGAGTCCTGATGCTGTGCCAGCACTGCTCAGCAGTAGACACAACACTGGTGTGATAACACTGCTGTTTCAGCTCCAAGTGCAGAGCACAGCACTGCTTGGGCTGCTGCAGGGGAAGTTAACATCCCAGCCAGACCACATCCTTGCCACACTCCCTGCCACTCATAACCATCCTGCCTCGGGACAGGGGTCTGGGTGGCATTCTTAAGTAGTTGTTTACCCTTAAACAAAACCTGAAGTGCATTCAGGAGACATTACAATAAGAACATGCTGGTCTGAACATCCCAAGGACATTCAAATTTTGAGGAGCTACTGTAAGTAGCCTGGGGGAGAAAGGGCAGGTGAAGGAGAAAGGGGGAGTGAACAGGTGGGGAAAATATCTTCCCTTGTCCCCTTCACAGACTGTATCCCTGAAAAGAAAAGGTAAATGATGTAATTATTACTAGTTTCTGAGATATGGTTTCCAAAGTACGGAAGTGATGGTAATGCTGAGTACAAATACCAGATTACAGAATCCAACGTTAGGAATGTTTTAACAATTCGTGTCCATAAAGAACAGTCCTGTCTGCCTCTGGGCCCTGCACTGGCAATTTAATTCTTGAACCACAGATGCAGTGTGTCCCAGTCTCCCCTTCATTCTAGTCAATTTATCAAGTCTTCAGAAAATACTCCTCAAATTTATGAACCTGTTTGCTTTTGTTATTCCGGACTTCTATTTCTAACAGTTAAAGCCTTTTTGCTGTCTTCTTCGAGATTAACTTAACACTGCTCTAGGTGTGACTGTCCCTGTGAATGGCTGGTGAAGAATGTTTTAATTACTGGTGAAGTGTCAATAAGAAAGCTATTTGTGTTTGTATGAAGTCTTTGATGTCTGGGGGTTTCAGAACAACTGATAACAACTAGTGACTGTTATGGGATACTATGCAGGCCTCTGATATCTGGCCAGGTGGCCAAGAGATTAAGAAGAAGGAAAAAAAAAAGAACCTGAAGGACGGCTAGGAGACAAGACCTGCAGGGGATGTTCTAGAAACTTGATACGGTGCCAAGGGAGTACAACGGGGAAGGACGAGAAAAAAACTTGGAGAGGAAGACTACAAGCCTTCAGCATGAAAGACCCCTAGAGACCCCCAGAGGGACCAGCGGAGACTGATGCGCATGCTCTAGTAGGAGGGACTAGACCCCGGAAGCTAATTATAATAACCTATTTTTTTTAGAAGTAGTAATGAATGTATTAGTCTAGGAGCATAAAAATCAGCTACTTGATGTAACTGGTGTGCGTCCTGGTGGAGCGGAGACTCCCAGTGCACCCAGTGCTGTTTGCTTACCTCTATTCTTTTAATAAATCCTATTTTTTTATTTAATCCTATTTTGAAGAATGAGCCATTTCTAACACCCAGAACCATCTAGGTTGGAAGATCACCCAGCCCAACCTCTGACCTAACACTAACCAGTCCTCCACTAAACCATATCACTAAGCTCTACATCTAAACGTCTTTTAAAGACCTCCAAGGATGGTGACTCCACCACTTCCCTGGGCAGCCCGTTCCAATGTCTAACAACCCTTTCGGTAAAGAAGTTCTTCCTAATATCCAACCTAAACCTCCCCTGGCACAACTTTAGCCCGTTCCCCCTCGTCCTGTCACCAGGCACATGGGAGAACAGACCAACCCCACCTGGCTACAGCCTCCTTTAAGGTACCTGTAGTCTCATCCTTTAAGGTACCTATCAGTCTCATGACCAGTAATTCTATCATATCATAAGCCAGTGCTACACAGTAAGCCAGTAACCTTAAACCAGCCCCCCAGAACAATAAACAGCACGACAGGGAACACATACAGTAAGTAATGTGCTATATAACTGAATTCAGAAAACAGGCACAGCAGACCTCAGATCAAAACAAAACAAAACAAAACAAAAACAAACAAACAAACAAAACAGCGCTATTAAGCTGATATAATGGTTACAATAATTTTGTTTTAACATGCTGTCATCACATCTGACACTATCTCAGCTCTTCGGGCCCCATCTTGGGTGTCAAAAGAACTGTTGTGGTTTAACCAGCACCACACAGACGCTCTTCCTCCTCACAGTGGGATGGGGGAGAGAATCGAGGAAAAAAAAAAAAAAAAGAAAAAAAAAAAAAAAGTAAAAGCTTGTGAGTTGAGCTGAAGACAGTTTAATAGGACAGAAAAGAAAAAAAAAAATAAGAAGAATAATCAAAATGGTAGTAAGAATAATAACACGTATAAAACACGTGATGCACAATGCAATTCCTCACCACCTGCTGATGGATGCCCAGCTTATCCCTGAGCAGCCTGTGTCCCCACCCCAGCTAGCCACCCCTATATATTGTCCAGCATGACCCCATATGGTGTGGAATACTCCTTTGGCCAGTTGGGGTCAGCTGTCCTGGGCCTGTCCCCTCCCAGCTCCTGCTGCACCCCCAGCCTGCCCGCTGCCAGGGCAGTGTGAGAAGCACAGAAGTCCTTGGCTTGGTGTGAGCACTGATCTGCAACGATTAAAACATCAGTGTCATATCAACAGTAGTCACATCCTAAATCCCAAACACAGCACCATATCAGCTACTAGAAGGAAAATTAACTCTTTCCTCCCCAAAACCAGAACACATGGTCTGGAGCCAAGGGAAGCACCTTCCCCTGTGTGAGCTGGGGGCTCATGCATTCACCCCTCATCCACAGACCCCGTGGGGGCACCAGCACAGACCCCCTGTCCGCCTGATGCCCTAGCCCAGCCCAAAACCCCTGCTGCTGGCTGGTTGGTCCAGCCTAAAGTTTGCTGGTGAATGCAGCCGCACACCCCACGCACACCAGGCTGGGGAAGGCACAGCCAGCTGCCCCCAGCAGCCTTCAAGCAGCCCTCGGAGGTGCTCATGGCAGCACGGGGAGCATACGCAGCAGGAGAGGGCTTACACAAGGCAACCTGGAGAGCAAATAAATCAGCATTGCAACCAGGGGCTGCTAAACAAATGCGCCATGGGCACAAATTCTAAAGCAGTTTGTCCCATCTAGCATTGTCTGCTCAGGTCTGTGGATCTCTCACAGTATCTCGGGTACCTTCCGGACTCACCCTAGGTGCTAAAAGCACCGCTGTGGTGTAATGCAGCAGAGAGCTCAGCACCTCAGCACCGCACAGCCACGTCCTCAGTCACCTCCCCACCGGGGGAAGGGGAGAGAGCTGACGAGTAAAAGTGCACAGACTGGCAGGCTGAGAGAAAGACAGTTTAATGAGAAAGAAAGACAGAAAATAAGCACGCAAGAAAACTGAAGAAAGTGATGCACAAAACAATTGCTCACCACCCTCTGACCCATGCCCAGCCTGTCCCTGAGCAACGGCAGCTCCTCCCGATTTAGTGTCATCCACAAACTTACTTAGTAAGCCTTCATGTGATACATCCAGGTCATTTATGAAAACAGTGACGAGAACTGGCCCCAAAACAGAGCCCCGGGGAACCCCACTACTAACTGGCCGTCAGCCTGATGTACCTCTGAACCCTCTGCTTGGTATGACCAGTGACTGCCTTGTCCCTCAGGTGCTTTTCAATAACTCCTGGGATAATTTTCTCCATGATTTTACCAGGCACTGAAATGAGACTGACAGGTCTGTCATTACCAGGGTCTTCTCTCTCGCTCTTGCTGAAAACTGGAACCACATTTGCCATCTTCCAAGAGACCGGGATCTCTCTGGATTCCCAAGACCATTGGAAAGTCATTGAGAGAGGTTTTTCCTCCCAAACAACAGATATGTGTACTGGGGCCCTGCTTCCCAAGATGTGGCTGACCTTGCTTGCTGATGGGCAGTGGAGAGTAACTGCTTTCTCTTTGCTTCTGTGTGGATTGGCTTTTATTTTTTTTTCTTTTCTTTTGCATTTCAATTATCCTTCTCTCAACCCCTTAGCCTTTTCTTTTGGGTCATCATTTCTGCCTCCCCTCTGTCTCTGAGGAGCAATGAGAGAGCAGTTGTGGTTTTTAGTTAGACATTGATGTGAAACCACGGCAGCCTTTTGGCATCCATTGAGAGGCTCAGGGGGTGGAGATGACAAGAAATTTGACCAGAGTGCTTCAGAGGAGCTTACAATGATCATATTTGTCAAACATATTTGTTGATTTGCTGCCCACAATCTTGTCTGGTTTGCTCTTAATATCTTTCAGTGTGATCCTGCGTGATCCTGTGCCGTGTTCTCTCTTTTGCTATTTATCATATCCAAGGGCTTGTTAAAAGCTGTGTGCATTTGTGTTTTGTTTTTTTTTTTTCAGTTTGCTATTCTGTAAATCTGTATTGGCAAGGTCTTGGTAGTGAGGGGCTGCTGAGGTGGCCTCTGTGAGAATGTCAGTGCAGCAGGAGGCAGGAGGTGCTCCATCGACCACAGAACAAGTTCCCCCGCGGCCTGTGGAGAGGCCCGCGGTAGAGCAGGCTGTCCCCCTGCACCCATGGGTCCCACACGGAGCAGATCTCCACGCTGCAGCCCCCCCATGGGTGCAGGAGCCCCCGGTGGAGCAGGTGGATGTGGCCTGGAGGAGGCTGCGGCCCATGGAGAGCCCCCGCAGGAGCAGACCCCGGGCTGGAGCTGCAGCCCGTGGAGAGGAGCCCACATGGAGGAAGGGGCTGGGGGGAGCTGCTGCCCACGTGTGGGGGCCCCGTGCTGGAGCAGTTTGGAACTGGGGGATGGACCCCGTGGGACGGAGCCGTGTGGGAGCAGTTCTTGAAGCCCCTGAAGGATCAGTTTGGGAAGGATGGCATCCATGGGAGGGACCCCACGGGGAGCAGGGGCACAGAGGGACCGTGAGGGGCGGCGGGGATGAAGCCTCAGGGACTGAAAGCAGCCCCCATTGCCCGTTCCCCTGCACTGCTCGGGGGGGAGAAGGTGGAAGAGGTGGATGGGGGGAAGGTGTTGGAGTTTGGTTTTTTGTTTGTTTTCTCACTGCTCTAGCTTGTTAGTAATAGGCAATAAATGATACTCATCTTCCTACTCTGAGTCTGTTTCGCTCATTACAATAATGGTTGAGCGATCTCCCTGCCCTTATCTCAGCGCCATGTTGTGGGCTGATCCCCGCAGGGCTGTTCTCTCGGGCACGCTGCGCTTGGGTCTGCCGTTACCTCAAGCCTTCGGGCCTCGCACTGGGCACCAGAAGGCCTGCTGTGCTTGAAGCTACAGGCAGCTCAGCACCGCACAGCCGCTCGCTCCCCTCCTCCCCAGCAGGGCTGGGGAGAGAAGGGACACTTGGATCTGGCTGCAGGAGCTGGCACTGAGCTCACTCGCACACACAGAGGCCTCGCCAGGAGCTGGCACGTAGTCCTCTCAGCACGCGTACACATGGGAAAGGCTGCGAGTGTGCAAAGAGAAAAGCTTTAATGAGAGAAATGCGACGATAGGACACACAAACACTGACCGGCCCTTTTATACCCCAAACAAACCCCTCAGCAGGCCCTCCTGCTCCTCCTTCTCTACACACCCCCATGCCTCCGCACAGCAGCTCCACGTTATTTCAGGCTCCCCAGGCTTCCCAAGCTCCCCACCCAGAGGTGTTGCCTTCACCACGAGGCTCCCCTTCCCCTCACAGAGCCGGTGGCACGGGGCCCCCGTTCCTCTGCAGCCATGGCTGGAGGAGCGCGGGGAGCACGGCGGCGCCTCCCCAGGGCTGAGCCCATCTCCTGGGGGCACCCACCCTGCTGCCTGCCATTACCATTCACCAGTGCACAGTTGTAGTTGCTGCACACACCATGGGAGTGGAGATGAATGATGCTTCTGCTGGAGTAACTCATGACATTGGTGACCTTGAAGACCTCATAGGGTGGGATGAGGACTTCTTCCTCATCAGGGTAGAAGGAGAAGTCCTGGATGGGAACACCATAGCAGGTGTGCACAATGAATAAAGTGTCCTGGCCAAATCTCTTGGTAGCATTCTCCTTGAGGGATGTGGAGGCGAACTGGCCAAAGCGGACGGTCTGGTGGCGGCGGGCCGTAAAGTGGATGCCCTTGACACCGCGGTAGACATCGTAGCATCTGCGGCCCTGGGCTTTCCGCAGAGTGTGCAGGGCCTCAGTCAGGAGGAAATGCATTGTCTTGAATTGGAAGCATTCCAGGTAGTGCTCGCGGGAGCGCCCACCCTCACACACGGCCCTGTTGAACTCGCTGTACAGGCCTGTATTATCAGTGTACGCCAGCACGGCCACCGCGTACTCCCACTGCAGCACCTGCGGGTGGTTGGAGTTCTGCCACTTCTCCTTTGCTTTACTCCAGGCATCTGCATAGAGCGGGTTTTGGAATTCAGTGCAGTTCACCATTTCCAGCGCCACCTCCATCTTGTATCTGCAGCCCCGGTACTGGTCATCGAAGGAGTTCTGGGCCATGTCCATCGCCACCTTCTTGATGGGGACGGGGTCTTGCTCACGGGTGCTGCTGGCAGCCAAGGTGCCAGCCAAGGTGCCGGCCAGCAGCACCCAGCCCAGGCCGAGGTGCTCCATGTGCAGGAAGCTCCGGGGGTCCAGCCACGAGCGGGGATGCCCCAGGCAGCGCAGGACCCGGTCCTCTGCAACCGGCTGAGCTCAGCCGCTGAGTGCAGCAGTACAGGGCACGGGCGTCTGCTAGGGGGAGAGCGCAGGGTCGGAGAAGGCTGCAGGGAGAAGCAGAGCAGATGCATCAGGGTCACCTCCAAAGCCGCCCATGGCCCCCCTGGCACCAGAGGGAAGCACCCGCAGTGTGTGTCCCCAGCCACGGCCACCTGGGTCTTCCCCACCCTGATACCAGCCCAGACTCCAGCCCAGCTACTTGCATCAAACCCCGCAGACACCTGGGTTCCCCCGTGCAGCCCCGACATCCTCTGAGGCCGCAGCATTTGTGCCAGGAGTAGCCCTGGTGCTGCAGTGAGATGTTACCTCTGCTCTGTTGCATGCAGGACCCACGGCTCGGCGCTGCTGCAGGGTGCGTGGAGCTGGCTGCTCTGCCTTTTTATAGCAACCCCCAGACAGTTTGTGTTCCAGCCCCCCATGACCACCCAGTTGCTGCTGGGCTGTTGCAAAAGGCTGCAGGGAAACCAACAGGAAATCACCTTGTATCAGTTTCCCATGCTCTAGGGCGTGTGTGTGTGGGTCTCAGTCCCATGGGTGCTGAGAGGTGAGGCGCAGGCTCTGCAGCCCTCAGTGCAGAGGGGCTCCCGCAGCAGCGGACACTGGCTTGTCCTGGTTTTGGCTGGGATAGAGCTCCTTTTCATCACAGTAGCATGTGTGGGGCTTTGGTTTTAGGATGAGAATGGTGCTGATAACACACTGATGGCTTAGATGGTGCTGAACAGTGCTGACACAGCCAAGGACTTCTGTGCTGCTCACACTGCCCTGCCAGCGGGCAGGCTGGGGGTGCAGCAGGAGCTGGGAGGGGACAGGCTCAGGACAGCTGACCCCAACTGGCCAAAGGGGTATTCCACACCATATGGGGTCATGCTGAACAATATATAGGGGTAGCGCCCCCCCCCCCCCCCCCCAATTCTCTCCCCCATCCCACTTGTGGGTGAGGAAGAGTGAATGTCTCTGTTGTTCTGAGCTGCTGGCCGGTTAAACCACAGCAGTCCTTTGATGTCCAGCATGGGTCCCAAAGGGTTGAGATAAGGACAGATCTGACCACAGCGTGTTAAAACAAAATTGTTGTTTAACAATTGTAATTTGTAAGCCTTAGCTTCTCACACGGCTTGCTTAGAATGCAGAGGAACTCCCACTCGGACTGGGGACGAGGAAGACGACGAGGCAGGCTGCTCCAAAGTGGCGGGGCCATCAGAGGAACAGGAAGATGAAGAGGAAGGTATCATAAGAGCATCAGGAACTACCCGATGCCTATTCCAGCATGAGCTATGAGATAGGCGAAAAGATGTCAGTCGTTGTCCAGGTGAGCACCTTGTCACCTGGCTGCTCTGGTGCTGGGACAGCGGAGTCATGGTCTGCAATTAGAGGGCAGGGAAGCCAGGCAGCTGGGATCCCTTGCCAGGGAAGGGGGCATTCTGGAGTTGTCTTGTGTCAGGTGTGAAGGGAAGGTGTGCGTTCAAGGAGGATCCCAGAGCCACAGAATCACGGAATTGTAGGGGTTGGAGGTGACCTCAGGAGATCATCGGGTCCAACCCCCTGCCAAAGCAGTTATCTAGAGCAGGCTGCCCAGGTAGGCGTCCAGACAGGGACAGGCCTTGAATATCCCCAGAGAAGGAGACCCCGCAACCTCCCTGGGCAGCCTGTCCCAGTGCTCCATCACCCTCACCGTGAAGAATCACAGAATTTCAAGGTTGGAAGAGACCTCAAGATCATCGAGTCCAACCTCTACCTAATGCTAACAGTCCCCACTAAACCATATCCCTAAGCTCTACATCTAAACGTCTTTTAAAGACCTCCAGGGATGGTGACTCCACCACTTCCCTGGGCAGCCCGTTCCAATGCCTCACAACCCTTTCGGTAAAGAAGTTCTTCCTAACATCCAACCTAAAACTCCCCTGGCACAACTTTAGCCCATTCCCCCTCGTCCTGTCACCAGGCACGTGGGAGAACAGGCCAACCCCCACCTCACTACAGCCTCCTTTAAGGTACCTGTAGAAAGCAATAAGGTCGCCCCTGAGCCTCCTCTTCTTCAGGCTGAACAAACCCAGCTCCCTCAGCTGCTACTCGTAGGACTTATTCTCCAGGCCCCTCACCAGCTTCGTCGCCCTTCTCTGGACTCTCTCAAGCATCTCGATGTCCTTCTTGTAGCGAGGGGCCCAAAACTGAACACAGTACTCAAGGTGCAGCCTCACCAGAGCCCAGTACAGGGGGACAATCACTTCCCTAGCCCTGCTGGCCACACTGCTTCTGATACAAGCCAGGATGCTGTTGGCCTTCTTGGCCACCTGAGCACACTGCTGGCTCACATTGAGCCGACTATCCACCAATACTCCCAGGTATTTCTCTGCTAGGCAGCTTTCCAACCACTCCTCTCCCAGCCTGTAGCTCTGCTTCAGGTTGTTGTGCCCCAGGTGCAGGACCCGGCACTTGGCCTTGTTGAATTTCATAGAGTTGGCCTCAGCCCATCGGTCCGAGATCCCCCTACAGAGCCTTCCTACCCTCGAGCAGATCAACACACGCACCTAACTTGGTGTCATTTGCGAACTTACTGAGGGTGCACTCGATCCCCTCATCCAGATCATCGATGAAGATATTAAAGAGGACCGGCCCCAGCACCGAGCCCTGGGGAACGCCACTAGTGACCTGCCTCCAACTGGATTTGACTCCATTCACCACGACTCTTTGGGCCCGGCTATCCAGCCAGTTTCTAACCCAACGAAGCGTACACCAGTCAAGGCCACGAGCAGCCAGTTTCTTGAGGAGAATGCTGTGGGAAACCGTGTTAAAAACCTTGTTGAAGTCAAGGTAGACCACATCCACAGCCTTTCCCTCATCCACCAAGCGTGTAACTTTGTCATAGAAGGAGATCAGGTTTGTCAAACAGGACCTGCCTTTCATAAACCCATGCTGACTGGGCCTGATCGCCTGCTTGCCCTGCTAGTGCTGCGTGATGACACTCAAGATAATCTGCTCCATGAGCTTCCCTGGCACTGAGGTCAAACTGACAGGCCTGTAGTTTCCCGGGTCTGCCCTCCGGCCCTTCTTGTAGATGGGCATCATGTTTGCTAGCCACCTGCCAGCTAGGACTTCCCCCGATAGCCAGGACTGCTGATAAATGATGGAAAGTGGCTGGGCCAGCTCCTCTGCCAGTTCTCTCAAAGAAGAGGATCTTCCGCATGTTGGTGCGAAACTGCCTGGGCTCCATTTTGTGGCCACTGCCCCTTGTCCTGTCCCCACAGACCACTGAAAAGAGGTTGGCCAAATCCCTCTGCCTCCCACCCCTCAGGTATTTATACACATTGAGGAGATCCCCTCTCAGTCCTCTCTTCTCCAGGCTGACCAGCCCCAGGTCTCTCAGCCTCTCCTCACAGGGAAGATGCTCCAGGCCCCGTTTCATCTTTGTGGCCCTCCGCTGGACTCTTTCCAGGAGATCCCTGTCTTTCTTGTACTGGGGAGCCCAGAACTGGACCCAGTACTCCAGGTGAGGCCTGACCAGGGCAGAGCAGAGGGGGAGGATCACCGCCCTCGACATGCTGCCCACGCTCCTTTTAATGCCTGCCAGGATCTTGTTGGCCCTCTTGGCCACCAGGGCACACTGCTGGCTCATGGCCAACCTGTCACCCACCAGGATCCCCAGGTCCTTCTCCTCAGAGCTCCTCTCCAGCAGGTCATCCCCCAGCCTGTACTGATACCTGCGGAGATATGAGTTGCTAGGACAAACAATCACAAAGGGGTTTTGTCAGATAAAACTACTGTTTTTTGTCAGATAAAACTGTCAGATAAAACTCCAGTTTCCAGCAGCAGTCCCCCAGACAGAGAAATGAAATTTCCGAATGTCAACGCTTTCATTTATGAAAATAAATAACATAATTTTCATTTATAAAAATAAATGTCAATGTTTTCCTTTATAAAAACATTGACAAAAACTGGCCCCAAAACAGCCCTGGGGAACCCCACGAGTAACTGCCCGTCAGCCTGATGTAACCCCATTTACTAGCACCCTTGGAGCCTGACCCACCAGCCAGTTGTTCACACAGCACATTAGGTACCTGTCTAGCTGTGAGCTGAACATTTAGTCCTGAGGGATACTTTGAGAAACCGTATCAAACGCTTTGCCGAAATACAAAAAGATTTCATCAGCTGCCATCCCTTGGTCAACTATGTGGGTAACTTTGTCATGAAAGGAAATTAAGTTCGTTAAGTGGGGCCTTCCCCTCATGAACCCTCTGCTTGCTGTGACCAGTGACTGCCTTGTCCCTCAGGTGCTTTTCAATAACTCCTGGGATAATTTTCTCCATGATTTTACCAGGCACTGAAATGAGACTGACAGGTCTGTCATTACCAGGGTCTTCTCTCTCGCTCTTGCTGAAAACTGGAACCACATTTGCCATCTGCCAATAGACCGGGATCTCTCTGGATTCCCAAGACCATTGGAAAGTAATTGAGAGAGTTTTTTCCTCCCAAACAACAGATGTGTTTATTGGGGCCCTGCTTCCCAAGATGTGGCTGACCTTGCTTGCTGATGGGCAGTGGAGAGTAACTGCTTTCTCTTTGCTTCCGTGTGGACTGGCTTTTATTTTTTTTTTCTTTTTCTTTTGCATTTCAATTATCCTTCTCTCAACACCTTAGCCTTTTCTTTTGGGTCGTCCTTTCTGCCTCCCCTCTGTCTCTGAGGAGCAATGAGAGAGCAGTTATGGTTTTTAGTTAGACATCAATGTGAAACCACAGCAGCCTTTTGGCATCCATTGAGAGGCTCAGGGGGTGGGATTAACAAGAAATTTGACCAGAGTGCTTCAGAGGAGCTTACAATGATCATATTTGTCGAACATATTTGTTGATTTGCTGCCCACAATCTTGTCTGGTTTGCTCCTAATATCTTTCAGTTTGATCCTGCGTGATCCTGTGCCGTGTTCTCTCTTTTGCTATTTATCATATCCGAGGGCTTGTTAAAAGCCGTCTGCATTTGTTTTTTTTTTTCAGTTTGCTGTTCTGTAAATCTGTATTGTCAAGGTCTTGGTAGTGAGGGGCTGCTGAGGTGGCCTCTGTGATAAGGTCAGTGCAGCAGGAGGCAGGAGGTGCTCCATCAACCAGAGCACAAGTTCCCCTGCGGCCTGTGGAGAGGCCCCTGGTGGAGCAGGCTGTCCCCCTGCACCCATGGGTCCCACACGGAGCAGATCTCCACGCTGCAGCCCCCCCATGGGTGGAGGAGCCCCCGGTGGAGCAGGTGGATGTGGCCTGGAGGAGGCTGCGGCCCATGGAGAGCCCCCGCAGGAGCAGGCCCCGGGCCGGAGCTGCAGCCCGTGGAGGGGAGCCCACTCAGGAGCAGCGGGCTGGGGGGAGCTGCCGCCCACCCGTGGGGGCCCCGTGCTGGAGCAGTTTGGGACTGGGGGATGGACCCCGTGGGACGGAGCCGTGTGGGAGCAGTTCTTGAAGGCCCTGAAGGATCAGTTTGGGAAGGACGGCATCCATGGGAGGGACCCCACGGGGAGCAGGGGCACAGAGGGACCGTGAGGGGCGGCGGGGATGAAGCGCCAGGGACTGACCGCAGCCCCCATTGCCCGTTCCCCTGCACTGCTCGCGGGGAGGAGGTGGAAGAGGTGGATGAGGGGAAGGTGTTGGAGTTTGTTTTTATTGTTTGTTTTCTAACTGCTCTAGCTTGTTAGTAATAGGCAATAAATGATACTCATCTTCCTACTCTGAGTCTATTTTGCTTGTTACGATAATGGTTGAGCGATCTCCCTGTCCTTATCTCAACCTCTCCTCCCTCTGGCGCTGCCACTGCCCCCGGCCCCTCTGGGCACTGTCGCCACCAGTCCCACAGCCGGCCCTAGGCCCCGCGCCGGCGGCAGCGCCGTGTTGTGGGCTGATCCCCGCAGGGCTGTTCTCTCAGGCACGCTGCGCTTGGGTCTGCCGTTACCTCAAGCCTTCGGGCCTCGCACTGGGCACCAGAAGGTCTGCTGTGCTTGAAGCTACAGGCAGCTCAGCACCGCACAGCCGCTTGCTCCCCTCCTCCCCAGCAGGGCTGGGGAGAGAAGGGACACTTGGATCTGGCTGCAGGAGCTGGCACTGAGCTCACTCGCACACACAGAGGCCTCGCCAGGAGCTGGCACGTAGTCCTCTCAGCACGCGTACACATGGGAAAGGCTGCGAGTGTGCAAAGAGAAAAGCTTTAATGAGAGAAATGCGACGATAGGACACACAAACACTGACCGGCCCTTTTATACCCCAAACAAACCCCTCAGCAGGCCCTCCTGCTCCTCCTTCTCTACACACGCCCATGCCTCCGCACAGCAGCTCCACATTATTTCAAGCTCCCCAAGCTCCCCAGGCTCCCCGAGCTCCCCACACGGAGGTGTTGCCTTCACCACGAGGCTCCCCTTCCCCTCACAGAGCCGGTGGCACGGGGCCCCCGTTCCTCTGCAGCCATGGCTGGAGGAGCGCGGGGAGCACGGCGGCGCCTGCCCAGGGCTGTGCCCTGTCCCCAGCCATGTCCTGGTGGCATCCACCCTGCTGGCTGCCCTTACCTTTCAGCAGCGCACAGTTGTAGGTGCTGTGCGTGGAATGGGAGTGGAGATGAATGATGCTTCTGCTGAAGTAACTCATGACATTGGTGACCTTGAAGACCTCATAGGGTGGGATGAGGACTTCATCCTCAGTAGGGAAGAAGGAGAAATGCTTGATGGGGACCCCGTAGCAGGTGTACACAATGAATAAGGTGTCCTGGCCAAATTTCTGGGCAGCATTCTTCTGGAGGGAGGCAGAGGCGAACTGGCCGAAGCGGACGCTCTGGTAGAGGTGGGCCGTAAAGTGGATGCCCCTGACGCCGCGGTAGACGTTGTAGCATCTGTGGCCCTGGGCATTCCGCAGAGTGTGCAGGGCCTCGGTCAGGAGGAAATGCATTGTCTTGAAGGGGAAGGATTGCAGGTAGTACCCGCGGGAACGTCCACCCTCGCGCACAGCTGAGTTGAACTGGCGGTACAGGCTTGTACCAGCAGTGTACGCCAGCATGGCCACCGCGTACTCCCGCCGCAGCACCTGCGGGTGGTTGGAGTTGCCCCATTGCTTCCGCCACCTCTCATCTGCTCTTCTCCGGGTGTCTGCATAGATCGGGTTTTTGAATTCGATGTGGTACAGTTTCTTCAGCACCACCTCCATCTTGTATCTGCAGCCCCAGTACTGGTCATCGAAGGAGTTCTGGGCCATGCCCATTGCCAACTTCTTTATGGGGCCGAGATCTTGCTCACGAGTGCTGCTGGCAGCCAAGGTGCCAGCCAAGGTGCCAGCCAGCAGCACCCAGCCCAGGCCGAGGTGCTCCATGTGCAGGAAGCTCCGGGGGTCCAGCCACGAGCGGGGATGCCCCAGGCAGCGCAGGACCCGGTCCTCTGCAACCGGCTGAGCTCAGCCGCTGAGTGCAGCAGTACAGGGCACAGGCGTCTGCTAGGGGGAGAGCGCAGGGTCGGAGAACGCTGCAGGGAGAAGCGGAGCAGATTCTTCAGGGTCACCTCGAAAGCCACCCATGGCCCCCCTGGCACCAGAGGGAAGCACCCGCAGTGTGTGTCCCCAGACATGGACACCTGGGTCTTCCCCACCCTGATACCGGCCCGGACTCCAGCCCAGCTACTTGCATCAAACACCGCAGACACCTGGGTTCCCCCGTGCAGCCCCGACATCCTCTGAGGCCGCAGCATTTGTGCCAGGAGTAGCCCTGGTGCTGCAGTGAGATGTTACCTCTGCTCTGTTGCATGCAGGACCCACGGCTCGGCGCTGCTGCAGAGTGCGTGGAGCTGGCTGCTCTGCCTTTTTATAGCAACCCCCAGACAGTTTGTGTTCCAGCCCCCCATGACCACCCAGTTGCTGCTGGGCTGTTGCAAAAGGCTGCAGGGAAACCAACAGGAAATCGCCTTTTATCAGTTGCCCATGCTCTAGGGCGTGTGTGGGTCCCAGTCCCATGGGTGCTGAGAGGTGAGGCGCAGGCTCTGCAGCCCTCAGTGCAGAGGGGCTCCCGCAGCAGCGGACACTGGCTTGACCTGGTTTTGGCTGGGATAGAGTTGCTTTTCATCACCGTAGCTGGTGTGGGGCTTTGGTTTTAGGATGAGAATAGTGCTGATAACACACTGATGGCTGAGATGGTGCTGAGCAGTGCTGACACAGCCAAGGACTTCTGTGCTGCTCACACTGCCCTGGCAGCGGGCAGGCTGGGGGTGCAGCAGGAGCTGGGAGGGGACAGGCCCAGGACAGCTGACCCCAGCTGGCCAAAGGAGTATTCCACACCATGTGGGGTCATGCTGAACAATATATAGGGGTAGCGCCCCCCCCCCCCAATTCTCTCCCCCATCCCACTTGTGGGGAGGAAGAGCAAACGGCTCTGTGGTGCTGAGCTGCTGGCCGGTTAAACCACAGCAGTCCTTTGATGTCCAGCATGGGTCCCAAAGGGTTGAGATAAGGACAGATCTGACCACAGCGTGTTAAAACAAAATTGTTGTTTAACAATTGTAATTTGTAAACCTTAGCTTCTCACAACTCCCACTTGGACTGGGGAGGAGGAAGAAGACGAGGCAGGCTGCTCCAAAGTGGCGGGGCCATCAGAGGAACAGGAAGATGAAGAGGAAGGTATCATAAGAGCATCAGGAACTACCCGATGCCTATTCCAGCATGAGCTATGAGATAGGCGAAAAGATGTCAGTCGTTGTCCAGGTGAGCACCTTGTCACCTGGCTGCTCTGGTGCTGGGACAGCGGAGCCACCTCCCTTGACCTGCTGGCCACGTTCCTTTTAATGCCCGCCAGGATCTTCTTGGCCCTCTTGGCCACCAGGGCACACTGCTGGCTCATGGGCAACCTGTCACCCACCAGGATCCCCAGGTCCTTCTCCACAGAGCTCCTCTCCAGCAGGTCATCCCCCAGCCTATACTGATAACATTCAGTTGTTCCTTCCCAGGTGCAGGACTCTACACTTGGTCTTGTTAAACCTCATTTGGTTTCTTCCTGCCCATCTCTCCAGTCTGTCCTGGTCTCGCTGAATGGCAGCACAGCATTCTGATGTGTCAGCCACTCCTCCCAGCCTTGTATCATCGCTATACTTGGTGAGGGTGGACACTATTCCTTAGTCAAGGTCATCGAAGAAGGTGTTGAACAAGACCGGACCTGGCCCTGACCGCTGGGGAACACTGGTAGTCGCAGGTCTCCAGCCAGACTCTGTGCTGCTGATCATCACTTTCTGAGCTCAGCCAGTCAGCCACTTCTCAACCCACCTTACTGTCCACTCCTCTATCCCACACTTTCTCAGTTTTGTTACCAAGATGTTGTGGGAGACAGTACCAGAAGCCTTGCTGAAGTCACAGAATCACAGAATCACAGAATTTCTAGGTTGGAAGAGACCTCAAGATCATTGAGTCCAACCTCTGACCTAACACTAACAGTCCTCCACTAAACCATATCGCTGAGCTCTACATCTAAACGTCTTTTGAAGACTTCCAGGGATGGTGACTCCACCACTCCCCTGGGCAGCCCATCCCAATGCCTCACAACCCTTTCAGTAAAGAAGTTCTTCCTAACATCCAACCCAAACCTCACCTGGCGCAACGTTAGCCCATTCCCCCTCGTCCTGTCACCAGGCACGTGGGAGAACAGGCCAACCCCCACCTCACTACAGCCTCCTTTAAGGTACCTGTAGAAAGCAATAAGGTCACCCCTGAGCCTCCTTTTCTCCAGGCTGAACAAGCCCAGCTCCCTCAGCCGCTCCTCGTAGGACTTGTTCTCCAGGCCCCTCACCAGCTTCGTCGCCCTTCTCTGGACTCTCTCAAGCACCTCGATGTCCTTCTTGTAGCGAGGGGCCCAAAACTGAACACAGTACTCGAGGTGCGGCCTCACCAGAGCTGAGTACAGGGGGACGATCACCTCCCTAGCCCTGCTGGTCACACTGTTCCTGATACAAGCCAGGATGCCGTTGGCCTTCTTGGCCACCTGAGCACACTGCTGGCTCATATTCAGCCGACTATCCACCATCACTCCCAGGTCCTTCTCTGCCTGGCAGCTCTCCAACCATTCCTCTCCCAGTCTGTAGCGCTGCTTGGGGTTATTGCGCCCCAGGTGCAGGACCCGGCACTTGGCCTTGTTGAACCTCATCCAGTTGGCCTCAGCCCATCGGTGCAGCCTATCCAGATCCTCCTGCAGAGCCTTCCTACCCTTGAGCAGATCGACGTGGGGGCAGACCGTTCCTGCACCATTAAGATTTCCTTCTTGAAGAGTGCCCAGCCTTCCTGGATTCCTCTGCCCTTCAGGACCGCCTCCCAAAGGACTCTTCCAACCAGTGTCCTGAACAGTTCAAAGTTGTCCCTCTGGAAGTCCAGTACAGCGGTTTTACTGGTCCCCTTCCTGGCTTCTCCAGGAATGGAGAACTCTACCATTTCATTGTCACTCTGCCCAAGACATTTCCCTTGCTGAAGTCGAGGGAGATGAAATCCACTGCTCTCCCCCCACCTACCCAGCTGGTGATACCATCATAGAAGGCAATGAGGTTGGCCTATGGAACAAGCTGTTCCATACCAGTGCTGTTCTAGCTCCAAGTGCAGAGCACAGCATACACTGTATGCTGTGGCTGCAGGGAACATTAACATCCCACCTAGACTCAGTATGGGCTGGCAGCAGGGGACAAGCCAGGACTGTCAGCCTCGTGTGGTCCAGAGCTGAGGACAGCATCTCCACCCTCACAGCCTTGATGCCCTGTGCAGTTGCAGGGGCAGGGGTGGTCTCCGTGCCCCATGAGCTCTGCACCATGGCTGGTGTCCCACCAGAGAGGGGACGAGGGGAGTTTGGCCATGCCCCATGGCTCGGTGGCTGGGGCTGCTGTCCCCGTGCCCCTGCAGAAGTGGCACTGTGGAGGTGACCACTGCAGGATGGCCAAGCAAAGACATCCTCAGCATTCGGAGGGTGCAAGGAGAGCAAGTGGTAAGGAAGGGCGCAGGCTGGGGCAGATGGCACGTCATTATGGAGGTGTCCATCCCACCCGAGGGGCTCCTTCAGCAGTGGATGAATCGTGGCTGTGGTGGTTTTAGTCGGGTGGGCAGCCGCGCTCCACCTCAGCTGCTCTCTCACTCCTCCTCCTCAAAGGGGAAGGGGGAGGAAATACAATGGAAAGGACTCAAGGGTTGAGATAAGGACAGGGAGATCGATCAACCATTATCGTAACAAGCGAAACAGACTCGGAGTAGGAAGATAAGTAACATTTATTGCCTATTACTAACAAGCTAGAGCAGTGAGAAACTAAAAGCAAAAAGCAGTGAGAAACTAAAAGCAAAAAGCAGTGAGAAACTAAAAGCACACCTTCCCCCCATCCACCTCCTCCCCCCAAGCAGTGCAGGGGAACGGGCAATGGGGGCTGCGGTCAGTCCCTGACGCTTCATCCCCGCCGCCCCTCACGGTCCCTCTGTGCCCCTGCTCCCCGTGGGGTCCCTCCCATGGATGCCGTCCTTCCCAAACTGATCCTTCAGGGCCTTCAAGAACTGCTCCCACATGGCTCCGTCCCACAGGGTCCATCCCCCAGTCCCAAACTGCTCCAGCACGGGGCCCCCATGCGTGGGTGGCAGCTCCCCCCAGACCCCATCCACCTGCTCCACCGGGGGCTCCTCCACCCATGGGGGGGCTGCAGCGTGGAGATCTGCTCCGGGTGGGACCCATGGGTGCAGGGGGACAGCCTGCTCCACCAGGGGCCTCTCCACAGGCCACAGGGGAACTTGTGCTCTGGTTGATGGAGCACCTCCTGCCTTGCTGTTGCACTGACCTTCTCACAGAGGCCACCTCAGCAGCCCCTCACTACCAAGACCTTGCCAACACAGATTTACAGAACAGCAAACTGAAAAAAAAAAAAAAACAAATGCAGACGGCTTTTAACAAGCCCTCGGATATGATAAATAGCAAAAGAGAGAACACGGCACAGGATCACGCAGGATCACACTGAAAGATATTAAGAGCAAACCAGACAAGATTGTGGGCAGCAAATCAACAAATATGTTCGACAAATATGATCACTGTAAGCTCCTCTGAAGCACTCTGGTCAAATTTCTTGTCATCTCCACGCCCTGAGCCTCTCAATGGATGCCAAAAGGCTGCCGTGGTTTCACATCAATGTCTAACTAAAAACCACAACTGCTCTCTCATTGCTCCTCAGAGACAGAGGGGAGGCAGAAAGGATGGCCCAAAAGAAAAAGCTAAGGTGTTGAGAGAAGGATAATTGAAATGCAAAAGAAAAAGAAAAAAAAAAAAAAAAAAAAAAAAAAGCCAATTCACACAGAAGCAAAGAGAAAGCAGTTACTCTCCACTGCCCATCAGCAAGCAAGGTCAGCCACATCTTGGGAAGCAGGGCCCCAATACACATATCTGTTGTTTGGGAGGAAAAACCTCTCTCAATTACTTTCCAATGGTCTTGGGAATCCAGAGAGATCCCGGTCTCTTGGAAGATGGCAAATGTGGTTACAGTCTTCAGCAAGAGCGAGAGAGATGACCCTGGTAATGACAGACCTGTCAGTCTCATTTCAGTGCCTGGTAAAATCATGGAGAAAATTATCCCAGGAGTTATTGAAAAGCACCTGAGGGACAAGGCAGTCACTGGTCACAGCAAGCAGAGGGTTCATGAGGGGAAGGCCCCGCTTAAGGCTCTTAATTTCCTTTTATGACAAAGTTACCCACGTAGTTGACCAAGGGATGGCAGCTGATGAAATCTTTTTGTAATTTTGGCATAGCGTTTGATACGGTTTCTCAAAGTATCCCTCAGGACTAAATGTGCAGCACACAGCTAGACAGGTACCTAATGTGCTGGGTGAACAACTGGCTGGTGGGTCAGGCTCCAAGGGTGCTAGTAAATGGGGTTACCTCAGGCTGACGGGCAGGTACTCGTGGGGTTCCCCAGGGCTGTTTTGGGGCCAGTTTTTGTCAATGTTTTTATAAAGGAAAACATTGACATTTATTTTTATAAATGAAAATTATGTTATTTATTTTCATAAATGAAAGCGTTGACATTCGGAAATTTCATTTCTGTGTCTGGGGGACTGCTGCTGGAAACTGGAGTTTTATCTGACAGTTTTAT
This sequence comes from Aythya fuligula, assembly GCF_009819795.1. NCBI lineage: Eukaryota > Metazoa > Chordata > Aves > Anseriformes > Anatidae > Aythya > Aythya fuligula. The sequence continues at coordinate 206,272,891 of NC_045559.1, read as the reverse complement.
CTGACAAAAAACAGTAGTTTTATCTGACAAAACCCCTTTGTGATTGTTTGTCCTGGCAACTCATATCTCCACAGGTATCAGTACAGGCTGGGGAATGACCTGCTGGAGAGGAGCTCTGAGGAGAAGAACCTGGGGGTCCTGGTTGGTGACAGGTTGGCCATGAGCCAGCAGTGTGCCCTGGTGGCCAAGAGGGCCAACAAGATCCTGGCGGGCATTAAAAGGAGCGTGGCCAGCAGGTCGAGGGCGGTGATCCTCCCCCTCTGCTCTGCCCTGGTCAGGCCTCACCTGGAGTACTGGGTCCAGTTCTGGGCTCCCTGGTACAAGAAAGACAGGGATCTCCTGGAAAGAGTCCAGCGGAGGGCCACAAAGATGAAACGGGGCCTGGAGCATCTTCCCTGTGAGGAGAGGCTGAGAGACCTGGGGCTGGTCAGCCTGGAGAAGAGAGGACTGAGAGGGGATCTTGCAGATGTGTATAAATACCTGAGGGGTAGGAGACAGAGGGATTTGGCCAAACTCTTTCCAGTGGTCTGTGGGACAGAACAAGGGGCAATGGCCACAAAATGGAGCCCAGGCAGTTTCGCACCAACATGCGAAAGATCGTCTTCTTTGAGAGAACTGGCAGAGGAGCTGGCCCAGCCACTTTCCATCATTTATCAGCAGTCCTGGCTATCGGGGGAGGTCCCAGTTGACTGGCGGCCAGCAAACATGATGCCCATCCACAAGAAGGGCCGGAGGGCAGACCCAGGGAAATATAGGCCTGTCAGTTTGACCTCAGTGCCAGGGGAGCTCATGGAGCAGATTATCTTGAGTGTCATCACGCAGCACTTGCAGGGCAAGCAGGCGATCAGGCCCAGTCAGCATGCGTTTATGAAAGGCAGGTCCTGTTTGACGAACCTGGTCTCCTTCTATGACAAAGTTACATGCTTGGTGGATGAGGGAAAGGCTGTGGATGTGGTCTACCATGACTTCAACAAGGTTTTTAACACGGTTTCCCACAGCATTCTCCTCAAAAAACTGGCTGCTCGTGGCTTTGACTGTTGTACGCTTTGTTGGGTTAGAAACTGGCTGGATAGCCAGGACCAAAGAGTCGTGGTGAATGGAGTCAAATCCAGCTGGAGGCCGGTCACTAGTGGCGTTCCCCAGGGCTCGGTGCTGGGGCCAGTCCTCTTTAATATCTTCATCAATGATCTGGATGAGGGAATCGAGTGCACCCTTAGTAAGTTTGCAGATGACACCAAGTTAGGTGCGTGTGTTGATCTGCTCGAGGGTAGGAAGGCTCTGTAGGGGGATCTCGGACCGATGGGCTTAGGCCAACTCTATGAAGTTCAACAAGGCCAAGTGCCGGGTCCTGCACCTGGGGCACAACAACCTGAAGCAGCGCTACAGGCTGCGAGAGAAGTGGTTGGAAAGCTGCCTAGCGGAGAAATACCTGGGAGTACTGATGGATAGTCAGCTCAATGTGAGCCAGCAGTGTGCTCAGGTGGCCAAGAAGGCCAACAGCATCCTGGCTTGTATCAGAAGCAGTGTGGCCAGCAGGGCTAGGGAAGTGATTGTCCCCCTGTACTCGGCTCTGGTGAGGCTGCACTTCAAGTACTGTGTTCAGTTTTGGGCCCCTCGCTACAAGAAGGACATCGAGATGCTTGAGAGAGTCCAGAGAAGGGCGACGAAGCTGGTGAGGGGCCTGGAGAACAAGTCCTACGAGGAGCGGCTGAGGGAGCTGGGCTTGTTCAGCCTGGAGAAGAGGAGGCTCAGGGTCGACCTTATCGCTCTCTACAGGTACCTTAAAGGAGGCTGTAGTGAGGTGGGTATTGGTCTATTCTCCCACATGCCTGGTGACAGCTTTCCTTCACACCTGACAGAAGACAACTCCAGAATGCCCCCTTCCCTGGCAAGGGATCCCAGCTGCCTGGCTTCCCTGCCCTCTAATTGCAGACCATGGCTCCGCTGTCCCAGCACCAGAGCAGCCAGGTGACAAGGTGCTCACCTGGACAACGACTGACATCTTTTCGCCTATCTCATAGCTCATGCTGGAATAGGCATCGGGTAGTTCCTGATGCTCTTATGATACCTTCCTCTTCATCTTCCTGTTCCTCTGATGGCCCCGCCACTTTGGAGCAGCCTGCCTCATCTTCTTCCTCGTCCCCAGTCCGAGAGGGAGTTGTGAGAAGCTAAGGTTTACAAATTACAATTGTTAAACAACAATTTTGTTTTAACATGCTGTGGTCAGATCTGTCCTTATCTCAACCCTTTGGGCCCCATGCTGGACATCAAAGGACTGCTGTGGTTTAACCGGCCAGCAGCTCAGCACCACAGAGCTGTTTGCTCTTCCTCCCCAACAAGTGGGATGGGGGAGAGAATTGGAGGGGGGGGGGGAACAAAAAAAGAAAAAGTATAAGCTTGTGAGTTGAAATGAAGACAGTTTAATACAACAGAAACAAAATAAAAATAATAACAATAAGAAAAATAAAAATAATAATAGTAAAAATAGTAACACATACAAAACAAGCGATGCACAATGCAATTGCTCACCACCTGCTGACGGATGCCCATCTCATTCCAGAGCAGCCTGTGCCCCCACCCCAGCTAGCCACCCCTACATATTGTCCAGCATGACCCCATATGGTGTGGAATACCCCTTTGGCCAGTTGGGGTCAGCTGTCCTGGGCCTGTCCCCTCCCAGCTCCTGCCGCACCCCCAGCCTGCCCGCTGCCAGGGCAGTGGGAGAAGCACAGAAGTCCTTGGCTCTGTGTCAGCACTGCTCAGCAGCATCTAAGCCATCAGTGTGTTATCAGCACTATTCTCATCCTAAAACCAAAGCCCCACACCAGCTACGGTGATGAAAAGCAACTCTATCCCAGCCAAAACCAGGACAAGCCAGTGTCCGCTGCAGCGGGAGCCCCTCTGCACTGAGGGCTGCAGAGCCTGCGCCTCACCTCTCAGCACCCATGGGACTGGGACCCACACACGCATGCACTAGAGCATGGGCAACTGATAAAAGGCGATTTCCTGTTGGTTTCCCTGCAGCCTTTTGCAACAGCCCAGCAGCAACTGGGTGGTCATGGGGGGCTGGAACACAAACTGTCTGGGGGTTGCTATAAAAAGGCAGAGCAGCCAGCTCCACGCACCCTGCAGCAGCGCCGAGCCGTGGGTCCTGCATGCAACAGAGCAGAGGTAACATCTCACTGCAGCACCAGGGCTACTCCTGGCACAAAAGCTGCGGCCTCAGAGGATGTCGGGGCTGCACGGGGGAACCCAGGTGTCTGCGGGGTTTGATGCAAGTAGCTGGGCTGCAGTCTGGGCTGGTATCAGGGTGGGGAAGACCCAGGTGGCCGTGGCTGGGGACACACACTGCGGGTGCTTCCCTCTGGTGCCAGGGGGGCCATGGGCGGCTTTGGAGGTGACCCTGATGCATCTGCTCCGCTTCTCCCTGCAGCCTTCTCCGACCCTGCGCTCTCCCCCTAGCAGACGCCCGTGCCCTGTACTACTGCACTCAGCGGCTGAGCTCAGCTGGTTGCAGAGGACCGGGTCCTGCGCTGCCTGGGGCATCCCCGCTCGTGGCTGGACCCCCAGAGCTTCCTGCACATGGAGCACCTCGGCCTGGGCTGGGTGCTGCTGGCCAGCACCTTGGCTGGCACCTTGGCTGCCAGCAGCACCCGTGAGCAAGACCTCAACCCCATCAGGGAGGTGGCGATGGACATGGCCCAGAACTCCTTCGATGACCAGTACCAGGGCTGCATATTCAGTGTGCAGGAGGAGCTGAAAAAGGTGAACCGCACTGAATTCCAAAACCCGATCTATGCAGACACCTGGAGAAAAGCAGAGGAGAGGTGGTGGAAGCAATGGGGCAACTCCATCCAACCGCAGATGCTGCGGCGGGAGTACGCGGTGGCCGTGCTGTCGTACACTGCTGGCACAGGCCTGTACCGCCAGCTCAATGCAGCCATACGTGAGGGTGGGCGCTCCCGTGATTACTACCTCCAATCCTTCCACTTCAAGACGCTGCATTTCCTCCTGACCGAGGCCCTGCACACCCTGAGGGATGCCCAGGTCCGCAAATGCTACAACGTCTACCGTGGTGTCAAGGGCATCCGCTTTACGGCCCAGCTCAACAAGGCCGTCCGCTTCGGCCAGTTCGCCTCTGCCTCGTCCAGGAAGAGGTTTGCCCAGCACTTTGGCAATGACACCTTCTTCTTTGTGTTAACCTGCTATAGTGCCATCATCAGCAACTTCTCCTTTTACGCTGATCAGCGCGAAGTCCTCATCCCACCCTATGAGATCTTCAAGGTCACCAACGTCACCCATTACACAAACGAAACCCACATCCATCTCCGCTCTATTGGTGTGCGCAGCAACTACAACTGTGCACTGGTGAATAGTACGGGCAGCCAGCAGGGTGGGTACCATCGTGAGATGGCTGGGGACAGGGCACAGCCCTGGGCAGGCGCCGCCGTGCTCCCCGCGCTCCTCCAGCCATGGCTGCAGAGGAACGGGGGCCCCGTGCCACCGGCTCTGTGAGGGGAAGGGGAGCCTCGTGGTGAAGGCAACACCTCCGTGTGGGGAGCTCGGGGAGCCTGGGGAGCTTGGGGAGCTTGAAATAATGTGGAGCTGCTGTGTGGAGGCATGGGCGTGTGTAGAGAAGGAGGAGCAGGAGGGCCTGCTGAGGGGTTTGTTTGGGGTATAAAAGGGCCGGTCAGTGTTTGTGTGTCCTATCGTCGCATTTCTCTCATTAAAGCTTTTCTCTTTGCACACTCGCAGCCTTTCCCATGTGTACGCGTGCTGAGAGGACTACGTGCCAGCTCCTGGCGAGGTCTCTGTGTGTGCGAGTGAGCTCAGTGCCAGCTCCTGCAGCCAGATCCAAGTGTCCCTTCTCTCCCCAGCCCTGCTGGGGAGGAGGGGAGCGAGCGGCTGTGCGGTGCTGAGCTGCCTGTAGCTTCAAGCACAGCAGGCCTTCTGGTGCCCAGTGCGAGGCCCGAAGGCTTGAGGTAACGGCAGACCCAAGCGCAGCGTGCCCGAGAGAACAGCCCTGCGGGGATCAGCCCACAACACGGCGCTGCCGCCGGCGCCGGGCCTAGGGCCGGCTGCAGGACTGGTGGCGACAGTGCCCGGAGGGGCCGGGGGCAGTGGCAGTGCCAGAGGGAGGAGAGGTGGCCCTGGCTTTGTGTAGAAGTGGCACAATGGTGTCTGGGGTGACCTGGCCCCTGGCAGCCCCCTGTCCTCAGCTTCCCTAAGCTGCTGAGGAGCAGAAGGCGCAGCTCCTCCCCCAGAAGACACCCGGAGAACATCCCCTGCCATCTTGTCTGCAGGGACAGAGCGGAAAAAAGTGCAAAGCCAGGGCAGCTCAGAGCCAGTGCCCTGCTCTGCACCACAGGGCTGCCCAGCTCCATGCAGGGGGTGAGTCCTCACCCAGGGGAGCCTCCACAGCGCTGGGGACATGGCAGCGAGCAGGGGCTGTGTGCTGGTATTGCCGTGCTGGGCAGCTGAACTCCACCGCAACCACTCTCTCAGTCCCCCTTCTTAGAAGAGGAGGGAAAGAAGTAAAGGAAAGAACAACTTGCAGGTTGAGATACAGATAATTTAATTAAAAGGAAAAATGATTATTAAGGAATGATTATTATTATTACTAAAACATTTTAAGTAAAGGGAAAGAAAGGAAAGGGGAAAAGGGAGGGAAAAAAAAAAAAAAACACACAAAACACAACAAAACAAAACAAGTAAAGGCTATGTGGAAGTGCAGAGGAAAGAAATTACTCTCTACTTCCCACAAATGAGCGATGCTTGACCATGTCCTTGAAGCAGGGCCTCAACGCAATTAGACAGTGTTTGGGAGGAGGACAGACATTTTCACGAGAGCCCACCCCTCCCCTCTTCTTCCACCTTTTATTGCTGAGTGTGACACCACATGGTATGGAATGTCCCTTTTGTTGGTTTAGGTCAGCTGCGTGGTAATGTTCCTTTTTCACTTTTTGCCCACCCCCTAGGAGGGTTAGAGAGAGGCCCGATGCTGTGCCAGCACTGCTCAGCAGCAGACACAACACTGGTGTGATACAGAATTGGGGACTGCTAGCATTAGGTCAGAGGTTGGACTCGATGATCCTGAGGTCTCTTCCAACCTAGAAATTCTGTGATTCTGTGAGAATCCCAGAATCACGGAAATGGAGGGGTTGGAGGTGACCTCAGGAGATCATCGGGTCCAACCCCCTGCCAAAGCAGTTCCCTAGAGCAGGCTGCCCAGGTGGGTGTCCAGACAGGGACAGGCCTTGAATATCCCCAGAGAAGGAGACCCCACAGCCTCCCTGGGCAGCCTGTCCCAGTGCTCCGTCACCCTCACCATGAAGAAGTTCTTTCCCATATTGGTGCAGAACTGCCTGGGCTCCATTTTGTGGCCATTGCCCCTTGTCCTGTCCCCACAGACCACTGGAAAGAGGTTGGCCAAATCCCTCTGTCTCCCACCCCTCAGGTATTTATACACATTGAGGAGATCCCCTCTCAGTCCTCTCTTCTCCAGGCTGAACAGCCCCAGGTCTCTCAGCCTTTCCTCACAGGGAAGATGCTCCAGGCCCCGTATCATCTTTGTGGCCCTTCGCTGGAATCTTTCCAGGAGATCCCTGTCTTTCTTGTACCGGGGAGCCCAGAACTGGACCCAGTACTCCAGGTGAGGCCTGACCAGGGCAGGGCATCATACCATGCGGCCCTAGCATTGTTCCATACTGACATGAATCAGATGAACATATCTCACATGGGTAAGTGGTGCGAAGCCAGGTACCTCCGTCCAGGCTCGCAGCATGCACCCGAGGTTGGAGCAGTGCTGGCTGGCCGGGGAGAAAGCATCCTGGGTGTGGGATCGGGCTGCGGTGCCAAATCACCCCCAAAGCCCATCACAAAGCAATTTTGGCCACTGCAGAGCCATTGAGGGGAAGGCTGTCCCTCACCAGGAGCACCATGCTCAGAGAAGAAGCAGACACAAGCCCTCAGGAACTGGCATCTCCTTTAATTCCCCGCCAGCGAAGCGTGGCCTGACACTGTTCTAAAATGACAGCTTTTAACACCAGGAAAACCCACGAGCCCACATCACCAAGCTCCTGGCATCCCATGGCACGCTTTGGAGGGCGATGCTGGCTGGTCCAAGTGGGGAACCCACTGGGACGAGCCCCAACCAGGCGCTTCCCCTACAGAAATCGGTCCCGACCCCAAACACCTCCCCGGGCTGGCGTCACCTTCGTGCCCAAGGGATGTCCTGGGGTCCCCCACAGCCCCAGCTGCAGCCCCTGCCAGGACCTGCCTGGGGTCCCCCACCCTAAAAAACAGCTTTGGGACTGATCCGGCCACACACTGACCCCAATCACCCCAACCAGCCCTAGCCAGTGGGGCACAGATCCCTGCACGCCCCCATGGACCCATCCCAAAGGGTTGCTGCCCCAACCCCCCTGGAATTTACATCCCCATGCACATGCTGGGTCCCGGACCCCCTCCAGTCCCCCACCTCCCCAGGACACGGGGCCCCTCTGCCAGCACACCCCACATGCCTGTGTGCCCTCTGCCTGCACAGGCAGCATGGCCCCCCCCCCCCCCAAAAAAAAAAACGGGGTCCCCCAAACATCAGGTGCATCCCCTGGGCCAGCTGTGAGGAAGGGAAAGGTGCCGGGGGGGGGCACCCGTAAACACCATTGTCATTACAAACACCTGTATTTGTAATGGAGAGCCTGTATTTGGGGGATTTTGTGGCTTTCACACCCCCCAGCTGAAGGCAATCTGGGGTAGTAGGTTGAAGATAGTAGGGAAAATCCTCCGAGTGGTTTGTTCGAGGATGGGATTGTTTGAGGGCTCCTCAGAGAAAGTAATGATCCCGATCCCCCGTCCGGAATCTTCTTCTTGCATCCCCCCGGGGGTAACTGCACCTGCTGCTTCCCTAAAGAGCCTCTACACCAATGCACGGAGCATGGGAAATAAACTGGAACAGCCCGAGACCTGTGTTGGGTCTTGGTGTGATCACTGAGACGTGGTGGGACAGCTCGCAGGAGGAGGAGGAGGAGGAGGAGGTCGATGGGGAGACGTCTGTTGGGTAAGTTATCTAAACCCCCCTGCCCAGAGCTGCCCTCAGCCCGGCCCTTGCTGGACCCTGGCCGGCTGCGGAGCGGGGGGCACTCACCCTGCCCACCCCCAGGCCGGGAGGCTGCTGTGGGGGCTCTTTGCCCAGCCCCAGGGCATCGGCCCTGCTCTGATGGACACAGCCCTGCTGCGGGGCTCCTGGTGCCCCTGGCCCCCCGGCACCTGCCCGCAGCAGGTTGTGGGGCAGCAGGGATTCATTAAAGCGCATTGAGGCTGCCTGGTGTCACCTGTGGGCTGGGGGGGACACCCGCAGGGTGAGGAGGAAGGCGAGGTGCCCACGGTGCCGGCAGAGCTGGCTGAGTGCCCTGCGCTGCTCCGTGGGGCAGCCCCCGTCCGTCCCGCCTGCAGAGCCCGAATCTGGGCGCTGGGGGCTGAGGTGCCAGCCAAATCCCTGCTCCTGAGCCGCTGTGGAGGCTCCCCAGAGAGGAGGAGCCCCCAGTGCTCCCCGTGCCCCCTCGCAGGAGCCGGGGCAGCGCTCTCCGGGGTGCTCCGGGAGGGAGCTGGAGAAGACCCCCGGCTGCCGCCCATGCAAAGTGCCCCCGCTGCGGGGAGCCGCAGGAACCCTCCTCGATGCCTCCATCCTCCAGCAGTGCTTTTATTTCTCTGCAAAAGCCAGGAAAAGGCTTCCTCCAGCCTCTGCTGGTGTTCTAGGGCCACCGGAGCATCCTGGGACCAGTGGCACCGCTCCTGCTGGAGCAGAAAGCATCCGGCGGAGGAAAGCGTAATCCCACAGTTTCCATTAAATGTGTTCTCACGTTTCTGCCCCGTTTTCCTTGCGGAGGTGCAGCAGCAGCATAGCTGGGTTAGAGGCATCCCACGGCTGCCAGGGCTGCGGCTGCCAAGAGGAGACTCCAGAGGTGTGGGGGTTCCCTGGGACTGCTCCTGCCTGGGGGGGAAACAGGGAGTTAATGACTGCCGGAGGGTGCCAGCACGGTGCTGGCCGTGGGAAGGGGCTGGGGGCTCGCCTCTTAACTGCACTGAAAACACACGGCTGGGCCTTGCACCTTTCCTCTGCCAAAGAGACCAAAAACATCTGTGCACCGCCCCGCTCTGTGCCCCTCACCCCGCCCTGGCCGTGCCACAGAGGGCCCCCACCGCAAACCCCAAGGGAGAGCAGCTGGGAGCATGCAGGGATGCGTGGGGAAAACTTGGTCTGAAGGCGAGCTTCCCAGGCTCCCCAGGCTCCCCGAGCTCCCCACACGGAGGTGTTGCCTTCACCACGAGGCTCCCCTTCCCCTCACAGAGCCGGTGGCACGGGGTCCCCGTTCCTCTGCAGCCGTGGCTGGAGGAGCGCGGGGAGCACGGCGGCGCCTGCCCAGGGCTGTGCCCTGTCCCCAGCCATCTCCTGCTGGCATCCACCCTGCTGGCTGCCCTTACCTTTCAGCAGTGCACAGTTGTACTTGCTGTGCGTGGAATGGGAGTGGAGATGAATGTGGGTTCCATTTGGGTAATGGGTGACATTGGTGACCTTGAAGACCTCATAGGGTGGGATGAGGACTTCGTCCTGTTTCTGGAAGAAGGAGAAGTTCCTGATGGAGACACCGTAGCAGGTGTACACAAAGAAGAAGGTGTCCTTGCCAAAGGACTCAGCAACCTCCTTCTGGCGGGAGGTGGAGGCGAACTGGCCGAAGCGGACGGTGTGGTTGAGCTGGGCCGTAAAGCGGATGCCCTTGATGCCGCGGTAGACGTTGTAGCATTCCGTGTTCTGGGTCTTCTGCAGGGTGTGCACGGCCTCAGTCAGGAGGAAATGCAGCGTCTTGAAGGGGAAGTGTTGCAGGTAGTGCTCACGGGAGCGCCCATCCTCACGCACAAGTGTGTTGAACTGCTTGTACAGGTTTCCCCTGGCAGTGTACGCCAGCACGGCCACCGCCTGCTCCCGCTGCAGCACCTGCGGGTGGTTGGAGTTGCCCCATTGATTCTGCCAGTGCTCGGCTGCTTTTCTCCAGGTGTCTGCATAGGTCTTGTTTTGGAACTCAGTGCTGTTCACTGTTTTCAGCTTCTCCTCCATCTCGGTTCTGCAGCCCTGGTACTGGTCGTCAAAGGAGTTCTCGACCATGTCCATCACCTTCTCTGTGATGGCACGGACGTCTTGCCTGCTGCCAGTGGCTGCGGTGCCAAACAGGGTGCTGGCCAGCAGCACCCAGCCCAGGGCGAGGTGCTCCATGTGCAGAAGGACCCCGGTGCCAGGCTGCAGACCCCCAGGTGCCCCCCGGCCCGGTCCCAGTAGCCCTGGAGCTGCAGCGAGTTGTTACCTCTGCTCCGCTCGGTGCACAAGACACGTGGAGCTGTGGTGTTTTTCAACCCCTGCCCACATCCCATGGGTTACTTATATGCAGCCCTTCCTTGGGGCGTTGGGGCCACCTGTGGGCACTGTGTCAGTGGTTCTGGCACCACTTCAGACAGTGCCACCGCTGGGGTGGGGACGCTCCCTGGTCCCTTTTGTTGCCATTTATGGGAAAGGGAGAGGGATAGTGGGAAAGAGGGCAGGCCCGGGCATAAAAAAAACAGGGGAGAGAAAAAAAGGGGTGTGAGAAAAAAACTTGTGTTCTTGCAGTAAAACATGCTACAAAGAAAATGTTTTTTTATTTGCAGTAGAAAACTAACCTGGTCCTAAACATCTCCTTCATCGAGAATCTGCACCCGGATGGGGCCGTGCACGAGGGGATGCTGCTGTGAGTACGGGGGGGTCCGGGGCTGCAAGGGCACCTGCGGGCAGCAGCAGCGGGACTTGTGGCAAGGGGCAGCTCCAGCCCAGGGTGCCCCCGGCCCTGCTGGGTGTCTGGGGGCTGGGGGTACCCAGGGGTGGGTGCTGTGAGAAATAAAGCTGTGTTTCTGCAGTGTAAAAATCCTCTAACCTCGTATATTCAAAAGCGATTGTGCGGGCAGGACAGTAGCATAGCAGCCGGGATTATAGTAAGTAGATAAGGGGAAGGTCCCTCTGCCCTAAAATAAGGAGGATCCCTACGAAAAACAGGAAGAGCAGTGTGAAATCAGTAAAAACAAAAATCACGGGCCCTCTAGTCATGAGAGAAGGAAAAAAAAAAAAAAAAAAAGGAAAAGGAGAAATTAACAGTTGGTCAAATAAAATTGTACATGTATGGCATAGAAGTGCGTCGAGTAGGCTGTGAACCTGTAGTTCTCAGCCCATGAGGAAACGGGAGAAATCAGGTGTCAGGTCTTAGGGAATGCAAGGTTAGGATAAACTTCTCCTGGGCGCTCCTGCTTGCAGGATGCCCGCCATTGCAACCGCAAATCAAGTTGCTACTTCACTGAGATCCTTGCCTGAGCCTGGGTTCTTGGCTGCAGAGTTGTTCTGACATGTCCTTAGCAGTGCTGGTGTGATCCCGAGCCCAGTTAAAGCAGTGGCCCAAGCAGGCAGATGCCAGCACATTTTTCCAGATCTCAGAATAGCCGACGAGGGTGGCTCCCTCAGGGAATTTGCACGTGAGAGTCGACACGAGGCACAGCCTCTGCTCTTCGTATCTTTGCCGCTCTTTTCTGCTCCTTTGTGTTATGTGTTCAAGGAAAGGCCTGAGCCCAGCACAACAGCAGCTCCAGTCTATAAAAACTTCATTTTCCCCCAAAAAGGACAATGCCTATGTTAAATGCCTCTCTAAAGCCTGCCAAACAGGAACATTTCTTACAGCAACTCTGTGGCTCTTTGGAAAGGCAGTGAGAGAGACTCTTAAAATTAAACTTCATATTTCAAATGCTTCCATTCGTGGCTACGGTTTTTTTTCTTATTCTCTTAATGAGAGCTTTAAATTATTCTGAAGAGTAGTCTTCTGCCAGCAGAGCAAGCAGGATGTTTCTTTATATGGCACCCGGAATCTCATAAAACAGTTTCACACGAGACTGGGACAGCTGTGCCTGCACCCCACGTTATCAGTGCTCAGCTTCCCGGCCACAATTAAAAGCAGGATTTGACCTTCATCACTGTTGCTTGAATAGGAGAATTATCAGTCCTTCAGCTGTCGGGGATCCTCCATGATTATCTCCCTGAATGCGGCTCTGCGTGTGTGTTTTCAGGGAAAGGTGCTGCTCCCTGAGCTGCTCTGACACCCAGAGTGCCCCCACGTAGCGTAACTGCAGCTACGGGATGGCAGATAGCAGCCCGTGCCCCCAAAACAAGAATTGTCTTTTAACATAGATGAAATAATGCAAGTTAAAAGAGACTTGCTAATAGCACACAGCTCCTGTTTGGGGTTTGCACTTACTGCAAGGGTAAAGATGGTTAAATGCGACCATCAGGGCTGGGCTCGCAGCATCTCAGTAGCGTTCCCCTGAACAATGCTGCGCATATTTCCCTCCTACCAAAGCGCTCTGTGCTTTTTCAGCAGAAGAATGGCCGAGCACACGCTGATGTCACTGCAAAGCAGAAATAAAAACCGTCTGTACAGTCGTGTGAGCATCCTCAGTGACCTGGTACTGCGCCGACCAGACCGTCCCATCCTGGGAGCCCCATGCCAGCCCTGGCACAAGGCGTGCTCCGGGTGTTAGAGGAGGATAAACACCACGGAGGTGGAGAAAAACAGAGCACAAATCCCTGGGGAGGAGGATTTCATCCTGGTGAGACATGGGGTTAGAAATTAGAGAGCGATTGATTAAGAATGAATATGTAGGCAACACTCATTGCTTAATATGTGCTACATTTGCGATGTGCCTGTGCTGCGCTTGGGTCTCCAGATAACAGGAGCCCCTGGGACACCAAGAACCAGATCAAACCAACCTTATGGTTTGGATTGTGACCAAGGGCTCAGAGATAAGGAGGACTGCTAAAAAGAATGGCAAACTTGCAAGACCTTGAGATAACAGGAGCCCTTGGACCCCAAGAACCGGATCAAATCAACCTTATGGCTCGGACTGTGACCAAGGGCTCAGAGAGCATGCGCAAGGAGATGAGGTGAAAAGTTCAACCCTGATGAAGACATCTTACTTCATCCCCACGACCCTCAGCACCCTCCACCAGAAGGCACCATGCAAGCGCAGAGGGGAGGAGTTTATGGAAATGACTTCTTGGAACTAATTTTAGTACTAAGCGGGGACAGGTTATGCATATGTATAGGCGTACTGGGAAACCTCATGCGTATGTAACTCTCTACTGCATATAACCAAGGCAAGTTGCTGCATTAGGGTGCGCTTGACTTTGGTGGGTCTAACCTCCCAGTGCTGAATAAACATACCTACTTTATAATCTTATTGATTGTGGAGCCTCTTGAGCCACCTGCTGCCTGGGCTGGGCACCCAGTGCCGAGGGACAGCGGTGGCATTTGCTCCAGCAGAAACCCTTCCTGCACCGTGTGCCCAGCCCAGAAACAGCAACTGCCCCCAAAACGCAGCCCACCAGGGACCCCCAAAACCCCTGCATTGGGTTTCATGCCCAGAGCAGGGCTGAAGGCATGGGAAATCCCGAATTCATGGGTGCCAAGGTTGCCAGCCCTCCCCGAAACACTGGTTTGGGTCAGGGTTTGGCAGCACGGGCATGGGTGCAGGCGCCACGGTGGTGTTTAACTTCTGCATGCAGGAGGAAGGTGCCCTACAGGCCAGCTGGTCTAGCAGCAATTAGGCATTAATTAAGCCATTATGAACAGGTTAAGATGTCCGAGGGACTACTCCTGTGCCAGGGCTGGGTGTAATAAATGACTCAGTCTTCAAAATAGGACTATAATCAAAGTTTACAATTTATTAAAGGAATAATTAAATGTAAATTAAATTTTAAAATAAATTTTAAATTAAATTTTAATGTAAATTAAAGGAATAATTAAAGGTAAGCAAACAGCACTGGGTGTGCCAGGAGTCTCTGCTCCACCAAGACGCACACCCGTTACATCAAGCAGCTGATTTTTATGCTCCTAGGCTACTACATATTCATTACTACTTCTGAAAAAAACAGGGTTATTATAATTAGTTTCTGGAATCCCAACCCTCCTACTGGAGCATGCGTATCAGTCTCTGGTGGTCCCTCTGGGAGTCTCTGGGGGTCTCTTGTGCTGAAGGCTCATAGTCTTCCTCCCTCTTGTCCTTCTCCTTTGTCCAACTTGGCTGTATGTTGGAAACCTGTGCAGCGTCCCCTGCAAGCTTTGTCTTTTAGTTGTTCTTCAGCTCTCCCTGTCTCCTTAATCACCTGGACAGGTATCAGGGACTTGCATAGTGTCCCATGCAATAGTCATAATAGTTAGCAGTTATTCTGACCCCCCACCCCCCCAGATATCAGAGACTTCAAGGAAAAGCCTACAAATACATTTCCCTTCAAGCTCTCTATTGACGCAAATTGCTGGACCATTCCTTTGCAAGATACAAGAACTATATACATTAACCACTCTGTTTTTCTTAGACTTGTGCTTATACAAGGGTATGTAAGACAGAAGGTCTTCAATGCCCGCCAGGATCCCGTTGGCCCTCTTGGCCACCAGGGCACACTGCTGGCTCATGGACAACCTGTCACCCACCAGGATCCCCAGGTCCTTCTCCTCAGAGCTCCTCTCCAGCAGGTCATTCCCCAGCCTGTACCGATACCTGTGGAGATGTGAGTTGCTAGGACAAACAATCACAAAGGGGTTTTGTCGGGTAAAACTGCCGCTCCAGTTTCCAGCAGCAGTCCCCCAGACACAGAAATGAAATTTCCGAATGTCAATGCTTTCATTTATGAAAATAAATAACATAATTTTCATTTATAAAAATAAATGTCAATGTTTTCCTTTATAAAAACATTGACAAAAACTGGCCCCAAAACAGCCCTGGGGAACCCCACGAGTAACTGCCCGTCAGCCTGATGTAACCCCATTTACTAGCACCCTTGGAGCCTGACCCACCAGCCAGTTGTTCACCCAGCACATTAGGTACCTGTCTAGCTGTGAGCTGCACATTTAGTCCTGAGGGATACTTTGAGAAACCCTATCAAACGCTTTGCCGAAATACAAAAAGATTTCATCAGCTGCCATCCCTTGGTCAACTATGTGGGTAACTTTGTCATGAAAGGAAATTAAGTTTGTTAAGCAGGGCCTTCCCCTCATGAACCCTCTGCTTGCTATGACCAGTGACTGCCTTGTCCCTCAGGTGCTTTTCAATAACTCCTGGGATAATTTTCTCCATGATTTTACCAGGCACTGAAATGAGACTGACAGGTCTGTCATTACCAGGGTCTTCTCTCTCGCTCTTGCTGAAGACTGGAACCACATTTGCCATCTCCCAATAGACCGGGATCTCTCTGGATTCCCAAGACCATTGGAAAGTAATTGAGAGAGGTTTTTCCTCCCAAACAACAGATATGTGTACTGGGGCCCTGCTTCCCAAGATGTGGCTGACCTTGCTTGCTGATGGGCAGTAGAGAGTAACTGCTTTCTCTTTGCTTCCGTGTGGACTGGCTTTTATTTTTTTTTCTTTTTCTTTTGCATTTCAATTATCCCTCTCTCAACACCTTAGCCTTTTCTTTTGGGTCGTCCTTTCTGCCTCCCCTCTGTCTCTGAGGAGCAATGAGAGAGCAGTTGTGGTTTTTAGTTAGACATTGATGTGAAACCACGGCAGCCTTTTGGCATCCATTGAGAGGCTCAGGGGGTGGGATTAACAAGAAATTTGACCAGAGTGCTTCAGAGGAGCTTACAGTGATCATATTTGTCGAACATATTTGTTGATTTGCTGCCCACAATCTTGTCTGGTTTGCTCTTAATATCTTTCAGTGTGATCCTGCGTGATCCTGTGCCGTGTTCTCTCTTTTGCTATTTATCATATCCGAGGGCTTGTTAAAAGCCGTGTGCATTTGTGTTTTTTTTTTCAGTTTGCTGTTCTGTAAATCTGTGTTGGCAAGGTCTTGGTAGTGGGGGGCTGCTGAGGTGGTCTCTGTGAGAAGGTCAGTGCAGCAGGAGGCAGGAGGTGCTCCATCGACCACAGGACAAGTTCCCCTGCGGCCTGTGGAGAGGCCCCTGGTGGAGCAGGCTGTCCCCCTGCACCCATGGGTCCCACACGGAGCAGATCTCCACGCTGCAGCCCCCCCATGGGTGGAGGAGCCCCCGGTGGAGCAGGTGGATGGGGTCTGGGGGGAGCTGCCACCCACGCGTGGGGGCCCCGTGCTGGAGCAGTTTGGGACTGGGGGATGGACCCCGTGGGACGGAGCCGTGTGGGAGCAGTTCTTGAAGCCCCTGAAGGATCCGTTTGGGAAGGATGGCATCCATGGGAGGGACCCCACGGGGAGCAGGGGCACAGAGGGACCGTGAGGGGTGGCGGGGATGAAGCGCCAGGGACTGACCGCAGCCCCCATTGCCCGTTCCCCTGCACTGCTCGGGGGGGAGGATATGGAAGGGGGTGGATGGGAGGAAAGTGTTGGAGTTTGTTGTTTGTTTGTTTGTTTGTTTGTTTGTTTTCTAACTGCTCTGTCTTGTTAGTAATCAATTTTATTAATCTCCCTGTTCTGAGTCTGCTTTGTCCATGACAATAACAGTTGAGTGATCTCCCTATTCTCATCTCAGTCCTTGAGCCCTTTTCATAGTATTTTCTCCCCCTTTCCCTTTGAGGAGGAGTGGAGGAGTAGCTGTGGTGGAGCTCAGCTGCCCAGCAGGGTAAAACCACCACAAAAGCACTGGCCTTGCACCACATCTGGTATTCAGGCCCTGCATTGTGGTCACCTCTGTACCTTTGGAACTATCTCCTGGAGAACATCAACAACTTTTCTCTCTTTTTATCTCCCCTGGAAGTGAATTGGTGGAGGATATAAGGAATGGTACCTCCTCCTCCTGTCCCTGTGGGCTAATTACAGTAGCTTTTGAGTACTTTGCATGTCTGTGGGTAACCAACATAATCCTGCTAGGTGTCCAGAGCACATTTGGTTTTTTTTCCTAAGGTTAAACAATTAGTTATGAATATCACTCAGGAATCTGCCCCCAGGCAGTGTGTTGGTAGGTGGCAGGGTGTGTGGGAGGATACGGGCAGGTACCTGTCACGGCTGTCTCCTCCGATGGTTTTGAACTTCACCCCTGGACAAAGGTGAAATCCTAAACAACTGGTAGAAATTTTGGCAGACGTATGCCCTGCCCTGGCAATGCTCGAGAACTCTCTCCAGCTGGCTGCGGTGTGCTGGGGCCTGGCCTGCCCTACCGAAGGGTGGTTGGCGCTGCCCAGCACCCTGAAGGGGAAACGGAGGGCTCTGGGTCTGATGACCCGATAACAGACATGGTTGAACCACAGGGCCAGCTCTCAATGGTAGCAGTCACCCCTTTAGTCAAGATGAAACAATCGAAGAGGAAGTCAGCTCCTTTAGTAAGGGAAGAAGCTGCTCCAAAGAGGTTCTGGTAGGGAGAAGCAGAAATAGAAGCGACAGGCTAATATCTACAGCAGGGACATCACATAAAAAAAAATAAAAAAGGAGGAAGAAGAGACAGAAATCATAAACAAGTCAGAATCACCTGATTCCCTATTCCTGGGCGAGCTGTATGAAGGGATTTCAGCCATTGTCCAGGTGAGCATATTGTCGGGGGCAGCTTGGGATGCAGCGACCCTGAGATGGTGGAGTTCAAGATGGAACTTGGTGGAAGAAGTACGGCAAAAAGCAGGATTGCTACCCCGACTTTCGGAGAGCCAACTTTGACCTCTTCCAGGACCTACTTGGGGCTATCTCGTGAGCTGGGTTGCTAGAAGGCAAGGGTGCTTGTGAGAGCTGGGCTACATTTAAACAGCACTTCTTCCAAGCTCAGGATCGGTGCATCCCGAAGAGTAGGAAACTGGGGAAGGAGAGCAGGAAACCTGCATGGGTGAGCAAGGAGCTCATTGATATGATCAAAAGGAAGAGAAAGGGCTAAGAAATGTGGAAAAAGGGCCTGTCCTCTTGGGAGGAGTATAGAAGTGTTGTCAGGGCTTGCAGGGATGCGACAAGGAAGGCTAAAGCCCACCTGGAGGTGAAGCTTGCAAAAGAGATAAAGGATAATAAGTTTGTTGTTGTTGTTGTTTGTTTGATTTTTTAAATTACGTAAACAGTAAAAGAAAGACTAGAGATAATGTAGGTCCCCTGCTGAACAAGGGGGGTGTCCTGGTAACAGGGAACACTGAGAAGGTGGAGATACTGAATGCCGCCTTTGCTTCGGTCTCTGCTTCAAAGACTTCCCCCACGGGACTCCTGGACCCTGGAGGGAGGAGAAAGATGCTGGGAAGTGGAGATCTCCTCTCTGGTTGACGAGGGAGTGGTTCAGGAGCATCTGAGTGGGCCAGCAGGTCAAGGCAGGTGATCCTCCCCCTCTGCTCTGCCCTGGTCAGGCCTCACCTGGAGTACTGGGTCCAGTTCTGGGCTCCCCGGTACAAAAAAGACAGGGATCTCCTGGAAAGAGTCCAGCGGAGGGCCACAAAGATGAAACGGGGCCTGGATCATCTTCCCTGTGAGGAGAGGCTGAGAGACCTGGGGCTGTTCAGCCCGGAGAAGAGAGGACTGAGAGGGGATCTCCTCAATATGTATAAATACCTGAGGGGTGGGAGACAGAGGGATTTGGCCAACCTCTTTCAGTGGTCTGTGGGGACAGGACAAGGGGCAGTGGCCACAAAATGGAGCCCAGGCAGTTCCGCACCAACACACGAAAGAACTTCATGGTGAGGGTGACGGAGGTCTGGGACAGGCTGCCCAGGGAGGCTGTGGGGTCTCCTTCTCTGGGGATATTCAAGGCCTGTCCCTGTCTGGACGCCCACCTGGGCAGCCTGCTCTAGGGAACTGCTTTGGCAGGGGGTTGGACCCGATGATCTCCTGAGGTCACCTCCAACCCCTACAGTTCTGTGATTGTCTCCCAGCTTCTCCAACGCTGGTGTAATGGTGCCAATAGCCTGGAGTTGTAGGGCAGGAAGCCAAGCAGCTGGGATCCCTCTCTTGGGAAGGGGGCACTGACAAAGCCTTTGGAGGCAACTCCTGCTGGGTGTGAAGGGAAGGCATCCCTCCAAGTCACCCGAGCAAGCGGACCATTACTACCAACCCGCCAAGGCAAACGGTACATACTCACCACGGTAGCAGCAACTACTGGGTGGCTGGAAACACACCTGGTAAACCATGCCACTGCCCAAACACCATCTTGGGCCTGGAAAGACAAGGTCTATGGCATCATGGTACACCAGAGAGAATTGAGCCCTGCAGTGGGAGTCACCTCTGGAATAACCTTGTAGCCCCCTAGGCCAAGAGGCACGGCATGGACTGGGTGTATCACATCCCGGTCACCCACGAGCCCCTGGAGAGGTTGGAAGGTGTAAGGGATGGTTAAAAGCCTGTGCTACAGGCACTGGGTGCTGGGGCATGGAAACACTGGGGTGCAAATTTAGCAGAAGCCACTTGGCTGGTTAGTAGCAGAGGGTCTGACAGCCATCCAGGCCCTGCTCAAGGCTCCTGCACACTGTGGGAAGTCCTCGTTGTGCTGGAGGGAAGCGCCTGGGGAAGGCAGATGGGTTGCTCCTGCCTTGGGAAAAGGCAAAGCCATTTGTGAGAGCGGCTGTGGTGGCGTTTGGCTGTCCATCAGGGCGAAACCACCACAAACACCTGTGGGACTGGGACGCGCACTAACACTGAAGCAAGGGGAACTGCTAAAGGGGATTTCCTGATGGTGTCCCTGCAGACACTTGCACCAACGGGGCAGCAGCAGCTATTCTGGGCGGTCATGGGGGGCCAGCATATAAATAGCCCATGGGACGCAGGCAGGGGTTGCTATAAAAAGCCACAACAAGCAGCTCGAGTGTCCTGCGCACTGAGCAGATCAGAGGTAACAACTCGCTGCAGCTCCAGGGCTGCTGGGACCGGGCCGGGGGGCACCTGGGGGTCTGCAGCCGGGCACCGGGGTCCTTCTGTGCATGGAGCAGCTCGCCCTGGGCTGGGTGCTGCTGGCCAGCACCCTGTTTGGCACCGCAGCCACTGTCAGCAGGCGAGACCTCAACACCATCAAGGAGGTGGCGATGGACATGGTCCTCAGCTCCTTTGATGACCAGTACCAGGGCTGCAGCCGCATGATGGAGAAGGAGCTGGAGGAGCTGAACCGCACCGAGTTCGCCAACCCTGACTACGCGGAGGGCTGGAGGGGTGCAGTGACGGAGTGGAGGAATCGATGGGGCCGCGACGCCCGCCCGCAGGTGCTGCGGCAGGAGCAGGCGGTGGCCGTGCTGGCGTACACAGCCGAGAGGGGACTCTACAAGCAGTTCAACACCGCCGTGCGCGAGGGCGGGCGCTCCCGCGAGCACTACCTCCAGTCCTTCCCCTTCAAGACGCTGCATTTCCTCCTGACCAAGGCCCTGCACACCCTGAGGGAGGCCCAGGGCAACAGCTGCCACCGCGTCTACCGCGGCATCAAAGGCACCCGCTTCACAGCCCAGCTCCACCAGACCGTCCGCTTCGGCCAGTTCACCTCCGCCTCCCTCCAGAAGAAGGTTGCTGAGTCCTTTGGCCGGGACACCTTCTTCTTTTTGGATACCTGCTACAGTGTCCCCATCAAGAACTTCTCCTTCTACCCTGGTGAGGATGAAGTCCTCATCCCACCCTATGAGGTCTTCAAGGTCACCAACTTTACCCGTGACAGAGACGGAAACTTCATCCATCTCCACTCCCAGACTGCGCTCAGCACCTACAACTGCGAGTTTGTGAAGGGTACGGGCAGCCAGCAGCATGGGTGCCACCAGGAGATGGCTGGGGACAGGGCACAGCCCTGGGCAGGCGCCGCCGTGCTCCCCGCGCTCCTCCAGCCATGGCTGCAGAGGAACGGGGGCCCCGTGCCACCGGCTCTGTGAGGGGAAGGGGAGCCTCGTGGTGAAGGCAACACCTCCGTGTGGGGAGCTCGGGGAGCTCGGGGAGCTCGGGGAGGTGGGGAGCTCGCCTTCAGACCAAGTCTTCCCTGCGCATCCCTGCACGCTCCCAGCTGCTCTCCCTTGGGATTTGCAGTGGGGGCCCTCTGTGGCACGGCCAGGGCGGGGTGAGGGGCACAGAGCGGGGCGGTGCACAGATGTTTTTGGTCTCTTTGGCAGAGAAAAGGTGCAAGGCCCAGACGTGTGTCTTCAGCGCAGGTAAGAGGAGAGCCCCCAGCCCCTTCCCACGGCCAGCACCGTGCTGGCACCCTCCGGCAGTCATTAACTCCCTGTTTCCCCCCCAGGAAGGAGCAGTCCCAGGGAACCCCCACACCTCTGGAGTCTCCTCTTGGCAGCCGCAGCCCTGGCAGCCGTGGGATGCCTCTAACCCAGCTATGCTGCTGCTGCACCTCCGCAAGGAAAACGGGGCAGAAACGTGAGAACACATTTAATGGAAACTGTGGGATTACGCTTTCCTCCGCCGGATGCTTTCTGCTCCAGCAGGAGCGGTGCCACTGGTCCCAGGATGCTCCGGTGGCCCTAGAACACCAGCAGAGGCTGGAGGAAGCCTTTTCCTGGCTTTTGCAGAGAAATAAAAGCACTGCTGGAGGATGGAGGCATGGAGGAGGGTTCCTGTGGCTCCCCGCAGCGGGGGCACTTTGCATGGGCGGCAGCCGGGGGTCTTCTCCAGCTCCCTCCCGGAGCACCCCGGAGAGCGCTGCCCCGGCTCCTGCGAGGGGGCACGGGGAGCACTGGGGGCTCCTCCACCCTGGGGAGCCTCCACGGCGGCTCAGGAGCAGGGATTTGGCTGGCACCTCAGCCCCCAGCGCCCAGATTCGGGCTCTGCAGGCGGGACGGACGGGGGCTGCCCCACGGAGCAGCGTAGGGCACTCAGCCAGCTCTGCCGGCACCGTGGGCACCTCGCCTTCCTCCTCACCCCGCGGGTGTCCCCTGCCCCCCCAGCACACAGGTGACACCAGGCAGCCTCAATGCGCTTTAATGAATCCCTGCTGCCCCACAACCTGCTGCGGGCAGGTGCCGGGGGGCCAGGGGCACCAGGAGCCCCGCAGCGGGGCTGTGTCCATCAGAGCAGGGCCGATGCCCTGGGGCTGGGCAAAGAGCCCCCACAGCAGCCTCCCGACCTGGGGGTGGGCAGGGTGAGAGCCCCCCGCTCCGCAGCCAGCCAGGGTCCAGCAAGGGCCAGGCTGGGGGCAGCTCCGGGCAGGGGGGTTTTCCACCCACGCCAGGCCCACGGAGCGTCCCGTCCCGTGCGGTGGGGGCAGCCCTTGTCCCACGCCGTGGGGCTCTCACCCGTCACGAGCTGCAGCCCGGTCTCAGCCCAGTTCCCTGCTCTCGGTGGGGGCCGGCTGCGGGGGTCCCCATCGCAGCTCCCTGGTGTCGAGGCCGACGGGGCTCAGCACCACGCAGGTGAAGTTGGTGCGCAGGTCCCGGGCGCTGAAGGAGCTGAAGAGGAGGTCGCGGCGCAGGATCACCCCCGAGCCCCGCGGCTCCTCTCTGCGGGGCGAGCAGCAAAGACCCCGTCAGCACCCCCAGCAGGGATGGAGCTGCCCCCCCCCAGCCCCGGGACCCCCTCCCCGTACTCACAGCAGCATCCCCTCGTGCACGGCCCCGTCCGGGTGCAGCTTCTCGATGAAGGAGCCGTTCCCCAGCCAGTAGAGCAGCGTGACCTCGGGGAGGCTGCTCACGGCCTCGCAGGAGATCTTCACAGCGCAGCCTGTGCATGGGGGGAGACGGGCTGGGACCGGGGGGGGTGGCAGTGATCCTGCTGTGCAGCCCCCCCAAGCCATCCCCAGAGCTCCCCGGGGGAACTGCCCCTACCTCACCCGCACCCCAAAAGCCCCCGCAGAGCCTTGCTGGGCTCCCCAAGCCCCAGCTGCAGGGGTGCAGGAGCTGCCCCCAACTCCCCCCCCAAGTGTGAGGGGCTCAGCACGGCCCCCCCCAGCCCCTGTCCCCAGGCTGTCACTTACCCATGCGGGGGGGCTCTGCCGGCATCCGCAGGGCGGTGATGCGGGGGGGCTGCAGGGCCGTGGTCGCTGGGGGAGAGGAGTGGGGTGAGGGACAGGAGCTGCCCCCAGACCCCACAGCGGGACGGAGGGCAGGGTCCCACGGGGGGGGGGGCAGGGACACGGGAGTGGGGGGCGCACAGAGGCAGGAGCCTGTCCTGGCTGCCCCCCCCCAGCCCTACAGCCCCACTTACCTGTGCTGCGGGGGGCCACAGCCCAGCAGAGCAGCGGCAGCAGCAGGAGGGGGGCACGGAGCCCGGGGGGGGCTGCGGGCAGAAACGGGGCTCAGCGCCCGGCAGCGCCGCGATGCGCCCCCAGAGCCGGGCACGGCACCGGGCGGCGTCCCCGAGCCCCCGCAGCTCCTCCCGGGCACCGGAGCGCTCCCCCGGCCCCGTTTCCCTTGGCCCCGGCTCCCCCGGCCCCGTTTTCCCCCGTCCCGGCTCCCCCCGTCCCGGTGCCCCCCCCCCGGGTCCCGCAGCGGCCGCACCGTCGGAGCGGGCGCACGGAGCCATCGTGCGGCAGCGCCCGGCGGGGGCTCTTTATGGGGCAGCGGCCGTGACTCACCGGGGGCCGCCCCCGGCCGCGCCCGCACCGGGCTGGGCAGCGCCGGGTCCCGCATCCCGGAGCCCCACGGACCCCAAATCCCCACGGACCCCAAATCCCCGCGGACCCCAAATCCCCGCGCCCCTCCTTTACCGGGACCCCGCGCTCAATGTCCCTGCGCCCCCCGTGCCCAATGTCCCCATATCCCCCTGCCCGATGTCCCCATGTCCCCCACGGTCCCGTGCCCAACGCCCCCGTGCCCGATGTCCCCCGCGTCCCCCCGTTGTCCCCAGCTGCCCCCCAACCAGCCTGGCTGTGTGAGACCCCCGCTCCCACCCCAGCCCTGAGCCCCCTGGGTGGAGCTGGGGGCTTCGGGGCGAGGAAGGGCCTGGGCTGAGGGAGGTGGGCAAAGCCCCGGGGGGTGCAGGGTCCCAGTTGGGGCCGTGCCCCCCTGCCCTTTCCCCTGTTTTACGGCCCGGGCCTGCCTCCTTCCCGCTGTCCCTCTCCCTTTCCCGTAAACGAGAGCGAAAGGCAGCGG
Source organism: Aythya fuligula (assembly GCF_009819795.1). Classification (NCBI taxonomy): domain Eukaryota; kingdom Metazoa; phylum Chordata; class Aves; order Anseriformes; family Anatidae; genus Aythya; species Aythya fuligula. The sequence continues at coordinate 206,248,897 of NC_045559.1, read as the reverse complement.
GGAGCGTCCCCACCCCGGCGCTGGCACCGGTTTGAAGCAGGGCCAAGGCCACTGACCCCACGGATGGCCCCGATGCCCAGGGGAAGGGCTCAGGGGGCAGAAGGGGCTCCCCCACCCCGGGGGGGGGGATCCTGCGCCCTGGCTCCAGCCCCCCTGGGCTCAAGGAGGGCAGGAGGCAGCGGGGTGGGGACGTGGGGGCGCCTGCGTCAGGTGAAGCCCATCCCAGGGGGTCCCTGGGGGATGCAGCCGGGCTCCTCTTCCTCACCCAGGGAAGAGGAGGAGGAGGAAGAAGAGGGGATGCCCAGAGCTTCCCATGGAGACACAGCTTGGAGGTGGCTTTCAGAGCTGCACGGTGCCACTTGTTCCTCATGTCCCGGAGGAGGAGGAAGGTGACCACCGAGCCCCAGGGGACAGCAGAGGCCGGGACACGGCTCTGTGCAGCCCCTCTGCCCGTAAGGAGGCAGGAGCAGAGCCCCCAGCGAAGCACAGAGCGCTCCAAGCAGAGCTGGGGCTGGAACCCCACACACAGGCACGGGGACAAGCGAGAGGGGGGAAGCCCCCAGGCCTCTGCCCCCTTCCCTGGAGCAGGGACCCAAACCCTCCAGCCCTGGTAGGCGCCGGATCCAGGCAGAGAAACACCAGGTGTGGGAAAAAAAAAAGCCCCTAAAACCCCAGCGAGTTTTCTGGCATTTTTTATTAACAACTCCGGGAAGGGCAGTGCTGGCGCGGTGACAGGGCCCAGTGCCCGCCAGGCGCCCCCCACCCACGGTCAGCCCCGCGCCCGCGTCCTCCCCGCAGCGCCCGTGGGCACCGGGGCTGCAGCCCAGCACCTTCAGCGCTGCCCAGCCCCGTCCCAGCGCCCGCAGGGTGCCGGGGCTGGTGGTCAGCGCCCGGGGGAGGCTGCAGAAGCCACCACTGTGTCCAGACGGTGCAGGGGAGGGAGGAGGAAACGCCACCCGGCCGCAGCACAGGCGGGACGGGTGAGAAAATCCCCAGGCCACAGCAGTTCCTGGGACTGTGTGTGTTTGGCACAGTGCGGGGCAGTTTCGCCCCACGCAAACCCAGGGCTCAGCAGGGCCTGCGGGCAGCCCCCGGCAGTGCCACGGTGCCAGCCACTTCCCCAATCCCTGCAGCACGAGGAAGACCCCGTGCCAAACCCAGGGGGCCCTGCCCGCCTCACCAAACACCAACTCAACGGGGTGCAGGGGGAGAAAAGCCCCACCCTGCCCCACATCCCGGCCAGCTGAGGACGGCACCAGCCCTGGTGGGGCACAGGGACGCGCAGGGGGACATAGAAAAGAGGGGAGCGTACAAAAGGGTGAGGTGGGCAGAGGCTGGGGGGCAGCGGACGGGACCGGGCTCACAGCGCGGCACAGGAGCGGCTCCTTCCCTCCCCGTACACCCGCAGCGGGGAGCTGGTGGGGAAGAGCTCAGCCCACGGCACCAGGGCAGCCCCGTGTCCCTCCATCCTCTCCGTGCTGTCCCTCTGTCCTGGGAGCTGTCCCTGTCCTCCCGCAGAAGCAGGAGGGCGGCTGGCAGGGAGATGAGCCCCACACCTCGATGGGCTGCCCCGGCCCTTCCTCGCCCGGGCTGCTCCTGCTGCCCCGCTGCATGGAAGGGACTCGAACGGCCCCAAGAGGCAGCAGCACGAGAGCCTCCCTCCCGCAGGAGCAGCCCACGGCCCCGGGGCTGGGAAGCGGGCCGAACCGTCTCTTCTGTCTGCAATAGAAAGTTTTAAATACGTTCATTAAAATAACTGCTTTTAAAAAAAAAAAAAAAAAAAAACACAGGCTCCCCCGGGGGGGCCCTAGCGGGGAGCTGCTGCTTGGCTGGGGGTCGCCCCAGGGACGAGTCCTCGGTGCCGCGGCGCTCGGGGGCGGCCGGGATGCGACGGATCCGGCCGGCTGCTGTCCTCTGCCCCCGGCCCGCGGCCTCGCCTGGCTCCGCGGCTGCCCGCCGCCCTCCCTTACTCCAGGCCCAGGATGTAGTTGATGCCCTGGACCAGTCCGATGATGACGGGCTGCCAGGCCACCAGGTAGCGCAGCCAGTCCAGCAGCTGCCCGTACATCACGTGCGGCCTCTCCCAGCTGCGTGCAACGAGAGTTAAAGAGCCTCGGGGAGGCAGGAGGGGAGCGTGGCCCGAGCAGGAGCTGCCCCACGCCGCCAGGAGGGAGGCTGCTGCCTCCCACCCACGGGAGCAGCGGCTCGCCCAAACCCGCAGCCTCCCAGTTCCCCCAGTGCTCCCGCGGCTCCGTGCCCAGCTCCGGGGCAGAAGAGCCAGGGAACCAGCTCCCCCGTGGAGAAAGGATACGGGTTACTGAACATCCTCTTGAGATCCACCTTCTCTTTGCAGTAGGGACACGTCTGCTTCTTCCCGACGATGCACCAGCCGCGGATGCAGAACTCGTGAAAGCTGGGGAGCGGCGCGTTAAGGGAACTGCCTGGGGACGGAGCACGGAGGAAACGGGGCCGCTGTCACGCCCGGAGGAATCAGAGCCACCCCCGCACCACACGCAGGGCACGGGAAGCACCCGCGTGGCGCGAGGACGGCAGCGTTGCCCAACGCAGAGCTTTCCTAGAAAACCCCTCGGCTCCCAGGAAGGGGCTCACAGCAGAGCCCCCGCAGCAGAGGGCTGTGCCTGGTGTAATCCCGTGGCCGTAAACCCACTGGCACGGCTGCCAGGCAGCTGCTGAGGCTGCAAACGTTTCCACACCGCCTGCAGCGCCCAGCGTGAGGCAACAAGCTCCGTGACCTTTGCTCAGGCCCTTTGGAAACCACCTCGCTCTGAGTCAGGGAGTGAGTACCAGAGAACATCCCAGCTCCACCGCTGAGTCACAGCTGGAAAAAACCCCTGACCTGCCCCCGGCCAGGGCTCTGTGAGCTGTCAGGACTTCCACTTTTGCAACTGACTTCACCTCCCTCAGCTGCCGGGGTGCTGGAAGCTCCTCACATGGCGCTGCCAGAGGAGTTTTGGGACAGAGGAGCCTGGCAGGAGCTCGACACAGAGCCAGAGCCCTGCCAGAAAACGGGGGCTGCCGATTGCTCCCGACACGTCCCCTCCACGAGGATCCTTTGGCACCGCAGCAGCACCGCCCGGCGACCCCGACACGCGCCCCTTGGTGCCGGGCAGGGGCTGGGAGGAGGGCAGGGGCACGGGGCTGGCCCGGAGCAGAAGGATACACGTGGTTGCAGGAGAGGCGGTACGTGTTCTCGATGATCCCCTCCTCGTTGACGTCCACGAAGATCTGCTGGCCGCAGACGGCGCAGACGCTGTCGGAGAGGTGCTTGGTGGGCATCCCCGAGGCGCTGTAGAACTGAGGAGGGCAGAGCAGAGGGAGAGATGGTCACGGGGGGGGGGGCACACGTCCCACACCCCCCCCGGTGCAGCTAAGCTTTAGGGAGGGCTGGGCCAGTGCTCCAGGCATCCAGCCTCAGCCTTTTGGGTTTAAAAACCTCATTACAGGTCCAGCTGCCGGGAACAACTACAACAGGACACGGCGCTGCTCAGTCACTGCACAGCCCTTTGTGCCCCAGCCCCCCGCAGCCCCCCACTCCCTGCAACCCCCCCACGCTGGGGGAATCCCCCCAAACTGCAGGTTTGGCCCTCGTGGCTCTCTGGGTGGAAGCGTGCTGCAGGACACCAGGGGACAGGCAGGGGTGACAGCTGGGAGGTCAGGGAAGAGACAAAAGGGCTGAAGATGCACCCAGGGGGCTGGGTTACAGCAGAAATCACAGGGAGGGGAAGGGGAAGGCGAGCAGAGCCACGAGGGAACACGATGCACCCCACGGGTGTTCTGGTTCACTTTTTTCTCTGGCACTAGGTGAGCGGGTCACAGACTTCAGGCCATCACCACGGGCATGTGGGAGCACCCGCTGCACCCACAGGGACAGCCTGAGGCTCAGCCCGGTATAAAGGCTCAGACAGACAAATATTTGTCAGCAGTCTGGAGGCACTGAGCAGACCCGTCCTGTCTTGTGCTCCCGGAGATGGGACAGACTTGGTTTGTGGGGAGCAGGATCTCAGGATCCCGGAGTGACTCACATCAGAGACCTCCTGACGCGGGCACCTTGGCGCAGAGCGCGAGCAGCGAGCCCTTCCTGGGGCAGAGCTCCCTGCACCTCCTCGTTTGGGGGAAATAAAAGCTGTGGCTGCAGCCAGCCCACCCCCAGCCCTCCTGTCAGCAGGCAGGACTGTGGCCGGGAGGACAGCACAGCCTGAACTCACCCCGATCGTCGAGGCCATGTAATCTGCACACATCTCGGCAAAGTCCCGCTCCAGGACCCCGTAGTACAGGCCGTAGAAGAGGAGGGAGATGCCGAAGTCCATCGCATCTTCTGGTTTGATTCTGCAACAGAGGAGTCCCAAGGACATCGAGGGCTTTTCTGCAGCCGCAGGGGTGCACGGACAGCGTGCCCGAGGAGCCCAGCAGTGCTGCAGCACACGTGGCTCCACCGCAGGAGCTGTCACAGCCCCTGAGCTCGTGGCACCGCCACCAGCCCCCTGCAGAGCTGTGTGCGTGCCTCCAGGCACAGAGCCAGCCCCTGCCTTTGGGGCACTTCACCTGCTTCATCCCCAGCGAGCTGTGGGGGCCCTATCCCAGCTCATAGCTGTCACCCGTCTCCCTCACCTGCCCCTGAAATGTGCAACTCTTCCCCAGCTCTATCATGCACCAGATCAGCTCCACATAAGCCACCTTTTAACACTTCCACAGCCCTGCAGGCAGTTTCCAGCCCTGTGCATTGTTCCAGAAGGAATTAATCTCTCTGAAACGGAGGATGGCTTGGGGTAAGGCCCTCAGCACCACAACCACGGGGGGAGAGGACACCCTGAAAGTCTCTCTGGCCTCCTGCCACATCAGTCAGGCTGCCAGGTGAGTGTTTCTCTGGAATCCCAGCCAACGCCTCCTTCCCCTGGCCTGTCACAGCCCCTGCCCTGGGAACGGGGCCCCGAGGATTCGCTCACCTGAACAATAAATTAAGACCAAAGAGCGTGAACATCACGGCCATGTACCCGACGATTCCAGTGGCGTAGCTGATCTTGTATATTAGTAGGAACCATTTATAAACCAGCCTGTAAAAATGCAAAACAAGAATTAGGCAGCTCTGTTTCTCCCGCCTGGAGCTGCCTCGAGCACCTATCGAGTTTCACATTCCCACGTCGGATGTTTCAGCCCCCCACGCGTGGGCAAACAGAGGCTTCAAGTTCCAGCTCAGGCCACAGATCTGCTGCTGCCACGGCAGCTCGTGGTCTGCACTTCCAAATGAGAAACCTCCAGATCCCCAATGGCCTCAAGCAAGTGAGTGTCACACCAGGAATGCACTCAGTGAGACTGCCAGATGCCCTGGGGCATCGCAGGGACCTGCCTGCCCACCGCCCGCCCCGACAAGACAGGGATCTGAGGGTGGCAGCTCCACAGAGAGCCTGCAGCAGGGTAACTCACACCCTGAGTGAAAGCCCCTGAGGTGCTGCACTGCCTGAACAGGGCCAACTGCAGAGTTTGAGGCCGTGGTTTGCAGCAGGGAATCACCAAAGGGCTCTTTGTGATGCTGCCCTCAGGCCGGGGACACTTCCCAGAAACGCTCCCACTAACCTGGGTGTCGTCTGTACCAGAGGTTTTCGGGTTGCCCTGAAGGTGACAAAAGCTGTGACGGCTGAGAAGAGCACCCAGATGACCAAGAAGCGCCACCAGTACAGCTTCACCGTGAAGTACAGGGGCACCACCCACATCTGGAACAGGGTCACCATCTGTGGGAAGGGAGGAGAGGTGCGTTATGCTGGCTCGCTGCTCGTCAGGCATCAGAAACACCCCCGTGGCTCTGGCAGCCTCGCTCGTGCTGGCATCAAGGGGCACTGAGCGGTGTCAGGGAGCTCAGGAATTTGGGCTGGCGGCCGCCAGCACCCAGGGAACGAGCTCAGAGCCTGGCTGAAGGGAGTCTGACAGCTGGCGGGCAGCAAGGTGTCTGTGACAGCAAAGGAGGAAGGAACACTGATGAGAAAAGAGGCACAGGGAGCTGATCTGCACAACCAGATCTTGCAGCAGGGCTCAGCAAACCTCTGCCTCTTCAGGGTTCCCAGCATTTTATCCACAGCCCCTCAGGCACGGGTTAAGCAAGGAGACTGGCACAGCACCGAGTTTCGGGCTCGTCTCTGCCCCGCCAAATGTCCCCAGAGCAGACCCACCGCCGTGCAGCTCTGTGCAGGCACACGGGCCTGGTTTTGGTTTCACAGAGGATTAGGGGCATTGCCTGGAAATGTTCTTTACAGAAAACCAGGTGGGGTTTGTTTCCTGGTGCAGGCACAGCCCCGCAGCCTTTCTGGCGAGCTGACACACGGCACCAGCATCGGGGAAAGCAGCAGGGCTGCTCGGGGACACCACGTGTGTCACTGAGAGCGCTCACACCAGAGGCTTGAGGCCTCCAGACGCGTTCACCCTCGTCCCCAGCAGGAATCCCTCTGGCTGCCGGGCAGCCGAGGGCGTTTCAGCACCAGACAGCAGGAGCACAGCACGGCCGTGCTTCCCAGCAGCCGGGGACACTCACGTTGTAGGAGCGGGGGTGCCTCTGCTTCCACTGCACCAGCAGCAGCTGCGCCACCACCAGCGTGGCGATCAGGATGAGGACCATCTCGGCGTGCATGGCCTCGTGACCGCGGTGCTTGGCGTGCATCCGGGCGTGTTCCACCCTGCAAGGACAGCAAGAGGGTGACTGAGGGGCGTGCAGGGACAGCAGACAGGCAGGAGAGCCAGGAGGACTGCGCTGGAGGGTGGCGTTAAGGAACGCAGGGGTACGGGTGCTGCGCTGCCATCCCGGGGAGAAAGAAATTAAAAATGTCCCTAAAAGCAGCTGGTTTGCACCACGACACCCAGCTCACGGTGCTGTGAACACGGCTGAGGTGTCACGCTGCTGCACAGGACCCAAGGTGTGTCACCCCACGCAGCAGCACCAGCCAAAGTGTGTGCTGTCACTGAGACAGAGCCCAAATCTTCCCCAGTCCTGCTCAGCCCCCAGCACGCAGCTTCCTCCCTCTGCCCCGAGCCCAGCTCCTCTGGAAAGCCAGGAGAGGCTGCCACAGCCGGCCCTCTGCTGACCCCTGCGGTTCCTTTGCTCTCAGTGCTGCTGCCTGGCCGCAAGCCAAGGCACAACGTCCTCACCCCGTGGCCTGAGGCTGAAAGTTAAGTGCGAGTTGGAAAGCTCACGAAGCCGTAAGTCTCAAAAGCTGAAAAGTTAAGCTGCAGCTTAAGGCTGGAAGTTAAGCCCAAGTTGGAAAAAAAAAATCTAAAGTTATATAAAAAAAAAATCCAAGTTGGAAAATAAACCTAAACACAACGAATATGGCAATTCTCTGATCTTCAGAGGTCTTCCATAAAGCTGAGAGGAGAGCAGACCTGTGGGCTCTGCAGCACGGGGCTGACCAAAACTGGCTCGGCCGAGGGAAAAGGCAGAAGAGCCAAAAACCAAACCAGGTCCCTGCAAAAGGCACTGCCTGGGGAAGGCTGTCCAAAGACTCTGGAGCTGCTGACAGTGCCCAGCACGGGTTCTCCTTCCCCCAACTCACCTCCATCTCTCCTCGGGGGACAAGTGCGAGAGGTCGACCTGAGGAGACAGAAAAAGACAAAAAAAAGATCAGCAGCTGGAGGCCGGGAGCAGCAGCCCCAGCCTCCGACCCCCTCTGCCTCCTTCCCCCGAGCAGCAGAGAGGCAGCAGCAGCACCGTGCAGCTCCCTGCCCGTCACCATGGGGCTGTGTCCGGCTTCTGCAGCCCCCGAGCCACAGCACAGCCCCTCCTCGAGCACTCAGGGACATTTCCAAAACCCCAAACCTTTAGGAGGGACAGCCCAGCAGTCAGAGGTGGCTCAGCTCTCCCCCAGGGCTGCAGATTTTCACCCTGACAGCTCCGAGGAGGCTTCCAGGCTGCACGGGACACATCCCAGCCTTGATACGAGCACGGAGCACACAAAACCCTGCAGCTCTGACTTCACGCCGCCTGTCCCAGTGGGGCCACGCTGCTCTGCTGGTGGCTGCTGTGCTGATCGCAGCCCCAGCAGCTGCCCCGCTCCCCCCCCGTGGCCCCTAATCACACCCCGGGGACAGCAGGCAGGGAAAGCACAGCCCGAGTGGTGCTGCTGTGCTTCACCCCGAGCAACACCCGCAGGAGGCACGGCCCCTGAGGGGCTCAGGCAGGTGGGAAATTCGTGGAGATGTGAAATTTGGGTCTGCAGAGTCCAGCTCGAGCTCCCCGGGTTGTGGTGGTGCCGTGGCAGCTTCTCACTGCCCGGCTTCTGACACCTCGGGAGGGGAGCGCAGGGCCAGAAGCTGAAAGCAAACACCAGGACCCCCTGTTTACAAGGCTGTGAGCGATGGATTCCGGTTAAAATCCTGCTTCCAGCGGGGGCTGACTCCCCAGAAACACCACGAAACCTTCACCATGACACCCAGCAGCTACTGCCCTGGAAGGGGACGTGGTGCAGGGCCCTGACCCCGTTACACCGGGGCTGCAGAGCCCGGAGCTGCCAACCCCAGCACCCACCAAGGCTTGGGGAAGTGACAGACACACGGACATGGGGGGTATTTCACCTCTCCCGAGCTCAGCTGCGGGTGTAGCAGCTCCGTGCCCCTTTATCCACGAACAGAGGAGAGGTTTGGGAGCAGGAGGCTGAGCCTGACAGCAGGAGCAGCACTTCCCAAGGGCCAGCTCCCTGAAGCACCCCAGGCCCAGCCCTGGGCTGTCCCCAGCTGCCTGCGGACGTGGACTTTGTGGGAGGGGAGCCCAGGGACAGGAGCAGCCCTTGGTGTGCCTCCTTCCGTCTGCCTCCTTATCAGCTGCCTGCTCTCCGTGGCACCTCTAGCAGAGCCCAGCGCCCTCCCTGAGCCCTTCCTGCCAGGAGCCTCGCTCCTGAGGAGCGCAGCCCAGCAGTTTGTGCAGGCAGCAGGCTCCTCCAGCACCCAGCAGCTCGCTGAGGCTCTCAGAAAGCTCGGTCCCCGTGGCAGGAGCTGCCCGACAGAGCGAATGGCAGCTGCCTGGACACGCTGCAGGGGGGCTGTGAGGTGTGAGGGCGCTGGGTCCGAGGCTGGGTCCTGCTGCCACAGCTCCTCGGGCAGCCGTGTGGGGAGCACGCAGGCTAATAAATAAATATATATATATTTTTTTATTTAATCCTAATTGGAATCCTGAGCCATTTATAACAGGTGGGAGCTGCTCCCTGCCTGCTGCCACCTCCCAGCCACCAGCTCCAGGGCAAAGCCTGAGGGGGAGCCCCCCCCAGCCCCCCACCCCCCTCAGCCCTTCAGCCCCTGCCCTGCTGAGCGAGCAGAGCCTGGGGCTATGGGGACAGCCAGGGGGGAGCCTCAGCACGGGGCTGAGCCCCCACAAATCCCCCCTAAATCCCCCAAATCGCCCCCAAATCGCCCAAATTCCCCCCTAAATCCTCCAAATCGCCCCCAAATCCCCCCAAATCGCCCCCAAATCCCACACAGCCCCTCCAAATCCCCCAAATCTCCCCCAAATCCCCCCCAGAGCCCCCAAATCCCCCCAAAATCCCCTCTACAGCCCCCAGATCGCCCCCAAAACCCCCCCAGAGCCCCCAAATCGCCCCCAAACCCTCCCCCAGCCCCCTCCCAGCCCCTCAGAGCCCCCCCCCAGCCCCCGGCCCAGGCCGCCCCCAGGGCTGAGGCGCCCCCAGCCCCTCCGTGCAGCCCGGGCCCGGCCCCCAGAGGGCAGAACTCCCCCCCCCAGTCCCTCCCAGTTCATCCCAGTCCCTCCCAGTCCCCCCCCACCTCCTCCCCGTCGCGCTCGCCGGGCCCGCCGACCTCCACCTCCAGCACCGCCGCCATCTTGCCCCCCCCCCTCCCCTCCTCCTTAGGGCTCCCCTCCCGCCGGCAGCCAGCTCCTTCCGCCGCCGCCCGGCCAATCAGCGGCCGCGCCGCCTCCCCCTCGGCCAATCGCCGCGCGCGGCGCTGCCCCCGCGGCCAGTCAGGAGGAGGAAGGGGCGGGCTTTAAGGTTAGGGACCGTGGCGCATTTCCGAACCCTCTCAGCTCGCGGCCTCCCCGCGCCCCCCTCACGCTCGGTGCAGGGGCGGCTCACGGCGGACGCTCCCTTAGGGCCCGGCGCGGTGACGCGGCACCGCCGCGGGACTACAACTCCCATCAGCCCCCGCGGCGGGCCGGAGGCGGGGTTAGGGGCGTGGCCAGGGGCGTGGCCACGCGCTTCGCGCGGGAGAGTTCGCGCGGCGGCGGGGCCGGTGCGGGGGGGGCGGGGGGGAGGGGTAAAAGGGGGCTGGGGGCAAATGGGGGGGGCAAAAAGGGGTGGGGGGGGCACAGGGGGATGGGGGGGGGTAAATGGGGCCTGGGGGGGCAGAATGGGGCCGGGGGGGGCTGAAGGGGGGGGAGAAATGGGGCTGGGAGGGGCAAATTGGGGGGGCAGAAATTTTGGGGGGGGGCTCTGGGATGGGGTAATGGGGCTGGGGGGGGCAGAATGGGTGGGGGGGGGCTCTGGGGTGGGGAAATGGGGCTGGGGGGGGGGCACCGAGGGCTTGGGAGGGGGGCTCTGGGATGGGGAAGTGAGGAATGGGGCAGAGGGGGGGGGCTGGGGGGGGGGCATTTGGGGTTGGGGGACACGGGGGGGGCAGAACAGGGATGGCAGATACAGGGCAGGGGGGCTGGGGGGGGCAAATGGGGCGGGGGGGGGAATCTGGGATAGGGCAATGGGGATGGGGGGGGCACTGGGATGGAGAAATGGGGCTGGGGGGGGCAGAATTGGGGGGGGGGCACTGGGATGGGGCAATGGGGCTGGGGGCAGCTCAGGGGGGCTGGGGGCACCAGGGGCTGAGGGTGATGGGGGGGCAGAATGGGGTGGGGGGGGGGCTGAAGGGTGGGGAAATGGGGCTGGGGGGGGCACCAGGGGCTGAGGGGGGGGGGCTCTGAGACGGGGCAATGGGGCTGGGGGTGATGGGGGTGTAGAACGGGGGGGGCAGCAGCTCAGGATGGGGTCCGTGAGCCCCCCCCCAGCTCCTGTGTCCCCCCCCCAGGCTTTTGGGGCGAGCAGAGCCCCCCCCCCAGGCACCTCCATGGCCCCGGTGCGCATCAGCTCGGTGGTGTCCTTCTCCTCGCAGGTCCCTATGGGGGGGCTCGGGGTCACCCCCACGGCTCCGTGGGGTGGGTGCACACCTGGGGGGGGGGGGGTCTGACGGTGCCCCCCACAGGACCCCCGGTTCCCGGTGGAGAACCTGCTGCAGGAGGCCAGCCGGGGGCCCTGGCTCTGCTGCCCCCAGGACCGCAGCCGGCGGCTGAGAGCGGAGCTGCAGCTGGAGACAGCCAGCGCCATCGGGTACCTGGACCTGGGTGAGGGCGGGGGGCTCGGCTGGGGACCCCCCCGGACCCCAGCAGGGACCCTACACCCCCCTATGCCCCTGGAAGGGACCCTGCACCCCCCCCCCGGGTTGCACCCCGAGCTCCGGGCAGGACCAGGGGGTGCCCCACGAGCCCTGAGCATCTCTCCCCCCAAAAATCCCCTCTTGCCCCCCAAAAAAATGACACAGGTAACTGCGGCTGCGCCCTGGTGCAGGTGGAGGTGGGGCGCTCCTCCTGGCCCCGGGACCACCCCTACGTCCCCCTGGTGCCCGGCGTCCCCCTGATGACCCCGGCCGAGTCGCGGGCGGGCGAGAACCGCTGCGGGGTGCGGATGTTCAAGGAAGGTGAAGGGCAGCCCCCCCACCCCCCCAAATAACACCATATGGGGCTGAAGGGGTCGGGGCCACCCCTGAAGCCCCTTCTGGTGTCCCCCCCTTTGCAGCAGATTTCCTGGAGCTGGCGGTGGGGCAGAAATGGGACCGGGTGCGGCTCACCTGCAGCCAGCCCTTCAGCAGGCAGGGGCAGTTCGGGCTCTCCTTCCTCCGCCTGCGCACCCCCAGCGACCCCCAGCCCGACCCCCGCCCGGCACCGGTAGGAGCTGTCGGGGTGGGGGGGGTCCCAAGGGGCTCCCGGCAGCCCCCCCGGTGTCACCTTGTCCTGCAGGAGGGTGCCGACGGCCCCCGGTGCTGCAGCCCGGCCATCTGCAGGATGCTGTGTGCACAGACAGGGTCGTGGGTAGCCAGGGCTGGGGTGGACTGGGATGGACTGGGATGAACTGGGAACCTGGGATGGGGTGGACAGGGAGACCGGGCTGGGGTGGACTGGGATGGACTGGAAGCATGGGCTGGGGTGGACTGGGATGGATGGGGGTGGACGGAGCCTGGGCTAGGGTGGACTGGGATGAACTGGGAGCCTGGGCTGGGGTGGACTGGGATGGACTGGGATGAACTGGGATGAACTGGGAGCCTGGGATGGGGTGGACAGGGAGCCTGGGCTAGGATGGACTGGGAGACCGGGCTGGGGTGGACTGGGATGGACAGGGAGCGTGGGCTGGGGTGGATGGGGAGCCCAGGCTGGGTTGGACTGGGATGGACTGGGAGCCTGGGATGGGGTAGACTGGGATGGACTGGGAGCCTGGGATGGGGTGGACAGGGAGCCTGGGCTAGGATGGACAGGGAGCGTGGGCTGGGGTGGACTGGGATGGACGGGGAGCCTGGGCTGGGATGGACTGGGATGAACTGGGAGCCTGGGATGGGGTAGACTGGGATGGATGGGGAGCCTGGAATGGGGTGGACAGGGAGCCTGGGCTGGGATGGACTGGGATGAACTGGGATGGGTGGGAAGCCCAGGCTGGGATGGACTGGGAGCCTAGGCTGGGATGGACTGGGGTGGACGGGGAGCCTGGGCTGGGGTGGGCTGGGATGAACTGGGAGCATGGACTGGGATGGATGGGGGTGGACAGAGCCCGGGCTAGGGTGGACTGGGATGAACTGGGAGCCTGGATTGGGAGCCTGGGCTGGGGTGGACTGGGATGGGGTGGACTGGGATGGACAGAGAACCCAGGCTGGGGTGGACTGGGAGCCTGGGCTGAGGTAGATGGGGAGCCTGGGCTGGGATGGACTGGGATGAACTGGGAGCCTGGGATGGAATAGACTGGGATGGACAGGGAGCCTGGGATCGGGTGGACTGGGATGGGCGGGGATGGGCAGGGAGCCTGGGGTGGGGTGGACTGGGATGGACTGGGATGAACTGGGAGCCTGGGATGGGGTGGACTGGGATGTACTGGGAGCATGGACTGGGATGGGTGGGGGTGGACGGAGCCCGGGCTAGGGTGGACTGGGATGAACTGGGAGCGTGGGCTGGGGTGGGCTGGGATGGACGGGAAGCCTGGGCTGGGGTGGACCGGGATGAACTGGAATGGGCAGGGAGCCCAGGCTGGGATGGACTGGGATGAACTGGGAGCCTGGGCTGGGGTGGGCTGGGGTCCAGCACGGCCAACCCTGGAGCCCCAGGGAGCCCCCTGGCACCCTGAGCACCTCCTGGCTGGGGAGCGCGGGGCTGACGTCCGTCCGTCTGTCTGTGTCCGTCCGTCTGTCTGTCCATCCATCCGTCCGTCCACCCCAGGGTCTCGAGGCAGGAGGAGCAGCTCAGGAGCCGCCTGCAGCAGCTGGAGCCGGGCCCCAAATCCTGGAGCCCTGCCCGGAGCCCTGCCTGGAGCCCTGCCCTCCTCAGCCGCCCGGCCAGGATGCTGCTGGCGGCGGCGCGGAGCCGGGCCATAAATCCCCGACCCGGCCCCGGCCCCGGCACCACGGGGCTGCGGGATGAGGAGCGAGGGGACCCCGCAGCACCGGGTGAGCGCTGCCCTCGCCGTGCCCAAAATCTGCCCCAAAACTGCCCCAGGGACCCCGTTCTGCCCACGGTTGGGGGGGATCCCCTGTGTCTGTGGGCACCCCATAGCAGGCGAGGCGCCCCGTGGCTGGGGGAGGACGTGCCACCCACCCCCTTGGTGGCCCAAAAACCGTGGCCGTGGTCCCAGCCCAGTGCCCGACCCCACAGCAGGGCTCAGCCCTCGCTCCTCGACCCACGGGGGTGTGAAATGGAAATCCCCTGTTTTTCCCAGCCCCGTCTCCCCCTGCCCACGCTTATAGGGACCAGCAGCCGGGTTCCTGCACCCCGAGCCGTGCCCGTGCTGCTCCACGTTTGCAGCCCCCGGTGCTGCTGCTGAAGGCTCGCTGCCTGTTTGCTGCCCTCCAGGCTCCTCGCAGGACGTCCCCGCGCCCCCGAAGAGGGTCCGCAGGCAGAGGGCTCGCAGCCCCCCAGGCAGGTAATTAATTCACCTCCCACCCCCCCCACGTTTCTCCCCCAGCCCGCTGATTTTGCTGCTCCGGCTCCCTCCCCGCACCCAAGGGTCGGCCACGCGCGGTGGGTGCTGGCTCCAGCAGCTCCCCCCGATTTCTGGCTGCCCAAAACCCCCCCGTTTTGTGCCGTGCTTTACGGGGGGGGGGCAGCACGCAGCACGGCGAGCCCTCAGCTTGCAGCACCCCCGCAGGGCTCCGCCAGCTCCCCCCGGGAAGCCGAGCGCAGGACGGAGACCCCGAACCCGTGGCCACAGCGAGGGACCTGCACGGGGACCCAGCGCAGGGGACGAGGTGGGGCTGTGCCCCCTCTGCTCGGGTGAGTGCTTTGAGGATCTCCCCAGAGCTCCATCCCCATGGGCTGGGGGGGGATTTGGGGTTTGGGGACACCCCCATCACTCCCCTTTCCCATAGGATGCTTCAGCATGGCGCTGCTGCCTGCGCACGCCTCCCGCTGCGGCGAGGACGACTCCGACCCCGACGTGGAGCATCCATCCTGGGTGCCCTGCCCCATCTGCCAGCTCTGCTTCAGCCCCGCCGAGGTGCAGCAGCACGCCAGCACCTGCGGGGAGTGAGGGCAGCGGGCTCGGAGCCCCCCCAGACCCCGCAGCCCCCCCGACCCCACAGCCCCCTCCCTGTGCAAGGGGGACCCAGGGGATGCTGCGGGTACCAGGGGTGGTGCAGAGCGAGCCCCTCTCCGGGGGTCCCAGCGCAGGGGGAGGGAGGAGGGGAGCTGCTGGGACCCCCGAGGTGGTGCCCAAGGGGCTGAAGTCGCCTTGGTGGGGCTGCTGGGGGCACCCATGGGTGCACCCTGCCCCCCCCAACACCACAGGAGGGGAACGGGGGGGGGCTCAGCTGCGCAAACGCTGCCGGGGGAGGCTCCTGCACGGAGGGGTGAGGGCAGGCTGCGAGGGGAGCTGGTGGAGAATAAAATTGGAGCAAAAAAAAATCAAAAGCCTCTGCATCTGTTTGGGCACAAGCGTGAAGCCCCAGCTGAGCACCACCTGGAGGAAATGCAGCACGGCAAGGTGGGCACAGATGTGGTGTCGGGGAGGATTTCAGCCCATTTTTCCCCAATCCCCATTATACAGGCTGCTGGAGCTGTGCCCCCCCCCCAGGCACCCACCCAGCACAGCCCCACGTAAAAGAGCTGGTCCTGGAGGAGGGCTGGGACACACGGCGAGGTCTAGGACTCGGAGCAGGAGAAAAATACAATTTATTTACAAGTAGAAACACTTTAAAAATGCCCCCTCTGCGCCCAGGGGGGGCAGCGAGGAACCAGGGTCTCTGCTGGGGTGCGTGGCCCTGCCCG
This sequence comes from Aythya fuligula, assembly GCF_009819795.1. Classification (NCBI taxonomy): domain Eukaryota; kingdom Metazoa; phylum Chordata; class Aves; order Anseriformes; family Anatidae; genus Aythya; species Aythya fuligula. Next base: position 206,233,383 of record NC_045559.1, on the reverse strand, counting down.
GCCTGGCCCCCCCCTTCCCCTCATCCTGGTCCCCGGGGGCTCCCAAATCCCAAAACCCTGGCAGCTTTGCCCCAGTCTGGTGCTGGGCCAGACCCCCCCAATCCCCCTCCCCAGCCCTGGGAGGGTTCAAACCCCTGCAGCAGGGCAGGGCTGGGCCAGGCACAGAGACTGGGGGGGCTTTGGGGCAAAGCAGAGCCAGGGCAGGGAGCATGGAGGTGCCCTGGGGGAGCAAAACCCACCCCACACAGCCCAGGGGTGTTACTGGGACATGCAGAGCGATGTTGGGGGGGGGACGGTGGCCCCCAAGTGCCCCCAGCATCGCTCCTGGTCCCGGTGCTGCTGGGGGAGGGCAGGGAGAGGCGAGGGGTCCGGGCAGAGCTGGGCTGGGCAACCTCAGAACTTGGTGTCCTTCAGCGCCCTGCGACTGGCCTGGAAGAGAGAGCAGGGGGTTAGGGGGGGGGGGTCTCCTATTTAGGGGGGGGTGGGGGAAGCTGTGCCCGCACCCACTGCCCACCTTGCCCTTGGGGGACTTGGCGGAGGCGATGCGGGGCGAGCGGCGCGCGGTGCCGTGGGGCGAGCTCTTGGGGGTGGCTTTGCGGCCGGCGGCGCGGCGCAGGAGGCTGTTCCCCAGCTTCTTGGGGGTGTTGAGGATGCTGAACGCCATCGACTGGCGCCTCTCGGCCTGCGGGGGAGGACGGGGGGGCTGTGAGGAGCTCTGTGGTGGATGGGGAAGGGGTCCCGGACCCCCCCATCTCGGCTCTCCAGCCCCCCACTCACCGGCTTGCTGCTGGGTGCCTGCTGCTCGCTGCGCCGGCTGACCTGGGAGCTGCGCCGCTCGCTGCGGTCCCGGGGGGTCTGGGGGCGCGGGAAGCAGCTGACAGGCTTCTTGGACTGGAAGAGAGGGGACAGGGGGGGGACCTCAGCGAGGGGCCAGACCCCTGGGACACAGCCACGAGGAGGCAGAAGGGCTCGGAGCTGGGGTCCCCATGCGCAGCCATAACCGCATCCCGGGGCAGCACCCCGATTCCTCCAGCTCCTGGGGGTGCCCAGGGGGGGCTCAGCTCACCTCGGGGGTGTCGGGGCCCTGGTGGGACTCATCCGAGAGCCGCTTGCGCTGCTGCCGGGTGGTGATGCCCCCGGCCCAGGCGGTGCTCATGGTGCTGCGCCGGGCGGCCGTGCCCTCGGTGATCTGCGCGGGCTGCATGCTGGCGCGCCGCAGCGTCTCCTTGGGGTCGCCCGTCTTCATCTCCTCGTCCGTGATGGTGCCCAGCGAGTTGGAGGGCTGGGGAGGGGGCGATGCTGATGCGCTGCCCAGCACGGCAGAAAGGTGGGGAGGGGGAAGGGGCAGCCCCCAGCTCCCCCCCCTTACCCGGTTCTCCAGGGGGTAGCAGGTCTTCAGGTGTGGCGGGCAGGCGCGGTTGCGCTGCTGCAGCTCGGCGATGCGGTTCCAGTCGTCCAGCTGCTCCGGCTCGTCCTGGCACGTCCCCAGGTAGATGCTGCTCCGGCCTAAAAACCAAAGCGGTGAGGGCCAGGCGGGGGGGGGCGTCCAGCAAGGCACAGCCCCCACACCCCCAAACCTCAGCCCCCTGCCCCGACTCACCCAGGCTGGAGCTGCTGCCCGCCTGCGAGCGCCTCAGGGAGCTGCGCGTGGCCGGGCGGTAGCCGGGGAGGCTGAGCAGCGCCGAGTGGCCGGGGGGCTCCTGTGGGGACGAGGTCTCGGGCTTGGCGAGGGATTCCTGCGAGGGGAAGCTGGCGAGGGAGCGGGCAGAGGCGGCCGAGCGCAGGCGACCCTTGCCCGGGGCGGCTTTTTGGGGCTGCTCCGAGCGGACACTGCAGAAGGAGCTGTCTGCGCTCAGCGGTTCCTCCGTCTTGGGCTCTTTCTGGGAGAGAGGAAAAAAAATAAAGAAAAAAAACAGGGTCAGAGCCCACGGAGAGCTCCCCGCACCGCGCTGAGCCGTGCCGTGCCCTCACTTTGGTCATGGTGATGTTGATGATCTGCGTGGTGCGGCGCCGCGCCGAGCGCGTCCTGCAGCCCGAGTCGAGGGAGAGGTCGCCCAGGGAGCTGGCGCTGCTCTCCAGCTTGGACTGCGTGCGGTTGGGGATGGGCGTGAAGTAGAGGCTCTCCAGGGACTCCACCTTGCGGGGCAGCCGCTGGGACGCCCGCGACTCCGCGCTCTCCGGCACCGCCGAGGCCTCCGACTGCGAGCGGGTGACTTTCCTGCTGGACAGGGGGGAGGACGACGCGAAGGTTGGCCACCAGGAGCCGGAGCTGGTGATGCTGGCAGCAAATCTGTGATGCTGGCAGCAAATTTGTGATGCTGGCGGCAGAGCGGGGCCCTCCGAGCTGTGGTTACCTGGTGGAGTTGAGCGGCTGCAGCTCGTCGAGGCTGAGGTCGAGGCTGTCGGTGCTGAGGTCGGCGGGCTTCTGGCGGAAAGCTTCCCAGCCCTTCAGGGCGTCCGTCGGCACCTGGAACTTGCCCAGCTCCCGCAGCTGCCGATCGGCAAACTCCACCTGGGAGAGGAGCGGTGAGAGGCCAGGCGAGGAGGAGGAGGAGGAGGAGGAAGGAAGCAGAGCCCCCCCGCGCCGTGCCCACCTGAGCCTCCAGGCTGCGGACCTGGCTGGTGAGGTTCCTGCAGGTCAGCTCCGACTCCTTGGCCTGCAGCACGCTCTGCTGCAGCTCCTTGGCCAGCCTCTCCGACTCCGTCCTCAGCTCCGCGTTCTCCTTCTGCAGCTGCTCCATCGCCTTCAGCTTCTCCGCCAGGTCCTGGTTCTGCTGCTTCTTCGCGTCGTAGTGAGTTTTTGCTTTCTCCATCTGGGAAGAAGCAGGAGAAGGGGAACCTGCGACCCGCCGAGCCTCCCGTGGGGCAGGGCTGGGGCTTGGGGTGCCGCTCGCAGCCTACCTGGGCTTTGTAGTGCTCGGCCGCCTGCTCCTTCTGGGCCAGCTGCTCCTGCAGCTCCGCCACCTTCTCCTGCTGGCGGGTGGCCTCGGTCTGCAGCTCCCCTTCCAGCACCTGCTCGTGGGGAGGGAAGGCAGCGGGGTCAGGGCCACCCCAGCAGCACAGCCGCAGCCCTCGGGGAGCCCAAGTGGCCACCAAGAGCCGCAGGGCTCGCTGGAGACAGCTCTGGCTCAGGACAGGGCTTCAGGTCCCCGTGGACGTACCTTGACCCGCTGCTGCTGGGTGCGGGTGGCCTTTTCGTGCTGGGTCAGCTTCTTATTCAGCTCCTCCACCTGGAAGGGCACGGCTTTGTTACACCAGCCCCTGGCCACGAACTCCCCCTGCCACAACCAGCTCCTGGTTGTGAATTCCTCCCTCCCACGGCCACCCTGGTGCACAGGACGGCTCCTTGCACCCCGCGCCAAGCACCCTGCATGCCATTAGCAGACCCGAGGCAGGCAGTTTGGGGCAGCCCTGTGAGTCCCTGCAGGGAAAAGCTTTGCTCTACACGAGCACAGAGCCGCCAGGCACTAGGAGCAAACCGAGACCCCTCAGCCAGGAGGATGAGGGGAGATGGGGCGCAGCAGGCGGCACCGCGTCCCCCCGCACCCTCGGCTGCAGGAACCATCTCCACTGCCAATTTTGCTGCAGAATAAAGCAGCAGGAGGCTGATCCGTGCCAAATCTCAGCATGGGGCTCCACGGGGCTGTTGCCACCCCAGGCACAAGGCGTGCACATCCCCTCAAAGGACTGGGGAGGCTGCCTGCAGCTCGCCCCGTGCACAGCCAGGCCGGGTGTCCTGGGAACAGCACCAGGGGCTGGGGGTGAGGATGGGGAGGTTTTGTCCCTCCCACGAGCCGTCAGCCCCTCTTGGCCTCACAGGCTCCTTGGGAAAGGGGCTGGGGGTGGCCTCATCGGCATCAGCCACGTCTGCTCCAGCAGCAGCGGTTCCCAAGTGCTGGCTCTGAGGTGGGCGCTGCTTAAAAAATAATAATAATAATAAAAAAAAAAAGGCATCTCCAGCCAAGGCTGCGTTTTGTGCAACCTCAGCGCTCTCCTCCCAGCAACCTGCCCCTCTCAGTTAAAGAGGGTGGAAAATAATAAAAAAAAAAAAAAAAAAAAAAAAAAAGGGGTGCTCCAGCTCGCCAGCACCTCCTCTCCGAGGAGGCAGCTCCGAGCTGAGGATTTGTGACCCCCCCATTCCTACTCCCCACGGGGCGGATGCGCGAGCCCAGAGACCTGGAGCAAAGCAGCGCCTGCGGCACGCGCTCCGGGGGCACCCCGCAGAAGGGTCCCCGCTGCAAACGGCTCACGAGGAGGTGGCTCTGCTGGGAAGGGGCCGGGGCCGGGGCCATGCACCGTCACCGTTTAAGCAGCCGGCACTTGGCGTGCGTTACCTGCTTAGCTTGCTCTCTCTGCAAGACCTCGAGCTGCTCCACCTGTCACGGGGAGGGCACAGAAGGGAGAAGTGAGCGCATTGCGGGCACGCGGCCCCTCGCCACCCCCCGGCTCCCACGCCAAGCAGCCCGGGCTAAGGAGGGCTCAGAGGTGTGTAGGGGATCCGAGCCCTGCTGATGCTGCCGTTCCCCGTGTGCCTTTGTGAACCTGGGCCCTAGGAAAACCCCCTGGCTTAGGAATAAAAGGGATGGGGTGGGGGCTTTGGAGGGCAGTAGTTTTTGGCCAGCAAGTTCATGGGCAATATACGTGGCTGGAAGCCACGAGAGCTCTGGCAGTAAGCAAGGGGCAAGGCTCTGGAGGAGCCGACGTGCTCCCTCAGTGGGACAGAGCTGCCAGGAGCAGCCTCAAAAAAAAAAAGAGTGAGACTGGGGGGGGCCATGAGTGCCCCTTCCCCTCCGGGCTCTGCCTGCACGCCCCCAACCCGCGCCGGGCACCCGAGCGGGGGGCGTCCCGCGAGCCCCTTACCTGAGACATCAGCTTCTGCCTCTCCTCCTGGAACTTCTGCCTCTCCTCCAGCACCTTCACCTTGGCGTTCTCGTACTTGTTGCTCATGGCCTCCAGCTTCTTCGCCACCTCCTCCACCTCCTGCCGGCTGCCCGCCACCAGCTTCTCCGACTCCAGCCGCAGCCGCTCCAGCTCCCGCGCATGCTTCTCCCTCGCCTGGCCCAGCTCCGCGTCCAGCCGCTGCTGCCCGCGGCTCGAGGTCTCGCTCAGCCCCCGGTTCTCCTCGGCCAGCCTGGCGTTGGCCTGCTGCAGCCCCGCCAGCCGCTCGGCGTAGCTCGCCGCCTCCTTCTGCAGCCGCTGCAGCGCCCGCTCCTGCTCCGCCGCCCTCTCGCGCAGGGCCGGCACCTCGGCCGCCTCCAGCTTGCTCCGGGCGAGCTCTGCCTGCAGCACGCCGGCGGTTTTGGCCCTCTGCTCCAGCTCGTCGCGGTGCTTGCTCTCCAGGGAGGCTCGCTCAGCCTGCAGCTGCTGGCAGAGGTGCTTGAGCGGCACCAGCTCGCCGGCCAGCGCCTGGGCGCTGCTGAGCTCCTGCTGCAGGGAGGAGAGGAGCTGCTCCTTCTGGAAGTACTTGTCCTGGCACACCTTCACCTCCTGCCGCAGCTCCTCCTCGCGCTCGCTTTGGCAGTGGCGGTCCCTCTTCAGCGCCTCGATGGTCAGCCGCTGCTTCTCCATCTCCTCCTGGCACCGCTGCACCTCCACCTTCATCAGCGAGCACCTCTCGGCCGCCCGCGAGGCGGCGGTGGCCATCTCGGCCTGCAGCACCCGCAGCCGCTCCTCCAGCTTCTTGCTCTTCTCCGACTCGGCCACGATCAGGCGCTTCAGCTCCTTGCTCTCCCCTTCCTTCTCGGTCACCTGCCGGTGCAGGATGGACACCTCGTGCTCCAGGCTGCCGATCAGGCTGTTCTTCCTCTCCATCTCCTGGATGCACTGCGAGATCTGCTCCTTCCAGCTCTCCTCCGACCTGCCCTTCTCCTGAGCCGAGGCGCGGAGGGACGCCAGCTCCTTCTCCGCCGCGGCCACGGCGCTCCTGCTCTGGGCCAGCTCTTTGCCCTTGTCCTGCAGCTCTTTCCTCAGCGCCTCCACGGCACCGTCCTGCACGGCTTGGGCTGCTCGCGCGGCCTCCAGCAGCTTCTGCAGCTCCGAGGCTTTCTCCTTGTGCTGTGCCGCCTCCCTCCTCGAGGCCTCCAGCTCCGCGTGCTGGTGCTGGGACGCAGCAGCCCGGGCTTCAGCCGCCGCCTTCTCCAGCGCAGCGATGGTGTCCTGCTGTTCCCGGCACCTCTGCTCCAGCTTCTCCACCTCCAAACCCAGCGCCTGAGCCTCCTTCAGCTTCTCCTGGTACAGGTCCTGGCTCGAGCTGGATTCCTGCTCCCTGTGGCGGATCTTCTCCTCCAAGCTCTTGAGGGACATCTCCTTCGAGTAGACGGCCTTGATGCTCTCCATCTCGGCGTCGCGGGCCCGGGCGGCCCCCAGGAAGCCCTGCAGCTCGCTGTCCATCTTGGAGGCCCGCTCCTTCACCGCCTCCACCGAGGCGAGCTCCCCTTTCAGCTTGCTGACCGTCTTCTGCAGGTCCCTCAGCTCCTCGCCCCGCGAGACGTTCTTCAGCCGCAGCTCATCCAGCTCGCCCTCCTTCTCCTCGATCAGCTCCAGCGAGCGGGCCAGCTCCTCCTGGTGCGCCGACCGCTCCACCCTCTGCTCGTTGATGGAGTTCTGCAGCTGCACCTCCAGCTCAGCCTTGCGGGCTCTCTCGGCGGCGCAGTCCGCCCTGGCTTGCTCCAGCTCCTTCTGCAGGCGCTTCGCCTCCTCGTCGCGGCGCTCCAGGTCCTGCCCGTGCTTCTGCAGCGCCTCCTCCAGCCGCGCCACCTCGCCGGCCAGCCTCTCCGCCTCGTGCTCCTGCTCCCCGTGGTGCCTGGCCGCGGCCTCGAGCTCCTCACGCTTCAGCTTCTCCTCGGACAGCTCCTTGGAGACGCCCTCGAGCGCCTCGGTCGCCCGCCGCACCTCTGCCTCCAGTTGAGCCACGCGCTCGGCCACTGCTCGCTCCGAGGTCGCCACCTTCTCCTGCAGGGCCGAGACGTCAGCCCTCAGCTTCTGCTCCTCGCCCTCCTTCTCCTTCGCCCGCGCCCGGGCGTTGGACAAATCTGCTTGGAGAGCAGCCAGCCGGTCCTGGTGCTCGCTGGCCAGGCGCTTCGCTTGGGCCTCCAGCTCCTCCACCTTCTCCTGCTGTGCCTGCAGCTGCTGGCAGGCCTGGCCGTGCTCCCTGCTCAGCGCCCGCACCCTCTCCTCCAGCCTCCCGCGCTCTCCTTCCTCCCCCTGTGCTGCCGAGGACGCCTCCTCCAGCTGCCGCTGCAGCGCCGCCGTCTTCTCCCTGCTCTCCTCGCTCAGCTGCTGCAGCCGCGCCTCCAGCGCCTGCCTCCTGGCCAGCTCCTCGCCCCTCTCCTGCAGGGCCTGGTCGCGGCGCTGCGTGAGCTGCTGCCTCTCGGCCTCCAGCTCCGCTATCCTGGCCAGGTTCCCCTCCAGGCTCTCGGCCGCCCTCCTCTTCTCGTCCTCCAGGATGCCCTCGGTGTTGCGCACCGACTCCTCCAGGAAGAGCAGCCGCTCCTGCAGGCGTGCGTTCTCCTTGGCCGCCTTCTCCCTGTCGGCCAGCTTCTGCTGGCTCTCCTTCAGCTTGCCCTCCAGCTCTCGGAGCTGGGCTTTCAGCGCCTCGGCCGCCCCGGCCTGCGCCGTGCTCTGCTGGCACTGGGCGGTGAGCTCCAGGACGCGTGCCTCCAGCTCGCGCACCTTCTGGCTCAGCTCCGCTTTCTCCTGCTGCATTTCCAGGGCCGAGGCTTGGCAGGCCTCTCGGGCTTTCTCCAGGCTCTGCAGCTGCCCGCTCAGCGCCGCCAGCTGCGCCTCCTTGGCCTGCTGGAAGCGCTGCAGCTCCTGCAGGGCCGCGTCCCTCTCCTGGGCAACCTTCTCGCACTGGGCGACCATCTGCCGGGCCTCCCCTTCCTTCTCCTGCGTGACCCGTGCCAGTTTCTCCTCGCTGTGCCTCAGGCTGCCGCTCAGCTGCTCCACGCGGCGTCCCAGCCCGGCGACGGCCTCCTGCGAGGCTTGCTCCCGGCGCTGCAGCTCCTGGGCCTGCGCCCGCTCCTGCTCCACCTGCTGCTGCAGCCCGGCCGCCTCCTGCTCCCTCTGCAGCAGGAAACCCTTCAGCTTCTCCACCTCGGCCGTCAGCGCGTCCAGCTGGGCCGTCAGGCGCGCCTCCTGCGCCCGCAGGTCCTGCTCCAGCTGCTCCTTGGCCCGGCGCAGCTCGGCGAGGGAGCTCTGCAGGTTGGCGATCAGCTCGCCCAGCTGGAGCTTCTCCTCCTCGAAGCGGCCGCGCTCGGCCTGTAGGGCTGCCTCCCGCTGCCTCTTCTCCTCCTCCAGCCGCAGGATGGAGGCCTGCAGCTCGATCACCTGGGCGGTGAGGCTGGACACCTCCTGCTTCAGCTCCTCCAGCTGGAAGGAGGAAAAAAAAATAAAACAAAAACATCCCCAGGCGTTACTCAAGCGGCACCCAGCAGTGTGATGAGAGCTTCACGCCAGCAGCACGCTCCCTCCCTCCCTCCCTGCACCCACTGCACCCCCTCGAGCCCTGCCTTCAAGCACCTGGGGCCGTTTCTGACAGCAAACTCCTTTTTCCACCACGTGGATGCGGCTCCATCCCCAGTTGCCCCCCGCTACGGGGGCAGCCAGCAGCGAGGTGGGGAGCTTGCCCAAACTCCGCATGCACGGGGCGCTCAGCCCCCAGCACCCACCCCACAGGCAGCACCCAGCTCTGTCCCCACGCCGAGTTTTGGGCCCGCTCTCCTTACTGGGGACCTCTCCGTACCTTCAGGATGTCGCCCATGACCTCTCCTTTCTCCTGCGAGCTGTGGTCCCCCAGCTTGGCCAGCTGGTCCTCCAGCAGGGAAATCTTCCCCTGGAGAATCTCGATCTTCTCCTCCAGGCATTTCTGGGGACAGAGACGGGTGAAGGAGCAGGGCAGAAGGCAGGGCAACCAGGAGCCATCACCAAACTTCATACACCAAACATCCCCACAGCCTCATCCTCGCTGCCAGTCGCCGGAGCAGCCCCGGAGCCTCACCTTGTCCTGCAGGGCAGCCCGCAGCTCGCCCTCCAGCTGCGCCTGCTTCTCCTGGGACTGCGTCAGGGCGGCGTTGTGCTCCTCGGACAGCTCGTTCAGGGCGTCCTGCAGCTGCACCAGGTGGCTGGCGATCTCCCGCAGCTGCAGGGGGAAGCGGGGCAGGCAGCAGTTAGTCTGAGCTCACCCTGCGGGGTGGAAGCAGCGCCGGGGCCATCCCAAATCCCCTGGGGGCTCACGGGGCTTCGTCAGCCACCCTGCACCGAATGCGGGCAACGTCCCTCGGAGGACGAAGCCAAAATGTTCTCTGTGCCCGGTGAGCCGTGGGAAGCACGGAGAACACAGACTTGATTTTTAAGGTTGATGTTGCCCTTGGTCTGAGGGGCACAGGGATGCGAGTTTGGGGACTGTGCTGTTCCCCACCTTGAAGGAAAGGTCCCCGTTCTCCTCAGAGAGCTGGTTGATCTTCCGATCCATCTGGCCCTTCTCGGTCTTCAGGTCCTGGCACTGCTTCAGGGCCTCGTGCAGGCGCACCAGCAGGCTGCGGGAGAGGAGAGGGTTAGGGGCTGGGCAAGGGCACCACTGGGTGCTGCTGGGGAAGGTACCCTGTGTCCTGTGTGATGGTGAGAGCAGCACAAAACACCACAAACAGAGAACCACAGCCCCGAGCTGGAGCTGGGGGTGCTCCCCAAGCAAACACACCACCAGAGAAGGGACGGGGCAGGGACTGGGACAGCACAGCAGGCGACTTTCGAGCCCAGTTCAGACCCGATCAAGCTCATGGCGAGCAGCTGGGGAAAGGGAAGGGGCTGAGAGCTCCATCTGCTGCCCTCAGGTAGAGTTTCAGGCCAAAAGCAGTTCTGGGCTCACTCAGCTGCAGCCCGTCATGAGCTGGGTGGCCTGTGCTGAAGATTCCTGCACCAAACACAACGGCTGGGCTCCAGCAGGGCCAACCTTTGGGAACCAGCATCCAATATCCCCCCTAAAAGCTTCCAGGGACACAGAGCCTGTCCCAGAGCTGGGAAAGCCTCTTCTGGAGGGCTACATTTGGGGCAGCGTGCCCTTTATTCCCCATAAAGAAACTGGCTGCTGACGCGCAGGAGTGGCCGGGAGCAGCAGCAAGGAATGCCCTCAGCCCTGGTCCATGCATTACCCGAAGCCCCCGGGGTTATTTACCTCTCGTTCTTCTCCCTCAGCTCCTCCAGCTCCTTGGGCTCCAGCTGGTCGGCAGCCTGCCTCTCGGTCAGCAGGGTCAGGCGGTCGATGCGGTGCTGCATCACGGTGATCTGCGCCTCTGTGCGGGGTGGGCACGTCACCACCTCCTCCTGCACGGCCCCACAGCAGGGCTCCGTCCTCCCCCCAGCTCTCAGAAAGCTGGAGCGAGGATGGGGAAGCCGGGCTGGCAGCCCCAGGTGCCTTTGAGTGCCCAGGGTGTGCAGAAGGGGACGTAAAAGGGAAGGAGGAACGCGCCGCCGGGGGAAATCCCCAGCGCAGAGAGCGTTTGAGCCGTGGGTGGGAAGGCTGCTGCGCCTGGCAGGCTGCTCCCAGCCACTTGGCAGCAGGACTAAGAGCAGCCTCCAAGCTCTGCCCTGCTCGGAGCTGTTGTGACAGCGCTGGAGCTGCCTTGGCTCCCCCCAGCACGTTTTGTTCCTGGCTAACAGCAAGGATCCTTGGTGCAGCCGCGGCCCCGCGGAGGCACGGCGAGCCCCAAGGTGCCCGCGCTGCTCGGGACAGCAGAAAAACCCCAAAGGCTCAGGCTGCACTCCAGCAGGACACACCATGCCTGAACACACTTTAGGAGGGCGTCAGAGCTGTGACAGCAAGTCCCAGAACAGATCTCAGCCCCAAAGACCACCCCCCCTGCACCCCAGGACCCCCCGCCAGCCACTGACCCTTTTCGGTGATGAGCTTGCGGTTCTCTGCCAGCTCCAGCTCCAGCTCGTCCCTGTTGTCCCTCTCCACGGCCAGCTGCTTCTTCAGCCTCCTCAGCTGGAACTGGGGGGTCTGCATGACGTCCCCCACGGGCGAGGTCGGGGGTCCGGGCAGGATGCTGCGGGACCACGACATCCCTCGGTTATCCGGAGGGGCAGGGAGCTGCGACCCCAGCCCCCGAGCAGGAAGCCCCCCGCCCCAGCCTCTAGCCCGGGGGTACGAAGCCAGCCCCGGGACCAAGCATCCCTCCCCTCTCCACCTCTGCCTGAGCCCGTCGCAGAGCTGTCAGCGTGCTCCAGAGGCAGAGATTTAACCTGAATTTAATTGATTTGCTGCCAGAACGCCAGCAGTGCCTGCACCGGGAGAGCACCGTGGCACGCGGCGGCTCTCCTTGTGCTATGAGGGCGCACCCCAGGGACACTTGGGGGTCCCGTCACCCCACTCTCCCCCCACCTTGTCCCCCCCTAACGTTACCTGTTGATGCTGGAGGAGGAGGAGGCGACCTTCTGCAGCTCCAGGAAGCGCACCCCGCGTGCCTGCTGCGGGGGGAGCCCCGGCGAGCGCTCCTCCGAGGGCTGCGGGGCTGGGACAGGGGAGGGGTAGGGTGTGGGGTTTGTGCTCACACCACGAGGCTTTGCAGGCTTTCAGCTTCAGGTCTGAAAGCCCCAGTGACAGTGGGGTTGCTCCGGGATGGATCAGCCCCGCCAAAAAGCTGGAACAGCCCTCACAGCCCTGCTGCCCCCCTCCACCCACGCAGCAGGAATGTGCCTAGCCCCCCAGCTCCGTCCCCAAGGGTTCTCAGGAGAGACAAAACTGTCCTTTGCCTCCTTGTGGGACTGTCCCTTTGTCCCCTTATGGGACGCTTTTGTAGTGCTCAGTGTGACAGGCGACAACCTGGAACCACGGGCTCCCAGTGGTGCTGCTGCTCTCCTGGGTTGGCAGCTAGAGCCGTGCAAATGGGGCAAAACCCAGCAGATTTATGCTCTGGAAAAAAGCCACCTGTGCTGCTCGGATGCTGCCAGCACTTGGAACACCTCACCCTGCTGCAGCAGTTAGGGCCTGTCCCCATGCCACCCTGCTGGCGTCTGGACATTGCCACCCAGACAAATAACGTTAACCCAGCGCTAACAAGGTGTTTTTTTTTTTTTACAAGCAGTAAAAAAAAAATCCCCGTCTGGCCGCCTGCTCTCCCTGCACGAGGCTCATCCAACGCCAGCCCATCGGTGCCCGCAGCACAGGCTCGTAGGGTGGGCACCGATTTGGGCACCGAGCCGGGCACCGCGCTCACCTCTCCTCTGCAGAAACGCCTCCAGGTTCTCCGTCAGGCTCTCCTCGTTGTCCAGCACGAATTTGAGGATGTTTGCCAGCTCGACCTGCGCCAGAGGAGCCCGGGGGTCAGCAGCTGCCCTGCGGCAGCTCCGGGCCCGAGGGGCTGGTGGGTGCTCACCCAGCCCCTTGCTGGCACCGGGCAGTACCTGGGTCTGGTAGTCGAAGTCGTTCCAGTCCCCAGGGTTCCTGCTGCTCATGGAGCTGTGGTACAGCAGCAGCACGGCCACCTGCAACGAGGCAGAGCATCAGGAGGGGAGCTGGGCAGCACCAGCCACTTGTGGGGCTGGCCCCCGAGCTGCTCAGCCCCCTTGGGTGCAGCCCCTCCATCTCGGGGCCCCCGGGACACAGTTTTCCCTTCCAGCAGGGAAATGTGGCAGCAGGGACTCGATCCGGGACAGAGGGACCCCTTGGGCACGGCGATACCTTGGCCAACTCCAGCTCTTCTCCCTCCAGGAGCTTCTGTGCCGACACCAGGTTCTCTGTGGTCGATTTGTGCTTGCAGAGCTCTGCAACACGAAACGGGAGCTGCGGTCACACCGAGACCCCTGCCACCGAGTGGAGACCCCTGGATGGGTTTTTCCCCCTTCAAACTCAGCCCTCTGACCACCCTCGGGCTGGCTCCGTGCCTTTTGCTGCTCCACCAGCAGCACCAGCACAGCCTGGGACAACGCCGTGGTGCTGCGGGATGGGACACGGCACCTCCCCACCCGGCACCCCTGCTGCGGCGAGGACTCCCCCCAAGCTGGATTTGGCCAGCAAGGACTTCCCACACCGGCTTCTGGGCAGCCCTGCAGAGCTGGTGCTGGGGCCGGGGTCACCCAGAGCCCTGGCAGAGGCGGGGAGGGGGCTGCCGTGCCCCTCGGGGCAGGCTCTTACTCTGCAGAAAGCTGCGGATGAAGGCTGCTCGCTCCGGCAGGGGCTGCTCCAGGACGGACTGCCCCTCCTCGCTCTTGTGGCTGCAAAGAGAGAGCAGGAGGGATGTTAGAGCTTTACGGAGAGGCTGAACAAAGGCTGCCTTCACCGAGAGGCAGCTCCTGAAGCAGCGGGATTCCCGGGGTGGTAGCACGGCGAGCAATCCCCGCCGCACCCCGGGGCGGCGCAGGCTGCTGCTGGCAGCCCCAGAACTGGCTGAATTTGGGGCGTTCGGCCCCCTCCAGCCCCAATTCCTCCCTCCTGTGCTGCCAGCCCCACGCTGGGATGGGTCCAGCACCGCCTGCTCTGCTCCAGGGCTTTGCTTTCGGAGAGGGCGCATCCAGAACCGTGTGGGTGCGTGAGCCCCGCGCACCTCAGCCCCCTGCCCTGGAGCCCACGCTGGATTTAAGGGGGGGAACGAGGCTGCCCCTGCCATGGCTCTGCTCCAGGATCAGCCTTTTGCTCTGCAGCAGCCAACACAAACACGGGCCACGTGCCTAAAACCCGTGCCAGCCTGCGCTCTGCTGCCGTTGCTTCCAAACCCGCGGCTGCTCTGGGACCTCCAGACACAGGGACTTGCTGGGGAAGGGGAGGACACGAGGATTTCCCATTCCCTGGTGCCACGGGACCTGCCAGCCCCCCTCACCCAAATGCAGCTCCCCCAGGGCAGCCCCGTGGCACCCTCCTTGCCAAAACCAGCACCGCGGCGAGGTCGGGTCGGCTGCCTGCTGAGCACACCCCGGTGATCCCTGCTAATCCCAGCCAGGGCTGGGGCTGGGAGGTTAAACAGGTCTGGCTAAATATATCCCAGCTCCCCGCTCGGAGCAGGCTCTCGTTACGCCGTGCTGCTGTTAATTATAGCAGGCAGGCTCCGAGCAGTGCCCCCAGCGCCTCGCCGGGTGGCTCATTAAGGGCGAGCCCCCAGCTCCAGCACCCGCTCTGCTTGGCAGCTTCCAGCCAGCCCCGCTCGCAGGGGACAAGAGAAGCTCTTGGGATCGGAGCTACCCCATCCCTGCACCTCGTGCTGGGGGTCGGGGCTGCTGTGTCCTCCCCAGGAGCAGCCCCCGTTCCCCGAAAGCCACCGGGATGGCTCCACGGGGCAGAGCTGCCCCCCCCGGGACCCCCGGGCTGAGCGAGGCTCAGGACAGCTGGCCAGCTGCCTCCTCGCCCAAGCAGGATTTAGGGAGGCACATTCGTACGGGCAGGAGAGCCCCCGGGACTCACGTTTTGTTGATGATCTGGATGAAAACGCGGCAGTCCTGCAGCTGGGACAGGTCCCCCAGGGGATCCGCGCACACCTTGGTGCTGTTCACCTGGGGACAGGGTGAGACAGTGAGCAGGGAACAACCCAACAACCGCCCCACAACACCCCCACCGCCCCCACGGACACCCCCAGCCCTCCCCAGCGCCCTGCCAGGAGGGATGGGGGCAATGCCTGCACCCACAGGGGCCGGCACGCCTCGCGTTGGGCACGGTGACGCCTCGCTCACACACGGCACAGCTCTGTCCCCGTCCGTGGCACGGGGTGGGAGTGAGATTTTGAGGTCCCTTTGATCCCAAACCATCCTGTGCTTTCCGAGGCAGGACCCTCAGGCTGTTTATGGCCCAGCTCCTCCTGCTTTCCCCGCCGGCCGTGCCCCCCAGGCTGGTTTCCAAGGCTGGACGGAGCCATCGGAGCATTTCGGGCTGCTCAAGCCCCCTCCCCACACACCCCCCGTGCCCCAAATCCCACCGTGACCAGCCCCAGCACCCAGCTGCTGATGGAGGGACCCCAGCATGGGCAGCAGCACCCAAAGGGGCAGCAGCAGAGCCCCCCCGAGACCACCCTGACCCACGGAGCTGCCCGGCGTGCCGCGGTGCGTTACCCAAGCGAGGAGAGCCGCGGCTCTCGTGGCGTGGAGAGGCATCTCTGCGAGGCTGCCAGGTCACTGCCCGCACCTAGAAACAGCAAAAAAAAAGGCAATTAAAGGCCAAACGTGGCAATTACATTCCTATAGAGCCTGCACGTGACACCAGGCACCGGTGCCTGTCGAAGCAGGACGTGCCCCACGCGCTGCGTTACCGGGGGCAGCAGCCAGAATCCTCATTTTCAGCCCTAAAAAACTGGAGGAAAGCAAGAAACTGCAGGGCTGGGGGGAAACAGCCGGGCTCTGGGCTCCCCACGGAGCAGAGCTCGAGCACGGCCGGCCCCGAGGCAGCCCGGGAGCGACGCTTCCAGCCTCACGTGGCGAGGGGCCGGCGGCTAAGCGAGGGCACAGAGCAGCGATTGTAGTCGGGTGACCTAAATTCCCCGGGGAGCACAGGGCCGGGAGGGGGACCGGGTGGCAGCCGGGAGCACGGTGCCAGCACGGTGGGGCCCGGGTGTCCCCGGTGCGCTGGGGACGGGCAGGAGGAAGGGAACGGCTCCAGCAGCGGCCACCTGGGTCCCATCACCGAGTTTTTGGGGATGTTTGCTGCCTCAGCCCGTGCCCTCCTTCCCCTCCGTGCCCCCACTCACCACCAGCCTTTTAGGATACCCCAAACCCCCAGCACACGACACCAAACCCTACCCAGCACCCCGGGAAACCTGCTTTTGTCTCCCGAGCCAAAAACCTGCTGGTGCCAGCGGTGCCACCCCCAGCACGTCCCCGTCCCCGTCCCTGTCCCCATCCCACGGGGCCGGCTCCCCGAGCCTTGCGCCACGGCCGCGCTGCCCCAACCCCACAGGAAGCCTCCTTCCAGCCCGGCTGGTCTTTCAGGTCTCGCCCTGGTGGCGTAAATTAAAAAAAAAAAAAAAGAAAAAAAGAAAAAAAAAAAAAAAAAAAAAAGCTCACGGCTCCGGCCCCCCCCCAGGGTCCTGTGCGCTCCCCGTCCCTGCCCTCGGCAGCGGGGGCTATCGCGGCGCTGCAGCAGCCTCCTCGCCACGGCCACTGCTGCCCTGGGGGAGATAGCATCTATCGGGGAGCCCCAGCATCACAGCCCGGCCCCGGCTCCCTCCAGGAAAGCCCCGGTCTCAGTTTTGGAGAAAAGTGGCACGAAGTGGCAGGGCTCGGAGCTGGGGAGCTCTCCGTGCTCGGGGAGAGGCCGGGAGGCACGAGCTGGAGCCAGGGGAGAGCAGAGCTTCTGGAGGTGTAAAAGGGAAGGAAAAAGGGGAAAAAAATAATAATAAAAATAAGAGTAAAGTCACCAGGCTTGGGGCTCAGAGCCAGCCCTGCCGTCGGGACGGTGCCAAGGTCCTGCGAGCTCCATGAGCACCGCTGCCCTCCCCGCTCCTGCCGGGGCGCACCGGTGCCAGCAGCACGTGGACTCTGCTCTCCCCGTCCCCATCCCCGTGTCCCCAGGTTGGGGGCACCCTGCCGAGGTGCCGGGACCCCCAGGGCCGTGCTGGCAGCCCCCAGGTGTCCCCACCAGGCTCCAGGGGGCTCCCTGCTCCCCGGGGAAGCGGCGAGGCCGAGGTTTGGCTGTGCAGGATCCGACCTCGGGACGCCCGTCTCACCTTTCACATCGGGAATAATTCCCCCGCCGTGCCCTGCCCCGGGCTCCCTGCGGGATGTGGGGAGGGCCCAGGGCTGCCCCCGGTCCCGTGGGAGGGCAGCGGGGGCTGCCAGGAGCACGGGGGGGGGCCTCCAGCCAGGACGTCCCCACGGCAGGAGGGGGACGTGGGAGCACTGCCAGCTGCCCCCATGGTGACTTTTGCCTTTGCCATCCCCGGTGCCACCCCAATAACCCTGCCCTGGTGCCAGGGGGGGCTGAGCAGGGCCTGAAATAACCCAAAAACCCACCTGGGGAGGGGTCGCTGATAACAGAGCCTGGAGGGAGGGACGGGGTGAGCGGCCGTGCCCAGGCAGGACAGTGCCTGGAGCTCCAGGGCCCTCCCCGTGCCCCGGTTTTTCACCACCACCGCGTCCCTCCTGGTGCTGCTGCCCCAAAAACGCCCCCAACCACCCCCCGACCCCTCACCAGGGGCTTGATCCGGGCACCAAAACCCCGCAAAAATCCGCAGGGAGCCCAAATCCTCCCCCCACCGTCCCCGGAAGCTTTGGCCACCACCGATACTTTAACAAACCCCAGGAGCTGCAGCTCGGAGACACGGAGCACCTGCAGCCCGACAGCCCCGGGGAGCACCAGCACTCCCAGGGCAGGATTTGGCCCTGGCACCATCCAAAAATTCCCCTCTCCGAGCGCAGCCCCCGAGCCGCTCGCCCCCCAGCTCCGTGTTGGGCATTCCAGGAGCGGGGCAGCCCCGTGGGGTGGGGGTTCTCCCACCCTCAACCCCCTTCCTTGACCCCATTTCCCCCTCCGGACCCCCTCTGACAGCAGCACAGAGCCCCCCCCAAACATAAACCTGCCACGGGACGACCTCGGGCACTGCTCAAAGGGGGAACAACCGCGGGGGCTGCGCGGCTCCTTCCCTGCCCCGGGTGCCATATAACGAAACCCAAGGGGCTGGGGGTGCTGAGCCTCGGCGGGGGGCACGGGGACGCCCCCCCAGCGCTGTCCCCATGCCCCCCCCAGCTCCCTCCCCAGTCAAAACACGGCGTTACGCAAGCGGCCGCCTTCCTCCGCGCGCGCGGGGCCGGGGAGAGGAGGGTGAGGGGGGGACAAGCACCCCCTGAGCCCCCCCCTAACCCCACAAAAACACTCAACGTCGCCCCCAGCCCCACAAACTGGGGGAAAAGGGGGGGGTTTGGTGGCGGCGGGGAGGGGGGGGCCCGCGGGCAGAGCCGAGCTCCCGGATGTTGGCGAGCGCAACTTGGCCGCGCGCCCCAGCCCCGCGATCGCACCGCGGGGACGCGGCGCTGCCCAGGGCGTTGGGGGCCAAAAAGGGGGGGCTGCAGCGAGCCAGAAACCACGGGCTGGCCCCCCACAGAGCCTCCTCCTCCTCCTCTTCCTCCTCCTTCTCCTCCTGCCCCCTCCAAAAAGCCCCGTCGGGAGCAGGGCAAAGTCTTTGTTCGGGCCTTACCGGAGCGCGACGGCCGCCGCTCGTCCTCACGCCGCCATCCGCGGGTGGCCCCCCAGGACCCCCAGGAGGCCCGGGCGGCGAGCGCGGCCCCTGCAGAAAAAAAAAGGGGGGAAAAAATAAAGTTGTGTTGGGTTTCGGCCGGGGGTTGGCAGGAGATGGTTCCCCTTCCTGGCCCACGGCCACCCCCACGTCACGGCCGGGCCGCGCTCGTTAAAGGCGCACGGCACAAAAAGCTGCTGGCTGGGCACGGGGAGGGAAGGGGGCAAACGAAGCCCCCTGCCCCATGGGGGGATGCTCTGTGGGGCTTTAGGATGGGGGCAGCGTTTTGGACAGGCCCTGGGGGTGCTCGGCAAGAGGGTGCTGGGGTCCTGCAGCGACCCCGAGACCTGGGGGTTTGGGGTTTAAAGCACGGAGAGGGGTAAAAGTGATCTGAAAACCTCTCCCCTAAATCCAGCCTCCAGGAGGGGCAGTGGGGTAAAGAAAAAGGTGTGAGCCTGCGTCGTGCTGAGCACTGGGGCAAGGCAAGCTGCACGACCCCGCGACCCCACAAATTTTGGGGTCCCGGAGCTCCAGGCCGGGCCCGGGGCCTCTGCTCCTGGCCCTGGGCACCCCCGAGCTCCGGTCCCCAGCCCACCCCACCCCACAGCGTCCCCATTTGCTGTGGGGGATCACGGTTTGGGGAATTCCACCCCAAACTGCTCCCTGCTGGGATCCCGTGGCCTCAGGGGGATGGGGACAACGAAGGGGGGGTCCCCCTGGATGCGGGGGGGGAACACCCAGGGCTGTCCCCACTGCCCGGCGTTTATCACAGCTTATCAGGGCGGGTTCCCTGGGGGGATCCAGGCTGATTTCTCCCAATTTTTTCCTTTCCTGTGCCTTTTTTCCTCTTTCCTGTGCCAGATGGAGGTGAGGCTGACCTCACGGAGCCCCTGGGGCCTTGCTGGAGGCAGGACCAGTGCCTGCATCCCCCAGGTGATGGGATAGGGTCAAGATCACGGCCCCATAGCGGTGCCTGCAGCCCCCCCAGCACCTCTATGGGCACCCCCCTGACCCATGGGCTCACCTATAGAGCCCCAGAGGCATTTTAGGGCTGGAACAGCCCTCCAGGACCACCCCCACCCACCCCCTACCACCAATGTCCCCACCAAGCCCTGTCCCCAAGCACCACGTCCAACCTCTCCTTGAACACCCCCAGGGACGGGGACTCCCCCACCTCCCTGGGCAACCCGTCCCAAGGCCTGACCGCTCTTGCTGAGCAGAAATGTCTCCTCATTGCCAACCTGAGCCTCCCCTGGCACAACTCGAGGCCGTTCCCTCTGCTCCTGGCCCTGCTTCCCTGTGAGCAGAGGCCGCCCCCCCCCCGCTCCCCACCCCTTCCTGTCAGGGAGCAGCAGCGAGGCCCCCCTCTCCTCTCCCCCTCCACCCCGCCTCTGCAGGCCCCGCCCCTCTGTACGCCCCTCCCCTCCCTTTAGGCCCCGCCCCCTTCTCTTACCGCCGATTCAAACCGCCGCTCCCGCCCCGCCTCGCGCCGCCATTGGCTGCCGCCTTGCCGTGACGTCACGCACGTCACGTGGGCGGGAGGGCGCGCGGCTGTGGGGCACGGGGGGGGGGGCGCAAAGTCTCGGAGCGGGGCGCGGGTCTCGCGAGAGTTGCGGGGCGCGCGGCGGGGGGAGGGGCGGTTGCCAGGGAGACGAAGGGGGGAGGGGAGGGGCCGTGGGGGGGCGCCGGTGGGAACCGGGGGGGCACGGGGGGGACACGAGTGGGGTCATGGGGGGTCTTTTGGGGCACCGGGGGGGGGCACGGGGACATTGGGAGACTTTTGGGACACGGGGGGGGCACTGGGACACTCGTGGGGGGACATGTTGGGGGCACGGGGTCACGCGTGGGGTCGTGGGGGGGTCTTTTGGGGCACCGGGGGGGCATGGGGACACGCGTGGGGTTACTGGGGACATGTTTGGGGCACGGGGGGGGGCACTAGGGACATGCATGGGGTCATGGGGGGACAAGTTTGGGGCACCGGGGGGGGCATGGGGACATGCGTGGGGTCGTGGGGGGGTCTTTTGGGGCACGGGGGGAATTAGGGAAACGCGTGGGGTCATTGGGGACATGTTTGGGGCATGGGGGGGCACTGGGACACTCATGGGGTTGTGGGGGGACAAATTTGGGGCACGGGGGGCACTGGGACATGTGTGGGGTCGTGGGGGGGGTCTTTTGGGGCACGGGGGAATATGGGGACACACGTGGGGTCATTGGGGGACAAGTTGGGGGCGCGGGGGGGGCACAGGGACACACGTGGGGGCATTGGGAGACTTTTGGGGCACGGGGGGGCACTAGGGACATGCATGGGGGTGTGGGGGGACAAATTTGGGGCACTGGGGGGGGGACACGGGGACATTGGGAGACTTTTGGGGCACGGGGGGGGCACTGGGACACTCGTGGGGTCATGGGGGGGACAAGTTTGGGGCACGGGGACACGCGTGGGGCCACTGGGGACATGCGTGGGGTCATGGGGGGCCTTTGGGGGCACGGGGGGGGGGATGTGGGGACACGCGTGGGGTCAGTGGGGACATGTTTGGGGCATGGGGTGGCACTGGGACACTCGTGGGGTTGTGGGGGGACAAATTTGGGGCACGGGGGGGCACTGGGACATGCGTGGGGTTGTGGGGGGGCCTTTTAGGGCATGGGGGGAACATGGGGAGATGCATGGGGTCATTGGGAGACAAGTTTGGGGCACGGGGACATGTGGGGTCGTGAGGGAACAATTTTGGGGTACGGGGGACATGCGTGGAGGGTCTTTTGGGGCACGGGGGGGATACAGGCACATGTGTGGGGTCATTAGGGGACAAGTTTGGGGCATGGGAACACACATGGGGTCATGGGGGGGGCTCCTGTGGGGTCCCAAGGTTACATTTGGGGGACCCGGGGGGGTCCCTTGGGGTACGCAGCCATGCGTGGAGCAGGAGCAGGGGTTGCCATGGGAGTGGGGGGGCTGCTGTGGGGCTGTGAGCTATGGGGGGGGGGGGTGTTGGGGACACAGGGGAGATTCGGGGTGCAGTGACCCCCCCGTGTGCCCCACAGCTGCCCGGTCGGGGTCCCCACAGCCATGCCGTGCCCCCCGCTGCCCCCCGAGCTCACGCCCCCCCTGGACTTCTCCTTCCAGCCCCTGCAGTCCCTGGACGGTGGGTGGGGGGGCGGGAAGGGGGACGGGTATAGGGACGGGAAGGGGCATAGGGATGGGTGTGGGTACTGACAGGGGTATGGGATGGGTACTGGGTACGGGTACAGGTAGGGGCAGGGGTACAGATACGGGTATGGGTAGGGGAAGGGGGGTGTGTGTGGGTACGGGTAGGGGTGGGGGTGTGGGTACTGGTATGGGTACGGGCAGGGGAATGGGTAGAGGTAGGGGCAGGGGTATGGGTACGAGCAAGGGTATGGGCATGGGTAGAGACGGGTATGGGTACAGTTACGGGTATTGGCATGAGTATGGGCACGGGAAGGGGTACAGGTGGGAATAGGTACAGGGAGGAGAAAGGGCATGTGTATGGGTACAGGTATGGGCAGGGGTACGGGTAGAAGTACAGGGATGGGCAGGGGAAGGGGTACGGGTATGGGTACAAGTACAGGCAGGGGAAAGGGTATGGGTATGGGTACGGGTACATGCAGGGGATATGGGTACAGGGAGGAGAAAGGGCATGTGTGTGGGTACAGGTATGGGTACAGACATGGGGTGTGGGTACAGATACAGGTACTGGGTACAGGCACACGCACAGACGTGAGTATGGGTACAGGAAGGGATATGGGTACAGGTACGGGTACAGAGGGGTGCGATGCAGGTATTGGGTACGGGTATAGGTACAGGCACGTGTACAGACACGAGTATGGGCAGGGGAGGGGTATGGGTACAGGTATGGGAAGGGGCAGGGGTATGGGTACACGTACAGGTACAGGCAGGGGTATGGGTACGGGTATGGGTACGGGGGTATGTGTATGGGAACAGGTATGGGTACAAGTAGAGGTACGGGTAGGGGTACAGGTATGGGTACAGGCAGGGGAAGGGGTAAGTGTATGGGTACGGGTATGGGGAATGGGTACGGGTACAGGGACAGGCAGGGGTGTGGATATATGGACATATACCCCAATATGGGTGCGGGTAGGGGCAGGGGTATGGCTACAGACACAGGTAGGGGCAGAGGCGTGTGTATGGGCAGGGGGCACCCCCTCACCCCCCCCTCACCCCACACCCCCAGATCTCCACCCCGCAGGCCGCCCCTCTCCCAGCCGAGGGCTGCGCCTGGCCTATATGGGGCTGGGGGATCTGTGGGGGCTGCCCCCCACCCTACAGCGCCTGCTGGCAGCCCCCACACAGCTGCGCTGGCTCGACCTCTCCTTCAACCGCGGCGTTGTGCTCACCCCGAAACTGGGGGGGCACCTCCGGAGCCTCGCGGCCTCCTGGAGCCACCCGCAGGGATGTGCCCCCCCCTCCAGACCCCATTTGTGACCCCAATACATTTTTTTGCCCCCCCCCCCCTGCAGTGCTGTGGTGACTCTGAGTACGAGGGCGTTTGGAGAAAACCAGCAGCCCCCACCCGAGCAGCGGTGCGGGGAGGGGTGGGAGCCCCAGTGGGGGACTGGTGCTGCCAACTGGGAGCACTGGGCAGGGCGGAGGCGCAGAGCAAACCCCAAAAGCAGAGCACATGGGGGGGGCGAAGGGAAACCAGCAGGAGGATGGGGAGGGAAAAAAAAAGAGGCACAAAATGCAGGGGGCACAGCCCCAGCCCCCCCCACCACGCGCCCCCAGCTCTGGCACGGGGCAGAGAAGAGAGGAGGCAGCCCTGGGTGAAGGTGTTTATCTACGGTGGCGAGAGAATAATAATTAAAAAACAAAACCGAGACCCAAACATGTAAAAATGAGGGAAGGGGGGGGCTGAAACCACCGGGACCTGCAGGAGCCCGGCTGCAGCCCACCCTCCCCAGCAGGAGCGGCACCACGGCCCCCCCCCCCGGCACCGGGACCCCCGCCGTGGGCCTCGGGGTGCAGTGGGGCCGTGGGGGGACGCAGCCCCCTCCCCACTGAGCCCCCCAAACAGCGGGGACGAAGCCTTGGGGGTGGCGGTGATCGGTCGGAACCGGGCGTCTGTACAAGGTCTGTCGGGGCGAGGTGCCGCGGGGGGAGGAAATAAAGCCAAAAAGAGGGAAAACCAAACCAAAAAACCCAAACCCCCAGGCGGTGGAGCGGTGGTGTCGCGGGGTGGGCTCAGGGGATGCCAAACTGTACAACCAGTTCTTCTTTCGCATCCACGCGGATCTGAGAGAGCGCGCTGAAGGCGTAGGCGGCTATCCGGGACACCTGGGGGGACAGGGGGCACCGGGGGAAAATTGGGGGGTTGGGGGGGAAAGAAAGGGAAAGAAATGGAGAGAGATGGAAAAGGGAAAAAATGGAGGGAGATGGAGGAGGGAAAAAGAAATGGGGACAGATGGAGAAGGGGAAAAAAGGGAGAAATGGAAAAGGGGAAAAAAGGGAGAGAGATGGAGGAGGGAAAAATGGGGAGAGATGGAAAAGGGAAAAATAAAGGGAGACAGATGGAAAAGGGAAAAAAATGGGGAGAGATGGAGAAGGGAAAAAATGGGGAAAGGTGGAAAAGGGAAAAAATGGGAAAGAAATGGGAGAGATGGAAAAGGGAAAAAAAGGGAGAGATGGAAAGGGAAAAAAAGGGAGAGATGGAGAAGGGGAAAATGGGGAGAGAAGGAAAAGGGAAATAAATGAGAAAGAAATGGGGAGAGATGGAAAAGGGAAAAAAATGGGGAGAGATGGAGAAGGGAAAAAGAAATGGGGAGAGATGAAAAAGGAAAAAAATGGGGAAAGGTGGAAAAGGGAAAAAATGGGAAAGAAATGGGAGAGATGGAAAAGGGAAAAAGGGAGAGATGGAAAAGGGAAAAATAAAGGGAGAGATGGAAAAGGGAAAAATAAAGGGAGAGATGGAAAAGGGAAAAATAAAGGGAGAGATGGAAAAGGGAAAAATAAAGGGAGAGATGGAAAAGGGGAAAAATGGGGAGAGATGGGGAGAGTTGGAAAAGGGAAATATAAAGGGAGAGAGATGGAGAAAGGAAAAAATGGGGAGAGATGGAAAAAGGGGAAAGAAAGGGAGAGAGATGGAGGAGGGAAAGAAAGGGAGAGATGGAAAAGAAATGAAGAGATGGAGAGGAGGAAAAAATGGAGAGATGGAGAAGGGAAAGAAATGGGAAAGAAATGGGGAGAGATGGAAAAGGGAAAAATAAAGAAAGACAGATGGAAAAGGGAAAAAAATGGGGAGAGATGGAGAAGGGAAAAAGAAATGGGGAGAGGTGGAAAAAGGGGGAAAAAAAGGAGAGATGGAAAAGAAATGAAGAGATGGAGAAGGGGAAAAAATGGAGAGATGGAGGAGGCCCCATCCCTGCTGCCCCCCCAGGAGCGGGGTGCACGGGACGGGTCGCAGGGAGCTGTGGGGCTGGGAGCGGGGTCTGTATGGCCACAGGGCTCCCGGGGAGGGGACCAACGTCCTGGTGGCAACCCAGTCCAGCCAGAGGTGGCCCCCAGCTGCCACCAGCACGGCCACACCGTGAAGCTGCCACCTCAGGACCCGCACCCACCCAGGGGGGGGGGGGTCTCCCCCCCTCGCCCCCTCACCTGCTGCAGGTCTGCGAAGGGCACGGGGTCGCTGGCGAGCACCTGGTGGGGCTGGTTGGTCAGCGAGGGCAGCAGCGGGAGCTTCTTCCAGTGCGTCAGGTTGGTGCTCAGCATGGCCAGGCGCGTGCTGCGGGCGGGGAGGGGCTCACAGAAACCCCCCCCCAAAAAAGGACGAGGCCACCAGCACCCCGAGGGGCTTCCAGCCTCCCCCCCCCCAATATATGGGGCAGGGTCTCACCTGTACTGCCTGGCCCTGTCCATGTACTCGTGCTGCTCCATCCCCTGCGAGTCCGCTGCCGACACGTCGATGATGTTGCTGCAGGGACAGGAGACAGCGAGGGCTCGCCCCGAGCCCCCCCCCCAGGTGCCGGCAGCACCCCCTGGGACTGGAGGGGGGGGACACACAGCTCCTGAGCCAGCAGAGCTGGGGCTGGAGGAGCCACTGAGACAGGATGAGGGGCAGAGGGTGGAGCCTGGCAGGGGGGAGGCTTCGGGAAGAAATTGGGAAGAAATTGGGAAGAAATTGGGAAGAAATTGGGAAGAAATTGGGAAGAAATTGGGAAGAAATTGGGAAGAAATTCTGCCCGCTGAGGGTGCTGAGGGCCTGGCCCAGGCTGCCCAGAGGGGCTGGGGGTGCCCCCACTGCCCGTCACCAAGTCCTAAGCCATGTCCCCGCTGCTCCTCAACGCCTCCAGGGATGGGGGCACCCCCGGGTTGCCCCTCCCAGGGCCTGGGTGCCAGAAATTTTTCCCCTCACCCAGCCCAAACCTCCCCTGGAGCAACCTGAGGGCGCTGCCTCGCGCCCTATCACTGAGATAAGGGACTGGCCCCTCCTCACAGGACTTGTGTCCCAGCTTCGCAGCCCTTCTCTGGCCACGCTCCATGGCCTCGATGTCCTTCTGAGAGTGAGGGGCCCAAAGCTGAACCCAGCACTCGAGGGGCGGCCTCAGCAGAGCCGAGCCCAGGGGGACGAGCACCTCCCTGGCCCTGCTGGCTCACTCCAGGCCGACCCCTACGGATCCCGTTGTAGGAGCAGCTCCGGGGGCTCCCCCTCGGCTCTGGCCCCCCCCGAGCCGTGCAGCCAGCCCCCGCAGCGCCACGGCTCGGGGCTTACATGGCGGTTTTGGCGAGGATGGAGGACAGCATGGCCTGCTCGTCGGTGCGCGCTGCCGGCAGGCTGTGGTAGCTCTGCTCCGCGCCGTTCAGCACCTTGCTGGGGGGGCTGGCCGCCGGCTCCAGCAGCCGCTTCGTCTCCTCTTCCTGGGGGAAAAAGCAACGGGGAGGGGGGGGGGGAAAAGGATGAAAATCAGCCCCAGCAGCCCCCAGCTCCCGTTTCGCTCTGCCCAAACCCTGCTGAGACCCCCAGGCACCTCCAGCTCCCTCCAGCACCCCGGTGGGGGGCAGCACCGGGGGGCTGCCAGCAGGACCGGGGGGGCTGCAGCCCCCCCACAGGCAGGGCAGCGGCTCCGGGCCCCCGGGGGGGGCCAAAATAACAACGGGGGAAGCAAAGCGAGGACGGGGGGTGGGGGGCGGTGACCGGGGGGGGCCAAACCCAACCGGGACGGGGGCGGCGAGCACCGGGGGGCACCGAGGGGACACCGGGGGGGCCCCGCGGCCTGGTTGGGGCCTGCACCGGGGACCTGGGGGCGCAGCCGGGGCCTGCACCCCCCCTACACACATAGGCCCAGACCTCACGGGCGGGGCCCCGGGAGCCGCTGAGGGGCGTTCGGGGGGCTCGGGCCCGGCCCCGGCCTCCCCCCGGTCCCTCCCGGTGCCCCGCGGGCCCCCCCCCCCGCACCTGGTCGGAGGCCTCGGCCTCGCTGCTGTAGCAGCAGCCCATGGCGAGCCGCAGCAGGGCCCGGCCGCCCGCGCCCCGCCCGCCGCCGCCACTGCCGCCGCCGCTTCCGGTCCCGTGACCCAGCATTCCGCCCCGCCGTCACGTGGGCCGTTGGGAGCCAATGGGGAGAGGGAGCCGCTCCCCGCCCAGGCGCGGGACGGGCGGGGGGGGTCACGTGAGGGGCAGCCAATCAGGGAAAGGGAGGTGGACACGCCCCCTCGCGGATGGGGGGGGTGGGCGCGTGAGGGCTCGGTCACGTGGAGGCGGGGTGGGGGCGGGGCTTCGAGCGCGGGGGGCGGGGCTACCGGGCACCAGTGACACCAGTGACCCCATCCCAGTGCTCCCAGTGACCCCATCCCAGTGCTCCCAGTGACCCCAGTGCCCCCAGCCCAGTGCTCCCAGTGACCCCATCAACCCCATCCCAGTGCTCCCAGTGACCCCATCCCAGTGCTCCCAGTGACCCCAGTGCTCCCAGTGCCCCAATTCCTCCCAGTAGCCCCGCTGCTCCCAGTGCTCCCAGTTCCCCCAGTGCCCCATTGCCCCCACCTCTCCCTTTGCTCCAGTACTCCCAGTTCTCCCAGTGTCTCCAGTTCTCTCAATGCCCCCAGTATCCCCAGCTCCCCCCGTACCCCCCACAGCTCCCAGTGTTCCCAGTATCCCCAGTTCCCCCAGTACTGTTAGTTCCCCCAGTGCCCCCAGTATGCCCAGTTCCCCCACTGCCACCAGAAGTACCCGAGAGCCCCCAGTACTTCCAGTAACCCCCAGTACCACCCCATTGCTCCCAGTGCCCCCAGTTCTCTCAATGCCCCCAGTGTCCCCAGTATCCCCAGCTCCCCCAGTGCCCCCCACTGCTCCCCGTACCCCCCATTGCCCCCAGTGCCCCCCAGTACTCCCCCCCCAGACCCCCCCCGTGGCCACCTCCTGCTCTTTGGGGGGGGGCTGCAGGGGGGGTCCTGCCTGCCCTGACATGGGGGCAGGGGGTGGGCTGCTGCCCCGCGTTTTGGGGTTAAACAACCCCGGATTGGGGCAGGGTGCATCCAGGAGGGGTGGGTGCAGACACCTGGGGCACTGGTGGCCCCAATGTCCAGTGTCTGTCCCCAAAATCCAGCGTCCTTCCCCCAAAATCCATTGTCCATCCCCAAAATCCAGCACCCACCCCCAAAATCCAATGTCCATCCCCCAAAACCCGCGTCCACCCCAAAATCCAGTGTCCATCCCCCCTAAATCCAGCATCCATCCCCCCAAATCCGGTGTCCATCCCCAAAATCCAGCATCCACCCCCAAAATCCAGCACCCACCCCCAAAATCCAGCATCCATCCCCCCTAAATCCAGCGTCCATCCCCCAAATTCAGCATCCATCCCCCAAAATCCAGTGTCCATTCCCTCAAAATTCAGCATCCATCCCCTAAAACC
Organism: Aythya fuligula; assembly: GCF_009819795.1. Classification (NCBI taxonomy): domain Eukaryota; kingdom Metazoa; phylum Chordata; class Aves; order Anseriformes; family Anatidae; genus Aythya; species Aythya fuligula. The sequence continues at coordinate 206,205,358 of NC_045559.1, read as the reverse complement.
CAGCACCTATCCCCAAAACCCACATCCGCCCCCAAAATCCAACGTCCATCCCCAAAATCCAGCATCCACCCCCAAAAATCCAGTATCCAACCCCAAAACCCAGCACCCACCCCCTAAAATCCCACATCCATCCCCCAAAATCCAGCATCCATCCCCAAAACCCAACATCCATCCCCCCCAAATCCATCCCCCACCCCGTGCCCGCAGCCCCCCAGCCCCAGTCCCGGTGCCCCCAGCCCCAGCACTGGGATCCCAGTCCCAGCGCCCACCCCGCAGCCCCCCGCCCAGCCCCCCCAGCCCCCCCCCACCCCATAACCCCGTCCCCCGTCCCCGCTGGGCCCCGTAACCGTAACCGGAGCCGCTGCGGCGAGGCGACGGCATCAATAATTGAGTGGGGAGCACGGGGGGGGGACATTGGGGGCTCGGGGACACTCTGAGCGCCGGGACAGGTGGGAGCCCCCCGCTGCGGGCAGCGAGACCCCAAGAGTTGGGTATAGGGGCAGGGGGCACGGAGGGGGCTGAGGGGTGTGGGGTTGGGGCTGGGGGAGCCCCCGAGTTGGGTACAGGGGTGGGGGGCAAGGGGCAGGGGGCATGGAAGGGGCTGTGGGGTGCATGGAGGGGATTGTGGGGTCCAGGGTTGGGGCTGGGGGAGCCCCCAGAAGACCCCGAGTTGGGTATAGGGTCGGGGGGGGGAGGCAGGGGGCATGGAGGGGGCTGTGGGGTGCACGGAGGGGGTTGTGGGGTCCAGGGTTGGGGTTAGGGGAGTCCCAAAGAGTCCCTGAGTTGGGTATGGGGTCAGGGGGCATGGAGGGGGCTGTGGGGTGTGGGGTTGGGGCTGGGGGAGCCCCTGGGTTGGGTACTGGGGGCAGGGGGTGAGGTTGGGGGCATTGAGGGGGCTGTGGGGTGCATGGAGGGGGTTGTGGGGTGTGGGGTTGGGGCTGGGGGAGCCCCCAGAAGACCCCATGTTGGGTACAGGTTCAGGGGGCAAGGGGCAGGGGGCATGGAGGGGGCTGTGGGGTACGGGGTTGGGGCTGTGGGGTGGGGGGAAGCCCCCAAGAGACCCCGTGTTGGTTATAGGGGGCGGGGAGTGAGGTGGGGGGCATGGAGGGGGCTGTGGGGTCCAGGGTTGGGTCTGGGGGTGCCCCAAAGGGTCCCCAAGTTGGGTACAGGGTTGGGGGGCACGGAGGGGGCTGTGGGGTGTGGGGTTGGGGCTGGGGGAGCCCCCAGAAGACCCCGAGTTGGGTACAGGGGTGGGGGGCGAGGGGCATGGAGGGGGATGTGGGGTGTGGGGTTGGGGCTGGGGGAGCCCCAAGAGACCCCGAGTTGGGCACAGGGTTGGGGGGGGGGGGAGGCAGGGGGCATGGAGGGGCTGTGGGGTGTGGGGTTGGGGCTGGGGGAGCCCCTGAGAGTCCCTGTTTTGGGTACAGGGTTGGGGGGCGAGGGGCAGGGGGCATGGAGGGGCTGTGGGGTTTGGGCTGGGGGAGTCCCCGAGTTGGGTGCAGGGGGCAGGGGACACAGAGGGGGCTGTGGGGTGCAAGGGGGAAATGTGGGGTACTGGGGGGGGCTGCATGTTGCAGGGTGTGGGGTGTGTGTTGTGGGGTGCAGGTTTTGGGGTGTAGGGGCAGCAGAACCCGTGTCTGTCCAGGCAGCCATACGGGGTGCTGGTTTTGGGGTGCAGGTTTTGGGGTGCAGGGGGCCAGCAGAGCTGCTGTCTGTCTGTCCATCTGTCCGTCCCCTCCAGCCCTTGGAGACCCCCCCCCCAAGACCCGAGCACCCCGGGGTGCACCCCACATGCCCTGAGGGGGGTCCCAAAAACACACCTGGAGGGCCCAAACCCACACCAGGGGATCCCAAATCCACACCAGGGGGGCCCAGAACCACACCTGGAGGTCCTAAAACCACACCTGGAGGGCCCAAAACCACTCCAGGAGATCCCAAAACCACGCTGGGGGGGGGCCCAAAACCACACCAGGAGATCCCAAAACCACACCAGGGGGTCCCAAAACCATATCAGGAGTTCCTAAAACCACACCAGGGGGTCCCAAACCCACACCAGGAGATCCCAAAACCACACCAGGGGGTCCTATAAACCACACAAGGAGATCCCAAAACCACACTAGGAGATCCCAAAACCACACCAGGAGGTCCCAAACCCGCACCAGGCCACACCAGGAGGTCCCAAACCCACACCTGGAGGTCCCCAAACCACACCAGGAGATCCCAAACCCACACCAGGGCGTTCCCAAACCCCAACTGGTTTGGGGACAGAGCTGCTGCCCACCGCCCACCCCTCTCCCCAGGCCATGGTGTCCGCGGTGCTGGCCCTGGCCTTCGTGCCCCTGCTGCTGACGCTGCTGCTGCGCTACCGGCACCTCCTGGCGCTGCTGCTGCGCGCGGTGCTGCTGGGCTGGCTGCGGGACCGCCTGAGCGGGGTGCCCCGCGAGCAGCGCGCCTTCCAGTACCTGCTGGCCAACGCCGTCCCCGGAGACCCCCGCCACGTCCTGAGCACCTTCGACCGCTGGAGCCAGCGCTGCGAGCACCTCAGCTGCGTGGGGCCCGTCAAAGGTGAGCGGGAGAGGGTGGCCCGGGGTGCATTTGGCACGGCCGCGGTGTTGCTAAGAGTGGTTTTGGCACTGCTGGCACAACCCCAGCAGAATTTGGCGCGGAATTTTGGCACGTTTGGCACAGCTGTGGCACTTTCGGGACAGCCACCGTGCCGTTTCAAAGCCCCCCGGCACCATTGGCACAGTCACAGTGCTGCCAGCCAAGCCGTGGCACTTTTGGCACAGCCATGGCACCATTCCAAAGCCACAGCTTGTTCAGCACAGCCATGGCAGAGTTGGCACAGCCACCGTGCTATTTGAAAGCCACGGCACGTTTGGCACAGCCGTGGCACTTTTGGCACAGCCACAGCACTGCTGGCAGAGCCGTGGCACTATTTCAAAGCCACAGCATGGTTGGCACAGCTGGGGCACTTTTGGCACAGCCACGGTGCTCTTTCAAAGCCGTGGCAACGTGGACACAGCCGTGGCACTGCCAGCCAAGCTGGGGTTGTGCTGGCAGCTGTGGCACTGCCAGCACAACACCGACACTATTTCAAAGCCATGGCACGTTTGGCACAGCCGTGGCACTTCTGGCACAGCCACGGTGCTATTGCAAAGCCGTGGCACTACTGGCACAACTGTGGCACAATTCCAGAGCCACAGCACATTTGGCACAGCTGTGGCACTGCTGGCACAACCATGGTGTTACTGAAGAGCTGTGGCACCATTGGCACAGCCATGGCACTGCCAGCATAGCCACGGCACTATTTCAGAGCCACAGCATGTTTGGCACAGCCGTGGCACTTTTGGCACAGCTGTGGCACTGCTGGCACAGCCACAGTGCTACTTCAAAGCCGTGGCACCATTGGCACAGCTGTGGCACTGCCCACATAACCACGACACTATTTCAAAACCACAGCATGTCTGGCACACCTGTGGCACTTTCGGCACAGCCACGGTGCTATTTCAAAGCCACGGCACCGTTAGCACACCCGTGGCACTATTTCAAAGCCACGGCACGTTTGGCACATCCGTAGCACCGCGGCTGTGCCAGAAGTGCCATTTCAAAGCCACGGCATTGTGGCACACCCGCGGCACTGCCCGCACAGCCACGGTGCCATTTCAAAGCCGTGGCCCTGCCCGCCGAGCCGTGGCACTTTGGGCAGAGCCACGGCGAGCCCCCCACTGGCACAGGGGGTTCTGAGTGCCACGCCGTGCCGTGCCAGGCCAGCTGCTGGAGCGGCTGCTGTGCGAGCGGGCGCCACGCACCGTGCTGGAGCTGGGCACCTACTGCGGCTACGGCACCGTGCTGATGGCCAACGCCATGCCCCCCGGCGCCCGCCTCTACACCGTGGAGCCCGACCCCCGGCACGCCGCCGTGGCCGAGAAGGTGATCCGCCTGGCCGGCTTCGACGAGGAGAAGGTGAGCAGCAGGGCGGGGAGAGCCCCCGGCGTTCACAGGGGTTGGTGAGGAAGCCGAGGGTCCTTCCTCACCCTCTCCCCGTGCAGGTGGAGCTGATCGTGGGCCCCTCGGCCGAGGTGATCCCGCGGCTGCGGGAGCGGCACGGGCTGCAGCGAGCCGATTTCGTCTTCATGGACCACTGGAAGCGCTGCTACCTGCGGGACCTGCGGCTGCTGGAGGAGCACGGGCTGCTGGCCGAGGGGGCCACGGTGCTGGCCGACAACGTGGTCTTCCCCGGGGCGCCGCGTTTCCTGCAGTACGCCCGGAGCTGCGGCCGCTACCGCTGCCGGGTGCACCGAGCCAGCCTGGAGTACTGCCCCGCCATCCCCGACGGCGTGGCCGAGCTGCGTTACCTCGGCCCGCGTTGAGACGGCACCGGGGAGGGCCCTGGGGCTGCAGGAAGGGGGAAGGGCACAGGTAGGGAGGGGTTGTGAGCACCTGAAGCAGATTTGGGTCTGTTTCCTAAAAAAAAAGAGTGTTTATTACAAAAGTGCTGCGTTGCTCTGGTGCCCCCACCCTGCTGTGAGTGGTGCTGTGTGCCCGTCGGTGCCACCGGGGTCCTCAGCCCCGCCAGGGGGCTCCGTGCCCGGCCCCCTGTGGGATGCAGCAGGAGCAGGAGCAGCCCCCAGCCCCAGGGGGGTCAGTGGAGCAGGAGCTGCCCCCCCCCAAGTCTCTCCAGGTTGGTCGGGACGCGGTGGTTTCAGATCATCCACTGGTCTTGATCCTGCTCGGCCCCCTCCATGTCCACCTGGGGAGGGAAGGGGTGGATGTGGGGCACACACACGGGCAGAATGAGGCAGGGATGGGGGGCAGGGTGGGGACACGGGCAGATGCACCCCGGGACAAGCAGAGCAGCGGGGAGGAATCCTTCCTCTGAGGGTGCTGAGGCCGGGCCCAGGCTGCCCCCAGGAGCTGGGGATAGCCTGGGCACGGGGGAGAGCTGGGTGGGATTTAGGGCCGCTCACCTCGTTGATCTCCCCGTCGTCGGGGGACTCGTTGTAGTCGTTCATCTCATCCATATCCTGCATGTCCTCGTCGTCCTCGGAGTCCTCCTCGCTGTCCTCATCATCCTCATCGTCCTCCTCCTCCTCCTCGTCGTAGTGCTGCGGGTGTCCCGGCGCTCAGGGCGCTGCGGTGCCGCGTCCCACCACACCCCAGAGCCCCCCACCCGTCACAGCGGGGCGTCCAACAGCCCAGCCCCCACTGCAATCACCCCAAACCCACCCCAGACCCCTGCTGCACCCCCCCGTGGGGTGACAACGGCCCCATGGCACGGCTGCACCCACCTCGGAGGCCGGCTTCCCGATGGGCACCAGGTTGTTGTCCTTCTCTGCGATGCTCTGCAGCTGGTGAGGGAGAAGAGGGGGGGTCAACGTGAGGGAGGGAGACCCCCGCCACGAAACACACACAAAGCAAGGCGCCCCCACAGCCCCTGTCCCCAGAAATGTCCCCAGAAAGTGACCCAGGAAGGGACCGGGCAGCTGGGGGCAGCCTGAAGCTGTCACAGAAGCCACGAGGCCACCGGGGAGACATCCCCTGGACGCGGTGCTCAGCCCAGCACAGGGGGACTGGGCTGGCTGGGGGTGTCCCTGCACCCTGCTGGCATCGAGGGATGGAATCAGTCTGCCCCTAACGAGGCCTCTGCTGGGCAGGACGGGCACAGCTGCTGGGGGTAATTAGAGCTCAATTAAAACACCCAGCGCCTCGGAGGCAGCGGGACGCTGAACATCTCCCAGGTGTTTTGTTGCTTTTAAACTGCCTGAAGTGACTTAATTTGGCTGGGGTAATTTAATCACCGAGTCACTTGCTTCGTTTTAATCAATTTAACAGTGTCTCCCCCCTCATTCCCGTGGGCCGTGGCACCACACCGGCAGCACAGGGCACTCGCAGGGCACCAGCACAACAGCCACCCGCCCTCTGGGGGGGGTTAATTAACGACTGGCTAATTAAGCAGCCCCGTTTCGGCACCGCTCTGCCCCTGCAGGCCCCGGCGGCTGCTGGAGCCCCCGCGGAGGAGCCCCCAGCCCCTCTCTGGGCACCCGCCCGGCACAGCAGTGCTGCCTGGGGCCCAGAGGGCACCTCCCGGGCTCCAGGCTGGGCCCGGGGCCTCTGCTCCTGGGCCTGGGCACCCCCCGAGCAGGCCCCGGCCGCCACAGGGGGGTCTGGGCGGGCCGCCCCCCGGCCCCAGCCCCGCACCCAGGCCTGGTGCTGCTGCTCCTGCTGCTGCAGCTCGCCCTCGTCCCCGCAGGGCCGGTCCAGGTTGAACCACAGCGGCTCCGTCAGGCGCGGCAGCAGCGACGGGAACAGCGTCGACATGGCGCCGCCCTGCCCGGCCCGCCGCCCGCCCGGAAATGCCGCCCCGACCCGGAAGCACTTCTGTGTATACGGGGAGGTGAGGGGGGGGGCGTGTCCCGGTGCGGCGCATGCGCAGAGCGCCGCTCGCCGTCGCGCGGGGAGGGGGGAGCGCCGCGAGGCCACGCCCACGGGACGCAGAAGGCGGGAGGGGGGCGTGGCCTGCACTCAGGGGGCGCGGCCTGTACACAGGGGGGCGTGGTCTAGACTCTATAGGGCGTGGCCAAGCCGTGATTGACAGCTGGAGCGCGGGGAGCCGCATGGCGCGGGGGGGACAGCACCGGGGGGGGCGGGGGGCGGGGGGCAGGGGGACCCCCACAAAACGGGACCCCCCCGGGCACTGGGACCCCCCCGGGGCTCTTGGGACCCCCCACACACATTGGGACCCCCCCCCCAGGCACCAGGACCCCCCCGGGGCTCTCGGGACCCCCCCCCACAGGCACTGGGACCCCCTGGGGCTCTTGGGACCCCCCCACAAACACACCAGGACCCCCCCCGGGGCTCTGGGGACCCCCCCGGGGCTCTGCGGACCCCCTCCCAGGCACCAGGACCCCCCCCCAGGCACTGGGACCCCCCCATGTGGCTCTCGGGACCCCCCCCCAGGGCTTTTGGGACCCCCCCTACACACACCAGGACCCCCCCCCCCGGGCAGTTGGGACCCCCCCCAGGCATCAGAACCCCCCCAGGGCTCTTGGGACCCCCCCTACACACAACAGGACCCCCCCCCAGACACCAGGACCCCCCCTGGGCACTTGGGACCCCCCTCCCTGATGCACCAGGAACCCCCCAGCCACTGTGACCCCCCCCGGGCTCTCGGGACCCCCCCAGACACCAGGACCCCCCCAGTGCTCACTGGACCCCCCCCTACACACACCAGGACCCCCCCCAGGGCTCTGGGGACCCCCTCCAGACACCAGGACCCCCCCCCCAGGCACTGGGACCCCCCCATGTGGCTCTCGGGACCCCCCCAGGGCTTTTGGGACCCCCCCTACACACACCAGGACCCCCCCCGGGCACTTGGGACCCCCCCTCCCTGATGCACCAGGACCCCCCCAGTCACTGTGACCCCCCCCGGGCTCTTGGGACCCCCCCACAGGCACCAGGACCCCCCCCCCAGTGCTCACTGCCCCCCCCCACACACACACCAGGACCCCCCCCAGGGCTCTCAGGACCCCTCCCCAGGGACCTCAAGACTCCCACGCACCCCAGGACCCCCCCACGGGGCTCTCGGGACCCCCCCCCACCCCAATACCCCCCCACCCCAATGCCACCGCCCTGCCACCACCACACCCCAATGGGGTCACCGGGGTCACGGCAGCGCCAGGAGGGGTCAAAGGAGGTCACGGGGCGGAGGGGGGGGGGGGGGGCAAATCCTTCCCACTCCCCCCCCCGTGCCTGGCACCAACCCAAGGCCAAGGGTCGTGCCGTGCCACCACGTGTGGCTCGGGGACTTTGTCCCCGCAGCGGGGCCGTGGGGACAGGGACATCGCCCCGCTGCCATCCCGGTGTCCCCGGTGGTGTCCCCGGTGTCCCCCCCCCCCCATGGTGATGGTGGCCCCCTGGGCCCTGCTGGCGCTGCTGGCGCTGGCGTGGGCGCAGGACTCGCTGCTCAACATCTGCATGGACGCCACGCACCACAAGAGCCGCCCCGGCCCCGAGGGGCTCCTCTACGGCCAGGTGAGCTCGGCACCCACCCCCCACGGTGCCCCCCCAGTGCCACCACGGACCCCCCCCAGTGCCATCCCGGAACCCCTCGGTGCCCCCTCGGTGCCATCCTGGACCCCTCCCGGTGCCATCCCAGACCCTCTTGGTGTCACCCTGGCCCCCCTGGTACCCTCCTGGACCCCCTCAGTGCCCCTCCTGGTGCCATCCCAGACCCTCTTGGTGTCATCCTGGACCCCCTTGGTACCCTCAGTGCCCCCTCGGTGCCCTCCCAGACCCCCTCAGTGCCATCCTGACCCCCCTGGTACCCTCCTGGACCCCCTTGGTACCCCCTCAGTGCCATCCCGGACCCCCTCAGTGTGATCCTGGACCCCCTTGGTACCCTCAGTGCCCCCTCAGTGCCATCCCACCCCCCCTTGGTGCCCCCTCTGTGCCGTCCTGGACCCCCCTTGGTGCCCTCCTGGACCCCCTTGATACCCTTGGTACCCCCTCAGTGCCACCCCAGACCCCCTCAGTGCCCTCAGTACCCCCTCAGTGCCATCCCAGACCCTCCTTGTGTCATCTTGGACCCCCTTGGTACCCTCCCAGACCCCCTCAGCATCCTCAGTGCCCCCTTGGTGCCCTCCTGGACCCCCTTGGTACTCTCGGTGCCCCCGTGGTGCCATCCCAGACCCCCCCACTACCTTTGGTGCCCCCTTTGTGCTATCCTGGACCCCCTCAGTGCCATCCTGGACCCCCCCAGTACCCTCCCAGGTCCCACCAGTGCCACCCCAGACCCCCTTGGTACCCTCAGTGCCCCCTCGGTGCCATCCTGGACCCCCCCCAGTGCCCTCCCGGACCCCCTCAGCATCCTCAGTGCCCCCTTGGTGCCCTCCTGGACCCCCTCGGTGCCATCCCAGACCCCCCCAGTACCCTCCCAGATCCCATTGGTGCCACCCCAGACCCCCTCGATACCCTCAGTGCCCCCTTTGTGCCATCCTGGACCCCCCCGGTGCCATCCCAGACCCCCTCAGTACCTTTGGTACCCCCTTGGTGCCCTTCTGGACCCCCTCGGTGCCATCCCAGACCCCCTCAGTGCCCTCCCAGATCCCATTGGTGCCACCCCGGACCCCCTCAATACCCTCAGTGCCCCCCCAGTGCCCTCCTGGACCCCCCCTGGTACCTTCCTGGACCCCCTAAGTACCCTCGGTGCCCCCTCAGTACCCTCCCAGACCCCCTTGGTGCCCTCCTGGACCCCCTTGGTACACTTGGTGCCCCCTCGGTGCCAACCTGGACCCCCTTGGTGCCATCTCAGACCCCCTTGGTGCCATCCTGGACCCCCCCCAGTGCCCTCCCGGACCCCCTCAGCATCCTCAGTGCCCCCTTGGTGCCCTCCTGGACCCCCTCGGTGCCATCTCAGACCCCCCCAGTACCCTCCCAGATCCCATTGGTGCCACCCCAGACCCCCTCGGTACCCTCGGTGCCCCCTCGGTGCCACCCCAGCCCCCCTGGGTGTCCCCCCCGGTGGGTGCTGACCCCCCCACCCCGCAGTGCGTGCTGTGGAAGGACAACGCGTGCTGCACGGCCAACACCAGTGAGGAGGCGCACCGGGACCAGTCCTACCTCTACAACTTCAACTGGGACCACTGCGGGGCCATGCCCCCCCGCTGCAAGCGCCACTTCATCCAGGACACCTGCCTCTACGAGTGCTCGCCCAACCTGGGGCCGTGGATCGTGCAGGTGGGGGCTTGGGGGAAATGGGGGGGGTTGGGGGAAAGGGGGGGATTTGGGGGAAATGAGGGGTTTGGGGGGAAATGGGGGGGGTTGGGGGAAAAAGGGGGGGTTTGGGGGAAATGGGGGGATGAGGGGGAAATGAGGGGGTTTGGGGGAAAGGGAGGGTTTGGGGGATGTGGGGGGGTTTGGGGGAAATGGGGGGGTTTGGGGGAAATGGGGGGGGTTGGGGGAAATGGGGGGGGTTGGGGGAAATGGGGGGATTTGGGGGAAATGGGGGGATTTGGGGGATGTGGGGGGATTTGGGGGATGTGGGGGGATTTGGGTAGGGGGGTTCTGGGGTTGGTGCGCTCAGCCCCAGTTCCTGCAGACGGACTGGAGCTGGCGCTGGGGTGGAAAAGGGGGGATTTGGGGGAAAAGGGAGGATTTGGGGGAAAAGGGGGGATTTGGGGTGGAAAAGGGGGGATTTGGAGGATCTGGGGGGATTTGGGGAGGGGGGTTTCGGGGGGTTCTGGGGTTGATGTGCTCAGCCCCAGGTCCTGCAGACGGACTCGAGCTGGCGCCGGGGTGGAAAAGGGGAGATTTGGGGGGAAAGGGGAGATTTGGGGGAAAAGGTGGGATTTTGAAGATGTGGGGGGATTTGGGGAGGGGGGTTTTGGGGGGGTGCGGGGTCGGTGTGCTCAGCACTGGGTCCTGCAGACGGACTTGAGCTGGTGCTGGGGTGGAAAACGGGAGATCTGGGGGATGCAGGGGGATTTGGGGGATCCGGGGGCATTTGGGGAGGGGGGTTTTGGGGAGAGGGGTTTCGGGGGGGTGCGTGTTTGGCACGCTCAGACCCGGGTCCCGCAGACGGACTCGAGCTGGCGCTGGGGTGGAAAAGGGGAGATTTGGGGGAAAAGAGGGGATTTGGAGGATCCGGGGGCATTTGGGGAGGGGGATTTCGGGGGGTTGTGGGGTCGGTGCGCTCAGCCCCCGGCCCCGCAGACGGACTCGAGCTGGCGCCGGGAGCGCATCCTGCACGTGCCGCTGTGCCGCGAGGACTGCGAGCAGTGGTGGGAGGACTGCCAGGACGCCCTCACCTGCAAGGTCAACTGGCACAAGGGCTGGAACTGGACCTCGGGTCAGTGGGGTCAGCGGGGTCAGCGGGGTCAGTGGGGTCAGCGGGGTCGCCAGTGGGATCTGGGGTTCCTCAGTGCCTGGGGTGTTCCCTTGGATCCGGGGGGTGGGGCTGGGGATCGTGCTGGGGGTTGGGAGTGGGGCTGGGGTCGCTGTGGGGTTGGGGGTCCTTTTGGGGTTGGGGGTCCCCATATGGCCGGGAGTCCCTGTGGGGTTGGGGGTCCCTATGGGGTTGGGGGACCCATATGGTCAGGGGTCTCTGTGGGGCTGGGGGTTCCTATGGGGTTGGGGGTCCCGATGGGGCTGGGGGTCTCTGTGGGGGCTGGGGGTTCTTATGGGGTTGGGGGTCCCTTTGGGGCTGGGGGTTCTTGTGGGGTTAGGGGTCCCTGTGTGGTTGGGGTCCCTGTAGGGTTGGGCATCCCCTGTGGGTCTGGGGGTCCCCAAGGGGCTGAGGGTCCCTGTGGGGCTGGGGGTCCCCGTGGGGTTGGAGGTCCCTATGGGGTTGGGTGTCCCCAAGGTGCTGGGGCTCCCTGTAGGGTTGGGCATCCCCTGTGTGTCTAGGGTTTCCCATGGGGCTGGGGTCCCCTTGGGGCTTTGGGGTGGGTGCCAGCGGGGTGGTCACTGTCCCCCTGTGCACCCCCCACACCCCCCCCACACCCCCACTCCCCCCCCCTTCACCTCCACCTCTCCACCACCACCCGCCATGACCCCAAACCGCCCCCATCTCCCCTTGTATGACCCCAAACCCCCCCTATAACCCCCCATAGCCCCCCATAACCCCTCCATAACCCCCCTATAACACCCCGTAACCCACCCATAACCCCCCTATAACCCCCCCTAACCCCCCCTAACCCCCCCAGGCACCAACCAGTGCCTCTCCACCACCACCCGCCATGACCCCAAACCTCCCCCATCTCCCCTTGTATGACCCCAAACCCCCCTTTAACCCCCTATAACCCCCCATAACCACCCCATAACCCCCCCTATAGCCCCCCCCAGGCACCAACCAGTGCCCGCGGGGCGCCATGTGCCAGAAGTTCAAGCACGTCTCTCCACCAACACCCGCCATGACCCCAAACCTCCCCCAACTCCACTTGTTTGACCCCAAACCACCCCCATCTCCCCTTGTATGACCCCAAACCCCCCCGTAACCCCCCCTATAACCCCCCCAGGCACCAACCAGTGCCCGCAGGGCGCCATGTGCCAGAAGTTCAAGTACGTCTTCCCCACGGCGGCCGCGCTGTGCGAGGAGATCTGGTCTCACTCCTACCGCTACAGCCCCGCGCGGCGCGGCAGCGGCCGCTGCATCCAGCTCTGGTTCGACCCCGTGCTGGGCAACCCCAACGTGGAGGTGGCTCGCTTCTACGCCTCCCGTGCCCCCCGCCCCGCGCCCCCCGCCACCCTGCTGCTGCTCCTCGGCCTGCTGGTGGCCCCCCCTGTGTTGTTCTGGGGGTGATTGGTTGATTTTTGGGGGGGTTTGTGGGGTTTGTGGGGTGCGTTTTGGAGAGGTTGGGAATAAAGGCGGTGTGCACAGAGGGGATCAGTGGGGGTTTTTTTGGGGTTTGGGGGGGTGATGGGGGTGTGGGGGTGTCCCCCCCAAGCAGTGTGTCCAAGGGGTGTGGGGGGGTTGGGAGAGGGGAGTGATTTGTTAACTTTTGGGGGGGTTTGTGGGGTTTGTGGGGTGGTGGCACGGTGCGTTTTGGAGAGGTTGGGAATAAAGGCGGTGCGCACAGAGGAGCTCAGTGGGGTTTTTTTGGGGGTTTGGGGGGGGTAATGGGGGGTAATGGGGGGTGTGGGGGTGTCCCCCTCCAAGCAGTGTGTCCAAGGGGTGTGGGGGGGTTGGGAGAGGGGGGTGATTTGTTAATTTTTGGGGGGGTTTATGGGGTTTGTGGGGTGTGTTTTGGAGAGGTTGGGAATAAAGGTGGTGCGCACAGAGGGGCTCAGTGGGGGTTTTTTGGGGGTTTGGGGGGGGTAATGGGGGTGTGGGGGGTGTGGGGGCAGCAGTGCTCGCCCTCTCCATGCGCCCTGTGGGGTCAGGGTGACCCGTGTCACCCCCATGTCACCCCCATGTCCCCACTGTCACTCCCTACGTCCCCCAATGTCACACCCCATGTCCCCCCCAATATACCCATATCAGCCCCATATCCTCAATGTCACCCCGCCCCCCGCCACCCTGCTGCTGCCCCTGGGCCTGCTGGCGGCCCCCCCTGCGTGGGTCTGGGCGTGATTTGCTGATTTTTGGGGGGGTTTGTGGGGTTTGTGCTGTGGTAGTCGTGGTGCGTTTTGGAGAGGTTGGGAATAAAGGCGGTGCGCCCATGGGGATCAGTGGGTTTTTTTTGGGGTTTGGGGGGGTGATGGGGGGTAATGGGGGGTGTGGGGGTGTCCCCCCCCCTGCAGTGTGTCCAAGGGGTGTGGGGGGGTTGGGAGAGGGGGGTGATTTGTTAATTTTTGGGGGGGTTTATGGGGTTTGTGGGGTGTGTTTTGGAGAGGTTGGGAATAAAGGTGGTGCGCACAGAAGGGCTCAGTGGGGTTTTTTTTGGGGTTTTGGGGGGGGGATAATGGGGGTGTGGGGGGTGTGGGGGCAGCAGTGCTCGCCCTCTCCATGCGCCCTGTGGGGTCAGGGTGACCCGTGTCACCCCCGTGTCACCCCCATGTCCCCACTGTCACTCCCAACGTCCCCCAGTGTCACACTCCATGTCCCCCCCAATATACTCATGTCCCCAATGTCACCCCCATATCCTCAATGTCACCCCCGATGTCCCCCCCATGTCCCCCAGTGTCACCCCCACATCCCCATGTCACTCCCCATGTCCCACCCCATATCCCAGTGGCACACCCCATGTCCCTCCGATGTCCCCAATGTCACACCCCATGTCCTCCCCACGTCCCCATGTCACCCCTCATGTCCCACTGTCACTCCCCACGCCCCCCAGTCACCCCCATGTCCCCAGTGCCACACCCCATGTCCCCATGTCACTCCTCACGTCCCCATGTCACCCCCACATCCCACTGTCACACCCCACGTCCCCATGTCCCCCCCATATTCCCCATGCCATCCGATGTCCCCAATGTCACCCCCCCATGTCCCCACGTCCCCCCCATGTCCCAGTGTCACACTCCAGGTCCCCAGGTCCCACCCCACGTCCCCACTGTCACTCCCCACATCTCCATGTCACCCCCATGACCCCAGTGCCACACCCCACGTCCCCAATGTCACCCCCATGTCACACCCCATGTCCCCCCCATGTCCCCAATGTCCCCCCCATGTCCCCCCCACGTCCCAGTGTCCCCCCCGTGCCCCTCCCACGTCCCCATGTCTCCCCCACATCCCCAGTGTCCCCCCCACGTCCCCATGTCCCACCCCATGTCCCAGTGTCCCCCCCACATCCCAGTGTCACCCCCCTTGTCCCCATGTCCCCCCCACGTCCCCCCCGTGCCCTCTGCCCCGGGGCTGTCTCCCTGGGGTCCCCCACTTTGGCCCGGGGGTCCCCATGGGGCGCTCCCCCCGTGCCAGGGGGGCAGGGGCCGACGCAGCCCCCAGCAGGCGGTGACAGCGGCACGCGGGGCCCCACGGGGCGGGCAGGGCCGAGCCGTGCCAAACCGTGCCAAATTGTGCCAAAAAGTTCTGAACCGTGCTGAACCGTGCCAAAGAGTTCTGAACCGTGCTGAACTGTGCCAAACTGTGCTGAACTGTGCCGAGCCATCCTGCACGGTGCTGTGCCAAACCGTGCCGAACCGTGCCAAACCGTGCCAAAGAGTTCTGAACCGTGCTGAACTGTTCTGAACCGTGCTGAACTGTGCCAAGCCGTGCCAAGCCATCCTGCACAGTGCTGTGCCGTGCCATGCCGAGCGGTGCTGAACTGTGCCGAACTGTGCCAAACTGTTCTGGACCGTGCCAAAGAGTTCTGAAGTGTGCTAAACTGTTCTGAACTGTGCTGAACTGTGCCAAGCCGTGCCAAGCCATCCTGCACGGTGCTGTGATGTGCCGGACCGTGCCAGGGTGAGTGGTGCTGAAGTGTGCCGAACCATGCCGATCTGTGCCGAACCGTGACAAACTGTTCTGAACCATGCTGAGCTGTGCTGAACCGTGCTGGGCCATCCTGCACAGTGCTGTGCCGTGCCAGACCGTGCCGTGCTGAGCGGTGCTGAACTGTGGTGAACCATGCTGAGCCATGCCAAACTGTGCCGAACCATGCCAAACTGTTCTGAACTGTGCGGAACCATGCTAAATTATTCTGAATCGTTCTGAACCGTGCTGAACTGTGCCAAACTGTGCTAAACGGTTCTGAATCATTCTGAACTGTGCTGAATTGTGCTGAACTGTGCCAAACCGTGCCAAACTGTTCTGAACCGTGTTGAACTGTGCCGAACCATGCCGAACCGTTCTGAATTGTTCTGAACCATGCTGAACCATGTTAAACCGTGCCAAACTGTCCTGAACTGTGCCAGACTGTGCTGCAGTGTGCTACGCAGTCCTGAGCTGTGCTAAACAGTGCTGAATCATGCTGGACCATGCCGAACCGTGCTAAACTGTTATGAACCGTGCCGAACCGTGCCAATCTGCACCAAACCGTGCTGAACCATGCCAAACTGTGCCAAACTGCTCTGAACCGTTCTGAACCATGCTGAGCCATGCTGATCTGCACCAAACTGTGCTGAACCATGCCAAACTGTGCCAAACTGCTCTGAACCGTGCTAAACAGTTCTGAACTGTGCTGAACAGTGCTGAATCATGCTGGATCATGCCGAACTGTGCTAAACTGTTCTGAATCGTTCTGAACCATGCCGAACTGTGCCAAACCGTGCTAAACAGTTCTGAACCATGCTGAACTGTGCCGAACCGTGCCAATCTGCGCCAAACCGTGCCGAACCATGCCAAACTGTGCCAAACTGTTCTGAACCGTGCTGAACCGTGCTGAACAGTGCTGAACCGTGCTGATCTGCACCAAACCGTGCCGAACCATGCCAAACTGTGCCAAACTGTTCTGAACCGTGCTGAACTTCGCCGAACCGTGCTAAGCTGTTCTGAACCGTGCTGAACCGTGCCAAACTGTTCTCAGCTGTGCTGAACTGTGCCGAACCGTGCCAATCTGCACCAAACTGTGCCACACTCCTCTGAATCGTGCTGAACCGTGCTGAACAGTGCTGAACCGTGCTGATCTGCACCAAACCGTGCCGAACCCTGCCAAACTGTGCCAAACTGTTCTGAATCGTGCTGAACCGTGCCAAACTGCTCTGAATCGTTCCGATCCGTGCCGATCCGTTCCGATCCGCCCTCCTCCTCTCCCCACCCCTCCCTTTCCCCGCCCCACACCCCCCCTTCCCCCCCCCCTCGTTACCTCCCCCCCTCCTTCGCCCCTCCCTCCCCCACCCCCCCACCAACCCCTCCCCCCGCCCCTCCTCCCCCCTCTCCCCGCCCCATCGGTGCCCCCCCCCGCCCCCTGCCGGTGCCCCCGCCCCTCCCCGCCTATTCCCCCCCCCCCCCCCCACCGTGGGGCTCCGCTCGTTTCTCCCCCCCCCCCCCCCCCCCGCCGCCCCCCCCCCCCCCCCCCCAACCCCGTGTCCCCACCACGGCGGAGCCATGGCGGGTGCGGGGGTCCCGGGGGGGTCGGCGCCGCCCTGGTACCACCGGGACCTGAGCCGGGCGGGGGCCGAGGAGCTGCTGGCCCGGGCCGGGCGCGACGGCAGCTTCCTGGTGCGGGACAGCGAGAGCGTGGCGGGGGCGTACGCGCTGTGTGTGCTGTGTGTGTGGGGGGGCACGGGGGGTGGGGGGGGTGGGGGGGGAAACGGGGGGTGGGGGGGGTAACGGGGAATGGGGGGGGGATGGGGAGACCGGGGGGGAATGGGGGGGAATGGGGGATGGGGGGGGATCGGGACATGGGGGGGTACCGGGGGGGGCACCGGGAACCGGGGGGGAGAATGGGACCGGGGGGGGGAATGGGGATCGGGGGGGGGATGGGGGAGGATGGGGGGGGAATGGGGAATGGGGGGGGATGGGGGGGGAATGGGGAGACCGGGGGGGGAATGGGGGGAGAACGGGGAACGGGGGGGCGAATGGGGATCGGGGGGGGATGGGGGGGGAATGGGGAATGGGGGGGGTAACGGGGAATGGGGGGGGAATGGGGAGACCGGGGGGGAATGGGGGGAGAACGGGGAACGGGGGGGAGAATGGGGAATGGGGGGGGACGGGGAGGGAACAGGGGGATCGGGGGGAACGGGGCATGGGGGGGTGCACCGGGAACCGGAGGGGAGAATGGGACCGGGGGGGGACCGGGACATGGGGGGGTACCGGGGGGGGAACGGGGAACGGGGAGGGAATGGGGAACGGGGGGAGAACGGGGGGACCGGGGGGATCGGGGCATGGGGGGGCAACGGGGGGGGAACGGGGATCGGGGGGAGAACAGGCACCGGGGGGGCACCGGGACATGGGGGGGGGCACCGCGAAACGGGGGGTGAATGGGGAGGGAATGGGGAACGGGGGGGGCAACGGGAATACCGGGGGGGACGGGGGGGGAATGGGGATAACGGGGGGGGCACCGGGAACCGGGGGGGAAACGGGGAGACCGGGGGGATCGGGGCATTGGGGGAGCAACGGGGGGGGGCACCGGGAACCGGGGGGGGACGGGGAGGGAATGGGGAACGGGGAGGGGAATGGGACCAGGGAGGGACCCGGGGGCAGAACGGGGGGATCGGGGGGAACGGGGAAAGGGGGGGGCACCGGGACCGGGACTTGGGGGCAGAACGGGCAACGGGGGGGGAAAAGAGGGGACCGGGGCACGGGGGGGCACAGGGGGCACCGGGGGGAACGGGGCTCGGGGGGGGCAACGGGACCCAGGGGGGTAATGAGAGCTGGGGGGCAGAACGGGACCGGGATTGGGATCAGGACCTGGGGGGGTGATTGGGACCTGGGGGGGGATCGACCCCACAGGGGGTAACGGCACCGGGGGTTGCCAGGGGGGCACCAGGCACTGGGGGGGGTCACTGGCACCCAGGGGCTTGGTGAGAATATGGGGGGGGGCACACACATGGGGGGGTTACCGGCAATTGGGGGCATGGGGGGGCACTGGGTGTGGGGGCTGCTGGTGTTATGGGGGGACCCGGCACTGGGGGGGGGGAACGGGCACAGTTTGGGGCTGGGGGTGATGGGCATGGGGGGGGGCCCCCCAGAGCCCCCCCGGTTGGGATCAGATGGGCGCCAGGATCCCAACTGGATCCCAACCAGCACCCTGGGGTCCTTTTGGGGTCTTGGGGGGGGGGTCTCCCCCACCCCGTTCCCTCCTGGGTGGGGGGGGCAGCGTGGGGACACCGAGGCAGGGGACAGCTGGGCCGGGCCTGACCCCGGTGGCTGGCTGGGGGTCCGCCAGGGTGGCCACCCCACAGGGCCACCCCATGGGGCCACCAGGGCGCAGGGCCACCCGTGGGGGGGCCCTGTGGCATCGCCCCCCTCCCCGGGCTGCGGGGACGTTGTGCCACCCACCACGGGCGCACGGTGCCCCCGGGGCAAGCGCCGTGAGCGGGGTGGGGGTCCCTTGGGTGGCCACCCCACGTCACCACGGTGCCACCACCCTGCCCGCTGGCCTCGGGGCACCACCCCGCGTGGTGAGGGGGGGGCCAGGCCGACCCCAAACCCCACGGCACAGCCCGGGGCCGGGGTGGCCCGGCCGTGGTACGCGCCGGGGACGCTCGGGGCCGGGCACCTTGATGTGGTTTTTGGGGCAGGCGGCGCCGCGTGGCGGCGAGGGCGCCTGGGAAGGAGCCCGTGGGCGACGGCTGCGTGGGGCAAACGGGGCAAAACCCCACGGGGGAAGCAGCGGGGACGGCGTGGGGTCGCCGCCAGCCCTGCCCCGGGGGCGCACCTTTGGGTGCCGCGATCACGGCACGTGGCCCCCTCCCCGGGGCTGGCCTGGCCGTGGGCTCCTGCGGGGTCGGCTCCTGGCCACGTGGCCACCACGGTGCCTCCTGCCCTGCCTTGGTGGGACCACGGTGTGTCCCCCCCCCCCCAGGTTTGGCGGTGTCCCCCCCCCCCCTCCCCAGCCACGCACCCTCACCGTGCCGCCACCCCCCTACCCACGGGCACCCTCACCCCATGGGCACCCCCCCTGTGCCACCCGGGCTCCCCCTCTCCGAGCCCCCAGCCCCAGGGTGTGTGTGTGTGTGTGTGTGTTGGGGGGGGTCTGGGCCCCCCCCTTCCCGGCTGCCCGGCCCCAGAGAGCGGCTGGGGGCCTAAAAATAGCTGCGGGGGCAGGAGGAGGAAGGGGAACTGCGCCGGGATCCCGGCAGCGCCGGCTTCCTTTAACCCTGCCGCCGGCACCGGCCGCCGTGGCGCTCCCCGTGCCGGGTGCCGTGGGTGCCGGCGGTGCTACCGGGGGGGGGGGGGGCCCGGTGCTGGGGCCCCCCCCCCCTCCGGCTGCTTTTGGGGCGAGCGGTGGCGTTTGGGGTCCCCGTGGGGGTCCCCTTGGGGCGGTGGGGCCAGGCTCGAGCCCCCCCTCTCCGGTGATTAACGGGGAATAACGCACCGGGGACCCTCGGAGCGGGGACCCCCGGGGGTGTGACCTCCCCACCCTTGGGTGCTGGGGGCTGTTGTGGGGTGGGGGCGGCTTGGGGGGGCCGCAGCAGGGTGCCGGGGGGGCCCCGTGTCCGGCCGTGTGCCCACATAAAGGCTCTTTGTGCGGCTCCCCGGCCGCCAGGATTAGTCACAGAGACGGCCACGAGCGCAGCGGGGCTGAGCTGAGGGGGAGGGGGCTGCCCTGAGCCCCCCCCGGGACCCCCCCGGACCGACCCCTGTGAGGGGGGGTCCCTTACACCTCCCCGTGCGCCCCCCCTTCCCGCTGGGGTTCCTGGTGTGGAGCTCGGGGCTCCCCATGGAGACCCCTTGAGACCCCCCCCAGCTGGGGCTCTCTGTGTGCCCCCCCCCCGGGATTTCCTGCGTGGAGCCCCCTGACCCCAGTGTGGGGTTCCCCGTGTGCCTCCCACCTCTGTCCCCCCCCCAAATCTGGGGTCCCCCCCTTGTAGCCACCCAGGATCTCAGCTGGGGCTCCCCATGTGCCCCCCTTTGCCCCCCCCAGCAGGGTTTCCCATGTAGGACCCCCCCCTCCGAATCTGGGGGGGGTTCCCCATGTCCCAACCAGGGCTCCCCATGGCTGTTGGGGGGTGGGGTTCAGGTGTGGGGGGGCTGATTTGGGACCCCTGGCTCCTGCAGCCCCCCCAGCACTGACACCTTGGGGCTGTTCCTGCCTCCGGAGGCGGAATAACCCCCCGTGCTGGGGGGGGGGGCTAAGGAACAGGGGGGTCCTTTTATTATCGGGGTGCTTGTGGCACTGGAGGGGCATCAAGGGGCATGGGGGGGGTGCCCTGGGGGCACCCTGCTGCACGGTGACCCCAAACACCCCCAGCTGTGCCCCAGGACACCTCGTCCTCCCCGTGCGCCCCGGTGGCACCAGGACAGTGCCATGGGGACAGCTCCTGCCCCAGTGGCCCCAGTGGCCCCGGTGGCCACCCCCCAGCCCCGTGGCCGGGCCGTGTCCCTCTACCCGGTGGCCCTGGCACGGTGACACCCTCCCGGTCACCTCTGCACGTCCCGTGGCCGGGGGCCAGCCCGGGAGCCACCGTCCCAACCACCGGCACCGGGGGACGGCCACCAACAGCAGCACCCTGGGGGGGTCCTGAGTGCCGGGGTCTTGGCACGGGGGTGTCCCCCCCCCTGTGTTCCTCTGCCTCCCGCAGGGCTCGGCCGTCCCGTGGCTCCCCCGTCCCCGCAGGGTTTATTTTGGTGCGGCGTTTCGGTGCCAGCCGTATTTTTAGAGTTCCTTCCGGGAGCGTGGGGCGAGGCGCTGGCGGGACGGCCCCCGTGGCACGCGGAGAGACCGCGACGGCCACCTCGGGGGGCCACCCGGGGTGAGGGGGGGGGGGGGTCTGCTTGGGGGTCTAAAGGGGAGGGGGGGTGTCACCCCCTGCAGCGCCGCAGCCGAGCGTCCCGCGTGGGCAGCACCCGCGGGGAGCGCACGGTGGGCGCGGGGTCCCCCCCTCCCCACGGCTCCGGCACCCCCGTCTCTCATCGGTGCCCGTCACCCCCTGCCCCGGGATCGTGGCCCCGGTTCCTGTGCGCTTCCAGGGGAAAGCAGATTGCTTCCTGGCCGCCTGCTGCCAGCGGCTCCCTGCCCGTTTCGGGATGTGCACGGCCCCGCTGCGTGGCCTGGGGATATGGGGAGAGCCTGGTGCGTGGCCCCCCCCTTGGGGAGAGGGCTCTGGGGGAGGGCAGGAGCCCCCCGTGAGCTGCGTTGAGGCCGGGCAGCTCGTTGCACGAGGTGCTGGTGCCGGAGCTGAGCGAGCGCACCCGGCTTTGTGTTTGGGGCTCCCTGCCCGGCTGGTGGCACGGGGTGCCCGCAGGACGGGGTCTGCTGCTCCCCCCGGTTTTGGGGGACCCCGCAGGCCGCGGGAGGTGGCCGAGCTCCCGCGGGGGTCCCCATCCTGACGCCTGCTCCTCGGCTCCCTGCAGGTTCCAGAAGCACGTCCACACGTACCGCATCCTGCCCGACGACGAGGACTTCTTGGCCGTGCAGGTGGGCGGCACGGGGACACCGCGGGGACCCCCGGGGACACCCCACCAGCGGGGGCTGGACATCACCAAAGAGTCTGGGGGCGCTCGGCAGAGCGGGGGACCCCCGCTGTGCTCCTGTTTGCACAGGGTGGGGGCCTCCGGGGGCTCCCTGCCTGGTGAGGGGGGGTGCAGGGCTCGTCCCTGTGCCACGAGCGCACGGCCTCGCGGCGCAGCCGGGCGCCTCGGCGCTGCTGCTCTTGGCCGGCCCCGCGCCGCCGCGTATTTTTAGAGCAACAGAAGCCCCTTTGTGCCGAGCGGGCAGACAGGAAAGAGCCGCCCCCGGCAGGGAGGAGGCAGCGGGATGGCTGCCGGCCGGGCTCCGGCTGCGTGCTCCCCGTGCTGTGCCAGCCGGCGTGGCCAGCGTCCCCGTCCCCGCCTCACCGCGCGCCCCAGGCACCCCAAAACGGGGCGGTGACGGTGGCCGTGTCCCCGCAGACGTCGCAGGGCGTGCAGGTGAGGCGCTTCAAGACGCTGAGCGAGCTGATCGCCCTGTACCTGCAGCCCAACCAGGGGCTGGTCTGCACCCTGCTCTTCGCCGTCGAGAGGGAGAAGGAGAAGGAGAGCGCGGAGGACAGGGACTACTCGGGTACGCGGGGCGGCCCCTCTAATAACCCCCCCCCCACCCCGGGGGTCCCTGTGCCCGCCGGTGCCGTGACGCCCACCCTGCTGCCTTGCAGATGGCGAGGACGAGAAGCCCCCCCTGCCCCCGCGCTCTGGCTCCAGCAGCTTCTCGGGTTCCTCCGTGGGGCTCAGCCCCGGCAGCCCGGGGCCGGTGGTGCCCGAGGCGGCGGCGGAGAGGTGAGGAGCCACGACCCCACGGTGTCACCATGCCCGTCCCCATGTCCCCACGGTGTCATCATGCCTGTCCCCATGTCCCCAGGGCGTCACCGTGCCTGTCCCCACACCCCCCAGGGCATCACTGTGCCCATCCCCATGTCCCCACGGTGTCACTGTGCCCATCCCCATGTCCCCACGGTGTCACCGTGCCCGTCCCCATGTCCCCACCGTGTCACTGTGCCCATCCCCATGTCCCCACAGTGTCACTGTGCCCATCCCCATGTCCCCAGGGCATCACCGTGCCCGTCCCCACGGTGCCACCGTGCCCGTCCCCACATCCCCACGGTGTCACCGTGCCCGTCCCTCCTGTGTCCCTCACCCGGCTCCCCCCGCAGCACCAACGGCCTCACCAGCATCTCCCACGAGTACCTGAAGGGCAGCTACACGCTGGACCTGGAGGCGGTGAAGGCGGGGGCCAGCAGCCTGCCCCACCTCAACAAGACCCTGGTCACCTCCTGCAAGCGGCTGCACAGGTGGGCGCCGCGTGCTGGGGACGGACGGGCGGACAGACGGACGTTGTGCCACCTCACTGACTCCCGTCCTCTCCCTGCAGCGAGGTGGACAAGGTGCTGGCGGGGCTGGAGATCCTCTCCAAGGTGTTCGACCAGCAGAGCTCCCCCATGGTCTCCAAAATCCTGCAGCAGGTGAGGGGGCGAGGGCGCGGGGGCGCGGCGGTGGCTCCCCGGGGTCCCCTGGGGCAGGCTGAGGTGCCCACGGTGCCCACAGCACTTGGGTGGCAGGGAGGTGCCCCCAGGGGGGTTGGGGTGGTGGGTGCTGGGGGCTGGGGGTCCCGTCTGGGGGCTGTGACACCCCGGGGCTTCCAGACGGCGCCGCAGAGCGGGGAGCAGGAGCTGGAGAGCCTGGTGCTGAAGCTGTCCGTGCTGAAGGATTTCCTCTCCAGCATCGAGAAGAAGGTGAGCTTTGGGGTGGGCGGCCGTGCCGGGGGGGCCGGGCAGGGGCTGGGAGCTCACGGCCACGCTGGGCTCTCCCCCCAGGCGCTCAAAGCCCTGCAGGAGATGAGCTCGGCCACCCCGGCCCCCCCGGCGCAGCCCCTCTCCCGCAAAGCCAAGAGCATCCCCGTGCAGACCTTCGAGGTGAGTCCCGGGAGCGTGGTACCCGAGGGGACATCCCCAGCCCCGGGGGGACGTCCCCAGCCCCCACCTGGCCCCGGGGGGACCTCCCCGGGCTGGCAGCCTCAGCACCCAGTGCCCACCCGCAGGTGAAGCTGGACGTCACCCTGGGGGACCTGACCAAGATCGGCAAGTCGCAGAAGTACACGCTGAGCGTGGACGTGGAGGGCGGCAAGCTGGTGGTGCTGAAGAAGCAGAAGGACTCGCAGGAGGACTGGAACACCTTCACCCACGACAAGAGTGAGCGGGGCCCCT
Source organism: Aythya fuligula (assembly GCF_009819795.1). Taxonomy (NCBI): domain Eukaryota; kingdom Metazoa; phylum Chordata; class Aves; order Anseriformes; family Anatidae; genus Aythya; species Aythya fuligula. The sequence continues at coordinate 206,181,694 of NC_045559.1, read as the reverse complement.
GGGCGCAGCGCTGCGTGCTGCTGGTGGTGGTTTTGGGGATCCTCGGCACCCCGCAGTGGTCTGGACACCCCCCCCCCCAGGAGCTCGGCACCTCTCTGATTCCCCTCTGCCTCCCCCCACCCCAGTCCGGCAGCTGATCAAGTCGCAGCGGGTGCAGAACAAGCTGGGCATCGTCTTCGAGAAGGAGAAGGACAAGACGCAGCGCAAGGACTTCGTCTTCGTCAGCGCCCGGGTGCGTGGGGTTCCCAGGGGGTGGTGGGCACCGGGGGGGGTGTCACCGGTCCCTGTGGGGCTGGGGGGCTCACCGCCTGCCCCCCCCCAGAAGCGGGAGGCTTTCTGCCAGCTGCTGCAGCTGATGAAGAACAAGCACTCGCACCAGGACGAGCCCGACATGATCTCCATCTTCATCGGCACCTGGAACATGGGTGAGCGGGGCCACGGCTCCCGTGCCTGGGGGGGGCTGCAAGGGCTGAGCGTGGGCAGCCCCCCCCCCTCTGACTGTGCCCCCCCCTCCACAGGCAGCGTTCCCCCGCCCAAGAGCATCACCTCCTGGTTCACCTCCAAGGGGCTGGGCAAGACGCTGGACGAGGTGACGGTCAGCATCCCCCACGACATCTACGTCTTCGGCACGCAGGAGAACTCCATGGGGGACAAGGAGTGGGTGGATTTCCTCCGCGCCGTGCTCAAGGACTTCACCGAGATCGAGTACCGCCCGGTAGGAGCCCCCTGCCCCCCCCCCCCCCCCCCCAGGGAGCCAGGGGTACCCTGGCTGTGCCGGCACCGGGTGCTTCGGGGCGGGCGCACGCGGTGCTGGGGTGCTTGGAGCTGTCGTGGTCCCCGGTGCTGTGGCCATCCCCTGCCACTGCTCATTTGCCACGTGGCAGGAGCCCACCTTTGGGTGCGGGGGGCACTGGAGGGGGCTGCTGGCAGCGTGGGTGCAGCCGGGGGGTGGCTGTGTTGGCTCCCGGTGCGCACCGCGGTCACGGCTCGGGGCGGGGGGTCCCTCTCCACGGGGTGTCCTCTGTGGGGTCTCACGGCCCGCGGCCCCCAGGTGGCCATGCAGTCCCTGTGGAACATCAAAGTGGTGGTGCTGGTGAAGCCGGAGCACGAGAACCGCATCAGCCACGTCAGCACCTCCAGCGTCAAGACGGGGATCGCCAACACGCTGGGTAGGTGGCGGGGCGCACGCCCGGGTGTTGCTGCTCGGGGCACGAGTGTCTGGCACTGGGGGGGCTTCAGGGGCACGTGTGTTGCACGGGGAGGGCTCTGGGTGTGCATGCACGGCACGAGGCAGGGCTTTGGTGTGCGTGCGTTGCATGAGGTGGGGCCCAGATGTGTGTACATCACCTGGGGAGCGCTTTGGGCACACGTGTGTTGCACAGGGAGTGCTCTGGGCACGTGTGTTGCATGGGGAGGGCTCTGGGCATTTGTGCATTGCACGAGGCAGGGTTTTGGTGTGCGTGCGTTGCACAAGGTGGAGCCCTGCTGTGTGTACACCACCTGGGGAGCACTCTGGGTGCATGTGTGTTACACAGGGAGTGCTCTGGGTGCACGTGTGTTGCATGGGGAGGGCTCTGGGTGTGCATGCACAGCACGAGGCAGGGCTTTGGTGTGCATGCGTTGCATGAGGTGGGGCCCAGGTGCGTGTACATCACCTGGGGAGTGCTCTGGGCACACGTGTGTTGCACAAGGAGTGCTCTGGGCACGTGTGCATTGCACGAGGCAGGGTTTTGGTGTGTGTGCGTTGCACAAGGTGGAGCCCTGGTGCGTGTACATCACCCAGGGAGTGCTCTGGGTGCACGTGTGTTGCACAGGCAGGTCCCTGGGCATGTGTGCATTGCATTAGGCAGGGGTTTGGTGCGTGTGCATTGCACAAGGTAGAGCCCTGGTGTGTGTACACCACCTGGGGAGCACTCTGGGTGCACATGTGTTGCACGGGGAGGGCTCTGGGCACTTGTGCATTGCATGAGGCAGGGTTTTGGTGTGCGTGCGTTGCACAAGGTGGAGCCCTGGTGTGTGTACACCACCTGGGGAGCGCTCTGGGTGCACGTGTGTTGCACAGGGAGGTCTCTGGGCACGTGTGCATTGCACAAGGATGGCTTTGGGCACGCGCTCTCGGCACAGCGCACCCCGTGCAAACCATCCCAGTGGGCACCGTGCCCCCACCAGAACCCGGGGGCACCTCCCCACCATCAGCGCCATGGCCTGGCCCGATCCTAACCCCCGTCCTCCTCTCCCCGCAGGCAACAAGGGCGCCGTGGGCGTCTCCTTCATGTTCAACGGCACCTCCTTCGGCTTCGTCAACTGCCACCTCACCTCGGGCAACGAGAAGACGGCGAGGTGAGGGGGGTGTCCCCGCGCGGGGACCGCCGAGAGGGACCGGCACGGGGCTTTGGGGGCTGCAGAGGTCCCCAGGGGGGGCGTGCAGGCTCTTGCACACGTGTGCCAGGTGTGTGCACTGATGTCCCTGTGCCTGCTTCCCCGGCAGGAGGAACCAGAACTACCTGGACATCCTGCGGCTGCTGTCGCTGGGGGACAAGCAGCTCAGCTCCTTCGACATCTCGCTGCGCTTCACCCACCTCTTCTGGTTCGGGGACCTCAACTACCGCCTGGACATGGACATCCAGGTGCTGGGGGGCCGCGGGGTGGCCGTCGGGGGCCGGGGGGCTGCCCGCGTGCCCTCCCCTTCCCCGTGCCAGCCCCTTCTGCCCTGCTCTGCCCCGCAGGAGATCCTCAACTACATCAGCCGCAAGGAGTTCGAGCCGCTGCTCAAGGTGGATCAGCTCAACCTGGAGAAGGAGAAGCACAAGGTTTTCCTGCGATTTGGTGAGGGAGAGGAGCCGGGGGGGTCACTGGGTGATGGGGGGGTGGCTCCAGCCCCCCCCTGACCCCCCAAATCCCCTCTGGCAGCCGAGGAGGAGATCACCTTCCCCCCCACGTACCGCTACGAGCGCGGCTCGCGGGACACCTACGTGTGGCACAAGCAGAAGCCCACGGGGGTAGGTGCTGGATGAGGGTGGGGGCCCCCCAGGCGGGTTTTGCCTTAATCCCATCCTTTTTCCCCAAAAAAACCCCATCTGGTGCCCGTCCAGGTCCGCACCAACGTCCCGTCCTGGTGCGACCGCATCCTCTGGAAGTCCTACCCCGAGACCCACGTCAACTGCAACGCCTACGGTGAGGGGGGGGGGCAAGGGACAGGCGCTGGGGACAGGCCACCCCCCCGCAGGGACAGGCCACCCGAGCTGTCCCCTCCTGCCGCAGGGTGCACAGACGACATCATGACCAGCGACCACTCGCCCGTTTTCGGCTCCTTCGAGGTGGGGGTGACGTCCCAGTTCGTCTCCAAGAAAGGTGGGGGCGCCCCTTACACCCCCGCACCCCTCAATGGGTGCCCGCGGGTGGCCCGTCCCCACCCCTGCGGGGACAAGGGGACGCCCCCGGGGGTCCCCACGGCTCCCCTCTCCCCGCAGGGCTCTCCAAGTCCTCGGACCAGGCGTACATCGAGTTCGAGAGCATCGAGGCCATCGTGAAGACGGCGAGCCGCACCAAGTTCTTCATCGAGTTTTACTCCACCTGCCTGGAAGGTGAGCGCCTGGGGGGGGTGTGGGGGGGCGTCCCGGGGTCGGGGGTCCCTGGGGGACCTGCTGGCACCGTGCTCTCCCCCTGGCAGAATTCAAGAAGAGCTTCGAGAACGACAGCCAGAGCAGCGACAACATCAACTTCCTCAAGGTGCAGTGGTCGTCCCGGCAGCTCCCCACGGTGAGGGTCCCCGCTGGCGCACGGGGCCGAGCTGGGGGGGTTCACGGGGGTCCCCTCCGTGCCCCCCACCACCCCCATCGTCCCCTCTCCCGCAGCTGAAGCCCATCCTCTCCGAGATCGAGTACCTGCAGGACCAGCACCTCCTGCTCACCGTCAAGTCCCTCGACGGCTACGAGTCCTACGGTGCGTAGCCGCCGGCGCGTTGCGCCCCTCGGGGACCTCGCACCCCTCATCCTGACGGGGCCCCCCCTCCCCAAATTTCGCCCTCCCCGCGCCCTCCAGGTGAGTGTGTGATCGCGCTCAAGTCGATGATCGGCAGCACGGCGCAGCAGTTCCTCACCTACCTGGCCCACCGCGGCGAGGAGACCGGCAACATCCGCGGCTCCATGAAGGTGCGCGTGCCCGCCGAGCGCATGGGCACCCGCGAGCGGCTCTACGGTGAGCATGGGGGGGGCCCGGGGGGGGTTTTGGGGGGCTGGGGGGGGGTGTGGGGTCCCGCTCTGAGCCCCCTCCTCTTTCCCTGTCCCTTGGCAGAGTGGATCAGCGTTGATAAGGACGAGGCGGCGGCGGGCAAGGGGAAGGCGCCGCTGGGTGCCAGAGCCACGCAGGATTACGCCAAGTAAGGGGGGGCTTGGAGACCACCCTGGGGGGCTTGGGGGGGGTTCTGGGGGGGGCTGGGGGGGCGGTGAGCATCGTGCAGGCAGAGCCCGGCGATGCTCAGAGCATCCCTGTGGGATGCAGCACCATGCCCCGATGCTTCTCACCTCCCCCCCCCCCCAGGTCTGCGGGGAGGAAACCCACGGGGGCAGAGCCGCCCGCGGCCCCCCCGGCGAAGCCCCCCGAGGAGCCCGAGAAGGGCAGCGCCCCCCTGGCCGCCCGCCCCCCCCGCCCCACACCGCGGCACCTCCCGGGACGAGGCTGCGCCGAGCCGGTGAGCGCGGGCACGCGGAGAGGGGGGGGTCATGGTTAGGGTTAGGGTTAGGGGTCGGGGGGCACGCCGCAGCCCCCCGCGCCCCCCCCTTCCCAATCCCCCCTTTTTGCCCTCAGATCCAAGCCGGAGCCCTCAGCGGAGCCGTCGGGGGGGCCACTGAAAAACAGCTTCAACAACCCCGCCTACTACGTGCTGGAGGGGGTCCCCCACCAGCTGCTGGCCCCCGACACCCCCGGCAAGCCCCCCGTCCCCAAGGGCAAGGCGGGGGCCCCCGAACGCTGCCGGCACCCCTCAGCCGGGCCCCCCCCGCCCAGCCGCGCCGAGGAGAGCTCCTCGGACGAAGACCCCGGCCCCGGGGCTCTGCCCCCCCCCGATTTCCCCCCCCCACCCCTGCCCCGGGAGCTGGAGGTGGCCGAGACCCCCTTCTACGCCAGCGCCAAGGAGCTGCTGGGGGGCGCGTCCTGCGAGCCCCCCCCTCCCAAGCTGCACCCCAGACCCCCCCTGCCCACCGGGGCGGCCGGATTCGGGATGGAGACCCCCGGGGGGACCCCCCCGGGAGCCGGGGGGGGGGCTGCGGGACGATCGCTCCTGCTCCGTGCTGCAGATGGCCAAGACGCTGAGCGAGGTGGACTACGGCAGGGGGCGGGAGGGGGGGGCGCGGGGGGGCCCCCCCCCTCCCCAGCTGCTGGGTAAGGGGCGTCTGGAGCTGCCCCCCCGCTGCCTGCACCCCGATTTCGGCCGCCCCCTCGCCTTCCCCCCCCACTGCATCCGGGAGAGCATCGAGGAGGACCTGGCCGAGGAGGTGGGTTTTTTGGGGAGGGGGGGGCACGGGGGGGGACCCCCGGTTGTTTTTTTTGGGGAGGTTGGTGGGTGGTGACAGCCCCCCCCCGTCTGGCTCTGTTCTTGGGGTGCTGGGGGGGTGGATGTGTTTTTTTTTTTTTGGGGGGGGGCAATAAGGGGTGGTTTGGGGGTGGTGTGATGGGGGCTGGGGGCGCAAAATTGAGCTGGGGATGGTGGGGGGGGGGGGCACAGCCCTGGGGGTCCCCAAGCAGCCCTGCCCAGGATGGAGTGGGGATGGGGGCTTTGGGGATGGGGGGTTTGGGGGTTGGAGGTTTGGGGGCTGGGGGTTTTGGGGATGGGGGGTTTTGGGGGATGGGCGCTTTGGGGATGAGGTTTTGGGAATGGGGTTTCAGGGATGGGCGTCTTAGGGATGGGGGATTTGGGGTTTTGGGGATGAGAGTTTTGGGGATGGGGTTTGGGGGCTGGGGGCTTTGGGGATGGGGATTTGGGGAATTGGGGATTTGGGGATGCGGTTTGGGGGCTGGGGGCTTTGGGGATGGGGGTTTTGGGGGAAGAGGCTTTGGGGAAGGGGTTTCAGTGATGGATGGGGGTCTAGGGGCTGGGGTTTTGGGAATGGGGTTTTTGGGGGGATGGGGGTCTTGGAGATGGGGGCTTTGGGGAATTGGGGCTATGGGGGATGGGGTTTTTGGGATGGGGGCTTTGGGGATGGGGTTTTGGGGAACTGGGGAATTGGGGCTTTGGGGATGAGGTTTGAGGGGGTGGGGTTTGGGGGAGTTGGGGCTTCGGGGATTGGGGTTTGGGGATGGGGCTTTGGGGAATTGGGGCTTTGGGGATGGGGGCTTTGGGGATGGGATTTGGGGGATGAGGGTCTTGGGGATGGGGGCTTTGGGGTTGGGGCTTTGGGGATGGGGTTTTGGGGAAGGGGTTTCAGTGATGGATGGGGGTCTAGGGGCTGGGTTTTCGGGAATGGGGTTTTTGGGGGATGGGGGCTTTGGGGATAGGAAGTGGGCGATGGGGATGTGGCACAGCAGAGGAGCACGGCACGGGGTGCGCCATCCCCACCGGCGCCAGCATGGGCGCACACCCTGCGCCCCATTTCCACCCCCCCGGCGCCCCCCTTTGCCCACCTTACACCCCCTTTTCCCCCCCTACACCCCCTTTTCCCCCCCTACACCCCTGTTTTTCCCCCCCCTGCCCCCCCTTTCCAGGCTCTGTGCCAGGCGGGTCGCGGCGCGGGCGCCGGCGAGTCCAGCGTGGGCGAGTGGCTGCGGGCCATGGGGCTGGAGAGGTACGAGCAGGGGCTGCTGCACAACGGCTGGGACGACCTCGAGTTCCTCAGGTGGGGGCAATCCCGAGGTTGGGGACACCCAGAGGGGGGTCAGGGGGTCACCGGGTGCCTGACCCCTGCGCCCCCCCCCCCCCTCCCCAATTCGGCAGCGATATCACGGAGGAGGACCTGGAGGAGGCTGGCGTCCTCGACCCCGGCCACAAACGCGTCCTCTTGGAGAGCCTGCAGCTCAGAAAGTAGCCACCGGGGACCCCCCCGGGGACCCCCCCATCACAAGCAGCCCCCCCCCCATCACCAGCAGCCCCCCCCCCATCACCAGCAGCCCCCCCCCAGGGCATTGGGGTGACACCAGGGGGGCAGCGGGGGGCAAAGCAGAGGGGCGAGGGGCGGCGGGTGCTGGTCAGACAATTTCACGGGGGGGTCCCTAAAGTGGGGGCCCCCCCCCCCAGCGTTTTAAGTTATTTCTTATTTATTGGGAGAAGGGGCACGCGCTCAGCCGGGGGTGGTCCTGCTTTTTTGTTTTTTTTTTTTGAGGGGGGTTGGGGGGGGATTAGGGGGAGCCCTGGGGGTGTCCGGAGAGGGTTGGGTGCCCCCTGCTCCCAGCGCAGCCCCCGGCAGGGAGGAGGAAGAGGAGGAAGAGGAGGAGGAGGAGGAGGAGGAAGAAGAGGTCCCATTACAGCCCGGTGCGTGCAGGGCTGGTACCCAAGTGCCTTCTGATGCCGTGGGGGGGGGGCACCCACAGGGTGGGGGCACCCACGGAATGGGGTACCCATGGAAAGGGGGCACCCACCCACCCACTGCGTGCACCCAGGGGCTGGAGAGGCTCCCCCAGGTCCCCTGGGTGCCCCCCCCCCGATGCTGGGTGTCCCCCCCCCACCCCGAGCATCCCACCGGGGGTCTTTTGCCCCTCGCCCCCCCCCCCCCTTGTGCCTCCGCGGTGCCCCCGCTGCGTTCGGTACTCCCGGCTCCGTCCCCTCCGTGGTGGCCGTGGGGAGGGTTTTTTGGGTTTTTTTTTTTGGGGGGGGGGCTGCCAGCCGGCCCCTCACCAAGTGCCCTTCCCAGCTCAGCCCCCCCAAACCCCCCAGGACCCCAAGCTGGGCCCCGGGGCCGTGCCTTGCCCCTTGGGGGGGGGCGCACCCCGGGGCTCTGCCAGCCACAAGTGCCGGGGTTTGGGGGGCTGGGGGGGGGGGCACGAAGCCCCCCCCAGTGTCCCCCCCCCCCCATTTTTTGCCCCCCCCCCGCTCCGGCCGAGATGAAGGATGCGCCGGGCCCCCCCCCGTTCAGTTTTAGCCCCGGGGGGCGTTTGGTGTGCCCCTAACCCTGCCAAGCCCCCCCGCCCCCCCCCCCGTCGTGTCGTGCTCCGTGTTTCTTTTTTTTCCCTTTTTTTCCCTTTTTTTCCCTTTTTTTCCCCGTTTTTTGTAAAATCACGAGCTATTTTTGTAACGTTTTAATTTAACGCCCCCCCCCCCCGCGCCTCGCCCCCCGAGGAGAGGGGGCGAAGGGCGAGGATGAGGAGCTGCCCCCCCCCCCCCCCCCCGACCCCTGCCTGTACCCCCCCCCCCCCTCCCCAAATAAACAGCCTCGTGTGCTCCATTCGCCTCCTGCTGTGGGACCCCCCCTCTGCCCCCCCCCCCCCCCCCAGAGCCTCCTCCCAGTCAGCCCAGTTACTGGTCCCAGTGCAGCACAGCCCCTTTATACTGGTCCCAGTATGGCGCAGGATCCCTTAGACTGGTCGTACTGGTCCCAGGGGGGGGCGCACGACCTCTGTCCCCCCATCACTTCTGGGGGGGGGGGTCCAGGTCCCTGCAGCTGCCTGGGGGGGTTTTGGGGCTTTTAATGGGGAAAATCTCAGTGCCCCCCCCCTCCCCAAAAAGGGTTTGGGGCCCCCCCAGGAGGGGTGTGGGGGGATTTGGGGGGGGGGGGGGGGGCCCTGCGGTGGCAGGGAGCCTGGGGGCTTCTTCAATAAATTAAGTTTTATTTGGATTAGTATAATTTGCAAACGGGTTCAATAAATTACAGAACAGTTAAAAAAAATAAAAATAAAATAAAATAAAATAAAGGAAAAAAAAATAACAAAAAAAAAACCAAACCAACCCCAAAACCTCATCCAGCAGCCGGAGAGGTCCCCGGGGAGCCACCGCAATGGGGGGGGGGGGGGGGGTGAGGGCAGGGGGTGGCCGGGACCCCCCCCCCCAAAAAACCCCCCCAAATCCCAGTGCCTGTGCTGGGGAAGCTACACGGACACGCACACACACACACCCCTGGGGGGGGCCAGGGGGGGTCCTTGACCCGGATTTTTTTTGGGGGGGGGGCACCTTGGTGGGCACCACCCCTCGGTCACAGTGGCCCGGGGATGCTCGGCCCCATTCGCAGCCACCGCGGTTCCCAGCCCCCCCCCAGCTCTGCCCTGTGCCCCCCCCCCCCCCAAACCCTATTGCCCCCCCCCCCCGGGGTGGGTGAGGTGGGGGGGGGGGGCTGTGCCCCCAGCCCCAGCGCGTGGAGGGGGGGGGCAGCTCCGTGTCCGTGGGCTGGGGGACCCCGGCATCGCCCCCCACAGCTGGGGGTGCATTGCTTCCAGTGCCCCCCCCCCCAAAAAAAAATAAATTCAGCGCCGCTCTGAGCCCCCCCCCCGCTGCTCCCAGCCCCCCCCCAGCCCCTGGAATCCCGAACCCTAAAGTGCTGCCGAGCCCCCGGGATGGTGGGGAGAAATGGAGAGGGGGGTGGAATTGGGGGGGGGGGCACGGTGTGACCCCCCCCCCCGAAACGTGCAGGAGCGATGGGCACGCCTTGGGCACCTCGTCCGGGCTGGGGGTGGCTGCAGCCCCCCCCCCCAAAAAAAATTTGTCCTGGGGCTGCTGACCCCCCTGCTCCTGCAGCATCCGCGGTGCCGGCGGCACCCTGGGCAGGGGGCGCATGGGGCTGTGCCCCCCCCCCCCAAAAAAAGGGAGCATCCTGGGGGGGGGTCCGGGTGAGGGTGGGGGGTCCCGCAGCCCCCGGGGAGCCAGGGTGGGGGTCCGGGGCTGCGCAGGGATGGGGACGTGGAGGGGGGGACCCGTCCTGCCCCCCGCCAGCAGCGTTTTGCGGGGCGTCACCGCGGGGTCCCCGGGGCGCTGGGGGAACGGGGGGGGCGAGGGGCAGAAGAAGCTAGGCGGGCGAGGAAGAGGAGGAGGAAGAAGAAGAAGGGGAGGAAGGGGGGGGGGGGGGTGGAATTTTGGATCAGAAGAGGTTTGTCTTGAGGGCGTTGGGCTTCCTGTGGAAGGAGGAGAGGACGCCGGAGAAAGGTCCGGGCATGGCTTCGGCCGGCTGCCACGCTTTGAGCAGCTCGGCCGTGTTGGCGGCGCCGCCGCTGGTGCTGACCCCCGGCCACAGCGGCGCCTTCAGGGGCTGCGGGGGGTGCCCGGACCCCAAAGGCTGCCCCGCGCCCGGGCTGGGGCTCAGGCTACCCCCGGGGCTGCCCAGGTTGCCGGCTGCGGGCAGCGAGGCCGTGCTGTCGGGCGTGGGGCTGCAGTTCGACTCCTTGGACTCGTCGTCCTCCGAGGACGAGCGCGGCTCCGGTTTCTTGCTGGCAGCGCCCCCGCCGGTGCCCCCGCCGCCGGTGCCCGCGCCCTTGGCGTTGGCCGCGCGCTCCTGCTTGCGGAACTTGGCCCGGCGGTTCTGGAACCAGACCTGGGGGGCGAAGGGATGGGGATGGGGTGGGGTGAGGATGGGGATGAGGTATGGATGGAGAGGGGGTGAGGATGGGAAAGGAGATGGAGATGGGGTGGGGATGAGATGGAGATGGAGAGGGGATTGGGATGGGATGGGAATGAGATGGGGATGGGGATGGGGTGAGGATGGGGATGGGATGGGATGGAGATGGAGAGGGGATGGGGATGGGATGGGGATGAGATATAGATGGAAATGGGATGAGGATGGGAGTGGAAAAGAATGGGGATGGGCATGGAGATGGGATGAGGATGAGATAGAGTTGGGGATGGAATGGGGATTGGGATGGGATGGGGATGAGATATAAATGGAGATGGGATGGGGATGGGGATGGGATGGAGATGGAGAGGGGATGGGATGGGATGGGAATGGGGGTGGAAAAGGATGGGGATGGAGATGGGATGAGGATGAGATAGAGATGGGGATGGGATGGGATGGGATGGGGATGAGATATAGGTGGAAATATGATGGGAATGGGGATGGGAAGGAATGGAGATGGAGATGGAGATGATGGAGATGGAGATGGGGTAGGATGGGATGGGATGAGGATGGGGATGGGATGGGGATGAGGATGAGATAGAGGTGGGGATGGAGAGGGGATTGGGATGGGATGAGGATGGGAATGAGATATAGATGAAGATGGGATGAGGATGAGGATGAGGATGAGGATGGGAAAGAATGGGGATGGAGATGGGATGGCAATGGGATAGAGGTGGGGATGGGTTGGGGATGGAGAGGGGATTGGGATGGGATGAGATTAGGATGGGGATGAGATACAGATGGAGATGGAATTGGATGGGGATGGGAAAGAACAGGGATGGGGATGAAGACGGGATGGGGATGGGATGGGGATGGGGATGGGGATGGGACAGGACAGGGTGGGACACACCAAGGCAAGCAGGTCAGGCGCCATCCCGGGGCCTGGTGCCCCCAAACCAGGACCGTGCTGGGGACGTGCACCCTGGGACACCCCCCACTAGGATCCCAGCACTGACCCCAAATACACGGGGGGGGGATTGGCTGCAGGCAGGCGATGGAAGCGGAGCGTGCGAGGGCAGCGAGTGACGTGCCCGGCTGTGGTGGCACCCAGCAGGGGCTGCGGGGGGCTTAATGGGGGCTGCCCTCCCCCTGAATGCATCCAGCTCGGGGTGGAATCACCCAGACAGACCCAGCACCACAATTCCTGTAGGTTCGGGGCGTGCTGGAGACCCCACAGCACAAACAGCTCTGTGGGAATCTCGCCCCTGCTGCCGCTTGCAGCCCCGCTGCCTGCACAGCCCCAACCGCAGCCGAAATCTTTTCCACAACGCCCCCGCTCCTGGCTCCGGGATGGCACCAGGGTGCGGTATTTCAAAGTTTCAGATGGTTATTTAATGAATTAAATAGTTAAATAAAATTTAAAATTAATTTTCTGAAAGCTCCGGGGCTCTCTGTGCGCTTTCCCTACTCGGCGCTGGTGCCGCAGCCCTGCACCAGCAGCGCCCTGCGGGGACACCCGGACGCGCACAGCCGGGGAGGGGGGCACTGCTGGGGACAGAGCCCCCCCGGCACATGCTTGCCCCCAACAACGTGCCAAAAACCAGATAATAAAAGGGCAAACAAAATAAATTTTCCTCTGCCCAACCCAGGCAGAGGAAAATTCCCGACGGCTCCGTCCCTGTGCCGGGAGCCAGGACCGGGTGCGCTGCGCCCCGAGCGGCACCGCAACGATTTCGCTCCTCCGCTCCCTGCTCTAGGGATCCCCCCCCCCCAGCACCAGGCTCAGCCCCGCAGCCAAGCCCCGTCCTGTCCCCACGGCCAGCTGGGGATGTCACCGTCCCCCTGCACGGAGCTGGGGGTCGGCAGCCCCCCCGTCCCCCGGCTGCAGCGCCCATCCTGCCTGCAGGACCCCGGGATGAAGGGCAGGCGGTGCTGGGGCTGAGCTGGGGGGGGGCAAACGCGCTGTGCCCCTGCCCCCAGGCTGCTCCGTGGCACCGCGGGGGATGCAGCAGGGCAGGGGGGAGCGGGGTCCTAGAGGATCCTTCACCTCCTTCACCCCGTTCCCGGTGCCCCCCCGGGTCTCTGCCCTACACACAGGGAAAGCCGAGGTTGTGCCAGACCCTGCCGCAGCCCACAGCCGGGACAGGAACCGCTACAGCTGCCAGCAGAGATGGAAACGCGGCTGCTTCCCACCCAGGAGACCCCCGGGGCTGGGGTCTTCCCACTGCGACAGCCGGGGTGGGGACTGAGGGTCCCCTCCTGCTGTGGGACGTGGCCCCTGGCCCCATCCGGAGGGGCTCGCGCTGACCGCAGGGTGCTCCAGCCCGCAACGCGCCCCTCATCCCCGCATGGGATGATGCTGCTCTGACAAATAAATTGCCTTCCCTGCTCTAATAAATAAATTGCTGATGGGAAACAGGTGGTGGAGCCAGGGCCACCTCCCTGCGCCCCATCACTGACTGGTTTTGGGGACTGCTCCGCACCACGGTCAGGGAAATGCTCCTGGTTTTACCAGGGAGACTGGCCCGGGGACGGCGCACGCTCGTGTTCAGCTGCAGCTCCCCGCACCGGGAATCAGCCCCGGGTCCCCGACCCTTTGTCCAACACCTCCCAAAAACGGGAAGCAAAGCAGCAGGGTCCCAGCACTGTCCCCGAGCCCCCCGGGGCTCCACCAGGAGCTCCCTCGCCCCGTTCCCCGCAGCTCACCTGCACCCGCGCCTCGGTGAGGTCGATCTTGAGGGCCAGCTCCTCGCGCGTGTAGATGTCGGGGTAGTGCGTCTCGGCAAAGACCCTCTCCAGCTCCTTCAGCTGCGAGCTGGTGAACGTGGTCCGGATCCGCCGCTGCTTCCGCTTCTCGTTGATGCCCGATGGGTCCGAGAAGAATTTGTAGGGCACTGGGGAGGGAGAGGAGGGCGTGAGCGGGGTGGCACGGCGGGCAGGGCTGGGCGCACCGGGCTGGGCGCACCGGGAGGGGATGAGCCGGGCTGGGTGCACCGGGCAGGACCCGCTGATGAGAAGGAAGCACCGGGAGGGGATGCAGCAGGAGGGGATGCAGAGGGCAGGCTGATCTGAGCAGGGTGCACCAGGAGGGAATGCACCGTGCGGGGACCCGGTGGGAAGGGACCCGGCAGGAATTATGCACCGGGAGGGGATGCACCGGGCAGGGACGCACCGGGCAGGAGGCACCACGAAGGAACCCAGCGGGAAGGGACCCAAAGGGGAAAGGGAACAGGGCACGGATGCGCCGGGCAGAAGGCACCGGGCTGCGCCGGGCGGGACGCACAAGGCAGGAGGCACCGGGACGCACCGGGACGCAGCGGGCAGGACGCAGCGGGCAGGGACCCGGCGCGCTCAGGGCGCTCCCGGTGCTCGGGCGCTGCCTCCCCGCGCCCCCCGTTCCCTTTCGTTCGTTGTCGCCGCCACCCTACGGCGGGGCGCGGGGCTCCGGGTGGCCGGGGCCGGTGGGAGCGGGGCCGGCGGGGAGCGCAGCCGGTGCCGGTGCCGGTGCCGGTGCCGGTGCCCGTGCCGGTGCCGGTCCCGGTGCCGACAGCGCGGCCGCTTCGTTCGCGACTCCTCCGCGGGCAGCGCCCCGACGGCACCAACGAAAGCGGGGCTCGGCGAGGGGTCTCCCCGGCGGCGACCCCCTCCATGGGCGGCTGCGGGGCCGCCGCCGCTCGGGGCACCCCGGGGGCGCGTCGGGGGCGCGCGGGGGGCTCGGGGCGCGGGGGCTTGGCGGCCCCGACGGCTCGGCGGAGCCCGGCCGTTACCTGCCGAGTAGGGCGAGGGCTGGTGGTCGCGCAGGGCGCCCAGCGCGCAGTTGGCGGAGGCGAGGGGGGGGCAGGCCGGGCTGGCCCCGAAGCCGCCCCGCATGGGGCTGTACTGGAACGTGTTGGCCTGGCTGCAGGAGCTGAAGTCGTAGGCGGACGCCTCCATGGCCGCCACGCAGGAGTCGTACGAGTTGAGGTAGGAGTAGTCCATGGCGAACATGGAGCGGCGAGCGGAGGAGCCGCCGCCCGGCCCCGGTCCCGGCCCCGGCCCCGGCCGCCCCGGTTACCTCGGCCGCCTGCCCGCCGGCCCCGGCCGCCAAGCCCCCGGCCGCCGCTCCATGCACGGCCGCGCCCGCCCCGGGCCGCCGAGCCCCGTAATATACCGGCCCGGCGACGGGGAGACAATGGCTGGCGGCGTCGGGGGCTTTTGCATGACAATATCTCCCGGGGACCGCGGGCGCAGCAGGAGCGGGCGGAGCCGCCTCCCCCCGCCGCCCCCCGCCCTTAACCCTTCGTGGGCGCCCGCCCAGCCCGGCCCGGCCCCGAGCCCCGACGGGTGCCCGACCACCGGGAGAGCCCCCCCCGGACCCTCCCCGGAGCCCTCCCCGAGCCCCCGGCCCGGCCCCGCAGCGGCGCACGTCGGGGAGGCTGCGGGGGAGCGGCCCCGGCCTCGTCCCCACTCGTGTCCCCGAAGCCATCGGCCTCGCCATCCCCGGCACCAGCCCTGCTCCCGTCCCCGGCCCCATCACCACATCCCTGGCCCCATCTCCGGCCCCATCCCTGCCCCTGTCTGTCCCCATTGCCACGTCCCCATCACCACGTCCCCATCCCCAACCCCATCCTTATTCCTATTCCTATCCCCATCCCTGTCCATGTCCCTGTCCCCATCCCCATCCCATCCCCATCCCCATCCCCGTCCCCATCCCCATCCCCATCCCCGTCCCCATCCCCATCCCATCCCCATCCCCATCCTCATTCCCCCACATCCCTGCCCCTGCCATCTCCCCCATCCCCATCCCCATACCCCCATCACCTGCCCCCCCCCCCAGTCCTGTCCCCATCCCTCTGCACCTCCCCGGCCCCCAGCCCCCCCCAGCCCCCCACATGCAGACCCCAGAAGGGACCCCAGGACCCCCGTGCCCGGCCCAGCACCACCAGGTCGCCCCCCACCTGGCCCGGGGGGGCTGAACCCAGCCCCGTGCCCCCCCCTCCAGCACAACCCCTGCACCCCAAAGGCCCCAGGCTGGAGGTGACCCTGCGGACAGACAGACAGACAGACAGACGGACGGGGCGATGGCTCCCCTGCCTCCAGATTTTGGCCAAAGCGGCTGAAACCGGGGGGGGACTCAGCCTGGGCGGGGGGCAGCAGGGGGTGAGGGGTTCCCCCCTCCCCATCCCATCCACGGGGGCTCTCTGCCCGTTCCCCCCCCCCCCAAAATTTGCAACCCGGCTGAATTCCAGCGGTGCCTCATTACCGCCCCGCTGGGCACCCCTGAATGGCAACGTCCAAGGTAAAGGCTTCGCCCCTTTTCAGAGGCACCCGGGGGGGGGGATTTGGGGGGATTTGGGGACATTTTCAAGACAAACACTTTCACTAAAGAGGATTTAAAAGTCTAATTGCACCCGGCCGGGGGCTTTGTGTCCCCCTGCCCAGCTGGGGGGTGCAGGGGGGGCTGCTTGCTGCCCTCCCTGCAGCATCAGCGCTGGTGTAAGGCAAGGTCGGATCCTGACCCCTCCTGCAGCACCAGCTCAGGACACGGGGCACCAGGAGCTGGCCCTGATGTCCTTGGGGCTGCCCGGGATGTGTCCCACTCCGTGTCCTGCCCTGCGTTCTTCCCCAAATCCTGCCCCATGTCCTGCCAGTGACTGCCCCGTGTCCTGTGCCATGTCCTGTGCCATGTCCTGTTCTGTGTATTGTCCTGTGTCCTGTGCCATGTCCTGTGCCATGTCCTGCCCCATGTCCTGCCCTGTGTCCTGCCCCGTGTCCTGCCCTGTGTCCTGTTCCATGTCCTGTGCCGTGTCCTGCCCCATGTCCTGTTCCATGTCCTGTCCTGCATCCTTCCCTGAATCCTGCCCCATGCCCTGCCCTGTGTCCTGTGCCATGTCCCGTGCCATGTCCTGCACCGTGTCCTGTTCCGTTTCTTGCCCTGTGTCCTGTTCCATGTCCTGCCCCGTGTCCTCCTCCACGTCCTGCCCTGCGTCTTGTGCCACATCCTGCTCCATGTTCAGTGCCCTGTCCTACTCCTTGTCCTACCCCATGTCCTGTGCCATGTCCCGTGCCATGTCCTGCCCCATGTCCTCCTCCTTGTCCTGCCCTCTGTCCTGCCCCATGTCCCGTGCCATATCCCATGCCGTGTCCCGTCCTGTGTCCTCTTCCACACCCTTCCCCATGCCCTGTGCCGTGCCCTTCCCTGCACTCTCCCCCATGTCCTGCCCCATGCCCCTCTCCACACCCTGCCCCATGTCCCCCCCCACAGCCGCTGCCCCACCCGTGGCCACAGCCCCCAATTGTCCCGGAGCCCCCTGCTCCACCAGCTCGGGGGTCCCTGGGGCACCCCTTGTCCCGTGGCCGGGCCGGCCGGGGGGCTGGTGGCCCGGTCCCCCCGGCGAGCCCCCAGCTGCGCTGGCCGAGGCGCAGGCGCCGGACCCGGGCAGGTTGCTAAACAAGTTAATTAGATCAAGGAGATGGAGGCTGGCTGGTGAAAGAGAGCCCCAACTGTCAGGCTGCTGGAGTTGTGAAAAAGTTAATTCAATTAAGTTTTCCCTCTAAACTAATTAGGCAGCAATCTGCCACGCAAGGAGCTGCTGCTATTGCTACCCAGAGCCAGGGGCAGAATGAGGGGGAGGGGAGGAGGAAGATGATGGGGGGGATGAAGGGGGAGAGGAGAAAGTGGACAAAGGGGGGCTGGGGCAGCACCGGGGGTGCCCCCACCTTGCCATGGCCCTGGTGAGCCCAGAGCTCGGGCCCGGCCGTGGGAGCTGGGGGGATGTGGGTGACCCGATGGTGGTGCAGGGAGAATTGGGGCTGGCAGGGGGGTGACATCCCCAGTGCCACGCGATGGCTGAGCACCCGCACCCCGACACATGTGGCAACGCACAGGGTGGGCACCTCGGAGGGGTCAGGGTGGGTGCAGGGGTCAGCCTGGCCCGGGAAGGGGGGCAGGGGGTCCCGGCAGCACAGATGGGGGCTCCCCGTGCCCCCAGCCCGGCCGGGCTCTGCGGGATGCACGGCACCAGGGCTCTGTGCCCATTCTCCCCGCTGTCAGCACGCAGGAATCGGGGCCCCCGTGAAACAGGAGGCACTGCAGGGCCTCACGGGGTCTCCAGCACCAGCTTTGCCCACACCAGTGCTCCGGGAAGGGTCTCAGTGCAAAACCCTCCTGTCCCCGCTGCTCCTCGGTGCCAGCCCCGGCTGCGCTGCGGTGGGGCCGTGCTAACACCGGGGCTGCTCCGAGAGCTCAGCGCGGAGGTGGGTGCAGGGGCTGGAGCTGCTGCAGGGTAGGAGCAGGGAGGAGACCTCGTGCCGTGCCCTCACCATCACCAGCAGCGGTGCCCGAGCGAGGACCACGGCACTGGTGCGTGCTGGCAGCTGGCATCCCACGGCCGGCAGCTGGGCGCACCGCGAGCACCGTGGGCACCGCGAGCACCGTGGGCACTGCAAGCACTGCAGGCACTGTGGGCACCGTGGCTCCGGTTCCCGAGCCAGGGCTGCAATTTGGGGCTGCGCTCGCCCGGCCGCGGTGCCGCGGGCCCCCGGCCACCGCTGCTTTGTTCCCCATGACAAAGCCCCGACTCGGGGCCGCGCCGAGGCCCCTCCGCGCGCTGGAGCTCGCCTGCCCCTAATCGAATTAGGAGCCCGGCACGGGGCTGAAGGCTGGCAGTAATTGAATTTCTCCCGTCACAGCCTGATGTTTCTCCCCTCCAGATCCTGCCTTGGTTTTATTGTTTCTGGGACCGGCTGCAATGGCACATTTATTTGATCTGTCACAGGGAGCCCTTTAACCCTCTGCTGTTTGCTTAGAGGCACGCCAGCTCCTCTCCTCAAACACAATTAAAAACAAATAAAACAATCGGGGAGGGCCCCGCTCACCTCCCCAGCACAGCCTGGGCCGGTGATGCTCCTGCTTGACGGGGCTTTTGGCTCTCCACTCCCTGGGGTGCTGGTGCAGCATGGCACGGCACGGCACGGCACGGCATGGAGCAGGATGGCACGGCACAGGGCGATACAGGACGGCACGGCACAGCGTGGCACGGCACAGCCTGGCGTAACGTGGCCTGGCAGAGTCACACGGTGTCACGGAATTGATTTGTCACAGAGGCACGGCACAGTGGGACATGGTGCAGCACGGTTTGTGTGGGTGCTGCCTGGGCTGGGCGCAAGGGGAGCCGACCCCTAAAGGCACACAGAGGGAGTCCTGCCCTTACCCCTGGGTTGTCCCCGGTGTCACAGGGCTGTGCACACCCCTGCACGCCCCTGCACACCCCCTGATGCCCCTGCACAACCTCACACATCCCTGCACACCCATGCACAGCCAGCTCTGCCCCGTGGGTCCATGCTTGGGCACCTCCAGCGCTCCACTGATGGGCTGGAGCCAGGAAGCCACACGGTTTGGTGAGGGGACATGGGATGTCGGGTCGATGGTTGATTTATCTTGAAGGTCTTCTCCAACCGAGATGATTCTGGGACCTGGGATGCTCCTGCTCCTGCTCTCCCTCTCGGGCACAGAGCCTCTTGGTTTTCGTGTGCCACGTGGGGACGTGGCCCTGGCAGAGCCGGACCCGGTGGGTGTCCCCTGGAGCCTCCGACAGTCCGGGACGGGCTGGAGGTGTCAGGGCTGGAGGCAGTCGAGGAGCTGGGGCTGTGGAGGTGGCTCCTGGGGCTCTCCCCGTCCCCACGCAGTGTCCCAGCCCCGCGGGGTGGGCACAGGCTGTGACCCGGGCAGCTCCACTGGGGAACTGTGCGAAATCCAGCGCCCACCCCACTGGGCTGGTGTTGGGCTGGCCCCACCACGGTGTCTGCGTGGGACCTGGGTTGGAGAGGGTCAGGAAAACCCCCGTGGAGCTCCAAGACCCTTTCAGGTGAAGACGAACACGAAGAACCTCCTCCTGTCCTCTCTGACCCCACAGGAGGCTCATCAGGTCCTCCAGGACCATGCAGTCTGTGCAAGTGTCTGAAGGGATTTTTGGGGAGACCGCGGCGGTGCTTTCCGTGGTAGTAAATAAAAGGAAAAATCCAGGAATGCCGGCGGCTCCTGGCTGTGCAGTGCTGCTACTGAGTGCTGCGCCCACCCCTGTGCCATCCCTAAGCCCCCCCAGCTCCAAAGCTGCTCTTTGTCACAGCCCTGTCCCTTTGGGCGCACACCTCGTGTGGTTGGATCAGCCCCATGGGCAGTGGGGTCAAAGCAGCCCCATAAAACGTTCTACAACCCCTGGAAAATGAGCACCAGGGACAAAACAAGCCCACGGACAGGCGGTGCCCTGGTTCTGACGTCTGCCTCAGCAGCTCAGCCCCAAAAACTCGGGCACCTCACCGGGATGAGCCCCTCCAGCAGCCCCAGGCACCGGTCCTGGCGCACCCCGGGGCTGTCTGGGGCCACCTGCACCCACAAAGGGTCGGGGCTGTGACCCTGCCAGCGCTGCACGGAGCTGGGAAGGGGGCAGCCAGCACATGGGGGGGCCTTGCAGGGCAGCGAGGGGCTCCCCAAAACTTCTGCCTCAGCTGGAGCAGGGTGGGTGCTCCCGGCAAGCCCGGGGCTCTGCCACTGTCTCCCATCCGTCACTGTCCCCGTGCCCCAGGGACTGCAACTTATTAATTCCGCAGGGCTATTTTGTTTGATTTCCGCCTGTATTTCATTTCCTCCCCTTCCCAACGTGCCTGTGGCACGTCACCGACCGGCGGGGTAATCCGCGGCGACGCGGTCAGGGAAGGGCGGTGACCTCGGCACCGGGTTCCTCGCCCCATGGGGTGGCCGAGCAGTGACCGAGGCTGTGGGAAGGGACCCGTCTGCCTCCCCCCAAATCCCTCCCCACAAGACCAAGTCCCCAGGGATGTGACGCTGGCCGTGTCCCCAGGAGAGGATGTGTCCAAATCCAAGGTGCGTGGTCCCGCACTGGACCCGTCACCAAGGTTGGTGAGGAAGGCACAGATTGCTCGTACTGCACCTTCCCCAAAAACCTGCAGGGTACAGGGACCTTTACCTCGAGCTGACACCAGGGACAATTCAGACATCGGTGTTAACCCCGAGAAATTAGCAACGTCCAGGGAGCAGCTCTGCGAGGATGAGGGGTCAGTGGCAGCAAAGTGTTTGGTGAGGGTCACAGTGGGATGGCACCCGGCTGGGATGGGGCTGGCAGAGGAAACGTGCTGGTGGTGCTCCTCATGGTGCTCCTCGTGGTGTTCCTCGTGCTTCCCGGGGGTGAGCAGGACCTGCAGGAGCCCCCCAGGGCTGTGTCTCTCCCTCCTCGATCCCATTACCGGGCAATGCCCACCCCGCTCTGCCCGGCCCCCCGAGAGGCAGAGCATCGCGTGTGCACGCCACGTTTATTGCAATAAATAACCAGAAGCAGGCGAGGTACAGTCAGAGAGCCTGGTGGCTTTTAAACGAAGCTGTCACACACTCAGCCCATCCTACCCCATGCAGCATCAGTCCAAGCCCCACAAACCAGTCCCTGCAGCAATTCCCATCTTCAGGCAGCGACAAGCCCGACCAGCACCCGTACAGTCAGAAATCTGCTTTTCTGTGTTAAACAGCCCCAGCACCTTCTCTTTTACGCTGTTTCTGCAGTGAAATCCCCCTGCCCCTCACCCTCGTGTCCCCCCGTGGCTGCACGGCGCCTCGCCAGCCCACGGCCAGAGCCTTCTGTGCCCTCCCAGAGCCTGATGCTGCGGGGCCTGCCTGCCCGTGTCCTGCTCCAGAGGAGCAGAGGCAGCAGGAGCAGAGGCAGCAGGAGCAGCTTTGCCCCACCTCACACTCCTCTGGGATGGATGCCTGCCCTCACAGATGTGGCCACGGGGCACACTGCGAGTCTGAGGGTATTTTATTGCCAACCCGCACAGCCCCGGCGTGCCCTAGAGGAAGTACGTGATGTTTTCTGGGTTCAGAGGTGCCTGGATGTCCAGTTTTCGGGATTTGCTGTCCTTCTCCACGATCTCCAGCCGCAGGGTTGGCGTCTTTGTTTTCTCCGCGCCGGGGGCTGAGCTGTCTTTGGTTTTCAGCAGCTGCTTGTCCGAGTCCTCCACCGTGATTTTCAGGGTGCAGCCCCTCGGCAGCAGGTCCTGCTCGTAGGCAGCTGCCAGCTGGTTCACAACGCGCCGTTCAACCTGGAGGAGGAAAAAGCAGCTGCCATAAAACCCCAAAATACCCCCGGGGGAGCCGTGCCGCCCTCCTTCCCACCCCTGGGCAGCGATGTGTCCTCCCCCCGACCGCCAGCATCCTGGCTGCGAGCCCTGCAGCCACATTTTCATGGGACAGACACAAGCAGCAGCCTCCTGGTGCTCCCCAGGCAGAGCAGGGCTGCGAGGGGAGGCTGTGGGGGCACTGCCCCTGCTCCTGTGCCCCCCGCGGCACCCAGCGGGGCCGAGGCCAGCTTGGTCCTGGTGCTTTACCTCGTGCTTGATGGACCGAGCCCCGTAGTGCAGGTTGTAGCCGTCAGCCAGCACGTCCATCACCTCCCTGTCCCAAAGCAGGGTGATGTTGTGCCTCGCCTTGGCCTGTGGGGGCAGGAGGAGAAGGAAATAAATGTTACCGGGGTGTTTGAGCATCCCCAGCACCCCCATTCCCTTCCTTGAGCAGCTGGGAGCTGGGACACCACGGGCAGCACAGGAGGGTGCTGCGTGTCCCTGTGTCCGAGCTCAGCCCTGTTGGTGCCCAAAAAGGTTCCAAAATTGCCCCCCTAAATCCTATTTGGCCACCTGGAGCACTCCATGTGCCAAGACATCAGGCATTTGACTGTCCTGCTGACCCATGGAAGACGACTACAGCACAAACACATGCTCACGCTGCTTCTGCAACAGCAGGATGAAGGCTTGGATGGGAATTCCTCCTCCTCGTGAAGGAGAAGTTCCCTCTAAAGCAATTGCCTCTGAGCAACGGACTGGATTTTACCTTTTTGGCCCAAAAATTCAGCTCCTTGTTGACGAGCTGGATGAGCTCCGAGTGGCAGAAAGGGAGAAAATAGACGATCTCGTTGATCCTCCCCAGGAACTCATCCCGCCTGAAGTGAGCCTGTGGGGACAAGGGCTGCAGGTCAGGGGTGCCAGGGGATGGACGGGGTGCCAGGGGGACGTGTCACTGCAGGAGGACTTCTCTGGCCCAGAAGCTGAGCAGATTGTGGCCCAGAGTGAGCACAGGACCCCCAAAAACCCCACCCCAGCACTTCCCAGCCCGCGTTCCCCTTCCAGTCTCCTATAACTGCACTACAACGGGAGCAGAGAGCTGCTGCTATCTCTTTCTGCAAGGCCCTGACCTTGCTTCTGGGTGCCTGAAAATTAACCATCAAGCCTGAAAATGAACGTCGTGTCACTGAGCTCACATCTGGGAGGCAGCTGGTGAGGGGCACGGCGCTTAAACCGCACGACTCGGTGAACAAAGCTCAGCACACCTGAAACACGAGCCCTGAAACCGATCCCCCCTACCTTTAGGATGGGGCGAATGACCTTCTCCTTGAACTGCTTGGAGATGGTGATCTTCTCGGTCACCTGCACGTCCTCTGAAAGACACAAGGACACGAGGACACGGGTGAGGGCAGGGAAGGGAGGACACGCGGAGCTGCGTGACGAGGAGCCAGCACAGGAAGATTGCACGGGATGGTGAGATGGGGGCAGGGTCTAGGATCAGACCCCAAATCTCCCCACGTGCCACAAACCACGGCTGGTGGGTGCTGTGGGGCTCCTACACCCAATTCCCTGCCGTGGCTGGCTGTGTGCCCTGTGCACCCTACTCTCAGACAGCAGCAGAGCTCCTGCTCTGCCTCCTCTCAATGCCTTACACCCCACGAGCTGCCTGCCAGCAGATTTTGGGTATCAGGAGTCCTCCTCTGGCCCCCGTGAAACCCGGACGGTGGCTGGGCCATGAGAACCAGCCCAGGGAGCACCCGGGGGTGTTCTGGGGGGGCTGTGGCAGCTCTTTAGGCACAGAGGACAGCCCGTGGGCCCCTCAGCAAGCAGCAAAACCCACACTCAGCCTGGGGCACAAGCGTGCTTCGGGCTTCGGGACCACTTCCCTCCACTGACTGCAGATGGAGCCAGGGTCTGGCAGCCCTGCTTCTAATCCCAGCTCCAGCCCTGACAGCCAGCTTCAGCGCAGGCTTCACCTTCCTGCAGCCCCACGGCACCTTTCTCTTTGTCTCGACTGCCTCGCTCCCCTCCTACACCTTCAGGCACGTAACTCCACGGGCCATTTGACACAAGGGGAGATCCCTCGCAGGAAAGGTGCTCTGGGTAGGAGGCTGTAACGCCAAGAAGTGCAGAAATACCCTGCTGAAGGCTGGGTGCCGAGAGCCTTTCCTGCATTTGCAGCCTTGGTGGAGCTGTGACACTCGCAGCAGTGGCAAAGGAGGCTTCCAGGCACGGTGCTGTGCGCTCTGAAGTCCCCCTGCCCCTTCCCCTGGGAGGCTGGGGGGCTCTCAGCACCCACCCCGGCTCACTCCCTGCTGCAGGAGCACCCCCAGGACACGAGCACGGGGGTGCTCCAGGGATCCTGGGTGGGGATTTTGCTGTGCCACACGGGGAGGACGAGCAGAGCAGTGGGGTAAATGGAGCTGGGGGTCCTGGGTTATAGGATTCAGCCCCTTTCACATCCCTGAGCCACCGAGGGGATTGGGCAGAGCGCTCTGCCCGCGTACGGGGCCTCTGGAAGAGGAGCTGGGGAGGGCAGAGCAGAGCACAGGCAGTGCTGAGGTTTGTCACCTGCAATATTTGCTGCTTTCACTCACAGATGGCGAGATAGGGCGGAAGCAGCTCCTTCCCTCTATCTTTCCATTTATCTGCCCAGCCAGGCACTCAGGCTGACCTCCCGGCCGCTGCGTCCTGCGGCACCTCCAAGCCAAGGGCTCTGCAAATTGCAAGGAGCTCTGCGAAACTCAATTGAGGCCGGGCTCCTGATCAAAATGCATTTTCTGGCTGTGCTCTCTCGCTGCCTTTCACTCACTGCAGCTGTCTGTCGTACAGTTCCAGAAATTAAAATTCAATGCTTTCCTCATTTAGGAGAAAAGTGCTTGGCATTTTAAAATGTTATTCTTGAAAGTTCAGTTGCAGGCAATGCTTTGTCCTTTACCTAGTTTGATTGAAGTTTAAAGATTCTGAATTAAGTCAGCTTTGGCATCCGCTTCTCAAGGCAAAAAGGAAGAGACAGTGAGAGAGAAGCTGAAAAATACACTCGATGCCAAAACCCAGCATTTTTTCCTGCTGTCCATGGAGCTGCTGCAGAAAGCTGTGGCTCCTGGCCGCAGCACACACCGCACACCACAGCTTCTTGGGCATTTCCACGGGTGAGCAGAGAAACCCTGCCTACGTGCAGGAGGGCACAGGCTGCCAGGTACCCCGTGGATGGGAAGAAGGGGACCAAACGGGTGAGGAAACTGTGGTTCTGCACAGGCACAGCAGCACCCGATGCTGGCAGTGCTTCCTCGTGCTCCCTGTGCCAGTGTCTGTGCTCAAACCTGTCCCTATTTCAGAGCTAGAGGGGGAAAGCCCCGCTGCAGGCACTGCTGTCTGTCCTTCCTTAGGGCAGTGGAGCCCTACTGGTGGCCTCCTGGTGTTATCCTACGGGGTTATCACTGCAGGGCTGAGCGTACAGAGACCCCGTGCCTTCAGCAGGGCTGTCAGAGGCTGCCCTTACCCTGCTCCGTCCTCCCTCTGCGACCTGCTTGGGGGCAATTTCCTTCAGGACCCTCGTGTGGGGCTTGTGCTGTCACTAAAAGGCAAAGTAAAATCTATTAAGCTCAGTCCTAATTACCTTTAGCTGACTTAAGAAAGAACTAAACTATTCTTCGTTAACGTGAGCGCCTGGAGGAGCCACGGTGTTTCCGAGGAAGCACGTGGAAGGGTCCTGAGAGAAAGAAAAGGATAAGCAGATAAAGGGAAGGGAGCACGGGGTGGGGAGGGCTGAGAGGTGGGCTAGAAAGCCCCAAGCAAAGACAAATCGCTCAAGGACGTGCTCATGAACAATGAATGCTGCAGGGAGGCTTTCGAAGAGGCCTCGTGGTGGTGAGGGCAGGCGTTTGGTCCCTGCAGCAGGGAGCTGCAGCCTTAGGGAGGAGCTGGGTTCTCCAGGGGCTTGGAGAAGGACGTGCAAAGCCCAGTACCTAAGTTTTCTGCGATCCTCTTCTTGCTTATTTCCACGGCCTCCTGCCTGAGCTGCAGGGCGTGCTGGGCTATCTCGTCGCTTGCCACGTTGGAGGTCATGATGAAGATGGCATCCTTGCAGTCGATGGTCTTCCCCTTGCCGTCTGTCAGCCTGCCCTGCAACCAAATCAGCACGAGCATCAGTGGGTGCCCCACGATGTTTCCAAAACACGAGGCAAAACATCACAGCCCTCTTTTTCCCCAGAGATTTGGTTCTGATGCTGTCCAAGGGACGCCCAAGGACACGGGCAGGTGCTGGGCTGGCTGCGATGAGAGCTGTGCTATTCACTGGTATTTACTGGCCACAACTGGGTGTTCACCAGAGGGACAGAGGAGTCAGCTCAAAGCTCCCTGTGCTGCTGTGGCTGCCTGGGAGCTCCCCCAGTGCTGGGCCAGGCAGGGGCAGTGAGCTTTGTGGTGGTTTGGCAGCACCACGTGGGAGCACAGACTGCCAGGAGCCTGACCAAAAATAAGCAAAGCCAAAATAACCTTGCAGGAATAACTGCTTGGCTCTGCCCGTGGAATGAACCACGCACGGATCCGGCTGGGGCAGCAAGAGGTGACAGAGAGAGAGCATCCCCCTGGGACAGCCCCAAAAAAGCCAAGGAGGGCTCCCCGTGCACCCAGGGAGCTGCTGCAGAGCTGAGGGCTGTGGGGTCAGCGCTCCTCCCACCAAACCTGCACAGGAACCCTTCAGAAGTGCTAGTTCTCTTGATTAATAAAGCAAAAAAAAAGAGAGAAAAATAAGGAAAAAAAATAAGCAGCTCCCCAGGCAGTTTCTTTCCTCGATATGTCTCCAGCAGCAGATATCCAGCACAATGACACAAATCCTTGTTGGGTGCTTGAGATTAACATTTGGGTTATTGCCCTGTCAAGTGCGTGGTACAGGAATTGATTTCACATTTAGCTGCTGCTGTGATGATCTATGCAAGAAAAAATTGTGTTATTAATCCTTAAAAGAAAAACTAAACTCCCCAAAACCTCCCAGCACATCGCTCCGGAGTCTGTTCGCCTCCGTGGACAGACTGGGACCTTAAAAATAGACGGAAAAACTCGCGTGCAACAAGCTGAGCGTGCAGCAGGAGATGCAGCAGCCCCCTTGTCTCCTGGTGTCCCACGATTGCTCCAGGGACACGCGTTTGTCCCTGGCTCCCACCAGCTCCTGCAAGAGGAGCTGCAGCTGCCCAGGACAGGTGAGAAGCAAAGAGAGCCCCGGAGACCAGCAGAGAGCAAAAGGGCTCCGAAGTCACTGCCTGTGCGCCCTTCCTCGGCGAGTATTTCTCTCCTTCCTACAGCCAGCAGGATCAGGGGGAGAACCAGCATCTGGGGGAGGAAGGCTGGGAGATGACTCACGTGCTGCCTGGAACGCCGTGAATGAACCAACCCCAGCTCCAGAGCAGCAATTAACGAGGCACGGCTCATTAAGGCTAAGAAGTGCCCAGGTTGCCGTGCTTTCCTGATGAGGTGGCAGCACCCGACCCGTGCCTGGGTGGCCAGAAAAGGTTTTCCCCGTGCCACCCTGGTGGGCAGCCACAGGGCACGTGTGCCTCTCGGTGCTCCTGCCCTCTGCTGCCCACCTCTGCTGTCACCAGGGTTTTTAGTGGTATCCTCATGACACAGACTTCGCTCTCGTGCCTTCCCAGCGACACGGGACAATCTGATCCCTGTGGGCTTCTTGCTCAGGCTCCTGCCCCTCCCATCGCTGGCTTTTTCTCTTCCCAAAGATGTCATTTCTTCCACCACGAGACCTCAGCGTGATGCTGCTTCCCGGCATTAACGTGGCCTGACTGGCTGGCTCACATTTTTTGGCAGTGACTATTGATTTGGAGCGCTTCCGCCCCGCTCCAGACCTCTCCTGCAGCCGGCCCTCACACCGACCCCAGGTTTTCTCAAGCTCCAACCCCAGGTTTTCTCTAGGGAACCTGCTTTGGCAGGGGGATTGTGCCCAACGATCTCTTGAGGTCCCCTCCAGCCCCTCCAGTTCTGTCACTCTGTGCCAGCCTCACCTCGTCGAACAGCTGCAGCATGATGGTGAGGACGTCTGGGTGGGCTTTGTCGACCTCGTCGAAGAGCACCACGGCGTTGGGGCACTGCCTCAGCTTTTTGGTGAGCTGCCCGCCCTCCTCGTGGCCCACGTAGCCGGGCGGAGAGCCGATGAACTTGGCGACCTAGGAGGAAGGGACAGGACACGTGAGAGGGGATCCGTGCGCTGCCAGGTACCCCGAGATGAGCTGAGTAAGGCACAATTTGGTGAAATGCAGATCGGTGACTGCTGGGCAAATGCCTCACACAGGGGGTTAAGCCCCAGAGGCTGCAGGAGCACCGCGCGCAGGCACAACCCCTGCTCTTCGAAGCGGTGTCTGAGTGACCCCCCCAGCTCTCAAAGACCCATTTCAATGCCCTTTGGCCCTTTTAAGAGAGAATTTGAAGGACCACAGGTGGTAGGTGGCTTCCCCAGAGCTTGGGAAGCAGCCACAGTGCAAGTATTTGTCCTGCACCCGCAGCCAACTTCCTTACTGCTCAGCACCGGGACTTCTAAGTGAGGTTCAAAAAGGAGACAGCAGAGTGCTCCTGGCAACAGAACTGCTTCTGCAGAAATGACAGGGGGATTTTGGTGTTCAGCTTGAAGCAACCTGGCTCTCTGGGCGCACCTGAAGTCCTTTAAGCACACCAAGTTGAAAGGAACACAATTAGTGGTCGGTTTGTTGATTCAGGCAGACGCCGGACACGCAGAGCCAGCTGCAGGCTGCTCACCCGGGTGAAATCCTGGGAGCAAAATCCCAAACCCTTAGAATATCGGTGAGTCCTCGCGGAACAAACTATCTGCCTCTCCTTCACGCAGCACAGCCTGGCGCTGGGTCTGTCGTGGTTTCGTTTATCGTTGGAGAACCCCGAAAGCCTTTCGTGCCGCCGTGCCGGCACAACCGTCCCCTTCTGGTGCTCGGCGGGCTGGCAGGGGAAAGGAGCCCCGACACCTTCACCCCTGCTTCCCAAAAGCCGTGCCCACAGCCACCTACCTTTTCTCTTCGAGGCGGCTCCGTTTGGCCCAGCAATGCAGCCCGGGGACAGCCGTGATGCCCTCGTCCCCGGGAAGCGGAGCCGTGCGCTGCTGCAGCCTCCCTGCCCTCTCCTGGGGGCTCTCGGGCAGAGGTGAGGGGCTCCCGCGGGCTCAGGGACCCTCCAGCAGGAATTAGCTGAAGGCAGCTAATTCATTTCATTTGTTTAGCAGCGCCTGTGGCTACGTGAGGCTCCCCAGGCTCCTTCAAAGGATGCTGTCTCCTGGGCTGACCTCCTGATCCTTGTTTGCTTGAAAAATTTATATTGCTCTCGCTGCAATTCTCTACTTTATTTCTTCCCTCTGCTCTGCCTCTTGTCTTTGTCAGGGCCCGGTGTTTTATATCTTACATTTACACCGCCGCTTCCAGCTCCTCTTCCTTTGCACTGAGTCATCAACATGGCTTTATTTTTATGCATTTTTCACTCCTCCAGCGCAGGTCCCCACCAGAACCGCCGACAAGCGATCTATCAGGCCAGCTGCAGGCAATTCCGAATTTTCTCTTCCCCGTATCTCCTTACTTCCCTGCTTCGGCTAAAATAATGCTCTCCTGGACCTTTTCTGGCCATTGGAGGGCCCTGACCCCCTCCTGCTCACAGGGGTCCCCCCACCGTGGAGGTGGTGGCTCAGCCCTTGGCAGGATGAAATGCAAGCAGTGGTGCTGCCAGCACTCCTGCACTCCTCCACGGCACTTTTTTCCTCCTCTTATTCACAAAAATCTTCCCAGGTCCCAGCCAGTGCCTCCTCCTCCTCCTCTTCTGCAGCAGCTCCCCCGATTAAGGGTTTGATCCTCAGCAGAGCTCTTATTCTGCGCTTCTGGATCTGGGTGCACCTCACCAGTGGCATCAACAACACTACACAAGGGACCTAGGCTGCCATCAGAAGAACTTAAATTTGCATTTTTTTGCAAACCAGATTTATGCAGTCTCAGCTGGGACCTTGCTGCTTTTTGGAGTTGGAGGGGACGGACCTCTCCGGGAGGATTTTGGGCTTGGCTGGGCCAGCAGGAGGTGCTGCTATTGTCAGTGCAAATGCCTCACAGCAGAGCTTGAAGGCTACGTGGGATCAGCCAAGGTGCCCACAGCCAGCAGATGCCATATAAAATATCCCCTTCTGGTCCATAGTTCCCCGTGCTATTTCTCCTCCTGGGCTCACTGCAGCACTGAACCCCTTCCAGGGGACGTTTCTGCAGATTCACTGCCGCGTGTTCCCTGCCGTGCGTCCCGCACCCGCCTCCGGCACACCAAACTGCCCGTTTTTTGGCAAAGGAACTCAAAAAGCTCCTGGCTGCCCACTGCCACGGCCAGGCCTCCACAGCAGCCTGCAGCCAGGAGCTCTGCCCGCGCTCAGAGGCAGCGGGAGGCCACGGACAGTGATGAAACGCCGGGGAACGGCGGGATTGGCACGATTTGTTTGAATTACCAATTAAACTCAGAACTGCAACCCCTGGAAGTCCAGACAGCCCATTTACTCACCTCGTGCCTCTCCTGGAACTCCGACATGTCCAGTCTGATGAAACCCTGGAAGAGAAAGAAATACGTAAAGTGATTTTTGATTAATGTGCCCCCGGTTTCATTACATTTGGAAGGCTTCTCCAGAAGCAGGCAGGTGGCTGAGCACACTTGTGTTCGCCTCGTGGCTCCCCAGGACTGCAGGCAGGCAGCGGCCAGATAAATCCACTGCAAATATTAGGACTTCTTCTGAAGGAAGAGGGAAATAACTGCAGTTTCTCAAAGGCAGCCAGGAACTGATCCCACTGCCCCTGGCCGAGGTTCATCGAAACACCCTGCTGGTCACCAGGGCTGGGGGCTGAAAGTGGGACTGAAATAGCTCACAATTTGCTACATAAAACGGATTTTCTTGCTGCTCAGCCTTTTTTTTGAAACAAATCCCACGAAGAATACAATGTAAAAACAAAACTAAGCAAAACCCCAAATCGTACAGCCCAGGTAAACGAGGTTCATGGACGATCACCTCAAAGAGACGACGTTACAGAACTCACGATGACTACACAAGTTTCCTTTTGCATTTGGAAAGCTGATTATTCCCTGCAGCCAAGGCATTTCCTGGGCTTGCAGCTGGGTGCTGAAGCTAGGAGCAGACCAGCTCGACCTTCCAGCATCCCACTGGAGACCTTTCCACCAGCACTTCCCCAGCACCCTGTGGGGCTGAGCCCTTTGCTGGGCGAGGGGCTCCACGGTGTGTGGCTCGGCACCAGTGAGACCACCCGGTGCTGCCGGACACCCTCGAGGCTCCAACATTGCCCTCCAAGGACTGCGAGAGCCCTGGGTGATGGAGTCACTGGCTGGGGAGAGCCAAAGGAGGTGGGAGGCCAGGCAGACACGGGCACCAAGTGCTGGCACCGTGCAGGAGGACGTGTCCGTGCAGCACACGCTGGTTTTGGGGGTGCTGGGTGGTGGTGGTGTGAGTTCAGGGCAGTTTGGGCAGCTCAGAGCGACTGAAATTCTTCATTTCAAACCTGCCCACATGTTTTGTTACTCTCTTTCCACCCATTTGGTTTTTATCAGATGGAATCGAAACCAAATTCAACAAAAGAAAATATTTTCCCCAACTATTGTAGAAATCAACCCTAGGAGAAGTTCTGGTGGAAATCCTTCCCCGGAGAGCACCTCGCCCAGTCCAGCCTGACCCTATCCATCAGCCAAGCCCTGCAGAAGTCACCCGAGGGGGTCAGCACTCAGAAAGCCACTGGTGCCACCTCCCTGCAGATGTGCAGCAGCTTCTCCCACCCTCGTGGTGCCCCGGACACGAGGCTCACCACGTCTCCACCACCAGGATGTGCCAGGCTCTGCCCTGCTGCGGTCTGCTCGCGCTGCGGCGCCTCCGTCCCAGTGCTAACGCGGGTTGGGTAAGGACGTCAGCGGCTGTCATTACACCACAACCTCTCCATCAGCATGGCAATGAGACGGTTCTGGCTTCTTCCTTCTTAATCAGGCGGCTCCTGCTGAGAGCTGCGTCCCCCAGAAGTGCCCAGAAGGGCTGATGGCCCCTCTTCACGCCGCTCGTTACAGCGCCGGCTGCCGAGCTGATTCATTACCAATAAAACTCCGATTTGTGCATGCTATTGAATTAACACAGCATTTAGTGGTGAGCTGATTTTTCTATTTGATGTTTGGCTGGGCCCTGACCAGTTCCAGGTGCGGGAGTCTCGGGTGGAGGTGCCTGAGACCCAGGGACCAGGATTTATTGCTTCGGGAAGGCAATTACAGAAGGACGAGGAAAAGAAACCAGAACAGCCACTTTTACAGCGTCGGTTTACTTTTGATCTTCCTTCTTCATGTGTCATTTTCTCGTGTCCATTCTGTGCTGGAGGATGTGGGCAGGAGGAATTAATCTAATATCAGCTTACGGAGCAGCTCTGCTCGTGTTTCCTCGCGTCCCCATTTGCACAGCTCTCCTCTCTGCGCTTCCCCCAGCCCTTGGAGGAGGAAAGCCGGGTGCTTCTCAGGGCAGGGGATGCTCGGCTGCGAGTGGAGGAGTGTGTCTGAAAAGGCAGGCACCCCTGAACCAGTCCCCTGCCAAAGGAGATGATTTTAGCCCATCCTAACTGAAAACTGCCCCGTGGATAGCAGGCTAAAGCCCACGAACAGCTTCTGGTGCTGGAATCCCAAATATTTCGGCGCTAAGAACCCAGCCTCGAGGTCATTTCCACCATTTCCACTGCCTGTCCTGGACACTGCTACAAACGGTGCACGCAGGGACACGCAAAATGGATTTTTAAATTTTCATCCTTTTAACGATTTACGGTCTTATTAGGAACAAAGGCAAAAAAAAAGTGTTCACCACACAGGGTGTCAACACCCTGCGCAACCTCAAAGAGGGAACGCGAGGCTCGGTTAAATTAATTCTGACATTTATGATTCCAGATACCATTAGTGCCACAGACAGGGACACGGGCTGGGAACGCTTCCTTTTAACTCCTCCTCAGCTCACGTGCTCAGATCTCACACTGGATTGCCACGAAGTGTGCTGCAGCCCAGGAGACCCAGCGTGTCCCAGCACCAAGCGCGTCCCAGCACCGAGCTCTCCGAATGGCAAACAACAAAGCGAGCAGGCGTTACCTTTTTGACATCCTTATGTATGTACTTGGCTGTCTGTTTGGCCAGCTCTGTCTTTCCTGTGTCAAACAGAAAGAAAAGCCTGGTGTTAGAAGGCAGAAGAAGTTAGAAGTGCTGCTTGTCCAGCCCCCTGCAAGCCGTGCTGACTGCAGGGCTGCCTCCCACACCGACCAATACACATTTTTTTTCTGCAAATGCATTCAGGGGAAGAGGGTTTCCCTGCCAAATCCCCGAGGTAGGGCACAGCACCGCCTTAGGAGCATGGTATCACAGCCCCAGGAGGGTCAGGGTGCACACCAGGGGAGTGGTGGCAGGGCAGTGACACAGCACGGCCGCTGCTTAAGGAGTGAGCTGAGGGCAGGGCAGACGTGCTCCTCGCTCTGTGCTCCTTGCTCCGTGCTCTGTGCTCCTTGCTCCTCACTCTGTGCTCTGCTGGAGCTCCTCCCTGCACCAGGAGCAGCGCTGCGAGCCGAGCCGGCGGCGTGGGCAGCATCCCAAGCACCCAGAGGAGGAATGGTGGTGCCGAGCTCAGCACTGGCTGCTTGGTTTTTAGGAGGTGATCCCTAAATGATGGGCAAAGAGCTGAATTTTTTCTGCAAAAAGATGTGGTTAGAGCAGGTTTTTGCTACCTTTACCCTATTCCAAGTTTCATGTGCAATGTTTTTTGCTCCCTAGATAAAGCATTTCAGGGTAATGTGACCTTCTTTATTTACTTGATCAATGCAAGGCAACTGGCATCAAAATCCAGGATTG
The DNA here is from genome assembly GCF_009819795.1 of Aythya fuligula. Lineage (NCBI taxonomy): Eukaryota > Metazoa > Chordata > Aves > Anseriformes > Anatidae > Aythya > Aythya fuligula. The sequence continues at coordinate 206,148,233 of NC_045559.1, read as the reverse complement.
CAAACGATCAGTGACGGAGTAAATCAGTTCAGCAGCTCCCGAAAGGCGAGACCCTGCCCTCCCAATCTGCCCATCCAGGTAAAGCTTGGTCCAAGGGGCAGCTCTGCTGTGTGTTTCAATACCCAGGCTCTGCCAGAGCCAGCAGAAGCGTCCTCCCTGAAGCTCCCCTGCTGCCACCCACTGGCATGTAACTGCTGGGTTTAGCAGGTGGAGCATTTGGGGCTGGTTGCAGCTCCTGGAATTAGCAGCAAAGGAGAGGAGCAGCATTTAGCAGGCGGGGGAGATGCTCTGAGTTGACGTTAGCACCTCTTGGTGTGCCTGCAGCCAGCACCCCGCCTGCACGGCGTGCGCTTTGTGTTTTCTGCGCACTGAAAAATAAACACTCGGGCACGTCAGGGCAGAGAGCAGACACATAAATGCCCTAAGCAACTATCTAAGTAAAAAGATTGTATCTTAAAAACCAAACTAGCTAAAAAAATAATAAAAAAAAAGGTACAATCCTGCATAGCCAGAGGGGCTGCAGCTGCAGGCAGAGCTGTGCTGGTGTTACAGCCGCGGTGCTGTGGGCACGCAGCACCCCCAGCAGCAGCATTACACATCGGCCCCACCCTGGGAACAGCTGCACTCTGCATGCTGCTGGAGATAAATCTTAGATCCCCGGGATCACTTAATTAGATCACCGCAAATGGGCTGCGAGAATGGAAATGCATCACGGCTTGGAAGCCTGTCCCAACAGGTACCGCTGCTGCCAGAATTCCTCCGAGTTCGGCTCAGTTTGGTGACTTTGTTTGTTGCTGTGTCCTCGAGCCTGATGTGTGAGCATATAGGGGTATGTGTGTGTGTGTACATGCACATATGTATTGTAAATATATGTATATATGGGTCTTTAAAGTGCTTAAGTGCTGGGGGAACCTGCTGAAATGGCACATCAGGTGTCTCGGTTTGTACGCACTTGGTCTTTTCAGCTTGCCATTCCACCAAGACCCAGACGAAATACCCACCTGATACAATCCGATTTCCAAATCAGCTCCTTTGCTTTCTCATTTCTCACATCAGCTGCTTTGCCTTCTCATTTCAATGCCCATTGTTATGGCAGCAAAAGCAGCAAAAAACCCTCGCGGAAATACGTGCGAGTTGAGGAGCTGACAATTTATATCGCTGAGCCTTCAGACCTGCCATAATCAGCGCAATGAAGTCTCAAAAACATTTCTTACTGCTTTTATACTGCTTTATAGCAACTCGTTTAGAGTTAATACTCGGCCTGCTAGTGCTGCGAGGTGCTTAACCCCTCCAGCACCGGCATCGTCCCCGCAGCCCCGTGAGCCAGCCGGGCGCGGAAGCGCCGGCGTCGTTTCAAATGTCACGGTTTGGTTGCTTTAAATCTGCTTTTTTTTTTTTTTTTTTTCCTGAGTAAAATTCATTTTGCCCATTTCATGAACTGATCAGCTGTCACGTCGCATTTCATTGTGCTTGTGGAAAAATATTACCAGTGTCAATACGACCGCGTCACTGCGCAGCAATCCCTGCCCGCGTGAGCGGGACGAGCAGGGAGTTGGTTTGCAAGCAGCACGTTGCTGATATTTCCCCACCCATGGAGGCATTAAATTCGCTCTTCTGTTAGGAAAACTGCTCCTTCTCGAGCATTTAAGGCAGACAGTCCCTTGGGAGGACTCCTGGAAGGCTAGCACAGCGTCCTCATGTGTTGTTTCCATGTGTGTGCACGTGTCCATGCGTGTCCACGTGTGTCCATGTGTGTCCACGTGTGTCCTCGTGTGCCCACGTGTGTCCTCGTGTGCTCCAGCCCAGCCCAGCCTCTCCTCCTTGCTCCCATCCCGTTCCCTGCAGCAGGTCACCCAGGCGTTACCTATTCCAGACGATCCCAAGAACAGGAAGACCAGCGGGTGCTCCTCGTCGTACCAGCCATTTTCCTTCCTCCGAATGGCTGCATTTAAACACAACAAAAACAGAAGCGGGGAGGGGGAGAGAAGGCATATAAATCAATGCCACAAAAGCAAGTATAATTATCACTAAGTATACACTATGTTTTACTGCTCTCTACCCACTCCAAGTCCTCGCTGCCATTAGTGCTATCTAATTTGATTAGCCAGCAAAGGCCCCAGAGACACCTAATCAGGTTAGCATGGATTTGGAAGGCTGCCCAGAGCAGATTTCGGATAAAGTTTTCCAGGATGTGCACTCAGCGTTGCCAGGGAGACGGCGAGGAGGGGGGACGGGGAGGGACGGGGAGGGCTTGCAGGGGAGGGTGCAGGCGGCGCGCTGGGTTTCCAGCTCACAAGAGCGACCTTTCTGCGAAAAGGCAGCTTTGGGGAAGTTTTTTTTGCATTATTCCTCGCATGCAAATAAAAAGAGAGGTGCTGAATCGAAGGTCGCAGGAGCTCTGAGTGGAGGCACCTCCTGCCCGTCCCACTGGCAGCCTCAGAGCTGGGGACACGGCCACCAAACCGGTCAAATCACTGCACCAGACCTGAGAGAGACCAGGAACAGGATTCAAAGCCCAGAGGGACAAGCAGGCACTGCTGCTGGGCTGCATCTGGCCCAAAATACCCGCCCAAGCTCAGCCCGAGCCCCTTGCTGGCCGGGAGGTGAGCAGCCCCTAGCAGCTGAACACCAGTAGCAGCCCAGGGCTGGACTGGAGCTTGTAACTGGTTGTTTTTTGGTGCTGGGAGGTGCTTGGAGCAGCTTCAGGTCTGTGCCCAAACCTCCCCGAAGATGGGGGATGAACCTCCTGGATGAACCAAGCGCGGATTTCACCCAAGGCAAGCCTCACTGGGCCCCGTCTCCCATCCCATCCTGCACAGCCCCCAGTAAAAACGGGGGTGGCAGGGGCTGCCCAGGGGCACAGCTGTCCCCACGAGACCCAAAGACACTCTTGTGGGGTCGGCAGCCCGGTTACCCCCTTGCCCAGCGCGGTGACTCTGCCCCAGGACCCGACCCACGTCCCAGACCACACGGGAAAGGAGAAAAGCATCGGGGCTTGCCCTGCCCATGAGCAACCTGCGGACAGGAGGGACCCACAAAAAAGTGCTACAGCCCCAGCTGGGACACGATTTGGTGGCTGGCTCCGGTGACACAAGGCAGCCCAGGGGCCCTGCAGGATGCTGCTCATGGGGAGAGGCAGAATCCCACCGAGCCCCCCCTGGTTTATCGGCGTTATTTACACACGGCCTCTGCTGCAGCCCTTCCGAAGAGTTATTCTTGCCGTATTGATTGCCTTGAGCTTTGTAAAGCCTCGTGATGTTTTGCGAGAAGCTGCAGCAGCCAGAATTGTGTGGTGTCACACAGGAGGAGGCCACGCTGAGCTCTAATCCCGTGTTTCCAGCACCGAGCTGGGAGAGAGCCCAACGCTATGGGCACAGCTTGATGGAAGCGGGGCACGACGTGGGCAGGACACCAGAGGTACAGCCTGAGTTATTCCTAAGGCAGCAGAGAGAAATCCAGTAGCAGGAGCAAAAGGTCTGAGGGATGGTGAGCAGAGGGAGGCTGCTCAGAGCTGCAGCTCCCCCGCTCCCCGTCGCTGTACGGGGGCACTGCTTGGTGACCCCCAGAGCAAACACGAGCCAGAACGGCTCCCTTTTCTTTGTGGTTTTCACTGAAAAAATCAGCCCAGGATGAGAATGTGCCCTGGGCCCTCAGCCTCAGACTGAGAGTGTCCTGGTCCCGCAGCCCCAGGACTCCAGCTGCCCGTGTGTCCCCAGAGCGGGGACGTTGTGGAGTTTTGTCCCTCTGGAGCTGGCAGGAGCGCACCCAGATAAACGGGGAGTGCTGAAACTCAAGCTGAGAAAGACAGAAAGGGAGCCCATGAAAAAAACTCTGCTTGATTGGGTAAGGGAAAAGAAGTGCAGAGTGCTCCGTGCTGTGTCCACGTCCCAGGAGTGTGGGCAGGAGAGCCGGGGAGGCTGCAAGCCGACAGAGCTGGCGAGGATCAGGAGAGGAAGCACGAAGCCTCGAGCGAGGCTGAAAACACCAAGGAAAAATCAATCTCCTGAGGTTAACAACGAGAGGTTTGAGGATTGACCTGACCACAGTCATTAAGCATCTCCACAAGAAAGCACCCGGGTCTCTCATCTAGCAGACAAAATTAGCGCGCTCCAGGGGCTGGAGCGAGATGAATCCCAAGCAGGCAGAGCGCAGAGCGGGTTTTAATAAGGAAGGTGATTACCCGGCAGAGCAGGAGCGTGCCTGGATCCCTAACGACCTGCGGGGCACGGAGGGGACCCAGCGGGCACCGTGGCTCAGCCTGAAGCTTCGAGCTCACCCCAGCTCTGTGCAGGGGGCCGGGGTGAGTGGCTGTGAGCACCCCCTGGTTCCTAAGCCCCAGGGGCACCCAGCAGGACGTGCTCGGACAGTGCTGGCTGTGGAAATTCATCCCCAATGCCACGTGGACTTGCCCGTGTATGCCCGGACACGATCTGGATGCATTATCCAGGGCTTCAGCCGTGCTAATAAGTCCTGACTCCTGTCAAGGCTTAATTAGCTCGGGCGCAGAGCCAGGCTGCAGGGCTGGACTCCATCCGGACGCGGCTCACCTCCAGCCTGCCCCAGGTGTCTCGGTGCTCGGGGTGAGCCCGCGGGCTGTGTGGGGTGCAGGAGTGCACGGCGGGGACGTCCCCTGCACCGGGAATGTCAGGGAAGGGGCAAAAGCAGAGAGGATGCCCTAAGGAGAGGGGCAACAGCCACCTGGTGGGGGTCCCAGGGGCAGATGAGGTCTGGGCACATCCATCCCAGCTCCAGCGTGTCCCAGCCCTGCCCTCCCTGGCCGGGCGCACGTGCTCGTTCCCTGTCCTTTATCACAGCAAACGGGAGGTCAAATACCAGGGGTAAGGCTTTTTTTTTTTTTTTTTAAATTGATGGGGAATAACACGACGGCCGCCAATTTCTGCAGCTATTTCAGCTGAGATAATAAAGGCAATAAACTTTTGCTTCGGGGCACGGACTGACCACTTGCGGGGTCAGCACGTTCAGCGGTCCGAAGGCGGCGAGGTTAAGTGCTGTCTGTTCTCAGTCTCCTCCGCAGCAGGACACGGCGCTTTATGGCTGAATGCCCGGCTCACCCACGGCAGCCCCAGTGATATAAACCACGCCATAAAACCCTACCATAAAGCGAGAGCTCGTGGTTCAGTTCGGGGGCTCGGCGGGAAGGTGCTGATCGCCGTTGTCTGCAGGGGGTTGGTTAGATCGAGGGAGCGAGGAGGTGTAAAACCCCTTCTGTAAGCAGCCGGGAAGTTATGACATATTCGAGCACACAGGCGGGGAAAACTGCAAGATTTTGGTTAATTACAGAGGGGAAAACTGCGGCCCCAAGCCTCACAGCCACGGCTGTGGGCAGCTCTCCACCTCCAAGCCCTAAGGTTGGTCACTGCGCAGTTCAGCTTCAGCAAGAGGGAAAAAAGCTGCTATTTTAGGCCAAAGCTGCTATTTTAGGCCAAAGCTGCTATTTTAGGCCAAAGCAGGACATCGGTGCCGGTTTGAAGGGATGAAGACCTCAGGCAGAGCAAAGAAAGCCCATGGGAATGCTCCTTTCCCCGGGGCTGCGGTGTGCCTGCTGCCGAGCTGCCCCCTTCCTCGGGCGGCTGCGGGGACGGCAGAAATAAATAAATAAGACGAAAGAGGCAGGTTGTGCCACTTTGCCCAAATCTCATTAGGAACTTCAGCCCCCGTGTCCAGGCGAAGAGGCTGAGGATGACGCCCGGGCCTCCTTCTCTGGAGCCATTTGCAGCGTGGCCGCAGTGCTTCCACTTTATTTCGGACATCTGTAACGGCGTAACCGTAGCGCTGTGTCTCCGAGAGGCCCTTCAGCTCGCTATTGAACTGATAAATTCACTGTATTACTTTACACAAATCAATACCCTAGCAGTTATCAGGGGTTGATGTGACCGAAATTGGTTTCAGCCAATTTGTGAGTGTAATAAATGTCCATTTATCAAATCAATTCATTCGCTGGTGCTTCGCGCACCGCCCGGGCTCAGGGTGGTGCCACGGGGGCGATGCCTCCGGGTCCGTACCCACCGCGGGACCCCGCGTCCCCTGGCTGTGCCCCCATGGGGAGGAGGAAGAGGAGGAGGAAGAGGAGGAGGAAGAGGAGGAGGAAGAGGAGGCACAGGACTGCTCACCTCGGTGTAACAGGTGCCTGCGCACGCTGAAATGCGGGACGTGTACAGGAGGATACTTCGTCCAAATTAAAACTGGTTCCCTCGGATCAGGGCAGGGTGCTGTTCCCACACATCCATCTTCCTCCAGCTCTTGCACTGCTGCTGGTTTCAGCATTACAACTGCTCCACGGCTTCAACATCTGGCATTTATACGTTAAAAGTGGATTTTCCGCACTACGCTTTTATTTATAAAACAACTCTTCTCCTTCCTCTCTCCTTTTCGACTTCAGGAAGAGTCCTGGTGCACATGGCTTCAACCCGAAAGGACGGGAAAATCACTGCTGGAAGGGTGTTCTGCAACCCCACCTCTACCTGCCCACGGCCTGGCAAGTGCTCTCTCTAAACCAGAGGCATTCTTCCTCCATCATATTTAGGATACGCAGTTTCACCCCGCTGCCTCTGCATATCCGAGGGAACCAGCAAAGAGCTGAGCAGATTCGGAGTACAATAATTGCTGAGAGTGCCCTGGGAACACAACCGTAAGCCCTTCAGCTGCTCATCTGTGTGGAGCAGTTGTAACATCCAGGCTCCCGTCAGCTCCCAGGATTGTGGGCACGACCTGCCCGTGGATTTTTCCTGATTTCAGGAAAAAAGTGTTAAGGACAGGGCAGTGCCCAGGGGGTGCAGGCGGCACAAGCGTCCCGACCACCACAGCCTCTGTGTGTCCCTGCCACCCCAACCCACAGATCAAACCCCGAGCTCCTGTCCCCTTTGTATTCGGGGCTGAGCCTCTCTGGAGCCTGTTTGGATTATGCAGCGAGTGCTGGATTAAATCAGATTATTCAATTATGGCAGTGGTTATAAATTAAGCATATCAGCTGGCCTTGGTAAATCTGGGGACGCGGCGTGCAACAAGGCCAACAAACCGTGGCGGCGAGCGCCAACGGGAGGCACGTGGAGTCCATGAAGTGGCAGCAAAAAAAACAGCTGGGAGGAAAAAAATGACACGGAGAGATAGGAAGCGCTTGAAAGAAAAAGTGATGTCTCTAAATTCACCCTTCCTGAAGGAAACCAGCCAAAACAGGGCAGAAGGGAAGGGGGGAGGAGGGGACGGAGACTCTCCTGCTACCTTTTGGTCTGATATCCTGAGGCTGCGGGGGTATCAAGCACATTCCCTATAATTCAATAAGAGAAACCTCCATAAAGGCAGCCACTTTAATGCGCAGAAACACCACCTGTGTCAGAAGCAGGCACTGCCCATTAATCAAAGCCTCCCAATTAGCCCGTCCCGCTGCCCCCAGGCGCAGCCCCTCTCCCAACACAGAGGGTGGCTGTTGTGTTCGCAGCAGCGCTCGCTCTTTTGCTCTTTCGAGGGCTCTGAGATCAGCCCGGGCTCGGCTTTGTTAACGAGGTTGGAGTGGTCGCTGAGCTCCCGACGCGGCGCTGCCCTGACCTCAGCCCTCTTACCTCACCCGCCGGTGCTCGGGCACTGAGCTGGGATGCTCGAGGAGTTATTCACGGCGCTCGGGGCCCTGATGTCCCCACGGTGCTGCAGTGCCCAGGGTGACACGAGGTGCCCCGGAGAGCTGCGAGGCTGCACCCACGGGTGACCGCAAGGAAAAAGCCCCCCGCAGCCCACACGGGGTTTGGGGAGAGACAAAACGGCGCTCGCTAGGCGAAGTGACAGCCACAACACTTCCCCCTCTGCTCCACAGATGCCCAACACCCTTTGGTCTCGATGTATTTAATTGATTAGCATAACGAGGTTAGGCTCAGAGCGATGTCTGCGCTCATCTGAGACTCGAGGCTGCTGTTTGGGCCTGTTTGCCTCAAAGCTGCTCTGGTTTTTCCCCCCGGCTGGGCTGACAGCAAACACTGCCGGTCCCTCCAAACCTCACCGCGCGCTGTATGCTTGCAGCACAGCCACAAGAGGCCAGGCTCCTCGTTGACTCCCCCTGTTTATTTCATTTTTAGCAGGGAAAACTCGGAATTTGAAGCAGGGGAAAAACACCTCGAGAAAAAGGCACCGGCACCCTCGCTTGGGAACGTGGCCCAGGGGTGGCAGCCGGTGCAGAGAAGGGAACACCGGGAGATTCAATCACTCCTGGCCAGAGGTAAGGGATGTAAATCACTGAGTGTTTTAGCACCCCACAGCCAGCCTGCACGGCTCTGCAGGCAGAAAGCAACAGCAGCAGACAGGTAGAGGCAGAGGGCTTTAAAGCACAGGCTGGTGGTGTGCCCCGTGTGCCGATCCTGCTCCCAGCAGGGGATGGTGATGTGCCCCCAGGGACATCTGGAAGGGCTCTTGGAATGAGCAGGGCCACGCTGCTGAGAACAGTTTTGCTTCAGTGTTATCGTCAGTATTTACCGAGCAACACCCCCAGAAGGATGGAGGTGGGAAGAGCTCCAAATTGTTGGATGTGGGGGGAGCAGAGCGGGGCAATACCCCTCTGTTTGTCTTGCTGATGGTTTCTGCACGCTGCTGGCAGGACACGGGGCTAAAATGGCCTTTGAGGTGATGGCCAGGGAAGTGTGACCGAGCTACGTGCTTGTATTTTGCGTGGAGCCCGGTCCCACATCTGTAAGGAACACAGAAAGGTTCCCCGAGCAGGCTGTGTGCGAGGTGTTTATGCACATAGAGCTGTTCCGAACTGCTCGTGAATTATTAATGAACAACATCCTTAAGACAAATGGTCCTGGGAAAAAGATGTTCAAGTGTCGTCGTGCTCAGGCACCGTATTTCAGCCAGCAGCTGACTGAAGATGCTAACGGTGAGCGGCGCAACCCCTGGAGGCCAGCTGCAACCCTTGGGTTAGCGTGGGGAGAAATCATCCTGAAGGGAAGGGCTCGAGCCCCGTGCCTCAGAAAGCATCCAGCAGCCCCTCTTGTGATGAGGAGCAAGCTCTTTCCCAGCCAGAAAATGCCTGCAGGACCTCCCCAGCCTCAGTGGGCTGCTGAGATCTGCTGGGGGGGCAGCTGGGATCACGGCTCCAGGAGTGGTCCTACCTGCTCCCACCGTGGCTATCGCGCTCTCCTGCCCGATGATGTGCTCCTTCAGCCGCTGCTCCAGCGGAAACCTCCGGCGCTCCTCGATCTCCCGGCGGCGCTGCTCCTCCTGGAACTGCGAGAGGGAAGGAGAGGTTGGCACCTGGCACTTTTCTGGGCAACACGAGCGACAAGTGGTACACACACGACTGCAGAGCGCTGTGTGGTCGTGTGTCCGACGGACGGACAGACGGACAGATCGCTGCTCCTGGTCTCCGGGATGCAGCCTGGGCTTGGCAGGAGGCAGCAGCAGCCTGAGAGGCAGCAAGAGGGAATTGTTGAGGCTGGCAGCAACGGGCAGTAGGACAGAGCGGGGTGAGCTTCGAGGGCAGCAGCTGGAAGCCTTGCAGCTGAGAAGCTGAGGAGGGAACCAGACTGCAGCGCTCCCGGGACAGCGATCCCGAGGGAACTGGGATCCTTCTCAAATTTCCTACCGAGCTGTTAACCCGTTAGGGACTTGTTTATTCTGAAAAGCAAAGCCTGAACTGTTCCTCCTGCGTTGGTTTCCTACCTGCCAGCACCTCCTGTTCAAACAACACCCCCGAGCGGGACGAGGAGCACTGCAGTGCCCTGTTCTGCACCCCAGGGATGTCAGACACCGGGAGCACTGCAAGGAGCTCTCAGCTCGGGGTGTTTGCCTCCTTCCACGCCCAGCTCAGCAGGAAGCACAAGCACATCTCAGATGCACAGGGACAGGACCCTGGCAGACGCCCGGAGCGGGGGCAGGTCTAACAGCGCAGTGCATTTCTAGAGGAAAGAGGGCAAGTCCCAAATCCCTTTTGCATCTTTAGAACGTGCTGCAAAGCTTCCTGCTGAGCTCCTTTCTCCGTCAGGGCCAGAGGTGGCCTCTGCTCCATGGCCTCTCCTTGGGGAAATTGCTGCTGTGGGAAGAGCTGTGCTGAGCGATGGGCACAGCACCCAGACCCACGGGGTCTGCAGAGCGAGGAACTTTTTGTACATCAGTTAAACCACCTCACCTCCCTTCTTTCTTTCTTTTTTTTAAGTGCAGAGGAGCTGATCCCCGCTGCCAGGATGCTGAACGATTCGCATGGGCTTACGGAGAGCTGGGACGACGGGCAGGAGGGGACGCCCCTCTGCTGCCACGCTGCCTCCCTCCTTGCAAGACCAACATCATAAACGTCCCTGGGTGGGAAAAAAGCCCCTTCATGGGCAAAGGCTGCACAGTCACAGTGCTTTTCCCAAGCTTTCCCACTAGTTTTCTGCTCAGGATGTGTTCTGGAGGAACCTGCTGCTGCCCCGTGCCACCACGGCTCCGGTGTCCCCATGCCAGCAGCAGCCCCGTGTGCCAGCGGCTGTGGGCAACGCTGAGCAGAGGAAACTTCACAGAAAACCTACAAATGTGGAGGGCACGGCATCTTTCACCTGACAGGGAAAGGAATTTAGGAGGTTAAAGGAAGCCAGGGTGGTAAACTGCAGGGTGGGCAGCTGCAAAACAAGTCAGGGACGTGAGGAAAGCTGTCCCAGAGTTACAGCCTTTGGAGGCTGGGAGAGGGGTCCTTGAGTGGGACAAACAGCATCTTGAAGTAATTCCAGGGGGGTTACAGACAGCAAAAAATTAGCTTTCACTGGGAGGCCACTTACTCTCCCCCCAATTCTACGTGTGAAGTTGGGTGGAGCCTAACAGACATTCACCAAGCTACCAAACCCGATATTTTTCTCAAAATGTGGGCCTGAATTGTGGAAAATAACCAGACTGCACTAGAACCATGAGTGGGTGCCTGAATGTTTCTTTCAAAGCTCCCCCAAAGGCTATCGGATGCGATGAAGCAGACACGAGGTCCAGCTCAGGGAGTCCTCACAGCACCGCCTGCCAGAAGGGAGCAGGGGGAAAAGGCAGCGAGGTGCTCGTCCGGGCTCATCCCTTTCTTAAAAACCTTTCAGCAGCCACTGACAGAGAGGAAATCCTGCTGGGTGGTCAGGTTGGGGCTGTAAGCAGTCGTCAGATTCCCTGAGTGTGACACTCAGAGCAGAGGGATGGGGTGGGAGGACGGTGCTGAGTTCTGGTGGCTGAAAAGCAAAAGTGACCGATGTGCTCCAGAGCTGAGCTTTAGCTATGGCACCGAGGGGAAGGAAAATTTTGAGGAAATCATCTTTGAGGAAAGCTTGAGAAGTCACTAAACATAAATTCCAGCCCCTGACAGTCGGCTGGGTGTGCTGGGGAGCAACAACTGAATGGGCAAAGGAAGAACCCGAACCACTGAGATCAGTCTGCAAGCCTTCGTCCTGGGGCTGCTCTCATGCCAGGTGCACACAGAAGAGAGTTTCAAGGGCTTCTCCCTTCCTTTCAGCCCTGTAATACACACGACAGCTTATTCAGACTTCACCTGCAGCATTCAGCAACGTGAGCCAGCTCAGGAGCCCTCGCTACCCTCGATACCTCGATACCAGCAAGCGTGGTCTAGCACAGGGAAGGCGCACGCGGAGTTCTTTTAGAAGGATAAAGGAACTCAAAAATAAATTAAAAATACATATGAAAACTCCTTGTTATTCTGTCACCAGGATATGTAAATAAAATCTATGGGATGTGCCCATCCAGTAATAGTTCTGCCAATTCATTCTCCAGCAGTGATTAAAATGAGCAATAAATTCTCAAAGACTCTCGGTGGAGCGCAGAGACTGGGGTGGATGCAGCCCTCGGAGCACCGCATCCCCCCCAGCTGAATATTCATCACGAGCTGCCTTGACTGTCTTTTGTTTTATATACAAGTCCAATCATCTTCATCGGGAGCATCTCTACAGATATATTTCCCTTCTCCCCTTCATCTATTAGTTAAGCATAAAAACCAAAGCAGCTTTTCAAGCTGTTTGGGGCGGGTTTTCTTGCCGGGGCTGGACCCCAGAGACTCTTTAGCCAGCAGATAATTCCTCCTCCCTCCTCCTGCAACGATCCCGAGTACTTTATTCTCAACTTCCCTTCCTAAAAACTTGCTTGGGGAGCTGTCCCAGCGAGCACAGCTCACCAGAAGCCGTCAGCTCTGCAGCCACCTTCCCTGCTCTGATCCAGCACAGAAAACCCAGGGGAAGGAGCGCTGAGCTCCACGCTACAGACACAAGTTTTCTGGCTGGGGAACGTGGCTTTGAATTAAGACTCAGGCAAGGGTTTTCCTAGGCAAGCACAGGCTGTCCAGCAGATGTGACTGCCTGGCAGATTACTTCTTGATGGTATTTGTTAAACGCAGCAATCGCCACAGTTTAAATTCCCTTCATCTTCCACGCATGGGCGAGTTTTTAACCTCAGGTTTCCAACAGGCGAGTTAAAAATTCCACGCCTGTAGAGCAAAATCTGAGTTTTTTTTTTTGTTCGTTCGTTTGTTTGTTTGTTTCCAGGAATTTCAGAAAATAAAGTAAAAGAACATCCCAATTTTACTGCATTTTTGCCGAGGGCTTACAGGACAGAATTACTCGTCCCTGCATACCTCACTCCCAAGGCAGAAATGTCAACATGAAGAGAAGGGCACATGGCTATGGCTACAGCTCGTAAGGACTTCAAAAGTTGTTTTCTTTCTCCTTTCTGCATCATGTCATCAATTTGCACAGACTTCTTCCAAAGCAGCATGACCCCGTGGAGGTGTGCTGAGGCAGTCCCTCACCGCAGGCACCCCACCTCCTTGAAAATTGTTCTTAGAGTGGAAAAAGAAAAAGAAAGTCACCTGCATCTCGGGCTCACCTTCGTCTCTGATGCTCTCAGGAGGTTCATGACCTCCCCTTCGCGGGCGTAGTCCAGGGGCTTGTGTCCCATTTCGTTCTTCTGCAGGGGGTTGGCACCTGGCGGCAGGAGGAGATGAAAAAGGTGAGGGGAGCAGAGTTCAGCCTGGGTGCAGAACGAGCACAAAGTGCACCCTGAGCCCCCCGTGCTGCTCCGAGTCCCCTCGTAACCTCTGCTCCAGGGGGTATGGGGATCAGAAGGGGACAATGTACACCCAGTGGTTACGTGTGGCTGTGCAGGGAACTAGAAAAGGGACTGTCACCCCCAACAGGGAAGAGATGCTGTTGGGGATGAGAGCACACGGTCACCAGAGGAAAATACAGCCTGACAAAAGTGCCTGCCACCGGTCCCCGGGGAGCCAAATGGGCCCACGGCAGCTTCAATTGGCCACGCCATCCCTCTGCTCTGTTGTTCCAGGCTGGAGCTGGAGGTGGCTGTGGGCTGAGCAGCTGCCAGCGTGAGCTTTTGGGGAAAAATCCTTCTCTTATTTAGAAATAATTAAAAAAAAAAAGCCAACAAACCCCAAAGACTGAACTGCTGCGGGGAGTCAGGTGGGCATCCTCATGGAAACAAGCCTGCCCAGAGCTCCCTGTGCCCTGTCCCCTTCCCAGACATGCCAGACTGCAGGGGAACACAGAACACAGCCAAACTGGTCCCAGTTGGTGTGCTGGGAAGCAGTGGTAAGCAGGTAGAGGCAGGGCAAGATCTCCAAGATCAGGGGAGAGAGCTACTGGGGAACACTCAGAGATGCAAACACAGTCCCACAGGGTTCAGCTCCGCCTCTCAGCATCTCAGGAAACTTCTCTTAATGCACAGAGAGACTTGGCACAATGCTCACGCACTCTGCGCCCCCCCAGCTTGCTGTGCCAACCAGTCAGAGGTCACGAGGATGAACCTTCAAACTGGGCTGAAGCCAAGCAGGGTGCTTGAACCAGAGGGGTGACGGTGACCAGCAGCAGGGCAGGGAGCCCTGCCAGTGCCTGTGCCCAGCAGGGAGGGATGGGAGAGGGAGGGGAGCTGCCAAAAAGCTGCCCGGGTGCTGCTGCGGGGTCCCCGCTCTGCAGGCAGCGTGGCAAACACCTCCCACCCTGCTGCACCTCGGGGTGATGCGGCCACCTCGGCACGCTCTGCTCCTAAAACCCGGGGCCGCGCCGAGCACCCCGAGCGCCCCATAAAAGCGAGCAGCAATCATAATATATGAAGGAGGAGAGAGGGTTGAGAGAGGGGAGATCAGCCACTTGCAAGCGCTGGCATCGGGGATCTATATTTGCTTACAGAATGAAAAATGTGCTCCATAAACATCCGACACGGAGTAATTTCTATTGCGAGCCTTGTCAGGGCGAATAAAGGATATGATGGAGACAGGTGGGATTGCACGGGGCCGGGGCCCACCACTCCGTATCCCTGGCAGAGGCGAGGCAGAGCTCGCCCCCTCCCCAGCCCTCCCGGTGCCCTCCGGGCCGGGGCTCTCCAAGCGGTGACACCCTGGAGGCGAGGCCGGCTTTCCTCTCAAATGAAGGCTGAGGTTTGCTCGGCTCTCCCCTTCTCCTGGATCTATCAATAATGGCTCTCCAATATTGGCCTAATCCCCCTGTTAATGGCTTTGACGACTTGACTAATTGCTGCAATAATTGATAGAACCCGAACCGGCGCGACTGGTCGATTGCCACCTCCAGTACCGGCAGCAATAAAATATTACGCCGCCATAAATAACCGTGTCACTTTGCCTGCTAATACAACCCCGAAACGGCCACCGCTTCCTCGCCGCCCCGGCCTGACCTCCCTCCTCGCCGCCCCCTCCCCGCTGCCCTCGCCCACCCCTGCGGCCGCCCACGGCCAGGGCTCCTCGGCCCCGCTGCGTGCGCCCAGCGGGCTCCGGCCTCGCCGGGCTTAATAGGAGGCAATCCGTCACCTCCCACCAGCTGTCTGGGGCTGGAGATGGACACCTGGGCGACACCTCGGGCTGTGCGAGGCGGCCTCCTCCTCCCCCGGCCCTCCTGCACCTCCCTCCTCGCATTAGCAGACCCCGGCTTATCATATTTGATAAATAGCTCGCCGGCTCCCGCCCGGCACCCGCGCGGCGGCGCCTAGCTGGAGCAGCTGCGGAAGGTCACTCATTGGGGAAATATGTTGCTGTCAGCGGTATCGAACAAAGTTTAGTGGAGTGACAGGCCTCAATTTTTCAAATTTTATTAACTCCGTCCTCTTAACAATTTGTCTTGAATTCCTTCGGATTCCGGATAACTGTCAATAGAGCGCGGGACGCGCCAGGCGCGGGGACCCATCCTCGCCGCGGCGGCACCGGGGGGAGCGGGGGGACCAGCAGCATCGGGTGGGGTCCTCTGGGGAGAGGCAGTTTGGGACCCCACCATGGTGTTGTTCTTGCTCCCTGTCCTCTGTCCTAGCTCCTTTTCCTCTCTCCCTGCTTCCTATCCTCTCTTCTTGCTCCCCATCCTCCATCCTTGCTCCCGGTCCTCTCTCCCTTGCTCCCTGTCCTCCATCCTTGCCCTCTGTCCTCCATCCTTGCTCCTTGTCCTCTCTCCTTGCTCCCCATCCTCCATCCTTGCTCCTTTTCCTCTCTCCTTGCTCCCCATCCTCCATCCTTGCTCCCTGTCCTCCATCCTTGCCCCCTGTCCTCAGCCCTTGCTCTGTGTCCTCCCTCCTTGCTCCCTATCCCAGCTGGCCCATAATTAAGGTTCCCAGCCAGGGCCTGATCCTGCAGCCATCTCTCTGTGTCACTTCTCCAGTCCCTCCGGGGCACACAGCCCATCCTCAGCACGGTGTGAGAGCCACAGGAGGGATAGAAAATCCTCAGGGATTGCCTCTTACCTCTGCCCTGGCTCAGCAAACACCCCCTCTGCACGCCGGGAGCACCCCGCTCCCACGTGGCACCCCCTGCAGGACCCTGTCCACGTCTAATGGGGGAAAAACCAGGGTGACTAATTGGCGAAGGAAACTAAATCCCAGGAAAAAAAGACTGGAAATCCTCAAACCGAGAGTGGGCATGCTGCTGGGGATGGGCACACGGACATCACCTCGAACCAGAGGGGCTCTGGGCGGCAGGCAGGCCCGGGGAGGGACTGCACGACCCCGGTGTGCTAAATGCAATTTGCCACCTCGGTTACACCTCTCCACGGCCCCGTCTGAGCACCGAAATAGCCTGGGATTCACCAAGAGGAGGCAGCCCGCATCACCTGCTGGGGACTGCAGAATGTCATCAGGCGTCAGCTTTGACAAGGGATGACATTGTTATTGCTCCACGCGGCTAGTTAAGGTAATATAAAAGGACTTCTGTCCTCCCGAGCCTGCGCTGATTGGATTAGCATGATCACCCCCTTTTCCAGACACGTAAACCTGTTTTTAAATCAATACGACACGCGTTTCACAAGCACCTTTTAACATACACTGTTAATAGGGAAGCTGCCACCACAGCCTGGGCTCCTGCCACCCTTTTTCTGGCCGATCCCTCGGTGGATGGAAGGGACGTGCTACCGGGCACCGCTCCACTCGCTGGCAGCCACCTTCAGCCCCTGCTACCAGCTCAAAAGAATCTCCCCAGCTGCTTGAATTTCACCGTGAATGCACACTGCCCCAGGAACAGCCTCAAATCTCACCAAGGGAAGGCCAAGAACAAAATCTCCAAAGGTACTGGGTACGAGCGGACCTTCAGGCTTCGGTGCACATCCCTGCACATCTAGGCTTCTGCCTTCACCGGGTTGAAAAAGTTGTGTAAAGAAGTAATGGGGAGGAAAAAGGGAAGTAGGAAAGAGTGAAAGATGAGTGGGAATTCTCAAGGAAGGACAGAAATCCCAGCAGCCTGCCCCCAGGTGTCAGACCCTCTTTCTCCAGGGACAGCAGTCGGACCCCGAAGCAATACGGACAGGCCGGGGAGGGTGGGAGAAGAATCAACATGAGCCAAAAATGAAGAGGTGCAGGACAGAAGTGATGCTAAAGACATCAATAAAAACCACAAATGGCTGCCGAGCTAGAAAGCAGAGAGCAAAAATCCTTGCAGCGATACAAGGAGGGCAGCAAACTGCAGAATTTTGGATACAGACGGGATGGGCAGGGGCAGAACCCACACTGCAAGGCTGGGTGAAGAGCAGGGCTGGTCAGGCAGGCTGCATTTCGCTGGCTGAAGGGGTTAGAAACATAGCTGAGGACTGCGGATCCACCACGCTGAGCAGCTGGAATCGCTCATCAGCGACTCGTTAAAATGTGAGCATTTATTTTGTGATGATACCACAGGCACTGACTGCGAGGTACCAAACCTTTAGCAGATCCCCAAGGTGCTGTTGTGCCTCGCTGCGGCGATACCACCCGGTTCTGTTCAGCAGGATTTTCTGAATTCACTTCTACAGCTCCTCGAGTCCTCTCTCCTTCCATCACCGGACGAAGCATCGCTTTAATGAGAAGCCACGTTACAGAACTTGCTTGGAGGCTGGCAGATCAGCCCAAAAACACTACAGCAGAGAGGGACACATGCAGATGAAGGTTGCTGTGTGCTGTGAAATGCCATCCTTGCCCCTGAATAACTCTTGCTGGCTTCCCAAGCTCAGGATGTTGCAGGATTTCTGTGTCTGTGTCTGCGTCAGTGCCACCAAACTGAGTGCTGGATAATGTGTGCCCCAGGAGGGCAGCAGGCACAGCCGGGAGCTCCTGGGATCAGCATCTGCTGCCCCTCGTTCCTCCTGCTGCTGGTCCAGCCTCGTGCTTGAAGCCTCTCCAATATGCATCCATCCAGCATCACGCCTTAGTTCATGCCCTGCCTGTCCTGCCTAAAATCTCCCTCACCCTCTGACTGTTGCCCTGGGGCTGGCCTGGCTCATTTTGCTTTTGTTCAGCTCTCCCCTTGCTTCTCCCTGCTGCTCTGGCTGGGACTCACACCTCCTCAGAGCCTCCACTCCCCACGGGTCGGTAATTCCTCTCCCAGCATGCAGAACTCTGCATCTGCCTGCATTAAAGAAAAAAACGCCTCGTGCCTTAACCAACCATGCTGGCAGCCCGTCCTCTTGAGGATTTGTGCTCACAAATTTACCTGGTTGCTCCCAGGACTGTGCGGTTTTTAATAAATTTTAACGCATCCACGAACAAAGAAGGGGCCGGTGCCTCAGCTGAGAGGCTGAGAAGGGGATGTAGGATGGAAAGGTTCGGATTTGGTTAAGAACTAGAGGTGTTTCTGGAGCAGGGAGAGCCCTTCGTGGTGAGGAGATCCCTCTGCACCAGAAAAAAAGCTGAAGTTCCTGAGGAGGAGCAGGTAAGAACCAGCAAGGAGGAGAGGTCCTCGCTGAGGTGCAGCTGGGTCAGCGCTCCCAAACCTTGGGAACCAGACCAGAAGAGAAGTGCCTCTGCTTCCACACAGATAACAGCAGCAAAGTCCAAATCTAGGCTGTGCATGCTTTAGAGGAGCCTGGAAATAGCAGGCAGGAACATGACGTCAGGACAGCTGAGTGCTAGTGAATTGTACTGCAGTGAAGGACCAAGTCCCGTGGGTGGAGCACTGCTGTTACGTATTAAAGAAAGGCTGGAGACAAATAAATATGTACAGAAAGGAGCTGGTTGTACTTGCCAGTGACACGGGATTTGTGCAGAATGAAACGTCCTGGCTGAGCAGGGGAAGCACAGTAGCAGGATTACTCTTCTGAGAGACTGGAGGACAGGGAATGCTAAGAAAAAAACACAGAGACTGCAAGGCAGAAAGCACGATAGGAATAAATGGATAAACGGGTACGAACCAGGGACCAGGAGCTGCTTCCCAAAGCCAGAGAGCTCATGAGACAGGAAATCTGAGCTCAGCCTTGGATGGAGCAAAAGGCTTGCTTTTCCCAAACCTCAGCTCCCACGCAGCACGCTGCAGCAGGACACTGCCTCCTGCTTAACTTCCTAATAAGCAAACTCCTGCAAGGAATCCATCGCCCGGGAGTTTTGCTCCAAAAACATCATGCTATTTGTTAAAAAGTCTTTAAATGGGAAAATTTATGATCTTAAAAAGGAACCGCCCTTCAGCGAAATGAGGAAACCAGAGCAGAGCCTTTGCTCTAGGAAGCTAAATGCAAAGATACACTAATGCAGGACAAAAAGGATTTAAAAGAAGCCCTTGCTTCAGGAATAAAACAAAAAAAAAAAAACAACTCTTTTTAACTGTATTAGAAACTGGACGGCAGCCAGAGATCGTGAGGTTCGATAGCTGATCAAGATGTAACCCAAGGGCTCAAAGGTTTTATGAAGAAATGTCCAAAGGCTGCTTTGCAGAAGTGTTACCCCCGTGTGTCCCCACGCCCAGCCCCAGATCCTGCTGCCACCTCTGCTGGTGGCTGTGGGACCTGAGCAGTGCCCGAGAGCCTCAATGCTCCTCACCCAAGCAGCAGGCCTCTCCTAGAAGGCTCCCCAGAGATAAATAATGACTTAACCTCTGAAAACAAAGCACATGAGAGAAGGAGAGCCAGTGGTTGGTGTCCTCGGGGAAAGGAGGCTGTCTGGGGGCACCTGCGAATTGCCAGGAAGGAGGGCTAACACTGACACGATGACCACCAAACCCGATCTGATCAGAGCCTCCTGACACACAGCGATGAGCTGGGAGTGAAACCCAACTCGTCTCATAGATGTAAAGCAGTGCCCAGAGGGAAAAATCAGTCGGCATTGCGCACGCGCAGTGACAGGCACGGAGCCACCTCCCAGCAGGAAAGCAGGCATCAGAACCTGGCGTTGCCATGATCAGGTCTGTGAAACATTAACTTTCTGCTGCATCGAGGTGAGAATTGCTTCGGGAAGGAGAAAAAACAGACTGGGAAGTGTCCTGGTGCTGCTAGCAACCTAGTTGGTTTCTCTTACGCACCGTTCCTATCCGTGGCTCCCTGTGTGCTCCCACCCTCGCTGCGTCCTCAGGCACAAGCAAGCAGCGCCCTGCCTCAAGGAGGTGGGTATGGGGTGAGGACAGCGAGGGGATGGGACACCAGAACAGCTGGGAGTGCCCCACGTCTCCCAAACCCCAGCCCACGTCGCATCCTGGAGGTGACTTGGTGTCCTTGGCGGGTGAGACGAGGCTACACACGAGGCGGCACCGCACACACGGCAGCTCCCAGGGTACAGAACGCAGAACGCTGCTTGAAATTCACATCAAACCCTCCGCAATGACTCCGTCTCCTCCAGGCTGCTCGGTGCTGTGACGAAGGCTAGTGCCTGCGTGGACTCCTGCCCAGAGATTTTCACTCCGGTATGAAATGCCAGAATTCAGCAGGATGACCGCAGCACAGCACGGTGGATGTTGGAGGGGAGCTGGAGGATGTCTGGGCCAAGCCCTGCTGAAGCAAGGGCAACCAGAGCGGCTTAAATCTGCTTTTAGGGACCCCAGTGGAACTCAGCAGAGCTGTGCCCAGCGCACAGGCACAACCTGGCCAGGACCGACCCCCCAGCAGTAACGGCACAGGACTGGATTTCTCTTTGAATGCATAAAACAGATGCATGGCACATGGGGAGGTTGCAACAGAAAGAGAAAAAAAATAAATTAATGTGTCTTCAACATAAACGTGTTGTTTTGGATTTCCTTTCTTCCTGGTATCTCACTGAACGGTGCTTGTGCTTAGCATTTAAGCACGGCGGGGTACCCGATCCCCCCTCCACACACTCCCAGCCTGAAGTAAAGCACACCCAGCCCGCAGCAGAATTTGTGCAAGCACAGAAAGCAAACCCAGGTGTCTCCTTCCCAGTGCCACGGCCCATCTGAGCGCACGGGGATGTCCCCTCCTGCAGCTCCGTGGGCCAGGGTGGCTGGCAGATGATGTGCGCAGTGCTTTGGGTACCTCCAGACGCAGACCTCAGGATAAGGACGAAGACAGGGAGCCAAGTTTGCAAGTTTTGCACTCTGAGCACAAAATTTGACATAGCTGAGGTAAAAAAGGCATGGAGAATGGTAGCTGAATCTGACCTCAAAACCATTTTCAACTTTCCTGGGGATTTAAATCCAGAGTGCTCTCAAACAGCCCTCTCCAGCAATGCCCAGGAAGGAGCAGGGTATGGAAGGGCTCAGACACTTGGACTCTGAAGTTTGGGCTCAAAAAAACCTCTATCCTTGGTGATCCCTCTTAAAACCAGTTGCCCTACCTGCTCCTTTCCACCCTCCCTTATCCTGACCTATGTTGTTTTCTGCCTACTTGGTGCCTGGGTGTGAGAACAATCCTCCCTACCCTTTTTTTTTGGTGAGGTAACAGGATGGGAAGGGAAACCAAAGGATCCTCACCTCTCCATACGTCTACACGTGTGCAGAGCCATTAAGTTCACGACAAACATTATGTCACTGCGGAGTTTTGTGCCCAGAAACACTCAGGGAGGGATCTGTTTGCTCCCCTGCCCTGTGGGGAAACTATTCTTAAGCACTCCGACACGGACATAAATGTGCCTGCACTCCTACCCTTATTGCTCTCGCCACGGTGGGATGTTAGAAGCTTCAGGGCCGTGCTATGATTGGTTTTTAAATCCCAGTCTCACAGGATTTTAATTACTGGTCTGGCGCGGCTGGGAGTGGAACTTGCTGCCGTCGGATGGAGGGGGTCGATACGCCGGCCCAGAACATATTGAGCCACGGTGCTCGCAGACTCTATTGCACTATTTAATCATCTTTTGCAAAATTTACAGTGCAACAGAAGGAATCAATACGGAATTTATCACATTCCCTTGTAAATATGAGCACGGAGAAGGAGGGAGGGAGGCTTTCAGGCACTCTTGCGCAGCAGCTGGCCTGGGCTGGCTGCGTTGGGGCAGCGCCTTCATTGTGCGAGCCAAACCTGCAACCAGGACGGATCCTGGGGGGGCCTCCGGGCAAGGGGCTCTCCAAAACACCCATCCCGATGCCTCGCTGCCACCTCTGGCTAGGGGAGGGCTTGGTGTCCTCTGGGGAACCCGCAGGAGCTCAGAGGACTCGGCAGCTCCTGCTGGTGCCGTGGGCTGGGGCTCTGCGGGGTGCCCGTGGGTCTGTGCAGGGCAGGGATGCTCCCTGCACGAGGATTTTCTGAGGCTGCTGCGGGCTCCCCAACAGCAGGGGCAGAGTTAGGATGCAAACCGGCCTGCTTTTGCTCACCGGGACTGAATTATGGCCTTGTTCTTCCCGAGATGAGCAGGTTAACTCTGGGAGATCTGAGGCCGAACCCGAGCAGCCCGTGCTGTTCCTCTCCCCACCCCGAGCTGCAGCAACGCCGGCGTTCAGGAGGAGCACACAACCTCCCAGAGCAGACACGGGGTGCATTTCTAAACCAACAGCAGGCTCCTGAGCTGCTCTCCCCTGCTCTACCCCTGCCACTGGAGCTTCCACAGCCCCGGCTGATCCCAGGTGGCAGAGGCAGAGCCGGCAGTGATCGAGTTAAAGGGTGAGACAGGAAAAGCTGCCAAGGTAGCTCTGAAAAATGTGATTTCCAAGGGAAGCAGCTCGTGTTGGAAGTGTTCAAGCACACCAACTACTGCTGCAGGCTCTTCTGGGCCCTGGCGCAGCGCTCTGCACCCTGAGCAATCTCTGTGGCTGAACAGAGCCAAGCAAAAAACAATTTGTCAGTGGGTTTAAATTCAGCTGTACCTGAACCTTGGCTGGAAATTTTTTGGGATCCATCTATTAGAAAAGTGTCAGCGTAACGGATCTCTGCCAGCTTGGCTTCCTCAGCTCCTCGTTTAGTCACCCCGGTTTTCTCTTGCTGATGCTGGTGACCCCACTGAGTGCAGAGAACTGGATGACCCCGCTCAGGGTCTGGTGATGTCCTTCACCCTCTCGCTTCAGGAACAGAGCCTCTCCCTCGAGGAAAAGCTGCAAACACCCTTGGGTCTAAGGCATATCATGCAGATTTCCACCACAGGAAAGCCAGCTGGAACTACAACCTGAATTCTCCTGGTAATACCACACACACTTTCACTTTCTGACGCCAGAAGAGCACCCCTTGCCATGCCAGCTCAGTAACTCATTCACCTATCGTTCATCCTGCTTACAACACTTGCAATTAGTGTATCTCACAGGTGAGCGTGGAGCATTACCAACAAATGCCCTGTGTTAAATTTACTGCCAAATGGAGTTCTGAAGCCTGGGTCATTGCAGCTGCAGCTAAAATGTTTTCATAAACGCGCATTCTTTCTTTCTGCTCCCCCCTGTCCCCTCTCCTTTAATTACAGCTGCGTGCAGAGCTGACTGGATCCCTCACAGAGCTCACCAGATCACTCACCCTTGACAAGGCAGCATGGATCGACTCGAGCAGGAGTCTGGACTAGGTGATCCTGGAGATCTCTTCCAACCTCGATGGTTCTGGGATTCTGTGACCTGGCCTCAGCCTCCCTGCACTGCTGAGAGGTCTCTGAGTGTCGGTTCCCTGACACACTCAAAGCCCAACCAAACGCAGAGCTGCTCCAGTGATGCTGCTTCGAGCAGCGGGCTGGATTTAGCTGACCTCCAGGGATGCCTCGGTGCTTTTATGGCTCTGTGATCCTACAGCACCCCGGTGCCCTGATGGGAAACAGGACTCTCCTCCTAGCACCCTCCTTGTCTCTCTTTCCATGCCACAATTCCTGTTCACACCAGGACTAACACCCTGGCCATCAGCTGCACGATATCTCAACAGCAAATGAGAGCTTGATGCATGGGCTGGGCCAGGCACCCTTTAAAACAAAAGCAAGCAGATCGGGCTTGATTTAACCAGGGAGAGACCAGTCAAGAGTTGTACAGGGACAAATGGTTCCTGGTGAACTTCTTCAGGCTCCTACAAGCCTCCTTCTGCTCCGTTCCCCTGGCTAGGCTCAGCCCCTCACAGCCTCGCTGTTCCCGTGCCGGGTTTCAGACTGCGAGAATCCTTTAAACCTGAATCCTTCCTCCCACGTTAGCCTAATAAAGTGGTACCAGGTACTCGCTCCGAAAAGCTGCTGCTGAATTTGTGCTGGAGGGCAAGGGGCTGGTAGCAGCCTGAGCCACCAGCGAGGCTTGGTTTGACTACTGGTGAGAGCCCGTGGCTACGAGGGTGGGAAGAGAGCCACTGGGCTTACGGGCACGGGGTGGGGGCCACAGGAACCGAGATCCCCCCCAGACCTCTGCGCTCTCAGGTGAATCTGAACAGCGCCTGCCTGGGCATCTCGGGCTACCTGCATTTTGGCAAGAGGTTCCGGAGCAGAATCGGACTCAGAAGGCTGACAGAGGAAGGCTGAGCTCTGTGGCAGGAGGCAGAAGCTTTTAGCAGGGGCCGTTTCGTGCAGCAGATTTAAACGGAGACATTCTCAAAGCTCCCTCTCCAAACCAAGACGCCTCCATCCTGCAGACCCTGCCTCTCCTTCCTCGGCGGCGCACACAAAGCCCCCAAAATCGATCGTGCCTGGAGCAGCGACTGGTGCAGGCGGTCGAAGCGAGCTCCCACCCACTCCTCCACAGAAACGCTGATCTTTATGGTGTCAGCTCAGGTCAGGAGCCTGTGAAATGTCACCAGCAACTGCCCCGAAGGACAACAGAGCAGCGACTTCGTCTCGCGGTCTGCTGGGCACACACATGCTGACCACAAGGGGATAAGGTCCTGGAGGGGTCAAGTGAGTCGCTGAATAGGCCACAAAAGGCCAGGGAGGTGGGGCGAGGGGGAGGCACACGGGGGGGGCTTCCCTTAAAAAAACGGTGCCGCACAACGGGGTGGTTGTTTGAGCACAGAGGGGCCTGGGCAGTTAATGGCTTTGGCCCCGAGGGCAGGGCACCAAGCGAAGGAAGTGTTGGGGAGAGTAAATGGCCACTCAGTAAAAAGGCAGGTGTAGGGAAGTGTAAAGGAGGGAGCGAGGGGAGCCTGTTCCATGTCAGCAAACAGGAAACGTCCTCCCCTCAGATGTCAATGGCAGGGCGCTGGGGGGAATTATCTTCACAAAGGGCCGGCGGCAGGCAGGCTGTGCAAGGTGCTCCATCTCCACTCCGAGAGACCTTCGGCCTCGCAGCCCCGCATTCAGCGCGGATTACACGAGCCAAAAGGCCGGCCCGGCGCTTTGTCACTGCCCAAAAGTGGGGAGGAGGGGAGCACCCCGAGCCAGAGCAACGAAATCCCGGCGTCACGCCACGCGCCCGTCGTGAAATCGCCCTTCTGCCTGCGGGACGTGCTGAAAGGAGGGGGAAAAGGGGCGGCTGCAGCACCGCCAGCCCCCAGGAATTCACCTGGTGAGAGGGGACACGGCTGGGATTAAATCATCACAAGTGGTCGGCGTAACTGTGAGGGTACATGGAAGTTTGCACGGACAGGCAAAGGCAGGTTAATGTGAAGAACAAGACAAATTTAGCCTCGGATCCCACAAGGACTTCAGTGTGGTCTGGCACATCGTGCACCGAGCGGAGAATCGTGTCTGTGGACTGCTCTTCCCCGTGTCCGAGCACTGAGACATGCCTGTGTCTCTGCAAGATGCTGGTTTGCACTTGGAAATGCACTCTTAGCACAAAGTCTGTGTCTCTGTCTTGAGTCTGTGTCCAGGAGGATCTCCACGGGGCTGGGTTGGGTACAGAATGCGGATGAGGATCTCAAACCTTCGTGCTACGGCTGGCTAAATTCAGCATTTCACTCTGATTTTATACTCGGTCCCTTCAGTTGAACTCAAACAACCCCAATCCTGCAGATTGTTGTGTGCTTTTTTTTTTTTTTTTCTGAGATCCAAGTGAGTTCTTCCGAGCTGAGACACTGCCGGGAACAAAGACCTCTCTGTGAGCGCCGAGCAGCAGAAGAGGTCGTTGATGGAGAGGACGGTGGCTCCGGCACAGAAGCCCACAAACAGAACCAGCTTTCACCCCAAAAGCACTGCCCTCTGCATCAAAAGAGGCCCGCACAGGGCAGCAGCACTCCGACAGCTGAGCAGGGGACAGAGGGACACGAGCTGGCCTTGCTGCTTGCAGTTATTTATCCACGATGGCTTACACTCCTCAGTGCTAACCTCACTTCTTTGCACCCGTGTTTCATGGAGACTTTGAGAAGCAGAAAGAACACCCAGGTATCTTGGGAAAAACTCTTCTTTCAGCCCTTCCCTGGGTGGTACGAGGTGGTGGCTGCCAGCCTGGACTCAAGATGCTGATGAAGAGCTCTCAGCCTCCTGCTGGCAGCTCTGCCATCGTCTTCTCTGAGCACTGTGCCCACCACACTCACATCCCTGCTGCTGCGAAGCGCTGTGCCGGCTTCACAGAGGACTGCTCCTCCTGTCCTGAGTCCACGCCTGCATTTGAGGTGTTTTTAGAGAGAACAGAGCCCTGCTGAAACCCACAGCCTCTCACCTCCGAGCCACTCCCCAGCCCCACGAGCCCCAGGCTCGCCCTGCTCCCAAAACTGCCAGGACGAGCGATTTGGCCACGCTGCCTCCCTCCTAGCACCCCAGATCCCCCCTTGCCTGCTGCGTTCACCACCACGGCCCTTCCCGGTCCGTGCACTCACAGCTTCCCCAGCACCCGAGGGGGAATTCTGCCCCCTTCCTCCCACGGGCATCCCAAAATTGGGTGCTCAGGAGGTGTCTGCACAGGCTGCGAGCACGGAGCCACACACCAAGAAGTCTGAGGACTCCCCAGGCACCACAAGCACACGCTCCCACAGCCGACAGAGCAGCTGGCAGATTTTTGAGCTCCCTTCTCCGCAAGCAAACCTCAAGAACCTGGGTTAAACCCATTTGCAGTAGGTTTTCTTTCCGTGCCTCTTTTCTGGGGGTTAATTCATGGCCAAGAAATAGGGGGGTGGTATCCAGAGAGAAATCCTGACCCAGAGTTAAGCGTGGCATTCAGTGGCTCTGAATTTCTGACTTTCAGTCTTATTTTTCTCTTTGTGAAAGATAATAAGTGTACATATAGATGAGTATCGAGGCTCAATGTTCCTACACTAATTCTTCATCTCTTCTGGGAATGTTTACTTTGCACGGATGCTACTTCCCATTATCTTTTTAGCTTTTTTTAGCTCATTTCTTACGGAATGAGCCCTATGTGGACACGTCACCCAATTATCTGCCTGCCTGCTTCCCGAGAATTCACCCCTGAACCCCTGAGACACCCACACCGCAGAGACCACGGCATTCCTAAAATGTCTGTGAGATCAGCATCGGGCTCGAGAGATGCTAGGGAGTCTCTCCACTGCAGGGACAGGCTGACAGCACGCAGCCCTCACGCAAGCACACGCTTGAGGGCAGGCACAGCGCTGCTGCTTGCTGCTCAAGGGTACCCTGGGTGCCTCCACGGGGAGGAGAGGAGCTGAAATTGTTGTAGGAGGAATGGCAGGGACGAAGGGCATAAATCTGGAGGCAAGCAGAACTCACTAGCTCTGTGGTCCGCAGAACAAGGTGCACCATGGGCAGATGCAGCTTTTACCAGCACCGTGCACACCCAGGTACTCATTCAGCACACTCTGGGTCTGGATGGCAGAGGAACAAAGAAGCAAATGTCATCCTGGTAAAGATCAGCAGGAGGGTAAATATAAAAAACTGTTGTCATGGCAGCACATCTCTGTTGGCTAAAAGCATCTTCTTCTTTTCCTCTACTTTTGCTGATGAGCTTTTTCCCCACGAGGCCAGCCCAGCACTGCCCAGCGAGGCTGTGCCACGTCCATGGAGGTCCCCAGCACCCGGCTGGTGTGGCTTCACAGCTCTGAACTGGGGCTTTGACCTGCCGTGGTTGCTTCCAGCCTGAACTACCCTATAACCCATTAATTTCCCTCTCTTTGGATCTGTATCTAGAGTCATGGGTACGTAAGAGAGAGCAGTAAGGCAGGATTCATGAGAAGGACTCCGTGCTCTAACAGGGAGGACCAACAACTGCTCGGGTTAATTTCTGCAGATTTTGCATTGCTAAACCCAAACCACCAGTCCCCGTGCTGGTCCCCATCCAGAGCCCTGCTGCCCACAGAGCAGATATCCCAGTAAAACAGGGCACAGGCACAGGACAGGTACAGGGCGGGTATGACGGATGGGTAGAGGGCACGTTGCAAAAGGGGAAATGTTCCAAATACCACACAGAGAGAGCAGTGGGTGCACTTCCATTGGAAGAAAAGGAAGACTTGGTGATTAAGACGAGGACACCCACGAGAAAAAAAAAGCTGGAGATGACTAAGAACACAGAGACTAAAAGATAATGAGATTAAAGCAAACAGTGAATCGTATCTAGCCCTGAACACGGAGGAGTGTGCATCTTGTCTAGGCCTGGCACCCTGCAGCTCACCTCCATCCAGCAGCAGCTTGACCGTCAGGTAGTCGTCGGCGAGCACGGCGTAGTGCAGGGCCGTGCAGCCCCTGAAGCTGGCTCTGACGTTCAGGCGGTTGTTGAATTCGTCCTCCCGGGTCACAAGGACTGCAGGGGAAGAAGGAGGAGAGAGACAAAGTGAAGGACTGCTTGAAAACACGCGTGGATCGCCCGCCAAGGAGCTGGTAAGGGCCCAAAGGCTTTTTCCAGGAGACAATCGGGACCCCGTGGGGGTTTCTGGTGGCTGTTACCCACCGCACGGAGCAGCAGCCCTGAGAACAACCCAGGGATCTACACGGCCTGGTCGCTGCCTTCCCACTCCCCTCACGCTGGGGAGGAGGTGGTTGGAGAAAGCCCAGAGAGAAAACCCCAACCCCGGCCCCTCTGCACCTTCTGTGGCTTCAGGTGAAGTCAGGACTCAGCTCAAAGCAGCACGCAGAGCCTTCTGCCTTGTATTTCCCTTCTCCTGTGAGAAGGGCCAGAGAAGGAACCGCTCGGTGCTTCCCCTGCACCACCCTCCTCCCCCAGCAGCCCGCAGCTCTTCAATTCCAGGAGCACCCAACCCCAAAACCCACCAAAACCAAGAGAAGAGAGCCAGAGAGGCCGAGAGACGACAGAGCTACAGGTCCTGGAGGGAGCAGCCAGCTGGCAGCACCCCGGGGGTGTCCTCCAAGTGGGCTCCCCTTGTCACACAGCTCACACGCTCACCTCCACCAGGAGCTGCCTGCTGCACTCCACGCTTCTCAGAAATGCCAAGCAGCAGGCATCTGAAAGCAGGAACCCTTCTAAAAATGCTTCTTTTGCTCACTGACAAGTGAGACGGGTTAAAGTGCCAGACCTTAATCCTTGCTCCTGCCCGCTGGCTTGCTGTCTTTGGCCAGGTACCGAAGCTGTCAGCTCGTTGGGACCTGGAGTTTTTATTCTGTTCGTTCAGCCCCCGGTGCAGTGGGCTGCCTGAGGTGTGTTCCCAGGCCCTGCCGGGCTGGGAATGATTCATAACAATGCATTTTACAACTCATTAGAAAGCCTGGAATCCCCTGCGCAAATGCAATTACACCGAGCCCTGGCAGGTTTTGTGAAGTCAGACCTAGGAACTGCGACGTCTCTTGGAACAGAAGCTGATTAATTACGTGTTTTTCCTCCCTTTGAGCCCTGTTGTACCGAATGCCAGTGCACAAGGACACCCTGCAACAGGGAGAGACCAACCATTTGTGCTGG
Organism: Aythya fuligula; assembly: GCF_009819795.1. Classification (NCBI taxonomy): domain Eukaryota; kingdom Metazoa; phylum Chordata; class Aves; order Anseriformes; family Anatidae; genus Aythya; species Aythya fuligula. Next base: position 206,118,952 of record NC_045559.1, on the reverse strand, counting down.
CAGGCTGAGACAACTGGGACGAGGCTCTCCAAGGGCAGGGTGAGGGCTGGGGGGTGAGACAGGCACAGCGACACGCTAATTCCTCCACAGCAGGGCAACAGCAAAGCAGAATTCGGGCTGGGAAGTTGGAGGACTGGGGAAATATGTTCAATCAAGCCGAGGTACAGTGGCAGAGGCCAGCAGAGCGGCTGAGCTGTCACCAGGCAGGCAGAGGGCCCCTGCAAGCGCATCACTTCTGGCTACGTGCAGGTCCAGCCCGTCCCTGGGTGCAGAGCACGCATCTGCATCTCGTTTTAGGGACTGAAGGAAACGCCAACGCCAGCCTGCTGATTAGCACAAGGGGACTTCCAGGCACAGAGGCACCTTCACGTCACTCCCGAGAGCGTTCAGCACAGCAGAGAGAAGCCTCATCTCGAGCCTGGCCAGGATGGAGAGGCCAAGCCTCCAAAGAGCTCAATTATTCCTCGGTACAGTCAAGAGCCCACGGCAAACACCATCCCCATGTCTCAGGAGTGAAGATCCATCTCCCACGAGCAGCTCAGGGCTGTGGGCTTTGACAACTAAACCCGAGGAAGCCCACGTTCAGGGAGTTTGGGTGCTCTGGGCACTACTGCTCTGCACCAGCAAGGCAAACTGACACAGCCCGTGGATGTCCTGCAGCCTCCACGCTCCCTGCGAAGACCTCCTGACAGGCTGCCAGAAGATTTGGTACAGAAAGCACCGCAATGAATGCCTGCTGCTGCTCTAGCCCAGCATCCCCGCTAATGAACCGCAGTACCTCCAGGAAGATCAATTAATGCCCTGGCTCCTTTCCTTTCCTGGGTCTTTTCTCCGAGCGGACCGGGCGAGTATGTATATTTATTTATTTGTCGTCATTTCCTACCCAGGGAGGAGCAGGATAATGAACTGCGTGCGTCAGGGAAGATGAATCTGAGATACTAGGGAGCAGTGCAGTAAAGAGATTAAAGTGTTATTATTGTTGGTTTTTTTCCCCCATGGTCCGTTGTGACAGCTCGGCCGTCATCTGTAAAAAATGTCTCAGAGAGAGATAATCATCGGAAACTCAATAAAGCGTCAGGGGAAGCCTCGTCGACCATCAATCACTGGGTGCCTGGAAATTTTCAGCCCTCTGTCTCCCTTCCTGCCATCCATATAAATGTCTGTAATATATTTTGTGCAGTGTTTGCGGAGCATACCCTCTCGATTTGGATGTTTTTATGAAAAAATATTTATACACGAAATATGTAAATGGGTAAAAAAAAAAAAATATAAAAAAACAAAGGCAGTTTCTCTCTCTCCCTCTCTTTTTTAAAATGCAACAGAATTTATTCTTTTTAATAAAACATGTCAAGCAAAGAATTAATGCAACTTCTTACTGAGTGGCCTTATCTTTTCCTCACCCCAAAAATATATAACATTAGAGAGGGATGAATGCAGACAAAAACAATTAACTTTATTGGCTGATACACTTTGTCTTAAATAAAGTCTGTGTACATGCATTATGTATTGGCATTCCATTGTTCATTTTTTAATGTTGTTTCATACATTTTGCATTCACTGCTACAGCAATCTGATAGATGTGTGTCCTCACTTCCATCAAGGAGCAGGTCTATTGCACGGGTGGGTTACGGTGAGGGATGAGAGCGGAGAGCTTTTAAAAATAAAATAACGCCCTGTCAAAGCTGTCCCCTCGCTGATTCATCTTCTTAACTCAACCCGGGTTTTATGAAGGGTTCCAATATTCAAATATTACGCCTTCATTAGACTTTTCTGAGAGCTTTCAGCTCTTAGCAGCGAGGCAAAAAGCTCAGAGGGATGGATGGACGCTGTCACCGTGCGATTTTGGCTCTGCAAACTACAGGGGGCAAACACACGCCCTGGAGAACCGAGGGGGTGGCTTCCCCAAATTTCCTCCTGGCAGTGATCAGGGGAAGGTTTCCCTTCGAGGCAGAAGGTGAAGCACACAATGCAGTCAGGCTGGAGACTCCAGGCCCTGAGGAGTCCCAGCGTGGGCTGAGCTCTGGCAAGGTGGCCAGAAGAGACCTGGAGATGCTGCACGTGAGGATTCACGTGCCATGGCTGCTGACCCAGGGCTCACGGTGGGTCAGCTCAGCTTTTGGGTGGGGAAAATGCCTCCAGAACCAGGAGGGTAGCAGCTGGTGGCATGTTAGCGGGGTCCAGCCTGCCTCAGCTCCCCAGCAATGGGCATAACGTCAGGGTGAGACTGGAACTTGGGACGTGGGCCAGGAAAAATCGTAACGAGATCAAATAAGAGCAGGGAAAAAGTCCTTGGTTTAGGCTGAAGACTGAAGGCATGAGTCTAGAGGCAAGGGAGGAAAGGCAGCACTAACACCTGGCCAAAAACCAGCCAGAGTACTTGCAAGCAGGTCAGCATCATTCAGCTTTCTGTCAGTTGGACAAGTCTTCCTTCATTTTATGGCTGTTTGTAAGACAGAAGCCTAAACCTGCTAGTGGAATACGCTGCCCTTCCCCGGGCAGTGGGATGGTGCTCCTACCTACAGCCTCGTACCGTGTTCTGGCTGTACATAAAAAAGTTATCCCTAGGATACTGAGGAATTGCTTCTCGTGAGCAGCTACGTACTGTTTTCTCTCACCTGCAGACATACACCCACACACAGCACCAGTAACTCTGCATTTAAATAGAAGCTGGGGAAAAAAAGAGGTCAAATTTCCATTTCAAAGACAGAAACTGAAATTTTGGGACCTCAAAGGCAAACACAGGCAGCTGAACAGGAACAGTATTACCTTCTAACGAATGGAGGCCTTTTTCCTTGGCAGTCTCGTACACGCTGCTGAATTCATCTCCGAGGTTTGGGTCTGCGTTAGCTGCAAGCAGGATCTTCACCAAGCTGGTACAAATCACAGGAAAAGGAAGGCAGAGGCACAGTGAGTGATCAGAATGGGTGACCAGAATCCATCAGGCCCTGAGAAAGGGCTCAGAAAGCCATCCTCAAACATTCCCAGCTAGCGGGGGGAAGTTAAACCAACGTCTATTATGGAATATTTCAACAAATAAAACAACACCAGCATCTTCTGAAAACAACGAGATGTGGGAGGCACTTGTAGGGCCACGTGCAGTGAGAAATGCAGCCCTGCAACTTTTTTAGTCTGTTTTTTAGTCTGGGTCAGTGGTGGAAACTGCTCACAGCCACAGCAGTCAGAGCCAGAGCTTGGCTACAAAGTGGATTCTTACAACACTCTTCAAGGCACGGGAAGTAAAACTAGCTTGTGCTTTTCCTTTTGGAGGCAATTTTGCTTTTACTTTTTTTGCTTTTGGAGGCAATCATGACAGTACAGTCTCCATTACTAAAGGTGCCATCCTACAATACACGCATATGGGATTTCAGTATGAAGTATGACACGGTAAGGGTCTGGAAGGCTCCTAGTCACACCCAAGGTCTCTGCTCTACTGTTTATAGCTCTCATTTTAGTGGTCCCTCTACCCCTGGGGAGCTGATGGAAGCCACCCTTAAGCAGGCAGCCCTTGCACCCACGCTGGATGTCACACACAGCCAGTCCTTGCTTTCTTCTGCCCTCCCAAGAGGAAGCACCAAACTCAGAACTCAAAACCAGATCTCAACTGCATTACTTATAAAGGGTTCTGGAAGAAAAGCATTCAACTCCTGCATGAGGTTCAGTCAAACCTGTCTTTGAGCACCAGACAATTTGTACGAGATCACTGCTGAAGACAGCCTGATCATCTGCAACACAGCCAGGACTTCTGAAAGAGATTTCATCTCTGAATTGGTAGAGGACTCCCAATTACTGCACCCTGCAGTGCCTGGCGGAGAGGCAGATCCTCCTAGGGCAGCACAGCAACACAGGCAGCACATCCCCTACTCCACTGCCCTGTGCTGGAGCTGAGGCTTTGGGTCCCCAGACCTGGAAGGTTACCAACACACTGACAGATCAGCACAATGCTTTAGGGTGGATATTAGGAAGAACTTCTTCACCAAAAGGGTTGTGAGGCATTGGGATGGGCTGCCCAGGGTTCAGTCCCCATCCCTGGAGGTCTTTAAAAGACGTTTAGGTGTAGAGCTGCTTCTGAACCCAGAATCATCAGGCAAAAATCAGATCTCCCACCACCTCCGAAAGCAGCTCGAAGCCAGTTAATTTTTATTTTTTTATTTCTTTCCAGGGTTCAAGCTTGCCATGACAACTAGACAGCGCGGCGTTAGCGAGCATCCATCACCGGTGCCGTGGCTCAGGGGCTGACAGCGGCTCTGTGCCCCGCGCAGCGCAGCCTGACTGACAGGGATCTGCAGGCTGCCTCTTGTCAGCTCACATTTACCATTTAACTTAAGCTTCTCTCCCGTTTACCCCATAAATGCATTAGTGGAATACGAGGTGGTTATTCTCTTCTTTGAACAGAGGCACTGCGACGCTCCTCACCGTGCACAAAGTTACTTCTGGGGAATAAAGCAGCACGCTGGAAGCCAGGAGCCCCTCCTGGCACGCACCTCTGGGATCACCCCGAGTTCCTTTACATTCACACATCAGCAACGTCCTTACTTCTAAAATATTTCGGCTGAGATGCACTACATCTTGATCTTCAAATGGTGATTGTTCAGCGCAGCCCAGCAGGGCCCCGCGGAGCCGCTCGCCCAGCCCCACGTCCCGGCGGCTGCTGGAGCCCCCGCGGAGGAGCCCCCAGCCCCTCTCTGGGCACCCGCCCGGCACAGCAGTGCTGCCTGGGGCCCAGAGGGCACCTCCCGGGCTCCAGGCTGGGCCCGGGGCCTCTGCTCCTGGCCCTGGGCACCCCTGGCGAGAGCCTGGAGAGACACCCAACCGGCAGGTACCTGCTGGCACTGAGGGGAGGTCATCTCCCCTACTTTTGGGTATCAGCAGCAGAGGACAGGAAGCCTTGGGTGTGAGATGTCCTTGTGTGTGAGGTGTGCTTGTCCTCTGTGTCCTTGTGTAAGAGATGTGCTTGTCCCCTGCCAGCTGGATCTCTCCAGACAGACTGACTTCTCTTCCCGTTCATTCAGCAGTTTTGCTCTTGGTGCAAGCATCACTGTGTGCCACTATCTACTCTCTTCAGCATAATCCCAGCCAGACAGAACCTTTTTGTCTCATCCTCAGTCCTCACGGAACAATTTCAACAACAAATCTCCCACCCCACGTTCACAAAAGCCATGTCTCTGCTGCTGTGCTCCTAAAGGCCACCCCAGTGAGGACACCTTATGTGGGAGCACTCTCTCCACACACACAATAAGCCTGTAGGTCCTTCAGGACCACCTTAGGAGCATCAGGAAGGCACGGGGAACAAAACTTATCCTACAAGTCCTTCAGCACCTCTCGCAAGGGCTTTTCAGCACACACAGCTGCCCAGGCTCTTCCACCCCTGCTCACTCTGTAGGTCCTCAGAGATCCTTGACCCTGTTTTCGATGCCAGGCTGGTGATGCTGGGCACGGGGTGTGCCAGTTGTCCACAGCTCCAAAGCAGGAGAAATGACGGTGCCACAGACAGGGCTTCTACCTGGAGGAGCTCACTGATCTCTGCACAGTCCTGCTGGAAGACCCAGTGCTGGATTGCTCTGGAGACATCCTGCAACTCCAGTAAGTGCTGCGAGAGAAGCGCATCGGAGATCTTGAAGATGCAATCCCTGTGGGAAGCAGGAGGTGCAGGATGGAAAACCGTGGGGCAGGCACTGCCCTGTTCCCCCGTGGTTTCTTTGGTGAGGACCTAGGGATGGACAACTAAATAATGAGTGGCCTTAGGTGCAATGGGACCACAGGTTCCACCCAACACACCGTGCTGGTGTGCCAGAGCTGTTCTGATCCTTCAGGTCCTTCGCAGCACAGGTTCTGATACGGACACACCTCCCTCCTCGGACCCAGGCCTCACGGCTGTCACCACCAAAGAGATCCCTCCACTGCCATTTTAGCTGACAGGCTATGATGTGTTTTAAGGTCGCTGCCTCTTCTTCATTTTCAGAGAAACGATCCCAAGTCCCAGTGCAGGGCTTTAATCCACAACCCCGCAGCCCAGGGGTGAGATACGGGTACCAAATGAGTCACAGGAAAACACACAATGCCTTGTAATTTCCTCGGTAGCTTCATCTGTCTTCCCGTCCTGTTCTTAGTGCCTACCTCGAGATGAATGTTCTTCCCAGGCACTTCATCAGCTATCACCTCCATGTGCTCCTGGTGACTCTCAGGAAGCCCTTTCCTCTCCATTCGTAGCGCACACCTTCAGCATTGCCCCCTGGACAACAACCTTTCAGGAGAAGTTTAGATGTGTGCCAGCTGCCAGGCAGCCTGAATGTGCAGGCAGGAGGTTACGGTGTCTGCACTGCCCGGCTCTCTCCGTTAATGACCCTTTTCACCATTTCCCCCCCATCTATAAAGCGGAGATAAGGAACATTTCCTTAGCTCTTAAGACTGCTGGGAGGCTCGAGTTTAATAAGCACTGATAGGATCTCTTACTGGCAAAATTTGGTGTTCCAAAACCCCGGCCCCTGATGGCAGCTCTTTTTTTCAGGCTCTGGGATCCTGTAAACAGGAAGGGAAAGGGACTCGCTGGCCCGATAACACCGCGCTGTACGTCCAGCCTCCCTGTCCAACCATCTTTCAATCTAACCTCCTGCTTTTGGGACGTGTCGTCCCCTCCGGGCACTTCTGCAGCAGCCAGCCGTTCCTGGAATCACAACTATTGATCGTACCCATCCAATTTGCAGGTAATGGGACATTCAAGCAAATTAGCCTTTAGGAAAGGTAACAGCGGAATCAAAATGCAGAGTGACCGCACTCATCGGCGCAAAGCGTGTGGATTGGAATAAGCAAAGGGCTTACAGAAATCAGGTGGCACTAACAAAGCACGGTCCAGCAATCTAGTCTCTGGTTAAAAATCCCAGTTAAATCTGGTTAAAAAATCCCAGTTTTCCAGGGGGAAGAGGTGTAGCTGCTTCCCAGGTCAAAAGGCAGCTCCGGGGATTAATTATGGAAGCTCTCTGAAGCTCTGTGAGGCTCTGGTCAAAACGTTATGGAAGGCATCAAGGCAGCTCTCTCCTCTGTAGCTGTTACTGGGTATTAATAAAGGGGTGGCTGCTCACCGGAGGAGTCCCTGGTCAATATTCCTCCTGTTTCATTTCTCTTGGCACAGGCATCGGGGCAGAAAACTCTCCTCACCGGATACCCGGAGAGGGACACAGCCTGGAGCTGGCCGAGGCCCCTCCATAACTCACCTGTGCTCAACAGCCTCAACGAGCCGAGTTTTAATTTGCTGATCAAGTTTTGATTCGATTAGAGGCAGGGCCTATTCATCAGCGTGAATACAAATCCGTGCTGACCCTGCTGATGACTCAGAGGGCAGCGCTGAGCTGAAGTTTGTCGGGCAGCTCGATCGATCGGAGAAAGTGCTTTCTGCTTTTAATGGCCGGCCCAACATATTGTTAAATAAATAAATACATCCATACAATGCAGGGAGGGGGGGGGAGAAATCAATGACGAGGTGGCTGGACGTGGCTGGGGCTGCGTCAGGAGAGGCGCAGCGCCCGGACCAAGCCGCCGGCAGCTGGGGTTGGTGAAGCACGAAGCCCGGTGATCCCCATGACCGTGAGTTAGCAGCACAATGCAAAAACCTTGATGTGTTTTGATATCCGGCTGCCCTGAGCTCTGGCGGGAGCCCCAGGTCCTGCCCGGACACAAAGAAGACCCCATCTCTCCACCACAATGCCTCGGTTTACAGGAGCAAGCCCCCAAAATGCAGCATCCTCAGCAGAAAACCTCGTGTCACTCCTCAGCTCCTTGACAGCCAGCGCTAAGGCCACGTGTGCTTCCGAAGGCATCCAGGTATCCTGCCAGCTCTGCTGCAGACGGCTCTGAAACAGTTGCCTGAAGTGAAAGGAGTGAAAAAAATCCCAGAGAACAGATGTATGTAGCTAATATAGGTGACAAGGCTGCAGCACTTCATCACGTCAGTGCCTATAGACAGGGAGCAGCTCCGATCGGTCAGCCCTCGCTGCAAGCCTTGGAACGCACCCACCAGAATATTGCCATGCACGACGTGCTGTTATTACCAAAATAAAACATCTGCACAGCACCTTCTACGCAGCCCAGGTACGTGTGGAAGAGGCACACGTTCCAGCCTACAGCAGCCACAGCAGTGCAGAGGGGGAGCCTCTCCCCAGCTCCTCTCTGTGCAGAGAGGTGGAGGAGGGAAGGGGCCAGGCACTGCTGGTCCTGGTTCCTTGTAGAGCCTCTGCCCCACAGCTCTGTTGTCTACAGAGAAAAATGGGGAAGGAAAAGGATTGCTGAGGCCCAGAGGAGTCACTTGTCTTTGGCAGGAAGGTGTTGAGAAGGAAAAAGATCCAGACCTGAAGATGGAATCATACGGAGAAAAGGGTGTGCAAGAAGCCAAAGCTGCAGAAGGGAAATAGAGAAAAAGGAGAGGATGTTGGAACAGCTAAGGGAGGAACCAGAGGGTAAAGCCCCTGATGAAACAGGAAGATGTACAGCTGGGAGGCGAAGGCAGGAGCTCACACTGAACTGGATGAAGAAGCAAGACGCACTGCAAAGCACGAGGAAGGAATGATTCAGCAGCACAGAGCTCTGAGGCTGGCCCTTGCTGCTTTCAGAGAGCACAAAGGGGTCTGGACTGAACAACACCCATGGGAAAGGGAGCTGGGGACGAGCTTCCAACAGAAAGCATCTGTTTAACTAAAGAAACGCTCTTTAGGTGGAGCTGGGTTCTGTTCCTGTCCCTCCTCCTGCTTTCCCTGCACTCACTGGGGGCATCTTGATAAGATCTCTGCACAGCTGCTGGAGGCACTTAGTGCAAGGCTGAAGGGCTCCTTTCAGTGTAAAACAAGACGGGGATGTGAGAAAGGGCGCAGGAAGATGGACAGAAGCCCTGCAGTGATATTAGCAAAGAGGAAAAGGGGAAGCTGGAAAGATGAGGACTGGTGTGCTTACCCTGAGGAAACACACCCAGCCTCCCCCAACGCAGGCAGCTCTGCCTCACTCCCACCCAGAGCTGCAGCTGGTCCCAAAAAACACCCCCTGGGGCAGAGACCTTGCTGGGACAGAGCCAGCCGCAGCAAAAGTCGTTTTCTGTTCTCTCTCCGTGCTGTAAAAACGTGGGCACTGCTCAGAGAAACCCGTCACCTCGCCGTGCAGGGCCTGGGCCACTGGCCTGCTGAGGTGCTCGCTGCTTCATTTGGTTTTATTCATGAGAGCTGATTTTAACGAAGGCACAAAACCCACAAAGCTCGCAGCAAGCGTTTAATTAAAGCTTAATTACTATAAATATGGTAGATGTGCAAAGCTAGCAGGTACGGCCAAGGGAAGAAGGCCCCTAGCAGTGTTTTTCACATCGGCCATAAATCCTCCCTTTGAACACGGACGTCTTTCCAGGAGAATTAAGAAACCATTTTAAAACAGGGCTTGAGGTTCAGAAGAACGGGCTCGCACAGATACTGAAGAGGAAACAGGCCAGGAGCCACTCCAAAAGGAAAATGTACACGAAAAGTAAGGGGTGTGTGTGTGTGTGTGTGCACAGCCACCCACCTGGGTTACTCCTCAGCCCTAGCAGGGACTCAGGGCTGTCAGACCCCGCAGAATGCGTGAGGTGACACTTACCCGTCCTCATGTTTGGACTAAAACCAGCATCAGCGTGTCCTTAGCTATGCTAAAGCTCCCCCAGCAACAGGAATTTCAGCAGAAACCCTCCTTTGCCTGTGTAAACGTGCTGACAGCCGATCTGTCTCTATCTCAAGCCGGTTACAAGCTGTCTCACCGCAGAGCAGAGGGGTTTGGAGCGGGACCCCCGCTCACTTATAAAAAGCAACCACAAAGTTGATCTATCCCTGCCTCAGGAAAGGTCTGGAAGAAGGAAACGCGCTTATTAGGAGAACAAAAAAGGAACAGAACTCATTCTACAAAGCTTTTATATCATCTGCGTTGTTTTACATCATCTAGATTATCTCAGCTAAATTTACATCACCCAACAGCAAACTCAGGCGCCATGCTGCAGCAATTAGCAGCCTCCCTTCATTTCTGTAATTGGCATCTCAGCAACGGCTGGGGGCTTGAACTCTGACTGGCACCGCGCGCTGTGGCCCTGGGAATCTGCAGTGCAAGAGAGAGCCCCAGTGGCACACAAAGACACGCACAGCATTTAAAGGCCAGGAGAAGAGAAATAACTCCCCCCAGCCACCCAGCAGAGACCGAGTGGATCCCAGACGTCGTGGTAGCTCTCCTGCAGATCACACAACTGGTTCTTCTCGAAAAAATGTCCATGTTTTCTACAAAAAGTGCTGCTGAGGCTGACCCAAGTCCAAGCACGATGAGCCACACTCTGCTGAGGCACTGCTGAGGCCTTGAAGTGCTGAGAGCACGCCCTGCAGCACGCACAGCCCCTGCCCTGCCCCAGGCAGCAGAGCAAAGTGCCTGGTGGTGGGGCTAGGAGCCAGCACTCTGCTCCTTCCCAGCTACACACCCTTGAAAACGATCAGTAGAAACGCAAACCTCAAGTGGGAACACACCAGGATCGCTGCTCAGTGCCTCGGGATGTTTTGGACACAGGAAATTTTCAAGAGGAGGAGAACGATCAGTGTTTCGTTGAAAAAAAAAAAGAGAAGACAGACCCCAAAGATCCCTGCTGGCACCTGGGATTTCATCTTGTAGCTGAGGGCAGCTGACAGGAATCATCAATGCAGCGCCTCTGAAATTAGATTAAACATATGGACTGGAGCTGTCTAATTGGAAGAGTGAGGGCTGCGAAAATTGGGAAACATTACAAAGCTAAAGGACAGGTCACGGAAATCTCCAGCAGCACAGCAGAGACTCCAAGCCATAGTTCCACTTTGAAAAACGACTTGGGAGAGACAGCAATTTGGGGCTGAAGGCTTCCTTTCTCTTAGTGGTTCTAACACGAAAACACTCATTTCAGCTCCCAGCGCCGCGGCCCCCTGAAGCCACGCTGGGTAACTCGCTCAGGTAGCGAAAACATTAAAAACTAAGTGCTGGCAGAGCACATTTAAGCAAAATTGAATGACCTTGTGCTTCTCCCAAGCTAAAGGTGCAGACCCTGGCTCAGCGGCTGCATCTGGGCCACCTCCGAGCCACCGCTGACCTCTCCTCTGACGTGAGAGCCACAGACCCTGCTCACCCCCCAGAGGCTTTCTGACTGAGGAGCTGAGAACCTAAATCCTCACCACTTGTAATGCAGCTGCTGTGGCTGGACAGAGCCAAAAATCCTGCATCCTCCTGCAGAGTGCAGCGAGCCGCATTCAGCCCAGTCCCCAGAGTGTATAAAAGGACTGCGAGAGATCCCGAGCAGCAGCAGGCGCTGCGTTGGGAAGGGAAGAGCCAAGTGTGTACAATTCTGCGGGCAAACCTACACCGTTGAGTCAAAGCCAGCAGCTCCCCACGCCCGGCTCTCCCCGCTCCCAAAAATACGTCTGGCATCACCCCAGTGGTAGCAACAGAGCTGTTACACCAGGAGGAAGCTTGGCGGGCTGGCACCAATGTTTGCCTCCGTGAAGTGCCTAATTACTCTTCTGGTATATTGTCAGAGACGCGTCCTACCAAGCTTCAGATACTCCAGGACTCCTAATTTTCAATTCAAGTCAATGTTTGTCCAAAACGTGGGGAAAACAAACACAATTCAGGCACCACGGCCAGCGCTGCCTTCCTGCCAGGTCCCCAGCACGACGCCCTGCCGGTGCTGTGCCCGCAGCGAGGGACCCGCCTGGGTGCCGCGCGCCCGGCCCTGCCTCGACGTTTCCATGAGCATTTCTACCTGATTTTAGGCAATTACTGTACCGTGAACGGCCTTTCTCCCCGTCTCCTCTGAGCCTTTGCAACTCGGGAAGCCCTGTTCTGGTCCACCGGTCACTTGGAATGGTCAACAGCCGTCACACTCCATTGCTGCCCATTGTCCTGCGGCAGAGGTGGGAGGCTCCGAAGCCCGGCCCTCCGCGGCCGGGCAAACAACGGGGCCCGTTGCTGCTCGGACATCAAAGTTAAACAAACAGTCCCCGTCCCCCGCCTCTGTGCCCGTCTTAAGGAGCTCCCCGAGGAGGTCACGACTTCCAGCTTGTCATGGCACACATCAAAGTTTGCACCACACACGAACTCGGCACACGGATCCGAATCGCGTCGCCCGAGAGCGGATATTCGGCCTTTGTGCCCCGCTTTAATCCTGTGTTTTCCCAAGTCATTAGGCTTTTTTGCTTATGAACTTGTGACTAAGTAAAGCGTCCCCGAGAGGTTGTAACATCAAAGCTCATTCTCCCGTCTGTCCCACGTTTTCGAAAATTGGATTTCTCTCTTTTTTTTTTTTTTCTTTAAATAAAAAAAAAAAAAACTAATTGAATTTAGTTGTAGACTGAATATATTTAGGAGTGCCTTTAAAAGGTTACAAGAAGCCACAGCGATCATCATGGGAACTCAGGAGGGAGGGCACGGCGTTGGGCCTTTTTGCTTCATAAAGGCCTAGCATGAAAGACCCGGCAAAGGCCCCGCAAGCCAGGAGGGACGTGGCTGCTCTGACGGGAGCTATTTGAGCCCCTGGCGTTAAAGGACCTGCTGATAACACCCCGAGCCTCCTCAGGTGCCAAAATCAGCCTGCTGCCGTGGAATGGCACCGGCAGCTCAGCACCTCTCAGGCTGCAGAGCTCCACCTGCCACGCCACGCACGGGGCAATGAGGAGCCAAAAGCTCCCTCGGGTCCTGCTGCTCAACGTGCCCCAAAACGCCCCAAATTTACAGAACCCCTGCGGAGCTCTGTGGCTTTATCAAGCGGGGAGGCAGCTTATCGAGCTCAGCAGCTCACCCCCGGGTGATGGAGAGCACTGGGACAAACGCACCTGGAATTTCTGTTGATAGCTGCCACCATCAGAGCAGTCCAGCCCAGCCGGTGCCTGGCGTTGACGTCCGTGCCTTCCAGCAACAACCTGGGCAGGAGAGAGAGAGACGGGGTCAGGGAGGAGGTGCAGAGACAGCACAACACCGAGTGTCTCAGGCTCAAGGCACGGAGTGTCTTAAGCCAAGCTGCTTAACCTACAACCTGATGGCAGGTCTGAACCCTCAGCCAGCCTTGCAGCCACGAGGATTTCAGAAGCAGCTCAGGAGATCTCCAAGACACGTGCCAGCAGGGGATAGTTTGCACTTCTCACGCACAACAAGAGAACAAACAGAACAAACTGAAAAACTAAGAGGGATCAAATCACAGCCTGACAAACCTGGCTGATGCTGGGGGCACCCCTGGGTGCTGCCGCTCACCCCCTGCCCCAGCAGGGCCCCGCAGAGCCGCTCGCCCAGTCCCACGTCCCGGTGGCTGCTGGAGACCCCAAAAAGGAGCCCCCAGCCCCTCTCTGGGCACCCGCCCGGCACAGCAGTGCTGCCTGGGGCCCAGAGGGCACCTCCCGGGCTCCAGGCTGGGCCCGGGGCCTCTGCTCCTGGCCCTGGGCACCCCTGAGCAGAGCCCGGCTCCAGGCTCTCCGGCCTCGCTGCCCTTTCTCCATCTTCTGACCCTGCAATCCATCATTCTTAGCCCCCGCAGCTAAAGGCAAGGGACAGAGCCCTGCAGAGGCTAACGCAGCTCATCCTACAAGTGCAAAGCCCAGGTGGCACGAAAGGAGGGTCTGAAAGCTTTGTTGCCACAAGGCAGGAGGGAAATTCAGACCTCAGGCACAACTTGTGGAGTGCCCAAGTTAAATGAGGTGAGATAAGATCCGAACCCTACACCTTTGGGTGCAGCACCATAACCCCATTCCCGCCCCACAGGACGGCGTGCTGCAGGAATTAACATCCAGGGGGGTTCAGAAAGCTGGGAGGGCTACGCAGCCATCAGCAGCTGTCCCCCTCTTGGCTCATCCCTTCCCCAAACGGAGGCTGTGCCATCGTCCTGGCGTGTGTCACTGCACAGCACATCCCTCGGACAGCAGGGACGAGCAACCACCAAACCCAGGGGTTGTGAGAAGTGAAAACAAGCCAAGTTGCAGCCGTGCAGGCACCAGACTGGTGCTAAGTACTTACACCGCCTCCAGAACCGCAGATAACACAACTGCACAACTGCACCCATGGCTGCTCGCATGCACTGACCATCAGATCACTTCTTGGAGGGCTCACACAGGGTACGTGCCTGAATCTGGCTACCCTCTGCAAATTAACTGCCCTCAGCCTGCTGAGGTGGCTGACTGACCACGTCAGATGCTTAGTAAAGACTGCTGGGGTAGAATTAGAGAAAAGGAGTGAAAAGCTCCCCCTCTTTCCTAAAAAAATATAAATTAAAAAAATCATCTTCCTACAACTGGAATGACCATAAAGGAAAGCACAAACACCAGCCTGGACACGGGGTCTGTGCGAGCCTTCCTCCACCTGCTCAAAAACCCTTGCAGTGGTTTCACTAAAAACAAACCCACTCCCCAACCCTACAGCTACCCCAGCACAGCTGAATGCTGGGCTCCCTGCTGGTGTGAGGCACCAGAGAACTGTTACCCAAACCAGATTCCTAAAATGAGGTCCTCTTTGCTCCCCTCCAGCTGCACCTTTGTACCCTGCCAGAATGAGACTGGGAGCACGAGAGCACGGGAGACAACAGGCAGAGGATGTCAGGAGGCTGTGCACACCAGCGGGTAGTACCAGGGGGTGATTTGCAGCAGCCCTTTTTTGCCAGGAGAGTTACCAAGCGCTCTGAGCTCCTCATCAGGTTCCAGAACCGAGATCCCACAGGGATCCCACAAGTTTGGAGCCTGTGAGAGGCCCTGAGCCCAGGGAGGAGAGGTGTCTCCGGGGAAATCTGCAGGGCAGCACTGCAACAGCTCAAAAAACGAACCAGCTCCGAAGGCCACGATCCCTGTAAATGATCCACAGCACCAACAGAAGGCTTACACTCCCTTCGCCAGGGTTACAGCTTAAGGACAAAGAGCTGCGTGCCAGGTAAACAACAGCCCCTTGTTCTCCACAGGTTGACACCCGATACCCTGCGGCAGCAAAGGCAGCAGGTCTCACCCAGAGCCCTCACGGGATCCACGCTGCGCACGCGTGCACGTCCCCAGCCCCAGGCAGCTTCAGACAAACCCTCGTGAGCAGCTTTCTGGCTGCAGAGATCAGCTCCTGGTGCAGCCAGGCACCCACGGGGTTGGATAAACGAGGTGGACGCAGACCCGCAGCCACCACAGCTCCCAGCAATTTGAGAATTTCTCCTCTTGCCATCGTGCTGCCCACCCCCTGGCGCTGTTCCCTGAGCGGTACGAAGTCCTCCAGGTAAAACCCAGCAACCAAAAGGAAGTAAAATATTAATGCCACGGAGAGAACCTGGCGGGAGGCCAGGAGAGGAGGAGGAAGGCAGGCAGGAAAGCCCCGGAGGCACGGCAGGTACAGCCCAGCAGCCACCTCGCAGCCACCTCTGGGTGTCTTTGGGGCTGCAAATATCAGTGCACAGCCTGACGGCGCCCCTTGCACTCACCGCGGCGTTGGCATGATGGAGAAACACAGCCCCAAGCAGAACGTCCCCCATCTGCAGGGTCGCTGCTGCAAAAGCTCGGTTTTACCCCCAAAACAGAGGGCAGGCTGATGGTTGTTCCCTCCTGATGGTGAACTGCAGCTGAACAGGTCACTGTGTGTCTCTGAGGGGACAGAGGGCAGGACAGCAACCTCAAAGTGCTCTGGAGACGCTAAAAACGACTTGTTAGCTCCCTGGGAGGCTTCCTTTCTCTGCAGGTTTTGTGGAAGTGCGTCCTGAACGATGAATTATCTGCGCTCCCAGATTACAAAAGCATTAAATCAGCTCTTGGTGCAGCAGCCGAAGCTGTTACAACACGGTGCACCCACCAGGAAGGACGCTGGGGGCTCTGCTGCAGGATTTGATCAGGGGCTGGGAGCTCAGACGTGAGGGTGAAGCAGGCAGTTTTCCATTCAAGAATCCAGATAATCGCCAGCATCTGGAACGCCACACGACCCAGCCGAGCGCAGAGCATCACCAGCATCGGCTCATCTGGCAGAACACGCATTGACATTTCATTTAGGAGCCCCATTTTTGTTTTGTTTTGTGTTTTTTTTTTTTTTTTTTTAAGTCACTGCAAGATGCTCAGCAACTTAACAGATTTTCTAGACAACTGAACTTTATGTTCAGGGTCTTCGAGCCTATCATTAATTTTTTCCCCGCCTGATTTAATGATATGACAATCGATAAAGCGACGACCACTGCTCAGCTCCTAGACAGCCAAATGTATTTACCAGCAGGAGTATTTTTTTTAATTAAATAAACTCCTCCGATCAATGTTTAGGATGTTTATCCACATTTTAACCAAATAAGATCCAAGACACTCACTCTTACCTACTAAGCAGTTTCCCGTGCGCGCGTGGCCCTGTTAGCACCGTTTGTGGTGTTCCTACAAGCAGCAGGTACCCCACAGACCCCGAGCCACACGGGTGGGATGAAAACAGGGCTCTGGTGCAGGGCAAAGGGCTTTTTGTGTTCGTTGTTTGTTGGAGTGTGTACATCTTAAGGATTAGAGAAAAACCTCACGATTTTAGGGCAAAAAGCTCGGCTGCTTCTCCAGTGTTCTGCGCAAGCAGATTTTCCTGATGTGTTTCTAACACTCAGAGATCCAGGTTGGAGTCTGGCAGCATCTCCTCTGCCCGTGGAGCCCCACAGCTCCAAGGGGCGACGTGCAGGCTGTAAGATTTCCCTGAAAATAAGAGGAGGGAGCAGAGGAGGCAGCAGAACATCACCAGGTGCTCTGGAATTTGCTCGAGGAGCCTCGGGAGAGAGCGCCCCGCGCTGCTTTGTGCACCCGGGCTATTTTGCCTCGAGACAGCAGCTCGCAAAGCTCCAGCACTTTGATCCCTCCGCCCGGCACAGAAAGAGCCCGAGCCTGAGCCCGAGCCGGCCGCCGCGCGGCGCCGTGCCCTCTCCCCCCGCTGCCCCCAGACAGATGTGCCTCCTATTCACCCCGCTGCCGGGGTTCTGGGTGACTAACTCGCTGACACCGCGCTCCCAGCCGAGCCCAGAGGGCATGTTTGAGTTTGTGCTCAGCGCCGGGAGCGGGCCCAGCTCGCCCTCCCGACAGGTGGAGGAAGAGGAAGCTGGAAACTTGAACTTTTCCACAACAAAAGCTTCTGTTGCCCTCGGCCGCTCCGTTTTTCCCCCAGCCCGTCCCCAATATGTCAGCGTTTAACCGCAGGGGTGGCTGACACCCTACGAAGCGCTCGCCCTCCTGGGACCTGCCCTCGGTTTTGCACGGGGAAAAAAAACCATCCCAAGCCAGCAGGCATTCCCAGCGTGAAAGCAAAATCCCCCTGCTAGGGCTGGAGGAAGGAGGTGCCCGTTGAGGAGCACCAGGCAGGCCGCTCAACAGCCTTTGATCTTGCTGCTGTTCCTCCTTGAGATGGGTCGTGGCTGCTTCCCAAGCTCTGCATGAGCAGCTCAGGGCTGGTAACAGGCTGCAGTGTTTTGCAGACACGTGAACTCAGGAAACATTATGAAAAAATGCCAAAAATTAGAGGGAAGCTCTTACACATCTGGATTTCTGAAGGGAAAACGAACCCTCGGAGGAGAGTGGGGCTGCCCAAGGTCTCGAAGGGTGGGTGAGAGCGCTGCAGAACGCACGTGATGGGGAAAGCAGAAGAAAACAGAGCCACAGCACAAGCTCATTTCTGTCCTGCACTTTGAAGCTTGCAGCCCGCACACCCCTGGGTGCTCCCTGGCTCTGTCCGTGCGGCTGTGCCAGCTGAAGCAGCGCCTGCCTCCAGCCAGGGTCTGGGCACGCTGGGTTTGAAGCAGTTTTGGAGACAGGCAGGAGAGCTGCTGGCTCCTGTGGCCGGCTGCTGGCTGCAAAGCCTGCTCTTATGACTCAGCACACAAACACAGGTCCGGGGAGATTTTACGCTCAGAACGCTACAAAAAGCAGGAGAAAATAGCGCTGCACAGGAAATGTAAAGGCAAAACGCCCTGCAAACCCCGAGAGGCTGAGCAGCAGCACCAGCTCGTTGCCCAGCTTTCCTCCTTAACCCCTGCTGCCCTCCTCCTCTTCCTCCTCCTCCTCCCTTCCAGCATTTTGGTCTCCCAGCCTCCCAGGACGAAGCACACACGAGCCTGCCACGATATCTCACGGCCGACGTGGAGAAATCCGAGCTGCCCTATCTGCTCCAAGCCCCCGAGGCCAAATCTGACTTCATAACCAGGCAAAAAACTTCCACTGAAACAAAGAGCTGCACGACCCGGTGCACGCGTTGGGAGATTAAAGGGAACTTTTAAAGGGGAAAAAAAAAGGCTGTTTACCCTAAAAACTCACATGCCCATTAACTCGGATATATTCTAACAACGACAGGCCCGGTGAGGGTAAGCAATGGGAACACCACAGCCCAGTTGGGGATTTCACGAGCAGTTTCTAAATGCCTTCAATGTGCCCAAACACAGATGGGGAACAAGGAGCTGAACTCCCAGCCCACCCCTTGCGCTGGAGAGAGCTGAAAGATGAGAGCAATGTTCGTGGGCAGAACCCATTTTACCTCCAACCAGGCTCATCTCCACGGACCCACCGTGGTCCTGCCAGCTTATCTCAGCTCCTCCTCGCAGCCTGGCTACAAAAAGGTGCAAGAGGCATGAAGGACAAGGCAGGGGACTGGGCTGGGCTGGCTGCAGCACTGCACGGCTCCTTCCATCACGTGTGCCCGTGAAAAAAGCCGAGCAGCCTTCTAGAAGCGCAGCCTCGCCCTCCACGCCAGCTACAGAAAGGATTAAGGAGCAGGTCACCGCAACGGCCGCCCCATTCAGGGAGTGCAGCAACCTGCAGCACCTTCAGCTCGGTCTCCTGCAGCCGACCACCACCTCAGATTTCATCTTTTCTCAGTAATAAAGAGAGATGGGGTGGCTGATGAGGAAATAAAGCTGGAGCACGGGATCAGTATTACCCCCGAACAGAAGCACGAGGGGCATCGAGGCAGCAGTTCTGTATGGCTTTGCTTCTTGCTTTCCCTCCAAACGCAGGGAACAACTGAGGTTGGGGCAAATTAAACCATCCCTGTTAATTAGGGGTTATCTTCTGCACTGCCTAACAGCACGAGGGGTTGAAGGGAAGAGCTGGCCACACGCTCCAAAGGGAATGGTGGCAAAAGTTAACGCGTTCCTTGACCTCGATGCAAGAATCAGAGTGTTTTCTCCCATTTAGAGAGGGCAAAGAGGAGAAAACCTGCTGGGAGCTGAGAGCAGAGGGAAACAGAGCGTGTGGATCTCGAGCTGGATCCAGCCTTGGGCCATGGGATCCTTCCCACAGCAACACCGACGTGTCAGTGTGAGCTCTGTCTGAAAGGCACGTTCATCCTCCACCGAGGAAAAAGCTGCTTGGAATAAGGAGGAATTCCCTTCAACATCAGCCTCCCGTTCCCTGCTGCTGTCCCCAACTTTCATCCTTTCACGCCTGACTGACAGACTTCCAGCTGGACTCATCACACCCACCTCATCCCCTCTCTGTGCCCAGCAGCTCAGCAGCAAGACAGGAGCAGGGAAAGCCCCTGGAAGCAGGGACTCTGCTCGCTGCTGCCGGGTCTTCAGCGAGAAGATTTCCGCTCCAAAACGCAGAGGGGGAGATCTTCTGGAGGGGTGACCTGCCCTGGGGAGCCAGCATCTCCTCCAGTCGCTGGTAGTGCTGCTGTTCCTGGCCCCTGCACCTTCCACACCACAAACCCTGTGCACTTGGACCGTGTGCATTCCCCAAGTCCCCGTGTATCACCTCTCCACTCCCCAATAATTTAATTCCCACACTAAAACCTGTTTCACCCTTCATTGCATCGTGTCAGCACCACGCCTGCCAGGAACACAGCCTCAGGACACAGCCACGCATGCCTTGCTCCCCACACCGCCCACGCTTTGCTGTTTGGTTTAGGAACATCTCCTGGCTATGCTTGCTGCCACCAGATCCCCTGTGGTGGTCCCCAAACTCCCTGGTTATCATTCAGATCATCCTCTGGGTTAGGGCAATGAAGAGTCACTTCCTTTCAACAGAAATCAGAACATTTTGGGGATAAGGAACAGAGTTATCCTAAAAGCTCTGCAGGTCCCTGCTGCACAGCACAGCCTTTGCTCCAAGGGGCCAGCTCCGAGCAGCCAGCTGGGCGAGGCGCTCACAAAAAGCCCAACGAGGCTGCCAGCAAAGCCAAGCCCCTCGTGGCAGAGGAGGAGAGCACGTACCAGAGAACACGGCCTGGAGAATTACCAGCAGCTGGCCTGCCTCTCCTCATCATCTTCGAGCCGAGAGGACGGAGAGCTGAACAGCAGCAGCAACTGCTCCCCTGCACAGGCAGCAGCAGGGCTCTGCTGGGGACACAGGACACACGTCCTGAAGCACCCGAGCAAGGCCATGAGCCCCTCAGCCCTGCCACACCGCCACCCCGGGAGAGATTTGGGTTTAAACGAGCCTCATGCTGCGTTAGAAAACTCCATCAGGGCTGCTTCTGTGGGGCAGCGCAGGGAGCAGGGCGCTCACGGGGCTGGGCTGCCCTCTCCTGGGTGCAGCCCTCGCTGCTCAGCTCGGATCGGGGGCTCTGCTCCTTGCAGGGGGGGCAGAGCAGGAGCCCCTCGTGCTGCTGTTGGTGCCTCTGCGAGCTCCAGGAGCCTGCCAGCAGCACGCGGAGGCTCTGGGCTGCTGAGGTGTGCGATAAAGCTGAGGCTGAAGCTGCCTGGAGCAGGGGGACCACTCATTGTCACCGTCCTGCCTCGTGCCTGTGGGTGAGGGACGTGGCGGGCACAGCCAGGCAGGGAGCTTCAAATGTGGGGTGCTGTGGGGCAGGGATCAGAAGGAAAGGGCACAAAAACCCAAGCTGTGAGCACGCAGCACAGCCGGGCCGTGTTCAGACACAGCCTTTCCCTCAGCAGGGGCAGCGCAGAGCAACCCCCTGGTGCTGCTGTGCCCCTGCAGGCTCACAAATCACCCCCCCGGCAGCGCCGAGCAGCAGCTTCCTGCAATTAGCAGCAGCAGAACACATGTGCCAATTAGCTGCGCACCAATATCCTGCTCGGCCCTTGATCCAGACCAGACCCCGGCCCCGGCGGAGCCAGGCTGCTTCCGCTGAGCCCCAGGGGTGCACGGAGGCTCTCCTCTTCCTCCTCCTCCTCTTCCTCACCGTGGGAGGACACCCAGCACGGAGCTCCTGGGTCCTGCACTGGGTGGGAGAGCCCAGAGACAAACAGGGGCCGCCAGGAGCACAGCAGTGGTTGTTCCCACCCCGTGCAGGCTGCCAAAATGTTTTCTTGTCCTGGTTGAGGGCAGCTGCTCGGGGAAGGGCAGAGCTGGGCTGCACAAAGCGGCCCGGGAAGCCCTGGGGCCAAGAGAAGTCACAGCCCTGAGGCACAGGGAGGTTCAAGGGGGGTGAGAGAAATGTGATTTTACCTAAAACCGGGTGAATTGAGCCCTGCTGGCAGCTCCTGAGCGACGCCACCACCCCGAAAGAGGCAGGCACTGCCCACAGCACCAACAAGAGAGCTGTTGGCCTCCTGTGAGAGCTGTTAGTTTGGGGACAGACCCACCAAAACGTGGCTCTGCTGCTCCTGGCCTAGAGGGGAACGTCCACACCATGCTGCACCGACCCGTGAGCCACCCTGCAGCTCACCTGTAAGCGCTCACAGCCCCTCCTGGCTCTGCTCCTGCCCTCACGCAGCCTCGTGCGGGGTCACAGAGGCACCCAGGAGGAGCCCAGCCCTTTCCCAGAGCTTCCCCACCTGCCCTGCACAGCAGCGTTCCTCACACACCTCCAGCAGCTGCTCACCTGTTGACTTCGGACACGTTGTTGAACCTCGCGGCCTCCAGCAGGGCGTCTTCTGCAAACAGACACAGAGAAAGGAGTCAGGAGCCGGGCACGGCTGCGGAACGACCCAGAAAGGGTGCAGGGCACGGCCCCAACCAGCACAGGTAGCAAGGATCCGTTTCGGAGGGCAGGTTAGGAGCAAGCTGCCTGCTTGCTGCCTTCCTGGGCCCACAGGGCAGCCCCAGCACAGCGAGCTCCTCCTGTGGGTGAGGAAGGACACCTCCCGGCTGCACGGGGAAGGGCAGCCTCTACCCAACACGTCTGAGCCCCCCAAAAAGTTCTGCCTGCCTCTGCCTGACCTCCGAGGGGCTCCTCCCAGTTCCTCCCAGCTCCAGGTGCTCTCTGCCCTCTCCACCCAGCGTTTTGGGCCTCTCCAACCCACCCGTGCCCAGTTTTCTGCCTCTAACCCCTCTCCTCGGGCAGCCATGGCTCTGTCACAGCCCCTCTCAGGGTGCTAACGAGCAGCCACAATTAGGCAGGAGCCTAATTAGGATTCCAGCCGGCCCTAGCAGCCACCTTCCAGCACCCCAGCCCCACAGGCCTCAGCTCTTCTTCTGCTGCTCCAGGACGAGGCAGCAGCAGCAGCACTCAGCGTGCTTCTGGCTGCCAGGAGCGCAAGGCACAAACTGCTAATTAGACGAGATTTCCCGTAATGACAGCACAACCTCCACGCAGACAGCCCAGCGCAGCAGGCTGAGCGTCACTCATGGGGAAACCGACCTCTGACGTGCCCGAAACCACGGAGCCAGGAGCCCTGTCTGCAGCCACGGCCCGTCCTGCCCCAGCTCCTCATTTTGCAGAGCTTGAGGAGCTCTTCACCCTAGGACTGAGGTTTGTCTGGGCTGTGTGTGCCTGGCAGACCATTAACGGGGGCTACCTCCCGTGCAGAGGCACTAACAAGGCCACCCAGAGCCCTCCCAGCCCCAAAACGTTGCATCAGCACCAGGCAGGGGACTCAAACCCACTGCTGTGGCACAAACCCACACTTACACATCGACCTAAAAGCACTCAGCTCGCCCCAAAACCCCCCTGGGACCACCCCGATGCCTCAGCTGGGAGGGACACGTCAGCCTTTCGAGGCCCAAGCCCAGTGCTGGGGCTGTGGCCACCCACCAAGCGCTTCCTTCCCACAGGGGGGGGACACAAGAACTGCTCAGCTCCTCTGTGCCTGAAACGTCCCCTGCTGAGGGCACAGAAGCAGGGAGAGCTGCTCTTGGGCACACGCAGATGTGGCTCAGCCCCTCTCCTGCCAGCTTCCCTCACCCACAGCCACGGGGCTGGGTCCTCTCCGTGCCCAGAGCTGTTGAGGATGAAGCAAAGCAGGCATCCTGCAGCAGGGTGGGTGCACAGCACTGCCCACATCCCCTGTGTGAGGTGACAGCGCTGGGACAGCTCCCTGCAGTGCTCCAACATATGGGACACGACCCCAGGGAGCAGCCAAGGAGCTGTGCCCACCCTGAGGCTCATTCCCAACACCTGAGGGACCCCCACAGCCCAGCACCCCCCCGGGACAGGCACCCAGCACCCCCCTCATCCCACAGAGCTCCCCCATTCCCCCCTGAGACCCCCCCAACCCCCCCCCTAGCCCTGTGGGGACACCAATAATCACCCTTAGTCGCTCGGTCCCTCACGTAGCAGGCAGCCAGCGCGGCGACGAGCAGGCCCGCAGGCGGCACAGCCCCACAGGAGCCCCTCCGCCGCCCACCGGGGGCTCCGAGGCCGGTGTGGGGGGGACACCCCTCAACCACCGGGCCCACCGCAGCCAGCAGGGCCGAGGGGGCTCCCCCCGGGCCCTGCCGCCCCCCGCAGGCCGCCCCCCGCCAGGGCAAGGCCGCGCTCCCCCTCACAGCGGGCTCGCGGCGGCCCCTGGCGGCCGAGCCCGGGACCAACGGCGCTGCCGCCGGCCCGGGCGTCGCTGTCGGAGCTCCGGAGGCTCCCCGAGGGGTCGGCGGCCACGGCTGAGCACGGAGGAGCCTCGCCAGCCCCGGCGGCGGCGGGCGGGCCGCCCTGGAGCCCAGCATCGCGCCCGCCTGCCCCGCCGCCGCCTCCTCAGCCGGCACGCAAAATGGCGGCCGCCCGCTGAGGGGGGAGAAAGGCGCGGGAGCGGCGTCGGGAGCAGGGCGACGCGCGAGGGATGATGGGAGGTGGAGTCCGCGCCCCGCGCTGCGCAGTGCGGTGGGAGTGGTCGCAGGACTACAGCTCCCAGGGAGCACCGCGGAGCCGGCGGGTGTCAGGGGCATGATGGGAAGCGGAGCCGGGCAGCGCGGGGCCGCGGGTTCGAGACCGGCCCCGGAGGGGGGGGGGGGGGGGCGGGGGTGCGCGGGCGGGGGCTGTGCTCGTGCCCGTGTGAGCGTGCACGCGCATGGGCAGTCGTGGGCAGGCGCGGGCACGCGGAGGGGGCACGCGTGTGCATGTACATATGTACATGTGGGGACATGTATGTGCATGTGTGGGACACGTGGGGACATGTATGGGACACGTATGGGACATGTGGGGACATGTATGTACATATACAGGACACATATGTACATGTATGTACATGTATGGGCATGTGGGGACACGTGTGTACATGTATGGGACATGTATGTGCATGTGGGGACATGTATGTGCATGTAGGGACACGTGGGGACATGTATGGGACATGTATGTATGTATGGGGACATGTATGTGCATATATGGGACACATGTGTACATGTGGGGACATGTATGTGCATGTAGGGGCACGTGTGTACATGTATGGGACATGTATGGGACATGTATGTACATGTGGGGACATGCATGTACATATATGGGACATGTGTGTACATTTATGGACATGTATGTACATATACAGGACACATATGTACATGTATGGACATGTGGGGACATGTGGGGACACGTGTGTACATGTATGGGATATGTATGTACATGTATGGGACATGTATGTGCATGTGGGGACACGTGGGGACATGTATGGGACATGTATGGTACGCATATGTACATGTGGAGATATGTATGTATATATGGGACACGTGTACATATGGGGACATGTATGTGCATGTAGGGGCACGTGTGTACATGTACGGGACATGTATGGGACATGTATGTACATATGGGGACATGTATGTACATATATGGGGCACATGTGTACATGTGGGGACATGTGTGTACATATACAGGACACATATGGACATGTATGGACATGTATGGACATGTGGGGACACGTGTGTACATGTATGGGATATGTATGGGACATGTATGGGACATGTATGGGACATATATGTATATGTGGGGACATGTATGTGCATGTAGGGACACGTGTGTACATGTATGGGACATGTATGGTACACCTATGTACATGTGGAGACACGTATGTATATATATGGGACACGTGTACATGTGGGGACATGTATGTGCATGTAGGGACACTGTGTACATGTACGGGACACATATGGGACATTTATGGGACATGTATGTACATATGTGGACATGTATGTACATATATGGGACACGTGTACATGTGGAGACATGTATGTGCATGTGGGGACATGTGTGTACATGTACGGGACATGTGTGTACCTGTAGGGATATATATATGTACATGTAGGGACACTTACGTACATGTAGGGACACAAATATACATACATGGACACACGTACGTGCATGGACACATATGTACATATAGGGACACGTACATGGACACAGACATATGTACATACGTGGGACACATATGTACATGTATGGGACACATGTGTACATGTATGGACACAAACATACATGGACACATGCATACATGGTTGCATACATATAGGGACACATGCGTACGTATGTCCATATGTGGTTGCAAACATTCATGCATATATGGACAGAAACATATGTACATATAGGGACACAAATGTACACGTATGAACACAAACATACACGTATAGACACACAGCTACATACATGGGCACAAACATACACACATATGGACACGGACATACACATATGGACATGAACATACACATATGGACACATGCATGCATATATGGACATATACCTACATACATGGACATACACATACATGTATGGACACAAACACGCATGTACACGTCCACACACACACGGACACATACAGGGACACATCCATACACACATGGACACACGTATGTACATACATGCACTCACAGACATATCTGCACACATAGGGCTGTGCACACACGTGCACACAGCTGCACGCACAGCCACACACGTGGGCACGCACATGCACTCGTGTCCACGCGTGTGCACACGTGTGTGACTGCGTGTGTGCACGTACACGCCTGCGAGCATGAGCACATGTGTGTGCAAGCGTGTGCGTACCCGCGAGTGCACACAACAGGGCACGGCAGTGGGTAATTAAAATTAAAAAAAAAAAAAAAAAAAAAAAAAAAAAAAAAAAAAGCAGTGCAAAAACTGGGGATTTTAGGGCAGAGATGGAGGAAAAAAAGGGGTTTTGGGGTTTGGACCGCCAGGCCCCAGGGCTGCTTTTTTTTTTCCAGCGGCGTGTTTGGTGCTAAAACAGCACAAGGAAGCGTTTTCGCTCCCCCAGGCCCATCAATATTTCGGGAGCCGAGGCTCTGCCCCTGCTTCCAGCCGCGGGAGGAGGCCGCGAGCCCCCCGGGAGCTGCCCCCCGGCACCCCCCGGGAGTTAAGGTTGGGGCTGAGCGAGGTGAAAAGGGAGGAGATAAGAAAAAAATCGGGGTTGTTTACAAGACCTGGGGTTTATTGCGGGTGCTGTTCTGCAACGCCTTCGCCAGCGGCTCTGGGGGCACAGGGAAGGGTTGTGCCGAGCTGTGCTGAGCTGTGCCAAGCCGTGCCAAGCTGTGCCAAGCTGTACCAAGCTGTGCCAAACTGTGCCAAACTGTACCAAGCCGTGTCAAGCCATGCCAAACTGTGCCAAGGCAAGCTGTACCAAACCGTGCCGAGCTGTGCCAAGCTGTGCCAAACTGTGCCAAGCTGTGCTGAGCCGTGCCAAGCCGTGCCAAGCCGTGCCAAGCCGTGCCAAGCCATGCCAAGCTGTGCCATGCTGTGCCAAACTGTGCCATGCTGTGCTGAGCTGTGCCAAGCCATGCCAAGCCATGCCAAACTGTGCCAAACTGTGCCATGCTGTGCTGAGCTGTGCCAAGCTGTGCCAAGCCATGCCAAGCTGTGTCAAGGTGAGCTGTGCCAAACCGTGCCGAGCTGTGTCATGCTGTGCCAAACTGTGCCATGCTGTGACAAACTGTGCCGAGCTGTGCCATGCTGTGCCAAGCTGTGCCATGCTGTGCCAAGCTGTGCCATGCTGTGACAAACTGTGCCGAGCTGTGCCATGCTGTGCCAAGCTGTGCCATGCTGTGCTGAGCCGTGTCAAGCCATAACAAACGGTGCCAAACTGTGCCATGCTGTGCCAAGCTGTGCCGAGCCGTGCCAAGCCGTGCCAAGCCGTGCCAACCTGTGCCAAGCTGTGCCATGCTGTGTCATGCTGTGCCAAACTGTGCTGAGCCGTGCCAAGCTGTGCCAAGTCGTGCCAAGCTGTGTCATGCTGTGCTGAGCTGTGCCGAGCTGTGCCAAGCTGTGCCAAGCTGTGTCATGCCGTGCCATGCCAAGCCAAGCCGTGCCAAGCTGTGCCGAGCCGTGCCATGGCGAGCTGTGCCAAGCCCCAGCTCCAGCTCCACGACACGGGGTCAGTTTCGGACGGGCCCTGGCTCCCCTTGCTCTCCTTTTGGAGACCTTTTCCCTGCCCAGCTCCACCAGTGCCACTTCGCAGCTCCGCTTCCTCTCCCAGCCGCGTGTTCACATGTATGAGCTCCCCCTCCCAGCAATTAACACCAGAATTTGTTTATTTTTCACCCCGGACACCTCAGGACGGGGCAGTGGGGACACCTCAGCCGTGCCCACAGCATCCCAGCCCCGAGCACGGAGCCCATTTCACCTGGCTGGGTGCCGAGCGGGTCCGTGCGATATTTGCACACACCAGAGGGCTCCCAGCAGCTGCCTCCCCACGCCCGCAGCCCTCGGCAGAGCGTGACGGCGTGGGACACGGTTTGCACGGCTAATTGAGCTCAGCGCTCTGCTAATTAGAGCCTGCCAGGGGCTGGATGCTGCGTGGAGGGGGGCAGAGCTGGGGCTCAGCGCGCACGAACCGCTCGGCGCTGGAGCTGGGGGCGCAGGACCAGTGGGAAACCCGGCCTGGGTGTTACTGGGAACGCTGGGATTTGCCCCAAAAAAGCACCGAGGGGGGTACAGCAAGGCAAAAGGGCTCGGCTCCAGCAGGAAAGGCGATGGGATGTGCGTGCATTTTGGGGGGGGGACCCACAAATGTCCCCAGAGCGGGGCTCAGGGGCACCCGGCACCCCCACAGCTCCCTGCTGAGCCGCTCGTGGGGGCAGCCAGGATCTGGGATTCCTGCACCCAGCCCCGAATTTCAGCCGTTTTGGGCACTGAACAGAGGGAGCTGATGGTGATGGGGTGTGCAGAGGGGGTCCCCAGCCCTGCCTGCCCCCCCTAAACCCCCCAACCCCAGCCCATCTCCGGCGCCGTGCCCCAGCTGGGTGCGCACGGGCAGGATTGCTGGGCCCGCAGATGCCGTCTGCCCAATTTTTGGCCGCAGCCCTTGCCCACCGTGAGAGGTGAGGCCGGGCTCCCCGTGGGGGCAGAGCTTTCCCTGCACCTTCCTCAGCCCCCCGGGGAGGGCAGGGCCGGGAGAGGCGCTCCCCGCGCTGCAGGCTCCTGGCACGGCCCCAACCGCCTGGGGACAGGGCGGAAAAAATAAAAAAATAAAAATAAAAATAAAAATAAAACAGGTTTGGGAAGCAGGGCAGACACAGCCTGTCTGGAAGGGCTGGGGCAGCAGGGACGAGGGCATGTGGGTGTGGGGCAGCTGCTCCCTGCCCCACATCCATCCCTGCCCCACATCCATCCCTGCCCCACATCCCTGCCTTTTCGTGCCCTCTGCGTGGGCGCGAGCGAAGCGGGGGCTGCAGCAGGATGGGGACCCCCAGCCTCATCCCCCAGCCCCGCAGCCTGCAGGGGAACCCCACGGGGCTCTGTATGATGCCAGAAAGCTCCTCGGCTTCTTTTCCCTGTCCCAAAAAAGCAGCACTGAGCCCCCGCATCACCCAGGGCGTCGTGTGGGTCAGAAACCTCTGCGCCCAGGCCACCGTGTGCCGGGGGACATCCCCACGGACCCTCTGCTGGGCTTTTTGTCCCCGTTTCCCCACGCATGGGCTTTTTCCTCCAGGAACAGCACCCCGGGAAGGGGCTGCACCCGTTGTCCCCCCCCCGGGTGCTGCCGGAGCATCATCTCCCCACGGCGCTGCGGCGAGCGGCCCCGTTCCGCCCCCACCTCCCCGGTTATTTAGGGCAGCGGGAGCTGGGAAGAGGCTTCCTCTCTGCTGCTAAGCAGGGAGAGAGAAATCCTGAGTCTGCAGCATTTCCCCAGCCGCCCCGGGAAGCCCCGGCCTTTCCAAAAATCCTCCTGGCAGCCCTGGAGCTGCCGGTGGTGGCAGCCTGCCCTCCTGGCGAGGTGCTGCGGCGCCGCAACGCTGCCGCAGGGCTGGGGGCACCCAGCCCCCCATGTCCCCGTGCTCCCGGTGCCCCCCCCCCGGTGCCCTCTTGGTGCTCCTGGTGCCGGCCCCGGTGCCCCCTGCAACCTCCCAACCTCCCCCAGTGCTCCCAGTGCCAGCCCCAGTGCTCCTGGTGTGACCCCCGCTTCTCCTGGTGCCCCCCCCTGCTGATGCCCCTACCAGTGCCCCCACCCCAGTGCTCCCAGTGCCACCACCGATGCCCCCCACCCCATCCCCCAGTTCCACCATCCCCAGTGTCCCCCCCGGTGTTCGCGGTACCCCACCCAGGTGTCCCCCTGGTGCTCCCAGTGCCCCCTTCCCAGTGCTCCCGGTGCCACCGCCAGTGCCTCCCACCCCATCCCCCAGTTCCACCATCCCCAGTGTCCCCCCCAGTGCTCCCAGTACCCCCGCCCGGTGTCCCCCCGGTGCTCCCGGTGCTCCCCCCAGTGCCCCTAGTACCCCCTCCCCCAGCGCTCCCGGTGCCCCCCCTCCTAATAACTGCCCCCCCCGGTGCTCCCAATGCCACCACCAGTACCCCCCACCCCCTCCCCCAATTCCACCATCCCCAGTGCCCCCCCAGCGCTCCCGGTACCCCCCCAGGTACCCCCCAGGTGCTCCCGGTACCCCCCCGATACCCCCCCGATACCCCTCCCCGGGTACTCCCGTTGCCCTCCCCCTCCCTCCCCTTTCCCCCCCCGGTACTCCCGGTGCCCCCCCCATCCCGGTACCCCCCCCACCCCTCGCCCCCCCGTGCCCCCGGTGCCGCCCCTCCGCGCGCCCCGCCCCGGCCCATGGCGCACCGCGCACCGGGCGGCGCCGCGCCCCGGGGATGCCGCCGCCGCCGTAGGGGCCGCCGCGAGCCCCCGGCACCGGCACCGGCGACCCCCGACCCCCCCCCTAAGGCCGGTGCGGGGCCATGTCGGGCCGCGACAGCGTGCAGATCCCCGACGATCGCGATTTCCGCGCGTTCCGGGCGGAGTGCGAGTGCGAGCGCGGCTGGAGCCTGAGCTACAGCAAGGCGGGGGTGGCCGTCTGGGTGCAGCTGCTGGAGCCCGAGCGCTCCCTGCACAAGATCAAGGTGAGCCCGAGGGGCTGGGGGGGGGCACCCCCGGGTAGCTGGCACCCCCCCCCCGGGCACCCCCGAGCACCCCTTGGCACCGGGTACCCCGCGCACCGTTGGGCATCCCCATGGCACCGCGCACCCCGTGGCACCGGGGACCCCCGTGGCGCAGGGGACCCCCGTGGCGCAGGGTCCCCAGGGGTGATTGGGGACCCCAAGGGTGATTGGGGACCCCGAGGGTGCGCAGTGGCAGTGGGGACAAGCGAGGGCTCAGTGGGGAGTGGAGACCCCCGGGTGACCCAGCGCTGCGGGGGAGTGGAGGGGACTCGGGGTACGTGGGGACTCTGGGGGTAAGGGAGGTCCCCGTGGCACCGGGGGGGTCCCCTGGTGGAGTGGGGACTGGGGGGGTGAGTGGGGACCTGGTGACAAGTAGGGACCCTGGGGTGATGCAGCACCTTGGGGGGAGTGGGGATCCTGGGGCAAGTGGGGATTTGGGGTGAGCTCAGCACCCTGGGGGGAACCCAGCACCCAGGGGGGAGCCCAGCACCCTGGGGCAAATGGGGGACCCTGGGGTGAGTGGGGACCCTGGGGGGAGCCCTCACGCAGGGGTTTGGGGGCCCTGGGGGAAAGCAAGGACACAGGGGTGACCAGCACCTTAGGGTGCACGTGGAGGGGACCCTCGGGTGGTGCAGTGCCCGTGGGGGGAGCAGGGACCCCAAGGGGGGAGTGGGAACCCCGGGACAAGTGGGACAAGTGGCACCCTGGGGTGGGCAGGGACGGGTAGGGTTCCCTGGGGACAAGGGGGCCCGTGGGGACTCACCCAGGGACAATCGGGGACAGCAGGGCTGTGGGGCTGTGCCCCCCCACCCCAAGAACTCCCCCAAGTCTCACTGTGTGTGTGGGGGGGGGGCTGTGGGAAGGGGACCGCCGTGTCCCCAGCCTGCTGTGTCCCCATCCGGGCTGGCCAGGAGCTGCTGGGGGCGCAGGGGGCTGTGGGGCGAGATGCCAGGAGAGCAGCTTTTTGGGGAGGGGGGGGGGCACAGCGTGGCATCAGCAGGTGCCAGGCGCTGGGAAAGCCAAGGGAAAACTTCCCCCGGTGCTTTAGGTGGGGGGGGGGACGGCGCTGGCTGCTGGTGGGGACCCCCTTGGGGACGGCGTGGGAGCGGAGGTGGCGGTGGCGTCGCGGCCTGCTGGCAGCTGGTGGCACAAACAGGCAGTGCCGGGGGGGCCCTGGCCCCGGGGGGGGGGGGTTTTGCAGGCGGCTGTGGCTGTGCTGTTTGCTCCCCGGGGGCTGCGGCGCCCTGGGGACACGTGGGAGTTTGCAGGGGTCCCGGTTGTGGGGTCCCCGTTGGCACCAGGCTGAGTGCAATGTCCCAGTCCCCCCCCCCCCACGCTGTGGATCCAGCTGCCTGGTCTACAAATGTCACCGTGTGTCCCCCCCGCCCCAGCCCCTGCTGGCTTTGCTGCCCCCCCCCAAATGTCCTTGGGTTTGGTGTGGGATGAGAAAAGGGGGAGTCTGGTGCGGGCCGAGGGATTTTGGGGAAGGACGGGGCCGTGGTGCCGGGGGGGGCTGGGTGCTTAGGTGCTGCTCCTGGCTGCCCCCCCCCTGCCTGCCCTGCCCCCCCGGGTGACAATCCCCAGGTGCCACGTCTGCCCGTGCCGATGAGCTCAGCCGGGAAGCCACATGGGACACGCACCAGGATGTCCTGGCTGGGGCTGACGCCACGCTCCCATGGGTGCTCGGCACCCGGAACCTCGCCCGCGCCGCCACGGGGAGCCCTGAGCAGCACCCTGGTGGCTGGGGGAGCGGGGCCAAGGTCCCTATTTGCCCTTTGGGGGGGGGTCACCACCTCTGCCCCACACCTGCGCCTCTCCCACGTTCCCTCCCCGAACCTTCGGGTCCTCTCCGCGGGGCCCCCTGCGCCCCCCTGCCCCGGCGTCCTGCCCCCAGCACCCTGCTGCACGGATCCTGCTGGGAAAACCCCGGCTGCTTCTCCCACAGGACGGGCAGAAGCCATGCCCGGTGGCACCAGGGCTGCCAATTTGGGGGTGCCACCGGGCACCCACCCCCCCGGGGACCCCGCTGCCGTCCCCTCCGTGCCCGGTGGCCGCTGACGTGGCACCGGGAGGAGCAGGGGCGCGCTCCTCAGCTTCCCAAAGCCTTCCCGGGGCTGGTATTGTTTGCTCCCTCTCCTGCTCTGTAATTAAATGAAACCCGAACGTCTCGCCCCGCTTTGAAGAGGCCCCCCCCGGGGCTCCCCCCTCTCTCCCTCAGAGGTGCTGGGCTCGCCCAACCTGCTTGCTGGAGGCTGGAGGCGCAGCGAGCCGGTGCCGCGCGGTGCCGAGCCTTGGGGCCGGCTGGAAATTTGGCCCGGGGGGGGGTCACAGAGACCCCAAAACGGTGTGGGACACGCTGGCCGTCCCCGTGAGGCCGGGCTGCTGCTCGTTATTTATTTATTCCCACGGATCCAGCTCGGGTCACCTTGAGACGGGGAGATCTCCGTTGTCATCGGTGACCCCGTGGGTGCAGCGCAAAGCTGGGGCTGGGGGGGGGTCCGGGCAGGCTTTGGGTGGGCTGTGTGAGCGCCTGGGGCAGGGGAGGGTGGTTGGGAATGGCCCTGGGGGGGTTTCTCCATCCCAAAGTGGTGGGGACCTGCTGGCCTTGGCCCCTTGTTTGGGTTTCTGCAGGATGAGGGCTGCAGGTGCCATCAGTGGGGTTAGGGGACCTCTGGTGCCCCCCCCCAGCGAGGGGCTCGCCTCGAGCTCTGCCTTGTTCTGGGATCACAGGATCACAGCTAATTCGGGTCGGGAATTTGGGGGCCTGCCCACCCAGCTGACCCCAGGTCGGGGTGCTCCGGGCTGCATCCAGCTGAGTCCTGACTCTGGAGAGACCCCACAGCCCCTCCGCGTCCCTCCCCCCCAACTCTGTGACCTCCCCAGCAGTAAAAGTTTTGGGTTTTCCCCCTCCATCCAGCCGGGACTCCCCCCTTCAGCCCCCATCCCAACGCCAGGCACCTCAGGGAAGGCTCCGGCCCCATCATCTCCACGTGCTCCCATGGGGTGGCCGCGCACAGCAGCGAGGTCCCCCCTCCTCCCCTCCACCCCCATCCACACCTTTTAGTGCCGGGGAGCCCCAAATTGGCCCCAGCACCCTGGGGGCAGCCCCTGGTGGGGTGGGGGACCCCCCTGGGGACCTGCTGGCTCCATTCCTACCCCACAGGCTGGGGCACGTTTGGGTGTCCCTGCCTCCAGCCCCACAGCCGGATCGTGCCTGCTTCATCCCCCAGACCCAGCAGCTTTTTCTCCTGGTGCACCCCAAAATTCAGGGTCCCCCCAGGAAGGACACGAACCGGGTGCTTTGTGGCCACCCTGCCGTGCAGGGTCTGCCCCAGAAAGCCCCTTTTTTGAGGCTGCCCCCCCAAAATTTTGGGGTCTGGGAGCGCAGCGGGGCAGCACCCGGCACAGGCGGCCACTTGAATGCCTTGCGCCCGCCTCCCTCCTGGCCCTGCTTCCTCCTCCTCCTCCTCCTCCTCCTCCTGCTGGCCACGCACACCCAGAGTCAATATTGACCCAGGGCTGGGGCGCACGGCGCCGGGTGGCACTGTGCCCTTCCCGAGGGGGGGACCCCGGTGTTGCCCCGCGTCCCGGTGGCCCCGGTGAGTCACGGCAGCCGGTGGCACCGCGTGCCACACGGGTGTCACGGTGGCAGCGCGGGCAGGCCCTGAGTCACCACCGGCTGCTGCCACCCGAGGAGCAAAAAGCAGCAGGAGCGGTGCCGTGGGGGGCCTGGCAGGGGGCACGGCACATGAGGAAGCCCCCCCTGCTCGTTGCGCCCCATGCACGCGCTGCTCCTCGCCGGGGGGACCTCGGTTTGTGCGCCCCAGGGTGCTGGGGCAGCCCCACGGTTCACCCTGAGCCCTCCTTCCTCCTCCTCTTCCTCCTCTTCCTCGCGTGGTTGGTGCTGTTGAGGGGACAGGCTGAAGGGCACGGGGTGCTGGTGACCCCTCTGGGTGCTCGGTGCTCACCGTGGCTGCCCCATGCCAAGTGCCACCGATGTGGTTGGACCTCCCCGGGTGCTGCTTGGCCACCCATGGGTGCTCCCGGGTCTGTGTCCCTCGGCACCGTGGGTGCTGGGTGCCTGGGGTGCCCCCGTGCTGCAGCCCCCCCAGCCCTGCCGTGGCTCTCAGTGCGCCCCGGGACGTGTTGGGAAGCACCCCGGAAACCTCACCTCAGCCTCACCCAGCTCCTGCCCCGGCACCCATGGGTGCACCCCCCTGCACCCCGCAGCCTCTCCCTGCTTGGGGGCACCGCTGTGACTGCCCCCGGGGGGGTCCCGTGGCAGCCCCGCTGCGCCGATGGCAGCTTTGCCTTCCTCCTCCTCCTCCTCCTCCTCCTCCTCCTCCTCCTCCTCCTCCTCCTCTTGCCGAGGATTTGGCTGCCATGGTTACTGGAGCTGGTTACGGGGCCGGCGAGGCTGCGGCTGCCCCCAGCTGCCCCCCGTGCCCCCAGGATGGAGGCGAGGAGGGAAGAACCCCCCCAAGGTGGGAAGGGCCCCCCGGTACCCTCAGCACCGCGGGCATCCCGGTGCAGAGCTCTGCACCACGGTGGCTCTGGGGGGGGGGGGGGGTGCAAACTGGGCCAAACTGGGCCGAGCTGTGCGTGGAGAGCTCTGTTGTCCTCCCGCCCCGCTGCTGGGCTCTTCCCTCGGGTGATTTGTGCATTTTCCTGCCTGGCAGCAGAGGGGTTTTGCGAGCACCCAAACGCGGCTCGCGGCGCGTCACGCAGAGCCAGGAGGGGGGGTGAGGGGGGGGAGCGCTGCGTGCCGCCTCCTCTGGCCGGGTTTTGCTGCTTTATGGGGCCGTCAGCTGCTGGGGATGCTGCTAGCGGGGTCCGGGGGGGCTTCCCCTCAGCCCCCTGCCCTCAGGGAGCGAGCAGCAGCCGGGGATGCGTGCGGCGCCGTGGCTGCGGGCACCGGAGCTTGGCGCTGGGGATGCGCGGGGAGCTCTGAGGGGCTGGGGGGCTCCCCAACCCCACAGCGGGGGGCTTTGCTAGCGGGGCTGCTGCCCCTTTGCACCCTCCCGGGGGTGCTGGGTGCCTGTGGACCCCCCCCTCCCCTCTCCCGGGGTGGTTTCTCAGCCGCCCGCCCCTGCAGTGCAGGATGGAGTGCAAGGACGTGGCGGCGGAGACGCTGTACGACGTGCTGCACGACATCGAGTACCGCAAGAAGTGGGACACCAACGTCATCGAGACCTTCGACATCGGCCGCCTGACCGTCAACGCCGACGTGGGCTACTACGCCTGTGAGGAGGGGGCCACGGGGCCGGCAGGGGGGGCGGCGGGGTGCCAGCAGCACCCTGGGGCTCGGTGGGGACCCGGGTGCGCTCGTGGTGCCGGGGGCGTCACGGTGAGGAGCCCGGTTTGGGAGGGATTTGGCACCCGCAGAGGTGGGGAGGGGGCTGGGATGAATGCCTGGGGGGGTGGTGGGGGTCTCACCCCCGGCCCCCCGCCGCTGCTGTCCCCAGGGAAGTGCCCCAAGCCCCTGAAGAACCGGGACGTCGTCACGCTGCGCTCCTGGCTGCCCATGGGCACCGACTACATCATCATGAACTACTCCGTCAAGCACCCCGTGAGCGCCTGCTGGGGGTGGGGGGCGACCGGGGGGGGGGTGTGCTATGGGGCTGGGTGGGCTCTGGGGTCGCTCAGAGCCCGGGAAGAGGCTTGGGGTGGGCTTGGAGAGGGACCCCGGGAGGGGGAGGTGGTGGAGCGCATCGCCTGGCACCCCGTGGTGCCGCGGCTCCCCCGGTGTCCCCATTGGGGTGGGGGTTTCAGGGTGGGATCCCGTGGGTGCCAGCGTGTTCTGGGGGAGCCGTTGTGGGTGCCCTGCCCCTGATCCTCCTCGTGTCCCCCCCCCCCTGCAGAAATACCCACCCCGTAAGGACATGGTGCGAGCGGTGTCCATCCAGACGGGCTACCTGGTGGAGGGGAAGGGGGCCAAGAGCTGCACCATCACCTACCTGGCACAGGTGGACCCCAAAGGTGAGGGGGGGGCCCCAATAATCCCACCCCGACGGGCTCAGCCTGGACGGGTGGGTGCGGGCAGGGCGGATTCGGGGAGCGGCGTTGGAGAAAGTGGGCAGCGGGGGGGCTGGAGTCATCATACTGGTCCCAGTTGGGGCACTGGGGTGACACCACTCGGGACATTTTGGGATTGTTCCCCTGAAGCGTCCCTGGCTGTGCTTAAATTTGGCAGCACCAGGAGGGGAAAAGACCAAGGGGGGAACCCGGGGGGCACCCCTCTGGGGTCCCCTGGGTGCAACTGGAGCAAACTGGGCGCACCAACCCCCTTCTCCCTGCACCCTCTCCGCTCACCCTCTCCCCTCACCCCTTTGCCTGGGGGTCCCGGAGCCCCCCGACCCCCGGGGGGTGCCGGCCTCATCTTGGGGACCCCTCTCGTCTCCGTTCCACAGGCTCCCTGCCGAAATGGGTGGTGAACAAATCCTCGCAGTTCCTGGCCCCCAAGGTGAGTCGGGTATCGGGGGGGGGGGTTCTCGCGCTCCGAGGGGTCCCTCGCTTGTTCCCCGCGCCCCCTCCAACCCGCCGCTGCGCCCACGGCAGGCGATGAAGAAGATGTACAAGGCGTGCCTCAAGTACCCGGACTGGAAGCAGCGGCACAACCCCGGCCTCAAGCCCTGGCTGTTCCCGGAGCAGAGCACGCTGCCCGCCCTGGCGCTCTCCGAGCTCTCCATCCAGCACGCCGCCTCGCTGGAGAACATCGACGAGAGCTCCCTCTCCGAGACCAAAGACGACCGCGGCGAGGCCAGCGACGAGGACAGCGTTAACTGAGGACCCCCCCGAGCCCCCCCCCGGGGGTTATTTTTTGTGTGTCCCCCTCCCCATCCCCGCCGCAGCTCTCGCACCCGCGTGCGCGCACGCACCCACGCTTCTGCCTCCGGGTCCGCAGCCGTGCCGGGCACCCCCAGCTCCTTGGAGAGGGGGGGGTCAGGAGGGGTTGGGGGGCGTTTTGTGCCCCCCCCGCTTCTCCCCAGGCTGGGGGTGGCAGCTGGGCCCCCCCTGGATGCTGCTGTCCCCATCGGTGGCGAACCCAAAGTGCCCTTCAGCCTTCGGTGGGGGGGGGACAGGGGAGGAGGGACCCCCCCCTGTGCCACCACCCCGCTCCTTGCAGGGCTCCATCCCCTCTGTTCTGCTTGGGGGGGGGGTCCTGTGCTTTAGGGGGGGCTCCTGGCATGTCCAGGGGGGGCTGGGGGGCTCCTGGCGTGTCCAAGCATAAAGAGGAGAGCTTGGGGGGGTCCCCAGCACCCCCAGAGGGGGGGTCCCTGGGGGTTTCTGCCCCCCCCCCCAAGCTCTTTTTTCAGGGAGGGGGGGCCCCGGGCTCGGTGTGTGACCCCTTGCGGGTGCCCCCGCGGGGGGGGGCAGGTTTTGTACCTTGTACCGGCGCGGGTTCTTTAGGAATAAAACAAACAATTCGGGCGCGGGGGGGTCGCCTCTCCATCCTGCCCCCCCCCCCTCCCCTTCCCCATGGGACCCTCCCCATCCCCGTGTGCCCCCCCCCCCAACATGTGGTGGGCTCGGGCAGGGACCACCCGGGCCCCCCCAACACCCCCAGGACCCCCCCCCGGGGGTTGGGTTTGGGTTTTTATTTTTTGGGGGGGGCGTTTGGGGATTCGGGGACTCCGAGCACCATAAAACGGGGAGAGGATGGGGGGGGGGATAAAAGGGTGGGGGGCGCCTCGGGGTCGCTCGGGGGGGGGGCTGATAAGGGTTGAGCAGCTCCGGGGGGGGGTGGGTTTCACGGTGGGGGGCGGCTGTGCGCTGGGGGGAGGCGTGGGAAGGGCTCGGCCGCCTCCTCCCCCTCCTCCTCCTCCTCCTCTTCCTCCTCTTCCTCCTCCTCCCCCCCCCCCCCGAGCCCCCGGGAGCGCACGCAGCGGCACGGCCAGGTCAGTGCGCCCCCCCCCGGACCCCCCCGGACCTCCCCAAAATTCCTCCCCCCCCCCCAGCCCCAGGAGAGCTGGGGGGGACCCCCAGGGAGGGGGGGGGGTCCGAAGGGCACCGTGCGCTCCCCCCCCCCCTCCACGTCCCGGTCACTTCCTGGCCAAGTTTGGGCGGGGGGGGGCGGCCCCCGGGGCCAGCTCCGGCCCCCCCCGGGCTGCGGCGTTTTGGGGGATTTTGGGGTGTTTTGAGGGGTTTTGGGGGGGGTGGGGGGGGCGCCGAGACCATCCCGGTGCTGGCTTTGGGGTGGTGGTGGGGGGGGCGCGCGTAAAGACGGCCCCGTCCCCTCCTGCTCCCGGCTGCGAAATTGCCCCAAAACAGCAAAAAAAGAAAAAAAAATATGAAAAGAAAGCAAAAAGTGAAATCTGCCGCAAAAAGATTTGGGGTGAGCACTCCTGGCTCGGCCGAGGTGGGGGGGGAGGTTTGGGGGGGGGGGGGGGGGATGCTGAGGGTTTGGGAACCCCCAGACCCCGCATTGGGGCTTGGGGGGCGCCACGGGGGTCCCAATTGCGGCCCCCACCGCTGCCCCCCCCCGGCCTCCCCCACGCTCATTAATAATAGGACCTAATTAAAAGGGGAGCGGGCGCCGTCCCCCCCCCCCCCGTGTGGAGCAAGAGCGGAGCAAAACCGGAGCCGAGGGCAAATTGGGGGTGGCACGGGGGGGGGGTGAACCCCTCGGGGGTGTTTTTGGGGTCTTTTTACCTCTTGGTGCTCCCAGGGATTGTTTTTTTTTGGGGGGGGTGAGCGGGGCCGGGTGCTTGGGGGGCGCATCCGGCACGCAGGGGGGTGCTGAGGGCAGGGGGAGGCAGGGAACGGAGCCGCTTTTTGGGGAGGGGGCGGCACCCCCTGGCTTGGACCCCCCCGAGGGGGGCACCCACCCTGGCGTGGAGCAGCCTGGAGGGGCCGTGGGGGGGCCGGCGGCGAGCGTGTCCCCGTCCCCGTCCCCGTGTCCCCATGTCCCCGCGGGATGAAAGGGGCATTGTCTGCCCAAGCTGGAGGGTGGCCACGGGGAGGGCACCACGGCTGCTGCTTGGGGGCGAGGGGCTGCGGGACCCCCCCCCTCAACCCCCCCCAGGGCAGGATCCGGCCCCCCAGGAGCGAGGAGGGTCCCGGTGCCAAACTGGAGACCCCGGTGCGGGCGTCCCCGCACCACCGCGCTTCATTTTTTTTTCCCCTTGGGAAGAGAACTGGGTGGGCAGGGAAAAAAAAAAAAAATAAAAAAACACCAAACCCAAGCACGACAGCCCGGCCCATTTTATTTTTTAATTGTTTTTTTTTTTAATTTTTTATTTTTTTTTTGGGAAAGTCCCTGCGGTTTTCCCCTCGGCTCCCGTTTCCATGAGGCAGCCAGGGAACGCGCCCGGGCCTGGCGGAGCTGCTGCGCCTCGGCGGCACCCGTGGTGAAACCTCGACTTGCTGCCAGGACACCGAGGTATCGGGGTGATCGGGGTGCCCCCCCCGGGGTATCGGGGTGCCCCCCACCCTGCTCGGCTCCCTGCGCCCCTATTTGGGGTGCTGGGCGCTGCCCCCACCCCGTGCGCCCCGAGCTTTGACCCTGCTCGTCCTGTGCCGCTCCTGCTCCTCCTGCTCCTTCTGCTCCTGCTGCTGCTTCTGCTCCTCGTGCCGTGCCGAGCTGGGGGTCGGGTGAGCTCCTGGGGGGGGGGGCAGGTTTGGGATGGGGCAGGTTTTTGGGGCAGGTTTTGGATGGCTGCATCCGTGCTCCGAAGGTGCGCAGCGCGGTGACCGCGGGGCCGTGCGCCCGGCTGGAGGCTTCCCAGCATATCCCAGTTCACCCCCAGCACCTCCCAGCTTACCCCCCAGCACATCCCAGGGCCCGAATCGGGCAGGGATTTGCTTTTTGCCCCCTCCCAGAGACAGTGGGGGGATGCTCGGGGGGTGTGTGGCTGGGGGATGTCCCCCTCCTCGGTGCCACGGGGGGGGGTTTGGGGTCGCCGCAGGGCTGCGGTGCCACCTCGGGACCCTTTGTGCCAGGCTGCCCGGAGCTGTTATGGGATCAGAGGGCACCAGGGAGGGGTCGTTTATGACAGGGGAGGGTTTCGGGATCCCTCCCTGCCCTGTGGATGTCTCTGCCGATCCCCCAAAGAGGCAGAAATTGGACCCCCCCCCGCCCTGGGCACCGCAGGGGGAAGCGAGAGCGGCTGGTGCCGGGCTCCGGTGGTGGCTCTCGGCTCATCCTCATGGGCAGGGGGGTCCCCAAAAGGGGAGGTGTCCATCGGGGCCCCCAGGTGATTAAAGCCACGCTCAGTGAGAGCCCCAAAACCCCGGGGCAGCGGGAGAAATCCTACAGAGGGTGGCCAGGGTGCGACCCATCGCCTGGGTGCAGGAGGTGCTGGGCTCTGGAGCTGGGGGGGGGCGCTCGGGGGTGGCAAGGTTGGGACCTCAGGGGGGTGTCCCCGGCGATGCTGAGCTGTGGGGTCTGCTGCTATGCCCTGCTGCATAGAAATACCCTAAAAACCTCTAAAAACCTCTAAAAAATACCTCGGGGCACGTTTGGAAGCGCCGCCGTGCCACCCCGCGGTGCCTGCGCCCTGCGTCCCCTCCCCTTGAGCACAACGGGGGGGTGGTGGTGGTGATGCTGCCCCCCTGGGGGTGCTTGCAAGGTGGCCCTCGGACACCCCAGAGCTGCAGGAGAGGTGGTGCCATGCACAGGGGGGGGGTTGTAAAGCTGGTGTGTGTGGTTTTGGGGTGGAAAGGGGGCGTCCCTAGTGCCAGCCGGCGCTCAGTGCCTGGCATGGGGCAGGGGGCGTTTTGGGGACAGGGGTGACTCGGGGGTGGGCGTCTCGGGGACAGGGGTGGCTCAGGGATAGGGGTGGCTCGGGGACAGGGGTGCCCTGGGGACAGGGGTGCCTTGGGGACAGTTTTTTTTTGGCACAGGGGTGCGGTGCTGCTGCACCCCACGGGGCTGGCCCTCTCCAGGCACACGGTTTGGCACGGGGGCCCCGGACAGCACAGAGGAGGAGGGAGGAGGAAGAGGAGGAGAAAGAGGAGGAGGAGGAAGGCAGCCAGGGGTCCCGGTGCAGCTGCCTGGGTCAGCTTTCACTTCCCACTCGTGGGGAGCCGAAGCCGGGTCCCAGTGGGTTTCGTGCAGCAGCGGCGGTGCTGAGTGCGTGGGGTGGACGAGGCCCTGCAGGGCCCCCCCAAAAAGCAGGAGCACCCCACGGGGCCACCACGGGCAGGTCGGGGCCTTTTGGGACCATCAGGAGGACAGGGAGCAGGCAGTGGGGCATCCCAAGGGATGCATCCCGTGCCCCAAACCCGGCACCGTCTGCGGGGTCCTGGTGGCAAGGGCTCGTCCTGATCCTTGGGTGCCGTGGATGCGGGTGGCACCCGGTGCCACGCCGTGTCCCATCCCCGAGCAGCGATTTGGGGTGGGTGCAGCCCCCTCGTGGCATCGCTGGGACCCGGCGGGACGGGGCCCGGTTTCCTGACCTATTTTTGCAGGAGGCAGAAAGTGTGTCAGGCACCGCGGGGGGACGGCGCCTGCCCGCACGCTAACGGGGCTGGAAGGGGCCCTGGGAGCCAGCTGGGGCCGCGCCGTCCCCATCCCCGTCCCCATCCCCGGGGAGGGGAGGCCGGGAGCCGGGGGTCAGCCTCATCTGCCTTGCAGCGAGGTGCAAAGAGCACGCTGCCCCCCATTTGGCACATGAAAAACGAAGCAGAGGGGGGGTTTCTGCCCTCGTTTCAGCCCAGAAAATTTCCCTCAGGGACTGCTTTGGTGGCGAATGCAAGAGGGTGACCCCAAATGCTGCCCCACCTGCCTTATATACCCACTCCCTGCAGCATCTCCTGCGGGGTAAACGCCTCCTGGGGCCGAGGGACACATCCCTTGGACGTGGCTGGCTCTGGATCCGTCCCGTTGGTGCAAGGCAGGAGGAAGGAGAGCTCTGGGGCCGCGGGGGAGGCGGGGGCCGCGCGTTTCCCCGTTCGTGCTGCAGCCCAGGGCACGCTTCGCCTTCCCAGGTTTTACTTCCAGCTGTGGGATGAGGGCCCCACGGCACCGGCACTGCGAGGGGGAACTGGGCAGGGAGCCCCTCAGGGTGCCCCGTGCCCTCCTCATCACCTTCCTCACGCCTCCTGGGTGCTGCTGGCGGGGCCTGGAGCCCCCGAGCTGCCCGTGCCGTGGGATGGGGAGCGGGGCGCACTGCGGTACGACCACGGCTCGACTCCCCTGCCGAGCTGCCACCCTCATGTCTGTGCACACCCCTGGCTGTCTGTGCACACCCCTGGCTGCCTGTGCACGCCCCGATTGTCTTTGCACACCCCTGGCTGCCTGTGCACACCCGCAGCGCCACGCACACCCCGATTATCCACGCGCACCCACACCGCCGCGCGCACCCCCGTCATCCACGCACACCCCGATCCTCCTCGCACACCCTCACCCCTGGGCACACCCCGAGTGCCTGTGCACGCCCCTGGTTGTCCACACACCCCCCTGGTTGCCTGTGCACACCCGCCGTGCCGTGCACACCCGGATTATCCGGGCACACCCGCGGTGCCATGCGCACCCCGATCGTCCCTGCGCACCCCGATTGCGCACCCCACTGAGGGTGTCCCAGTTCTGGGTGTCCGTGCACACCCTCACCACCGTGCACACCCTGATTGTCTGTGCACACCCGCCGTGCCGTGCACACCCTGGTTGTCCGTGCATGCCCGCCGCGCCGTGCCCAGCCACCTCCAGGCGGTTCCCACCACGCACGGTTTTGGCAGCCCCGGAGAGGTGTGGAGGAGCTGAAAGGCAGCTCCAGCAGCCTGCCGCGAGGAGCACTTTGAGATTGCGATCGCTGGCAGCAGCAGGGGCTCTGAGGAACCTCTTCCACCCCCGGCT
Organism: Aythya fuligula; assembly: GCF_009819795.1. Taxonomy (NCBI): domain Eukaryota; kingdom Metazoa; phylum Chordata; class Aves; order Anseriformes; family Anatidae; genus Aythya; species Aythya fuligula. Next base: position 206,075,718 of record NC_045559.1, on the reverse strand, counting down.
TTTGCTGACTTTGCAAGACAGAACTTGATAGCAGGAGGCTGCCCAGGGCCTGGCGTGTTTGAATGTTATTTGCATGCTGTGTTTACTGGCTTGCCCGCCGCCGTGAAAGCTTGAAAATGAAACAGATTCACCTTCTCAAAGCGAAACCCTTGCTGCTGCCGAACTAATTTGACTCGGCAGCGGTGAAAGGCTGGAGTCGTTCCCATGGGAGATTCTGGGGCCGCGGTGCATCTGGGAGCCGGGGCTCGCTGTGATCCCAGGGCCCTGCTTCTGCTTTTTTGGATGTTTTCAGCTCGCCCGGGATTTGTGGTGGCAGGTTTCGGTGTGAGGATGCTGGAGCTTCCCACTCCTGGCCGGGAGCGGCTCGGTCTCTCCTCCTGAAGCCTCGCTCCCAGCCACCCACCCGGATGCTGCGGGGACCTTGGGGACCTTGGGGACCTCAGGCTGGGCACAGCCCAGGTCCTGCTGAGGATTCTTGCTCCATTTTAGGCAGGAAGAGGTAAAAATGACCTCGGTGTGGTGGCCGGGTTGCCCGATGTGGCACGGGTAAAGGCGCGGGGCACCCTGCGGCACCCAATTCCCACCGGTCCTTCCCCACCACCCATCCACATGTCCCCGGTGCCCACTGGGACCCCCGTGGCGTGCAGGATGGGGGCTTGCTGCAGTCTGGATGCGAGCCCCGAGCTGACCAGGCCCCCCCAGGCCTGCTCCTCCTGGTGAGAGGCTGAAATCGTCCTGCGTTGGCCGCTGCTTCCGTGGGGCTTCGCGCCTCCGCCCTCTCCGCCGCCGGGGTGGGGTCCCGGTGGGGGGGACGTGGCAGCCTTGCCCTGGCCGGGCTCTGCTTGTCCCTCCATCCCCGAAATGTCCCCTTCTTGGTGCCTGGGTCCCCGCTGCCAGCCCTGGGCTCACCGGGTGCCTCTGATGCCCCCGGCCCCCTGATTTCCTCCGCGCGGGTCCCGCGGCGGCTGCGGTTGGAGGCGCTTGGCTGTCCTGCCGAGATAGCAGGGGCCACGCTCACCCCGTGGGGCCTCTTGCAGCGGTTATTGCAACACGTTCCCATGCACGCGGGGCTTTCAACGGGCGCCTCGTTTTTTTTCTGCAAGTTCCTGATCTCCGAGGAGGCATTTGAGGAAGTCCCCAAGCCCTGCGCAGAGCCCGGAGCCGCGGCGCCGAGCCGGGCATGGGCTGCGGGCTGGCAGCGCTCTCCCCACCCACGGCACGGAGCTGAGCCCAGGTACATGCTCCTCGCCCGCTTTCATCCCACCTCCGGAGCCCCAGGGCTCGGGAAGGGGAACCTGGGTGTGCCGGCGGGGTCTGTCTGTCTGTCTGTCTGTCCGTCCGCCCCGCCTGTCGGGCTGCAGATGCTGAAAGAGGAATGGGGACCGGTGCGCCCAGCGCTTCACGCCCAAGGGCTCCGGGTCCTGCTCCCATACCAGCCCATGCCAAGGCTCTGTGTGCCCCCCCCGGGTGACCCCAGCATGGCACGGGGGGGGCTGGGGGGCTGCAGTTGGGGTGCTGGGTTTCTGGGGGTGCGTGCCGGGGATCCCCCACGGGGCCGTGCCCGGCGCAGAGCCCACGGCCACTTTGGGTCCGGGGGGGGGCTCTGCTGCTGGGCTGGGGGGCACGCAGCGGGGAGGGCACCTCGGTGCTCCTGCTTCGCTCAGTCTGCTCTGGAAATGGAGCTGCTTTTGGGGTAAATCGGGCCGGAGGGGGAACAGTGGGTGAGGGGGGCCTGCTGACCCACTGGGGCTGTGGCTGGGGGCGCGGGGGTGTTGGCACGCTGAATGAATCCTTCTGGCTCATGGGGTGGAGGTGATGGGGTTTGCTCATGCTGGCAGCTCCCCCAGCTCCCCAGGCTGTGCGTGGGGACGTTGTGGGGTTTGGGGATCCCCTCCGTTTGGCACCGTGTCCCCCCCTTTGCTGCATCACCGTGAAACACCGGGCGGCACGCCCTGAGGGGATGGGGGGCACGAGCTGCCTTTGTGGGGGATTTTGGGGGGCTCTCCCGAGGACCCTGGGAGCAGGGTGCCCCCCAGGAGCTGGGACAGGGGGTGCTGGCGCATAGGACGGGGTGGACGGGGTCCCTGGTGGACCCCAGGACTGCACCCAAATATCTCCCTTAATTTGGGTGCGAGCAGGCCAGGTCCGGGAGGATATGGGGTGGGTGGGGAGCACACGGACGAGCAGCCAGCCCCCCTGCTTCGCAGCAGAGGGGTCGCTGAGCACCTCGCTCTGGATTAATCACATACGGTGACCATGCAGCGCGTTCTGCGTCCCCAGCATGGGGAAACTGAGGCACGGCAGGGGGATGAAGCTGTTGGTGGGGCCGGTGGGGTCCATTCCCAGCTCTTTTGGGGCCCAGGCTCCATCCTCCGGGCTCAGGGGCCGTGCCTGCAGCCCCAGGCACGAGGCTCCCCAGCCGCTAAATCCCTTACAAAACCCCAGAGGCGCTGCCTAATCGCAGGAGGAATGCGGCCGGGAAGCACGGGGGTGGGTTTGGGATTTGGGTACCGGGATCTGGGGGGGCTCCCTCTTCACCCAGCCCTGGAGGTCGGAGCTGCTCCGTGCATCTCCTGGGGCCGTGCCACCAGAAACCGTGTCCCCAAAAAGGGGACGGGGGGGGGGTGTGGGGAGCGAGCTGGGTGCCACCGCTCAGGTTGCAGCAGCCCGTGGTGTCGTTTCCAGCGGCTCTCCTCTTTCTGGAATTTCCTCGTCTCCCTGCGGGTGGAGGTTAAATGATTCATGGCACGGGGAGGAGAGCCGGGCGAGGGGCTGATGAATGATTTACGGGGCCGACACGCGCCGGGGGCGAAGTGCTAAAGAGCGAAGGCGCCTCCAGCCCACGGGGCAGGGCCTGCGGGTGGCCTCGGTGGTGCCACCTCGGTGCGCCAGCCCCGCTGCAACGCCCCCCCGTTTTTCGGGGCACCCCCAGCACCGCCTCGCCCCCAGCTCCTGGTGCTCCTGGTGCCTCCTTCCCATCCCTGTGCGGGGTGATGTTATCCCTTTGGGGATTGCGCGCTGCTTGGAAATACCAAACCGTGGCCCTGGTGGCTCTCTGCCCCTCCGTGCGCTCCCCAAACCCCCCCTTTTTGTGGTGTTGCCCCCCCCCAGGTGCTCTAGCAGGGTTTGGGGGTCTCGTCCCGAGGTGGGGGAGCCCCCAGGGCTTTGTTTTTCTCTCCAAATGCTCCCAGAACCTGGGACCCTCCCCGTGCCCCCGCCGTGCCGCGGGGCTCAGAGCTTTGTGCTTGGCGCTGCGCTCGCGCGGCCCCACGGAGCACAGCGAGGACCAGAAAATGGGCTTTCAGGGCTTTTTATTTTATTTTATTTTATTTTTTTTGCTGCAAAAAATGTGGCAGAGAGGGGACGGGACGGTGGCAGGGCTGCGTTTCCTTCTGCTTTTCCCCCTGCAGGGGCAGGGAGCAGCCGGGGGCCGAGCCCGCGTGCGCAGAGGCAGCGCCGGACGTCCTGTGACAGCAGTGTCACCGCACGGCGTCACTATTTTTAATGCCAGGTGGCTTTTTTTTTTCTTTTTTTTCTTTTTTTTTTTTTTTTTAGCGCCAGGGGAGTGTGAGAGGGAAAGTGCCCGGCTGCGTGCGCATCCCCGCAGGGCTGCCGGGGTTTGTGCCTCTGGGGGGGGGTTTATTGCTGGCTGTGCACCCTAAAAACATCCTAGGGGATTAAGGGGGGGTCTGCCCCGGCCCCACGGCTCGCTCTGCACCCCATAAAACCCCATAAATGTGCCTCTTCATGAGCTCTTCACAGCACCACGCCGGGCAGGAGCAGCAGCAGCTGCCGGAACCACAGGGGGTGGAGGGACATGAGTCAGAAAAAATGTGACTCCGAGGGCCAGATTTCGCGATCGGCGTATTTTTAGCAGCAGGAAATCCTCTGGCTCTCACTGAGCAGGGCGAAAAGAGCTCCCGGAGAGCCCGAAATAAAGCGTGTGCCGGGGTCAGGCCGGCGGGGGGAATCAGGGACACCGGCGCTGCTCCGCCGGTGGCGCGCGGGGACGGGGACGTGGGGGTGGCAGGGGTCAGGATCTCCCCTCACCGCTGCTCTTACAGGTCAGGGGGCTGTGCACGGTGATGCTCAGCACCCTGCTTTGCTCTCCTCCTCGGGAAGGAGCCCCCTGTGCCACCGCTGTCTCAGGAAGGTGCTGGGGGTGCTGCCGGGGATGGTGCCGGGGGTCCCAGCCCCACAGCTCCTGTCGGAGGTGTTGGTCTGAGCGCTGCCTCCCAGCCCTCTTCGTGGCCAGGATCAGAGTTCAGGGGTGTGGGAGCTCAGCCTCCTCCTGCCCAGAGCCACCAGGAACTGGGGTGCCGAGGGTGAGCCCTACTTCTGCTCCCCGCCCATGCCCTGTGCGGTGCTGAGCCCCCCGGGGCTTCCCATGCCCGAAAATTGTCCCCGTGCGCTCGGTGCCGGCTCCTCTGCTGCCAACTTCAGGCTCTGCAGGTGGGAGAGGGGCAGAAGGATTTGGGATTGTGGTGCTGGGGGTGCTGAGTCCCTGAGGAACCAGCGGCTGGCCTGGGCATGGGGGCGAACTCGTGCCAGATCTTGGGCACCAGCCACGGCTCGGGGAGGCACGGGGGTGGCACGGGGAGGGCACGGGGGTGGCACAGGGCAGCAACCTGCAGCCAAGCCCCTGGGCCATGAGATAAAACACGGGGGGCTCCGTGGGCACGGTGACAAGCTGGGGACAGCCACGGCCACCAGCAGGGACCTCGGTTCCTCTCGGCACCACGCTTCCATGCCAAGGTTTTGCCTGGCGTTTCGGGAGCTGTGTGTCCCTGTGTCCCTGTGTCCGTGTGTCCCTGTGTCCGTGTCCCCCTGTCCAGGCTTTTTGGGTCTGTGCCACGCCATCACCCAGCTCCTTGGGGCTCCTCAGCTGCCTGCCCGCCCTGCAGAGCCATTTAAGCATCTCCCCTGCACCCTATTAATTAGCCCATCACTAAACCCCGTGGCTGCTTTGGGGCCAGCACCACGCTGTGCCTGCTCCCCGCACCCCCAGCACCCGCTGCTGCGCCGTGCCCGGCTCTCCCAAGGGTGATGGCTCTAATTAGAACCCTCAGTGTGGCTCTAATTAGCGCTGGGACACCCACATTTCGGTGCCTGGGTTGGCACCGTGCCGCCCCCAGCTCCCCCCCAGCCCCATTTGGGCACCAAACCGACGGGGACGCGCGCGGTGCTGGAAGGAACGAGGGCCCCCCCCCCCCCCAAAACCGCCCTGCGCTCACCCCGTCCCTCTCCATCCCCAGGTCCCGCCGCCGTGCCGAGCCCCGCCGGGCGGAGGAGATGCTCTGAGCGCCTCGGGACCCCCCCCCCCCGTGCCATGGAGGAGGAAGGGGGATGGCTACCGGTAGCCGCCTGGCTGGCGGCCCTCCACCTGGAGCAGTACGCCGAGGCCTTCGAGCGCAGCGAGCTGCGCACCGTCTGGGACTGCCGGGCGCTGACGGACGAGGGGCTGACCCGCCTGGGGGTGCTGCTGCCCGGACACCGCAAGCGCATCCTCCTGGGCGTCCAAAAAGCCTTCGCCGAGGCCACTTTGCCCGAGCCCCCCCCGAGAAAACCGGTGCCCATGAAGCGCCACATTTTCCGCCCCGGAGCTGGCACCGCCGTGCCAACCGAGCCCCCCAGCTCCCCGCCGCTGCTGGAGCCCGAGGGGGCCGCGAGCGTCCCCCTGCTGCCCCCCCCCATCCCTCCCCGGGTGGGCTGCAAGCCCCCCGTTAAGTTCTCCCCCGTTGCCAGCACCCCCGAGCCGCCCCCCCCCCTGCAGCCCGGCCCCCGAGCTGCCCCCTCTGCCAGCCCCCAAAGCCGAGAGCCCGGCGAGACCCCCGCTGCCGGCCAAGCGGCACCAGGTGGGGGGCAAATGCCAGTCCCTGAAGACCCCCCCGACCCCCAGCCGCCCGCCCGCGTTGCCCCCCAGGGCCGGGTCCCAGTACGAGGCCAGCAGGTACGGGGCTGGGAATGGGGAGCGGTGGGTGCTGGGGGGGGGGTGAGAATGGGGAGGGGGCGAGCTGTGGGGTTGCTATGAGGGGAGGGTCCAGCGCATCCTCTTGGGGGGCTCCCTACGTGCCGGCATCCCCCTGGGGGTCCCACAATTCCCATAAGTCCCCATGGGGGTCCCCATACCCCCAGCACACCTCCTTAGGGGTCCCTACACCCCCACACCCCCCTGGGGGTCCCACAATTCCCATAAGTCCCCCTGGGGGTCCCCATATGCCCAGCAAACCCCCCTGGGGGTCCCTACACCCCTGCTTCCCCCTGGGGGTCCCACAACTCCATTACGTCCCCCTGGGGGTCCCCATATCCCCCCCACACCCCCCTGGGAGTCCTACACCCCCTGGGGGTCCCACAACTCCAGTACATCCCCCTTGGGGGTCCCAACACCCCCACACCCTCCTGGGGGTCCCACAACTCCATTACGTCCCCATGGGGGTCCCCATACCCCCAGCACACCCCCCTGGGGGTCCCTACACCCCCGTATACCCCTGGGGGTCCCACAACTCCAGTATGTCCCCCTGGGGGTCTCCATACCCCCAGCACACACTCCTGGGGCTCCCTAAACCCTGCATCCCCCTGGGGGTCCCACAATTCCCATACATCCCCATGGGGGTCCCCATACCCTCAGCACACCCCCCTGGGGTCCCTACACCCCTGCTTCCCCCTGGGGGTCCCACAACTCCATTACGTCTCCCATGGGGGTCCCCATATGCCCAGCACACCCCCCTGGGTGTCCTACACCCCCTGGGGGTCCCACAACTCCAGTACATCCCCCTGGGGGTCCCCATACCCCCAGCACACCCCCTTGGGGGTCCCTATGCCCATGCATCCCCCTGGGGGTCCCACAATTCCCATATTTCCCCATGGGGGTCCCCATACCCCCAGCACATCCCCCTGGGGGTCCCTACACCCCCGTATACCCCTGGAGGTCCCACAACTCCAGTGTGTCCCCCTGGGGGTCCCCATACCTCCATCACACCCCCTTGGGGGTCCCTACACCCCCACACCCCCCTGGGGGTGCCACAATTCCCATAAGTCCCCCTGGGGGTCCCCATACCCCCAGCACACCCCCCTGGGGGTCCCCCCACCCTCCCACCCCCCTGCCGTCCCCCCAGCCCCATCTCACCCCCCCCCCAGTCCCCCCACACCCCATGGCTCCTCTTGTCCCGGTCACTGGTGCCCTCTAGTGTCACTGTGTCCCCATGGGGGGGGGGACACCCACTGGGACACCCCCAGCCCCATCCCAATCCCTGGCGGGGGCGGTGCCGAGGGACCCCCAAACCTCTCCGTGCACCCCCCGCGCTCTGCGTCTCGCTCTTTGCTGCTGTTTTTTTGGGGGGGCTGAAAGTTGGATTTTACTGTTTTATCGTCATTTTTATTTTATTTCATTTTATTTGCCCCAGTTGGGGCAGTTTGGGGCCAAAAATGCCCCGGGGGGGGGTTTTGGGGGGGGGATTTCCCTGCCCCTCGGTGCCGTGGGCACCCTGGGGCGCGGTGGCACCGGGGGGCACCTTGGGCACCCCATGCACCCCGCCACCCCCTCCCCTCTCCCACCTTATCCTGGGGGTGCGTTCGCTCTCCCCCAGCCCTGGGGGGGGGCTGTAGGACCCCCCCCCACCCCGGCACAGCCCCCGTGTTACGGTGTGGGCTCAGAGCTCGTCCTGCCCTGCAGACCGCAGGCAGCTGCTGTCCCCCCCCCCTCCCCGTCACATGAAGGCGGCTGCGGTGTGGTGACAGCAGCGAGCACAGCCCTGGGGGGCTGGGGGGGGGGTGAGGATGTGTGTGTGCCCCCCCCTTTTTTTGTGTGTCCCCCCCCCCAAGCTGCAGCTGAGAGCGAAAGCGGCCCCGGTGCAGCCGCAGAGCTGGGGCTGAGAGGGTGCAGAGGGCTGGAAATTCCCCCCCCCCAGGGGAATAATTTCCCCCCCCCCCAGGGCACATCCAGAGCTTGTGCACCCCAAAATCCTGCTTGTGGACGTGGGCACAGTGCTTGTAAAAGGGGGGGGGGGATGTTGGCCGTGTGTGCGCCCCCCCCCCAGCGTCCCAATGCGCTCCTGTGGTTGGTGAGCCCCCCCCCAAAAGGCAGAGCCCCCCCTGGTGACCCCATTTCTCCAGCCTCTGGTGACAGCGCCCATCGTGTCCCTGTCCTCAGGAGGGGTGCATGGGGGGGGTCCCTGCCGAAATAATGCCATGGGGGGGACCTGGGGGGCGTCCTACAGAAATAATGCCATGGGGGGGACCTGGGGGGGGTCCCCATGTTCTCAGAGCTGAACCGGGGCTCGCTGTTTTTTGGGGGCTGTGGTGGTGACAGGGCTGAGGGTGCCCCCCCCACACCAAGGTGTCCATGTGGCCAGGATGGGAAGGGCCCCCGGTGGCCCCAGGGGGGGTTTTAGGGCACCAAGGCAGCAGGATGCCCCCAGGGGGTGTGGGGGGGGGGGCTGTGGGGTGGGCACACCCCCAGCTGTGGGGTTTGGGCTCCCGAAGACCCCTGGGGCAGGGCCCTGGCTGTCCCCCCGCGGGTCCTGGAGCCCCGGGGACCTTCTCCAGTGCCGCATTTCTGTGCGCCCAGATGGCCCCAGAAAGGCAGCCCCCTGTCCCCACTCCCCAGCCCATGTCCCCAGCCCGTGTCCCCATCCTCTATCCCCATCCCGTGTCCCCATCCCTTGTCCCCATGGGTGTTCCCAACCCCACTCCACATCCCCGTTCCCCATTCCCCATCCCATGTCCCCATCCTGTGTCCCCATCCCCTCTCCCCGTCCTTGTTCCCTGTCCCCTTCCCATGTCCCCATCCCCACTCCCCATTCCCGTTCCCCATTCCCCATCCTGTGTCCCCATCCCGTGTCCCCATCCCCGTTCCGTTTCCTACCCCATATCCCCACCCTGCTCCCTATCCCAGTTCCCCATTCCTCATCCCGTGTCCCCATCCCATGTCCCCATGCCATGTCCCCATCCCGTGTCCCCATCCGTTGTCCCCATCCCCACTCCCCATCCCAGTTCCCCATTCCCCATCCCATGTCCCCAACCCCACTCCCCATCCCGTGTCCCCATCCCATGTCCCCATTCCCCATCCCATGTCCCCATCCCGTGTCCCCAGCCGTTGTCCCCATCCCCATTCCCCATCCCATGTCCCCATCCCATGTCCCCATTCCCCATCCCGTGTCCCCATCCCCTCTCTCCATCCCATGTCCCCATTCCCCATCCCGTGTCCCCATCCCGTGTCCCCATCCCCTCTCTCCATCCCATGTCCCCATCCCGCGTCCCCATCCCAGTTCCCCATTCCCCACCCCGTGTCCCCATCCCGTGTAAAACCCCGTGTCCCCCTCCCGTGCCCCCACCCCTCTCCCCATCCCCGCAGCCCCCACGGACCCATCCTCCCCGCGGGGAGGAAGCGAGGCCGTCGAGGCCCCTCGCGGGGCTGTGGGTTTGGGGCCGGCCGCGGCCGCCTTGGGGTGGCTCAGGAAGCTTTTTGTGCGCAGCGAGCGCCGAGCAGGAAGTGCTCGGGGGGCGGCCGAGCGGGCCCAGCTCCGCTCCCCGGCATCGCCTCGCCCCACGGCGCCGAAATCGGCCCCCCCCGGGACCCCCCCACCCCAACCCAGGTAGGGGCACGGCCACCGCCGCGCGTGGCGAAGCGCAGCCTCGGTGGCGGAGGGCGGGGGGGGGGTTTTGCACAGGGGACGGAATCACGGAGCTTCCTCTTCTCCAAAAGTGGGAATTTCGCCGCCTTTTGCGCCTTTTCTGAGTCTTTCTGAGCCCACGGTTCCGCTCTGGCTCGAGGGATGGGGGTGAATTTGGGGTGGAGGAGGGAGGGTGGCTGTGCGCAGGGTGCCGCGGTGCCACCGGGCTTTGGGGTGGCCAAGGCACAGTCGTGGCACGGCGCCCTCGGGCACCCCGGTGCCAGGCAGGGGACACCATCCTCTCCTGACCCTTTTTGTGCGTCCTGACCCTTTTTGTGCCTTCTGACCCTTTTTGTGCCTTCTGACCCTTTTTGTGCGTCACCACCGAGGTGGTCGGAGCCTGAGTGCGCGCTGACACCCCCGGGGGGGATGTGGCAGCGTCGCCTCCTGCTTTTTGTTTTGCTTTCCTTGCAGGGTCAGTTCCTTCCCCTGCGCCCCGGGAGGTGGGGACGCGTCCCCAGGGTGCCACACTCCCCTCTCCCCGTGTCCCTTCCCCTCCAGGGCCACCCGGGTGGCACCAGGAGGTGCTTGGGGCACTGGGGAACTCCCTGCTGCAGGGTTTTGGAGGCATTTTGGAGGCAGTGAAGCTCCGAAAGCACCAGCAGCGAGTGGTGGAAGGGCGCTGAGTGTCACCACCACGCTGGGGACCCTGAGCTGTGGGAATGGGTCCTGCGTGGGGACAGCTGGGCCTGGCCAGGCTCCGACCCACTGGGACAAACTGGTGGTGGCGTGTCTGGTGATGGAGAGGACGGGAACAGGGACAGGGACAGGGACAGGGACAGGGACAGGGACACGTCCTCACCATGGCCTGCTGGCTTCAGGAAGGCTGGCAGGAGCTGTTTTGTGCCACCATGGGCACTGGGATGCCTCCTGACCCCGTGCTGCCCCCAAATTCCCCAGGACACCCATATCCGTGGGTCACCCTGTGCGCCCTGCTGCCCGTGCCGCGTGCGTGCCTTTACGCGTGGAAATCCTCCGCGCACACTTGGTGGGCGCACGCAGCAGGCAGGGAGCTGAGGGCAGGGAGGTGCTGGGTTCCCGTGGTGGCCGTGCTTGCTGCAGGGAGTGGTGTGGCAGCTGCAGCACCCTAACAGCACCCACGGCACGCACGCACCCGGCTCCTGGTGCTGGGGGCACGCTGGTGCCTGGTTCCTACAGAGGCCACACGCAGCAGGGCGTGGGTACGGTGACACCGGGTTCCCGTAGACGTGACGCACAGTAGGGTGTGAAAACCAGGTGCTTGGTTCCCATCGTGGACGTGCACAGCAGGATTTGGCCCCGTGCTGGGTGTCGGTGGGTGCCTGGCCCCCCTCCGGGTCCATTTGGCACTGGTGCGGACTGGGGGAGCTGGGGACAGCCCCAGCTGCAGCTCGTGCGGGTTTTGGGTGTGGGGACCCCGAGGTGATGGCTGCGGGGAGTGGATGGGGAGCGGGGTGTCAGAGACTTGCTCTGGGGTTTGCTGCGGACCCCCACGGCTCAGAATTTCAGGTCCCAGCCCCCGGTGCCCTCCCCTGCCCCACAACTGGGGCCCTGAGCTTGGTGAGCACAGGGGTCCCCAGGGGCGTGGGGACCCAAAGCAGCGGGGTGATGCTCCCCCAAAATCCAGGGGGGCTTCTCCACGTTGGATCAACGCTTGCAGCGGGCTGGGTGATGCCTGTCCGTGCCGGGGGGGCTTTTTGTGCACGTCTGGGCGATGCCCCCCCACCTCGGGGTGGGGGTTCCCCCCCCATCTGGGTGCTGCGCCCTCTCGCCATCGGGCAGCGACACCGGCGCACGGCTCCGTCCCCAGCAGCCACGGCTCCGGGAGGGGACAGCCCCTGCAGGGGGACATTTGGGTGTCCCCAGGATGGGTCTGGGGGGGACCTGCTGCCTCCTCGGACCCCCGTTGGGGCCGTCTCTGCTCGGCTGCCCGGCATTTTGGGGGTGCAGCCGCTCGCCCCGGCTCCCCCTCTTCCGGCAGCGCCGCCGTGGTCCCCGGCACTTCCTCCCGCAGGGCACGGCCGCTGTGGGGCCGTACCCACACCCTCCCCGACCGACCCCCACGGAAACGGCCCCGGGGGGGTGGCAGGGACACGGTGGGGGGCATTTTGCAAAAGTTACTTGTGGGCCAGACCCCGGGGGGGGCTGAGCTGTGGGGTCCCGGCGGGCTCCAGGTCTGCGGAGAGCGAGCGTCGCGCTGCGGTTTCCTCTGTGCTGCTGCTGCTGCCCTCCAGCCAGCTCTGACCCCCCCACCGTGCCCCCCCCGAGCCCTGCCAGGTCACCCCCAGCCCTCCTGGGTGTCACCGTCACCCCCAGAGCTGCTGGGTGCCACCATCACCCCTTGGTGCCACCGTCACCCCCAGCCCTCCTGCGCCCTGCTTGGGGACCTCAAGAGGAGCGAGCGGAGGGGCTGTGCTGGGGGGGCACCCATGGGGACAAGGGGACGGTCACCTCCTCGTCCCCAAGGGATGGAGGAGGGCAGGGAGAGGTGGCCGAGGAGGGGGCATTGCTCTGGGCTGTGCCCCCTGCCTGTGCTGGCACGGGGCAGTGTGCACCCTTTGGAGGCGCTGGGGGTCCCGCTGCGCTCCCCGTGCGGGGCCGCGAGAGCTTCTGACGTTTTTTTTTGGGGTTGGGGAGCCCCAGGGTGTCTGCAACTCTGGTGCGTTTGCAGCTTCTCCTCTGGGTGTTTTGGGGAACTGAAACGTTATCAGTGCCGCGAGGACGCTGCGGCTGCCCGCTGCTGGCCTCGTCCCGTGAGCCCCAGGGGGGCACTGCGCGGGCAGGACCGGGTGACAGCAGGAACGGTGTCCTCCCAAAGTGTCCTGAGGTGTCCTTGGTGAGGAGGCAGTGGTTGTCCTTGCCCGTCACGGTGTGAAACAACAAGAAATGGGACAGCCTGGGGGCTTTGGGGAGGCTTGGGGACATCGGGGAGGTTTGGGGACCTCGGGGAGGCGTGGGGACCTTGGAGCAGCTTGGGGACCTCGGGGCCATCGGCTCGCTGCTGGCATTGGGGCTCACGACGCAGCCCACGGGGGGCCTGGAGGCCACTCAAGTGGCCCCCTTAAGCTGTGACAAACCCGCTGTCACCTCCCTGCCCCTGTGTCCCTGCACCCCTGGCGGTGCCGACGGTGGCACTGGGAGCTGCGGGAGGACTGGCCCCCGCTCCCCTAATGTATGGATGGTTGTGGCTGGTTCCCATGGCAATGCTGCTGAGAAATGAGGTCAGCCTGACCCGCAGCCTGGCAGCCGAGGGACAAATTTGCTCTGCGAGGCTCCGGGAAAGCTCCCGAGCACCCTCGGTGGCGCGGAGAGGGCAGCTTGGGGACCCGGCGTGGCCGTCCCTGGGGTGCGCTGGGTGCTGGGAGCAGCCCGGGAGGTGCTGAGCTTTCTCCGTGTAACTGCTGGGATTTGGTGCTTGGGGTCTGGATCCTGCCCAGACGCCCCAAATTGGGGTTGCAGTGCAGGCAGGAGGTGCAGGGCTCATGGATGGGGACGGTGGCCCCAGTGCAGGGCTGGGAACGTCTCCGGTGGCACCCATGGCTCGGCAGCACCCACCCTGGGCACCCGTCTATTTCCAGCACAGGCTGTCAGCTGCCCCCAAAACCTCTTCAGTGAGCGATTTGGAGTGGGGCTGGGAATAAAACAGCCCAAAAAACTGCCCCAGGGTCTGTGAGGCTGTGCCCTGGGGCTGCGGAGGGCTGGCATCACCGCCGCCAGAGCCCCCTGGGTGTGGAGCTGAATTTTCCACCTCGCTGGCTACGTTGTGTGGGGCTTGGGCTGTGATTCTCTGTGGGATGGCAGCCCGATGAGATCCCCCTTTTGGCTTTACGCCGTGTTTGGTGCACGACTTTTGCACAGAAACCCATTCCTGGTCCCCTCTCCGAGCGCACCCCCCGTGCCACCGGCGGAGCTCGGCGCCCCGTGGGGCTGCGGGGCCGTGCCGAGCCTCCTCCCTGCTCGGCCCCACTCCGTCACTGTGGGGCCGCTCAATCAGGTCCCTCTTATTTTTACACCCAGCAGGAACTTCCCCTGATTTCCTGCCCCCCAGAAGCACGGCGCTGCGGAGGGCTTCATTGCATTTCTGCCCGCCCGCAGTGGCTGGGGAGGCAGGAAGCGAGCGGAGAGCGGCGGTGACGGGCGAGGGGCAGCCAAAATCGGCTTGTTTTGGGGCTGGGGGGGCCCCAGGCGGAGAGCTGGGGTGCTGCGAGCCTGGGACCTGTGCCCCTGGGTCCCCTGGGACCCAGCTCCAGGGGACAAAACACCTGATAGGGGACCGGGCTTCAAGGCTGGAGGCGGCCCCTGGTGTCCCCGAGGGCCCTGATAAGAAACCTGAGCTGCGAGGGAGGTTTGGGGCCGGGTGCCAGGAAATCCTTCCAGGCCTGAAAAGCGCCGCCATAGCCCGCGCGGGGTGAGGCCTCCACCACGGGAGGGTTTTGGGGCTTGGGATGGGGTCGGTGCTGTAAAAGGGGCTCTGGTTTTGGGGTGGAAACGGGTGCGGGAGGGTCCGTGGGATGCCCGCGGTGCCGTCCCGCAGCGCCTGCTCCTGTCTCTCCGCAGCGTTCCTGTTAAGGAGGAGGTCCCCGTCCCCGTCCCTGTCCCTGTCCCTGTCCCCATCCCCGTCCCCGTCCCCGACAGGGAGCCCCCCGTCCCCCCGTCCCCTCCAGCCCTGCTGCCCCGTGCCAAGCCGCAGCCGGCCCCGCAGCCCCAGCCGCCCTCCGAGCCCTCCTGTCCCTTCGTGCCCGAGTTCGGTGAGTACCAGCGGGTCCCCGATCCTCCTCTGGGACCCCCGGCGTGGTGTGGGGTCCCTCTGGGGCATCACCTGGCAGCTGGGGCGACGAGCAAAGGGGCAGGGGAACAGAAAGGGGTTTTGGGGAGAGCCCTGGGACCCCCCGGGACAGCTCCTGGATGGGGCGAAGCCACCCCCCGAGCGGTGCCGAGGGGCTGCGGTGGTGCCAGGAGCTGCCCAGCACCTTCTGCTCGCCCTTGCAGATGACTCTGACTACGAGGACCCCGCCTGGGAGGAGGAATTAGCCAGCCCCGCGGGGCAGATGGCCGACAAGGTTGGTGTGGGTGCTGGAAGGGGCTGGGGCGGCGAGCAGGGGGCGTGCAGGGACACCCCGATGGTGGTGCTGGTCCTGGGTGGGTTTTTGGGCACGGCTTGGGGTCGGGGCAGAGGGGCAGGGTGCTCTGCGAGCCCATGGGGCTGCTGCTTCACCCAAGTGCAGCCTCCCCGCAGGCTGGCGTGCATGGAGTGCGTGCTAGTGGACGGCTGAAGCATCGCAGCCAACATTTATTGCCTGGATTTGGGATTTTTATCCGCCACGCGCTGAACTCGTGCGGGTCTGGGCTGATTTTGGGGGCTGCGGCACGCTGAGCACCCAGAGCCCTCACCATCCTTTTCCTGGCGATGTGCACTGCCTTCCCCTGGCCCCAACCGTGCCACCCGCTACCCCTGGTGCTGGGGGACATCCAGAACCATCCAGAAGCACCACGCCACCTCGCAGAGCCTCGGGCACTGCTGGAAGCTTCAAAAAGGGGCGATGCAGGCGGTGCCGCTGCATTTTGCGCCCTCTTTCCCTGCCTCTCCATGGGCATCCCTAGCTGGTGGTGGTGCTGCGAGCTGCGTGGGGTGCTCAGCACCCTGCTGGGTGCAGGGGGTGGCCGGAGGGGGCTGGAGCCCTCCCCAAGCGCCCTGGTGTGGAGCAGGGAGGGCACAGGGCTGCCGCTGTCACCCCCGTGTGTCCCCGCAGGAGGATGCTGAGGCCGTGACGGGTCGGCCGCGGTCCCTGCGCTTCAACAGCCTCTTCAGCGAGGACGAGCTCATCGAGGACGACTACGATGCTCCCCCGGCCAAGTAGGGGCTCCTCCTGCCGCTCCTCGTGTGCGTGTTCACGCCTGCCTGCCTGCGGCCGTGCGAGCGTGCGCGGGCAGGGGCCGTGCGCGGCGCCGTGCGGGCAGGAGCACGCGTGTGCGAGGCTGGGGGGGGTGCATGTGAGGGGCTGTGCGTGCACGGGGGGGGGCTGTAAATATTCAGGGGAGGCTGTAAACATTAGGGGAGGGCTCTATAAACATTTGGGGAGGGGGCTGTAAACATTTGGGGAGGGGGCACTCGCCTGTGAGCATGCGTCTGGGTGCGCGCGCTGCTGGTGATGCCCAAGATGCGTGCGCGCACGGGGGTGCGCACGGGGGTGCACGTGCACGCCTGCATCACTCCACACCCCAGGGTGCTGAGCGGTGCAGGGGGGGCCGTGCCCACCCCCTCACCATCTCGTAACCCCCCCCCCCCTGCTTGGCTCCCGCTCCCCAGCGCAGGCAGAGGCTGGAGCGACGACGGCCCCAGCCCCAGCACGCTCGGCGACGGCATGGAGCGCTCGGCCACCCCGCAGCTCTCCCCCACCATCCGAGCGGGGTGGCTGGACAAGAACCCGCCGCAGGGGTGAGTGAGATTTGGGGCGCAGCCCCTCTGCCCTCCCCGTGCCGTCCGTGTCGCCCCCTTGCTGTCTTTTTCCCCCTTGTGGTTCCTGCTCGCTGGGGGAGGCGTCGCGCTCTGGTGGAAAGGGGCTCCTGCGGCCACCTCCTGCCTCCTGGTTTAGGTTAAAAGTAGCTGGTTTTAGTGAAAGGCCCTTTTTCCGAGTGGGTGCACTGAGCTGGCTGAGGAGGAGGAAGGAGGGAGCTCGGGGGAGGAAGGAGAAGCAGGAGGGGAGGCTGGATGAGGGGAACGGGGCTGGGGAGCAGGACGGGGACCGCGGCTCTCCGAGCGCTGAGCCTCGCACGTGGCCCCGCTGCCAACGCCCCCGCTGCCGTCCCGGCCTCACTTTGCAGCTCCAGCTTCCCCCTGTCCAAGCACTGTGGGGTCGGGTTTTTGGGAAATGAGCACTGCTCGCTCCGGGGAAGCCCGGGGGTGGCAGCAGTCCCGGAAAGCTGCTGTCTGGGGAGAAGTGGTGGCTGCTGGCTGCCTCGCGCCACCGGCACGGCCACCCTGCCTTCCCCACAGGGCTCAGATTTTATTTTATTCGCTGTGAGTGCTGCAGGAGGCTTTTCTGGCAGTGCCCTTGCTGCATCCACCTGTGGGTTATTGGGGGATAACACCCAGGGGCACACAGACCTCCATAAAAGTGGTTTGTGTGCCAACCCCTTACCGCGGGGCTCCGCGCCCCTGCACTGCGCCCGTGGCACCCAGGGGTGGCACGGGGAGGGCTCTGAGGGAGCCCCGGGTCCCCGCCTGCACCTTAACACCAGCCACGAGGAAACCCCGAGGCCTGAATCCCCGGGGAGGAGGAACCCGGGGCTGGTTTTGGGGAAGTGAGAGCCGCGCAGAGCTCCCCGGGGAGCCGGGGAGGGGGAAGCTGCTCCCTGGGTGGGGAGCCGGAGCCTGGGGAAGGCAGTGGAAGGAAAACCAAAAGAAAACCAACCCAAATTTCCAACCCTGAGTGCCTAAAGCCAGCCGGGAGGGCTGAGGGGTTTCTGTGGGATGGGGATTGGGAACGGGAGGGCCGGTGGAAGAGCCCAGAGCCTCAAGAAGGATTTCCTCCTTCCGTAAAGGCCGAGCGCGGCGGGGTCACGTGTGGCGGTGCTGAAATCCTTTCCTGAACAAACAAGCGCTTAAGCAACGGCCCACGAAGCTGGGGGGGCACCAAGGGGGCTCCCGGAGCTTTGCCGGAGGCTTTTTGGGGGGTGCCAGGGGGCTCCGGGGTGGCCTGACCCCCTGCACCCCCACCCGGTGATGCTGATGCGCACCGAGGGCGCGAGGTGCCCGGGGGGGCCCTGCAAGGAATGGGGACACCACCGACCCGGGGGGGGGCTCTGGCAGCGATTGCTAATTGGGGTCAGCATCTGACGAGGTGCTTTTAGGGGCAGCCCCCGCTCTCGGCTCCCTGCTTCCCTCGGTGCCTGCAGGAAAGCACAAACCCCCCCCCCCCTGCTGCCACCAGGGTCGATGGCGAGGTGGCCCCGGGCTGTCGGCAACTGGGGCGTGAAGGCACAGGCGGAGAGGCCCCGGGTTCAAGGGCACATGGGGGGGATTTTGGGGGGGCTGAGGGCGCTGCTGCAGCCGGGGGCTCGCCTCCTTTCTGCACCCAAACCCACGCAGGGGGCCGCGTTGTGTTGGGGTCCCCGTGCCCGACCTGTCCCAGCCCCCTTCGTGCTCCCATTTGGGTGCTCCCCAAGCCCCCCCGGGGTGCAGTTTGGGTGCCCCGTCCCCTCCAAGGCGCCCCTCCTGTCCCTCCCCAGCTCCTACATCTACCAGAAGCGCTGGGTGAAGCTGGACGCCGACTACCTCCGCTACTTCGACAGCGAGAAGGTGAGGGGGGCAGGAGGGCTGAGGATGGGGGCTGGAGGTGTCGGGGGGCACCGAGCCCACCTCGCATCCCTCTGGGCGCCCTGGTGGCACGGAGGTGCCAAGGGACAACGTCCCCGGCGCACCACGGGAGCGAGGTGCCCCAAGCTCCATCCTGGGGTCGTTCCCGACCCATCTCCAAGGCGGTGATGGTGATGGTGACGGTGCGTCTCTCCCCCCACCCCGTGTCCCCCCCCAGGACGCCTACTCCAAGCGCTTCATCCCCGTCTCCTCCATCTCCCGCGTCGCCAGCGTCGGGGACCAGAAATTCGAGGTGGTCACCACCAACCGCAACTTCGTTTTTAGGGCCGAGAGTGACGGTGAGCGGATGGGGGGACACCCACGGGCAGCCAGCCCCGACCCCACTTCGGGGCTGCTCCCCTCCTCCTGGCAGCCCCCTGGCCCTTCGGATGAGCCCCCCCCCAAGCCCCAGCCCTGACCCCTCTGTGCTCCGACCCCGCAGCCGACCGCAACGAGTGGATGCAGACCCTGCAGCAGGTGGCGGAGGAGCGCAAGGGGAAAGCTCCGGAGAGGACCCCCGTGCCCCCGACCTCCCCCGACGCCACGGAGCCCGCGGATAAGAGTGGATTCCTGGAGCTGAGGGGCTTCAAGCACAAGCTCTTCGTGGCTGTGGCCGGGGACAAAGTTTTCCTCTACAAGAACTCGGAGGTGGGTGCAGGGGCTGGGGACCCTCGTGCGCTCTGTATGGGGACCCCCACCCGTCGTTTTGGCAGCTGGGGTAGAGCAGCAATGAGCTGGGGCTCCCCAAAATGGGGAGGGGAGACCCCAAGGGTGGCAGACCCCAAGCTGCAGACCCCCTTAACGCGGTTTGGGGACCCCAGCAGCATCGCGCCCGCTTGGGTCGGTGGCGTCTCCATCCCAAACCTTGAGCGCCCCGGGGTTGGGGTGTGCGTGGGGACCCCTGGGGAGGGGGGGCTGCCCTCCCTCACCTCTCCGCCCACCCCCTCCCCACTCGCCCCCCCCCCAGGACTACCGGCAGGGCATCGGCATCACCTACATCGAGATGAACGTGGGCAACGTCAAGGAGGTGGACCGCAGGGGCTTCGACCTGACGACGCCCTACAGGATCTTCAGGTGAGCCCGGGGAGGGGGACAACGGGGTGCCACCCACCCCCCTCCCCGTGGCCATCCCTCCCTCACCCTCCCCTCCCCGCCCGCAGCTTCTCGGCCGAGTCGGAGCAGGAGAAGGAGGAGTGGGTGGAGGCCATGCGGCACGCCATCGCCGAGGCGCTCTCCAACTCGGAGGTGGCGGAGAGGATCTGGGCGCTGGAGCCCAACCGCTTCTGCGCCGACTGCGGCTCCCCCCAGCCCGACTGGGCCTCCATCAACCTCTGCGTCGTCATCTGCAAGAGATGTGCAGGTAGCGACCCCCCCCCGCCTTAAGCACCCCGGGGTGCTGCGTGCGCCCCGGCACCCGGCCCCTCTCCAAACGGCACCCGGCATCGGGGAGAGGGGGCTCCCCCAAACCTCCTCCCCTGCTCGGTCCGTGGTGCTGTGCAGCACAGGAGGGTTTGGGGGGAGAGGGGCACGGCTCTGCGTCCCCCCCTGACCCCAAAGGGGGGTCCTAACGGCTCCTCTCACCCCCCCACAAGGGGAGCACCGGGGCCTGGGGCCCGGCATCACCAAGGTCCGAAGCCTGAAGATGGACAGGAAGGTGTGGACAGAGGAGCTGATCCAGGTAGCGGCACGGATGGGCTCCGAAATCTGCTCTGGGGGCAGCCACCCCGTGTCCCCCCCCATCGCAGCCCCCGCTGTTATCCCCATCCCGACCCGTGCCGTGACTCGGGTAGGGAGGGGACCACCAGCAGCCCCCTGCCCCCATCCCTGCGGTGCACCCCGGGGGCACGAGGGGGGCTTCACGCCCAGGCTGGGGGGGCAGAAGGCACCTGCACACCCACGGGGTGACGGCTGCGGAGCTGCTGGATGACCCCGGGGCCGGGCAGGAGGAGGAATTTGGCAACACCAGCACCAGGGGTGGGCGTTGGGCTGGGCTTTGACACGGCACCGAGGTTCTCAGCAGCACCGGGGGCCCTCGTGGGTTGTGGGGCCGCTGGAAAGAACCCTAAGCTGGCCCCAAAACTCGTCCCCAGCACCGTGCCACCCTGCCCACCCCGTGGCACGGGGTCTGTGCCGCCCTGGCTGTGCGCCCCGGTGCCGCGGCCCCAGCGGGTGCTGCATTCCTGCCCCTGTCCCACCCTGCAGCCCCCGCCTCCGGGCTGTCTGCTCCCCAGCCCAAACCCTTCCAGCTGCAGCCCCGATCCTCCCCTTTCCTGGAAGGCTGCCCTTAACCCCTCCGGGCTCGCAGAGAGCTTTGGAAACGTCCCCGTGCGCCCCAGCCTGCTCCGTGCCCCCCGTGCACCCCAGCTCCATCCCTCTCCTGCTCCACATCACCCCAAAGGGCACGGGGACGCTCACTGAGCACCCCATGGGGCTTGCTAGGGTGATGCCATCTCCCAAAAGTGTCCCCAGGGCAAATTTTGCTGCTTCATGGCACGGCAGCAGGCGGGCACGGCTGCCACAGGGCTGCAACGGGGCCGCAGGGCAGACCTGCACCTCCCGGCCCCGGGGCGCAAAACGGGGGCTGTGCACCATGGGGTCGGGGAGCGGGGTGGCGAGGGGCTGCGGAGAGCTCTTTAAATCCCCTCCCGGGCTCTCAGTGCTGCTTTCCAGATGTGCTTTTTTTTTTTTTTTTTTTTTTTCTGGGGCAGGAAGGGGAGTGGAAGGATTGCAGGGGAAGAATTGCCTGGAGCCGGGGCCGGGTTAGGGTCACACCGCGGCGCAGCAGCGCAGTGGCGGGCGGGTGCTCCCCCACCCTGGGCTCAGCCCCTCTCCCCCTTCTCCACTCCTTGTGCACGACGCCTTCTTCTTCCTCCTCCCTGCACCCGGAGAGCCTCAGCATCACCGCTTTGGGGTGGGCTGGCAAGCTCCCTGCAGGCTCCCCCAGCCCCACAGAGCCCGTCGCACCCCGTCCCACCCCGTCCCACCCCGTCCCACCCCGTCCCCCAGCCACGCCGGCCTCCCCTTGTCCCCGCAGCTCTTCCACCACATCGGCAACGCCGTGGCCAACCAGTTCTGGGCCGCCAACGTGCCCCCCAGCGAGGCCATCGGCCCCGGCAGCAGCAGCCAGGACCGGCGGCGCTTCCTCATCGCCAAGTACCGCGAGGGCAAGTACCGCCGCTACCACCCGCTTTTCGGCAACCAGGAGGAGCTCGACAGGGTCAGTGGTCCTGGGGATGGGTGTCGCCCCTTGGGGGAGGGTCCCCAAAAGCACAGGAGCGAGGTCTCCCCTCGTTCTCGGGGCGGGGATGTGGACTTTGTGGGCGGTGGGAATGGTACCAGGTTGGGGACGCCCCGTTGGGGTGCTGGGGACGGGGGTTTGGTCCTGGTTTGCAGGGGGATGGGTGGTCTCCATCCCTGCCTCCCTCCCTGCCTGGATCAGCCCAGCCTCCGAGGCTCTCCCCGTGTGCCCCCCAGCCTTAGCCTGGGGTCTCCAGGCGGGATGGGAACCCCGCAGGGACCGGGTGGCACCGCTACGGGGCACAGCCAGCTGGGATCGCAGCTCTGTTCCCAGCCTGCAGCGCCGTGGTTGTAGCACCCCTTGTGTTATCCCCAAATCTTTGGGATCCCTGGGTCCCACCGCAGCCCCATGCCCTGCCTGACCCTGGCACGATGGGTGCCCTGCTTCCTGCACCCTCCCCACAAACCTCCACCACCCCCTGACCCCAAAACCTCCCCAAGCACCGGGGTCAGGCGCTCCCAGCGGGGCACGGCAATCCCACTGGTTCCCATCCCAGCTGCGAGCAGGACTGGGAGCAGGACAGCCTGGTGCCCCCGGTGCTGTGACAGCCACCCCGGGGTGCTGCCTCCCCGTGCCCCGGGGCTGTGCAGCTCCCCTCGGCGCGCCGCTGTTTGCACAAGAGCCGGGGGCGCGCTGCGCCGTGCCGGCGGCCGCGGGAATTCGCATGTGGGCTTGTTTGTTTTTCTGCTCCGAGAGCCCGTCCCACCCCGCTGCTGCCGGGATGACTTCACCCCGGGCTCCTTAAGGGAGGGATTCGCCAGCTCCAAAACTTTCTTTCCCTCCTTTGTCCTGCCCTGGCGGCGCTGGCGGCGGCAGGGAGGAACCCGGCTGCGCTCCCCGGCTCCTTCCCCTGCGGCGTAACCTCGCAGGGCTGGCTCCTCGCCGGGGGTCTCGCCCCCACCCCTGGAGCCACAACATCAAGGGCAGGCTCGGAGCTCACCCCCTGCCCCCCCTGCTCTGCCGCAGGCCCTGTGTGCGGCCGTCACCACCAGCGACCTGGCCGAGACCCAGGCCCTGGTCTTCTGCGGGGCGGCGGTGACGTGCGCCACCGGGGACCCCCAGTGCCCCGTCCCCCTGGCGCTGGCTGAGAAGAGCGGGCAGAGGCTGCAGATGGAGTTCCTGCTGCACAACAAGACCTCGGGTAAGGGCTGTCCCCATCGCCGGGTGTCCCCTGGGTGTCCCCGGGTGTCCCTTGGGTATCCCCGGGGGTCCCCTGGTGTCCCCTGACCTGGGGAGAGGCAGAGACTTTTGGGGTTGATCCTGGCTCCGCCACCCGCTTGGCACGGGGCGCTGCTGTGTGCAGAACAAGGCAGCCCTGTGTGACCCAGACGGGCTCTGCTCATGCCGGGTTCCAGCCCCAAACCAAAATACCAGAGCGGGACCGCAGGAGCCCTGCGATCCGCCCCGAATTCCTGAGCCCGCAGCCGCCTCCGGGCTCAGCTCAGCTCCTGCCACCCCGCAGCCTTGCTCTGCGTTCCCAACGGCAGCCCCCCAGCCCCTGATTTCTGCCCCTCGCTGGAATTTCTGCACCTTTGGTTTCGTCTGGCCCTGCTGGGAAAGCCCCAGAGGTGCCCAGGAGCTGGGTTGGGGCAGGAGGGGAGAGGCTGCGGCACGTCGGGCATTTTGGGGAGCCCCGGTGCTGCCCGGGGTCCCGGTGCTGGTGCTTGGGGACGTCACCACGAGCATCCCCACTGCGGGATGGACGCGTGGAGGTGCACGGGGAGCGAGCCCCAGACCCCACGCCAGCGTGGGCTGCAGCCACCTCCTCCCTCCAAGCCCTTCCCAAGTCTCCAGTCCCGTCCAAGCCCTTCCCGCTGAGCTGGAGCTGGCCCAGGAGGGGTCTGGCCCTGCGATTTTGGAGCTGTCAGCACAAAAAGAGGGCTGGGAGAGCAGCTGCAGCGAGGCCCCCTCCGTGCGAACCGGAGAAACCCGAGCCCCTGAGCTCATCCCGCGGTGCCCAGCGGCTCTGCGGCTGCACGGGGGCTCCGGCAGGGGAAACCCCCAGCCTCGGGGGGCATTTCAGGGCCCCGTGGCCCCCCTCTCCGAGCCCCGTGCCAGGCTGTTCTCCCCTCCTCAGAGACGCCACGCCTGGAGGTGGGGGGCGGCGAGGAGAAGCACTACTCGGTGCTGCTGCCCTGCGTCACGCACAACGGCTTCCTCTACAAAACCCCCTCCATGGCCAAGCCCGTCAGCGAGAGGAAGGGCCAGGAAGGTAGGTGGGGGCTCACGGGGTTGGGGGGAAAAGGGGTGCGGGGGGTTGGAGAGCCCCAGCAGGGGGAGAGGGCAGAGGGGCTGCAGCATCCCCAGCTCCCCGGGGCACTGGTGAGACAGCCGGGGGTGCGGAGCGAGCCTGCTTTTGGAGAGGTTTTGGAGAGGTTTTGGGGAGGTTTTGGGGAGGTTTTGGGAGCGAGGGGCTGTGCCCTGAGCTGGTGGGCTAGTGGGTGGTCTCGGGTGGCTTTGGGTGGCCCCAGGTGGCCGGAGCACGTGGGGTTGCTGAGCACCCCCCACCCCCCGGTGCCACGCAGAGTTCAGCCGGCGGTGGTGCACGCTGCAGGACGGCGTCCTCAGCTACTACGAGAACGACCGCAACGCCGTGCCCAACGGCGAGATCAAGGCAGGGGACATCGTGTGCCTGGTGAACAACCCGCCCCACACCCACGGGTAAGGCACCCCCCTGTCCCCTCTGGTCCCCCGTGTCCCCTCCGGCCCCCCTGTCCCCTCCGCGGGGCTGCTGCCTGGCCCCGACGGCACTGAGCTGCCCATTTTGCAAGGAGCCTGTTTAACATTTTATTCTTTGCAAGCTTTTTGCTAACATCTTGGGTCTCTGGGAGAGTGTGCAAAGCACTCGGGGGCCCTGGGGATGTGCTGGGGGGGTCCCCAGTCAGAGGGACCACCGGTGGGGCTGAGCCCCTCTCCGCTCGTGCCGCGGATGCTCCCCGGGCACTGAGGTTCCTCGAAATTCTCTTCCTGCAGCATCGAGAGCACGTTCGAGGTGTACATCGAGTCGGAGAGGCTCTACCTGTTCGGGCTGGACTGCCCCGAGGCCGCTCGGGAATGGCTCAAATCCATCGCCAAGGTGGGAACTGGGGGACCTGGGGCCGGCGTGGGGGCCGGGGGCTGCGCGCTGACGGCCCTCCCGTGCCCCCCTCCCCAGTCCTTCGTCCCTCCCCACGCAGAGGAGCTGCTGAGCCACGATTTCGAGAGGATCGGCCGCCTGCTCTACAAGGGGGGGCTCAACCTGGAGCGTGCCAAGGAGGGCTGGTTCGCCCTGGCCGGCTCCACGCTCCACGTCTGCTTCGAGGACAGCGAGCGCCACGAGGCTCTCCAGCTGCGCAAGCTGCAGGAGCTCTGTAGGTGCCCCGTGCCCCCCCCGTGGGACCCACGTTCAGGCTGGAAAGGGGGTCCTGGGGGGGGGACAGACCCTGTCCCAAGCAGCTGTGGGGTTATCCAGCCCGGTGGCGGCCAGCAGGGTGCTCGTGGTGGGGGTCTGGTGGGTGCCGCTCCCACGTCCTGGGAGCTTGGGGACCCTCCTTTGGGCAGGGCGCTTCTCCTGGCAGCTCTTCCTCCTCTCCATCCTCTTCCTCGTTGCTGCTCACCCAGCCTGGGCTGGAGCTGGGCGGCTCCTGACGGGCTCCTGCCTTCCCTTCGCAGCCATCCAGGGAGACAACGAGGTGCTGGTGCTGGTGGAGAGGCGGAGGTAAACGCCGAGCTGGTGGCGCAGCCCGGCTGGAGGGTGGGTGGGGATCAGCCCCCCTCCAGCAAAATATCTCCCCCTGCCCAAACCCACCCTGCTCCTGGGACGCCTTCACCCTCGGGGGAGCCCGGTTTGGGGTCCGGGAAGGTGCCTGTGGGTTTGGGAAGGGGGCGGCTGGGCCCCCGCTGAGCTCCGCGGCCGCCGGCAGGACGCTGTACATCCAGGGCGAGCGGAGGCTGGATTTCCTGGGCTGGGTGCACGCCATCCAGAAGGCTGCGGGCAGCTCGGGGGACACCCTGTCGGAGCAGCAGCTGACCGAGGGGGACGTCCCCATGCTGGTGGACCGCTGCATCGACTACATCACGCAGTGCGGTACGCGCCCTCGCGGGACGGGGTCCCGTTGGGTCACCCCATCAGCGTGCCCAGACCCGATTTCCTCCCTCCCCGAGCATCTCCTCCGGCTTCTTGGGAGGCTGGAGCGGGGCTTGGCTCCTGCCCACAGCTCCTCGGTGGCCGGGGAGCACCTGCAGGGTGGGGAGCACCGCGTCCCCCCTCCTCGGGGACCCTTTGATGAGCATCCAGCGCGGGTGGGTGGTGGCCAAACCGCGGCGCTCCCGGGGGCTCAGCGCTGGCGGTGGCTCTGCTCTGCCCCAGGGCTGACCTCCGAGGGGATTTACCGCAAGAGCGGGCAGAACTCGAAGACCACCAGCCTGCTGGAGATGCTGCGCCGCGACGCCCGCAGCGTGCGCCTGAAGGAGGGCGAGCACCACGTGGACGACGTCGCCAACACCCTCAAGCGCTTCTTCCGCGACCTGGGCGACGGGCTCTTCACCCGACGCTGGAGCCAGGACTGGCTGCGGGCCACGGGTGAGGGCGAGGGCCGCGGGGAGGGGGCGTCCCGCTGCCGAAAAGCTGAGCCTGGCCCCCCTCCCTGCTTGCTCCTCTCGTTGAGCATCTGGGGTCCAGATGTTTGCCTTGGCCGGCACGGTGGTGGCCGTGAGTCAGAGCCGCCGGGCGCCGAGCCCGGGGTGGGGAGAGGAATGCGCCCGCCGGCCCCGCGCCCAGGTGTGGCTAGGGGGGGGCTCGCCCTTTGCTCCTGGATCCAGCCCCCCCAGCACCATTGCTGGAGGCACCCGGGGGGGCGAAACAGCCAAAAAAATCTGGGGTGCGCCGGCCCCAACAGCTCGGTGATGGGGTGGGAGGCTCCGAGGTGGGATCTGGGGTGGGTGGGGGTCCTCATTGTGGTTTCACGCCCCTTCATGCTTGCATTTTTCCCCATTTTTCGCAGCGCTGGAGGATGAGGAGGCGAAGATTGGGGAGTACCGGCGGCTCCTGGAGACCCTCCCCACGGTGAACAGGGCCACGCTGAAGGCGCTCATCAACCACCTCTTTCGGTACGTTGCGGGTCCCCAGCGCCCCGTGGGGCATCGCCCCATTTTCTGTGGGGTTCTGGGGGGGGGGTGTGGGGTGCAGGAGAGCCTTCATCCCTCCTCCTCTTCATCCCGAGCAAGAGATGGATGAGGATTTGGGGAGCAGAGGTGCTCCAAGCTGAGCACCACGTCCCGGATGGGGGTCCCGGGGTGGGGGGGGTGGCACGGGGCAGGAATCATCGTGGGGTGCCCCGCAGGGTGCAGCGCTTCTCGGGGGACAACCAGATGAACACGCACAACCTGGCCATCGTCTTCGGGCCCACGCTCTTCCAGACGGACGGCAAGGACTACAAGGCGGGCCGGGTGGTGGAGGACCTCATCAGCCACTACGTCAAGATTTTCAACGTAGGTTTGGACGCGCAAAACTCCCCCAAAACCCAAAAAAGCTCTGCCCTTGGGTGGGAGCTGCTGCAGGACCCCCGGCACCTGCACCGTGCCGACGCACGGGTGGCTCCCCGAGGGATGGGGGCTGGTGGGAGGGAGGTGGCCCTGCTCTTCCCACAAATCCTCCTTATTTTGGAGGCACACGGCGTGGGGGCTGCATCCCCGTGACCCCCCCGGGTTCCCCTCCTCGGCAGGTCAACGACCAAGAGATGAAGAAGCAGCAGGACGAGATCACGGCCATCATGAAGATGCGGGAGGCGGCGTCCAGCGGCACGCAGGTGGGGACCTGCAGCAGCACACTTGGGGGGGGCTACACGGTGTGGGGGGGGATAAATCCCGTGCGTGGGGAGCCGTGGGCGAGAGGAATTTCCCCCTGCCCTGCAGCAAGCCGGGGATTTCATCTGCACGGTGTACCTGGAGGAGAAGAGGACGGAGACGGAGCAGCACGTCAAGGTGAGGAGGGGTTGGAGGAGGGCGCAGAGGGGACGGGGACCCCCGTTGTGTGCCCAAAACTCGGCTCTGAGCCGAGGGAGGGTGGCATGGCACGGGGACAGGGGTGGCACTGGGTGACAGAGACCTGTCCCCTGCAGATCCCGGCCACGATGACGGCCGAGGAGCTCACCTTCGAGATCCTGGACCGGAGGAAAATCGTCACGAAGGAGAAGGATTACTGGAGCTGCTTCGAAGTGAACGAGAGGGAGGAGGCGGGTCGGTGTGGTGGAGGGGATGGGGATGGGGTGGGGATGGGATGGGATGGGATGGGATGGGATGGGATGGGATGGGATGGGATGGGATGGGGATGGAGATGGGGATGGGGATGGGATGGGGATGGGGATGGGGATGGGATGGGATGGGGATGGGATGGGATGGGATGGGATGGAGATGGGATGGGGATGGGATGGGGATGGGATGGGATGGGGATGGGGATGGGGATGGGATGGGATGGGGATGGGATTGGGATGGGATGGGATGGGATGGGATGGGGATGGAGATGGGGATGGGGATGGGATGGGGATGGGGATGGGGATGGGATGGGATGGGGATGGAGATGGGGATGGAGATGGAGATGGGATGGAAATGTGTGCGCACGAGCTACCTCCATGAATGTTTTACCAGCACGTGTGCAGATTTTCCACGGCCTCCAGCGTTGTGTTTAGAAACCACACGCATTTTGCCATTGCAACACATTTTTTTTTTTAATTTTTTTTGGCAATTCTGAGCAATTGCAACGGCTCAGCGGCCACCTGGCCCTCCTGGGGGGACCCCCTTGTGCGTGTCCCCGAGCCCTGCCTGTCCCCCCAACAGAGCGTCCCCTGCACTACTCCGAGAAAGTGCTGCCCATCCTGCACTGCCTGGGCACCGACAGCTACCTGGTGGTGAAGAAGCAGCTCTCCATGGAGAACATGCTCATCTACCTCGGTGAGGGCAGCAGGCAGCGGGACGGGGGGGGTGGGAAGGGGGTCAGGGTCTGCCCGCACCCCTCCTGGGCTCCTGACCCCCCCCTGGGTGCCCCCCTTTCCCAGCCAGCAGAGTGGGCGACTGCAAGCACGGCATGATGAAATTTCGGGAGGAGAGGAACCTGCTGGGGCTCGGCCTCAGCACCGGCTTCCACGACCGCTACTTCATCCTCAACCACACCTGCCTGCGGCTCTACAAGGAAGTGCGGGTGAGTATTCCCCTTCCCTTCCCTTCCCTTCCCTTCCCTTCCCTTCCCTTCCCTTCCCTTCCCTTCCCTTCCCTTCCCTTCCCTTCCCTTCCCTTCCCTTCCCTTCCCTTCCCTTCCCTTCCCTTCCCTTCCCTTCCCTTCCCTTCCCTTCCCTTCCCTTGGCACGTGGGGCATCGCGCTGGCACCTTTTCGGGCTGGCACCTTTTCGGGCTGGCATTTTTAGGGCTGGCACCTTTTAGGGCTGGCATTTTGCAGGCTGCTGCCAGCACCGATCAAGCTGCCCCCAAACCAGGACCTTGGTGGGCACGAGCCAGGAGCCGGCCCCGTTAGCTCAGGGGCTCAGGAGGGATCCCCAGCGCTCCCTTGGTCCCTCGGGGGTGCTCTCCATCCCCGCCGCCCCCCTGCTCAGCCCCCCCATCCCCTACCGAGGCCCGGCGTGCCTGGTGGGCTGCGTGGGGGTCTCCTGGGGGGTCCCCGTGTCGGGTTTAACCCCGCTCCTCTGTTAAACAGAGCCTGAAGCAGCGGAGCCCCGTGCTGGAGAACGTGAGTAGAGGGCCGAGCCGGGGCGCGCAGAGGAGCCCTGGCCCTCTGCCCTTACAAGGCTGCCGGGGCTCGACCCCGATCCAATCCTGCAGCCCTCAGCACGTGCTGGGCCCCTCCGTGGGGGTGGGTAACAAAAGGGTCCCCTCCCCGTTACCCCCAGGTGGCCCCCCAGCTTTGGGGACACACCGGCTGGCACCCCGTTATCCCCCGGTTCCGCCCCAGGAGCTGGGCACGGGGTCCGGGGAGGGGGCGCACGGAGGGGATGGGATTGGGCTCACGCCCCCATCCCGCAGGCATTGGATCAGGCCCTTGTAAGTCACCCGCTTGTGTGCTAAAGGGGGGGGGGCCCCGAGGTGCCCCGCCTTGTGCCACCCGCTGCCGGAGCATGGCTTGTGCCACCACACGGGGCATGGCGAGAGAGCAACGACACCAGGAGGGTTTGGGGACACACCAGGAGGTCTGGGGGGGCAGCAGGGCACCTGTGGGGGGGGCTTCCCCACGTTCCCCCCCACCTTTGGGTGCTGCCCAGTCAGCACCCAGAGGACGCGAGGATGGGCAGGGCTCCCCCGGATGGTGCGAGGAGGTGGGGACAGAGCTGGGGCTCCCCGTTGCGCCCCAGGGGGGGGTGAGAGCGGTCCTGGGGGGGCACCTGCTTGCCGTGCCGTGCCGTGGTGTGCCGTGGTGTGCTGCACCTTGCTTTTCTGTGCCGTGCCGTGCCGTGATGTGCTGCACCACGCCGTGCCACGCTGTGCCATGCCGTGCCAAGCCGTGCCACGCCGTGCCAAGCCGTGCCACGCCGTGCCAAGCCGTGCCACGCCATGCCATGCTGTGCCACATTGTGCCATGCCGTGCCGTGCCGTGCCCACAGCAGGAACGTTTGCAGAGGAGGCAGCGCAGGGCCAGCACGCCGCCCGTGCCTCATCTCAGGCTGCCATCTGCTGGGAAACATCCCCGGGGTGCTCCCAGCTCCAAAAAGCAGCCAGCGCCGTGCCCGGGGGACCCGCCACCCCCTGTCCCCTCTGCACGGGGAGGTGCTGGGGCTGTGGCACCCTGCCCGTGCCTCCGCTCGCCCTCGGCAAGCCCAGGGGAGGAGCGGAGCCCAACGCAGAGCTCTCTCCGCAGAGCCACAAGCCGGAGAAGGAGTGGCCCATCAGGAACCTGCGGGTCTACCTGGGCATCAAGAAGAAGCTCCGGCCGCCGACGTGGTGAGCGAGCACCTCCGGGTGCCCTGCTGCCGGGGACAGCCCCCTGGGGACAGGGGCAGGGGCGCGGTGGCCACGGGGACGTGGATCCCGGTGGCCGTGGCTCGTGGTGGCCGTGCCTCTTGCCACCAGATGTCAGAGCAGCCTCGCAGGACGCGGGCTGCAGCCTGGGGACGGCGCGGGGACGGGGACCTGGCACTGTCCCTGCGCACGAGGGGGAGGCGATGGGGGGAGGCCGGAGTGTGAGTGTGCACGAGGGGGGGGGTGTGTGCGTGCGAGTGGGTCTTCATGCCACAGATGCGTGTGCATCCGTGTCAGGGTGTGTGCATGCATGTAAATGTGCACGTGTGTGCCTGTGGGCGTGTGCATCCGTGTCAGTACGTGTGCGTGTGCACACACGTGGGTGCACACACATGGTGCATGCATGAGTGTGCACGTGTGCGTTTAAGTACACGTGCAGGTGTCTACATGCGTGTGCACATGCGCGTGTGTGTGCAAATGTGTGCCATGCATCTGTGCATGTATGTGTGTGTGTGTGACTGTGTGTGTGCATGTGAGTGTGCACGCGTGTGTGCGGTCATGGGGATGGTTGTGGGATGGGGGTGGTTGTAGGGATATGGGGATGGTTGTAGGGATATCAGGATGGTTGTAGGATGGGGATGGTTGTAGGATGGGGATGGCTGTAGGGATATGGGGTGGTTGTAGGGATACGAGGATGGTTGTAGGGATGGGATGGTTGTAGGATGGGGGTGGTTGTGGGATGGGGGTGGCTGTAGGGATATGGGGATGGTTGTAGGGATGGGGTGGTTGTAGGGGTGGGGTGATTGTAGGGATATGGGGATGGTTGTGGGATGGGATGGTTGTGGGATGGGATGGTTGTAGGATGGGAATGGTTGTAGGAAGGGGATGGTTGTAGGGATATGGGGTGGTTGTAGGGATGGGATGGTTGTGGGATGGGGTGATTGTAGGGATATGGGGATGGTTGTAGGGATATTGGGTGGTTGTAGGAATAGGATGGTTGTAGGATGGGGATAACTGTAGGAATCCTTCTAAACCTGGCGTGCCGTGAGGCTGTTCCTCATCTTCTCACCCCTCCCCTTCCAGCTGGGGCTTCACGGTCTTCTACGAGAACGAGAAGCACGAGAAGCAGCAATGGTGAGGGCAGGGGCGGGCGGGGGGATGCCGACCCCAGCCAGGACAGACGGACACCCTGCACCGGGGGGGGGTCTCCACGGGCAGAGCCGTGCCAACGGGGTCGGATCCTGCCCCTGGATGTCCCCAGCTCCGTGTCCCCTTCATCCCCTGGGGTCTGTAGGGTCCCGTGCAGAGCAGCAGCTCCCGGCCCCCTTGGGGTCCATCTGTGCCCCCCAGGGCGCACCCCCTGCGCCTCCCCCCTCACCCTACAGCGGGTGTCCCCATCAGATTGTGGGTGTCCCCAGCTGGCTAATGCCACCACCACCAATTTGTCACCTGCTGCATCGCTGCCAAACCCCTGGCACCCCCATCCCGGGGCTCGGATAGCTCCCAAGCACCCAGCTCCAAACGGGCATCCCCACCCCAAACCATGCCGGGTGCCCCCGACCCCACAGGAGCACACCCCTAATGTGGGGTGGGTGCCATCCCCGTGTCCCCACAGGTACCTGTGCTGTGACACCCAGGCTGACCTTCGGGAGTGGTTCGCCACCTTCCTCCACGTGCAGGTAACCCCAAACCCTTGCGGGGCTGCACGGTGGGTTTGGGGGGGTCCCCTTCCGATTTGGGCTCACCCCACAACGCCTCCGCCCCCGTTCCCAGCACGGCGGCGCCCTGTGGCCCTCGGAGACCTGCAAGGTGCGGGCGTCGCGGAGGCAGCAGGACGCCAGGTTGGGTAACATCTCCCTCATCCCGCTGCGCGGCAATGAGAGCGAGATGAGGAGCAGCGTGGCTGCTTTCGCTACTGACCCGCTGACCGTGAGTCTGCATCACACGGGGGGGGTGGGAGGTGGTGGGGGGGGGGGACCCCTTATGGAACGGCGTCGCCCTGCTGGGAGACACTGGGGTGACTGGGGAGATGGGGACGTCCCTTCCCTGCGCCCTGCCCGGCCCCTTTGTGGGGTGTTTTTTTTTTTTTGGGGGGGGTTATCCTAAGAGCTGGGGGTGCCCCGAACCGTGTGATGCAGGGCGAGGGGGTGCTGCGGGAGCGGTGATTTTCGTGGTGGTGGGGTCACCGATCAGCTCCCCTCCTGCTCTCTCTCGCTGCCGGACCCCACAACCGCCGTCCTTCCCCGGGGGCTGCTGTGTGCCGGGGTGTCCCCCCCCCACCCCAAAAACCACCACCCCATGCCTGGGGTGTCCCCGCTCAGCCACGGGGTCCGCGGGGGCAGCCCCAGCACCCCGCGGGGGCCTCGTTGCTGTTATAAACCTGAGCCTGGGGACGGCTGGGTGTCCCCTGCCGTGTCCCTAGGGCACGGTTTGGGGGCCTGGGGTGCACCCCACAGCAGCCTGGCTCGGGTTTATAACTGGGAAATGGGGGCTGCTCTGCTGGGGATGCTCCGCTCCGGTCTGCCCCTTGCTCCCCCTTTTTTTCCCCCAAAAAACGCCCCCCAGCTGCTGGTGATGCCCGGGCGGGCGTGCAGGCAGCGGGGGGATGAACGGGGGTCTTTTTTTCTCCCTCCCTGTCCCCAGCTCCTCCGAAACGTCTGAGCTGGAGGCCTGACACGCCAGGTGGGTGTCTGCTGCCTGCGGGGTGACCGCGGCGCACGGGTTTGGGGACGGGGTGCACGTGGGGAGGCGCACGCAGGGACGCCTGCGGTGCCATGCACGGAGCAAAAGGGGACACAAGCAGTGCCCCCCACCCCACTTCCCTGACCTTCTGCTTGTCCCCCAGGTTCATCTGCGAGCGGGGAAGCCCTCGGGGAACCAACACCACGGCGGTGACCCACGGGCAGCCGGGAGGGGACACGGCAGCAGCGGGGCAGCGGCTACGGACCCCTGGGGGGGAACCAGGCTGGGCCAGCCCGGCCGCCCCCACCCTGGCTGCTGCTGCTGCTCCGAGCCCCGGGCAGGGAGGCAGCGCCCGGCCGGGCACCCCGCAGCGGGGGGCTCGTCCTTCCCCTCCTCCTCCTCCTCCCTCTGTTTTTAAATCCTTCCTATAAAACCATGCGCGGAGCCCCCGCCCCACAGCCCCCCCCCCATCGCTCCTGGAGAGCTGGTGGCACAGCCCTGGGGTCTGCGCCCCCCTCCCCGTGCCGGGCAGGGCAGCAGGGTGGGCTTGGGGGCTTGGGGAGGGCTGCGTTCAGCCGGACCCCCCCCTCCCCTGGATCCAGCCTCTGCTGTTGGCCGGGGGGCGCGGGGCAGCGGGGTGGCGGGAGCTGCCCCCGTCCTGGCACCACGTCTTGTTGATATTAAATGTTTTGGGGGAAGCGGTGCGGGGGTGTCCGGGTCTGTTTGGTGGTGGGGAGCACCCTCACCCTGCGAGGGGCTCGGGGGGAGAAATATTTGCTCCAGAGACACGGGGATGGGGCGATGCTGGTGCTCCCGTGGCAGCCAGAGCGTGCCCACCTCCCCTTTGGGGGTTTTGTGGCTCTCGTTTTGCTGAAATGCTCCCCGAATCCGTGCTTGGGCTTTCCTACAGGATGGATAAATGACAAACCAAAGGGCACCCCGTGTCACTCCATGGCAGAGCCCCAGGGCGCAGGGACACCACGGGGTGGGGATGGGGCACAGGAGTCCACCAAGGGCTGGGCACAGCCAGGGTTTGTCCCACCCTGGGGTGTTCCCAGCCTGGGTTACCCCTCGGGGACCCCCTTTGGAGGTTCCCAGTGGGGATGTGGCTCTTGGGGCTCCAGGTTGGCACCAAATGGCACCAAGCCCCTGCCAATGGCACCAATGGCACCCTGCCACATGGCCACATGGCCCTACATCCAGCTTGTCCGTCTGTCCTCCCTCCCAGCCTTTGATCAGCCATCCCCCCCTGCCCTCCACCAGGAGCTCTTCGCCCCCAGACCATCAGGGCTTCCAGCAGAGGCTGTTTCTGACGGCTGGGCTTGGATTTCCCTGCATTTACCCCACAGGGGGACATCCACGACGCAACTCAGCCCCCAGGCCATGCAGTCGGGTGCCGTGCCCCCAGCAAAGGAACCCAGAGCAAGCCAGGCCAGGGGTCCCCAAGATCCCTGAGACCCCAGAGGATCAGCACAGAGGAGTGCAGGCTGCTGCAGGGAGCGTGCAGAGCCGTGCACCCACGGCCAGGAGCAGAGCTGCGGGTGCTGAGCACGTGCGCTCGGAGCCCGCCTGCGTGCTCGGTGCCTGCGGTGTCTGCACGGCACCCGCTGCTTGCACCTGCATCTTTTTGGCTCCCACACGTCTGCTCGAGGTCTGCAGCGCGTGCCTGGTGTCCGTGAGACACGCTCAGCCCTCGGCAGAGCTCACACTCCTGCGCGTGTGCCTGGAGCCTGCACGTGGGGCTGGCTTCGTGTGCGCACTCGGGGTCGGCGCGCGGGCTCAGGCTGCAGCGTGCTCGGTGCCTGCACACGCATGCACGTGCACTCAGTTGGCTTGCACACTCATTTGCACACTCGTGGGGTGTTTTTAAGTGCATATTTGCACCTCACCATGCGTGTGCCCTGCTCATGTGCTTGCTGCATGCCTGTGCCTTTGGTTCCTGCACCGTGCGCTCTGTGCCCCGTGCCCCTGAGGGCTGCGCATGCTGGTGGGGAGGCGAGCAGTGCAGCACCCAAAAAAGGGGAGCAGAGCCTCCGGGTAGCTCCAAGCTGAGTTTTTCACTCTGAGGACTCATTCTGGCCTTTGGGGTTGTGCTAGAGGCTGTCTGGTGCCACGAGCAGAGCCTGAGAGCCACCCACGGCGGTGGTTTGGGCTGAACCACATCAATACCGTGGTTCCCATCGGGTCTGGGACCCTCGAGGGTGGGATTTGGTTTTCCCTTCATCTCCCTCCTGGTTCCCTGCCTGCACATGGGCTCTCCCCAGTGACCTGGTGAGGACCTGACCCAGGAGGGCCCAGGGGACACGGGGGGGCTCTGCCCTTTGCCCAGCCCCTCTGAGCACGAACCCAGAGCTCTCCGGGGACCCAGGGTGGGCGCAGGGGGGACCAGGCACGTTGCAGCCCCTTCTGCTGACCCCAGCTCGGAGCTGGCCCCGCCGCAGGAGGAAGCCCAGCCAAGAGGCTGTCTCCGAGGAGCGGGATGGATGGCTCCTACCTACACCTCCCCTCTATATATAGAGCTGCGGAGGCGAGCGCCATGTGATACCTTGCACAGACAAGTGATTAATCGCGGAGTCATTTGCAAACAACTTAATAAATTCCCGACACCGCCGGCGTGCCGGCACGTGAGGGCGATTTCTGGGCCCTCCCCAGCCGCAGGCTGTGACCCGGTGCTGCTGCACGGAGCCCTCGGCACGCTCCAGGCTCGTGCTGCTTCCACAAGTGGCCCCGGCCCGGGCTGGGTGCCAGGGGTCCCTTGGGTGCCACCGTGCCACCCTCTGCCACACAGCAGAGCAGGTACCAGCGGTGCCAGGAGCAGCAGTGACTTTGTGCGCACCCACAAAGGGATTGGGGGCTGCTGGTGGGCAGGGGCTGCTCTGAGGGTCTGAGCCTCTCCTCCTGCTGGCCCTGCACTGCTGGGGATCGAGGTTTGGCCCCTCGGTGAGCAGGCAGAGAGCGCAGAGCCGCTGTGGGTGTGTTTGAACACGAGTATTTGCTTTCCCCAGCGATGCCACCCCCTCCTCCGCGCGGGCTGTGTGGTGGCTCAGTGCCCTGTGCGAGCCCGTCCCTGGCCCCCCTGAAATATCCCTGAGTGCCTCCCAGCAGCCTGGGCTGGTGCGTGCTGCCCGTGTGAGGGCTGGAGGTGGGAGGGCTGGAGGTGGGAGGGCTGGAGGTGCAAGGGCTGGAGGTGCAAGGGCTGGAGGTACAGGGGCTGGATGTGCAAAGGCTGGAGTGCAAGGGCTAGAGGTGCAACGGCTGGGAGTGCAAGGGCTGGAGGTGTGAGATCTGGAGGTGCAAGGGCTGGAGGTGCAAGGGCTGGAGGTGCAAGGGCTGGAAGTGTAAGGGCTGGAGGTGCAAGGGCTGGGAGTGCAAGGGCTGGAGGTGCAAAATCTGAAAGTACAAGGGCTGGAGGTGCAAGGGCTGGAGGTGTGAGGGCTGGAGGTGCAAGATCTGGAAGTACAAGAGCTGGAGGTGCAAAGACTGGAGGTACAAGGTCTGGAAGTGTGAGATCTGGAGGTTCAAGGGCTGGAGGTGCAAGGGCTAGAGGTGCAAAATCTGGAAGTACAAGGGCTGAAGGTGCAAGGGCTGGAGGTGCAAGGACTGGATGTGCAAGGACTGGAGGTGCAAAATCTGGATGTGCAAGGGCTGGAGGTGTGAGGGCTGGAGGTGTGAGCAGGAGGAGGGGGCCGCCCTGCCCGTGGGCGCTGCTGCCCGGGCGCAGGGGGTGGCCGCTGCCGCCCCCGTGGCGGTGCCTGGGCGAGCGGCTCTGCGCTGGGTGTGCGGGAGGGGATCCATCGCCCGCGGTGCTGCTGCAGCTTGCCAAGTTATGTAAAGTGCCTGGCACCTCCCTGGCATGCAGCAGGCACGCAGCACCTCCGAGCTGGCCGGCCCTGAAGGTCCCCAGGGACCGGGGAGGCGCGGTGCAAACGCACCAAGAGCGGCCACCTCTGCGCCCCTTGACCTTCCCCTCGGGGGGCTCCCCAAATCCACACTCCTGGCCCTGGCACGGAGCTGAGAGGGATGGGGGCAGTGCAGGGAGCCCAGGTGCCCGCTGCGGTGCTGCAGCTGCCCCAGGACACCCGTGGGGGGCCGTCCCCTGTGCCCCCGTGCCAGCACGGCCGTGCCCACGGCGCGCACCGGCACGGGGACCCGCACCCCGTCCCCACGTCCCGCCGAGCGGCCGCTTTTCTCCCCAACATGGTAATGAACTCCGCGGCTTATCAGCTCCCAGATTTAATAGAGGCACAGCCACACTCCAGCAGACTTTAAAACAATCATTATTTCATCAGCAGCCCCATTAAACTGTCACGGGCTTTGCTGTGCGCTCTCTCAGATTTTTTTTTTTTTTTTCGTTCTCTCCCTCCCGCCTTTTCTCCATCACCAGTTTTTTGTTTTTTTTTCACCCCAGCAGCACAGAGCACGGGGACGCTGCCTTCCTCCCCTGGAGCAGCACGGCCTCGTCGGGATGCTGTCAAAGCCAAGGAGGGGGAAGGATGTTGGACTGCTTCCCCCCGTGCCCACCCTCAGCTTACCCATCGGTAAAATGGGCTCGGCGTGGGCTTCCCATTTGGGGCTGCTCCATGGGGAGGAAGAAACTTTCTGCAGATGCAAACTCCAGCCCCGTTTTCTGGGGTCCTCACCCCCCTGACCCCACGGAGAGGGGCAGCAGGGTGGCGGTGGGAAGGGGAGAGGGGCGTAAAGAGACGGAGCAAGGAGAGCCCCCCCCCCCTTTTTTTTCAACCTTTCCTCAATCCACGCGCTCCCCACCCCCTTCCCACGCTCGCCTCCTCCCTCTCCATCAGCCGCCTACACGCCGCTCCTGGTGTAATGGGGAAAATAAAGGAAATTTCAAAAAAATAAATGCGTGCCGAGCAGGCGTGGAGCTGGGGAGAAGGGGCTGCAGAGTTGGGGTGACCCCAGGAAATGCCTCTGCTGGGTTGGCCTCGGTTACACGGGGTGCTGGCGGTGCTGGGGGCTTGGTGCTGAGCCCCCTGGAGTGAGGGGCTCGGGTGGGCACCAGGGACTTTGCATCAGGCAGCTGGGGAGGATGGATGAGGACGTGCCCGGTGGGGAAGGTTTCTGGGCGAGGAGACAAGCCCAAGGACAGCCGGTGGTGGAGGTGGTGGATTAAACCCGAGAATTAAATTTTCTCCCCTGAAAAAAAACCACCCCAGGGCCACTCCGTGAGGCTGCTGCTGCTGCTCCCTGCTCTGCCCTCGTTTCGGCACAGCCCCGGGTGCGCCCATGTGGGCACCGGGCTCCTCTTCGCCCACCCGCCTTTGTCGCGCTGTCTGCGAGGAGGAGCTCGCCTCGTCTCTCTCCATTAAGCTGACAGCAATTTCCATTTATTTAAAAATAACAGAGCTTTCAATCTCCCCGCGGGCATCGCCTCCCGCCCCAGCCGCCTCGCAGCCACGCTGGCAGCACCGAGAGGGGCCCCGATGTGTCCCCGCAGTTTGGGTGACATCCTGGCACTGCAACGTGGCACTCGCCACGGGCAGAGGGGTGAGCTGGTGGCCCAAGGAGGGTGGTGTGGGATGGGGACAGCCAAAGGGATCCCCCCCGGAGCTCTGCATCCCTCCTCGCTGCAGCCCCGAGCCCTCCCCCTGTAGCAGAACGCGGTGCCGGCGCTCTCCCGAGGGCAGAGGCTTGGAGAAGAAGTAAATCAGAAAGCAGAACGAGGGAAGGGGAGAATCGTTTGGAAGAGAACAAATGACAAACCGAAACCCGGGGCATAAATCAGCTTCCCTCTCAATGCCAGCTCAGGAGAAGGAAGCGCCCGGGCTCCTGCCTGGCCACTGCTCCTCCGGCTGCGGGGAGTTTCGGGGGGGAATCGTACCCAGGAGCTGATGGGGGCTTGGTGGGGACACCCCCATGGATTTTCTGACCTGGGTGCACAGATGGATACGCACCCGTGTGTGCGCACACATGCACATGTGGATGTTGTGTGCAGGATGCACAAGCAGGACACGTGCTCGTGCGCTCTGCATCCAAAATGTGTGCGCAAACTCGAGCGCGTGCACACACTCGGGCACGTGCACGTGCACACAGACACACGGATAAACAAGCGCCCAGGTGTGCAGCAGCCCCGTGCACACGCAGGCTGGGAACAGACTCAAATCTCCACGGTTGTCACCGCCAGGATAAACTCAGCCTGCCTCGTTGCTTTTGACACAAAGAGGTGTCGCCAGCCACCGTCACACGGCGCCTCCAGACCTCGGACCCAAGGCGAAAGAAAGAAAGAAAAAGAAAAAAGAGGAAAAGCTAAAAAAGCCGAGGGACTTAATCATAAAAAAAAAAAAGCCGAGCTCTTTGAGGAGAATCACGTTAAATTGGCTATTTATCTGCGCAGCATCCCGCCGGGAGGTTTCCATGGCTACCTGCGAGCCCTCGCCGTGCGCTGCCGGGGCGGTGGCGTGCCAGCCCCATGTGCCGCGTGTCCCCAACGGGCCCACCGGTGCCAGACCCCGTGCTGCAGCACCTGTTGCTGTGGCACTTTGCAAACTTGCGTGGATTTGGCTCTGCGTGGCGAGGAGAGGAGGCGGCGGGCGCAGGGTGCTGGGGTGGCCGGGCCCTGGGTGGGTTTGGGAACATCCTGGGGTGGCTGGGGAGGTGTTGGGGTCACCTGGGTGGCCGGGTGGGTTTGGGGAGATGCCACGGGGTGCAACAAGGGGATGGAGGCTGGGATGGCTGCAGGAGGCAGTGGGGAGCACTGGGAGGGTTTGGGGAGGGTGCGCAGCCCCCATGTGCTGGCACTGCTGCGGTGGGGACCTCGTTCCTCTTGGTTCGGGGGACACCGATGTCCCTGTCCCTGCTTCCAGACAGCTCTGATCACTTCCATGCTGCCACTGCCCTGCTGGGGAGGGAGAGCTGAGCACCAGCTCTCAGCGAGGGCAGAAAATCCGATCCACAACCCGTGTGGGATCCTCCAGGGATGCTTGGGGACGCCAGGTCCCTTCTGTCCCCGCAGGCACCGAGTCCCCCTGCCACCACTCGAGATCTCAGCCCTGTTTTATCCCCACCACAAGGAGCCCCCGAGCATGGCAGGGAGCAGGACTGTCACCGCAGGGTGCCACCCTCACCGCCACCCCCCCAGCGAGGACATTCCTCCCAGGCAGCCTGTCTGGCTGCCGCCGTCTCCCGTTTGGCTCCTTCCCATGGCAGCACCTGGGGGTTCTTCCAAACAGAGCAAAATAAAGGAGTAAAAAGGCTTTGGTTTGCTTTCTGTTTGGGAAACGCAGATGGAGTGCCCTGAGCTCTGCCAGCCTTGGTTTCAGAGCCGTGCACCACCCTTTGGGGACATTTCTGCCTGTTTTGGGGGCAGCCGTGGGAGCGACGCATCAGGAGGGAACACCCCTGGATCCTGCAGAATCCAAGCCCTGATCCCAGCTCTTTGCAGCTGCAAACACCAGATTTTGTGCCTCAGCCCCAAAAAAACCACCCCCAAAGCCTGTGCAGCCCCCAACCCACGGGACTCCCCCCCCCGGGGGGCGCACTGCCTGTCCCTGGTGCGGGGTGTGGGGGTCAGCGATGCGCTCCTAGGGCGACACGCCGATGCTCTGCGGCGCTGCGTGCAGCACGGCGCCTCGGCAGCGCCCGACAAAAGCCCCCGCCGCTGCCTGGCATTGATTTTCTGCAACCCATCACTGCCTTTCCGCACAGCTAATCCCTGCCTGCTCCCCTCCCCTCCGGGGGAGGCAGCCCCCGCGCGCAGAGGAGGCGGTTGGTAACGCTGATAATTTTCCACGGCCCCGCGTCTGGCTGGGCACGCTGCTGATTTCTCTTGATTTTTCTTTCTTTATTATTATTTTTTTTTTCCCATGTCTTGTTTCTTTCCCGTGGGCCTTTTTAGCCCCAGTTTTCTCCCCAAAGATGGAGAGGTGCGGAGGGTGCTGAGCACCAGGAGCCGAACACAAGGCCCCCGGGGGTGCTGCCGCGGTGGCACCAGGGGTGCCGGTGTCCCCTGGTGGAGGTGTCCCCGGGGACCAAATCTCTGCAGGGACTGTCCCATGAGTGTCCCGGGGGACAGATGCCACCACCCCTCAGCTCATGGCCCTCTGCCAGCCCTGGGTAAGGGTTTGCTGTGAAGTCTCAGCACGATGAAGCCCGCGGGTCCCCCGTCTGCGCCGCGCAGCTCGGCTGACAGATGTGAGCAGGCAGGGCGAGCTGGGGGGGCTGCGGGGCAGAGCTCACTGACAAACGCGGGATGTGGCCCCAGGAGATGGGACCAGCCACCCTTCTGCTGCTCCTGCCAGCTCCAGGCTGTGCTGGGGGGGGATGCTGGGACCCAGCTGGAGCCAGGAGTGCTGTAAATCCATCCCCAAATCCATGGGGGATGGGAAGAGATTTCCCATCTCTGTTCTCATTCCATTCCCAGCCCCATTTCATCCCATCCCATCCCATCCCATCCCCATCCCCATCCCCATCCCATCCCATCCCCATCCCATCCCATCCCATCCCATCCCATCCCATCCCATCCCATCCCATCCCATCCCATCCCATCCCCATCCCATCCCCATCCCATCCCCATCCCCACCCCACTCCCCCCTGTGTGGGGCAGGGGGACACCTCCTACACCAGAATTCAGATTTTTTCCCCAAAAATGTGCCTTCTTCCTTCCTCCTACAACCAGGAGGACCCATCCTTGGCTGCCCTTCTCCAGCCCCAAACCCAAGGCAGCTTTTGGGGTTCTCCAGCCCCTGCTGGGGGGCCGGGACAGGCGGTGGCAAACGCAGCTCGCCCTTCCCCACCACGCTGCTTTAATTTCCCCTCCCTATCTGCTGCCAGCATCTTTTCATTAGCAGGAGCTGCAGGCTGCTGCGTGCCTCTCATCACCACCGGAGGGGGGGTGGCAGGCCACCAGCAGCCCCCCAGGGCCACCCAAAATATCCCCCCTGAATGGGACCCCCCAGCCGGTGCCGGGTGAGGACCGGGGGTGCTTTTCCCTGCCCCATTTTTATCAGATTCCCCCCACCTGCCGGCGCATGAAATCGTCTTCCTGATCATTGAGGATTTCTTTCCTTTTATTTTTTTTATTTTTTTTATTTTTTTTTTCTTTTTCTTTTTTTTTTTGAGAACAGCTTGTACCGACCTTGTGATGAAAACAACGCTCCAGGTTCCTCTGGGTGTTGTTTTCTGTTCTTTTTTCCGTTCCCGTGATAAATGTCACCGAAAAATGGGAAAGCTTTTCTTCATTTCATCCTTTCCCTTCCCTCCCTGAAAGGCTCCTCGGCTTGCTGGGTGTGCTGGGAAAAAACAAAAAAAAAACAAAAAAAAAAAACAAAAAACAAAAAACAGCGGAAAAAATCGGATGGGGGGGGGAAAAGAAAAGGGTTGCTGAAGTGGGACTTTCTTTCAGATTTTTCTGCTGGTGAGACAAGAACAGTGCTGCGCTCGGGGGGAATCCAGCTGGTGACGGCACGATGCGTTTTGAGGGAAAAGTGCAGCTTTTCCCTGCTGGAAGCGAGCTCCGATGGGGACGTCCCCGAGCAGTGGGACCCCCCCCCAAAGTGTGACCGTGCTGTGGCCACGTCCCCATCCCTGTGGGGCTGCATCCAGCAGCGAGCACGGGGTGTTCACTTACACCCTGGTGCCCCCCAGGCCCATCTGAGCACACCGGGGGCTCAGCAAGGGTCGAAATTCTGCCCAGCACCAAAATCCGTGGAAGCAAACGGAGATACAGGGCGGAGAGATCCCCAGACACCAGCCCCATCCCTGTGGGTCACCTCCCAGCCCCT
The DNA here is from genome assembly GCF_009819795.1 of Aythya fuligula. Lineage (NCBI taxonomy): Eukaryota > Metazoa > Chordata > Aves > Anseriformes > Anatidae > Aythya > Aythya fuligula. The sequence continues at coordinate 206,033,055 of NC_045559.1, read as the reverse complement.
TGCCAGACGCACACAGCCCCCAGCACAAGAGCATGGAGAGGTCCAAAAAGGGCCCCCACCTCCTCCCCGCTGCCCTGAAGGCTTCTTTCGGGGTGCGTGCACACCCAGGGGAGCTCCAGAAGCAGGCGTAAAGGAAACCTGGGGGCTGGAAACCCCCTGAACCCGTGCTCCTCGGGGGGAGAAGCAGGCTTCGAGGAGCAAATTGCTCTCTCCAGGTCTGCGTCTCCGCGAGCCCTTTGTGGGGAAGGTATCCGCCGAGCAAATTGCTTTGTATCAGCAAATACATCTTAGACGAGCGGCGGAATGGGTATCCTGGCACAATGAGCACTCGAGGACAATGCGCAGCTATTCAGAACTCAGAAAAAAAATAATAAAATAAAAAAAAAAATAAAAATTCAATACCGCAGCTAAGGAGGCTCGGCAGAAGTGGAAAGCAAGGCTGGTTGGATACGCACGGCACAAAAATATCGCTGCCGGGGCACGGGGCTGCAGCGGTGCCTTCGGAACACCGGCAGCGCTCGGGCTTCTTGGCAATAAATGAAGATGTGCAGCTCGTGGCAGCGCCAGGAGCACGGGCTGCTGTCTGCTTGGCCAGAGGGGTTTTTGGCATCATCTAGAACAGAATCATGTGGAGGAGCAGGAGTGGTTTGTGCAGGGACCCCTGTGCCGCCCAGGGACCCTCTGCCTCCAGCCCAGCGCCCCCGGCGCGAGGCAGGAGCTTGGGGCAGGGTGCAGGAGGGAGCCAGCATGGTGCTGGGGCATGGTGCTGGGGGAAAAGGACCATCCTCCACGTCCAGGAGCTTCTTCAGAACCACAGGGGGTGGTGGGGTTGGGGAGGGACCCCTGGAGGAGATCTGGACTGGCCCCTGCCCCAGCAGAGCCCCACGGAGCCGCTCGCCCAGCCCCAAGTCCTGGCGGCTGCTGGAGACCCCATGGAGGAGCCCCCACAACTTCTTGGGGGCATTTTTTTTTGTGTGTGATGTCCTGGGAGCCCGGTGTCAGCCGGGTGGGCTCAGGGAAACACGTGGAGGTGGGGAAAAAGGTCTCAGAGCTGGCCGAGTGTCCAAAGGATCAGGGAGCAACCAGCTGGGGAGGCACCCCGGCAGCTCCAGGCTGCGCGCTGCAGACGAGCACAGCGAGGTGCTGATTTAGGTAATTCAGACAAAAGAGGTAAATGCAGAAATTTCACAGCTGAGAGCGGTTGACACAGCAGCTGGGATCCCTGAGGCACAAGGAAATTCCCCGTGTTCAACACAGGACACGAATTCCCCCAGGAAAACTCGGAGGAACTCATCTCAGAGCCGCTGGCTTCTTGCACCCTTGGGTGCTCGAGGTCGGTGGCTGCTTTGCTGCTAGTGCTGCTCCCAAAGCATCCCAAAACACAGCTGGAGCTGCTTAGGTGGGTCCCAGAGAGCAGGAGAGCACTGAGAGAGCAAATGCCCTGAGGGGTGGCCGAGGGAGCTGGGCTTGGCCGTCCTGCAGCAGTGGTGGTGTCAGGGGTCCAGCAGAGCCCGCTGGTGCCTCCAGGTTGTCACTGCACCTAGGACGGAGCCAGGATTCTCCAAAAGTGCGTGGCAGGAGGACGAGCAGGACCAGCTGGAGGCAGGGACGTTCAGACTGGGTGCGTGGAGAAGCTCTCCCACCGCCGAGTGGCCCAAAGGTGTGCCAAACCTGCAGCAATGCCCTGCAGCTCGTGGCTGGTGGCACGTGGCCGTGCAAAAATCCCAGCTGGGGCAGGACTCGAGGAGAGGAGGCAGGAGCTGGGCTGGCTGCACGCAGCCACGGCACGCACAGATGGGAGCGAGCGGCGGTGCCGGCACGGCGCCTGCACGGGCACCTCCGAAATGCGCGCAGGGACCGCACCCACGGCAGCTTTTACGCACGCAGAGCCTCGTGGTTGTGCCAGCAGGGCAGGAACCTGGGAATGCTTGCAAACACCGAGGGAGTTGATTGCAGGAATCCTTGCCTTCCCCTCCTGTGCCCGAAGGCAGCCGCTTTGGGAGGCGCCGGATCGACAGCAGCGGAGAGGAGCGGGGCCGCGGGGACGTGTGTGGCAGGAGGGAAGCTCCTTGGGGTGCAGAGGTGATACCAGAGAGATCTGAGCACTGCGAGTCTCCTCCGTGGTGGTGGGGAGCAGCAGCAGAGGTCAAGACCTCTTTGCTTGAGAGCAGTAGAGAAACCTGCTAAAAAACCTCCTTAAAACGTGCCACGGGCTTTTGGTGACAAAGCTTGGTGATTCAGGATCCTCTGCCTTAGCGTCCTGTTTTTGTGGCATCCATCAGGAGCTCACATCCTCCTGAGCTCTGTGCGATGTCTCTGGCCCTGGCTGGGAGCCTGGAGCCCTCCCATGCTCAGAAATCCCCAAATCCCCCCAGTGCTTGGGGCTGGAGCACGGGTCCAGCCCTCCCCTACGCTGCTGGGTGCTTCCAGATGAGAAGAGCGAGCAGGGAATTAGCTGGGAGTGATTGGAAAGGAAAAAAAAAGAAAAGAACATTTCTAATGGAATGCATCAAAATATTTTAGAAGAAGTGGAAGCGTTTCATCAGGCTATTTAAATTTCTCAGCATTTCTGAGACTCCAGGGGCTGCTGAGAGGAGGAGATCCGTCTCCTAGCGAGTGAGCCCGGGAGCTCGCGCTGCCGTTTGCAGAAGGACTATCGTAAGCTGCTTGGATACCGGGCTAAGTTTTCTCTAGAGGAGAAAATAGTACAGACCTACATGTAGCAGGGAAAAAAAAAAAAAAAAAAAAAAAAAAGCAGCTTTAAAAGCACCGGGAATCACATTTTGGGTAGGAGAGGCAGGCGGCACCACGCTGGCTGCACGGAGGGGCTGAGGGGGTGAGGAGCAGGCTGGGCGCATCGCGGTGGGCGCGGGTGGGTGCCGAGGTCTGTGCCACATGTTTGGGTCAGGAGGCTCCGCGTCCTCCCCACCCGAAGCTGCTCTCATCGTGTGATCAGCACCAGGCGTTGATTCCACTTGGGAATGAGACGGGCTGGTGATAAATGAGCATGGGAACCGGCTGTTCTTGGGAAGAGGGGACTCCCCGTGGATGTTTTCTTGCCAAGGCGATGTGGGAAGGCCGGCTCTGACACTCAGGGGTCAGCAGGCTCGGCGCCACGCTGCTGGTGCAGGGGTTGCAAGCTGCACCCACGCTGCTCCATCCCTGCTGCAGGGCTCACGGGCATGGCACGCCGCATCTTCCAGGGCATCCCGAGCTCTCTAGAAAGTCCCCAAGAAATAAGAGCAAAGAGCGAGGCCGTGCCGTTCCTCCTGCCTCGTCCACACCTCCGCCAGAGCCCAGAAATGGAGACAAATGGGAAGGCTGCATTAATAACAGCGCTAAGTGCAAGCGTGCCGCGACAGCCTGCTGAACCAGCCCGTGCCAAAATGAGAGCCCTTTTTCCCCCCAAAGATCCAGGCTGGTGGGAGGAAATCGAATAACAACAAGATGGAAAAAAAAAAAAAAAAAAAAAAAAAAACCACAAAAAAAAACGAGCAGGAGGGACAAATGAACCCAGCAGGTCGGAGGATGGCCGTGAGAGCCGGCGGCAGCAGGAGGGGCAGGAGCTCGCGCGCTCCAGCCGAGGGGAGATTTGTTGCCCGAAAAATCTGGGGCAGCCGCAGCACGGGTGTGGGTGGCAGCGTGCTGCCAGGAGTGTGGTTTTTACGCCCCAAAGCCAGAATTGGCAGGGCTCAGGCAGCAGCCAGAGGATGCCCCAGCACTGAGTCACGGCTGGGGAATCCAGCAGGGCAGGTACGGCCCCGGGGGCACCCCGCTGCTGCCTGCGCCGTGGCTTTGTCCCCATAGCAGACACTGGCCCCATGGTGTGGGGAGAAGATGGGTGAGTGGTGATGGTTTCCAACCCCTGGGGCTCAAAGTAGAGCCCCCTAAAGGAGCGTGGGATGAGCTCCAAAAGCCTCATTGAGCCCAGGCAGAAAATAAAAACCTGGGGCTGGTCGTTGAACCTGTGGCTTGGAGTGGAAGGAGATAAAGGGTGAGGTTAAAGCAAAGGGATGGCCCTTTATAATGCCACATCAGCATGGGATCCGCTCTCAACTCCTAGGATAAAATTTGGGCAAGTCATCATGGGTCTGGGCCTCAATTTCCCCCTCTGGACAACGCGGGCAGTGAATCTTGTCTGATTTCCTCAGCGCGCTGCTTACGGCTCTAGACCACGGGGATATTAATCCTGGCGAATTTGACAGGGACTGAAGTGATTTGAGTGCTAATCTCTTAATATCTATTGCCGTTCCTCGTCCCAGCTGAGCAGTTCATGGTGGAGCCTGGAACTGGCAGCGTTTTCACCCCCCCCCCCCCCAGAAAGAGACCCTGGAGGAACGGAGATCCACAGGGCTGCTGAAGAGTGACAGGAGCAGGTCCTTTTTTGAGAAAAAAATCCCTCACGTGAAGATGTCCCCATACCTGCAGGGATGCTCCTGGGTTCACCAGGGTGGCCCAAAACTGGCCGTTCTGGGCCAAACCAGAGGCTCATCGCCCCTCTTTGCTGGTGGCCAAGTGCAGGTGCCATAGGGAGGGAGGTGGAAGAGCAAGGCAGGGATAGCCAAAATTTTCCTGAGCACGCTCCTGCCCAACCATTCGGTGCTGGGCAGCCCGTGCCAGGGCTCTGGCACCCGAGCTGGATGTTAAATCTGGGCTGCACTCGCTCCCTCATGCCCTCCCTCGGAGCCAGGAGCTGTGGGGTTTTGCAGCAGGCAGAGCTCGCTCTGACCCCAATTCCGTGTAGGATGCCCTTCCCTGGGGTCCCTCCTCGGAGCACAGCATCTGACTGCACAACCTGTTCCCTTCCCACCTCTGGCACCCCGCACCCTGGGTGACCACACACCCCGACAGCCCCCCCGGGCACAGCGAGGCCCAAGGCAGGAGACCCCGGTGAGGCTGTGGTCCCCCCGTTGGGGGACAGCCCTGCTTGATGTCCCGAGGGACAACACGGCGGCACCTCCAGCCCAGCCAAGAGAGGCTCTGGTGGTGCTTGGTGCTGCACACACGCAAAGGGCTGTGCGCTCAGCAGGGTTCCCAGAGGGGAGCTGTGCTAATTCGGGAGGTGACGGCACGGAGCAGTGCTGCAGGCACCTGGGAAGCTCTGGTTTTGCTGCTGCATCCCAGCACAGGGTGTGGGCCGGGGCCCAGGGCAGGTCCAGGCTGGGAACCCACCCAGCTGGGGTGGCCGAGGGCTCCAGGCTCCATCCTCTCCTGGCTCCAGGTCCGATTTCCCCGGCTGAGCACCACGGAGCCGTGCCAACGCAGCACTCAGCATCCCACAGCCCGACCAGTGGGCAGGACCAGCACATCCCAGCATCACCCTGGTGCTACCGGAGCACCCTGTGGGACCACCAACACCCCTTGACACCCCCCAACCCCTCCAGACCCTCAGGACCAGCACTGCCCAGAGCCTCTCCCCGCTCTCACCACCCCAAACCAGCACCCTGCCCATGGCTCTGGCGCTGCCCAGACCCACCCCATTCCCCCGGGGGCACCGGGGGACGGCGGCACGGCTGGGGAACGGGGAGGGTCTGCGCGCCCCTACCAGACAAAGGCTGCGGCCGCAGGGAGCGGCGCGGCGCAGCGGGCGCGGCCGGGCGCGGCGTTCGGCGGCCGGGCGCGGGGGGCAGGTGCGGAGCCCATCGGGGCCTCCGCCGGAGCTCCTCGGCCCCCGCCCAGCCCCGCGGAGCCGTCAATCAGCTCCCCCCACCTCCCTTTTCTCCCCCCCTTTTCTCCTTTTTTTTTTTTTTCTTTCTTTTTTTTTTTTTTTTCCTCCTTCCTCCCCCACCCGCGCGCCTCGGCGCGCTGCAGCGGGCTCGGTGACAGCCTCGCCGAGCGGCTCCGCTGCCAGCCAGCGCCGAGCAGGGCGCAGAGGAGGCTCCTCGCTGCTCGCAGCCCCCGCCGAGCCCCCCCCCCCACCGCCGCCTCCCCCCTGGCAGGGCTGCCGAAGCATGCGGAGCCATGGGGCAGGGCTGCGGACACTCCATCCTCTGCCGGAGCCAGCCGTACCAGGCGGCCGCGTCTGACCTGTGAGTCCCCCTCTTGTCGCCACCGGGCGTGGGGGGGACCGAGCTGGGACGGGGGGGGATGCTCCGGGACGAGGGGGATGCTCTGGAACCGGGGGGATGCTCTGGGATGGGGGGGATGCTCTGGGATGGGGGGGATGCTCTGGAACCGGGGGGATGCTCCAGGACGAGGGGGATGCTCGGGGAGGGGTCCTCCGTGGGGCTGTGGGGCGAGGGAGCAGTGGCTGCGTGGGGATGGGGAGAGGGGAGGCAGGGCAAAAGTTCTCCCTGCATGACAGCTGGAGGGGAGGGGGCACAAAAGGGCCCTGACCCCCCCCCTGTTGCCCCCCTGGTGTTCGCCCAGGGCTGGTGGGGATTGAAAGCTGCGTGCCAGAGGGCCGCCGTGCTCAGCATCCCTGTGTTTCGGGAGCCACGCTCGCCCCCCACCACGTTTTCCTGGGGGGGTGGAAGGCTGCGGGCCCTGCGGTGGGCTGGGGGGGGGCACGGCCAGGCACCGGGTGCCTCGGTGAGGCGCGGGGTCAGGCCTCTGAAACGTGGTTCCCACAGCTCCACGCAGGGCAGGGCGGCCACCCCCGCACACCCACCCCCGCAACAGGTCCGGGGGTCCGGGTGCCGCTGCCCCTCCCTGCGTGCAGCGGGGTGGGGAGGGGGCTGCGGGGCTCGGCGGGGCTCCCGCTCCACCGGCACGGGCAGCGGGGGCTGCGCGCACGAGCGTGGGGTGACCTTGCTGAGGGATGACAGTGCTCCCTGCAAGCGGGGAAGGGTGATGCTCCGGAGAAGCCCACGTGGGGAATTTGGGGCTGAGCTGGCTAACGGGAAGCACGCGGTGAATTCCCAGCACCCCGGGGTGCTCTGCTGGGGGGTGGCGGAGACCCCCCCGGCGCTGCGTGCGCGCCTGCTGCGCTCACCAGGCTCCGGCTAGCAGGCTGTGCACAGGAGGTTTGCAGGATGGGGGTGCCCTGCCTCCGAGTGTGGGGAGATTTGGGGTGCTCCCCATCCCTTTGGATCCCGCCCTGCCCCAGGGGTGAGCTGAGCCAGCGGGGAAGGGACGCGGGCAGAGGGGGGAGAGGAGGAAGGCGGCTCGGCGCTTGCATTCCTTTGTCTGGCACTGCCAGCTCCACGTGCTCAGACAGCGGCCGAGCTGCCTGGCTTGGCAGCACAGCCTGGGAGCAGCCTGGGAGCTGCGTGGGGATGGGGCCGGGAGCACCCTGAGCTCCTATTTGGGTGCGCTCACCCCTCCCCTAACGCCACGGCACTGGGGCGCAGGGGGAGGCTGCTCCTGCTCCAGCACGGAGCCTTCCCCTCCCTGCACCGCGCACGTTTCACACCTTCTCGGGGGTGACCTTCAGAGAAGTTTGCCTCTCTCTGGGTAGGAAATACCCTACAGCACCTCCTCTGCCTCCAGCCCCACGCGTGGTGGGGCTTGGACCCACCTTGCCTTACCCCAGGAGCCGCTTTCTGGCGCCGAGTGCTTTGTTCCCGGCGGAGACGCTTCCACGCTGCCATCAGGACGTGTGCCCGTGTCCTTTCCTTCCAGCAAAGCACACAAAGGTCTCGAAATGCCACGCTACCCAAATGCTTCCCCCGGCTGGAGCGCCTCGTGTGACTTGCAGCTGCTGCTGAGCGACCTTTAAGGCAGGTGGATGCTGCCGAAACTTCGTGCAGAAATTCCCCCGTTGCCCAGGGCGTAGCCTCGCCTTCTGCCTAGAAGATGTCTGATCGCATTCACACACCCTGTGTGTGAAAAAGGGGAGCTGGAAAAGCTCCCCAAGTGCTGATCTCCAGCAGCCTGCTCTGGGGAAACTGTTTTGGCAGAGGGGTCGGACCCGATCATCTCCTGAGGTCCCTTCCAACCCTACATTTCTGTGATTCTCCCGTCCCCATGTGCGCGGCGCAGCCCTGTCAATACATTCCGATTTATTTTGCAGGTGGCAGCCAGTCAAGTGCCATTTTGTGTTATCCAGGTCACGTTTTAACCCATTTCCTCCTTTTTTTCCCCCCCGGCGGGAAGCGTGCGCCCGGGCTGGCGGCTCCTGACCCGGTTAGCGGCGCGTGCTGGATGCGAGGGTGCCCGGAGCGAGCACAGCCAGCCCCGGAGAGCAGGCTCCAAATCTGCTGTGCCTTTGCAAACCAGCCTCTCCCCTCTTCCACCAGGATCCCATTTTCATGTTAAAGCAGGGCGCAGCGAGGGGGGGGCGGTGGGAAGCATTACGGATAGCCCTGCTCCCCAAGGGATGAGCTGGGAAGCAGAGCTGGGATTAAATCCGAGAGGAGCACGCCAATCCACGACAAGCACGAGGAGTGTGTGTGCACACCGGGACGGGGAGCAGGTCCAGCTGGATGTGGTGTTGGGGTGCCCAAGGGCAGGATCTGGCAGCAGTTGGGGCTGGAGGAGAAAGAGCCGAGCTCCGCGGGCTGGAAACGTGGTGCTGGGGGAGAAAACACGCCGAGGGGTGGCGCAGGGAAGATCTCAGGAGGTCTGAGGTCGTGGGTCTCAGGAAACCCTTGGGAGTCACCGGGGTGAAGGTTTTGGGGGCCTGCGAGGGGACAGAGGTGTTTTCTGTGCGCTTTTGTGCCTCTTACTCCAGGTAAATGTCACGTCCTTTTGGGGTTCTCCGAGCGAGGGCAGGCTGGCGAGCACGCTGGGGGCTGCCCCAAACCTGTGATGATTCCCAGCCCCCGCCTCGCAGGTCTGAAGCTCTGTGCAAGGCTGGATCCGGCCCCACAAGGGGAAAAAGGATTCAGGAGCAGGGGGGCCCCAGCTTGTAGGGGTGCCTGGCAGCAGAGCTGGGGCAGGAGGTGCATTGGCATCCCCCCGACGCTTCGGCACGCAGCCCCGGAGAGGCAGGAGGGCGACCAGGAGAGGTTGGGATCCACCCCAGAGCCCTCCTGGCTCCGCTGTGCCCTGCTGAGCTCTGCCCGGGGGACGCCAGGCTTTGTGCTACCCATGCATCTTGCAGTTCAGGGCGGATTTCAGCGTGGTGCAGGCTTTGCATCCGACCCTGCTGCTTACCCACAGGGCAGGGGAGCAGCAGGCGTCGGCCGTGCCTTGCTGGCAGCCAAATATCCGGGTTATGCTGGACCCACGCGGATCCAGGAGGGAGAAGGAAGCCCCAAAAACACGTTACCAAACCCTCAGGCTCCATCCTGCATCCATCAAGCATCCAGCCTCCAGCCTCCTCCTCCCGAGCATCCTCGGAGCCTCTGGTGGTGCCCAAGTGCTGGGAATTCACCTCTGGTGTTCTCCAGCTGCTGGCACAGACGGGGGCCATCAGATCAGCCCCTGCTCTGCCTCGTGGGCTGGCATCAGCCCCGTGTGCCCCCCTGCGAGATGTGGGCCCGGAGGAGATAACAGCAGGCTGGTGAGCTGCGCTTTCAGCCCCAGGGGCAGGGAACCAGCATCGACCCAGGGCAGGAACCCAGATCCTTTCTGGGACCCCCCCCCCCTGATGCTTTCGCCCAGCTCTCTGCGCTCTCCTCCCCAGCCTGGTACTCGATTTCGCTTTTGTCTCCATCCCTGCTCCCACGTGGCTCGCCGAGAGCCGCGCTGGGCCGCAGCCAGCGGCGCAAACCGGGCGGCACGGGGCTGCCTGGGACTTTTCTGCCCGTCCATCCTTCCCCTAGCAGGGCTGAGCTGCCCTACTTAATGCTCGGGCTGGTCCCCGGGGGGGGGCTACGAGGGGCTGGGCGAGCCCAAGGATGCTTTTTCTGCGTGGCTGCAGCAGCAGGAGGGCTTTGGTGAGCGGTGCGCGGCGCGGCGGCACCCCTGGCACCCGTGGGGAGGTGTCCCCAGAGCCCTGTCCCCCGTGTGTGTGACCTCAAGGAGCGGCCCAGCAGCTTGCTGCAGATCCTGAGTGCTCCTGGGGGCTCCTGGGGGGGGGTTTCTCACTGAAACCCAGCTCCTGAAGCCCCCAGGGGCTCTGCCTCCAAGGCCAGTTTGGGAAAACCGCGGGGTGGGAAGGCTGCAAAGCTTCCCTGTGCAGGCAGGGCTTTGGGTGGGCTCAGGCCCTCTGAGTGCGTGGCAATTTGTGTTTTCCTGAACAAATGGAGTAGAAAAAGGAGGTGGTTTTGGACAGATTCATCTCCTGCAGGGACTGTTACCACCTGCAGTTTGGCTCTTTGGTTCGGGACCAGGTCCCATCAGCCTGGCACCGGCGTTTCAGGGGGCTGAGGGTGGCTTTGCAGAGCACCTCAGGGCCACCAAACCCCTTTTTTTTGCCAGAAGCAGGGGAGGGCAAAGGCACCTGAGAAGGCAAAAAAGCAAACAGCAGCTCCGGCAGCAGCCTGGAAGCGAAGCCTGAGCCAGAAAGCCTCCCCTGGCTTCTGATCGCTTCCCTGAGCCAGCCAGCCCCTTCCCAGCTAGTTATTAGCTTGCACGTTTCAGCTGGGTGACTCAGAAGACAGTGAGGAGCTATTTATAATGAGCATTTCAAAGGCTAAGCCTGTTTCAGGGCTTTTTTTCCCCCCCCTTTCTTCCCTTGAGCTGGTGCAGGGCAAAGTCGCCCGCGCGCCCTCTCGCCCCAGCGCGCCCGTGGCCGTGCAGCAGGAGGGAAGCTGCTGCGAGGTGGTGACAACCTGGCCCCAAAAACCTCCCCGTCTGCATGAGCAGCTCCCCAAGCACCTCGCTGTCCCGGCTTTAGGGCCAGCACAATTCAGGGATGGGGCAGGGAGCTGCAGTTTGGGGTTGCTGCACCCCGGTGCTGCCGCTCCTCCGCCTCCTGCAGAGCCAGAACCAGCGGGACACAACCCGTGCCCGTTTCTCCCCATGGAAAAACTCCGTGCAGACCCCTCCTCGCAGGCAGGGCTCCCCACAGCCCACCTCGTTGCACAGACAGGGACACGGTGCTGTGTCCCACAGCCTCTCGGGGAGCTGCTCCCCGGGACCTGAGCCCTTCCCGGCCTGGATGCCGCCCAGCTGGGTGAGCCAGAGGCTGGATCCGAGCGCACGGAGCCCTGGAGAGCACTGGGATTTATCAGCCTGGTGTGGATGTCACCCTGGTGGAGCCAGAGGGTGTTTGGAGACACCTCCAGGAGCTGAGTTTTGCTGGCCCAAGGCAGGAACCCCAAGCAGGAGGGACCACGGGGAGGGTGCTGCGGGTGGGGAGCACGCGGGGATGCCACAAATTCCTTTTTTTCCCCCAGAATTAATAAAATGGGCTGGGATCTGAGCTCTCCTCTCTCTACATCCACGTGCTGGGGCTCTGGGCTCGCTCAGCCCGCCTCGGTCCCGTTTGGAGCAGGATGGGTGCTGGTGGCAGCGTCCTTCCCACGCGCAGCAAGGAGGCAGAATTTGGGCAGCCTCTGAGCACGAAACCTCCGCCGAGCAAGGCGATGGGCAGAGGTGTTGGCACCCGCAAAATCTTTAATCTGGCTCGAGCCGAGTGCCCTGAGGGTTTTATTATCAGCTGCCCCGGGCACAAAATCTCTGCCCATGAGCTGGGTGCGCTCTGCTGGGCTGGGTCTGGCCGGGTGATGGAGGCTCCCATGGAGCTCAGGCACCCCAGGGATTGAAGCATCCTTTGGGGACACCTCGGGTTTCTGATCGGGAGGGACATCGGGGCACTGAGCTGCTCGGGATTGACGCAGAGCCAGGAAAACCTGGTGGAGGAAGCACCCAAAACTTTGGGGGCTGTTTGAGCCCGGTGAGGAGGACGAGCCCACGGTGTCTGGAGAGGGGAAGGGAAGGCAGCGAGGGCTGAGCCTGGCTCCAGGGCTGGAGGTGCCCGTTTGGGTGGGGAGGGCTCGCCGTGGAGGAGCAGCGTGACCTTTCCTAATTCGATTCTTGCTCTTTTATTTCCCCTGCTTACCTCCAGCGCTCTGCTTTGTCAGAGGCTCGGGTTCCTGGAGCCGAGCACTGCAACATTTGAATCCTATTTATTTTATATTTTTTTTATTTTTATTTTTTTACCAGCTGGCTGCTGCAGGTCGAGCATCCCCCAAAATAAACACGAGGCCCCTTTGGGTGCTGCTTTTCTCTGCCCGAATCGTGGCTGTGCTGCAGAGATGGCCACAGCCACCCGCAGCTGCTGAGGGCGCAGGGGCCGAGCCCTGCTCTCCGCGCCCAAACGGGGGGCTCCCCGCCTGCCCCACAGCTCGGGGGCTGAGCCAGCCCCTCCAAAACGGGGCCGTGGGGAGGAGAAAGGGGTCTCTGCCCCCGTGGGTGGCGTGGGAAGCTGGGGTGAGCGCGGAGAGGCCGCGTGGAGGTGGGGTCCTGGCAGCCCCGCGGGGCGCACGGCGCTGCTGGGGACCCTTCCCCGGCGAGCTGGCACGGTGCTGTGACAGCAGGTCCGTGGGCTGGGGAGCCTGCAGCTCCCAAAGAAGTGCAAAGTCAGCCTTGCTCATGCGTCGCCGTGCCTGGGAGCTGGGGAGCGGGGTGCTGGAGCTGGAGCTCAGCCCGCGGGGAGCGGCGGCGGCGGGGGCTGGCCACGCAGCGTGGGCAGGGGGCAGCTCCCTCCCAGCCCTCCTGCGCTCTGAGGTCTGCTGGTGCTCAGCAGGGGCAGGAGAAGTGGTCCTGCCTTGGGTTGGAGCCTGCTGAGTGGGGTTTGTGGACGAAGGGATGGTGCCGGGGGCTCTGGGGGGGCTTTGGGCACGTCCCTGAGGGCTCACAGCATCTCCTCGCCGTGGCCAAGCTGCCCCCTGACCCTCACATCCCCTGCAGGACCAACGTCCCCAAAGCAGGACCAGCCATGGGACTGGGGCCAGCTGCCCCCAGCACCCCACCGCTGCCCCCATCACCCCCCAGCACCCCCCCGGAGCCTGCCCCCAGCAGACAGCGACGCAGGGAGATGTCTCCTCGCCGCACCGCAGGCTCGCGCAGACGGCAGCCGCCACGCCACGAATTAAGGCCAAGATCTCAGCCTCCGGGCATCGCGGCTGCGCTGCTCACTGCAGGCACCCAGCACCCCCTGCTCCGGGTCTGTAGGGCTTGGCGGGGGGGCTTCGTGCCCCCTGCATGCCCGGTGGGGGTGGCAGCAAGCCCGGAGGAGCTCGGCACTGGTGGCACGAAGAGGGTCGCGTGCGGCGCTTGCAGCAGGGCTCTGGGGAGATGGAGGTGGCACGCACACGTGTGCACAAGGGGACACGCACACAAACACACCCGTGTGCACTCGCCAGCCCCTTCCCTGATGTTTTTTTGCCACCGCTGCCCACCCCAGCCCCATTTCTCGTGTCCCTGCTCCTGGTCGAGCCGTGGCTGCTGCTGGGAGGTGGCTCCGTCCCCTGCGGCCCCCTCCCAGGAAAAGCGGTGACTTTGCAAATTAAAAAGCCTGGGCTCAGCTCAGCGAGATGCTGCTTTTCAGCACGCGGGTGTCAGCTGAAGCAGCTCTCGTTTTCACAAGCCTCAGAGGCACGGGAGACTTTTAGCCGTGTCCTTCTCCTTCCCCATGGTCCCCATGCCCGGCTGCCCCCGGCTAACAGGAATATTTTGTGCTTGCACCGAGCGTTTCCTCCTGCGGGGTTGGGTGCTTTTATTTCATTGTCGTTGGGATGGGGCTAATTTCGGGGCTAATTTCGGGGCTAATCAGCCCCATGTGCATCGTAGGAGCACGTGGAGGCTTCAGGTGAAGTCGCTGCGTGGGGCTGCCGGGAGGATTCGGGCACCAGGGGAGGTGGACGCGGGGCAGGCAGGGGGCAGACAGGACATGGGGCTCCTGCTCCTCCCCAAAAAGCACCGGGATCCTGCTGGCGTTGGGATGGAAAGACTGGGGGAATGGGAATTGAACTGGGATTGGATTGGGAAAACTGGGGGCTCGGACCCGCTGCAGGGGAAGCAAAAGTGCAGGGCCAGAGCGGCGCTGGGAAGGGAGAGGAGGCAGAAGGAAACGCCACCTCCAGCTCCTCTTTTCTTTTTTTTTTTTCTTTTTTTTTCTTTTTTTTTTTTTTCCCCGGTTATCAACTAAACCTCCTAATTGAATGATGAGTTGGCAAAGTCTGCAAGGCTGCCTTTATTCAAGGACAACTCCCAGGAGAGCCGGGGGTAACCGAAGCGTTTCCTCCCCGCCCCGCCGCGCCTCCTGCCTGCTGCCGAGGATCTCGGTGTCAGCGCCCTGGCGCTCTGCTCGGATCCTCGGGGTGCTGCTGCCCCTGCTCTGCTCCCGGCGGGGAGAGCTCTGCATTTCCAGCATCCCCCCTTTGGGGACACCCCATGGGATTTGGGGGCTTCCCCCATCAACCAAACCCTGCGCATCTCCGAGGTGTGCCGCGCTGGGAACTTGGCGGTTTGGGGATGGGGCCGGGCCACATTCCTGGTGCTCCTTGGAGTGCCGGATGCGTGCCCGCTCCGCAGCTGCTCCGTGGGCGTGCGACGCTGCTGGGACGGCACCGAGGAAACGTGCCCGCCGTGCAAACACCGCTCAGCGCGCCCAGCCGGAGCGGCGGCACTCGAGGCGTTTGCTGAGCAAACAGAGCGCACCGGGAAGCCCCGGGGGTGCCACCTTTCCCCTCCCCTCCCACGCTCCTGCCAGCTGCCGCCGGGGCCCCGCAGCATCCTGCAGCACCTGCCCATTAATATTCATGCTGCAATTACCCACAGCCAAGCTCGGCTCCAAATTAAACCCCCCCCCTGAGCTGCGCGGTGGCTCCGCGCTCCGTCCCGGTGCCACGCTCGCGCTCAGGGCGCAGGGCACCCGGCGTCCCCACAGCCCCTAACGCCCACTCCGTGCCCTGCATTTCCACGTGAAATCCTTCGTTTTGGGGCTCGCTGCCTGCAGGAAACTGGCGATTTTCTGCCGCTGCTTTGGGGCCGGGCAGGATGAGCCACGGAGCGCCAGGGACCTCTCGCATCCACGGCAGGAGGGAATGCAGCTGCTGGGGGCTTGGGACACGGGACGGGGCACGTGGGACATGGAAATGGGACAGAGGACATGGATATGGGACGTGCTGTGAAGGGACGCAACCGTCAGGACCACCCCCAGCACCCTCTCCAGTGACCCCAGCTCGCTCCTGCGCCCCGCCACCCAGTGCCAGGGTCACCACTGTCACCAAAGCCACCGCTGAGCTCGGTGGCAGGGGGACGAGGCTTCGCCTTGCAGGGGACACGTGCAGCCCTCCGGGCTTCCAGATCGCTGGAAGCTTGTGTACTTGCGGGCCGCTAAGTGCTGTAATTACAGATGTGCCTTAATTAGCATAATTGCGTTTCTGCACAAATAAAACATTTGGCGGAGTGATTCCTCGCCGGCAGCTCGGAGAGCAGAGCAGAGGGGAGCGGGGCCACCCCCGGCCCCACCAGGATGGGGGGGGGAGGCTGGTGCCCGGACCCCCCTGGATTTGCTGGGATTTGGCACTGGGTTTGCTGGGATAGGGCACTGGGTTTACTGGGACATGGCACTGGGTTTGTTGGGGCACTGTGCTGGGTTTGCTGGGGCATGGCACTGGGTTTACTGGGACATGGCACTGAGTTTGTTGGGGCACTGTACTGGGTTTGTTGGGGCACTGTACTGGGTTTGCTGGGACATGGCACTGATTTTGCTGGGACATGGCACTGGTTTTGCTGGGACATGGCACTGGTTTTGCCGGGGCACTGTACTGGGTTTACTGGGACATGGCGCTGGGTTTGCTGGGACACTGTACTGGGTTTGCTGGGACACTGTACTGGGTTTACTGGGACATGGCGCTGGGTTTGCTGGGGCACTGTACTGGGTTTGCTGGGACACTACTGGGTTTGCTGGGACATGGCACTGGGTTTACTGGGACATGGCACTGGGTTTGTTGGGGCACTGTACTGGGTTTGCTGGGTCATGGCAATGGGTTTGCTGGGGCACTGTACTGGTTTTGCTGGGATGTGGTCCCAGTCTTACTGGGACACGGCACTGGTTTTACTGGGACATAGCACTGGGCTGGATGGGGCATGGCACCGGGTTTGTTGGGACACGGCGCTGGGCTGGATGAGACACCGCACTGGGCATACTGGGACGTGACACTGGGTTTCCTGGGGCACTGTACTGGTTCTACTGGGACATAGCACTGGGTTTACTGGGCCATAGCACTGGGTTTACTGGGTCGTAGCACTGGCTTTGCTCCTTCATCACCCTGGGGACCCCAAAAAAGATGCACGAGGAGGTGGCAGGGGGAACCCAGCCCCTTCGGGACCGAGCCGAAGGGAAACGAGCCCCGGCATCATCTGGCGAAGGGCTGGGGAAGCAGCTAA
This sequence comes from Aythya fuligula, assembly GCF_009819795.1. NCBI lineage: Eukaryota > Metazoa > Chordata > Aves > Anseriformes > Anatidae > Aythya > Aythya fuligula. Next base: position 206,016,885 of record NC_045559.1, on the reverse strand, counting down.
TTACCGAAGGGCTGGGGAAGCAGCTAATTACCGGGCGGCTGCAGGCTTCGCTAAGTGCCCTTTGCGTCGAAATAAAATAAAATAAAAAAAAAAAATAAAATAATAAAAAAAATAAAATTTAAAAAAAAAAAAAGGGGAAGAAAAAGAAAAAATCCATTTTTCTCCAGCTGAAAATGAAAGTGATTATGTAACGAGCAATAAATTACTTAAAAAAAAGAATGAGTCATTAGAGCAAATGCAGAGAAAGTCACTGCATATTTTTAGCCCCAACGCCCTGTACCCTGCGGTAACCCCGCGGGGGTGCCGGGGGGCACTGGCTGCCCCCTCCCCTCGCCTGGGCCAGGGCTGTCGCTGCCCCCCCATGGGGGTTTTGCCCCGTGGTGGCCGTGATGGGGCCGGGGGGACCCCAATTTGTGCCCCCCCCTAAACTGTTCCCCTGGGGCTGGTTGTCCACGAGCCCCTCGCCGAGCCCCGGCGCGCCGCTCCCTGCCCGGAGAGCCTGATGGATTAATTTGGAAATGGAAGCGACGAACGAATTAATTGGAGGATTAAAATAAAAAAAAAGAGAGAGAGAGAGAAACGATCCAGTTTTAATCCAGGTTAAATTGGTGAGCGAAGGCGTCGTTAACGAAGGAGAGATAACGAGGGGAATTGGAGCGGGCAGGTGCCAGGGTGGCAGCGGGCGCCCAGCTGGGGACAGGGGACGCCAGCCGAGCGTGTCCCTTAGGGGAGATCCCTGGGGACACCAGGGCAGGAGACAAAGCTGGGGGTCACCCATGGATAAGGGGGGGACCCTGAGAGCCCCCACCGCCCCTTTGCTGCCCCTTGGCCTGCGTGCAGCATCCTCGTGCCCTGCTGCACCGAGGAGGAGGAGGAGATTTCGCCCTGGAGGAAGGCACCCAAAGGGGCTGGGGTCCTCTTGTGCCCCGTTTTTGAGGTGCTCCTCCTTGGGTTTAAAGGTGGAATTAGGGGCTTTTTGGAAAAGGGCACGACAGCCAAAACTGGTGTGTGAGCCGCTGCAGGACACGGGCACGGAGCTGCTCCAGCAATGCACCGGGCTGGGGGGGCTGCAAGGGGCGCGGGGCACCCCCAGATCAGGCTCAGAGCACCCCGGGGACATCCTCGGAGCACCCCATACTCAGGGGGTTTACAGATCAGGTCTGCCTTGAGCCCCCCAAATCCCACAGCCGTGCGTGGGAGCTCTCCCGGTGCCAGCAGTGACCCCTCACCTCCATTGTCCCCTTGGGTCTGGGTGGCACCGGGTGGCACAAATCCCCTCTTGCAGCCGCAGCCCGGCCAGCACGGAGCAGAGCGAGGCACAACTCGTCCCGCTGCCTGCTGATGTTGCCTGTTACTCTTTTAATTAATCCGGCACCAAACGAACGTCCTCGGCACGCCCGGAGCGCTCCCGGGGTCTTTCCTTATTGCTGCCCGGCCACCTGCAGCGGCTGCTGGCGCAGTCATTAAGGCGCTAACGAGTTGTGTAAGTACCTCTGGACGGGCACTGCCCGCCCAGCTCAGGTGCTTCGTTTGTTTTTCGCCTGTAATGGAGCAGAAGGGAAATTTACAGCGATAAAAAAATGGGGGAAAAGTCTCCCGATAAGGCAAAACCGAACAAAGCCGAAGGGGCTGCCCGGCAGTGTTCCCCGTCCCTGCGGTCCCCAAGGGGTGGGGATGTCCCAAAAGCGGGGATGTGGCCGTGGAGGTGAGGCCAAGCCGTGGCCGAGGTTGGTTTGGAGACCTCCGGGGACCCCGGGGGCTGCGCGTCCTCGGGGTGACAGCGTGGGGACACCCCGTGTCCCCGCGTGGGAGTGGGCTGGGGCGCGCCGAGCGGTGAGGACGGGGTGGCATCACAGAGCTAGGATCCATGTGGGGATGTCACCTGCCCTGCTGTCACCGTGGGAGCTCTGGAGGGACGCGGTGGGGATGGCCACACGCTGTCCCCAGGCACGTGCCGTCCCCCGAGTGCCTGCTGTCCCCCAGCCACGTGCCGCCCCTCGAGGCACACTCTGTCTCTCCGGATCCCTGCTCTCTCAGGCACACGCTGTCCCCAAAACACAAGCTGTCCCTCTGGACACGTCCAGCTCCCCCCCCCACTCCGAGACACGCGCTGTCCCTTCGGTCACCAGCTGCCCCTCGAGACGCGCTGCGCCTTACGGCACCCGCTGTCCCCAGATGTGCTGTCCCCGCGGGCTCCTCCTGTCCCTCGGGGTGCCTGCTGTCCCCCAGCGTGTCCCCCCCCCAGGCACACGTTCCTCCAGATGCGTGCTGTCCCTCCGGGCACGCGCTGTCCCTCGCTGTCCCCGTGGTTGTCACCTGTCCCTCATCCCTTTCAGCCCGCAGCAGGCGCGTGCCCGGGTCCCTGCGTGCAGGACACGGTGTTTTGGGGCAGGGGGGCTGCAGCGTCCCCCCCGCTGCCCGCGCCGCCGGCTCCCAGCGGTCTCCATAGAGATCCTGGCAGAGCTTCATCACTTATTCATCGCCGGGGCCCTTCCTTTTCCAGCTAAGAGCACGGAGACAGCAGTAACAGCAGCAACGGGGACAACAAACCCGTGCCTGCGCCCCCCCCGGAGGTGCCACCGGTGTTTTGGGGGCATGGCGGCTCCTGGCACGGGGCAGGGCACCGGGATGTCCCCTCCTGGCTCTGGGTTTGTGCCCAGTGGGGCAGAAAAGGGGTGAACCCAGGGTCCTGCCCCATTGCAACTGCCCCCAGCCCCTGCTGGTGATGACGGAGCCCGGTGCATGATGCAGCCGGAGGGGGTCAGCGTGGTGCTGAGCCCCCACGGGGCGGCATGGGTGCAGGCAGAGGGGTGCAGGGGTGCACGGGGGGGGGCAAATAGGAGGCTGTGCGGGGTGCACACACAGACCCAGACCCAGTGCACACAAATATTCGCCCCCTCACCCTCCCACGCGCACACATTCCTCCCCCCCCGTGCATGCACACCCCCACGCATCCGTGCGCACGTGCCCCCCCGAGCGCGCACGCCCCCCGACGTGCACCCACACGGATGTGCAAGCCCACGGGTAGCACACAAGCTCACGGCTCTGCACGCACACGTGTGCACGCACGGCACGGCCCTGGCACTGGGTTCCTGCCCCGCTCTTCCTCCCTGCCCTGCCGTGGGTCTTCCTCGCGCCTGCTCGCGCGCTCCCCGCGGGCAGCCCTCCTGCACCCCGCAGCCATGTAGCGGGGCCAAATTTGTCCTTTCTGACCCCAAAAAGCAGAGCAGAGCACCCTGGAGCATCTGCTGCCAGGCTGCCAGGCACATTTATCAACACAGGCTGAGGAAGAGGAGCGTCACCTCCTTCCTCCGCGAGCAGCGAACGCGGCTCTGATTTGTGGCCGTGCCAAAACCCCGAGCAGGGGATGCGCCGCCGGGGAGGGGCAGCAGGGCTGGGGTCTCCCCCACCCCCTGCCACACACCCGAGGGATGCAAGGAGGGCGTCCTGATCCTTGCTGCACCCCTCCTGCCTCCCCGAGGGCACTTCTCACCCCTCGGCTCACCCCGGCCACGTGCGCGCTGTCCCCGTGCCCGCCATGCCTCGGTGCCTGCCGCGTGCGTGCCCCCAGCGGGGCCCCCCCGGGTTAATGAGGCCGTGCTGAGGCTCAGCACCTCTGTAGGGTCAACGGGGCTGTGCTGCTCCACCACACTTTGCAGCCCCACCAGCACAGCACGTGCCGGCCACGCTCCCCCTGCCCCAGCCCCATGTGGCACCGTGGCACCCAGTGCCCCCAGTGCCCCCAGTGCGCCCAGTGGCAGCCGGAGGCGCAGCCTTGGGGGAGGTTTTCCCTAAATGCGACCTGCAAGAGGGGCTGGCTGTGGGGTGAAACGCATTGTAGGGCTGCTCCCTGGGCTCGGTGTTGCCTCTTAGCCCTCAAAACTCACTCAGCTTCGGTGCCTGTGTGATGGAAGTGCCCGGACGCGCGGGTCCTGAGCCCCGAGGGGTCCCCCCCGGGCAGGAGCAGCGCCTTGGTGCCGCGTAAGGGTTAATATTTCCCAGCCCAGCGAACTTTGCTCCCTCCCATGCAATTAAATACCCTCTGGCTGGAGCTGCCTGTCGATGCCTGGCGGGTTTCCAGCCCCGCTGAGTCTCTGAAGACGGCGGGGGCCCAGCTGATCGATCGGCTGGGAGCAGGGAAAAACACACCAAAATGCGCCGGGAAGCACTCTGCCTGGATTTACTCCCCGAAGCTCCCTGGGACAGGGGCACGGCGCTGCCACATCCCCTTCTGCCATCTCCCTCTGCTGCTAATTGCACCGGGTCCTTAACGAGCCCCCGTGGCATTAAGGCGCTGCTTCCCTGCAAGCAGCCCGGGCGCACCTGCGGTCCCGCAGCCCCGCTCCCCACGTTGTAGGGTGGCCAAGGGGGCCGGGGCCAGCCCACACTGCGCCCTTGTGTGGCCCCAGCAATGGTCCCTCTGTCCCCAGGGCAGCTGTGCCAGGCCCGTGTCCTGCGTGAGTGACCTCGTGCCTTGCTTGGCACGGCCCCTGCCGTGCACCCGGCTCATCCTGGGGACAATCGGGCCCCCGGCTGCTGTCCCCATGGGATATTTGCTGCGTGCACGGGGCACAGGACCTGAATCTGAGCGGGCAGGGTGCGTCCGGGCTGAGCAGAGCCCGTGGGCTGAGAGGATGCTCGGTCCCCTCAGCGTGGTGTCCCCGGATTTGGGGACCGCGGGGCTGCGCCGTGGGGACCTGGGGGTGCCGAGGGTCCCGTGGTGACGCTGGGGGTCCCGTGGGGGCCTGGGCAGGGTGTGGGGCACATCGGCTGCCCCACAGTGAGCTGCTGCCCCGTGGGCTGGCTGTGGGGCAGAACCGAGTGGGGTGAGCATCCAGCCCCAGCGTCCCTGGTGCTTGGAGCTGGAAATAGCCCTCACCCCCCCCCCCCCCCCAGCTGCCTCCCCCAGCCCCGCCGGGGTGCCACGCCGTGGCTGTGCCGGTGCCCTGCTGCTGCCTGCTTCATTAAGGCCAGCAGCTGACGAATCTCCTCACTCCTTGCCTTGCTGGGATCTCTAATTATAGCACAGCCCTGGGGTGACTCACCGGGAGCAGCCCCCGGCCCCGGTTCTGTCCTTTTCCCCCAACCCCAGGGGTCCCGGAGCTAACCCAGCGGCTCAGCATCCCACCACCCTTTTGCCCGGCAGGGTGAGCGGGGTTTTCAGCCCTGGGGTTGTTTTTTGGGGTGTTTTTCCACCCCTTTTGCACGGGGATGTGCACAGCCTGGCGATGGGACTCTCCGCTTCCCACCCCAAACCCCCGCAGCCGTGCGCTGCCGCTGGGTCGGCCCCATTTGTGCAGGGAGGGCTGTGACAACGGGGACAGGACAGGGCTGGTGCACAGCCCCAGGTGCCAAACGTCCCATCCAGGTGCGTGCTGCACCCTCTCCAAAAACCCTTTGGGTTGGGACATTTCCTCCAGCAGCACCAACCCTTAGGGACGAGGTGGAGCTGGGGGGTCCCATCCTGCCCGGCGCAGGGGTGCTCGCCCCCAGGCTCCGGGGCTGTCAGCAGCCAGGTCTGCGGCTCCAGAGCTGTTTGCAGCGTCTGTCTCCAAGCAGGAGCTGGCATCTCGGCGGCACTTATCCCCATTGCCATAGAAACACACCCTCGCTGCGGGCTGCGAGCCGCGGGGATCGAGCCCACAGCCTCCGGCACCGGAGCTGGGAGGCTCCCGGCTGCTGGCGTGGGGAAACTGAGGCAGGAGGGGAGGAAAAAAACCTCCCCGAAGGGTTCCTCCGCAGGCTGGGAGGGCTGAGGAGCTCGCCAGCGTCTGACCTCTCGCCCTCTTTCCTTTTCATCCGCCGAGCAGCGGGAGGAGAACAAAAACCCGAGGCCGAAAATCCGCAGCGGGGATTTGAGCAGATCTGAGGGTGCCAAGGAGGCTGTGGGGCGGGCAGGGGGGCGCGGGGGCGAGGCCGCCTGCTGCCCACGGGGCTTTGATGCGAGGCCAAGGCCCTGGAGAGAGGAAAAAAAAAGCTCCTGGGGTCCCTGAGGGGGTGAGGAGCTGAGCCCAGATGGATAACATCGCTCGGGGTGAGGTGCCACCACCGTGTGCCATCACCGTGTGCCATCACTGTGTAGGGTGCCATCACCGTGTAGGGTTTCAGCCCTGTGTGCCACCCCCAGGTGAGGTGCCAGCACCCTGTGCCACCCCCAGGCGAGGTGCCAGCACCCTGTGCCATCACCGTGTAGGGTTTTATCCCCGCCTGCCACCCCCAGGTGAGGCACCCACCTCCCTGCACCCAGCACCCTGCGGCACCCCTCGCTCCCAGGGTGCTGCCGGATGAGTGCCGAGGTCTGGGAACCTGCGGGCAGAGCCAGGAGCTGTTGTGTGTCCCCCCCACACCCCTGCCCAGCCCCTTCGCCCCCTGTGCGCCCTGGGGCCACTGTGGGTGTCCTCCGGGCTCGCCCGGGTGGCTCTGGCCACTAGATGGCCCTGCGGCTCCGCCGGGCCCCCCCCCCGGCACCGCCCGGGGGCTGAGGGGTGCGAGGAGATGGGAATGGGGGCAAGGAATTGGGACAGGGAGTGGGGAGATGGGAATGGGGAGGTGGGAATGGGGAGCTGGGAATGGGGAGCTGGGAACTGGGAGGTGGGAATGGGGGACAGGGAATGGGGAGCTGGAAATGGGAAGCTGGGAATTGGGAGCTGGGAATTGGGAGCTGGAAATTGTGGACAGGGAGTGGGGAGCTGGGAATGGGGAGCTGGGAATGGGGAGTTGGGAATGGGGAGTTGGGAATGGGGACAGGGAATGGGGACAGGGAATGAGGAGCTGGGAATGGGGAGCTGGGAATGGGGAGCTGGAAACTGGAGACAGAAATGGGGAACTGGGAATGGGAGCTGGGAATGGGGAGCTGGAAATTGGGGACAGGGAGTGGGAGCTGGGAATGGGGGACAGGGAATGGGGAGCTGGGAATGGGGACAGGGAATGGGGAGCTGGGAATGGGGAGCTGGGAATGGGGAGCTGGGAATGGGGACAGGAAATGGAGAGCTGGGAATGGGGGACAGGGACTGGGGAGCTGGAAATGGGGAGCTGGGAATGGGAGCTGGGAATGGGGAGCTGGGAATGGGGAGCTGGAAATTGGGGACAGGGAATGGGGAGCAGGGAATGGGAGCAGGGAACAGGGGACAAGGAATGGGGAGCAGATTGGAGGGTACAACATGCAGGGAGCAGGGCGCAGGGAATGGGGTGTAGGATGCATCATGCAGGGAGCTGGCTGGAGGGTGCAGCATGCAGGGCGCAGGGTGCGGGGTGTGCGGCGCAGGACGCAGCTCGTGGGGTGCAGGGTTTATTTTGTGGGGTGCAGGAGGCATCGTGTGGGGTGCAGGATGCGGTTTGTGGGGTGCAGGGTGCCCAAACATCCCGGGCTGGAAGTCAGAGCTGCAGCCACAGCTCAGCCCTCGGCCCCGGGGCTGCGTGGACACCCCGTGCCCACCCGTGTCCCTGCGTCCTCGCCTGCCTGGGCTCTGCTTTTGGTGCAGGGAACAGAGAGGGGGACGGGAATTCCTCCGTAGGGGAATCTGGGAATTGTGATGGGAATCTGGGAATTTGGGATTTGGGAAACCCCCCAGCGGGGGGGCTCTTGGTGCCGCTGCTATTTGGCTCGGGGTCCGTGTCGGGGAGATGGGGAGGGCTGTGCCACCCCACAGCCCCTTCGCCAAAGGAGGATGAGGAGGGGGGGCGAAGCCCCCAGTGCCCCTCGAGGGGTGCAGGCAGGGGCTGGGGGAGTTTTTTTGGGGGGGGGCTTCTCCTCTTTCATTGCCCTTTCCCCCTTCTTTCTGGGGTCTGGCACCGAGCAGGGCGGCCACCCAGCCCCGGGGGACTTTGGGGGGGGGGGGGGGGCACATCCCTGCCCAGAACGGGAGGGGGCTTCTGGCTGGGATTTCAATGCCCCCCCAGGGGTGGGGGAACTTCCCACCAAGTGCACAGGGGGGGCACACACCTCTTTTTTTGGGGGGAGGTTGGGGGCGAGCAGCCCCCACACCCCTATGGGGGGGTTCGTTTCCAGGAGGTCTGTGTCCTCTGTCTTTGAGGGGGGGGTGGCTCATTCAATATAGGGCTTTTAAAGGTGGCAATCCCCCAAATCCCCCAGGGACTGGGGTCTCCCCCAGCCCAAGGGGGGGGGGCGGGGGCGAGACAAACAGGGGGGTGCCCCCAACCCCTCTCCAAGTGCCCAAACCCACCGGGGCGCACCCCCACCTTGGGATCGCCGCTCGCAGCCCACCCCCCCTTTTTGGGGTCCCCCACCTTGGGTGGGGGCAATGCCCCTTCCCCCCCCTTACCCCCCCCGCGGTCCCCGCGTTTCCCGCAGCAGGTGCGGAGCGGAGCGGAGCGGAGCGCAGGGCGGAGCGGGGCGGGGAGCGCAGGGCGCGCACCCCCCCCCCCCTTGCCCGGGAGGGGGGCGGGGAGCGCAGCAGCGGGGCCGTGCCCGTGCCGTGCAGCTCCGAACCGGGCCAGGAGGAGGAAGAAGAGGAGGAAGAAGAGGAGGAGGAGGAGGAGGAGGAGGCATGGTGCTGGTGCTGCAGCATCTCCTCACCGCCCTCCTTCAATTTTTCAGACGGGGCCAGCAGGTCTTCCTGAAGGTGGAGGACGCCGTGCCCGGCTCCGAGGCGCTACAGGTAGGGACGGGGACAGCCCCCCCCCCCTTTTTAACCCCCCCCGGTGTCCCCTTGGGTCCCCAAAACTCCCCTCCCAGCCGCGCCCCCCGTCCCAGTCTCCCCACCCTTCCCATTCGGGACCCCCCGCCCCGTGCGCCCCCCCCCCGACCCGATAATGGGGGTGCCCGGTGTTAAAAGCGGGCAGGGATTTGGGGAGGGGGAGGGATGAGGATTAATGGGGGGGGGCGGTGGAGCCGCGGGTCCTGCTGGAAAAGCCGGGTCGGGACCATGCGGGGCCGGGACCCCCCCGTGCCGGGGCTGAGCATCCCGCACGGCACCTCCCGGCCGGGCAGGGGGCTTCAACCCCCCCCCTCCCCAAACCCCCAGCGCCCCCGACAGCTTCTGGGGTCCTGAACCGCTCCGGGGGGGGGACACAGGGGGTCGTGCCCGGTGGGGAAACTGAGGCACGGAGCTCGGGGCCAGCCGGGGAGCAGCAAGGACCCCCCCATCCCCGACCCCCTCCCGGGTGCATGAGGGGGGAGCGCACCCCCGGGCAGGCACAGGGGCAGCGGTGCCCCCCCCCACCCCGAAAGGGGCTCGGGGACGCGCCGGGCTGCGCGCACCCCCCCGCTCTGCCTTTCCTGCGGGGAGGTGCGGATCCTGCCGGGCCGGAGGAAATGGGCTGGCTCCGGGGGGGGGGGGGGCGGCCCCGGCCCCAGCCCCTGCCCCTACCCCGGCCCCGGTCCCGGTCCCGGCGGGCCCGCAGCGCCCTCCCGCAGCCGCGCCGGGAGCCGCCGCCACCGGGGCCGCGCCATGGGCACCCTCCGGGACGCTGTAAGGCCGGGGTCTGGGGGCTCTGCCCGGCCACCCCCCACCCCGAAATGGGGGCTCCGGGCTTGGGGGAGAAGGGTGGGGAAGGATTTGGGGGAGTCCCGGGGGTCGCTGGGCTCCGGGATGGGTTTGGGGGGCAGGGGGTGGGGGGTGGGTGGGGGGCATCCCGTGCGTTTGCGGTGCCGCTTTGGGGTCTGGTGCGTCTTGGAGAAGCTTTGGGGGGGGTTGGGGTCCCCGGCTCTGCGCTCCCCCAGGCTGCTCGGTGCACGGCTGGGGGCAGGCAGCGTGCCCACCGTGGGGCTGACACCGGGGTGGCTGTGCCAGGATTGAGCAGGGGGGCACCGTCGGGCCCCCCCGGCAGCGCCGTGCCCCAAATCCTCCCTCGCACGCAGGTTTCGGGGCCAGGATGCGCCCTGGGTGAGGAGGATGGGAACACGCACCCAGATTTGGGGCAGCTCGGGTGGGTTTTGCTCCAACCCTGAGCCCTCTGCCCCATTCTAGAGTGTCCAGGGCCGGGTTTCCTGACCCCAAAACCCGGCACCTTGGTTTGGGTGCGGGCAATGGGGCCGTGGGCTCGGCGTCCCCCTGGCTGCTGCCAGAACGAGGAGGGGAACAGAGGGCTTTGCCCTGCGAAAAGAGGGGCAGGAAACAAAATGCTCCAAAGCCACCAAAAGCTGCTGACGGAGAGAAAGGAACCAGGAGGGAAAGGCCAGCAGCACCGGCCAGCCCCGCGGCCGGCGGAGAGGGACCGGGGTCGGCACGGTTTGCTGCGGGGTTTTGAGCTTGGGGACATCCGAGCTGTCACCCAGCAGGGGCAGGATGGGTGATTCCTCCCCCGGGATAGTTTTTGGGGTGAAAGGATGTGGTGTGGGGTCTCCAGTGGTCCCAGACCCCCAGGACCCAACCGGTGCTGCCTGTGGCGCATCCGTCTCGGTGTTTTGGGGCCGGGGGACACACGGGACGGGCAGAGCTGCCTCTCCGGCGGGCGATGCTGCAGCAGCACGAGGTGAAGGGACCGGAGTGGGGCCACGGGGAGGTGCGTGGCGAGGGGGGGGACACTGCTCTGCTGCCCTACACGGGGACACCATGTCCCTCTGGGGATCACCGCGGTCACCAGCACCGGTGGCGCTGGCTGCTTTGGGACCAGCATCCCCAAGCCCGGAGCTGTGGGGCTGCGTCACCTTTGGGGTTTTTTTTTAGCTTTATGCGTCCCCCCCACCCCACCCCGAGCACCCCACGGTGGGGTGAGGCCGCTCCGGCCAAGCTCTCGGCGTCTCCACCGCTGCCTCCTCTCCCTGCCTCCTCTCCCAGGCAGCGGCCCCAATGCAATTACCCGCTGACTGGCCCATGAATCAGATCCTAATTGATACGTGTTCGCAGCCTGGCCGAGCAGGAAGCCAGCCGGGGGGGGGGGAAAATGCACTGACCCACTGCTGCTGCACCCGCGCTGGGGCCGGGGGGGGGCACGGCGCAGCTCCAGGGCAGGGGGCAGCCGCATCCCCGCGCCCCCCGGCCACCCCAACCCACCTTGGGGACATCGATTTTTAAGGCGCACCCCTCTCCTGCCTCGGTTTCCCCATTGGGATGGGTTCTGGGGGGGGCTCGGGCCGGGTTTGTGGGGCGGGGGGCGGCGTGGGGCCATGCGTGTGTGCGCGCAGCCGTTTGTCTCGGCGCGGCCGCCGTTTCCTCCCGCTGACACAAACACATCAGCAGGGTAATAAAGGGGAGGAAAGGGCCGCGGCGGCCGCGCCGCACAATGCAGGGGCGCTTCTTTCCATGACGTGCGACGGGGGACGGCTTCCTCCCCTCCCCTGCCCCGCTCACGGCCCCCACCCTGCCGTTTTGGGGGCACAGCGGGACCCCCAAACTGGAGCTGGGCACCCCCCGGGTGTCCTCATCCAGGGGGTCCCACATTTAAAAGCTCGTCCTGCCTGTGCAGGATCAGCCCGTGCTGCCTCGGTGCCTGCCCCGGTGCTGCTCGTTTGGGGTCGTGGCTCCCCAAAATCTCCCGTGTCCGTGGGGTGAGGTGTGTGAAGTCCCCGGGGATGTCACTGCCACCCACCCTCTCGTCAGCTCCTGCGCCAACCCCGTGGGTCTCGCTTCTCCTGGGGACATCCCGTGGGCTCCCCGTCCTGCTGTGCCCACAGTCAGGGTTTTTGGGCACCTCCGGGTGGGTTTTGGGTTCAGGGGCTGCGGGGGGAGCCCAGAGCCCGGCTGGAGCTGCCCCGAGCGCACCGGGAAGAGAGGAGGATTTGGGGCAGCGGCTTTGATTTTTGGTGTTTGCTGGAGGGGAGGAATTTCTCATGCTGGAGCCAGCACCAGCATCATCCTCACGGGCACAGCGACTGCTCCCTGCCCCCAGACCTTGTCCCTTTCGAGCTGAGCTGAGATATTTAGCACGGAGGCGACGGCACGGGGCCCTGCCCGCAGCGGGGACGACCCTGGGGGGGGCTCAGGACCCCTGGGGGGCTCACAGTGCTGGATCCAGGTTTCATGTGAGCATCCCTAAAATGTGTTCTGGAGCTGGGGAGGGCAGCAGCCTCCTCTCAGGGGTGGCTGATTTGGGGTGGGGGCTGCGATGCCACCCAGGCGATGCCACTCCATCCTCCTCCTCCTCCTCCAGCCCGCTGGGCGCAGGGATGGAGCCAGGCAGGGCTCGGCTGCTTTTCTGGGGCAGATCCGCGGGTTTTTGGCCGCGTGCTCTGCTCCTGGCCCTGGCCTGGATTTAAGGGGTGACTTTGGGCTGCGCCTCAGCACCCCCCCCCCGAATAATTCAACTCCTGCAGTTCATGGGGCCAGACACCTCCAGGGCTGGACCCCACAACCCAAACCCCTCAATATATGGAAAATAAAAGATTTTTTGGGAGGGAGGAGCAGCTTTTCCACGCACACAGAGCAACGTCCCGAGGGTGGTGTTGTTGCAAGCAGCTCCGTGCCTGGTCCCCACCGAGCCGGGCAACGCTGGCACAGCCCTGGGCCCCCCCCCAGACCATCCAGGTACTGCTTGGAGAGCTGCCCCAAATCGAATTCCTCCCTGGCTGCAGATGGCCAGCAATTAAATTTCCCCAGTTCAATCAGAGGCTGGTAAATGAGCTCCCTAATCACCGCGCAGATCCCATTAGTGCCGGCTGGGGTGGGGACGTGCGAACATTTCCCCCCCCCTCATTCCTGCGCCGCTGCCCAGACCCCACTTTTGGGTCCCTCTCCATGCCCACGTGCCCACATCCCCCCAGGGGCTCCGTGCACACCCCCACGGTTTCCTTTTGGGGTCTGTCCCAACGCCCTCCCTGCTGGGCACCCTCATAGCCAAAAGCCCCGCTCCCGGTTGGGAACACGGGGGGGCCACCAGCTCCTCGCCACGGTGACCTCTCGGCGAGCCCAGCCACCAGCAGGGTGTCTTGGAGAGGCTCTCGGTGGCAGCCCGGGAGGCGCAGGCTGCTGGTGGGGACAGGAAAGGGACCGGGTGCCAGGGGGAGCCTTCCAGGAACGCCGCGTCCCGAGGATGCGGTGCCGGCACCGTGCCTGGCTCTGCCACCCTACAAAGGGCTGGCACCAACGCGGGGGCGCACGGGTGTCTGCGCCCCCCGGGGACAAGGAGTTTGGGGGCCAGGGCTGCTGCTAATAACGGGGTGGGGAGGTGGAGAGGGCTCCGTGCTGAGGGATGGAGCTTGTGCTCGCTGCGGGGTGCCGCGGGGAGGGCGCGTGGGGCTGGGGACACCGGTGGTGTGAGGTGCAGGAGGGTTTTAGGGGCTGGTTGTGCTCTCCCTCTGCCCCGGCGGCTGCGAGGTGGGAGCCACAGCATCCCCCGGGTGCTGAGAGCCGGAGGGGGCAGTTGTAGGGCCAGCAGCACCAGGGCTGGACGTGTCCCCAACCCATCAGGCACGCAGCTCCACCGCCTCGCCCCACAGCCGGCCCCGCTCCCCTTTCCCCCATCCTCCAGCACGTTATTTATGGCTGCAGCAGCCTTGTGGGGCCAGCAGCTCCTCGCCATGCTGGGAACACAAGGGCAGGGGGCAAATCCCTTCCTGGGGACGCCGGGGTGTCACGGCACCTCCTTCCACGGGGCCATCCCTCTCCCTTCCACCCACGGTGCTTGCGCTCACCCCATTTACACCAGGAGCAACCCCTGGCTGCCCCCAGGAGCGGGTACGGGGCAGGAGACGCGGGGCTGTGCGGGGTTCATGGGTGACCCCAGGCTCCCGATTTACGCAGGGGAGACGTGGCCGAGCACTTTCCTTAGGAAAAACATCGGGTTTGGGGCGATTCGGGGCTTTGCCGGCGCGCGGCACCGCGGCTCTCGCGGCGCGGGGCTGTGACAAGCCATTTATCTGCTCCTCGCAATTTGTTTACCACCCGAGTAACAACTTCCTTCCCTTCCCTTCCCTTCCCTGGCCGGGCTGCTGCTGCTGCTGCTGCTGCTGCTGCTGCTGCGGGAGAAATCCCGAGCCCCTTTCCAGCCCCGCTCTTATCAGCAGCTAATTAGCCGCAAGGATTTTTGCCAGCCCTGCGGGGCTGTTGTTCCAAGAAGGCCGCGATGTTCTGGGTGACGGGAAATCCTTGAGGAGGAGGAGGACGACGACGGCCGCGGTCCCCGGGCCGTTTGTCCTGCCTGACAATGGTACATCAACAGGAAGCGGCCTTGACTCCAGCCCCTTTTTATCAGCGGGGCCGTGGCTGGCCCCTCGCGGGTGGAGGGATGCGGCCGCGGCCGGGCTGGCCGCGACGCGGGGTGCACGGGGATGGTTGGGGAGCACCCCGCCGTGCCCCACCACCCCCGTGTGCTCCCCAGGGAGACCGATTCCAGCTGGATCTGTCACAAAAAAAAAGGAAATTGGGGTGCAAAGGGCCCCGTGCACACCGTTTGTGCAAAGCACCCTGCGCAAACCGCCCCGTGCGCACTGCTCCACGCGCGCCCCTTGCACAATCCACCCCGTGCGTGCCTCCCGTGCAAAACCCGCTGTGTGCACAGCCCCGTGCACGCTGCTGGTGCAAGCCTCCCCCTGCCCCGTTCAGCCCCCCCAGTGCCCCTTTCCCCGTGCACAAAATTGTGGCTGTGAGCCTGGTTGCCCGCCCTGCGCCCTGTGCCCTGCGCCACGCCGCCGTGCCAGCTCCCGGCCGGGCTGAGCGGTGATTAAATCGCAGCCTCGTCAGCTGGGACTCGCTAATAGGGCAAAAACACCTGAAATGCCTCTCCAAGTGCTATTTAAGGAGAAGCAAAGGGCTCGGGCTGGTGCTGTTAGCCAGCTCTTTGTGCCTGCTCGGTGGTGGGTCAGGCGCTGGTTGGGCGCAGCGGGCTCAAATGGGGCAGAGGGGCTCCCCGCGGCCCTATTACTCCTCCATCTGTGCCAAATCCCAGTATGATGCTGGTGGAGCAGGGCTGTGGGCCGTGTAGGGGCTGCCTGATCCCACAGGGTGTGGGTCCAAGCCCCAGGGATGTGCCAGCTCCGTGCCCTTCGAGCGCCTGCCAACGGTGCCGAGCTCCTCATCTATCTGCCGCGCCAGGACCCCGGGCGAAATAACATCTGGGACGTAAGAGAGATCCCAGAAGTGTTTCCTTCCCGTTTACACTCATTAGCCCGAGATAAAGGATGAGGTAATTAGGGGCTACCTCGGCTTGCAGGTTGTTGCTGCCTGATTGGATTAAAGCAATGTAATTTGCCAGCGAAAGCACTGCGCCCGGCCGCGACTGCAGGCACGGCTGGATGGACGGACAGAGGGAGGGACGGATGGATGGGTGGAGGGACAGACAGACGGATGGGCAGAGCTCCTCTCCCTTCGTCTGCCTCTCCATGAGTCCATTCCTCTGTCCTCCCAACCCTCCATCCATCCTTCCATCCCTCTCTCCATCTCTCCGTCCCTTTCTGCATCCGTCCTTCTCTTCATCCTCCCCCCTCTCTCCATCCATCCTTCCCATTCTCCCTCCACCCTTCTGTCCCATCCCTCCATCTGTCCTTCCATCCCCGTCCCTCCTTCCCCTCCATCTGTCCCCCCACCCCTCTCTCCATCCATCTGTGTCCCTCCCTCCCTCCTCTCACTTTCCTGAGCAGGACCCTGCCCCATTTCCCCCCCCCATGCCCCGTGGATGCAGTCTATGGGGCAGAGCAAGGCTCCGACCCCAAGGGATCCTAAAACACAGCCGGGGAGGCCTCGTGGTGCCCCGCACCAGCACCCGGGGCTAAATTTAACCTCACCCAGGGGGGGCAGCATGGCCGGGGGGGCTCGACAGCCTCGAGGCTGGGGGGGGCCGGGCGAGCTGCCTGCATCAGGACAGCTCGGGGATATTTTTAACGCCGCCAGATTGCTCCGCGGATGCTTGGGGAGGGCGGCGCGCGCGCTGGCTGGCAGCCGGCAGCAAGGCTTGGCCGAGGGGGGTCCAGGGGGGGGGTCTCGGAGCTGCTGGGGGGGGGGACAGACGTGTCCCTGTGTGGTGACAGCCAGCTGGGTGCAAAGGGCTGTGTTGTTCCTGGCAGGGAGGGGACGCTCGGTGTGGTGCCGGAGGGTCCCGGAGGGGAGGAGACGCCCCCCGGGTACCCCTGGGGCGCAGCTTTGTGCCACCTTGTGCCCCCCCCCAGCTCCTTGTGACCCCCCCAACCCAATTCCCCATGGTTTTCCCTCCTCCATGCCCACCCCCAACCCCTGTTTCCCCCCTCCCCAGGCTCCAGCCCCACAAAACACAACCCAAATCCAGCCAGCACCGTGCGCACCCCCCCTTCCTCATGCAGCTCTCCAAAAACGCACGGCCCCCCCCCTGCTCCCAACCCCCCAGCAGCCCCCCCAGCTCCCAGGCTGGCTCCAGGAGCTGTCGTAGGGCTGCTGATGGGGGCACAAACCTGCCCACGGCACCCAGCACAATTTGGGGAGGTGGCCAGGGCTCGGCGGGGCCCTAATTCCATTTTACCACCCCCCCCCCCGGCTCGGGGAGCGGAGGTCGGCGGCTGCCCGCTCGCATCCCCGGGGCGATCCTTCAGGCGGGGGCTAATGAGCCCTGACTAATCCACTTAGAAATTAATTGAGACCGCTTCCCTCGCGTCCCCAGGTGGACGCGTTCCCGTTCCCGGGCTGAGGGGGCTCGGAGCTCCGCCACCCGCTGCCGGGACCACGACCCCAGCCGGCTCCTGGCACCCTCGGGGAGTGATTTACCCGTGGCCTTTACCAAAAAAAAAAAACTGGGCTGAAAAATTCAGCTAGGAAAATCCTGAATTTGCTCCGGGTTTCTCGGCCCCGCTGGGAGGATGTCAGCAGAGGCTGCGGCACGGGGAGGGGATCCCATCCTCGGCTCCCTGCTCGGGGAGCTCCTGGGAGCCAGCACCCATGGGAGACAGCACCCATGGGTGCTCACACAGCCTGGTGAGGGTGTGTGCCACCAGCACAGCACCAGGGACCAGGACCAAACGCCTCCTGCCTGCTGGTGGTGCCGGGTGGCATCCTTGCGCCAGGGGCGAACGGCCACCTGAGGGGCTGGGGACAACGGGGACGCTCTCCCTGTCCCTAAAAGTGGGAGCCCTAAAAGAGGGTGCAGGCCCTGAGAGACCCCCAAAAAAGATTTGGGGTGCTGGGAGGCCCCAAAGCACCCGCGTCCTGCTGCATCCAGGTGGTTTTCTTCGTCCTCTCGTCCCCTTCTGGAGAGGAAGGTGGCCGGGATGGGATCGCGGCGCGCCGTAAACATCCCCGTGGGGCAGGAGGAGGCTGGAAATTTGGGCAGGATGGGGCGAGAAAGGTGCAGGGGTGGTCCCAGGAATCCCAACCAGCCCCTTCCATGCAGGGAAGGGTGCTGGGTGCTGCCACCCCTTGTGGGGGGGGGACACAACATCGGGTAAACGGGGGCAGAGCGCGGCGGTGCCTCTCCAAAACTGCTGGCTTGGCGTTGCCCAGTCACCAACAAATCCCCTGCCCTACAAAAAAAAGCAGGGAAAGGGCAGAAAAAGGGGGTTAAATACCTGCCTGGTGCTCCCCCCCCCCCCACACCCCCCGGGAGGAATGTGGGGTGCTGGCACTGGGTGCCGACGCGGGGCTCCTGCCCGGTAGCTGCACCCTGGCTTGTGTCGGCGCGGACAGATTGCTTACCCTAACGAGATGAATGGCTTCATTAATCACCCCCCGGCTCCGCCGAGAAACATCGGGGGGGGGTAGGATGCAGCTCTGGTGCTTCACCGCCCTTCTGGGGGGGTGTGTGGTAGCCGAAAGGGAGCTGGGGCATGGGGTGGGCAGGGGGCGCGGACCCCAAAGCTCCTGGCGCCCCCAAAGGGGAGCTGATGGAGATTTAATTGCCCCTCGCTCTCCTGGGGTGCTGGTACCATTTGGGGGGGGCCCTTCGTGGCCAGGCTGGGTGAGCCAAGGGGGGGTTGCAGGGCCACGGGTGGGATCACCCCATTACCACGGGCACCCCGAGGTGCTGCCCGCAGCTCCATGTCCCCCCCCCCGACACACAGCCTGCCCCCACAGCCCCCTTCCTGCCACCCTGGCACTATTACAAAGGATTTTTTTTGGGGTGGGGGGGACACAGACACACACCAGGGCCGGGACCCCAATGATTTCGTGGGCTCTTTGGGGAGGTGCGGCCGTGCCAGGCAGGCGGCTTCTCCTCCACGCACAGCTGCTTGGGGGGGGGGGGGGGGCTGTGTCTCCAAAAATCGGTCCTTCCCCTCGCCCCCCCCTTGCAGGAGGCATTTTCGGAGATGAGGGCACCAGGCCCTGCTCCGACAGCTGGGAATCGCGACCTCTCCACGCCCAGGCTTTCTATGGTGCCCCCCCCCGGCTCCCCGGAGTTAATTAACCCCCCCAGGAAGCGTTGGTACTCTAGAGAGAAGGGTTTTTGGTCCCCAGCCCCGGTGTGCACGGGGCTGGGGTTGGGGCTGAGCCCCCCCGGTGGGTCCCAGAGGTGCCACCGCCGGGCTGCCGGGCATTGCGCTGCAGGAGGGCGCCGGGCTGTGCCAACACAGCCTCCTCCTGCCAGGCCCCGCAGCTTAATTAACCTCGTAATTAGCTCCCTGGCAGGGCTGCGTGCCTGGAGCCCGGGCTGGGAGCAGCATCGACGCAGCAGGGATTGCCACGGGGGTGCTGCAGGCGGCGCAGGATGGGGCCAGGCGCCCCCCGCGGGGCTCAGCCTCTCCGTATGGTCCCCGGTGTTTGGGGTGATTTATCCCACTCTTAGGGCACAAAAGGGGATTTATTGACAAAAATCCCATCCCCATAACCGTGCAGGGGGGGATCCAATCACGGCACATGGTGCAGGATGCAGCTGGGGGGGGGGGACGAGCCCCCTCCCTATCCGTGTCCCCTCCATTTGGCACGGTGACCCCAAAATTCTCATCCGCTGCCCGGCCAACACGCATCACTGCACCCCCCCAGGAGGAGAAGGATTTATTTGGGGGGGGGATAGGGGTTAATCCCACCCCCCCCCACGGCCCCCTCCAGGTTTGTGCAGGGCGGGGTGTGGGGGGGCCAAGCCCTCGGCGCCCAGGAGGGCGCGCGCCGTGCTGCGCCGGCTCCTGAGCGCGGCAATTAAGCAAAGGCAATAAACAGAGCTGACAGCAGGGCCCCAGCGGGGCCGGGGGGGGGGACAGCAGGAGGGGGGGCCAACACCACAAGCACTATTTATGGCAAGAAATTCAACGCTGGCCCCGCACGGGGCAGGGGCGCAGAGGGGTGCGGTGCGGCACCGGGGAGCGCGGCGATGCCCCGGGCTTGGGAAGGGGGAAAAAAAGCCCCCCCCAGACCCCCCCCTCCTGCTGGGAGCAGGGTGAGCGGGATGCCCACCTGGCTCTCTGCTGGCTTTTGGGGTTTTTTTATAGCTCCCGCAGCTTTTTTCCATCCTGGGATGGGGCTGAGGGGGGGTGCGGGGGGTGGATTCCCATCCCTTTTACAGCCACCGCTCGCGTCCAGCTGCCACCTCGCCGTCACCCTGCTGTCGTGCCACCGCTGTGGCTTTCCTGGGAGGGGACAAATGGCTTTGGACCCTCGTCCCCAAGCCCCCCAGCCCCCCAGCACCCGTTCTGGTCCCGCTCGGGCTCTGCCTCGTCCCCCCGGGGGGGGGTGCAGCGGGGATGCCGGGCACACGCAGCCGGCACCCGGCCGAGGCCTGGCTGTATTCTACAGTGCATGTGTCTCCAGTGTTACTGAGCGGCTGGAGATGCAGCCCTGTTGGAATCACAGCCAGAGCCCAAATCTTCAGCTCCCACCGGCGCCGGATCCCAGCACCCGGAGCCCTCTCCAAGGCCTGGAGACGCCCAGCAGAGCGGGGAGCCGTGCGCAATTGTGCCAGGCGCACGCGCGCGTCTCGGGGCTGCTCCCCGTGCCCCCTGCTCCTGCACGGGGCTGTTCCTGGGAGGCATCCGCCAGCTCTCGGCACGTACGAGCTCTTTGGTTCCCCTCCTCCTCGCTCTCTCCCCTTCCTCCCTCCTGGTTCATCTTCCCCGGGATGATTTATTGGCACGTGAGCGAGGAGCAGCCGGAGTTCTCCGTCCTCGTGCTGCTCGCCCTCATGCACCCCCTGCCATTTTCAGCCCCATTTCGTGCCCTGGGGACGTGGTGTGGGGTCAGTGGGTTCCCCCTCGGTGACACTGCTCCAGAAAGAGGGACACAGGGCTGGGTGTCCCTGCTGAGGGGACAATTTCAGCCCCCTCCTCCCCAAACGCCACCACCGCAGCTCCATCCCCGCTCCACACGCCCCATCCCAGCAGCTGCTTGGGGTGGGAGGAATTCGGGAGCCCCAAATTTGCACCGGTGGTGCCCAGGGCATGGCACGACCCCACCTGGGGTTTGTGCCACGTGCTGGGACATCGGGGACCCAGGGTGGCCAGCGGGTGGCCGTGCCCTCACCGTGCACTTCGGGAAGGTGGCCGGGGCGCAGCGCGTGGCTCTCGGGGATTTTGCCAGATTTCGGTGCCCACAAAAGCTGCTAAAAAATTAAAATTCCACAGCTGCGTCGGCTGTCGGGGCCGTGGAAGGCAGGAGCAGGCTCGGCTCGTTTTTATTCATGCAAAGAAATCAAAGGCGTAAATAAAGCCGGCCGGGGTCAGCGCGGGGGACCCGGCTCTGGATTTATCGGCACGCGGCCGCCCTGCTGCTGCTCCCAGCCGGTGCTGGGGTGGTGCTGGTGGCACTGGTGCAGGCACTGGTGTGGTACTGGTGGTGCTGGTTTGGTCGGAGCAGACACCAGAGGGGCTCACACACGGCCACGTGCGGCTCCCTGTGTCAGTGCCAGCCCCGTGTCACACCACATCCTGGGCTGCTCGCCTGCCCAGTGCTCCCAGTACGCCCCAATCCAGCAGGATGGCCGTTTGCACGGTCACAGGGGCACCCCAAAAAAAGAGGTGGCCGCCCCCCCACCTTCCTGCAAGCCGCAGCCCCCAGCAGCCCTCTGCAGTGAGGTGGCACCGGGGTCCCCTCCCCGTCCCCATGGGGTGCCCCTGGCACCGTGCGCCCCCCAGGCGGGCGGCATCACCCGCTGGGGATTTTGGGGTAAAGGGGGGAAAAAAAAACACTGTGGTGACGTCGGTGACGTCGCAGCGGTGACCACCTCAGCCCCCTCCCCGTCGTGTGTCCCCCCCCCCCGTGTCTGCTCTCTCCCCAGGACGCCCTGCTGAGCCTGGGGGCCGTGATCGATGTCTCCAGCCTGCGGGACGCCCTGCGCGATGCCGTCCTCTCCCTGCTGCCCAAAGTGGTAGGTGGGGACCCCCTGACCCACCAGGACCCCTGAGCTCCTTGTCCCCTTGCTGTCACCCCCCCCTGCCAGCAGCAGGTGGCATTTGCCAAGGGCTGAGCCCCTGCGTTGTTTTTGGGGTCAGACCGTGCCGCAGCAGGAGGGTGCTGGCGTGCCCGGTGACGGGGTGGGGGTGTCCCCGGGGTGCTGGTGTCCCCGGGGTGCTGCTGGCAGCCTGGCACCACGCACACCGTGCCAACACCATGCCCCAGCCGAGCAAAACTCCCCCCTGGCCCCCAGCTCTGCCTCAGTTTCCCCCCTTTGCCCCATCCCCGTGGGATCCTGCCTCTCTCCTCCCTGCGCATCCCCGCACGCCTCCGGTGTTATTTCTGGGCGCC
The DNA here is from genome assembly GCF_009819795.1 of Aythya fuligula. Lineage (NCBI taxonomy): Eukaryota > Metazoa > Chordata > Aves > Anseriformes > Anatidae > Aythya > Aythya fuligula. The sequence continues at coordinate 205,995,418 of NC_045559.1, read as the reverse complement.
GAACACGCAATTGCTGAAACCCTCGGCCCGGAAAGTCTGCTGAGATCCGGCCTTTGCCCGCCGCCGAGGGCTCCAACAGCTCGGGGCCATCAACCAGGGAGCAGCTGGCACGGAACAGACCCGGAGCCACGGCCCCTGACGTGTCCGCGGCACCGCAGCACTAAATCACCCCGCCGCGCCGCCGCTGCGCGCGTTATCTCCCCCGCTGGCAGCTGATAATGGGATTTCATCGCCCGGCGCTGCCATGAATTACCTTTCCCTCCCTCCTTTCACCCCTCCCTGGGGTGCTGGAGCGTGCCGGGGCCGCTTGGTGAGGCTCTGCTGCCTCCTTCTTCCCGGGCGTTGCGAGGTTTTGGGGGTCCCGTGCCAAAGCTGGGGGGCTCTCGGCTTCGACCTTGCCTGCTGCAGGGTGGTGGAGCTCCTGGAAAAATGCTCCTGGGGAAACTGAGGCACGCCGTGCCAATCCTGGGGGGGCTTCTGGGGGGGGCTGAGAGGGTTGCAGAGCCAGGAGGGGGGCACAGGGAGGGCTGCAGGGGGAGCAGCCCCCAGCCCCACGCGGGGTGCTGGGTCCTGCCCCTTGCGCCGTGCACGGGAGCGCGCTGAGGCTGCAGGGGGGGGCTCACGGAGGTGCTGCTGCCCCCCCCCCCTCCAGGAGCATGTCTACATCTACCTGCTGGATGGGGACACCCGGCTGACCTGCGACGACCCCCCCCACGAGCTGCCCGCCGAGGGGAAGCTCAGGTGAGCCCCCCGTGGACCCCTCCTTGGAGCCTTTGGGCCCCCCCGAGCTGTGCTGTGCGCCCCCAGCCCCCCTGTTCTGCTGCAAGCCCTGCTGGGCTGCGGGTCTGGGATGAGCCACACGCATGCACACACCCCGTGCACGTGTGCACACCTTGCACACGCCTTGCACACACAGCCACATATGTGCACTGCCCGGCCAGGCATGCACAGACACACGGATACATGCACTGTGCATGCACACGCACGCACTCGGTGCATGTGCACACCCCCTGCATGCCATGTGTGTGCACACTGTGCACATGCCAGCACACACGCATGAAGCATGCGCGTGCACACACACCGTGCACGTGCACACACACCCCATGCACATGCATGCACACTCAGTGTGCACACGCATGATGCACATGCAGATGTAGATGCACACACATAGTGCACATGCACACACTCACTATGCATGTGCACACATACACCATGCACATGCACGCACACACCATGCACATGCATGCACACTCACCGTGCACACGCACACACGCACCATGTACATGGATACACACTCACTGTGCACATGCACAAGCACAATGCACATGCAGATGTAGATGCACGCACACTGTGCACATGCACACACTCACTGTGCAATGCACACACCATGCACATGCATGCACACTCACCGTGCACATGCACGCACATGCCATGTACATGGATGCACACTGTGCACATGCAGATGCAGATGCACACTCACTGTGCACGCACACTCCTTGTGCATGCACACCCTGTGCTCATGCATGCACCCCCCATGCACACACACACCATGCACACCCCATGCACACGCATGCACACTCCCTGTGTGCACACTCACTGCACACACGTACCCACACACCCCATGCACACGCATGCACACTCCCTGTGCACACCCCCCCCACCCCAATCCCTCCCCAACCACTTGCACACCCTTTTTTCTCCCCCCTTTTACCTCCCCCCAAATTTTTTGGGCTGCCCCCACCCCCACAGCTGTCCTGCCCCATGGCTGGGGGTCCCCTACTGCTGCCCCCCCCCAGCTCTCCCAGCCCCCTCCTCACTGGGTCCATCCTGGGGGGGTCCCTTATTGGGGCAAAAACAGGGGGACACATCCTGGGGGGGGGGTCCAAGAGAGGCTGGGAGCAAAGCAGCCTCCGGGCGGGGGTCCTGGGGTGGGAGCCCCCCACCCGGCCTCACAGGGGGGGTGGCTCAGGGTGCCCCATGTCCCCCCCAGGGATGCGGTGCGGAGGCAGAAGCGGGTGGAGTGCGGGGGGCTGCCCCCCGCCGAGCTGCAGGGCCAGAAGCTGGGCCCCCTGGCTGCGCCCCTCGCCCCCGGCACGCAAGGTGGGGGCTGCACGGGGTGGGGTGGGGAGGGGAGGGGGCAATGGGGAGGGGGTGGGAAATGGGTGTGGGGGGGTAAATGGGGTGGGTGGGGGGTCGGGGGTGGGATGGTGAGAGGGAGGGAGGGGTGGGTGGATGGATGGATGGATGGATGGATGGATGGATGGATGGATGGATGGATGGATGGATGGATGGATGGATGGATGGAAAAAAGGATGGATGGAAAAAAGGATGGAAAAAAGGATGGATGGAAGGAAAAAAGGATGGATGGATGGATGGATGGATGGAGGGATGGATGGATGGAGGGATGGATGGATGGAGGGATGGATGGATGGATGGATGGATGGATGGATGGATGGATGGATGGAGGGATGGACGGACAGACAGAAGGAAGGAAGGAAGGAGGGAAGAATAGATGGATGGAGGGATGGAGGGATACAGGGATGGATGGATGGGTGGGTGGGTGGATGGATGGAAGGAAGGAAAAAAGGATGGATGGATGGATGGAAGGAAGGAAGGAAGGAAGGAAGGAAGGAAGGAAGGAAGGAAGGAAGGAAGGAAGGAAGGGTGGATGGAAGGAAGGATGGATGGATGGATGGAGGGATGGAAGAATAGATGGATGGAGGGATATAGGGATGGGTGGAGGGATGGATGGATGGGTGGATGGGTGGGTGGGTGGGTGGGTGGGTGGATGGATGGATGGATGGAGGGATGGATGGGTGGATGGACGGACTTGGTTACTTTGAGGACTGGTTAGTGTTAGGTCAGAGGTTGGACTCGCTGATCTAGAGGTCTCTTCCAACCTAGAAATGCTGTGATTCTGTGATTCTGTACGGCTGGCTGGGTGGGCGGATGGATGGGTGGACGGATGGGTGGAGGGAAGAAGGGAAGAAGGGAAGGAGGGAGGGAGGGAGGGAGGGAGGGATGAGGGTGCACGGGTGACGAGGTGGGTGGGTGGCTGGATTTATGGGTGGGTGTGGGTGGACAAGAGGGTGGGTGGGTGGGCAGATGGGTCGGGGACGGATGGATGGATGGGAGAAGGGATGGATGGGTGGGTGGAGAAATGGACGGGAGGGGACTGCACGGAGTGGGTGGGTGGGCACCGGGGGGCTGCACACACAGGGGGTATGAAGGGGAGGGGGGGACACCCAACCTGAGGGGTCGGTGCCACCCCTCCAGCACCCCCCCGGGGGCTGAGCCCGCTGTCTCCTTGCAGTGCTCATCATCCCGCTGGTGGACAAGGACAGCGGGGCCGTGGTGTGCGTCCTCCTGGTGAGCAGGGGGGGGGGGGGACAGAGCTGGGGACACCCCCCCAAACCCCTGGGGACACCCCCCTGAATCCCCTGGGGACACCCCTTGGTTGGGACAGCAGGCACCCGAACCGCACCCCAAAAGCGCATGGAAACCACCACCAAAACCTCACTTCTCCTCCCCAAATTGGGGGGTCTGGGGGTGCCCACGCGCCTTTCCCAAGCCCCCAGCGTCCCCCCGCTGCCCCCCCAGGTTCACTGCAGCCCCCTGAGCGACTCGGACGAGCAGAACCTGCGCGCCCTGGAGCGCCACGTGAGTGACCCCAACCCCTCCACGGTGCCTCCCGTCCCCTGCATCACATCCAAACCCCCCTCCCCAGCTCCCTGACGCCCCCCACCCCAATTCCCCGCAGACCCTGGTGGCGTACCGGCGCGTGCAGGCTCTGCAGAAGCTGCAGCCCTGGCCTCAGGTCAGCCTCTCCACCAGCTCCTCGCAGACCTCGCTGGCCAAGGCGGAGAAAGCTCCCGAGGGCAGCTACAGCGAGCTGGACTGCAAGATCCTGCAGCTCTGCGGTGAGGGCGGGGGGCGCGCAGGGTGGGGGGCACATTGGGGGGGGGGGGGGTGCGGAGAGGGCAGGGTGCTGAGCCGCCCCTCTTGCAGGCGAGCTGTACGACCTGGACGCGGCCTCGCTGCAGCTCAAGGTCATCAATTATGTGAGTAGCTGCCCCCCGCCGAATCCCCCAAAATCACCAAACAGCCCCCAAATTGAAATGAACCCCCCCCCGTCTCCAAAACACGGTCATCAGTAGGGACCAGAGTGAACGGCCCCGGAGCTGTCAGGAGTCTCCAAAGCTCACGGTGCCACCCCAGGCACGAGGATGGGGAGGAGGTGGCACGGGGGGGGGGGGGTCCTGCTCACCGTTCCCACCCCCCCCCATCCTTAATTAGCAGCAGGGTGCCATCAGTAGGCTCCAGGGTTAACGCACCCAGCCCCAGCGGAGAGGTCCCAGGGGGGCACCCCGCTCTTTGGGGGGTCCCGGGGTGCTCTGGGGAGGGGTTAGGGGCCGGATCCTGCCCTCTGGGGGGGGGGGGGCGCGGGGCAGGTTGGAGCACCCACGGCTGCCCTCGTGTCCCCCCCCCCCAGCTGAAGCAGGAGACCCAGTCGCTGTGCTGCTGCCTGCTGCTGGTCTCGGAGGACAACCACCAGCTCTTCTGCCAGGTGGGTGCCCCCCCAGACGGGCTCCCCCCGTGTCCTGGACCCCCAAAATATCCCGGACCCCCCCCCCAGAAGCTCAGCCCCGTGGCCCCATCTCTTTTAGGTGGTGGGCGACCGCGTCCTCGAGGAGGAGATCAGCTTCTCGGTGAGGGCACCCATGGGTGCCAGCTTTGGGGATACAGCGCCCCAAGGGGGGGCCAATGCTGGTGTGTCCCCCCCTTCCCTATTTCAGCCCCCCCTCTGCCCACAGCTCACTTTCGGGCGCCTGGGGCAGGTGGTGGAGGACAAGAAATCCATCACCTTGAAGGACATCAGCGAGGTGGGTGATGAACCTCAACCCCACAGGGCACCCTTGGGTGCTGGGGGTGACCCCTGCCCACCCCTTTTTTCCCCCCCCCCCCCCTTCTTTTTTTTTTTTTTTCCCCCTTGCAGGAGGAGCACAAGCAGCTCAACAGCATGCTGGGCACCGAGGTCACCTCCATGCTCTGCGTCCCCGTCATCAGCCGTGCCACCTCCCAGGTGGTGGCCCTGGCCTGCGCCTTCAACAAGCTGAGCGGAGAGAGGTGAGGGTGGGCTGGGGGTGGCCGGGATCCAGTCCTCGCCCCCTCCCCATCCCCAATTTCCCTCTGGTGGGTGCTGAGCCGATGTCCCCTCCATCCCCGGGGGTCTCCGTCCCCCCAGTTACACGGAGAGGGACGAGCACAAGATCCAGCACTGCTTCTGCTACACCTCCACGGTGCTCACCAGCACGCTGGCCTTCCAGAAGGAGCAAAAGCTCAAGTGCGAGTGCCAGGTGAGCCCCCCCACTCCCTCCCGGCCCCCAGCTGGATGCACGGCACCCATGGGTGCCCCCCCTGCTGCTGATGTCCCCTCTGTCCCCACCAGGCCCTGCTGCAGGTGGCGAAGAACCTCTTCACGCACTTGGGTAGGTGCCCGGGGAGCACCCCTGGGTGGTGCCAAGCCGGGTGACGGTGGCACCGGGGTCCCCTGTCCCTTGTGGGGGGGGGACGTGGTGCTGTGCGCCACCAGCCCTAACCCTGCTGGTCGCAGGAGGGCACCCCTGAGCATGCACAGCGCTGGCTGCTCATGCACGCATGCACAGACTGTGTGCACATAGCAGTGTGCATGCACATTGCACTGCTGCATGCACACAAACAGTCACAAGCATGCACGCTGCTGCACGTGCACCATTTCATGCACACAAACAGCTGCATGCACCTGTACAGCTGGGTGCCTGCACGCACTGCAGTGTGCACCTGCTGTGAGCACAGCAATGTCTGCATGCATGCACTCAAAACTGCACACAAGCAGTCTGCTGCATGCCCATGCAGTGCTGCATGCATGCACAGCAGCATGCACACACCCTGTTGCACACACCTGCAGGCTGTATGCACTTCTGCATGTGTGTGCACATCTGTGTGTGCACACACATGCATGCATGCATGCGAGCTGCATGCATGCACGCACACACTGCTGCTCAAAGCTCGTGCACAGTTGCATGCACACACACCACATGCACGCACACACACAGCTGCACAAGCACACGCTGCTGCATGCACATGTACCACGTGTATGCATGCACACACTGCTGCACAAAGCACATGCACACTGCTGCAGGTGCACGTGCCATGTGCATGCACACGCACTGCTGCATAAGCACGTGCACACCACTGCATGCACATATGCCACATGCACGTGTGCACACTGCTGCACAAGCACATGCACACCAGTGCATGCACATGTGGCACATGTGTGCACGCTGCTGAATAAGCACATGAACTCTGCTGCAAGTGCACGTGCCACATGCATGCACGCTGCTGCATAAGCATGCACACAGTGGTGCACCCTGCTGCATGCACACCCCGCTGCATGCACACCCTGCTGCATGCACACACCCCGGTGCATGCACAGCGCTTGTTGCAGACTGAGCGGAGACCCCCCCTCATTACACACATGGGTGGGGGGCTTCCCGCTGGTCTGGGGGGCTCCCTGCCTGCAAACCTGCACGGGGGGCACCCTCCCCATGCCCCCCCCCTAACCCTTCTCCCCGCTGCAGACGACGTCTCCGTGTTGCTCCAGGAGATCATCACGGAAGCCCGAAACCTCAGCAACGCCGAGATGTGAGCGGGGACCCCAGGCGGGGAGGGGGACACGGGGGGGACATGGGGGGACCCTGGGGGGGGGTGTCCCGTGGGTGCGAGTGCCACGGTGGCCTCTTGCAGATGCTCCGTGTTCCTGCTGGACCGCCTCAGCCACGAGCTGGTGGCCAAGGTGTTCGACGGCGGCGTGGTGGATGACGAGGTGAGGTGGGCTGCGGGGGCAAGCGGCACGATTTTAAGGAGATTTAGGGGGATTTTAGGCTCGGGGAGGGCTGTGCCAGCTGCCCCCGAGCCTCTCCGTGCCCACAGAGCTACGAGATCCGCATCCCCGCCGACCAGGGCATCGCGGGGCACGTGGCCACCACGGGCAAGATCCTGAACATCAAGGACGCCTACTCGCACCCCCTCTTCTACCGCGGCGTGGACGACAGCACCGGCTTCCGCACCAGGAACATCCTCTGCTTCCCCATCAAGAATGAGAGCCAGGGTGAGGGCATTGTCCCCTGCACAGGGGTACAAGCCTGTCCCAAGCATTAGGGAATTGCATTGTCCCCAGGACATGGGCACGGTCCTGTCCCCAGGACATGGGCACGATGCTGTCCCCAGGAAAGGGGCACAATCCTGTCTCCAAAACCTGGGCACAATCCTGTCCCCAGCATGTGGACACGATGCTGTCCCCAAAATATGGGCACAATCCTGTCCCCAGCACGAGGACATTGCATTTTGCTCAGCACACGAGCACAATCCTGTCCCCAAAACCTGGGCACAATCCTGTCCCCAGCGCATGGACACGATCCTGTCCCCAAAACAAGGACACAGCCTTGTCCCCAAAACATGGGCACAATCTTGTCCCCAGAGCATGGGCACGATCCTGTCCCCAGCACAAGGGCATTTCATTGTCCCCAGCAAAGGGGCACGATCCTGTCCCCAGAACAAGGACACCATCTTGTCCCCAAAACATGGGCACGATCCTGTCCACAGCACGAGAACATGACATTGTCCCCAGCACATGGACACAGTCGTGTCTCCAGGACATGGGCAAAATCTTGTCCCCAGCACATGGACACGATCCTGTCCCCAGTAAAGGGGCACAATCCCGTCCCCAAAACAAGGACACAGTCTTGTCCCCAAAACCTGGGCACAATCCCACCCCCAGCGCATCGCACCGTCCCCAAACCCACCCCCTGGGCACAGCACCATCCCCCAGCACACTCTGACAGCCCCGTGCCGTGGGGTGGGGGTCCCAACCCGCCCCCACCCTGACCCCAATGTGTCCCCAGAGGTCATCGGGGTGGCCGAGCTGGTCAACAAGATCAACGGGCCCTGGTTCAGCAAATTCGACGAGGACCTGGCCACCGCCTTCTCCATCTACTGCGGCATCAGCATCGCCCACGTGAGTGCCTGGGGGGGGTCCCCGGGGGGTCCCCGGCTTGGGGAGGGGACACGTGGGGATCGGTGACGTGTCCGGAGGGGGGGTGCTCGCCTTCAGTGCGCCCACGCCCCCCCCGTTTGCCCCCCAGTCCCTGCTGTACAAGAAGGTGAACGAGGCGCAGTACCGCAGCCACCTGGCCAACGAGATGATGATGTACCACATGAAGGTGAGGGGTGTCCCCCCCCCGGGGGGCGATGCGCCCACGGGGAGGGGGTCCCCTGCTGGATGGGACCCCCCCCCGGTGTCAGCGTGTTGCCCTTGGGGAGGTGGCACCGAGCTGTTGGGGTTCTTGGCATCAGTCCCAGGGGAATTTTGGGGATGCCCTGGGTGCTGTGCCCATGCCGTGGTGCTTGTTGGAGTGACCCAGGGGACTTTTGGGGACCCCCTGGGTGCTGTACCCATGCCGTGGTGCTGGCTGGAGGGACACAGAGGACATTTGGGGACCCCCTGGGTGCTGTACCCATGCCGTGGTGCTGGCTGAGGTGTCCCAGGGGACATTTGGGGACCCCCTGGGTGCTGTACCCATGCCGTGGTGCCGCCTGAGGTTTCCCAGGGGAATTTTGGGGACCCCTTGGGTGCTGTGCCCATGCCGTGGTGCTGCCTGAGGTGTCCCAGGATAATTTGGGGACCCCCTGGGTGCTGTGCCCATGCCGTGGTGCTTGTTGGAGTGACCCAGGGGGCATCTGGGGACCCCCTGGGTGCTGTGCCCATGCCATGGTGCTGCCTGAGGTGCCCCAGGATAATTTGGGGACCCCCTGGGTGCTGTGCCCGTGCCGTGGTGCTGGCTGCGGTGTCCCAGGGGACATTTGGGGACCCCCTGAGTGCTGAACCCATGCCATGGTGCTTGTTGGAGTGACCCAGGGGACATTTGGGGACCCCCTGGGTGCTGTACCCATGCTGTGGTGCTGGCTGCGGTGTCCCAGGGGACTTTTGGGGACCCCCTGGGCACTGTGCCTGTGACATGGTGCTGGGTGGAGTGACCCAGGGGACATCTGGGGACCCCCTGGGTACTGTACCCATGCCATGGTGCTGGCTGCGGTGTCCCAGTGGACATTTGGGGACCCCCTGGGTGCCGTACCCATGCCATGGTGCTGCCTGAGGTGTCCCAGGGGGCATTTGGGGACCCCCGGGCACTGCGCCCATGCCATGGTGCTGGGTGGAGTGACCCAGGGGACATTTGGGGACCCCCTGGGTGCCGTACCCGTGCCGTGGTGCTGCCTGAGGTGCCCCAGGATAATTCAGGGACCCCGTGGGCGCCGTGCCCGTGCCCCCCAGGTGTCGGACGACGAGTACACCAAGCTGCTGAGCGAGGGCATCCAGCCCGTGGCCACCATCGACCCCAATTTCGCCAGCTTCACCTACACCCCCCGCTCCCTGCCCGAGGACGACACCTCCATGGTGAGGGCTCGGGGGTGGGGGAGAGGGGGGCCGGTCCCCAAAAAAACACCCCCATGGGGTGAGCCGGGGGGGGTGGGGGACGTGGGGACACCCCCTTTTTGCCCACCCCCATCCCCTCCCCAGGCCATCCTGAGCATGCTGCAGGACATGAACTTCATCAACACCTACAAGATGGACCGCCAGACCCTCACCAGGTGGGGGTCGCGGGGACGAATTTTGGGGTCTTTGGGGGGGCTGAGAAGCCCCCTCCTCACCCCCCCATCATCCTCCAACCCTCCCCAGGTTCTGCCTGATGGTGAAAAAGGGTTACCGTGACCCCCCCTACCACAACTGGATGCACGCCTTCTCCGTCTCCCACTTCTGCTACCTGCTCTACAAGAACCTGGAGCTCGTCAACTACCTGGAGTACGGCCGGGACCCCTTCCCCTAAAAAATAAAAAACCCCCCCCGGGGTCTCCCCGCCCTCCCGCCTGCCTCAGTTTCCCTCCTCCTCCTCCCCTTCCCCAGAGACATCGAGATCTTCGCCCTCTTCATCTCCTGCATGTGCCACGACCTGGACCACAGGGGCACCAATAACTCCTTCCAGGTGGCCTCGGTGAGAGCGGGTGTTGGGGCGGGGGGAACGGGGCACGGGGACACCGTGGGGACATGGGGGGGTCACCCAGCGGTGATTGTGGGGGAATGGTCTGAGCTGGGATGGCCCGGGGTAGGGTTAGGGCAGGGTTAGGGTTAGGGGCAGGGTTAGGGTTAGGAGTTAGGGGTTAGGGTTAGGGTTAGGGTTAGGGTTAGGGTTAGGGTTAGGGTTAGGGTTAGGGTTAGGGTTAGGGTTAGGGTTAGGGTTAGGGGTTAGGGTTAGGGTTAGGGTTAGGGTTAGGGTTAGGGTTAGGGTTAGGGTTAGAGTTAGAGTTAGGGTTAGGGTTAGGGTTAGAGTTAGGGGCAGGGGCAGGGTTGGGGTTAGGGTCAGGGTTAGGGTTACGGTTAGGGTTTGGGTTAGGGTTAGGGTTTGGGTTAGGGGCAAGGTTAGGGTTAGGGTCAGGGTTAGGGTTAGGGTTTGGGTTAGGGTTGGGGTTAGGGTTACGGTTAGGGTTTGGGTTAGGGGCAGGGTTAGAGTTAGGGGCAGGGGCAGGGGCAGGGTTGGGGTTAGGGTTAGGGTTAGGGGCAGGGGCAGGGGCAGGGTTGGGGTTAGGGTTAGGGTTAGGGTTAGGAGTTAGGGGTTAGGGTTAGGGTTAGGGGTTAGTGTTAGGGTTAGGGGCAGGGGCAGGGGCAGGGTTAGGGGTTAGGGTTAGGGTTAGGGTTAGAGTTGGGGGTTAGTGGCAGGTTAGGGATAGGGGCAGGGGCAGGGGCAGCCGTAGGGTTAGGGTTAAGGTTTAGGGTCAGGGTTAGGGTCAGGGTTATGTTTAGGGGTTAGGGTTAGCGGTTAGGGTTAGATTTATGGGTTACAGTTAGGGTTAGGGTTAGGATCAGTGCCAGGGTTATTGTTTGGGTTAGGGTTAGGGTTAGATTTATGGGTTATATTTAGGGTTTGGGTTAGGGTCAGTGCCAGGGCTATTGTTAGGTTTAGGGGTTAGTTTTAGGGTTAGGGGTTAGTTTAGGGTTAGGGGCAGGGGCAGGGGCTAGGGGCAGGTTTAGGGTTTGGGTTGGGGCAGGGTTAGGGTTAGGGTTAGGGTTAGGGTTTAGGGGCAGGGCTAGAGCCAGAGTTATGTTTAGGGGTTAGGGTTAGGGGTTATGGTTATGGTTTAGGGTTAAGGTTCAGGTTAGGGTTAGGTTTAGGGTTAGGGTTGGTTGGGGTTAGATTTATTGGTTACAGTTAGGGTTCGGGTTAGGGTCAGTGCCAGGGTTATTGTTAGGGTTAGGGATAGGGATAGGGTTATTTTTAGGGTTAGGATTATTTTTAGGGTTAGGGTTAGGATTAGGATTAGGGTTAGGGGCAGGGGCAGCAGTAGGGTTAGGGTTAGGGTTTAGGGACAGGGTTAATGTCAGGGTTATGTTTAGGGGTTAGGGTTAGGGGTTGGGGTTAGGGTTAGATTTATGGGTTACAGTTAGGGTTCGGGTTAGGGTCAGTGCCAGGGTTATTGTTAGGGTTAGGATTAGGGTTAGATTTAGGGGTTAGGGTTAGGTTAGAGTTAGGGTTAGGGGTTGCGTTTAGGGTTAGTTTTAGGGGATAGTGCTAGGGTCAGGGTCAGGTTTAGGATTCGGATCAGGGTCAGGAGCAGCATCAGATTTTGGTTTAGCTTTAGGGGTTAGGGTTAGGGTTAGGGTTAGGGTTAGGGTTAGGGTTAGGGTTAGGGTTAGGATCAAGGTCAGGGTCAGGTTCTGGGTCAGGCTGACCCCGGCTCCCTCTCCTTGCAGAAATCCGTCCTGGCGGCTCTGTACAGCTCCGAGGGCTCAGTCATGGAGGTAAAACCCCCCCCAGCCCTACTCTTTTTGGGTTTTGGCAATGGTTTCCCCCTCCCCTGACTCACGGGGTCCTTCTGACGCCCCCCCAAAACCCGTGCGCCCCCATCCCCAACCACGTCCCCGCTCCCCCTGCAGCGCCACCACTTCGCCCAGGCCATTGCCATCCTCAACAGCCAGGGCTGCAACATCTTCGACCACTTCTCCCGCAAGGTGAGCCCCCCAAAAACCCCCTTTTCCCCCCCCAAAACCCCCTTTAACCCCCCCTCCACGATGCCACGAGCTCCAGCTGGGGGTGCTGAGCCCCGTGACCCTATAGGATTACCAGCGCATGCTGGACCTGATGCGGGACATCATCCTGGCCACCGACCTGGCCCACCACCTGCGCATCTTCAAGGACCTCCAGAAGATGGCAGAAGGTGGGGAGGGGGCTGCCCGGACCCTCCCGGGGGGGTCCCGTTGTCCCCCAAGGTTGTAGGGTGGGGCGCAGGGTGGGTCGGTCGCGGGGCACCCCGCTGCGTCCCCAAAGGGTGCCGAGGGGGCTCGCCCCATCGAGGCTGGTGGGGGGTCCTGGATGTCCCCAGAACCTTCTCGTGGGGGCACTGGGGGTCCGTGGTGACCCCCCCAGACCCAAATCTGCCCCCCCACCCACCCGCAGTCGGCTACGACCCCAAAAACAAGCAGCACCACAGCCTGCTGCTCTGCCTGCTGATGACCTCCTGCGACCTCTCCGACCAGACCAAGGGCTGGAAGACCACCAGGAAGATCGCGGTGAGCGGGGACCCCCCCCCCGGGACCCCCCCCCCAAAAAAAAAAAACCCCAATTGCCCCCCAGGGTCTGCCCCATACTGGGTGCCCACACCAGCAGAGGACCAGCAGCCCCCCAAGGGACGCCCCCTGCGCCCTGCGGGCCCCAGAGCCACGTCCCCCAAATCCCGAAAAAAAGGGGGAGATGTTCCCCAAAAAGGGAAAATTGTTCCCCAAAAAGGGGGAATTGTTCCCCAAAAAGGGGGAATTGTTATCAAAAAAAAAGGGAATTGTTCCCAAGAGGGAGGTGTTTTTCCCCCAAAAGGGGGAATTGTTCCTAAAAGTGTGTTGTTGTTACCTAGAAAGGGGGAGTTTTTCCCCCAAACAAGGGAATTTTCCCAAAAAAAGGGGGAAGTTTCCCAAACCAAGGGAATATTTCCCCCAAATGGGGAGTTGTTTCCCAAAAGGGGGAATTGATCCCAAATAAGGGGGAGTCGTTAACAAAAAGTGAGGAGTTGTACCCAAAAAGGGGGGATTTTTCCTTATAAAGGGGAATTGTTCCTCCAAAATGGGGAGATTTTCCCCAAAAGACGGGGAATTGTTCCCAAAAAAAGGGGAGTTGTCCTCAAAAAATGGGGAATTGTCACCAAACAATGGGGTGTTCTTCTCAAAAAAAAAAGGGGGAATTTTCCCCAAAAGATTGGCATCGTCACCTAAAAAGGGGAAATTGTTCCCCAAAAGGGGGATTTTTTCCCCCAAACGCGGGAATTGCTCCGAAAAAAAGGGGGAACCGTTCCCAAAAGTGGGGAAATTGTTCCCCAAAAGGGGAATTTTTTCCCCCAAACGCGGGAATTGCTCCAAAAAAAAGGGGGAACCGTTCCCAAAAGTGGGGAAATTGTTCCCAAAAGGGGGATTTTTTCCCCCAAACGCGGGAATTGCTCCAAAAAAAAGGGGGAACCGTTCCCAAAAGTGGGGAAATTGTTCCCCAAAAGGGGGATTTTTTCCCCCAAACGCAGGAATTGCTCCGAAAAAAAGGGGGAACCGTTCCCAAAAATGGGAAAATTGTTCCCAAAATGGGGAAATTGTTCCCAAAACGGGGCAATTTTTGATAAAAAAGGAGAACCGATCCCCCAAAATGGGACTCGTTCCAAAAAAAAAAAAATGAGGAGCCGTTCCCCAAAAGGGAAATTATCCCAAAGGGGTGGGTGGGTGGGGAGGGGACACCCTGGTGATGTGTCCCCCCCCCCGTGTGGTGTCCCCCCCCCTGTCCCTTGCAGGAGCTGATCTACAAGGAGTTCTTCTCCCAGGGAGACCTGGTAGGTGGGGAGGGGGCTGCACCTCTCCAGCGCCAAGGGGGGGGCTCGGATTAAACTGGGGGGGGCTCAGTGGGGTTTTTTTTTATCGGAGGGGGTCGCGCTGACCCCCCCTTGTTGCTGCTGCAGGAGAAAGCCATGGGCAACCGCCCCCTGGAGATGATGGACCGGGAGAAAGCCTACATCCCCGAGCTGCAGATCAGCTTCATGGAGCACATCGCCATGCCCATCTACAAGTGAGCCCCCCCCCCACCTCCCCACCTCCCCAAAAACCCCCGTTTTTATTCATTTTTATTTTTTTTTTTGGGGGGTGGAGACGCTCCCCCTTTCTCCCCCCTTTCCATCCCGATGTGGGACGGGGGGCGCCGGGCGCAGCGCTCTGTAGGATTTTTTTTTTGGGGGGGATTTTTCCAAGCAGCGCAAACCTCTAGGGGGGGGGTCCCACTCCAAAAACCCCAATATTGAGGTTTTTTTCCCCAACCCAGGCTGCTGCAGGATCTGTTCCCCAAGGCGTCGGAGCTGTACGAGCGGGTGGCCAGCAACCGGGAGCAGTGGACCAAGGTGTCCCATAAATTCACCATCCGGGGCTTGCCCAGCAACAATTCCCTGGATTTTCTGGACGAGGAGTACGACCCCCAAGCCCCCGACGCCCAAATGAACGGCTGCCTGGACGCCGAGGGGCACCCCGAATCGGGGGCCGAGTGAGAGCCTTGTGGGGTTAAAAGGGGGAAAAGGGGGGGGGGGGGGGGGGCGCCAGGGCCAGGGGGAGGCGGTGATGGAGAGGAGAGCCCCCCAACCCCGCAGCCCTGCGGTCCCTTCCTCTTGATTTTTGGGGGTGAAGGGGGGATTTTGGGGGGATCCGCGGCGGCACGGTGAGCGCCGGCACTGTGTTGGTGGAGCTATGGGGTCGTGGTGCGCCCCCCCCCCCTACCCCGTTCTGGGTGACCGGACCCCTTGTTTGGGGTGGTATTTGGGGACGGGGGCATTTGGGGACACTGTGGGGTCAGGGTGGCTGTGCCTCGGGCTGCTGGTGCCACCCCGGTGTCCCCATGGGGTTGGTGGTGAGGGTGTGGGGACGGCTTCCCTCGGCAGCCAGAGGTGGGGAGGGTTTGGGAACCCCCCCCCCCAAGCACCTCCAGGCAGGCTGACCCCAAAAACAGGGCACGGGGATGCCATGGGGTGGGTGAGGGGAGCATTTATGGGGTGGGGGAGATGGGGTGCTGGGGGGCTCTCGGCTACGGGGCTGGAGCCCCCCCGGGGGCTGGGCACCCCAAAGGGATGGGGATGGTGCCACGGCTGCTGGCCCTGTGTCCAAGCGACCCCAAAAGAGGAGAGCAGAGGGCACGAACGCTGCCCCCCCAGTGTAATGGGATGATTTGGGGACAAATCACGGCTTTTGGAGAGTGAGGGGCTGGCGGCAGGAGGGTGGCACCGGGAGCAGGACGCGCACGGGGTGCCCCCAGCCCCACTCCTCGCTCTGCCCACGCCCCCCCTGGACCCCCCAAATCCCCCCCCAGCGCCCTACACCCGTACCTGGGGGCTGAGGGACCCCCGGCGCCACCCCCCCCAGGGATTGCCCTCTCCTGGTGGTCCCCCCGGCCCTACAAACCACCAGGGATGCACTGGTGGCCCCCGCTGGTCCCTCTGGTCCTATATGGCCCCTGCTGGCCTTGCAGGGTCCCCCCGCTCCATCAACCCACCCTGCATGGTCCCTGCTGGTCCACAGCCCCCCCCGGTCCCATCCACGGCCCCCGTGGTCCTCAAAATCCTACAGAGCATGGACTGATGGCCCCCGGTGGTCCCTCTGGCCCTACAGACCCACCGTGCATGGACCCTGCTGATGTCCCGTGGTCCCTCCAGTGCATGGACCCCCCGCCATCCTTCCGTGGCCCCCCCCAGTCCTACAAACTGCTGTCCCTAAACTGGGGTGGCCTCCCCAGGTCCTTCAGACCCTACAGACCACTTGTATGGACTGTGGTGCCCCCCTGGGGTCCCTCTGGCCGTGCGCTGACCCCGCAGGTCCCCCCCCTGCTCCCTCCTGCCTGCAGCCCACCCTGCCCGGCCCCCACCACCCCGGGGGGCTCTGCCCTAATCCTACAGCCCAGCAAAGAGCCCTGGGGGGGGGTCCCACAGCCCCCAGTTCGATGTCCCCAAGCCAGAGCCACCCCAAAGAGCTGTGGGGTCGGGCTGGGGTGGTGCAGAGCACTGGGGGGGCCGGTGCGCCATGGGGTGGCCACGGGGTGGTTATGGGATGGCCATGGGGTGGTTATGGGATGGCCATAGGGTGGTTGTGGGATGGCCGTGGGGTGGTTATGGGGTGGTTATGGGGTGGCCACGGGGCCGTTTGCTGCCCACCCCGGGCGCCCCCCTCGCCGTTTACTCCTCTAAGCATCGAGCCGACTGCTTCGGTGTGGGTGCGCCTGGGGGAGCCCCGGGAGACCCCAAACCCCAAACGGCGCCGGTCCCGACGAACTGCGTCCATTTTGCCTTACCTCCTCGGAGTTGCCTTCAGAGAGACGCTTTGGCCAGCCCCCCGACCCCGCAGGACCCCCGCCGCCCCTTCCCCGCGGATGCTGGCCGATCGCTTCGCCTACGAGACCCCCCCCCTCCCTCAGCCTCCTGCCCCCCTCTCCCCGTGCCGCCGCGGGGCAGGGAGCGACGAAACCAGCGGGAAGGAGCAGACCCCAAAAGGCAAAAAACAAACAAACAAACAAAAAAAGACAAACAGACAAAAAACCAACCAACCAAACCCAAACCGATATAGGAGAAAGCCAGCGCGGTGCCAACCCCACCGGCGGCACCGCGCCCGTCCCTCGCTGGCAGCCGTGGCGCACCACCGGGCGCTGCCAGGAGCCCCTCTTTTGGGGCGAGAAACCAGGTTTTGATGCAAAACGCCCACCCCGTGTGCACGCTGGGTGTTGATTTCTACGGACGTCCCCGGTGCCAGCTCGGGCTGCGCGACGCCGGCACCGCCGTGCCACCGAGGCGCCGGTGCCGCCACCCTGGGGGTGCTCGGAGCCTCCTAAAACCACCCGTGGGTGGCCGCCGGTGGGCACCACGACCCGTGCCGTGCCGCCAGCATCCTGCCAGGCGGAGCTGGGGGTGTCCCACGGCCTCGTGTCCCCACGTTTATGGGATGGCCGGCACCACGGGCGCGTTCCCCAGCCGGTCCCCGGTGTGTGCGCGTGGCCCCGCTCCTGCACCCTGCGCCCACCCTGCGGCACGGGCACCACGCGTGCCCGGCTCACCAGCGGGTGTGCACGGGGGTGTGCGTGGGTGTGCAAAACCTCCCCCAGCTTCTCGGTCCTCTCCTCTCGCCGTGCTGGTTGTGCTGGGCTCAGCGCCTCCTGCCCGGGCGCTGCGGACAGGGCCTGAGCAGGAGACGGTTCTTCTTCTTCTCCTCCTTCCTCCTCCTCCTCCTCCTCCTCCTCTTCCTCCTTCTCTGTCCTTCTCCTTTCTTCTTCTCCTTCTCCTTCTCCTAATCCTAATTATCCTTTTCCTAATCCTAATCCCTTCTCCTCCTCCTTCCTCCTCTTCCTTCTCCCTCTCCTTCTCCTCTCCCTCTCCTTCTCCCTCTCCTTCTCCTCCTCCTTTCCTTCTCCTCCTCCTTTCCTTCTTCTCCTTCTCCTTCTCCTTCTCCTTCTCCTTCTCCCTCTCCTTCTCCTCCTCCTTTCCTTCTCCTCCTCCTTTCCTTCTTCTCCTTCTCCTTCTCCTTCTCCTTCTCCTTCTCCTTCTCCTTCTCCTTCTCCTTCTCCTTCTCCTTCTCCTTCTCCTTCTCCTTCTCCTTCTCCTTCTCCTTCTCCTTCTCCTTCTCCTTCTCCTTCTCCTTCTCCTCCTCCTCCTCCTTCTCCCTCTCCCTCTCCTTCTCCTTCCCCTTCCTCTTCCTCTCCTTCTTCTCTTTCTTCTTTGGTATTATTTTTTTGGTCGGTTTTGGTTTTCCTAATAAATTTCATACGTCGATCTCCCCGTGGCCTGGCGATGCTCTGTGGTTGGGGGGGGGTCCCCTCAGGGTGCGGTGGCACCAGGACGGACACCACGTACGGGGCACGAGCCCCCCTCTCCTGTGCCCCCCCGGTGTCACCTGGCTGTGTCCCCATCCCCCTGTCCACTGCGACCCCTGCACCACGCCCAGGGGAAACTGAGGCAGAGAGCGGTGTGGGGTTCCCAGTGCACCCAGTGCTCCCAGTGCCAGGATCCCAGTGCTCCCAGTGCGGCCAGTGCATGCAGGGTACCCAGTGCCACCTTCCTGATGTACCCAGTGCTGAAGCAGCAGCACACCCAGGGCTGGATTCCCAGTGCACCCAGTGCCAGGCTCCCAGTATGGCCAGTATGAACCACTGTACCCAGGGCTGGAGTCCCAGTGCACCCAGTGCACTCAGTGCTCCCAGTGTCAGGCTCCCAGTGCCCCCAGTGCCATGTTCCCAGTGCACCCAGTGCTGAACCAGCAGCACACCCACTGTACCCAGGGCTGGATTCCCAGTGCACCCAGTGCACCCAGTGCCAAGCTCCCAGTATGGCCAGTGTCAGACTCCCAGTGCCCCCAGTATCAGGTTCCCAGTGCACCCAGTACACCCAGAGCCAAACTCCCAGTACTGTGTTCCCAGTATGCCCAGTGCCAGACTCCCAGTGCACCCTGTGCCCAGCTCCCAGTGCTCCCAGTGCTCCCAGTGCTGGGCTCCCAGCAGGGGGCCGTGCCCGGTGTACCCCCAGCCACCCACGTGTGCACGCAGGGCCATTGCCTTTTGGGGTGCCCATGGGAATAACCTCGGCCTGATTAGCATAGAGGACCTGATTGGCTGCTTTGGTGCAGGAGGTGGGGCAAGTGGTGGCAGCAGCCAATGAGGATGGAGGGGAGGGGCTTCCCGCAGCAACGGCTGGGTTTCATTGGAGGAGGAAATTTGGGAGGGGGTCCCCTGCCCCTGCCCCTGCCCAGCCCAGGGGTGCGCTGGGCCCACGTCCATGTGTGTGCAAGGGGTGTGCACGTGGAGGTGTTCGTGTGCAAGGGGGTGTGTGCACCCCTCCGTGTGTGTGTGTGCACACGTGTGGGGTGGGTGTGCAAGGTGTGGTGCAGTTGCATTGGTGTGTGTGCACAGGGGTGTGTGTGCACAAGTGCGTGTGCACAAGTGTGTGTGCACAAGAGTGTGTGCACAAGAGTGTGTGTGTGCACGGGGGATGCACCTCTCTTTTTGTGTGTGCACACCAGTGTGTGTGCATGTAGCTCCACGTGTGTGTGCACACCGGTGTGTGCATGTGTGTGTGTGTGTGTGTGTGTGCAGGCATCTCCATGCATGCGTGTGCCTGGGGGTGTTGCACTTCCCCCTGTGCCAGTGCACGCAGGTGTGTGCAGTCTTGTCCCTGAGGAGCTCTGTGTGTGCAAATGGGGGTGTACGTGTGCAAAGAGGGGTGCATGTGTTCCTCCCTGTGTGTGTGTGTGCAGGGGAGTGCACTGCATGCAGCAGTGTCTGCATGTACACCCCTCCCTGTGTGTGTGTGTGTGTGCAGAGCAGTGTGTGCACACCCCTCCCTGTGTGTGTGCAAAGCAGTGTGTGCATGCATGCCCCTCCCTGTTTGTGTGTCCACAGCAGTGTGCAAACACACAGCTCCCTGTACGTGTGTGTGCACAGCAGTGCGTGCATGCATGCTCTGTGTGCACAGCAGTGTGTGTGCATGCAGCTCCCTGTGTGTGCATGCACGCAGCCCTGTGTGTGCACAGTGGTGTGTGCACACCTGTCCCTGCGTGTGTGTGTGTGTGCAAAGCAGTGTGTGCATGCACGCATCTCCATTTGTGTGTGTGCACAGCAGTGTGTGCATGCACGCAACTCCCTCTGTGTGTGCACAGCATGGTGTGCATGCACAATCTGTGTGTGCACAGCAGTGTGTGCATGCACGCAGCTCCCTCTGTGTGTGCACAGTGGTGTGTGCATGCATGCTCTGTGTGCATAGCAGTGTGTGCATGCACAATCTGTGTGTGCACAGTGGTGCGTGCATGTATTTTCCGTGTGCACAGCAGTGTGTATGTGTGCATGCAGCTTCTTCTGTGTGTGCACAGAGGTGTGTGCATGCATGATGCGTGTGTGCACAGCAGTGTGTATGTGTGCACACAGCTCCCTGTGTGTGTGCACAGCAGTGTGTGCATGCACCGAGCTCCCTGTATGTGTGTGTGCACACTGGTGTGTGCATGCACGCAGCTCCCTGTATGTGTGCACAGTGGTGCGTGCATGTATTTTCTGTGTGCACAGTGGTGTGTGCATGCACGATGTGTGTGTGCACAGCAGTGTGTGCATGCACGCAGCTCCCTGTGTGTGTGCACAGTGGTGTGTGCACAGCAGTGTGTGTGCTCACAGCAGTGTGTGCACGCACCCCCCTCCCCACACCCTTGTGCGCACAGCAGCGTGCCCGTCCCCGCAGCCCCCTCCGGGCGCGCGCGCGCGCGCGCGTGCCCGCACCCAGCCCTCCGCGTGCGCGTGTGTGCGCGCGCGTGTGCACGCCCCTCCCCGGCCCCGTGCGCGCGCACAGCACCGTGCCCATGCACGCCCCTCCCCGCGCACGCCCCTCCCCGCGCGTGTGCGCGCCCGGCCCGCCGTGCACGCCCCTCCCCGTGCACGCCCCTCCCCGTGCACACCCACGCGTGCCCGCGCGGGGGCGCCCCCCCTTTCCCCGTCCCCCCCCATCCCGTTTTTTCCCCCCCCCCCCCCCCCCCAACAAGCTCCGGGCCGGGCCGCTCGGCGGGGCCGCGGCGTTGCAGCGGGCGCAGCGCTCGGGGCCGGGCCGGGCCGTGCTCAGCGCCCCCCCCCCCCAGTGACCCCCCCCTCCCCCCGGACCCCCCCCCGTGTCCCCCCCACCGGGAATTTTCCGAGCTC
The DNA here is from genome assembly GCF_009819795.1 of Aythya fuligula. NCBI lineage: Eukaryota > Metazoa > Chordata > Aves > Anseriformes > Anatidae > Aythya > Aythya fuligula. The sequence goes on along the minus strand of NC_045559.1, from coordinate 205,974,611 downwards.
CGCCGGCGCTGCCCGGCCGCGGCATCCGCGGGGCCATGGGAGACAAAGGCACCCGGTGAGTGCGGATGGGGTGGGGGGGGGGGGGCGCAGAGTGTGTGTGGGGGGGCACACGCGTGCACACGCCTGCATGCACACGCACGCGTGCAAACACGCGTGCACGCAGCGCGGTGACAGCCGGGGGGGGCCGCGCCGGCGCCGTTCCCACGCCCCCCCCCCCTTTCCTTGCACCCCCCCCCCCCCCTCCGTGCGCCCTTGTGGGGAGGGGGTTGATCCCCGTGGGGACCCCCCCCGTGGGTGTTTGGGGTTCCCCAGGGGGGGGTGTGCAGGCGTTGTGCGCCCCCCCCCCGTGCTCCCGCATTGGGTCGGGGGGGGGGGGGCGCGGGCACACGCGTGGGTGCTCGCCCCCGGGAGTGCCCCCCGGGAATTTGGGGGGTCCCTGGGGATGGGGATGGGGGGGGGGGGGCTCAGCATCGCCTCCTGTGCGCCCCCAACCCTGCTCCTGGGGGGGGGGCCCGGGGGTCACCGCTGCCCCCCCGCCACCCCGCTGCGGCTGCCCCCATTTCCCTGCCTGTCCTTAATTATTTAGGGCTGGGGGGCTTGGGGGGGGGGGCTCGGGGCTGCCGCTCGCCCCCCAGGGGCGGTCGGGGACGGCCTCATCCTGCCCGCAGCCCCCCAGCCCCCGCGGTGAGGTTTGGGGGTCCCCTGCAAGTGAGGGCACCCCCGTGCCCCCCCAGCAGCAGGGGAGGCTGGGGGCGAGGGGGGGGGCTCGGCCCTGCTCTGGCAGAAGCTTCCAGAAACGCTGCAGCCGTTCGGGGTGGCACGGGGGGGGGTTTTGGGGACCCCCCCCCAAGCGCCGGGGGGAGGACGCGCCGCGGGGACCCCTGTGCTGTGGCTGGGGACAGCAGCCCCCGCGCCCCCCACCCTGGGGACGTGGCCGTGCCCCTGGGAGCGCGGTGATTTTATCCCCAAACCCCCCCCCGGTTCCATCTGGGGGGGGGGTTTTGGGGAAGCCCCCCCCTTCCCACGCAACGGGGACGGGGGCACCCGTGGGACCCCATGGCGAGCTCGGCTTCCCCGGGGCGATTTTGGGCACGGGGTGGGTGCTGCTCCGGGGCCTGGCGGGGGGGGGGGATTTCTGCATCCCACCGCCCCCCAAACCACAGCTCGGGGCCCTCAAATGCCCAGGAGCCGAGGGATTGGGATGACAAACCCCAAATCCCCCCCCCCACCCCAGCCCTAAACCCCAACCCCCTCGTGCGCCGTGGCTCCGCGGCGTCGTGCGCGGCCGCTCGGGTTTCCCGGTGCGCTCCGGCGGTGGCCCCATTGTTATTTCCGAAGCCCTGCAGGTTATTAAAAGGGTCGGGATGGAATTAGGAGCAGCTGGAGGCTGTGGGGAGCAGCCCTATAGGGCCGCCCTCCCTCTGATTCATTCACTGGGGTTTGGTGTTCCCCTGGGACCCCCAGGGTGGGGGCACGGAGCTGGGGCCGCTTCGCCACCGGGCTCCGGGGATGCCCCAAAAGGGGGATACCCTTTCCACCCATCCCAATGTCTGCATTGTGGGGTTTTGGGGGGGACACCCCGCTTTTAGCACGGTTCCCGCACCCCACATTCGTGTCGCCAGGTTTGGGGTGCGCCTGGGACGAGCCCCTGGTGCAGGAGCCGGCCCTGCACCCATGGGTGCTCCCCGGCTGGTGCGGCCCCGTGCACCAGCAGCCGCCTCCCGATGAGCCCCCCTAAATCCCTGCGCTGCAAGGAGCCCGGGAAGGTCCTTGTGGGGTCAGCAGCAGAGCCCTACAGCCGCTGGCACCACCGGGGCTGCCCTGACCCCATAAGCGGCCGAGCGTCGCCTGCTTCTTCTCAGCATCCCAAAAACGCCTGCGTCCCCCAGCACTGGTGCCGTGGTGGTCGTGTGGGGGCAAAAATGGAGCTGGGAGGGGGGAAATATGGGATGGGAGTCCCCAAAACCGCACCCTGGACCCGTTCCTACAAAGGTGCCATCCTGGGACCCCGCTGTCCCACCCGCCGTGGGGGCTTTTGGGGTGATGGTGCTGGGAGATGGCCTCTACCCATGGGGTGCAGGGGCCATCAGTGGGGTCCTAACCCCAAACTGCGGCCCTAAACCCCCAGAGAGCCTCTTGGGGTGCCCCCAGGGCTGGTTATGGGGTCAGGAGCCGGGCTGGGGACCTCGGCCACTCGATGGGTGCGGGAACGAGCCCTGGCCGCCGGCCCGGGAGGGGAGACTTTGGCTTCCTGGACTTTGTTTGGAGAACAAACTCTCCGAAATAACAGCAGGATCCAGACATCCCGGATCCCAGCGCCAGCGCGCTTCCGTGCCAAGGGACCCGAGCGAGGCGCAGGGAGAGGATTTTGGGGCCAAAAACCCCCCTTTATGGGGTCGGGGGTCTTGGAGACGCGCAGGGGGACCCGGTGGGCATCGGAGACCCCCCGGGAGCGGGTGGGTGGCAGCAGCTTGCCCCTCACCCCTGTGGGGGATTTATGGCATCGCTGGTGGATTCGGAGGAGCGGGGACCCCATTAATTAGCGGCCACCAAACGAAGAGGTCGTTAGTGCCGAGCGGCTGCCTAACGAGCTCGTTAAGGAACCCGATCGATGCGGAGGCGAGAGCGGGATCCGGACACCCCGGGCTCAACCCCACAGCCCCGTGGCAGGGTGCCGGGGTGGGGTATGGGGGGGATATGGGGCTGCCAACCCCACAGCGGGGGTCCCTCAGCCCCCCAGGGGGGGAAATAGGGGATTTATAGGGCCAACGGCAGCTTCCTGCTCACGTCCCCAGCTCTCAGCACCAGGAAGGGCTGGGGGGGAGGGAAGGCCTCGCGCTTCCTCTTCCCTCCCTCCCCAGCTCGGGGTGGGGTGGCAGCAGGCAAAGGGGGGGCCAAAATCCCACTGTGGGGTCTGGGGGAACCCCCCTCCCCGTTCAGGATGTCCCATGGGTTCAGGCACCCCATCCCTGGTGGTATTCCCTAAACGGTGCTGGTTTGGGGCAGGGAGATCCCCCCCCCAGCTTGGGGAGGCTGTAGGGTTATGTGGGGTGCTGCACCCGTAGGATGGGGCTATGGGGTCCCTGCACCCACTGCATGGGGCTTTAGGGTCCCTGCGCCTACAACACTGAGCTTTGGGGTCCCTGCACCCACAATGTGGGGCTGTGGGGTGTTGCACCCACAGTGTAGGGCTTTGGGGTCTCTGCACCTGCTGCGTGGTTCTTTAGGGTCCCTGCACCCACTGCATGGAGCTTTGGGGTCCCTCTACCCAAATCATGGTCCTTTAGGGTCCCTGCACCCAAAGCACCGCGCTATGGGGTGGTGCACCCATAATATAGGCCTTTAGGGACCCTGCACCCACAACATGAGGCTATGGGGTCCCTGCACCCAAATCATGGTGCTTTGGGGTTCCTGCACCCCCTGCACGGTGCTTTAGGGTCCCTGCACCCAAAGCATTGGGCTATGGGGTCCCTGCACCCAAACCATGGTGCTTTAGGGTCCCCGCACCCCCAGGGTGGGGCCACCCCACATCCCCCACCCCCAGTGCCGGCCGTGCCCCGGATCGGGGTGGCCCCGCGCCTGCGGGCGGGTGCCGTGAGTAATTATTTCCTGCTCTGCCGTGTGCCAGGGTTGTGGGACCGGGGCCACCAGGAGGCCGCGGGGACTTCCCGGCAGCGGGGCCGAGCCAACCCATCGGGGAGAGGGCACCCGAGGGACCCCAGTGCGTGGAGAGACCCCGGTGCCTCCATGGGGTCACCCTTGGGTGCCCGGAGAAGGGCGGTGCCGGCGCTGCGGCGGCTCCGTTTGCACCCGGAAGGTGCCTCGCCCCGGTGGCACTGCACCCCCCCGGTTTTGCACGCCCGTAGCACGCCCTTTTTGCTCGCCCTATAGGGCCGTGACGCTCTATGGGGCCGTGACACCCAGCCCGTGGCCGTGGTCCCACATCCACCCCGGTCCCGTGGGTGCTTTGCGCCCAGAGCGCACCCGGAGGTCCCCGGGGAGCCTCAGGCTGTGGGTGCCACTCGTGGGGGGGGTTCTCCGTGTCCCCATCCCCCTGCTGCTCCTGTGGGGTCAAGGAGATGTCCCCCAGCCCCCGCACGCCCTGCTCGCCATGGGGTGGCCTTGGCCATCGCCCTGGTGGCCCCGTGCCCGATGTCCCTGTGCCCGCTGGGCCATGACACGGGGACATGGGGACATGGGGCCAGAGAGGCGCAGGGACATCGGGGCAGGGACCCAGGGACAGCGGGGCACGGCTGTAGGGACATGGGGACACTGGGACAGAGCCCCCAGGGGACAATTCTGGGGACACAGGGGCACAGGCAGGGACACGGAGCCCTTGGGGACCAGGGATGCTGGCGCACGAGGCCACCAGGACGCTCGTGGTCCCCTGAGCCCCCACCCAGAGCCGTGGCTGGGCCACACAGCACCCTGCTTTCTATGGGGTCCCCCTGCACCCCAAAAAGTCCCCGGTGGCACACGGGGGCCGTGTGGCGTCCCCCCCCCCGCCCCAACCTCCAGCAGGGTCCCCAGGAGCTGGAGGGTCCCCGTGGACCCCCGGGGGCCGTGCTGCGGGAAGGGCCGGGGACCTCAGCGGGGAGCTTTTGGGGGCGGAAACACAGTTTTGGGGTTTCCCCCCTTCTGCCTTCTGGAACCAAATGAATGAACGGCGCTTCCTGGCAAAAAAAAAAAAAAAAAAAAAAAAAAAAAACACCAAAAAAACGCGCTTTTTCACCTGCCCCAAAAGCGCGGGGTTTCAGCTCCTTTCTCCTGCCGGCGTTTTGTCTTTGGATGGTTTCAGGCCCGGCCTGAAAACGCCGCTGCTAATCTTCCAGGGCAGCTTTAATAGAATTTCACGGCGAGCGCAGATTATCCGGGGAGAGCCCATTACGGGTGGCCGTGCGCCAGGGGGAGGCGGGGAGGGGCGCCCCGCTGGCATCCCCCCTCCCCACCTGCAAACCTTGCTTTTTTTTTGGGATATTTGGGAATCCTAAAAAGCTGGGAAGGGTGAGGAAGGCTCTGGGGGGCTTTGTGCTGCCTCTTCGGTGCCTGGGTTGCCCAGGGATCCCCCCCGGGACCCTGCCCCTCTCTGCCCCGCTGTTCCTAGCTTGCTGGGCGCCCGGCCGTGCGTGGCGTGGCACCTTGCACAACTCCTTGCACAACTCCCTGGGCTGCACCTTGCACAATGCCTGGCGCTGCAGGGCCTCTGCGTGGCACCTGGCGTTGTGGTGGCGCTTTGCAGAGCACCTTGCGCAGCAGGGCCTGTGCACGGCGCCTTGCATGGCGCCTTGCACGGCTCTGGCACCTTGCACAGCACCTTGCAAAGTGCTGGCATCTTGCAGACACCTTGCACAGCAGGGCCTTTGCACAACACCTTGCACAACACCTTGCACAGCACTGGCACCTTGCACAGCATCTTGCACAGCAGGGCCTTTCCACAATGCCTTGCACAGCACCTTGCACAGCACTGGCACCTTGCACAGCAGGGCCTTTGCACGGCACTTTGCACGGCACCTTGCACAGCACTGACACTTTGCACAGCGCTGGCATCTTGCAAACATCTTGCACAGCCCCTTGCACAGCCGGGCCTTTGCACAACACCTTGCACAACAGCTTGCACAGCACTAGCACCTTGCAGAGCACAGCCTTTGCGTGGCACTTGCACAACACCTTGCACAACACTTTGCACGTTGCTGGCACCTTGCACAGCACCTTGCACAGCAGGGCCTTTGCGTGGCACTTGCACAACACCTTGCACATCGCTGGCACTTTGCACAGCACCAACACCTTTGCACAGCATTTTGCACAGCGGGCTCTTTGCACAGCACCTTGCACGACGCCCTGAACGGCAGGGCCATTGCGTGGTGCTCGCCATAGCAGGGTGTTTGCACAACCCCTTGCACGGCACCTTGCACAGCACCAGCACCTCGCACAGCACCTTGCACGGCTCTGGCATCTTGCACAGCACCTTGCACAGCACCAGCACTTGGCAGAGCACCTTGCACAGCGCCAGCACCTTGCACAGCAGCGTGCATGGCACAGGGCCTTTGCACGACCCCTTGCACCATCCCCTTGCACAACCCCTTGCAAAACCCCTTGCACAACCCCTCGCACAGCACCAGCACCTTGCACTGCACCTCGTGCAGCTGGATGGGGCTGGGGGGGTGCTGTTGGAGCCCCCCGAGCCCCCTCCCGTGGTGCTGCCAGCACCAGGAGCAGCGCCTTGCCCAGCCCCGTGCGCTCGCTGCGGGCCAGCAGCTGTAAGGAGACACCGCCGGCGCAGCCGGATTTATAGGAAAAGCTTCCCTGGGGGGGAATTAAGTGGGAAAAACCTCCGGCTGCCAACTGCGAGGCTGCCAGGAGCCAGGAGCGAGGGCCCTGCGGTGGAACCTGGCTGGATCCGGCCCCCTTTCCAGCCCCAAGGGGAAACTGAGGCAGGGGCTGGGAGCTCGGCACCGTGGCCCCCATCCCATCCCCGTGCCCCCTAACGCGCCTTCCCCTTTGGCTTTTTTTTTGTAGGGTGTTCAAGAAGGCGAGTCCCAACGGGAAGGTAAGAGCCACCACGGGGGTCCCCCTGCCCCCAGAAGGGAAACTGAGGCACGACAGGGCCGGGGGACGTGGCCATACCCACGGTCAGGGCTTTAATCGGGGGCTGCGACCCCCAGGGGTCCTGCACGCCCCACGGGGATGCTTTCGGCTGGTGGGGGCTGAGCCGGGCTGTGGGGCTGGGGGGGCTCCCCCGGGAGCCTAATCGGATGAGGCTGGGGTCTAACGAGCTCCAGCTGGGGCGGCACAAATCGGATTTGTGGCGAGGGCTGCGGGGACGCAGCCAGGCAGCGGCTGCCGGGAGCTCCACAGCCCCTGGTGTTGCTTCTCCCTCAGCGCCGTGCCCGGCGTCCCCTCTGTGATTTCGGGGGGGTCCCGAAATCTTTGGGTACCCCCGGTGGGGATGCTCGGCAGCATCCCGGGCTCGCTGGCACCGCTGCTTCCTCGCAGCCTTTTGGGTCCGCCTGGCGAAAAAGGATGGGGACAGCGGCGTCCCCATAGGGGCCAAACTACCCCAAATCCGCACCCTGCAGCCCCCATCCTCACCGCAGACCCTCTCCCAAATTGGGGGGGAGCATCCTGGGCATGGTCCCTGCGCCAGGGGGCTGTAAAGGGTCTGGGGCAGTCCCCACTGTGGGGTCAGTAATGGTGTGTGCGCTCGGGGACCTCCCCATTGCGCCCAAATTTCCTCCTCCAGCCCAGCTCCGGGTGATGCCCGTGCCTCAGTTTCCCCCCCCCACCCCAAAAGCGAGGTGGGGACAGGGATTTGGGGCAGCCCTCACCCCGCTGTCCCTCTCGTGTCCCCGCAGCTCACGGTCTACCTGGGGAAGCGGGACTTCGTGGACCACATCGACGTGGTGGACCCCGTGGGTGAGTGGGGCCGGGTGTCCCCCCGGGTGGCCCCAGGGTGGTGGCAGGGGCGTGCCAGGGGTCCCTGCGTGTCCCCCCCCCCCCGCCCCTGCTGGCACGTCCCCCCCCTCACCCTGCTGCTCTTCCCTTGCAGACGGAGTGGTGCTGGTGGATCCCGAGTACCTGAAGGAGAGAAAAGGTAACCTCGGGGGGGCCCTGACGCTTGGGGACAGGGGGGTGGCACCCACAGGGGACAATGATCCCCCCCCCGTGTGGTCTCATCGGGTGTTGGGGTTTGCAGGGCCCTTGGGTGAGGTTTTCCAGCCCCCCCCTGCTCTGCGGTGGCTGCCCTGAGGTCGCACCCCCACCCCCATCCCTGTCCCACGGGGACCCAGCCGGTGCCACTTGTCCCCAGCTCCCTGTCACGGCACCTCCCGGGTGCCACCGCTGCGTCCCGGTGCCGCCTGGGTTGAAACTGGTGGGGCTGGGGTGTCACCGTGCCGTGGTGTCACCGTGCCATAAGGACACCATGCCATGGTGCCACGGTGCCACTGTGCCATGGTGTCACCGTGCCGTGGTGCCACCGTGCCATTTTATCACTGTGCCATGGTGTCACCGTGTCTTGATTCCACCATGCCATGGTGCCACCATGCCGGGGTACCGCTGTGCCACCATGCCCGTGCCCGTGGTGCCACCGTGCCATGATGCCACCATGCCATTGTGCCACTGTGCCATGGTGTCACCATGTCTTGAATCCACCATGCCATGGTGCCACCCGGCCATAATGACACCATGCTACGGTGCCACCATGCTGTGATGCCACCGTGCCGTGGTGTCACCGTGCCTTGATTCCACCATGCCATGGTGCCACCATGCCATGGTGCCATGCCACTGTGCCACAATGCCACCATGCCACAGTGCCACGGTGCCATGGTGCCACCATGCTGTGGTGCCAACGTGCTGGGGTGCCACTGAGCCAAGATGCCACCACGCTACAGTGCCACCATGCTGTGGTGCCACTGTGCCATGATGCCTATGCCTGTGGTGTCACCGTGCCGTGGTGCCACCACGCTGTGATGCCACCGTGCCATGGTGCCCATGCCCGTGGTGCCACTGCGCCATGATGCCAACACACTGCAGTGCCACCCTCCTGCGGTGCCACGGTGCCACCGTGCCGCGATGCCACCGTGTCCCCCCCCAATTTTGCCACCCCCTCAGTCTTCGTGACGCTGACCTGCGCCTTCCGCTACGGCCGCGAGGACCTGGACGTGCTGGGGCTGACGTTCCGCAAGGACCTGTTCGTGGCCAACGTGCAGGCGTTTCCCCCGGTCCCCGAGGAGAAGAAGCCCCTGACGCGGCTGCAGGAGCGGCTGATCAAGAAGCTGGGCGAGCACGCCTACCCCTTCACCTTCGAGGTAGGGCCCCCTCCTCTTCCTCTCACCCCCCAAAAGGGGGGGAGAAATCGGGGTGGTGCCGCTCCCCAGCTTGTCCCTGGGGCGCAAAATCGCCTGTGCGGGTGCTGGGTGCTGGGGCGCGGGGTTTTTTGGGGTCCTGCACGCAGGCACAGCATCCCAAGGGGATTTGGGGTGGCCAAAAGGGGTGCTGGGTGTGGACGTGGTGGCTTCTGGATGCTCTTGCCCCGGAGGAAAGTGGCCCCTGCACAACGCAGCCAGTGGGGAAACTGAGGCAGGGGCTGGTGGCGCAGGGGGTCCGTGGCCAGGCGGCGGCACAGCCCCGGGGGGCTCCCCCCCCGAGCGAAGCAGAGCCCCGGGGAGCCCCAAATCCCCGGGGACCCCCCTGCTGCGTCCGTGAGCACAGGGGATCGGAGCTGTTCCTCCCCGCCACGCTTTAATTGCGGCGGTAATTAGCTGCGTTAATTCCAGCCTTGTCTGGGAGCCGGGGAGGAGCGGGAGGAAATTTCCATCGCAGCCCTCCCGAGCTGGCGGTGGGGAGCAAAATTGGGGGTTTTGGCAGATAATGGGGGGGCAAATCCACCCCCCCCGTGGCGAGGGGCACGGGCACCCTGAGCCCCCCCGGGGGACCCCGGTGCCGTTTTCCAGGCGTGAGCTCTCGGCTAAACCCCCCTGGGGATCAGCGGGATCACCAGCAGGCGCGAGCCCTTGCAAAACAACCTTAATTCCTCCAAATCCCCCGGATTAAACCGAAAAAAAAAATAATAATAATAATAAAAAAAAAAAAGGCGCATTAGCACGGCTCGGAACTCCTCGGGGTTTGGGTCTCCGGGGTCTTTTCGGATTAACCCTGGCCAGAAGGGGAAGGGCAGCACGACGCCCCCCTGCCCGTCCCCTCCCCGATGCTTGGGATGCCACAGCCCCCTGGGGAGGGGGATTTGGGGCAGGGGTCCTCACCCTTTTTCTGTTTCAGATCCCCCCCAACCTGCCTTGCTCCGTCACGCTGCAGCCGGGCCCCGAGGACACGGGGAAGGTAAGGAGCACCTGGGGTCACCCTGCCGTGTCCCATGGGATTGTGGCACCCCCCTGGGCATCCCCCCCCAGCCCCTTCCCAGCAAAGCCCGGCTCTTGAATCGGGGTGAAACAGCCCCAGGGAGCCCAAAAGGTGATGTCCCTGGACTGGGGACACGTTTGGGGATGGGATGCCAGGGTGTCGTGCACGGGTTTTGGGGTGCAGAGGGGTTTATTGGCCTCCTCCTCTGCCCCCCCTCCTGCTTTGCAGGCCTGTGGTGTGGACTATGAGGTCAAAGCTTTCTGCGCGGAGAACCTGGAGGAGAAAATCCACAAGAGGTGAGGGGGGAGGACGCCGGCACGGGATGAGGGTGCCCGGGAAGGGGGCAGCAAGTGGCAGCGGGGAGGGGGCTCCTGGCTCTGGCACCCCACAGTGGGTGGGATGGGGTTGGGATGGAAACATCTTTTGGGATGGAGCAGGGGTGGAGATGTCCTTTGGGATGTGGTGGGGATGGAGGTGTCCTTTGGGATGGGGCAGGGATAGAGATGTCCTTTGGGATGGGGTTGGGACGGAGATGTCCTCATGGATGTGGTGAGGATGGAGATGTCCTTTGGGATGGGGAAGGGATGGAGATGTCCTTTGGGATGGGATGAGGATGGAGATGTCCTTTGGGATGGGGCAGGAGTGGAGATATCCTTTGGGATGGGGTTGGGATGGAGATTTCCTATGAGATGGGGCAGGGATGGAGATGTCCTTTGGGATATGGTCGGGATGGAGATTTCCTATGGGATAGGGTGGGGATGGAGGTGTCCTTTGGGATGGGACAGGGATGGGATGGAGATGTCCTCATGGATGTGGTGAGGATGGAGATGTCTTTTGGGATGGGACAAGAATGGAGATGTCCTTTGGGATGGGGCAGGAGTGGAGATGTCCTTTGGGATGCGGTGAGGATGGAGTTGTCTTTTGGGGTGGGACAGGGATGGAGATGTCCTTTGGGATGGGGCAGGAGTGGAGATATCCTTTGGGATGGGGTGAGGATGGAGACGTCCTTTGGGATGGGATGGGGATGGAGATGTCCTTTGGGATACGGTGAGGCTGGCATGGCTGTGGTGCTACTGGACGAGCCCCTTGGTAGGGCCAACCTGGCCCACGCAAAAAGAAGGATTTGCCCCCAAACGGTCCCAAAACAACCCGGGGAGAGCTGCCAGCAGCTGGACGCCCGTGCCCTGCCCTTGTCCCCGCAGGAACTCGGTGCGCTTGGTCATCCGCAAGGTGCAGTACGCCCCGGAGCGGCCCGGCCCCCAGCCCATGGCAGAGACCACCCGGCAGTTCCTCATGTCCGACAAGCCCCTGCACCTCGAGGCGTCCCTGGACAAGGAGGTGGGCTTGGGGTCGGTGGTCCCGGGGGGGGTCACGACCCCATCGGGGTGGCTCCGGGGAGGGGTACGGTGCGCTCACGTCCCCCGTTCCCCGCAGATCTACTACCACGGGGAGCCCATCAGCGTCAACGTGCACGTCACCAACAACACCAACAAGACGGTGAAGAAGATCAAAATCTCAGGTGAGGTTTGGGGACGCCCCGGGGGCCGCCTCGTGGGTTGGGACCCCCCCCCATATCCACCGTGACCCCCCCCCCACCCCTTTGCTCTCCATCTCCCGCCCCAGTGCGCCAGTACGCCGACATCTGCCTCTTCAACACCGCCCAGTACAAGTGCCCCGTGGCCGTGGAGGATGCCGAGTGAGTGATGTGGGGCTGGGGTTTTGGGGTTTTGGGGGGCTTTTGGGGGACCCCGTGGGGTGCCCAGCCTTTGGGGGAGGTCTCCTGCCCAAACTCAATCATTTGGGGTCAGCCAGAGGATGGATCCGGCGTGCGCAGCCTGGTGGGACCGGTGGGGAGATGGGGATTGTTATTTTTTTATTTAATTTTTTTTTTTTTTTTTTGGCAAAATCTGGCCATTTTTGATGGCAAACTCCACCCCATGCAGGGTGCTCATGGAGGGGGGACGTGGTGCTGCCACACCGCACCCTCAATAAACGAAGCAGAGCCAAAACTGCAGGGTTTCGCCCCATTTCCCAACCTGCCCCGACCCCATCAGCCCCCAGCCCTTTTGGGGGGCAGCACAATGGGTCCGGGACTGACCCCCCCGCCCCCATTGTCACCCACCCCCAGTGACATGGTGGCCCCGAGCTCGACCTTCTGCAAGGTGTACACCCTGACCCCATTCCTCGCCAACAACCGGGAGAAGCGGGGGCTGGCGCTGGACGGGAAGCTGAAGCACGAGGACACCAACCTGGCCTCCAGCACCCTGTGAGCCCCCCCCTGTCCCCCTCCTCTTTTTGGGGCCACCCTGGCAGGACCCCCTCCCCGTGCTGATGCCCCCTTCCTTCCCCGTCCCCATCCCCTTCCCGCAGGCTGAGGGATGGAGCCAACAAGGAGATCCTGGGCATCATCGTGTCCTACAAGGTGAAGGTGAAGCTGGTGGTGTCGCGAGGAGGGTGAGTGTGGGGTCGGACCCCCCCTCGGGGTGCTGCGGACCCTTTTTCCCCTTGATGTCCTCTCTGGGCATCCCCCTCCCCGGGGTGGGATAGCACTCTGCAGCTCTGGGATGGGATGGGGATGGGGATGGGGTTGGGATGGGATTGGGATGGGATGGGGATGGGATGGGGATGGGATGGGGATGGGATGGGGATTGGGATGGGGATAGGATGGGATTGGGATTGGGATGGGATGGGGATGGGGATATGTGACGGGGAGCGGTGACTGATTTCCCATCTCATTTAACTCTCTCCAGCCTGCTGGGAGACCTCGCCTCCAGGTAACGCCTGCGTGTGCCACCCCACTCACCCCCCTGTGTCACCCCGTCCCCTCTGTCCCCTCCGTGCCCACCCCAGCCCCCCAGGACCAGCCCCTTCCCCACGGCGCCCCGTGCCCGCGCAGCATCCCCGTTCCCCTGGGTTCGCTGCGGGTGGAGGAGGCAGAGCTTTGTCCTGCCCCATCTCAGCTGGCCCTACACCCATGGGGGTGCTCAGCACCCCCCAACCTCCCCTAAACCCACGGGATTTTAGCCCCAAATGCCAGTAAAACCTGCTAAAGGGCAGATTTTCTGCGCTCACCTCCCTCCTGCCCCTTTGCGCGCGCGCCCGCCCTTGGATAGCCGCGCGTGGGGAGCTCCTGGGGGGGATCCCAAACCAGAGGGAGCCTAAAACCACAGCCCCCCCGCTCTGCCCTACAACTCACCCCATCCTCGTTCCCCCCCTCGCAGCGACGTAGCGGTGGAGCTCCCCTTCACGCTGATGCACCCCAAACCCAGGGAGGAGCCGGCGCACCGGGACGGTGAGTGTCCGCCCGGCCGGGGCGCACGGGGCAGCCCCCCCAGAGGGGTGGGGGGCACGGGGTTCACACCAACCATTGGTGTGAATCCCCCGGAGGGGGGGGGGGGAATTTGGGGACCCCGCAGCGCCCCGTTGGCAATCCCGGGGTGAAAATTTTGGGGACGGGGGGGGGGCTGAGTCCCCGAGGGGTGCTGCCGGCGATGCGCCCCCCACCTCACCCGCGCTGACTTAACCCACGTGCCTGTGTTCAGTTCCAGAGAACGAAGCCCCCATAGACACAAACCTGATAGAGCTTGACACAAAGTAAGAGAAAAACACCCCGGGGGGGGGTTTGGGGGAGCTGTGGGGGGGACGCGTGTCCGTGCCATGCAGCGTGGCAGCGGTCGGCACGGCCACATATTGGCCCCGACCCCCCTCACCCCATGCGGCTGCCGCTGACTAACCCCATGCACGTCCCCCCTAACGCATGCCCTGCCTGTTTTTTTTTCCTTTTTTTATTTTTTTCTCCCCCCCCCTTGTCCTCTTTGCCACCTCCCTGCATGTCTTTCCGAGCAGGACACTCACAGTAAGAAAGCGCCCGCCGGGACCGCGCGTCGCGGTGTGTCCCCGCCGTGTCCCCGCCGTGTCCCCGCCGTGTCCCCCAAATCCCCAAGGGTGGCGATGCTGCGCCCGTGCTGCACCCCGCGGGTTAACCCCCAGTTTTGTGCCCTGGGGGCTTCGGGGGGGGGCTTTGCTGCGTGTCTGCTGTCCCCGGGGAGCGAGCAAACCCCGGGGTCCCCCTGCGTGCCGCGCGCACCCCTGGGGATGCACCCTGGGGTGTCTCCCACCTCGTCCCCGCGCTTCTCAGCGAGGCACCGGCTGCTTTAGGGGGTGCTTGGAGAACCCAGGCTGGCTGCTGACGATGGGGAGGGTGTTTAAGAGCCCCCCCCCAGGCTGCTGGAAGCACCGCAGCGTGGCCGCGGAGCCCCGGTCCCCCAAATCCCAGTCCCCCCCAGTAACCCCCCGTCCCTCATGTCCCCGCCAGTGACGACGACATCGTCTTCGAAGACTTCGCCCGGCAGCGGCTCAAAGGCATGAAGGACGACAAGGAGGACGAGGAGGAGCGCACAAACTCCCCGCAGCTCAACGACAGATAAGCGGCCACCCCTCCCCAGCTCCCCGGTCCCCGAGCCACTCACCCACCCCCCCCACACCCCCCCCCCAAAAAAAACCTCCCCCATCCCCGGCTGGGCCGGCGTGCGCCAGTGAGACCCCGTGCGTTTAGGCTGCTTCTCTTTTTTATGATTATGGATTTTGTTTTCTACCTGTACCGGGAGCCTATGGATCACCCGATCGCAATTATAACCTTCCAGCCGTGCCGTGTTGTCGCTCTTCATCCAGCTGCCTGTGGGCACAACCCCTTGGGGGGGGGGAAAGGGGGGGTGCTGGAATTGGGAAGGGGGGGTTCTCAGCACCCCCAGCCCTCCCTCTCCACGTCCAGCCCCTTCCCCGTGTCCCCCCCCCGGAGCCCTTTCCTATGAGCTGCCTTCTTTTACGCATTTTTTATCGTCCGCTCTCAACGCCGGTTTGCTACGGGGAGGGGGGGGGGGTGCAGCAGAAATTGGGGGGGGGGGGGGCTTTTCTAGGCAGCCTGCTCATGGGAAAGGGCACCCCTGCGCCTCCTCCATGTCCCCCCCCACCAACTCCTGCCCACAGCCTGGCCCCGTTGCATGCGTGCCCCCCCCACCCCGGGGTGCCCGAGCCTGGCTTGGACCCTCGGGTGCTGCCCGGCGCAGGGCTGGGGGGCAGTGGGAGCGCTCCCCCTGCTCCCACCCCAAATCCTAAAGGGTCCAGCCCCGGGGATTTGGCTTTTAGGTGCCCCACGGAGCCGAGCCGTGCCTGGGGGCTTCCCCCTGGGGCTGCTTTGCCCCCACATCGATGCTTCTCCCCCCCTCTGTGTGCCTGCATGGGCTCAAGCACCTCTTTGGGGTTGGGGGGGGGACAAAGGGAGCACAGCATTCGCTGCCCTAACCCGCCTTTCACCACGTGCTTGTGCCTCCCGGGTTGGGGGTGCCGGTCCCGGGGCCCCCCCTTCCTCCCTTACAGGACCCCGTGGGGTCCCCAGGACGGATTGTACCCAGGGACCCGGCCCGTGCCATGGTGTCCCCCCCCCAAAATGCTGGGGGCTCGGGTCTCCCACAGCTCCTGGGAGACCCTCGCCACCCTTTTTTCGTGCCAGTGGGGTCGGCGTCGGCACCGGAGAGCTCCGTCCCCCTGCCCCGGGGTGTGGGGGGGGCACAGAGCTGAGCCCCCCCCCCTTGTTTTTGGGTAGAGCTGATGGGCAGCGTGGTACTTCTTTTTGTAAAGTGGTTTCTTTGTACTTGTTCATGGATACCTGCTTCTTTGGTTTCTCCACCGTATCTGTGATGTTTCTGTGTTCTGTCAAATAAATTATTCTAGTTTATTAAACTCAGAAAAAACAAACAAACAAACAAACAAAAAAACACCAAAAAAAAAAAATGAAAGCTGAAAAAAACGCAGTCCCGGCGCCTGGACACATCTCTTGGCTCAGGACAGGGGACCCAGCCCAGTCCTGGGGGGTCTTTTCCAGCGTGGCACCCACTGGTGGTGCTGGGGAGGGAATTGGGGGGCTCCCTGCGTGCATCAACACCCACGGAAACCTCCCGCATCCCATGCTCAGCCCCAGTGTTCCCAGTTCCCTGCCTCTACGCCGGCACTGGGACACTCTTCTGGCCCCCCACACTCAGCCTCTCCCTCCGCTGCCCCCCCCCAGCCCATTTTTTGGCTGTAGGGCTGTGCCCTGGCCTCCAAGCCGCGGGTAAATCCGGGCTTGGTGCCTGCCCTGGGCTCCCACCCGCTGCCCACGTGCGTTGGCTGCAGCAGGAGCCACAAATCGATGCCACCGCGCCCAAGGACGCGCAGGGGAGCCCTGGCACAGCTCCTGACGGCCCCCCTCCCACCCCAACAGCCTCGCTGCTCTCGGCTAACACTGAATTTTTTGGTTGTTTGGGTGAGAAATGGTGAAAAGGACAGCAAATCGCCCTGCCCGGGCTCTGTGCCAGCGCAGACGAGGCATCGAAGCCGTGCGCCCCGCGGCACGAATGTCTGTGGCTCTCCATCAGCTGGGGCACGTCCAAAATGAGCAGGATGGAGAGAAACAGCCCACGGCCATCCCTCGGGGTGCTGCTCCAGCCCCTCGGTGCCTTGGTGCCTCCGCTGACCTTCCCGCAGGCACGTGGATGCTGCTGAGGGACCTGCGCCAAGGGGTTGGAGGGTTTGGAGCCAGCAGCGGGGACCAGGAGGAGATTTGGAAGCGAAGTGCAAGACCTTGGAGCAGGGTGGGCTGCTGGAAAACGGAGCTGGTGGTGCCCGTGGGCACCAAGAGCGAGCTGGGGACACTCCAGAGCCACATCTCCAGGAGCAGGAGACGTTTCCCAGCCTCCAGCTGCTGGGGGAAGCAGGAAAACCCCAGAACCGGCTGTTAAATCCAACCCAGGACAGCCCCTGCCCGTCTTCTCCCCACAAACACAGCCCGGCGGGGTGAGGGAGCGGCGCAGAGCCACAGCTCACCCAGCGAGCACGCCCTAAAAACGCCCAGGCGCCCTCCAAAAGTGCTGCCAGCAGCAGTACTGCAAGCAGCAGCCCCGGTGTTGCACAAGACCCCAGCTGCACAGCCCCACACGTGACAATTCCGTGCGTGGCGCTGGGCAGGCGTCCTGCTGGGGGGGCAGGAGGAAGCAGGACGGGGACACAAACCCGATAACCCCCCCCCCCCCCCCCCAAGAACCCTCCCCTGCACGGCCCCAGCTGTTAGCACTTCACATTTTTGGCCATCTCCAGGCCTCTGGCGGAGCTGGTTGAAGCTGGACGAGGAGGCTGAAGTTATTTTGGGGGTAAAAACAAAAAAAAAAAAAAAAAAAAAAAAGAGAGGAAGTTTAGATGACTAAACCCTGCTGTTGCTTAAGCACCATTTCCCTAGAAAGCCAAGCAAATTTGCTTCCCTCTCTGCAGCAGGGGGACGTGAAGCAGGCTGGGCTCTGCTGCTCGCCAGCTCCTCCACCACGACCCCGAGGAGGAGACGGGGAGGAAGAGGAGGCAACAGGGAGGAAGAGGAGGTGATGGGGAGGAAGAAGAGGCTCAGGACCACAGGGCTCCCCTGGGGCTCAGTGCCCACCCATGGGTGAGCCCCTCTGATGGGTGCCTGGTGTTGCTGAAGACCCTCCAGGGGTGGAAAGGAGGACGGGGAATCCCTGCAGGAGCTCTCAGCTCCACCTGAGCCCTGCTGTTGGTGACGAAACAGCCTCAGAGCTCCAGCAGGGAACATTTCGGGTGGCACCTGCCGGGAAGCTGGGATGGCCTGAGCTGGGAAAGAGCCCCTCTGTTTCATCACCGACACGGGAACAGGCTTCAACATTAGCACCTGCAGGGAAAGAGCTGTTGCCAGGACACGGCGCAGGTCGGAACATCGCATCCCCAACCTCTCCTCCACCCCCTGAAGCGCAGCCTCGGCCCCGGCTCACCTCCCTGTCCCCACCTGCCTCGCCTGTCCTCAAGCCTCCTCTCGCTGCTGCGGACACACGGCGAGGCAGGAAGCCCTTTGCACCTCTCCTCTGAGGAAGGGGAGCGGCGGTTCCTGGAGAAATAACCACATTTGGGGGAGTTTAGGGGCAAGAGGGGATGGCCAGCGCCGGGTGGAGGAGCAGAGGCAGAGCCAGTGCAAGATTTGTGTTGCCCACTCCAGCGTGAGCATCCCGCAGGGCTGGGGGCTGTTTTCCAGGTGAGAACCCCCTGCCCACCTCAAAACATCCTGCCCTCGGTGTTCAGGACAAGGGGCAGCAGGCTCCCCGTGCCCCCAGGCACCGCCTGGTAACACGCAGGGACTGTACAAATCACCACCAGGCCCAAAAAAAGCCACCCAAATTCAAACTTTTTGATGAAAAGAAAAGGCCCACAAGCTACGGAGGCCTTTTCCTAGGCCGGGTGCTCTCTGGTGACACAGGGGCAGGGCAGAACTCGCAGCAGGCCGGGGCGGAAAGGCTGTTCCTGTGCGGGCTGCGCCGCTGTCACCACGCTGCAGCTTCCTGTGGCAGAGGCCACGCACAAGTGCTGAAACACCAACACCCCGCGGGGCGTGCAGCCACCCCAGCGGTGCCTGGGGACGGAAACCGGGAGGTTAAACGTGCCCCCGAGCAGCCCGTTTCCTCAAATTGTACTCGCCCTTTTTTTTTTTTTTTATATCTATCTTCCTCGTTTGAAGGGCACGGCGCAAAACACGACGTGGGCGGGGGGATGAGCCGACAGCAGGATGTTCTCCGCTAGTGGACGCGGTGAGAACTACAGGCTGCCACGCTTTGGAGGCTGGTAAACAGGAGAAGAAGCGACACAAGCAGAGTTCTTGCTATATTATATAAAAAAACAGTTCTTTATAGCCGTGTCTGTTAGCTACAGCTGTCTCAGAATGGTGACTTCAAGCAAACGGATAACCTCGTAACCTCCCGGCCCACGCAGGCAGGCAGGAAACACCCAGCTCACCCAAAGCGTGACCTACCCACAGCCCCCGCAGGGCTGAACCCAGTCCCAAACGTGCAAGGAGCCATCGCTGGCTGCCGACAGCAAAGTTCTGGGTTTCTGCGGGTGCCACGTGTGCACCGTGACCCGGGGAGGGCCCTCGCTGCCAGCCGGGCCGCCGAATTTGTGGCCCCTGTGGACGAAGAGCGGCTCTGCCTCCCTGCCGGAGCGGTCCCAGCGCCGTGTGTCGTACACCTGCACGGTGCCATCAAAGCCTGGAATGAAGAGAGAGAGATGAGGGAGTCACCAGCTCAACCCCGGGCTCGCAGCTGCCTCCCCAAGGGGCTGGAAGAGCCCGGAGTGACAGCAGAGCAGCAGGAGTTTGGCTGAAGCTAACAGCGGGCAGGGAAAACACGGCCAGATCCATGAGGACTGCACGTTCCCGAGTCTGGATTTGCCACGCTCAGGCCAGGAGACGGCCTGATGGATGCACACCCCGTGGTGGCCAGGCTGCCACTGCCACTAGCAGCGTTTGCTAAGGCTTAGGGCAGAATTTTCTAAGGGTTTGGGGTCTTTTTTTTTGGGGAAGGGAAGCTGCGAGCCCCCCTCGGAGCTGATCTGGGCTTTGGGGTCCTGCAGCAGCTAAAGGTGAGCTGCGGGGGTTATCAGCTCACCTCTCCGATGCCTCTGAACAGCCACTCCCTAACCGGGGGGGGTTAAAATACAGCTGGGCATGATGCAAAGCTCAAAACTTCCAAAAAAAAAAGGAACGTCTCAGCCCAGCAGCACGTACCTGAAACAGCCAGGCAGCCTTCCAGGGCAGGAGCCCAGGAGACGCACAGGAACTCTGCCCCGCAGCCAGGAGAGGGAATTCTGCACGTGGCCGAGGCCAAAGGCTCGGAGATTTTCCTCACGTCTGCCAGGACGAGGTGCCCCCCGCTCGAGAGGCAAGCTACGGGCTGGGGGCTTAAATCAGAGCCGGGGGGTCCGTGGCCGACCCCCGCGCACCACCGCTCGCCACGAGGCGCCGAGGGGACGGCCGCAACCTCCACGGGGCTCTGGGGGTGCCGCACGTCAGCCAGCCCCAGCTGCCCCCCCGTGCAGCACAGCAGCAAGGTGTTGCAGTCCAGGAAGGCCACGCCGCTGAGCTCCTCGCTGCTTCTGGAAGCTAAAAAAAAAAAAGACAAGATTGTGGATTTCCAGCTTCTGGAAGCCGGGAAGGACAAGGATTTGGGACATTGTGAGAGCATTGGCACGTGTCTGAAGGCAGCCCAGCTAAGGAAATGTTTGCCACCCGAGCAGTTATCCTCGCCTCACCCAAAATCCAGCTCTGCAAAGCCAGACACGCTCAGGCTTGGTTTGGGTACCTGCCACGTAGACGTTTTTCTGTGATTCCACCTCCGTGATCCGGACGTTGTCGACTCTGGAGCCGTGAAGGACCCACGGGGCTTTGGTCGAAATCGTCGCGATTTTAGCCCAAGCCTGCCCAGTGCTATTTTCTGCAGGTATGGCACTTACAGGTTTGATAACATCTATTTCAAAAGAGAGATAAGCAGCTGTAAAACACGCCAGGAAGCGAGCAATCCGCAAGACCAAGTTGCTTCACAGAGACACCTTGCAACCTGCTACGCCAACGAGAAATCAAATTACAACTTCGCCTCCAGAATAAAACCACGTTTTCCAACCCATCCAGCAAGGACCGCCACCAAACCCTGGGAAATCGAGGAAAACCCGTAAAAAGCTGTGAATCAAGGTGTTTATTTTCAGCAGAAAAGAAAATTCAAGTAGCACTTTGTACTTCCTTTTCTGGTGGTGTTTCACAAGAAGAGACAGAACAACGTCAAGCCTCTCCTAGAAGCAGGCGTGGAGAGCTGAGCTGGCTCACGGTGCCCCCCAAAAGGTGACGTGTGGGGCAAATTTATTTCTTACCCCCGAGTTATTAAGGAAATCTCGTGCTAAGCACACAAGTGGGATTTGTATTTACGTAAGAGCTCACAGATAAGCAAAGGTGGAAAGCCACAGCGCCAAGCCAAAACCTCCTGACTCCCTTCTGAGGTTTGGGCTGTGGGGTGAGCACCTTTCCAAGCCGTCGTGCCGTTCCCAAACCCTTGCCACACGAGGACACTCACTCACTGAGCAGGACTGGGATTTTTCTCCCCATTTTACCCCCGAGAAGCAGAGGAAGCTGGAGATGCTGACACGCAGTCTACGCTGAGAAACTACTCACATCAGAAGCGTGTGCCCTTACCCGAGTCCTCTCCTGACACCTGCCAGACGTGGAGGGAGCTGTCAGGTGGGCCGCTCGTCACCAGCAAGCTACGGGAACAAGAAGAACCCCACAAGGCTCGTCGTGGGCAGAGAAAAGCCTTCCTCCCCCTCCCAAACAGCCTGGCGAGGCCCAGCCTGGCTGTGCAGGAGCCGTCAGGGCTGCAGTTTCACAACTCCTCACACCAGGGCGATCTGTGCAGCCCAGCCCCAGGCGATGGCATTTAATTAGCACATTTCCCAAAAGCTCTAGACTAGGAATGGTGCAGAAAGCCCCGGAGCAGCACCGGGGGCTGGTGTAGGAGGTGAAAGCTGAGCAACTGACATGAATCAGCCAGAGGGAAGCTCGTTTGCTACAACCAGCACCAGCCAAAGCCTCCTGAACCTGTGTCTGCAGGAACCTGCAGAGCAGAGGCAGCCACCACCTGCTCTGCCTGCTGGGCACCTCCAAATCCAGAAGGAAACGACGCAAAAAGGCAGCGCAGGGAAACCACAAAGCCCTCCCCTGCTCACAAGTGAGGTAGGGAGGGATCCCTGGTGACCACCACGATCTCAGCAGCCCCTTCTGCTCGCTTGTTGTAACCCAGCTCCAACATTCCAGCAGCCTGAGCCAACAGCTTCAGCTTCCCTGCTACAGGGAGTGCTCTAAAAGCACCCAGAAATCAGGAGGTGCAAACATTCGCCAATATTCCTCCTGGCAGAAGTCACCAGGCTCCTCTCCTCCACTTGTTTTCTCCTCTGCTAGGACCCCGTGGCCATACCTGGTGTCTGGGACGTGCTTCAGGCTGTACACCGGGCGGCTGGAAAACCCACCGCATTCCACCTTGAAGTCTCTCTCTGGACACAGGCCCTGGAAATCAAAGGAAAAGTCATTTCTTCAAGTTAATGCAGCAAAAACCCTTACGGTCAGTTAACACAAAAAAGACAGAGGCATGAGAGACATTCTGGCATGGCAGAGCTCTTGCCTGTCCACTAAACGCTTCTTCCAACAGGAGCTACAAAGCTGAAGGATCCTTGATGATAGGGGAAAAAAATACAGATATAAAAGCTGAAGGATCCTTGATGATAGGGGAAAAAACACAGATAAAGCTTGTGCCAAGCACTCTGCCCGGGTTTGCTGCTGGCTGTGCGTGCCTGGCCAAACACCACCTCTTATTTTAGCTCAGACACCACCTAATCACGGGCCAATATCGCTGTTCAGCAGCACGGTTCCCCAGGCTCAGGCATCTCAGCCCGTCCCTTCTTTGTTTTCCCGGGTCTCCTCACCTCTCCTCTTTCCCCAGGAAAATCTTTCACTCACACATCTGGAGATGAAGCTTCCATGGCACACGCTGTCTGCAGGGCAGCAGGATTTCACAACCAGACTGCCAACATGACCTACCCGAGCTGGACAGCAGCCGGGTGGTCTACACGCTTCAGCTTCTGGTCAGAAACCGCTCCAGAGCTGGCCAAAACACTCTGGGTTTGGGGTGCCACCCCAGCCGCAGCACCCACCTGGGTCTCCTTCGCCTGCAGCGTTGGCGGGGGCAGCAGCTGCAGGATCTCGTTCCTGTCGGAGCTCCCGTACCCAGCCACACAAACACCTGTGGGGTGAGGAACCAGGGTCACAGTGAGCGATCCCCTCACCACACCCACCTTGGGCCAGACCCCCGCATTGCAGCACGGCCCCAGGATGAACCCCAGTACGCCCCCAGCCCCTTGTCTCCCCTTTTCTCCCCCTAGGACCCCAGTGCAGTCCCTCTCCCACTTCCCCAGCCTCCCAAGCCTGGTGATGCAGCCCCCATTCTCCCCTCAGGACCCCAGCACAGCCTGGCCAGGCCTCCCTCAACCCCCAGCCCCTAGCCTGGCCCCCCAGAACCCCTGCCCGGCCCCCAGAACCCCTGCCTGGCCCCTCAGGACCCCTGCCCAGCCCCTCAGGACCCCTGCTCGGCCCCCCCAGCCCCTCTCCTCCACACTCACGGTTCCCCAGGGCCCATTCGATGACGCGGGTGGGAGCCTGGAGCTCGAAGGTGTGGAGATCCTCGTACCTGCGGGGGACAGGGGGCTGCTGAGGGGGGGGGAGAGGCTGAGGCTTGGGGGGTGAGGGTAGGCCGGGGAGGGGGAAGAGGCCTGAGGGGGCAGGGAGAGGCTGGGGAGAGGAGGCTGAAGGCACAGGGCCCGTCTCACAGGCGCAGGGAGCTCAGCAGCCATTCGTCTTCTTCTTCATCATCTTCTCCTTCTTCTTCTTCATCTTCTCCTTCCTCCTCCTCTTCCTCCTCCTCACCACCAGCCCCCGCCGCCTCCATAGCAACGCCCGCTCGTCGCGGCCTTGTGACGTCACGCCCCGTCGCGCGGTAGTGACGTCACGCCCCGGGAGGCGGGAAGACGGGCGTGGCTCCCCCGGGGCCGGTGGCGGGCGGCTGGCGCCGGCCGGGATGGGAGGGGCGGGGGTGGGGGTGGAGGCATGGGCGCTGCTCACAAACATGTCGGGATCTGGAGCTTTGCGGTCCTTCATAGACACTGCAGTGCCCCCAGATACGTGTCCTGGTCACAGATAGTGCAGTACCCACAGCTCTGTGTCCCACCATGCCCGCTGCTATGTGTCCCTTCACAAACACCTCAATATTCCCCTCTTACAAACACCACAGTGCCCCCAGCTATGTGTCCCTTCACAAACACCTCAATATTCCCTCTCACAAACACATCAATATTCTTCACAGACACCGCAGTGCCCACAGCTCTGTGTCCCTTCACAGACACTGCCATGCCCACTGCTTTGTGTCCCTTCACAAACACCTCAATATTCCCCTCTTACAAACACCACAATGCCCATAGCTACGTGTCCCTTCACAAACACAATACCCACAGTTACGTGTCTCTTCACAAACACTGCAGTGCCCACAGCTATGTCCCTTCACAGACACCGCCATGCCCACGGCTATGTGTCCCTTCATAAACACATCAATATCCACAGCTATATTACATGTCTGTCCCCTCTTATAAACACAATACTCACAGCTCTGTGTCCCTTCACAGACACTGCAGTGCCCCTGATATATATCCCTTCATAAATACCTCAATATTCCCCTCTTACAAACACCACAATACCCACAGGTACGTGCCCCTTCACGAACACCCCAGTGCCCACAGCTATATATTCCTTCACAGACACTGAAGGAACTTCCTGCAGTGCCCACTGCTTTATGTCCCTTCACAAACACCTCAATATCCACAGCTATATGTCTGTCCCCTCTTATAAACACAATACTCACAGCTATGCGTCCTTTCACAAACACCCCAGTGCCCACAGCTATGTCCTCTTCACTGACACCGCAGGGCCAATGGCTATATGTCCCTTCACAAACACCTCAATATTCCCCTCTTACAAACACCACAATACCCACAGCCTTCACAAACACAATACCCAGAGCTCTGCGTCCCTTCACAAACACCCCAGTGCCCACAGCTGTATGTCCTGTTCAGAGACACTGCAGTGCCCACGGCTATACA
This sequence comes from Aythya fuligula, assembly GCF_009819795.1. NCBI lineage: Eukaryota > Metazoa > Chordata > Aves > Anseriformes > Anatidae > Aythya > Aythya fuligula. The sequence goes on along the minus strand of NC_045559.1, from coordinate 205,950,200 downwards.
TGTGTGTCCCTTCACAAACACCTCAATATCCACAGCTATATTATGTCTGTCCCCTCTTAAAAACACAATACTCACAGCTGTGTCCCCTCACAAACACAATACCCACAGCTATGTGTCCCTTCACAAACACCGCAGTGCCCACAGCTATATGTCCCTTCACAAACACTTCGATATCCACAGCTATGTGTTTTTCCCCTCTTATAAACAATACTCACAGCTATGTCTCCCTTCTCAAACTCCACAGTGCCCACAGCTATATGTCCCTTCACAGACACTGCAGTGCCCCTGATATATATCCCTTCACAAACACTTCAATATTCCCCTCTAACAGACACCAATATACCCACAGCTCTGTGTCCCTTCACAAACACCCCAGTGCCCACAGCTATATGTCCTGTTCATAGGCACTGCAGTGCCCACAGCTATATGAGTCCTCCTCATAAACACTACAGTGCCCATGGCTGTATGTCCTTCTCACAAACACCACGGTATCACAGAATCCCCAAATGGCCGAGGTTGGCAGGGACCTCTGAAGATCATCTAGCTCGCCCCCCCTGCCGAGCAGGATCACCTAGAGCACCTTGCACAGGATGGCACCCAGGCGGGTTTTGAATATCTCCAGAGAAGGAGACTGCATAGCCTCTCTGGGCAACCTGTCCCAGTGCTCTGTCACCCTCCCAGTACAGAAGTCCCCCCTCATATTGAGCCGTAACCTCCTGTATTTCAGTTTGTGCCCGTTGTCTCTCATCCTGTCACTGGGCCCTACTGAAAAGAGACCGGCTCCATGCTCTTGCCACCTCGCCTCAGATATTTATACACATTAATGAGGTCTCCCCTCAGTCTTTGCTTTTCCAGGCTAAGCAGGCCCAGTTCTCTCAGCCTGTCCTTCTACATCAAGTGCTCCAGTCCTCTCATCATCTTCATAGCCCTCCTCTGGACTCGATCCAGTAGCTCCATGTCCCTCTTGTGCTGGGGAGCCCAAAACTGGACATACACTCCCCACCAGGGCTGAGCAGAGGGGCAGGATCACCTCCCTTGACCTGCTGGCAACACTCTTCTGAATGCAGCCCAAGATATTGTCGGCCTTCTTGGCCCAAAACAACTTGTGGTCAGCCTGCTGCCCACCAGGATTCCTAGGTCCCTCCCTGCAGAGCTGCTCTCCAGCAGGTCAGCCCCCAGCCCGTACTGGTGCTTGGGGTTATTCCCTTCTAGGTGCAGGACCCTCTAGGTGCAGGTGGGGATAAATTCCAAAGCCTGCCAAGTCCTTATGAGCTGCAAACCCAGTGTAACCTCTGCCCTTTACACCAGTTCCTCTGTGTGTAATGTGAGGGTTATGCACTGGTTTCCAGCCAGCACTTCCTTACTGGTGTTGCTGTTTTTGTTTTTGACAAAGACGTCAGTCGCCGTTAAGTACTTTGCTATTTTCCTGCCAGAAGTGCTGTGTGTTACCACAGATTTTGGTGCCCGTGCCAAGAGGATGCTGTCCGAATGGAGACGGCGAAGCTGGGCCTCGCTGTGAGCTGACTGTGTCAGAAGATGGTCGATTTCTCCCCAATAAATTCATTTATTCAAGCACAAGTTCCGATCAGATGCCAGGTGTTTGGAGCTTGCTTCCAGCTGTGGGCTCGCTGTCTGTAGCAGTGATGCTTCGGGATCACTCGTGATAATTTGAAGCTTGTTGAGCATACAGATTATTGTGCTTTTTCTGTCTTCTGGCCAGGGTTTAGCTGGCACGTGTGGTGCCGTGAGGCAAGCAGTGCCTATTTTCTGTAACACTGCAAGGTGGCAGCCTACGGCTTCGGAGGTGGCTGTGCAGTAATCAGATAAACACTGCTTCTACACAAATCCATCTGAACGTGAACCTTTTAATCTGTACAGTGTCTCCTATATTATCTGATGTTCTGTTGCCATTTATTTTCCTCTCGCTTTTCAGCACGCCGTCAATGGCAGTCCTGCACCAGTTGTCAGAGGAAGGAGGATGATTTGGGTGATTTTCTGGGACCTTGGTGTCCTCGGAGAGGTGGCAGGACACCCCGGGTGACACGATCCCTTCAGGCTGCTGCAGTCTGGGTGAGATGTGCCATCTGAACTCTGTGCTCAGGGCTAATTCGGGGCTGTCAGTACAGAATTGAGCAAGAAAGAAGCAACAAGAGAAGGTAGAAAGGCAGAAAAGCCGTGAAAACAAGGACCAAAAGCCAGACCCCTGCCTTTGGCCAAAAGGCACTGCAAGCAGGGAGTGGATCTGGTTGGCACTTCTCACCTGTGGTTACATTCCTGAAATCTCCACTTTGTCACTTTGAGATACTCTGGTATTTATTGTATTTTGTTTGGAGAAAGAGTGGCAAGAATTCTCATGTACAGAGGAAAATGTTGTTCATTCACATTATTTTTTGTAAAATATCTGAACAGTCTCAAATTCGGTAAGAACCTTGTCTTACCTATTCTTTCTACATGCTATGGTTCAAGAATTAAAATTTGATGTAGCATCTTGTGAAGAATCTGAAAGAGGACTCTGATTTTTTTTTTTAATTTTATTTTTTATATGAACCTGCTTAGATTAAATTTAAATTAAAGCTGTAATAATATCAGCTGCACTTGAGAATACAAGAGGTGTGGCAGTCAGTGGGTTCAGAGCTCATCCCTTCATCACCTTGTCCTGTTAACTTTCTTCTCATTTGCATTTTTATTTATTTATTTATTTGTTTGTTTGTTTGTTTGTTTATTTATTTATTTTTATTTGTATTTATTAGCTGCAGGACAGGAGCTTAGCCTGAGCTGGACAACTGCCCATGTGGGCGCACGGTGCAATTCCAGCAGGACGTGAGGGCAGAGAGGAGGAGAAATGGGAAAGGAAAGGGTGAGAGCCTGGCAAAGTGAAGGAGACTCAGAGCACACACCAGCCTTAGCTGCTTCTCCCTGCCCACAGACTCAGCACTGTTTCAGGGTTTGGGCAGCCTTGGAGACACGTAGGTTGGGGAAGAAAACTGTGAAAGGACCCAGGAATGGAAATGCTGAGTGTGAGACCTGACATACTCTCTAAATGAGATGAGATGGTATTTGCCTGCTGGATGTCGAAGCCGTCTTCAGTCTGAATGGTACACAGTAGTTATTCACAAGGATAAAAATACTATTTCCAGTTACTATTCCTATAGAAAAGCCACCCTCGGAAGCTTGAAAAGAGGCACAGAACATTATTTGGCCTTAATTCCCTGTAGCTTTTCCACAAAACAGGGATTTGTCCCCACGTGGAGTGCACACATGTGTGTGCAGCCCCACATGGACTGCTGCTGTTGCTGTACCCCAGAAATTGCTTAAATTGGAAGGGATTGTGAAGGAACAATACTGCAGGGTAACACCTTTTGTATTAATGAAGTGTTGCCCACTTGTGTTCCAGTTTTGGCACGGCTGAAGCAAGGACCTTGGTGGATCAGAAGAGCCTGGCAGTGCCACCAGAGGAGTTCGAGTCTGCTGTGCAGATCCACAGATCAGCCCTTCCTCAGAAGTGGAACAGCACGGGGTGAAATCTTCAGCTTTCATGGCCAGGAAGAAACACGAACAAAGCAAAATGAGCAGCTCTTGAGGTCTGGGTATTTCTGGGAAAACTCTTCCAGAGCTCGAGAGAGCCCTGAGTCTGCAGGCACCGTGTGGGATTAGCTGACATGAGCATTGCCCCAGATGGCGATGCAGAAAACGACATGCACTTGCATATGTGGAAAAAATCCTCCCATCAGTTAAACAAGGCTTTCCTGAGAATTGCTACTGTCATGCACAAGCGATATCTGTGGGCAGATAGTCGTTTTTATCACAGTTTGAGTGCAGGGGGAAGGAGCTTGGCAATCTGTGATCCACATGCAGGATGCCAGCTGACCTCGAGGGCCAAGCTCCGCTGCTGGGAGCTGAGCCTGGCTGCTGAGCCCCACAAAAAAAGCTCAGCGAACCCCTCCTGAGGAGTCAAGTCCTTGGTTTTGTGAAATCTGGAGGCGCTGCTTTCAGCTCTGTTCTCTGAACTCGCGAGAGAAATCACCTCCTTTCTGATCCTGAATCTTCACGTGGGGAGATGTCAGACCTGGCAGAGCTAAAAACCGAGAGCTGATGAAAGGCTGGAGGAAAGGCTCGGTATTCATCAAAGAGATTTTACTAGGCGGATTTTCCAAGACTCATTATGTGCAGGGTGTGCTTATCCACGAAACGTACTGCTCAGCCTTGAAGTCTTGAGGATGAAGCCAGCAAAGGCTGAGGTTGTCGTTGCTGATTTATGGCTGAAGCCACCCATAGGTACCCCCTATTTGTGTTTTTCATGACACTGTTGCTGTTGTTTTACTTGCTCCAACATCTTCTAGTAAGCAAAACCTGACTTTTTGTATGCTTTTTTTTGGGTATTTATCCAACAGTTAAAGATTTTTTTTTTTTTTTCTGTTTAGTACCCCAGGGACCTTAAGAACATCCATTACTTGGTGAAGAAGTTCCTAAATGCACAGATTTCTTGGACGCAGCAGAGGTGATGGCCAGAGGGGTACGATGAGGTACCTGCTGAAGCGAGCTGCTCCTCAAGCTTCAGGCACTCATCATCCTTTCATGCTCCTGTGGGCTGCACACCAAAAGTCATCACCCCTCCTAATCCTTTAGCAACCTTGCATAGATGAATTATTGGGAAGTTTGGTAGACCTGCCTACTTGCAGGCTGGTTTTGAAACCAGGGTTTAGGAGTGAGGGCTCCTTCCTCAAAAAGGAACAGTACCTGAAGGATTTGGGAGAAAAAAAGGCTGGAAATATAAAGAATGAGTATGTAGGTGCTTGTATGCTTTGCTCAGGAACCCAGCCTGCAGTGGGGCTGCCTTTATGGGAAGCTCATCAGGCTGCAGGACTGTAGTTGGTCAAATCTCCCATTGCCTTTTTGGAGACTGAAAGTCAGAACAGGAATTGCTGCCAGCAGTTTGTGTCGGATCGCTCGTGTGGGTGAGGTGCAGGCACAATATTGCTTCCAGTTCCTTGTTCTCGTTCAGCTTTTGAACACAGGAGACCTCGTGGACATCCCTATGGCCACAGCCCACTGCAAGGCAGACCCTCACAAGGCAGCTGCATGGCTCTGTGTGTCCAGGGGTGAGTATTTCAAAGAGAAATGCAGCATTTTTTTTCTTCTTTTATGTCTATGGGGTCAAATAAATGGTTGTTCTTTCTTTCACCTTCTCCAGGTCAGGACCAGAGACGGCTGGACCAGAGCTGGAAACCTCTGAGATGCCTGGAGCCCAGCCTCCTAGCAGATGAGGGATTTACCATCAACAGAAATCGGAAGGAAAATTGTTTATTTCAGTGGAGGTAATGTTATTTAAAGCGGAACAAAACCAAAACTAACGTGACAGGTTTGGGAAGCACGGCCAGTTCCCACAAAGCCAGCGGTACGTGGGGCTGCGTTCAGAGCCCTCTGTAGGCTGTTTCCATCCTTCGGGGGCTTGTGTCCTGCAAAGAGGCCCTGCTCTGGCTTAATCCGTAGGACTTCTGTCTCCTTCTGCCAGGCTCTCCTGAAAAATAAAACGTGAATGTCAGTGCAATTTACTCTACTTATTGGAGGTTATTTTGTTAACGAGCTGATGATACAGAGCCCAGTGTTCATATTTTAAGACGTATATAATGGAGCAGTTGTATTTGTTGGAAAGACACACTTCAGAGAGTGAACGAAGACCTTTTTTGTGTGTGAATTTCACAGCCCTGGGATCCACGGGAGGAGGAGCAGGTTCAGAGTGGACACGTTTTGTGGAGGGTGGATCCAAAAAGACCTCTGAATGAAGCAAGCAGTGGCCACCAGCAGAGCTTCTTGGGACAAGGATCAGCTCTCCGTGGCGAGGCTTTCCCCAGGCTGTCTGCACGCTGGAGAGAAGGTGCTGCTTCGATGGGCCTCGATCTGAGCCAGTTCATTGCTGTGCTGTGTGTATAACTCTATATATGAGAGGACATTTCTTGGGATATTGCATTCCTCAGAATATTACAGGATATTACCTGCCAGGCACCTCCTGTCTTCGCTTCTGTTCCCTGGGCTGCAGTTTCCAACCTCTTCCCTGGTGCCTCAGTGTTTCCCTGGTGTTCTCCCGTGTTTAATGGCTTTTCTTTCTCATAGAGTGTGCAAAATTGCAGTGCAATTCTTACACTGCGTGTCCTCAGCAGAATTTATATACATGCATTTTATCAAATCTGTCGCTTCTAGACTCCTGTGACATGTTTAGAGTCCACGTATGATGGATTAGCAACAAAGACAGCAGGCAGCATACCTTCCCTAGCCTCCCTTTTCTGCTCCCCTCTTGTTTTGCAGGTCATGCTCACACTCTGCTAAAATTTTGGTTAATCGTGTTTTCTATCCAGTCTCCTTTGTGCTATGTCCAGGGCTGGATTTCATCAGCATCTCGAGACAACAACTGCCAGACTTTAATTAACTATCGACAGAAAAAAAGTAAGTTTTCCCATCTGTGTCAAAGTTTGCTTGTTCTGTAAGATGTAGTGGACTCTTCAGTGCAATTTAAAAAGAAATTCAGTGTTGTTTTTTTTAATTTTTCCTACCCGAAATATCACGTGGCAGTTTAGTCACGTCACTTCTTGTTCTGCCCACAATAAACCTAAAAACTCAGGCCTGAATTGTGGTTGCCTTGGATGTAGGTGGGGGTTAGTACCCAATATAATCCCCCTCAGTCACCTCTTCAAATGATAGGACCAGCATCTTCCATTTTCTTCCTGAAGACCAGGAATTTCTGATCCCAGGGCTCTTCTCAGCCTCCTGCACACGTGGCTTGAGTTGAGGCCATCATTTTTTTTCCTTCTTCCTATTTTCTCTTTTCCAGTTCCTTCCCCTTTTTTCTTCTGCATTCGTAACTAGACGAGGCAGGACTTATTCATGTATTTACCGAGGGAGATTTCCTTGGAAAAGCTAATCTGATGAAGCAGCTTTGACTTGGTTCAGACGAGCCCCGTTGCTGCAGCCTCGCCGAGCAGCCGTGGGCACTGCAGGAAAACCCCACGGCCACAACCAGAGCAGAGGCCCGCACACTGCAAAGTCTGATTTTTGTCGTTTCGGCAGAGATCTTGTATTCGCTCCGAGGTGGACATAATTCTTGTTTTCTGACAAGCCCTGGGATTTTGTTTGGGCTTTCTGCAGCTGTGTTGTGATGCTGATGTCAGCTCTTGAAGCAATCAGTCTGAACACGCTTCTATTTGGAGGAACTTGGTATTTTTACATTAAACTGCCTTTTGACCTAAACCAAAACAAATTTCTGCAGTTACGCTGCTGAGCATTTGAGCTCTGTTTTTGTCCTCCCTGGCACCTTTCAACTTGGACTGACAGAAGAGGGGGAGCAACACTTACTGAGAAAGGAAAAAGATGTGAGGAGAGTATGGAGAAGTTGCAGTGCTCCAAACCCCTTCACAAATGTTGTTTTTAACTGGGAATGGGAGGACCTCTTACCTCTTTTAAAGAAGGAGTGGTCTCACGTCTTTTTTCCTGTCTTCTGAGCTGCCACCTATAAGGGAAAGTCAAAGTTCTCAGGGAACAGAGCTTTGGGCAGGGATTTCATGCAGAAAAAGGTGCAGGTACCTTATGAGAAACGCTGGCTGTTTTCCCAAAATCACATTCAATGGCATGGATACGTAAAACGACAAGAAAGCAGAAGTGTGAAGTTAAACCCCATCTCCTCCCCAAGACCCAGAGACACCACAGATCACCGGAGCAAGGGGGGAAGCATTTCTTAGAGCTGCTCTGGGGACTCCAGCATGGGGTGGAGATACCCAGACTGGTTGTACTGGAGGGTGGCTGGGTGCTAGGCAGTCCCGCTGCCAAGAGCGGAGCGAACTTCTGTTCATCCTGCTTCTTGGCACAATAAATTAGCCCGGCAAATCTGAAGCATGTGGATGTGCAGAGACCATCGAGGGGAATGCCAGCTTTCGTTTTCTGCTGTGGGATTTGGAACGTTCTCCCCGCCTGTAGTCGCATTCCCATATTCTTTCAGTTAAGCTTATAAAGCCATTTGACCTGGGAAAAATGTGCAAACCAGTAAGAGGATAAGAGAGCATTTATCCTCTGCACACTATTTTAAAACCTTTCTCTTTTTTTCAACTTTTGTTTGCCCTTTTTTTTCTTTTCTTTTATTTTTTTCCCAAACCTCAAAGGAAAAAGTAAATGAATTGAACTATAAATTTCCAAAGAGAAAAAAAGGAAGAGCCACTTAGAAAACAAAACAAAACAAACAGAACTATATGAAAAATTACCCTGAAGTTAGACAGCGATTTTCATTTCAAAACTTCTATGGAAACCTTTTAAAAAATGCCAGAATGGATTAAAAAATGTTAAGCTCTTGCTGCCATTTCTGGATACGAGGCAGCTGTGACAAGGCTTTGTTCCCAGCCCGGAGCACTCCCGGTTGCATTCCTCTGCGTTGTCTTTGAAGCAAGAGAAACTTGGTTTGCAAGAGAGGTGGCCAGTATTGTGCAGGGAACAAAGAAATGCCGAGAACCTTGGTTAGAAATTGTAAATTGTTGGAGTGTCACCTACCTTCGGATGTAGTCCATGATTTCAGCCCTCTTGTACACCAAAATGCCCAAAACCAAGAAGAGTAAAAACAGCGTCCCAGAAGCTTTTCCCATATTCTTTACAGTTCCCCCTGATTGGAAAGGAAGACAGAAAAAGAGAACGTTATGCTCTGTGCACACCAGGCGTTTCTGGCACAAAAAGGGAAGAAATGGAGAAGAAAGGGCTCAGGTCTCCGAGGCACCTCCACCACTGCCTGCTTGGGAGCCACCAGTGTTTGCACCATTCTCAAAAACAATCAAAAGCCTTGAGGTACGCAGCACAGGGGGTAAAGTAACTCTACATGGGCCTGGAAGCAAGGATTCTTTTTGGGACTGCGTGGTAAGGAGCTCGAGGATAACCAGTGAGGTTGGGAAAAAAATGGAAAGCTTCCTAGGTTGTTCCCTGATAAGGGCACACAGATGAGGAAATACCCAGATATAGTGGATAAGAAATTTGAGCTGAACATCTACTTCTGCTAATGGCTGAGGCTCCAGCCTGTAGTTGGTGTCTGGAGGAGAATGGGAGGTTGTTCTTAGGGAAGGTGGAAAAGGGCTCGCTCCTCCCAGCACGCCTGGGCAGCCACCAGGAAGACTCCAGCAGGATCCTAAAATTTGGCGTTGGCCTTTCTCCGTGAATTGAGAGGAGCACGACGTTGCCACTTGGGCATCTTCACCGCCACGCCAGCAGGTGAAGTATCACGATGGGTTGATGTTTCAGGAACAGCTGATTCAGCATTAAAGATGTTAATTGCCCAGAAGAGCTTGATTTCTGCAGTGCCATTGGGCCTATTACCGCTCGAGCGACTTGCCATCAGCCCGGCCAAATAAGCAGCAGAAAAATCTCATCATTCTTCATCAGCAGCAGAACTGATGAGCAAAGAGGGTCAGGGAAGAGCCTGAAAGCTGCCAGCAGTCGGGTTTTGGAGTGCTGCTGAGTGACTGTGGCGTTCTGCTCATCAGCAAGTTATTGCCCATAATATATAGGAAAGCAGAAGGGTAAATCTCAGGGGTACGTGCCAGGAAAATATTTATTTATGCCCTGTTCTCCCAGGATTGAAGCTCTGCTGGAGATCTCCGTTAAGAGGAAAGGAAGATTCTCCTAAGAGGGTTCTGATGAGCTCAAAAGACACTCCTCATCAGCTGTCTTAATGAACCGTGGGCTGGCTCGTTGGCCCCTGTGCTTAATGGAATCGATCTGCAGTTCCTCTGGGTGCCCTGAGAGTAGTCAGAGAGAGGCAGGCAAGGCAAGCACAACTGGAGGGGTAAAAAGAAGTGAGATAAGAGGAAAAAAAATAGAATATATTAGAATAGAATAAATTAGAATAGAATAAATTAGAATAGAACAGAACAGAATAGTTCAGTTGGAAGGGACCTACAAAGACCAGCAAGCCCAAATCTGATGTATTTAAATAGGAAGGGAGAAAGAGATGCCTGAACCAAGTCTGGAATGATTTGGAAATACAGGTGGGGAACTGCTGAGCTTGTCCAAGAGCAAATAATGCCAAGAGAGGCAGTGTGATGTGCAGGGCGGTCCCACCCCGCCGCGCTTACAGTAGTACGAAGGAGGTGGGCCGCTGTCGACGCTGCCTCCAAATCCTTCCTGCTTGCAGTCTGGAGGGGCCCACCCAAAATCGCAGTGGCAGTTTTTCTTGTTGTTGCACACCTAGAAGAAAATAAATAAATATTTTATGGCATGAAAGACAGAGAAACACCGTGTGGCAGCGCGGCGTCGCGGCAGGACCGGCAGCGAAGGGCAGGATGAGCTCCACAGCCTGGGGTAAATTTGCTCCTCTCCTTGAGCTGCCAGCATGGAAATGCTCATGTACAGCTGATGGACAGGATCCCCTGGCCACGGGCTGTCAGGGGCTTTGTGGCTTGTACCTATCACTAGGTTTCTGCTGCGGTGGTGACATGAGGGCAGTGGGAGTCCCCAAACCATCCCCATGGAGTTGGTCCTGCTGAGACAGGCTGCAGGCACAGCAGGGAGGAGGTGGCAGCACGCAGAAGAGGAAAGATGGCTACGTCTGCCTTTTTGCCAGCTCGGTAGGAGTGCTTTTTGCAATCCTCAAGCTGTTTGCGCTGCAGATTTGGAAAGCACTTTCGTAGTCTTTATTATCTACCCTGCTCTTGCGAATGTCCCTATTTCTGTCATGACAACATGAAATGTCAAAGACACATCCAAAGTGCATTTGTCACCTCCATGTGACTCAGAAATCATGGCTTTTGCTACCAGGCAGAGCCCTGACTCCCTTGGCTGTGCAGGCTGCGCTGCTCACCAGATGGGACCTCACCCCGCTGCCGGCTCGTGCTGCGGGGCCAGCCGGTGCCAGGTGAGCTTTTTTAGCTCTCTTTAGATGCTGGCTGGCTGATTTTGCATGGTTTGCTGTTAGCCCAGGGTCGTGATACTGTTTGGCTGTACAGACCCAGAGCTCTGCTGCCCCATCCCAAAATTGCTTGCTTTCCCAGGTAAAGGCACAAACACAGTGGCTGGGCTTCGAGTGACGTTTCGCTCCCCTTCCCTGCAGTGGCAGGGTGGAGGTTTGCTTTCTTCACTCCTTTTCATTGGAGCCTGAGCCATACAGAGCAATAATTATTACATTTCGAGGGTTCTTAGTTCGGAGAACTGCTTCCCGAGGAAAAAGCATGTGTCTTTTGGGGTCATAAACCCTTCTCTCTCCAGAGACAGCAAAAAGACACGGTTATTCCAACTACCTTTTACCAAGAACATAACTAAAGGTGGACCAACCAACTGCAGCTCGTGGTAACAGAAGAAAAGGAGACAACAGATTCCTCCAGCTCTGGGTTTCCAGCATGATTTTTCTTACAGATTCCCCCTGATATTACAGCTAAAGGCCCCACAACAGCAAATCTTCCCCAGACTTTCCCCAGACACATCTCCTGCTCGCCTACAACGTCTATCAGGAAAGAGGGACAGGTACCCTGAAAGTGACATCACAGAAAAAAACTGACACGTGAAATAATTCTGCCAGTATTAGTGCCTGAAATGTAGGTTTTATGGAAGATGAAGTGCAGCCTGTGTTGTACAAAATCTGCCATTTCTGTGCTACTTGCGAGGAAAACAGCGTTGTATAACCGAGCATGCATCTTTCAGAGGATCTCTCCAGCCCCAGCTAATTTAAATTCAGTAGCACTGACAGGTGCAATGAAGGATGAAGCCTTACGATGTAGAAGTCAGCTTTTACAACATTCGAGGGAACAAAGAAGACAAGAGGTAGAAATAACCGATGAACGCTGCTATCAAGAGCTGTGGACTGTCAGAGCACGATCTGGGAGGAAACCATGGGTGAAAAACAAAACATTTTTTGTGCTGCTGATCTGGAAACCTTTATGGGCTTCCACTGATGCTTTTGAGAGACAAATTTACATTTCATATACGCTGCTCTTTAAAGGATACTTGGAGGTTTTCTACTTACCCCTTTGCCATTGCACTGTTTCTCTGTGCAATCGCTGTTGAGAAAAGCTGCACTGACACACGTCCTGTTTATACATATCTGCAGAAGGAGACAGATTTATTGCAGAAAGAAACAAATCTACATCGGTGAAAAGGTGAAATGACAGATGCCAGGAAAGGGCACTGACTGCCGAATTGGGATAAAATTACTGAGAAATGGCCCAGCAAGTCTTCTCACTCATTTCATTTCATTTCATCCGAGGCTTTTCATCCCCTCTCTCCAAACAAGCACCAGGGGAATATAAAATGAAGGTCTTTGCTTCCAGGGTCAAGAGAAACCGAAGAGATGGAACAAAAGACAAACAAAAGGGAGGTGGAACAAACCCACTGAGGGCTACAAAAGGCACCGAAACCTCTTCTACCTCAGGAGTAATTCAGAGCTGAAAAAAATCTGACAGTTGTGCCAATTTTAGTAGGCTCCTGTCTCGTCTTGTCCAGTCCCTAGGACATGAACAAGGCTTTGGAAGTACAGAAGGGGTTTTGTTTGCTCAGTGAGTAACCTGGAGCATCCTCATATCTCCAGGAGGCACACAAGTATCTCCTCTAGGCAGGAGAAGACCGGAGGAGTTACACTTTTGGCTTTTTGCCTTGCAAATTAGTTAGTTTGGGGAAAACTATTTGCATTTGGTGGGTGGTATGAGTCCCATCTCTCCTGAAAGGGGAACTCTGCTGAAGCCAGCACTGATGAGCTCCTTCCCTTTTGGTGGAACTCAGTGCCTGGGCTTTTCTTAGAGGTATTTTTGCTGCCATATGACAGCAGGGAACTGATCCTTTAGTCTGTCACCAGCTTGACAGGTCTTCAGCTTTCTGTGTGGGTCAAAGGGAAGGAGTGAGCCCTGTTCTTGGAAGAACATTTGAAATTCCTTTTTTATGTGCAACAGATAAACTTTGACTTTGGTTAGTAGCTTCAAAAGAAGAGGAGAATCTTTCATGCCTGAGAAGAAGAAGAAAAAAGCCAAGAACAAAAACCAAAGTGACGTGCTGCGATTTTCCCCCCCTCTAAAGGAGCCTTTAACACTTTGGGGCTTATCTTGGAGATCATCAACATTTTCTTTAGGAACAAATCCTTCCATTTAACCTCCATCCTATTCCATCCCTGTATTCCCTGGCCATCCATGGGTACCTTGTTCCTCCCGCACGAGGTGCCGTCTTTCACCGAGCCTTCGTCAGGCGTGTCCAGGGGCAGGTGGAACTCCAGCCCCCAGCACAGCTCGTTGTTCACGGTGGTCTGCACCACGGTCTCGCCGTCTTGCCGGACCGGCACTCGTTTAATGTTGGCACACTGCACTCTCCCGCAGAGGATGTTCCTAAGACAGACAGACAGACGGACAGACAGGCTGCTGCAAGGTGTGTGAAGACATCCGAGGATGTGCTGACCCGTGGTGTTGGCCGTCTGAGCACCCTGCTGTGATTTTGACCTCTTCCAGTTCACACCCTTGGAGCAATCCGGGCATGGTCAGAGGTTACAGGTCCAGGGTTGATCCCTGTAGGCAATTCCCATCCAACCAGCCCTTTTTGGAGGTGTTTGACTAGCACTGACATGGATCCTATGCTACCCAGTGGTGTCAGTGTAGCAGGGACACATCTGTTTGTCTTTTTGACCCTCAAATTTCACGTTTTGCCATTTTTAAAAACACTGTATGAGAAATACTGATATTTATGCCAGGTGGAGTTCCTCAAAAGCTCATCTCTGCGCTCAGAGATGGCAACAGTGAAGCTCAAGTTCTGCCTGTGCAGAGGGAAAATAAGAAATTAGCTCAATTTATGAATTTACACTCTAGTGTCTGCTCTGATGACGGCAATGTCCCAGTCCTGGGTGAACAGCCAAGTGCAAGCATGAGGAAAGGTCAGGTACTAGTGCCTGTGTATTTTTGGGTGACTTAATGTGCACACGCACAGCAAATCTCCAAGGTGAACAAACCTCCATCCTTTTGGACCATTACCCGTACCCAAATTCAAATCCTACTCTTGGGACAGGACCGAGGAGGAAGGCTTGGGGGGTTCACAGCCTGAAGGACTGCACTTTCCGTGCCAGTCCTGGTGCAGAAAGAGGGAGCTTTGGAGATGCCACACGTGGCAGCAACATGACAAGAATTAAGGCTAAAAGGCTAAAAAAACTGGTTATCAAATGGAACAGGGTGCTGGGGCTGCACACCCCTTGCACGGGGCGATGTCCTGCTCCTGCTGAGCAGCCAGGTGCTGGTGGCACTCACTCCTCCCGGCACTTGGTGTAGTAGGTCCCGTTCCAGCCGCAGTTCCCGCAGCGGTCACCTCGGATGTTCACCTCCCTGAAGCAGCTCAGCGGGGCACGTTGGGCGGCTGCAGGGACAAAGAAAACAGAGATGCTCATGGCGAGGTGCATGCCTGCACCCCTAACCCTTTCTGCTGCTCCGTGGGATCGTCCTGAAAGGACCTGCCACGTTTTATGGATTTTTCAATTTATTTTTTTCCCCAGTTCTTTTATGAACCAGATTGGTCAATGTGAGAATGAAGAGGCTACGTGAACAGATCTGCCACCAAGAGATCAACCAACAATCAAACCGTGGTCATTTATCCAGAACAACGTGGAGCACAAGATGGGAATACAGACTGCAAATCTTTCCCAAGCCTATTTTTTTTTTTCCCTTTAATTCTAACTTGCTGTATAACACAGAGAAGGCTGAGATGGCCATATCAGCCCTTCACACGACAGTTCCCATGCCAAGATGATGACAGAAATAATCTGCCTTATCAATATCCTCGCCTTTTTGCAGTGCCCTTCATGGCGCTACCACCTTCATATGCAAGGGTTACAGCTTCCCAGAGTCTCCAAACTTCTCAGAAACGTGCCCAAACACAGAGAAACCTGGTTTTATTGACATGCATACGTTCTTAACAAGATCTACAACTCAAATCCTGGTGATTGCTGCTGCTGTTGCTGATGGGGAAGCTGAACGTGCCCGCCCTGCCACAGCCCAGGGCACGCTCGGGGGAAGTTGGGCACTTCCTACAGAACTGAAATATCTCGGGGAGGATGTGGGCAGGTATCCAAAAATCGCTTCAAGTTGGAACTGGGGGAAATTTGGATGCACAAACTGGGGGTGCTGTTGCTTTCAGTAGCATAAAGGTGTTCCCACTGGCTGTTGCCAGCACACCTTTACTTCTGGGTCTCTCTACGGGCAAATATCAGCCATTCCCATGGGAAACAGAGCACAAAGTGGTCCTAAATGGCACTGCAACCACTGCTGCCTGAGAAAACCTCTCTTTTGTTACCCTAACTATTAAAAAAATATATATTATACTATATTTATTTACATATTGTTTCATCTGTACAGTTATGATATAATATCACGGGGTATTTCAAAAGCATTCTGTAATATTTCATCCACTGGGGAGGTTTAGGTTGGATATGAGGAAGAACTTATTTACTGAAAGGGTTGTTGGGCATTGGGATGGGCTGCCCAGGGTTCAGTCACCATCCCTGGAGGTCTTTAAAAGACGTTTAGACGTAGAGCTCAGTGATATGGGTTAGTGGAGGACTGGTTAGGGTTAGGTCAGAGGTTGGACTCAGAGATCTTGGAGGGCTCTTCCAACCTAGATGATCTGGTGATTCTGTAATTTTTCTATGCGTACTTGCATAGAAAAATTGCTTCCCCATCAGCAACAACAGCAGCAATCATCAGGATTTGAGTTGTAGATCTGGTTAAGATCACTTATATTCTTAGGTAACCCCTCCAGACACCTAAGCCTGCCTGCCTCACAAAGAGCAAACAATGAATTTTCAGGGACTGTGGAAAAAAAATAATAAAAAGGACTTTTTCAAAGCAGAGGGCAGGGAGAAGGGAGGAGGCAGGGGCTACTTCTGGGTCGGGCAATGTGCTACCTTTGCCAAACAAAGCCTTGCACTGAGCCTCGTGGCTGTGGCACTGCCCCTCGTAGCAGCGGTCGTTGTCCCCGCAGGGCGTCCCGTCCTGCTTGAACACGTCCTCGGGGCAGATGGCCGAGGAGCCGTTGCAGAACTCCGGCAGGTCGCACGTGCTCCTGTATTCTCTGCAGATTTTTCCTGCGGGCTGAAACTGTGAAAATAAAATAAAATAAAATAAAAAATAAATAAAAAAAAAGCACACAAAAGTTTGGAATTGATTTTTTTTTTTTTTTTTTTTTTTTTTCCAGAATGGCTGGTCCAAATTATTCAAATCCACGTGGCAAAATCTTAGGGAATGCCTCAAAAGTGTAAGATGAAGAATGATTTAAATTTGCAAAACGTCAGACAGAGCAAGGAGCGGAGGAGGGCGTGAGGGGCTCAGGTCCTTGCTGTCCTGCTGAGAGAGTTCAAGGGGAGATTTCTGGCGTCCCAGCAGAGAAATGTGGTTTTATTCACACATTTCAAGCTGAATGGGTCTGAAATGCCTCTAGAGGTACCCTGCTGCTAGATCTTCCCTAAAAACTCTCTTTTTGGCCACTCTTGTGGCCGTGGGATGTCTGCTCCAGGACTGCCAACGCCTGTGGCTGGCTGCTGGGTGCGGTGCTGTCCCTGCGCCCTCGTTTGCTGCTCCTGCTGACGGTTTTCCTCTGACATAATTTCACTGTTTCAGAACAATTTGTTCTCTGTGGGACCACGAGCAGATTCCAATCATGCTTATGCATATTTTCAGACCAAATATACTGAGAAATACGGGAAATAAACACGATAGCACCGAACAAACAGCTCTGAGGAGCAGCTAAGGCTTTAGTTACCCTATTTGCTGTAACTCACCTGGCACTTGTGACAGCATTCGCCCCTGTAACAAGAAGCCCCTGGTGCAAGCAAGCAGGTGGAGGAGAAGCAGCATCCCGACTCGAGGCATGCCTGGGGGTGAGACACCAAAACATCCCGCTGTTACAGGCTCTCACTCAGATGCTCCTCTCTAGCTTAAGAGACGTGAAATTGCAGGAAATTCGGGGAAAAATCTCTGCTGTTTGCTGCTGTTCCTTGTTTGTGGAGCTCTGTGTCGCAGGGAACTTGGATTTATTCAGGAGTTTTAATTCTTTAAAAGTTCAGATTCCCTGCCCCAAAGCAGTCAAGGTGCTGATGGGCTCTGAACCTTGTCCCATAAAGAAAATTAATTACTGAGATTTTAAGGGTACCTGGAATGTAGGGATATCTGCTTTGTAAGAAGAGCTGATCAATGGCTTTCTGACATAATAACAATGAAAGGAGACAGGAGCAGCAGTGAACTATCACACAAGCACACAAACCCCAAGGAAAAGGAGGTAACTGACAAAAAATAATATTTTCTTTGGGCCTTCTGGGGAGACCAGACTTGGAATGAGGTACTTGAGAGGGAAGGGAGGATGCTGTAAAACTTGTTGTGGGGTATTTTAAGGGGATTGTGAGGATATGCAAAAAGGGATGGCTGAGAGAAGGACCAGAGTGGGGGAAAGGGAGAGCCTAAGGTGGATTGGGGAGGAATAAATGTGGGAAATAGAGAAGAGGGAAGTTAAAGAGGGTGATAAAAAGTGCATCTGCTCAGCACGCTCGTATGGCTTAACCAGGCTGCAGAAGCTCTGTACAAAGAACAACTTCACAAATTGCAAACCAGCGTTCTTGCTGGAAAGCACAACTGTCCTGGTGAGGCACAGCTGCACGTCCTAGCATTATGGCAGTAGAGATACCAACACGCAAGTGCTCTTAAAAGCACTTTTAGAAAACTCTTCCACTGATTTCGGGGTAAATTTAATAGAAGAAAGAACAGGAAAACTCTGGTTTTATAGACAAGAAGAGGGCAACAGGCAATTATCTGCCTGTAGAACATCTTGGAGGGGACATGTCCCTTTTTGGGCTTTGACTTCGGACTCAGGTAGTTTTTTTGTCTGCAGATCCCCATTTTTAAGAACATTAGCACAACCAGAAGGCAAAAACCCTTCCAGGTGGACAAGGTTTGGAGTCATCTCCCTCCCAGCAGCTCCTGGCCAGCCCCTTGCAGCCAGAGCCCCCCACAGCATGAGCTCGCCCTTAGCTCTGCACAGTCAGCTGGGAAAGGTCCCTCCACAGTTAGGAAAAAAAAAAACACCATTAAATTACCTCTAAATACCTTCTGCATGTACAAAAATCATGCACATTCTGCACACAAATAAAGCCATGGTTGGGTAAACCCCCACTTCAAGGGTGTCCATGGAAGTGGAAGCCAACGGGCTCATTTGGACGCGTAACCCTTCAGTGTTTGCTCCTTCCCAGGAGCTGGTGAGCATTTATAGTTGCAAAAAACCACTTTATTAACACCGTTCTATCCTGTAGATTGCAAAGAAATATTTAATTGCTGACCTCGTCACTGCCGCAGTCACATTCTTCACCTTTTTCCAGGACGCCGTTGCCACAGAGTTCAAAAAGAAATGGTTTTAAAGATGGTATGTTGAACAGACAAGGCTTATTTTTTTTTATTACTTCGTCATAATATTCTCTCATAGTGCAGTTACTGAATGCCAAGCAAGATCTGCAAGAAAAATATTGATTATATATATATATGTAAAACCATACCATATACATAAAGTAATTGGTGGGGTCAAAGAATAACAGAGAGATTAACTAACAAAGAGGAATATGGGAAATTTTAGGGGAAAAAAGGCTTTTTTTTTTTTCCCCCTCTTTTTATTGCATAAGGACATGGGAGACAGCAATAGCTGCCTGGAAGAGAGAAGGAAGAGACCACAAAGTGGTTTTGAAAGTGCTTTGGCCTTGGAAAGGTGGAGGTGGAGGGCAGGAGGATGCAGTGTGGTTCTTTACAAACTGCAGTGAGCAAAGCAGATCACGGGGGGTGAAAGGGATCTGCTTGCTTTCCCGTGACTGCTACAAAACAGCCTGGAACATGCAAAATAAGCAGGGGAGAAACGGGGTGGCTTCATGCCTGGCTGCTCAGGTAAATGACATCGAGTGGTGAGCAATGCAGGAGCGTGGGCGTGAGGATTTCCAGGAGTGAAGCTAAGTCATCTGGTTTTATAGAGGAGCTAAATACAGTTTGTATTTGATGATATGAATTAATGATAATGATATGAATTAGGGGGAGAGCTGAAGTAAGATGGCAAGGTTGTGAGCATGCTGCCAGTATCAAAGGAAATGTTGAAGGCTGTGACGGGACTGCTGAGGGGCAGGGGGTGACACGATGGCACAGCTCAGCAGCACAGAGGATGGAAGGATGAATGAGTCAGGGAGAGAAGGGCTGGTGATGTGCACGTGGAAATGTGAGTATGGGCATGGGAATCGCTGCAGGAGTCCTGGAAGAACTGTCGCCTAAAGTCAGAGGTTGGAGACAAATACGTTTAATTGGTCCCTCGGGATAACGAGGTGATTATCCGAGAGCTGAGAACAGAAACTGAAGGAGCTCCAAGATGCAGTGCTCTGACTTGTGAGGTTTTCACCCCAGCCCTTGTGTGCTGGGTCCTCGATCCCTTTGGGTGGCTCCCAGGTGAAGATCAGGGGAGGCACCGCCACGGGCAGAAGCAGGACCGCTGGTCACCCACCAAAGTGGCTGTTCCCATGCTGATCTTACTGAAAGCACAGACACGGCTGGTAGGAGGCTGGTTTCTCAAATCCTTAATGTCTTCAGGGAGGCTCAGTGGGTCTTTGTAACGAAAGGGATCTGATATTGTTCATCAGCATTAAGCCAGGAGCCTGGGTCCTTCTCGTTGATGCATTTAAGAAAGTGAATCGGATTTCTTTGCCCTGAGAAAAGGATCGTTGGATTTAGAAGCAAAAAAATCTGCAATGAAGCAACCTTCCCTGCCTGCTGATGTTCGCTGCACGTTGGGAGAGCCTCCAGAGCTCAGAGGAACGAGGCATTTTTATGCCAGTCTTATTACTGGGAGCTGGCCACAGGGATGCTCTTGCAATATCTTATGGTTTCTTTGATGCTGAAAGAACAAGGGCTGACATCTGCCAAATATCCTTCACAGGTTTCAGCAAATATTAGTTAATTAGTGGAATTATTTTGTCTTCGTTATGGCTATATAATGAGGGAGCAGGAAAGAGGAGCAGCTCCTGCCCCATGCAAGGCAACTTTTCTGGGAGATTTATTTTCAAAGGCAGCATCCCTACAGAGGCAGTGCAAAAGGAAGGGTGCAGTAACCCCTGGGTCTGCAGGAGGCTTTAATCCCTGCCATGAAGAAGCCAACAGCAAGCAGCACTTGCAGAAAGCAGATGGAAAATTAATAAAAAATTATTATGTCACCAGTTGGATCAAGGAAGCCGAGTTTGCTGTGAATTTGTGTCTCAGGGAGAGCTGGAGTCCCTTGTCTCACCTAAAAACCTATTCTCACAACCTTGTTAAGAACTTGATAAAGAATGGTAGAGTAATTTAAATTAGAAGGGACTTAGATTGGCAGCCCCTGGTCCTACAACCTGCACAAAGCAGGGCCAGCTTGGATGCCAAGTAGATGCTGGAACAGAGGAATTAAAAGATGTTGTGGAGGAAAGGGGAAAAGAAGCACTCCCCTAAAGCGACCCAGCAGCTGCTCAGATTGGGGCAGCAGGAGGCAATGACCTGATTTTCACCCAAAATGATGTCGGGAGAACCGAGCCGTACTCACCCCGGGGACGACCGCATGATGCATCCTCTGTGGGTGCAGTTGCAGTTGCAGAATTGGTCGTAGAATTGTCTCGCGTCGTCGTGGTCGAAGCCCAGGCTGTGGCCGATCTCATGCGCCAGGGTCATCACGTTGCTGATGGTGTCCTGGCCGGAGAACTGCAGGCGGGGAGAAAAAATCTCAGGTCCACGCTTTCTTAAGCAGGGGATGTTGATGTGGACAAGTTCAGGTCCAGAATTCTTGAATTTTGCTCAGTAATTGTACAATTTGTGCTAGCTGGAGGCTTGCAGAGCAAACAACCAGTTAGGGAAACCAAAACCCCTAACAAGAATTTTTCTGGGGAAGCACTGGGGATTTGTTCCACCTCTTCTTCAAGCAACACCAAAAACAAGACCAACATCACCTCCTTTAGATGCCCAGTTTAGATGTTATCTGCTGAAAAACCTGAACCCAGGAGTGACATGGAATTAAATCCCAGGGTTCAATGTGAATATGACAAGTTTATTTTTCCTCATTTTTTTTTTTTTTCTTGTTGGAACTGTGTCTTTTTACGTAATAACACTGAGCAGTGATCACCTTTGCTGTGTAAGTTATCTTGAGCCTTACACTGCATCTGTGTACATTGACAGGCATTAAAACAACCCTGGAAAATCCACGTGCCAGCTGCTGGATGGAAGTCACCGAGCACCTTGAATGCCTGAATGTCTTCTTTGCATCCTAGGAGAGGTGTCTGCAATCTGCCCAGGTGTCCAGAGAGATCTACGTCCTCTGTTACAGCAAAATCTGGGCATAACTCAGGTTAATGCTGATTTCAAGGGGAAATTTGTGAATGGAAGGTGCTCTCCTTTAGCCATGCAGCTGGAGCCTGCGAACATCACTCAGTGTTGGGCTCAGGCTGCAGGATCCTGAGCTGGGGGACAGCATCCAAAGCAGCCTGGCACTTGTCGTGACTCAGATCCCCAAAAGCTGCTGGGATGTGGTGCTGGGCCCCTGCTCTGGGTGTCCCTGCTGGAGAAGGGTGGCTCCGGATGGACCCAGAGGTGCCTCCAACCTCAAACCCTTCTGGGATTCTGGGGTTTTGTGACATTATAGCTGCTATGTGGGAAGATATGGGGGCAATGTTACAAATTGTGAGGTGTCCCCTTACCGAGACGACGCCGACGGAGTTGGGCTGGCACATCATCCCCTTCCAGGTAAAGCCTCGCTCCGCGTAATATTGGCCACTGCAGCAGAGAGAGTTTGGGGTGTTAAAGGAAAGCGACAGCATCATCATAACAACAGGATACCCTGCGGGAATTACAGCTGGAAAATTATGGCTTCAGGCTGCAATAAACTCATTTCTTGAAGATCTATACCAATGGGGATCTCCTTCCTTGAAGGGATCAGTGGGGATCCCTTTGGCTTCCCTCTGAGTTCTGGGGCTGCTCAGCAAGGTTTCCCTGTGTGCAGTGACTGTGTTATAGAGTAAATACATATTTATACACATATACCGGAGATTTTAGCATGCAGAGGGTTTGTTTCCCATCAAAGGAAAGTAAAAGGAGCAGTCAAAACAGAAACAATGCACTAGGTGTTAAATAGGGAATGAATGAAGTGCTTAAGTGAGTGCGTCGGCAGTGTGAGGTCCAGCTTCCCCCTCCTAGCAAAACAATTTAATTCAAATCTTGTGCTGTAAACCACACACCAATGAATTGAGACGTCTAAAAATGAATGGCTAATCTATACAAAATGGTTAACATTAAAAACGAGATTATAATAATTCAGTTACAGACAGCGGCATGAGAATTGGAAAGATGATACATGCTCTGCATGCATGGGAAAATACAAAAGAGGGCAAAGAAAGGGAAGGGCAAGGTACTTAAAATCCTCCTTGTACCAATTTACATGACAAACGGGCGCTGATTAAAACATGGACTGATTAAGCCAAAACGTTTTCCTCCGTGAGGTACCACCAGGACATAAACATGCATGGTATATGGGCGCAAAAAATGGAAGGGGAAAGGGGTGGGGGTGCCCCCTGCTCCTGCTTATCGGCAGCTTATCAGGGCTCTTACAGCAGCAGCTCCACGTGGTCGTACTCGATGCGCACCGCGGCGTCCTTCTGGCACCAGCTGGTGAAGACCTGCAGGGTTTGGTCCAGGCTGTGGGTGGCCGTCACCTGGTCCCCCTTGGTCCACATCTCCACGGCGCTGATGACGATCTGCAGCTTCATGCGCTTGTACACCTGGGGGTGGCGAGCAGTGGGATGCGAGGACGTGGCCTCAGGTGGCAGCAGGGGAGGTTTGGGTTGGGGAGGAGGGAGGATTTCTTCGTGGAGAGGGTGGCCAGGCACTGGGATGTGCCCAGGGAGGTGGTGGGGTCCCCGTCCCTGGGGATGCTCGCCGAAACAGCTGAGCATTTTCTTTATTTCCATGAATTATATCAATTTAATAGGGCTTTCCATGCAGCTCATTTTGGGATGGCTGAGCTGGGGACTGATGCCCCAGCACCCTGTGTGCACACAGAGGAATCAGCAGAGGAACACCCAGTGCTCTTCTCTAGGGCTCAGAGCAGGGCGATGATGAAGCGGAGATCATAATGAGCCACCAGGAAGCACTTAGCACCGATAATGCATATTCCATCAAACAGCTTTAAAGGGATAATTTCGTAATAATTTTTACACTGGCTTCACTCACACCCAAAGGGATTTTTTAGGGGTGGGAGTTACATCGCTTGGGAGCCCATCATTTCCCCATGAGAGGCTGAGCACCCGGCCCTTCCCAGGGCACCCACCACCGTCGGGACCGCGTGGGTGCTCACCGTGTTCAGGAGGTTGCTTATGGAAATTAAGAGGTGCAGCATCAGGGTTTCATTGTAGCTGTTAGCTTTGAACTGAAAAGGGGAGAGAGGATGCATTACAGCCTCACGTGGGGAGCTCCCCTTGCACCTTCCACAGCCCAGCACCCGCAGCCCCCCGTGAGTCTGCACCAGCCCTTCCCCAGCTAAAATCCTAATTAACCACATCGGTCAGACTCACGGTGTGGGATTTCTCACCCCACTGGGGCTCTGTTATTTCAAGAGGATGGCTCTTGGCACCGACAGGAGCCCAATTGAATGAGTCCTGCTCATTCAATAGGATGGTGCAGGGAGAGGCATACTTGCCTACCCATTATCTGCCTTCATTAAATAAAAACTTGGTCCCACAGAGCAGAGCTGTTGCCTTGGGGTGGTGGGGAGGCTGAATCCCCACCTCTTGTGGGGTTGGAGAGGGGACACAGCTCCTGGGCTTTGCTAACTTCCCAGGACGTGTATCCCCATGGGACCATTTTGCACCATTTCATTCCGTTCAAATCAACACCAGAGTAGTTTTCAAAACGCTCCAATTACCCCAGAAATGGCTGCTTGGGTCCGTCCCTGAGCGTGTTACAGCAGTCAGACCTCATCACTTATTTCAAAACCATTTCTTCTCCCGGCCTCAAATCACAGCAGCGCCCACACACGGGCTGAGCACCAGCAGCCCCTTCCCATGGCAAGAGGCACGGGAATGTGCTTTGGTTCCCTCAGGTGCTGAGAACCAGTGCCCCTTCTCCTCTAAACACAGACATTGGAGCCCCCTGATTGCAGAAGTGGGGCTCAGAGCAAAGAACAGCCTCCAGCACACAGCAGCAGCTGTATCAAAGCCCCACGGCGCTGAGTTTTGGCACTTACCAGCTCCTGGTTAGCGACGAGAGCCAATTCCAGGTACCGGGTGGGCACGGGCAGGCTCTGGAGCCCGGGGACCTCCTGCAAAAGATCAAATGGCACAGGTCACACTCTGTGAGGTGCTTTTTTTTTCACCACATTGCAAAAAACGAGGTGCTGTTACTCAACCCGGTCCAGAATTTCCCTGGTACCCACACTACAAGAACATAGCAAATATTTTGGAGAAGGAAAAGTGCTAATGAGTGCCGCAGGTAATCAGAGACAGGACATGGTTGTAGCTTCCTGGTAGCAGGGGATAACCTGGCATTGCTCACATTAAATAGCTGCAAACCTTTGCATGATCGTCCTATCGCTCAGACCACTTTTAACCATAATTTTGGTGCCACACAAACACTGCTCTGCATTGCAGGGAGGATAGAGTGGGGCCAGCACCGTTGCAGCATCCAGTGCGAATGGCAAGAAAAGGGACATCAGCAGCTCATTGCTGGGGCAAAGTGGTCCTGGGATGAAGTTGCTCAAGCCACAGGAAAGCCACAGAAATTACTCTTGCTTGGCTTTGTCTCGTTTTCCCCAGTACACCGACATAAAGCAGCTCAGGCAGTGAAAGCCCCACGTGTGGTGCCTGGGCTCCAGCAGGTTCTGGACATGCAGTTGTGGGCATTTCTTGCCTTTGCCTCTACGTTTGGACACTCAGCAAGGTAACTGGTGGTCGCAGTCGGTTACTGCATTGGTACAGAGTCAAGGAATCACAAAATCATCTAGGTTGGGAAGGACCTTCAGGGTCATCGAGTCCAGCCAGCAGCCTCAGTGGTAGCGATGTCCCATCTCTGATGGCATCAGCGTACAGTCGAGATTTCACTGCGGCACGGGGACTTCCCAACCCCAGAATGGCATTTTGGGGTTCAAAAATTTTGCTTTTAAGTAATTGAATTTATTCGTTGGCATGCCAGAATACTGCAAAAGCCTCTCTCACTGTACGGGGCTCTGGGGACCACCTGGCCCTAGTAATTCCCTGAGAGTGAGAGGAGGAGGAAGAGGAGGACGAGGACAAGGAGGAAGAGGAGGAGGAAGAAGAAGAGGAGAAGAAGATCTTTGCTCTCAGAAATACAACCAGCTTGGCAGCTGCAGAGCAATGCATGGCTACAAAACTTCTCTTGCTTAAGACCCATTTAAGCATGGGGACTCATCTCTCTTCTCCGATGAACAGATACCACTTCATTATTATTATAAATTATCCTCTCTCTGGCGGGTTCTCGGTAAATTCAGTGAAATTGTAGCAATTTAAAAAAACTATATTTCCGCCATGGGAGCTGGTAAGTAATTCTTTCACCTAAGTGTTTCGTATTGTTATCAGAAGGCAGCATCTCTGAACGTCACTCTATTTCTTTCACCGAATGCAATCGTAACACGCTGGCATTGGCCAGGCTGCGGCTATAAATAATCCACACTTGTAGGTACAGAAATAACACTTTATCTCGGCTCTTTTGACAGCAGGAAAAGCAACGACAAAAGTCCTCACAAGCCCTGGAAGCGTTGGCAAATCAAAGCAAATCTTTTTTTTTTTTTTAACCAGGGTGTTTTCGAAAATGAGCACATCAGTGAGGTCCCGTAACAAATGAAGCCAGAGCAAACTAATTTCCTCTGATAACATGGAAACAGGGTTTCTGAAGAAAAGAGAGGCAGCAGATGTGTGTGTTTTGACATCATTAAAGCTTTTCCCACATAATTTGAGCCAAGCAGGTCGGTACAGCCCAGCTGTGCTTGTTGTGAGCTGAAAACTGGGCACATGGAGAGCTGCTGCTGTGCATTGCCCAGATGCAAAGATGCAATAAATGCAGTGCCAAGGGGGTCAGAAACAGATCAGAAATTTCTAAGTCAACTTCAGCAAAAATTCCTGCTTGGAAGGAAGCACCCAGCTCATGGACACGATGCCAAAATCCTCTCCTTCCAGATATGTGGTCGCATCATGCCCAGGATTTTCCCTGCCCCGCACCTTTACACCACCATAACACAGCGGATGGGGAGCCCTTACCTCGATAACCAGGATTTTCCTGCTCCCGTTTGCGATTTCTCCCCTTGTGTCCAGGTCCTGGTGCTCCCTGGGCACCTGGCAGAGCGGGGGTGAGCCTTCTGCCAGCGCCTTTCGGAAAATGAGGTGCTGAAAGCTCGAGGAGTTCTCCACCGGCTGGATCTCGTACCTCAGGTCTCCAAACTGCAGCACTCCGCTGGGGATGTGCCAGCAGAGAAGGAGGTAAGAGACGTGAAGGAGATGGCTTCTTAAATTATTTAAGAAGTGCAAAAAAAGAACCAAAGTGATGGAGGTGCGGGGCAGCCCTCGGGAGCTTGTGCCATCAACTGGGAGCCCCAGGAGCATCCTCGGGGGTTCAGGGCTCTTGGGACAAGCCAGCATTTTATGTGGTTTTGGAAATAGGGGATGGAAAAGGTTCCTTTTAGCTCTTTCATACCACAACATGTCCTGTGGGCAGGGATGCAGTGAGATGATGGCACAAGGAGCTCACCTAAAACACCTTTTGTGGGAAAAACTGTCGTGCCCAAGGCTTAGTGTGCGTAAGACAGCCTTGAAAGAGCAACCAAATTCCCCTACAGAGGTGGCTCTCTGTACGTTTGGAGCTGGCACTGCCAGACATGAAAATATCCCAGAAAATACCCCAAATGTGGGGTGCACCTGAGGAGGAAAGTGTCCCCAGCAGCACTTACTCACTGTGAGCTTTTTGAGTGTCTCTGCAGTGTTTTGGCACGTAAAACCTGCCTACAGCCTGCCAGAGGTGTGCAAAGCACACTGCTTGGCCAAATATTTCATTAAAAACTGATTTTCTATCAGTTTTTCACCTCTGTCCCCGATTTTCTTCTATCTATGCATTGTTTAGACCCCTATGTTAAAATTTGCTCCTGTACTTTCTCAGCTGTGTTGGAAGATTTGGGCGCTAGCCGTGGGATGGAGCAGGAGGCAGGCAGAAAGGGGATCACCTGCTCTGAAAAGGGACACAAAACCCCGGCCCCACAGCACCCTACCTGATCCCAAAGCACGTGCTGACGGAGACGATGGAGCCTGGGGAGCCCTCCACGAACCCCTGGTAGAAGCAGTCGTCCTGCAAGGGGCGAGCGGGGCCTCAGCCACAGGAAAAGCTCCTGAGACAGGGCTCAGAAAATGCACCCATAAAGGGAAAAACGAGAAAACAGCCTTCAAAAAAATATCTGTCCTTCCATTTGGGGCAGGAGCTTCATGGGTGAAAATAAAAGGTGCGGGAGGTGAGCACGGAAAAAGCAGGAGGATGAGCAGGGTGGAGGAGGCTGAGGGAGTGTGGCAGGATCAGTGCTGCCTCCAGTGCTGATAGAAAAGGGAATATTTGGATAATGGTGATTTTGGGGTGATATTTGTTCAGATTCCTCAATTTTTCTTTTGGTGGAGTTGAATTGTTTAAAATAAAACATTAAAAGTTGGAAAGGAAAATCAAGCATTCTAATCGATCTTTTTTTTTTTTTTTTCACCAGGTTTTAGCAACTTTTTGTACAATTTCCTTCCTTTTGCAAACAAATAGTGAAAAAAAAAAAGGATGTTTTCAGAAACGGCATCCCCTCGGCGAGCAGCACTGCTTCTGTCCCCTGGGGCACCCTGGGCAGACCCCAGCCCTCACCTGAACGTACGGAAACTCGGTTATCAGCTCCCCCTCGGTCCCATAAGTGAAAACCGGGAGGTCCTTGGCTACCAGATTTCTGGAAAGTGAAGCAGAATTTCTCAGGGTGGGGGTTGATCACCGCCACAGAGCTGTGCAGGGGGAAGGAAAATTGAGGAGCCTTACTTTGCCTGCGTCAGGTGGACGACGTGGTAATTTCCTTCTGCCATGATTAAGTAAGCCTTGTCCTCCTGTAATGCAATGTGTGTTAAAATTTGGGGTATTTATTTATTTTCCAATTTATTTTCCATGGTCCCTGCCTTTCCTGGGGGAGCCCTGTCTGTGGGCTGATTTTGGGATCCAGAGCCAACCCCCTCCCATCTCTCCATCCCCTATGCAGCATCCCCCTGGGCAGAGGCAGGGTCAGGGCTGGGGGCACCCAGGGGCTAAAAAGTGTTTCCAAAATCATTTCCAAACCAGCGCCTGACCTCTGTGTCAGCCCCGTGCCTTGGCTCCAGCTGCCTCGGCACCGTCACTTCAGAGTAGATGATGCTCGACGCTTCAGCAAACCCTGGAAAGGTTCTGAGGTTAGGGAGCAGAGACATGGCTCACACCAGGCTGGGAGGATTTCCCACCCCTGCAGTGCAGAAGGAGGGTTTTAGGTGGGAAAATTTAAAAAATTTGACATGTAAAACTGCAGATTCTTCAACGAGAGGCATAAAAGAGTGCGTTGAGAAGTTCACTGCTAACACCAACTTCTAAAGAAGTTTAGGTACAAGAAACTCTGGAGAACTCTTGAAAAGGGGAGAAATTAGATGATTTCCAGAATTTCAAGATTCAGAACCTAATGCACATCCTCCTGCTCATGACCCCAGCCCATGCCTATGTCCCCTCACCCCCATTGCCCATCCCAATCCCACATTCTGAACCTCATCTCCATCCCCATCCCATCCTCATCCCCATCCCCATCCCCATCCCATCCCATCCCATCCCATCCCATCCCATCCCATCCCATCCCATCCTATCCCATCCCATCCCACCTTTCCCCCTTCCCCATCCCCCTGCCTCCCTTCCCCTCACCTGGGCAGAGGAGCAGGATCAATCCCACGACCCCCGTGCCCCTCAGGGGTGGGCACAGCCCCGTCCCCATCCCTGTGCCCCTCACAGCCTGCGGGAACACAGCATCAGCCAGGTCCCCTCCCAAGCTCCCCCAGCCCCTTGCTGGGCTCCCCCAGCTGCCAGCAGAGCCCCAAACCCCCCAGTTGCCCCCAAAGCCCCATTCCCAACCTCTCCCACCACCAGCCCTCAGTGGGGCCTCTTCGTGTCCCACCCCGCTGTGTCCCCACCCCACTGCCACCCAGCCCTGCCTCCAACTGCCACCTGGAGCCCCTCCACCTTCCACCCCAACCTGTCTCACCCCAAAATGTCCCATCCCATCCCACCCCCCTCATCGCCATGGCCATGGCCATGCCTTCTCCAACTGCCATCTGGGCCTGTTCCCCCACCTGCCACCACTCTGCTCTCACCTCCAACTGCCACCATCCCTCCTCCACCCGCCTCTTATCCCATTTCCATCCCTTTCCCTCCAATACCACCCCCTCCCCATTTCCCTTCTCCTCTCTTTTCTCCTCCTCTCACCCTCCCCATCCCCATCCCCATCCCATCCCATCCCATCCCCATCCCCATCCCCATCCCATCCCATCCCCATCCCCATCCCATCCCCATCCCCATCCCGTCCCGTCCCATCCCATCCCATCCCATCCCATCCCATCCCATTAATGGCCATTTAGCCATTAATGCCCAAATTGTGGTTGTTTGAACAGAAACTTCCCATTTTACATTTCCACCCCCCTGCTCTCATCCCTCCATCCTCCCAGGGGCACAGGTGCTGGGGGGCCCTGTCCAGGTTTTGCACAGCCCACGGCAAGGATGGATTTCAGTAAATCTTCCCTTTTTATCACTTCCAGTGTGAGAAAAGAGCAGATTCACCCTGAAAACCCCCAGACAGCCCCCAGACAGCAGCTGCCAGAGCACAACCCGTGGCTGGCACCAGCGAGCTGCCATCCATGCCTGGTTTTGCTCCAGGAGCAGACTCGGAGCCGCCTCTGAGCTGTTTGCACCTTTGGGGCTGTTTCTGCTGACTCTTTTCCCTTCTGCACAACTGCAGCCCCGCTTCAGAGCCTCTGTGCCAGCACTCACCCTGTCGAACCGTGCCAAGGAAGAGGAGGCGCGCGGACAGAGCAATTGCAGCTGTGTGCAGAGCATGGGAGTGCAAGGAGGTGTTTGCAAACGGAGCAGAAAAGGATTTGTCAGCAGTGGGAGAAGGTGCTTAAATCCCCTCCGCACGTCCTCTTTGCTCTGCTGCCTCATCCCCCAAGCAGCAATCCCTGCTTGCTGCCTGTCGTGCAGACACCAGCAGGAGCTGAGCTGCCAGTCCCAAACCCCAGAAATGCCCCAAACCCCATAAAAACCCAACCTCGTTGTCCTTTCCCTGCAAGGTGAGTTCCCCCAGGTCCCAGCCCATCCACGATGTTCCTCGCTGGGTCTGGTGGCTCCTTTATGAAGTCCTGCAGAGCCCAGCAAGGTGCTGGGCCAACAAGGGTCTCAGTTTCCCTGTGCTTGGTGCAAAATGGGGCCATTTGGGGATGATTTTCAATAGTTTGGCTGTCCACTAACACCAACATGCAAGGGCTGCTCCATTGCACGGTGATGCAGGATTGGGGTTTTTGCAGACTATGTGGGACTCAAGGGCAATGCCTGGCTCTCTTCCCTCTGATTTCCACCCCTGGTTTGTAGGAGAATTTCTTGTAACCCATGCTAGCTTTCTTATATATACATATATATATGTATATATTGGATTTGGGGGATATTAAAAGACAGAAAGCAATGACTATTCGAGCATGAAGAAGGAGGAACAATACACAGAGACCGCTGGCAGACACCTGTTGGTCTGTGAAGTAGAAACCCTGGCTGATTTGCAAGCAGCCAAAGGAAGGTAAGCTTAAAATAAGTAAAACCAAAATGTCAGGGGAAGAACCAAAGGAAACAGCTGATGCGAGAAGCTGCAGCAGCAGAGAGGTCACCCTGGGGTAGAAAGAAGGTGAGAAATAGGGTGAAAGTCAGGTCTCACCCACCAGTGGAAGGGTGATTGGGGTATGATAATCATACAGCTTTCAAGATGTGATGAGGAAAGGAAGTGTCTGGTGCCCCAAGGCACTGAGCTCATGCTGAGCTTCCCAGGTGTGGGCAGAAACACTCAGCTTCCCTACAAAATAAAGCCTTGTGCAAGGGGCTGCTCATCCATGAGTGTTCCTTAACATCTGAAAGGTTAAAAAAGTTTGTTTAAAATGAACCACAGTCAGCAAATCTGATGTTTGCATGCTGAGGACTCCAGCGCTTTTCCTAGATCTTGTTTTCAACTCACCTTCATCCTCCTGCCTTAGCAATGAATTTGATAAATGCTAGCTGGTATAATTTTCACCCGAGTCAAACAGTGACTCCTGGAGCCATAACCAAGGCTATGAATAAGAAACCTGCGTCACCAACAACTGTGTCCCTGCATTTCCATCCCTCCGGCCTGTGGCTGAAGGGAAGATTGCATTTTAATTGCAGACCAAACCAGCACAAGCACATCTATCAAGCAGAGGGCTGGCACTACAAACACATCATAAACACACCCAAAAAAAAAGTGCCACAGACACCCTGGTCACAGATTCAGGCTTGACCAGAAAAACCTTCCTGCAATTATCTGTAAAATGAACTCACCCACTGGGAATCTCAAAAGCTTTCTGGGAGAGAAGAGATGAATTGACCATCGGGAACAACAAACCTAAGGGCTGAGAAGTGGCACAAAGACAGGACGAGCTCATAAAGCTCAAAAACCCCAAGAAATTGGGATCTGGGTGGTTTTGCAGAGCAGCAATCCCCTGGCATGGACACCGTGCAGCAGGATTGCACCAAGCGACTCCCAGAGCAGCTACAGGAGGATGCTGCTACTTTTTCCTGATGTTACATTAAAAGATGCCAAAAAAAAAAAAAAAAAACATCCTTTCCAATAGCAGATGTCAGAGGATCTGGTTTATGATGAGACCCCTTCTGTGGAAGGAACAAGGAGCAAGCCCTGGGCATGGGGCGTCCCTGCTGCCACCAGCCTGGAAGGAATAATTTGCCAAGGCAAAGTAAAAATTATGAAAATTAAACTATGAAAAATGGCCTAAAACCATCAAGAAGAGTTCATTCTTGCTTGCAGTGCTCGTGTTTCTTTGGAGGCTTTTGGGTGTCCCAGGGGGAAGGAGGAGCGGGTGGGCACCCTTGGGTGCTTTCTCCACGGAGCACCGTGGTGGGCATAGAGAGGTTTCACTGGGTGCCATGTAAAAATAAATAAGCCAAAACAAATGTACAAAAAAACAAATGTATTTGGAAGTTTTTGTGTTCAATGGTGAGTATAAAGGAAATGGGGAGAAACCATGGAAAAAGAACATCTATTTTTATAGGAACATTAAGTAGAAGAATTCTAATTCTCAAATAGGTTACTTTAACTCTTATGTCCTTTGCAGTTATTACTTGAACAAACCCAGCCTTTGCTTTGCTCTAATGTGAGCCGAATTCCCATGAGAGATGAGCTCTTGACTGGGAGGACACCTTGGGCAGGAGGAAGCAGCAGGTGAAGGGAGAGAGGGCTCTCACGAGGGAGAGGAGACCAGGAAATAAAAGTGCGCTCTGATGAGCTCCTTGGAGTGCCTATATTTTTGTATGGATGCAAAACCTGGGATCTTCTGATTGATTTGATTCCACTTCTTGGCTGTTTTCTGGTTTTCTTTTGTTAAGGAAAGGAAAGGAAAGGAAAGGAAAGGAAAGGAAAGGAAAGGAAAGGAAAGGAAAGGAAAGGAAAGGAAAGGAAAGGAAAGGAAAGGAAAGGAAAGGAAAGGAAAGGAAAGGAAAGGAAAGGAAAGGAAAGGAAAGAAAAGAAAAGAAAAGAAAAGAAAAGAAAAGAAAAGAAAAGAAAAGAAAAGAAAAGAAAAGAAAAGAAAAGAAAAGAAAAGAAAAGAAAAGAAAAGAAAAGGGATATTAGAAAGAGAATAATATAGAAAGAGAAACAAAAAAAAATAAAATAAAATAAAATAAAATAAAATAAAATAAAATAAAATAAAATAAAATAAAATAAAATAAAATAAAATAAAATAAAATAAAATAAAGTAAAAGTTTTTCTGCAAGTCTGCAGCAGAGGAAGGAGAGCAATCCAGCCCCTGGAGGGGCTGCAGAAGGGCGAGATGGGGAGACCTGGAGCCATTTAATGGCAGTACCGGGCACTGGCTAAGAGAAGTTGGATGAGGAGCAAAGTGCTGTGCTGTGCTGTTCTGGCTGGCACACAACTTGGGCGCATGGTCTGGGGAGGATTTGGGTTCATTTTCATTCGCAGATCTCTTCCCGTGGCTCAGCAATCCTTAGCTCCGTCTGGAAAAGTGATGCTCAGAGTCTGCGGTTTCTTATGCTCGACGTAATTCTTATTTATTTTTTGTTTCATAAAACAAACAAACAAACAAACAAACAAAAAAACAGTGGAAGGTTTGGAGCAGAAAATGTATTATGTGAGTACAATGTCTTGTAAAAGGCAGCTGCATAACCCTCTAGATACTATTATAATGCTATTGCTGCAGATAACAAATAATATTAGCTGGAAATGGTTTCTAGCTGTTAGGCAGAATGATTATATTGTCAAATGTGATGAATGAGGGAAGTGCAGAAGGCTTTAGCATCCTATCTTCACAGTTATTTTCCATAATGTTATTCCCAATGCTGCTTGCAAGCCTCTCTGCAATCTTTCCCCTAAATGCAGGAGCTCGGGTGACTGCAAGGAGCCTTTGGGGCTGACCCCGGTCTCTGCTTCCCCTTGAGCATCCTCCAGCATCGGGCACTGCTCAGGAAAAAACCTTTCTGGGTTCCACAAAGTGCTGGCTGCTCAGTGACAACCACTTGAGGCTGAGTTTGCAGTGTGCAGGGGGGGACCGAAGGCCAAGCAGTGCCTTTGTCTGGGTTATTTCCCAGCTAAAGGCGTGGGCTGGAGGAGCTCCTGTAGATGGACCCTGAGAAGGACACAAGGGGGACACATGGGAGGTTTATTCTCTTATGATGAAGCAAACTTCTGAGAAGGGAGAGGTGGTTTTTATTTTATTATTTTATTTTATTTTATTTTATTTTATTTTATTTTATTTTATTTTATTTTATTTTATTTTATTTTATTTTATTATTTTATTTTATTTTATTTTATTTTATTTTATTTTATTTTATTTTATTTTATTTTATTTTATTTTATTTTATTTTATTTTATTTTATTTTATTTTATTCACCCCAGTTGGGGTCCCAGAGGAGGAGCGGTGCTGCTGGTGGGTCTCAGTGTCTCATCCCTCCAGCTGTGGTGGTTTTTTCTCCAGCACCAGGCTGATTTTCCACTGTGCTTCATCATAATGAGCCATCACCCAAGACCCCCATGAAATTATTATGGCAGCTGGCAACATCCTACCCATGGCAATGGAGGAAACCGAATTCACCTTTTCTCCATGGCTTAATTTTTCTTTTCCCATTGACCAGCCAAGGTCACCCACAACCTCTCAAACCATGCTCGGTCATCCTTTGGATTTCAATGGGTTTTGGACCCTTTTCTAGACCCCAATCCCCAACAGCACCTGAAAGCAGGTACAGGGAGATGTGGGACTGGCTTCTGGGTATATCAGCAGGGGAATTCTGGCAGCATCAGGCAGAGATAAGCTCTGCGTCTGATGATGGAGCAGCCAATACAGGATGACTACATCATTTTTTAATGATCATCCTTGAAGAATTTTAAAACAGAGAGGGCTGGGAGAAGAGTCGTGAGAACGGTTACAAGTTCGGAAAATATAGATTGCAGTGAGAGCCTCCAGGCACTCGTTTCACAAGGAAGAGTTTGATCATCTCGTACGTGAATTTACGTGGCCAACAGGGAGCTGGTGCCAGACAAAAATAAATAAATAAATAAATAAATAAATAAATAAAATACATATATCTTATGACTGGAAATGAGTTACGTCAAAGTAAGGCTTAGGCTTTTAACATTAAGTAAGGCTCAGGTTTTTAACATTAAGAGTAATGAAAACAAAGAGAATATTTAACTGGGTGCTGTGAAGGGTTCCTCTCTGCCATGCACTTTGTTAGGAGGGAAGTCTTAAATTCTTTAATTCTGGAAGTCTTAAAAAAGGATTTGAGACCTCGTGGTGCCAGGAAAGCTCTTCAGGCACCTGAACTTCTGCTGCACGGTGAGTCTGCCAGATCCCTGGTGGAGAAAAAGAATTCCCCACCTCGTTCTTAATATGTTCATGGCTCTCCTATCTCATGAGCAGGGCACCAAGGCTCAGCCCCCCCCATTTCCCTTGGGGAACCTCCCTGCTCCATCTCCTGCTGCTGCACGTTAGGGACACAGTTCAGAGGGAACAATAAAAAACACCTTAGTAAAAAAACATCTTCTGCCTAAAACAACTGTTGTGCTTAGATGAATTATTTCTTAACTCTCTTTTGATTAAGCCCCAGGCTATGTGTGTGTTTTGGTGGTGGGCAGCACCAGTGGATGAGCTGCTCCATATGCCCCAAACACAGTGGCCACATCCTGCACCCATCAGGGTCTTCTCCTCTCCAACCCTCTGCTCAGGGCAGGGTAGGAGTGTCACAGGGGGAAGATTTTTGTTGGAAAAGACCCCTCTTGCCCAGTCAATCAAAGCAATGGGTTGAGTCTGGGTCAAATCAACAGTCTTGAGATCAACATCTTAATGGAAGAGTGAGTGAGGAGACAGCCCAGGTCTTCCCCAAATCTCTGTTGGAGACCCCACTATATTTGTGAGTTTTGAAAGGGTCTGTCAAACAGCTGCTGTAGGAAAGACACATATTTCAGTGTGTTAATCTTGGGAGAAGTCAGGCATGGCTCAGAAGGTCAGAAGCTCATTTGTACCAGACTGTCCGCTTGCTCTGGAGAAAAAAACATGAATTAAATTCCACATAAACACACACACTCACTGTTTCTTAATAACATCTCTACCTTAAATTTGAGGTCCATCGTGCTATATTGGCTGTTGCTTCACTTTAGTTTTCATAGCACAGGAACCTGTGAATCTGGCTGCTTGATAAAAGAGGCAGTCGATAGCACTGGGCTGCATGCAGACACCTTTTCCTTAAGCTGTGTTCGAAATTTCTCTTTGACTTTTCCCCCAGTTCTGCAGTCCTGTAAAGTAATTTTCCAGTTTTCTCACTTAGGAATAACATCCCAGGGTCACCTCTGCCATGTGCTGGGAAAATAACAGCTACCACCTCTGGAACTCGTAAACGGAGGAATTTAATTAATGAATTCTCCGCGGTGCAATGCGGAGGGGGAAGTGTAAAGAACTGTGGTGCCACTCCAGTTCAGCTTTATTTAGTGCATCAGTGATTTAGTCACTGAAGGATATAAACCAAATAAAAATTATAAATACTGCATGCAAGAACACTAAAAACTTCACAGAAGTAGGCTGAAATACATTAACATAGGATATACCACAGTTCAGGGGACCCAAACAGACTCTAAAAGTGATGATATATTAATTAACCAGCAGAATGAAACAGAAACTAGCATGAGGCTTCTGCAGAGCTGTAAATTTTATGCAAATAAGTTATTTTTTTTAGACAGGGAAGACGTTTTTGGAAAGATACACTTTCTAACCGCAGATTTTACTTCCTTGTTCCGCAAGGTGTAGATGATAGGGTTCAGCAAGGGGGTCAAAATGCAGAAGACAACGTTGCTCATGACGTGGACGTCAACGGGGATGTCTGCCCTGTAGGAGACATACGCCACGGCGATGGAGGAGTAGTAAGTGCCCACCACAAGCAGGTGGGATGTACATGTTGAAAAAGCCTTTGCCCGTCCTTCTTTGGAGCTAATTTTTAGCACGGAGAGGATGATACGGACATAGGAGAGGGTGACGAGCAGCAGAGGGATGACCGACACCGTCATAGCGATGGAGAACCCCAGGAAATTCTGGAAGTCGGCTCTAAAGTCGGAGCATGCTGCCTGAACGACTGCTAGGTGGTCACAGAAGCAGTGCCGGACCCTGGCTGCCTCCCCAAAGGCCAGCCGAGAGGTCTGAGCAATGACAGGGACGGGCACCAGCAGCGCGGTTATCCATGCGCCCGCGGCCAGCGCGGCGTTTGCTCTCCTCGTCATCCTGGCCGCGTAGTGCAGCGGGTTGCAGATGGCCTCGTAGCGGTCGTAAGCCATAACGACCAGGATCAGCGCCTCCGTCACCGTCAGCCCGTGGAAGCTGTACATCTGCAGAAAGCAGCCCCGAAAGGAGATGGTTTTAGCGTTGGCCAGGAACATGGCCAGCATCTTGGGGATGGTGGTGGTTGTGAAGAGCACGTCGAGCACGGAGAGGTTGAGCAGGAAAAAGTACATGGGTTTGTGGAGCGTGCGGTCGACCACCACCACGGTGGTGATTATGGCATTGCCGACCAGGATCAGCAGGTAGAACAGCAAGAAGACAAAGAAAAGGGGGGTCTGGAAATCCTGGAGAGCCGGGAAGCCCACCAGGAAAAAGTCTTTAGTGGAAGCGTTGCTGCTGCAGCTCTCCATGGTGGGGCTGGTCAAGGACGAAGGGGACGCAAGGAAACAGGGATCAGTAACACATCACATTTCTCTGAGGAGCTTTGAGAGGTTCTGCAAGGAAAGCACACACCGGGGAAATCACAGAGAGCTGAGCACACAGCTCAGCCCCTCTGGTCTCTCGCCTGCAATTAAGGTGATTTGAATTATACGTTGATGATGATGATCACGTCCAAGTCAGCAGAAGGCATGCTCTCCAGCTCTGGACATGAAGGGCAGGACTAGTCTCACCCAGATGAAGGTGGTCTCCATCTGCACCACTCCTCTGGGGTCCCTTTTTGGTCCATGGGGGATGTTTTGGGGACACAGCTCCTTTGCCCCATTCTGTGCTGAGGAGGAGATGAGCCCCATTACAAAAATGCCCATTTTTATCCCTTAAGGGAATTCAGGGACTTAGTTATGGAGCAGTAAAACACCTGCCTCTCTTTTGCTAGGATGCTGCAAGGTTTGATACTGAAAGTCACCCTCATCACTATTCTTCATGCCTCTGCTACCCCTGGTTGTCTGCTTGCAGCTCATCACGTTCCTCATGCAGTTGGTTTCTGCTGCTGTTGCTGAAATTCACATAAAAATGCAGAATTTCTTTTGATTTCCAAATTGTTTCTTGGGACATGAAAACAAGGGCATTTTCAAATCTTTTTTTCTTTTATTTTTTTTGGCTGATCTAGGTCAGCATCATGTCTTTTACTATAGTAAGAAATACTTTAGATAAGTTCAAAGACACTAATAAAAAGCTAGGAACGAGTATCAGTCAGTGCCTTCATCTCAGATGGCCTGGCCCACACTACGTGACAGCTTTCAGCCCTTACATAGCTTTATTTCACATCATTTAGCCCTACAATTACGTTATTCAAATAAGCTTGTGACACTTCCTGGCTTTTTCCAGGAAAGGCCAGGAGGTGTGTGCCACAGTTTTCCACTTATTTCACAGATCTTTTAAGGTTTCTGAGTTACAAGGACTTTTTTCCTCTCAACAGAAATACTTCCTTGGTTGCTCATAAAGATTTAATGCAGATTAGAAAAGACTATGCTGCCCTATGGAATACGCTTGTTTGCTGTGGCAAAATAAAACAGCATTTTGGAAACTTCTGATGTCTTCTGCTCGAGCTGCAAAACTGCTGCTTCACTTTCACAGGCACAAATTCCTTTATAATCCATCTGTTTTGTCTAATAATCGGAAAATCAAGCTCAAAATAATGTTCAGAAAATAAATAAGTAAATAATCCCACAGACATAAAAAGCACCCTTGTTTTCATTAGGTTTATACTGAGAAGAAAAAAAAAAAAAAAAAAGGACAAATGAAGCTTAATTGAGTTTTTGTGCCTTTTTTTGGTTTCTTTATCCCAATTTAAGAGAAGGAAAAAAAAGTTCTCTTGGAAATGTTTGGTGCTTAGCCTCGAGTAGTTGAGAGTGATGGCTGGTCTCAAGCAATTTCCTAACATTATTAAATCTCTGGTAATTTTCAGATAGTTTTACCTTTCACCCAGAAAGTCATCTCCATAACCATATAGAAGAGATCCATTTAATATTACAAATAAATAGATTTTCTACCCCATTGAGATTTAAATACAATTGATATTTTGCTTACTCTCTCCTCTCATCTAATCTACCCATCTCCATTTCTCCTTCTCATTATTTTTTTTTCCAAACTGGTAAGCTCTGAGGATATAATTTGTACAAACAATTCTGTGCTATAAAAAAAAAAAAAAGCTACATAATATATTGCATTGAATTAAAATTGTCAGCATGTAATGTCCTTAAAATTAGCATTGATTTGAAGTTGTTTTCAGACACTGTAGATCAAATTCCCATTCTTCCGAGCCTGTTGACATATATTACAATCATATTTTTCCATCCCGGGCTCCACGAGAAAAAAAGTAAATCAACACGAAACACTTAATTAGGCTGAAAAAAGAAATATTATCGTGTTAACAGAGTAACATCAGCGATAACTCACTTGCAGTTTGAAGCTATAACAAGGTCTGCCCCTTCCTTAATGTCATCCTCAGTGACAAGTGACAAGCCCTGCAATAAATCCACTGGCACCGGGAGTGCTGCCCCGCTCCCAGCCCTCTCCCCAGTGATGCTCTGGGGGCCGTTTTCTTGCTTTTATTCTCCTGGTAGCCCCAATTCTCCACGTTTCTTCTCCTAACAGACCTGGTTCTCCACACTTATTCTCCTGATAGCCCCCTGAGCAGATCTGAATCCCCCTGCTGCTCGCCACCCTTCGCAGTGGTCAGGAATTACGCACACCAAATTGGTGTAATTTGTGCAATGATGGATTTGTGTAATTTTGTGTAATCCGGAGCAGCAAGGCAGGAGGTTTTGCCTCCCCAAATTCATGGCGTGGTGAAGGTGGGCTGTGGGGCTGGGGTTTGGGGCATGACCCTTGAGGGAAACAGCCTTCCCTGCCCAGCTCTGGTTCAGCACCAGCCCTTTCGATGGCGTTGCCTTCCCAATGCCTGGGTCATGCTGTGGAGGGCACAGAATTGGGACATTTCCCTCTCCCCCCCTGCACAACCCCGGTGACCCTGCTGCAGGTCAGCCCCTGGTTCCTAATTTCCCTTGGCAGACACCCAAGCACCACTGGTATTTTGCTGCAGATGGGTCTGTTGGCCACCTCGTGGCCTCTTTCTTTGCACTGACCATGCAGGGAGCCTGCAGACACCACCTACCTACACAAATGTCCCTAACCATCCCTAAGGGAAAGCTGTTGGGTGGTGATCTGAGAGGGTTAAATCCTTCCCATCCTGTGTAAAGAGGCTCTGAGGCTCTAAGGTGCCTGCAGTGCAGGATGCATCCTTGGGTGACGTGCAGAAAAAATAAAGGTTTGATTGCATTTTTATCTTGAATAATGCACCCACCTGCACCCCAGGAGCATGTAGAGACACTCCACAAAACACAAACAGTGCTCATCTGTACTCCTCAGCCCCATTTGTTCATCCCAGTTGTGGTCATGTCTTTAATACATGAAAGAGCTGGAGAGCTCTACTGGTGGAGCGGTCTGGTGGGGTTTCCTCCAGACCGTTTTGCCCAGGACGCTCCCTGGGAAGAGAAAACAAGCCAAAATGCAGGTTTGGGACCAATTCTTTGGGTCTACTACCCTGGGGCTGAACCCTCAAAGGGGGGCAGATTGGGGCTGCAGAGCATCCCTGGGGGCTTGGCAAGTGCCTGACCCTGCTGGGAGCCTGTGGCCCCACAGTTGGGTTGGGTTTGGGGAGCTGAGGTGGGACTGGTGCCAGACTGAGCCAGCTGGCCTTAAACAGAACCTCTGAAATAAGCTTTTTGTGTAAAGGGTGAGTCGTGTGTGTCTTTGTATCCTAGGTGTGTTTTCAGGATTATCTTGCCCCGTGCCGTTCTCCACTTGTGTCAGGGATAGAAACGGGGATGTGCTACCCACAGGTGTCACACCTTCTCCACCCCATTTCTGGGGCTGTTATCCTGCCATCCACCTCCTGCTCCAGGGTCCGGCCACATTTCCAAGCAGACAAACCCACAGAACTGTGGCTCCCTGAGCTTTGATTATGGATAAGAAAAAATCTCCCCTCGCTTTAGTCATCTAGAAATCTAGTCCCAATACTTTTATTCTAAAACAGGTAACCAGATGTCTTGCAGGGCACAGAGAGGAACTCAGTGCTGATTTTAAATCACTCAAGTTGTGATCTTGTCTTGTCAGCAATAATTTGAGTTTTAATTACAAAAAAACTTCAGATATACCCACAACAGATGATTCTGGGGTTATCAAAGCTCTGTTCTTTCTCAACAAATCAGTGGAAAAGTGTGTTACGGGACAATGATCCCTTCTCCAGGCCATCAGTTTTACTGAACTGCCCAAATTATGGGAAACACCCACACAGTCAGGGCTAAGAGCTGATGCAGATTTAGGTGTTGTATGGTCTTGAGCACGCCAATATCTGGTGGTATCAGACATCTGCCCCCAGGACCACGGTGCTGTAACACCATGGAGTGGTTGTCCCAGCTGGGTGGCCATGGCAGGGCGAGGACAAGGAGTTTGTGTCCTCTATCCCAAATATTAATACCTTCAGCAGAGTGTGAGCACACCTGGCCAGCTGTGGGGTGGGCACACACCCCATACTGGGACATCAGGAGCCAACCAGGCTTCAAAAAAGACCACGGCATCCCTTGAAGTCCATGTCCCTTCACCTGAGAGCTCCTGCCCTTCGTGGCTAGGACCCTGTGCTGGGATGGTGGAAGAGCCAAGCCCCATGCTGGTTCAGCTCAGTTTATTGCTTACAGCCCTTAAGACTTCCATTTTCATCGACTTTTCTCCTTCCCCTCCCTCCTTCCCCTTTTTCTCCAGGCTCCGTGAGTCCCACTGGGCTCCTGTGGGTTCCTGCAAACAGGGCAGGCAGCCACTCCGCTCATTTCCACACATTTCCTAAATTACATCTTCCGGAGCAATTTCCCCCTTGAATTTCTGATCCCATCTGAAGAGATGCGGGGCCTCTGATGGCAAAGCTCCTGGGCGCCCTTGTTAAAGATACTCCCGTAAGCATTCAGGGAAAGTTGCACTTCCAAACGTGTTTGTTTTGAAGCTCTAATTCTTACGCTTGGGTGGCAATGCCAATGAAAACAGCACAAATTAGTCTCTCGGCGGTAGCAGCTCCTGGGGGCTTTATTGATGTTTTCCATCATAATTAATACCCAGGGCTGGTGTAATCAGGGCTTGCGTGACCCGCGCTGGGGTGCTGTGAAGCCTCAGGGTGCCCAAGCCTCAGATTGCATGGGGACTGGTGAGCCACAGGGTGCCTGGGGATGCTCTGGGGGTCACAAGGGGCTT
This sequence comes from Aythya fuligula, assembly GCF_009819795.1. NCBI lineage: Eukaryota > Metazoa > Chordata > Aves > Anseriformes > Anatidae > Aythya > Aythya fuligula. Next base: position 205,907,869 of record NC_045559.1, on the reverse strand, counting down.
AAATGCTGAAATCTGGGGGTTTTGCAGCTCTGCTGTGCTAAGAAGCTCAAGGCAACTTGGTCTATGGAGAGAGGGTGCATTTTGGGCTACACTTCAAGCGCAGCATGGAGACACGATCTGCAGGAAGATGCTTTTCCATAGGTTGGTTATCACCCAAACCCACATAATGCACATTTTGGCAAGTGGATGAATTTCACACCCAAAACAACCTATATGTGTACAGAATCGTCATAGAGTCATAGAATGATTTGGGTTGGAAGAGGCCTGAAAGATCATTTAAATCCAACCTCCTGGCATGGGCAACGATGCCACCCACTAGATCAGGTTGGTCAAAGCCCCATCCAGCCTGATTTTGAACACCTCCAGGAATGGGGCATCCACAGCTCCTCTGGGCAACCTGTGCCAGCGCCTCACCACCCCTTACAGTGAAGAATTTCCTCCTAATGTCTAGTCTAAATCTATCTTTTAGTTTAAGACCATTTCCCCTTGTCCTATCGTTATCTACCCAAGTAAAGAGTTGCTCTCCATCTTTTTTAGAAGCACCCTTTAAGTACTGAAAGGGCTCGACGAGGTCTCCCTGCAGCCTTCTCCTCTCCAGGCTGAACACCCCCAGCTCTCTCAGCCTTTCTCTTAGGAGAGGTGCTCCAGCCCCTTGATCATCTTCGTGGCCCTCCTCTGGACCTGCTTTAACAGCCCCACATCCTTCTGGTGCTGGGGACCCCATACTTCAGGTAGGGTCTCAGGAGGGCAGAGCAGAGGGGCACGATCCCCTTCCTCCCCTGGTGATGCAGCATCTCTTTGGATGCCATCCCTTCCTTCTGCTGTATCAACTGCACCGCTCAGCTTGGTGTCATCTGCAGATTTGATGAGGGTGCACTCAATGCCATCGTCTATGTCATCAATGAGATATTGAAAAGCACTGATCCCAGAACAGACCCCTGAGGGACACTGCTTGTCACCAGCCTCCGCCTGGACATGGAGCCATTGAGCACCACTCTTTGGGTGCGACCTTTAAGCCAGCTCCTTATCCACCAGGTGGTCCACCCTTCAAATCTGCATCTTTCCAATTTGGAGACGAGGATGTCATGTGGGACCATGTCAAAGGCCTTACAGACATCCAAGTAGATGACATTGGTCAGCCTTCCCTTGTCAACTGATGCAGTCACTCCATCACAGAAGGCCACCAGATAAGTCAGGCATGATTTACCCTCAGTGAAGCCATTCTGGCTGTCCTGGATCATCTCTTTGTCTTGCCTGTGCCTTAACATTGCTTCCAGAAGGACCTGTTTTATGATGTTCCCAGGCACAGAGGTGAGGCTCACCAGTCTGTAGCTCCCCAGGTCCTCTTTTCTACCCTTTTTAAAAATGGGAGTGACTTTTCTCTTTCTCCAGTCACCAGAGACTTCACCTGACTATCATGATTTTCCAAATATGATGGAGATCAGCTTGGCAACTCCATCAGCCAGTTCCCTCAGGACCCTGGGATGCATGGCATCAGGGCCCGTGGTCCTATAGTTGTTAAGTTGGGTGAGGAGGTCCCAAACTTACTCTTCACTTACAGTGTGAGGGACTCTGCTCTCCCAGCCCCTGCCTGGAGTTTCAGAGACACGAGAGATGTGTGAAGCCTGACCACCAGTGAAGACCATGGCAAAGAAGTTGCTAAGTACCTCTGCCTTCTCCACATCTGCTGTTACCAGTTCTCCATCTTCATTTGTCAGAGACTCTCCTGAGTCTTTTGGGGACAATGTACCTGTAGAAAACCTTCTTGTTTTTCTTCTCATCCCTTGCCAAATTTAGTTCTGTCACTGCCTTGGCTTTCCTGATCCCATCCCTGCACATCAGGACAGCATTTCTGTACTCTTCCCAGGGCAAACGTCCCTGTTTCCACCATGTGTGAATTGCTTTCTGTTGCCTAGGTTTGACAAGCAAGTCCTTATTCAACCATACCAGCTTTCTCCCTTCCCTGCTTGATTTATTGCATATGGGAATAGAGAGATCCTGCACTCTATTTGAGTTTGGAATAACAAACTCAACTTGCCCCATTTATTTAAGAGACCCCTGACCACACCACAGGCTTCAAACGTCGGAATTTCTGGGTGAGGAAACGCTCGTTTCCCTTCATGCACATGAAATGCTGGCCAGCTACTCAATTCCCCCCCGAGCATGCACAATCGATTCCTAATAAAGCAGCTTAATAAGGGGAGGTTAATAAAAATGAGGTCCTGGAGTCCCCGGCCAGTGATAATGCTGTGGTTACGTGGGCTTAAATCAATAAAAAGTGCTACATGAAGTCTGCATATGGGGGGTGATGTGAGGTGCTCCGAGGGGGTCCCACAGATGCTGGGACCTCTGCTATGCCAGGAGGGGCCCCATGGCTAACCTGCATGGAGAACAGCCTTCAGCCACCTGCCTGCATCACTGGGACACCAAAACCCAGAGCAAAACCACTGTAGTGAAGTTTCAAGGGCTATGAATTCACTTGGCACCTTGTGAAACCAGGTGCCCGTGGGGTGGGATGCGGTGGGGACCCCGCTCCATGTGTGGTGCTCACTGGTGCCAAGCTCTGCGCAGCTGTTGGGTCCCTCCTTTTGCCTCGCTCAGGTTTTCAGGTGATTTTTTTTTAAATTATAATTTTTAATTTATTTTTTTATTTCCTCCCTTCGCCCAGGGGTGCGCACGGAGATTAAATTCATCCGGGGGTGCTCTGGAGAGCTGTGGCTGGAGGATGCTCGCAGCGCAAGGCGCTTCCCCCTTCCCTGCTCTAACACTGCCACCTCGCTGCGCAGCTGGACACGGCTCCCAGCGTCTCCAGGACCTCTCCTCTTTGCTCACAGTGCAGGTTGTATGTCCATCCATCCTTCCATCCATCCATCTGTCCATCCATCCGTCCTGAGCTGCAGTGGTCGCCGCCAGCTGACTGCTCCATCACGGCTCCCTGCGCTCCCTCCAGCTTTCCAGCAGGCAAACAGCCCCCAGGTACTTATTTTTGGGGGATGCACGGCCCAAGGGACTGGCAACCCCCTTGTCTCAGGTGGATTTATGACTTACAATGGGCTGAGACCCCATTTTTTACCCTCTTAACACTCCCTAGTGCAGTGCTAGGAGACAAGAAAGGGTGAGGGAAGGAGCTGGGGACGAAGTCATCACTGCTATGCCTGGGGAATGCACCTGGAGGTGGAAAACTCCACTTGTTTGGGTGAATCCCAGCCCTACAATGAGTTGTGGGCAGGTCAGGGCTCTGCAAACCCCATGTTCAATGCCTAAATTCATACCGTGACTCTGGGGATACCCAAAAATGTGCCAGGAGATGCTGCAAAGCAAAAAGAGGAGATGGGTCTGCGTGTGGCATCCCTTCCCTCCACGAAACTCCCTCCTGTGGGGTACTGCGAGTGCAGAAAAGCTGACACACGTTCAAAGAAGGACTTGGGAGAGAAATCCTGGAGGGTTTCTAAACATCTGAAGCTATTTCTGCCCCCAGGGAGCACTGAGATGTGGATGGGTGTCCTCCCAGGGCTGCCGTGGGGCCACATCATGGGCAAGGCAGGCTGCTGGCCCTCTGGACATGAGTGCCCTTTCTTCAATTGCTCCTGAAGCCTTTGAGAAATCCTGGCAAAAAGGTCAAATTCCCAGGTGTCTGCCTTTCACTGAGCAGTGATGTGCACAAACCTTTTGTCAGCCCTGGCTGGCAGTGCCACCACGGAGCAGCCGAGATGTCCCTGCTGTGCCTCTGGCCTCCCATGTGCTGCTCCAGTGCCCATCCTCGCTGGCTGCGTCTCCCCTTCATGCCCACACTGCCCTTTGGTAGCTCCAATTCTCTTTGTTTCCTTCCTGGCATGAGGTGAAGGGTCCACAGCATCCTCACAACGCTTCCCTCCCATCCCTTCACGGATTTTCACCCCTGAAAATCCCCCATTTCTGTAAGCTTCAGCTTTGGTGCCCATAAAAATTTCCTCCACCTGGTCCCACACAACAGCGTTCATTTTCCTCTCCCATCTCCTCCAGGCTTGCAGCCAAATTCCCCCATGGTCTGAATCTCCAAATGAACCCTCACCTCCGTGGTGGTACAGAAAGCATCACCTCTGTGTCATCAAAGAGAGCAAAATCCCTGAGCTCTTTTCGTCACCTGAGGGTTTTCATATCTCATTTACTTCTAGAGCTGCTTGGTCCCACACATTTTCAACTGAAATTATCCCAAATGGACTTTTCTGTTGTAATGTTAAAGTTATTTTTAAATCACCTTGCCCGAGCAGCGCACCTCTCCTTGCTGGCCCCCACAGCCTCGCTGTCCTTCCCAGTGACTTTTCCTTTATAGAAACCAACCAAAATTATTTCTCATCCCTTTAGGTTTGGGCTCAGGGGGATTACATTTCAATTGTGAGGTGATAGCAAACATCTTCAAAAAAAAAATTGAGGTAGAAAAGTGTGAGGATAGTGGTGCAAACGGGAAAAATGCAGTGGTTTATCAGAGCTATCATAACATTTGGGTGCACAGCAATTTATTTAGCCTCCTCTAGTAAAGACAAAATGTATTATTATTCAGATAGCTCCGAGGGCTGATAAAGGAACAGCTCTGAGGGTTTCAGTATAAATCCATGTGAAGTCTCCCTTCAATAACAGCTGCAAATTACAAACGCTTCCAAGAAGCAGGAAGCCTTTCAATTATTAAGCACCCAGCAGTGCCCACGTTGGGCTCGGCTGCGCAGTCTGGCTGGGTGACTAATTACTTTTCAGTAAGATCCTCCTTCTGAGGAGAAACTCTCCCCCCTCCGCATAGAGTTGCTGTTGGTGTTCAGGTCATTAGAAGCAATTAAGACTAATTCTGAGCCCGCAGGGCTGGGAAGGGTTTAGGGAACGGCATGCGAGGGCAGGACCTCTCCCCATGGGGTTTGGAGAAAGATGCCCCTGGCTTTTATGGGCAGGGAGCTGCTCCCATACATCACTGCCCTGCTCCCACTGCTGCTGGTGAGCATCTCCCTGCAGCCTACAAGGAAAACCCAGAGCCTGTGTGGACAAGGATGGGGACCTACGGGCATTGCCAAGCACCTTCTGCACCCGGGGGCTATGCTGAAAGGATGGTGGGTGGAGGTGCTCGCCCAGCTGACACCCTCCACGAAGAAAGACCTTGTTTTCCACCATGCTCAGGCTTGTGTGATACAATTCATAAAATAAAAGAGAAAAGCAGTTGTTTCTCAGCGCTCTGTGCAAGTATGCACAGAGGGTTTTAACTACTTGCCTCTATATCTTGACCTCAGGTCTCCTAATTAACACCTCAATTAACGTGGCGAGGGGTGGAAATCTGGACGGGATGGCGGAGCACCATGACTTGCAACCTGTTTTCCCAGCTGAATTACGAGGGTGCTCGGCGCTGTGGCCTCTGCCCAGAAATCACAGCCTCTCCGGCGCTGCGTCCCCGAGGAGCGAAGTGTGTAAAAGACTTGAAACTCTTGGAGGAGCAAACCTTGTGCAATTATGCAACAACACAAATGCTCTCGGCTCAGGCAGCCACTGAGCACTGCGTTAATCCCCAGCTGGGTTATTCCTTCTGTGTTATTCAGAAAAAAAAAACATTCTTGTGTTTTGAAAGACTTTCCGAGGCTGAAGGCATGGCACACATGGCAGGCAGAGCTGTCCCGGAGCAGTGACAAAGCAGAGGTTACACCCAGTGGATGTTTCTCAAAAACAGAACGGGGGAAAGTTGCACTTTTCCCTTTCCCTTGCTTTCCTCTTTTCCCAGTGCAGGATTTCTTCCTGCTCCTTCCTAGCTATTTCTATAGATGTTGAAACCTCGATTTATTCTCCTGCGTGTCTCTGTAGCACCGATCATTCACGAGAATTCAAATTTCAGTTGAATAAAAGCCCTGAGATTTCCCTCCTCTGCTCCTATAGAAGAATTTCAGGATGAATGCAACGGGCGGGACAGCGAGGACATTTCTCCTTGCACTTGCACAGCCCACAAAATTCCTCGTTAGGACAGAAAGGAAAGTCCCTTGCTCAAGGGACAGGAACCACGAGTTCAGCCTCTGTTTTTCCTTTTGGTCCTTGCTTTGCTGAGCTTGGGGGGTGCTGCAGGGGCAGGATGGGGACAGGGAGCTGCCCTCGGGAGGCTGGATCCCAGCCCTGCAAATAATTCCTGCAGCATCCAAAATATTTCTTTGGCTGGTTCTCTGAGAGATGTCAGCAAAGCCCAGGGGTCAAATCCCAGCCCTCAAACCCAGATGTTTTTTTTTCCTAACCCCAAGGGTGGAAAAGCCTCCTCCCCACCAGAAGAGCTGAATCCCATCGCCAGAGTGGGAAATCTTCCTCCTTTGGGCCTGGAGCAGAGTCAGAGCAACCAGCAGAGCCAGGCAGCTGCAGGCTTACCCGTGCGGCCAATTCCAGGCTGTGAGCCCTTTGGAAAAGCCCAATTTCTTCATTTTTGGGCATTTGTAATCTCAGACGCGTGACATTTTACAACCTCTTTGCACAAGATAAGTACTGCGATCGTTTGCTGCTCTCTGGTTTAATTGTTCCGAGGAATCATCCCTCCACCACATCCTCCAGAGAGTTTAACACCATTGAACTGTCTGCAACGAGACTTTTCATTTCTTTTTCTTCCAGCATTTCACGTAGCCCTTACAGGTCTTATTCAATATGAATTTCTTAGCGCTCCGCTTTCGGAAGGATTTATCCTTTTTGCTTCCATGCACCCATGACCTGCAAAGCAATGTGTGCCCAAATTTCTGGAGGCAGAAGGCATGAAGCTGAGGGAGCTGCAGGAAGGCTCCTGGTCGGAGAGCGGCAGCAGCGGGCAGGAGATGGCCCCGTGCTGCAGCCTCAGGGCTGGTGCACCTGCAGGGATGCTCCAGCTTCGAGGAACCCTTTTTCTTTTCCTTTTCCTTTTCCTTTTCCTTTTCCTTTTCCTTTTCCTTTTCCTTTTCCTTTTCCTTTTCCTTTTCCTTTTCCTTTTCCTTTTTTTTCTTTTTCTTTTTCTTTTTCTTCTTCTTCTTCTTCTTCTTCTTCTTCTTCTTCTTTTTATTTCTTTTCCTTTTCCTTTTCCTTTTCCTTTTCCTTTTCCTTTTCCTTTTCCTTTTCCTTTTCCTTTTCCTTTTCCTTTTCCTTTTCCTTTTCCTTTTCCTTTTCCTTTTCCTTTTCCTTTTCCTTTCCTTTTTCTCTTTCTCTTTCTTTCTTTTTCTTTTTCTTTTTCTTTTTCTTTTTCTTTTTCTTTTTCTTTTTCTTTTTCTTTTTCTTTTTCTTTTTCTTTTTCTTTTTCTTTTTCTTTTTCTTTTTCTTTTTCTTTTTCTTTTTCTTCTTCTTCTTCTTCTTCTTCTTCTTCTTTTTCTTCTTCTTCTTCTTCTTCTTCTTCTTCTTCTTCTTCTTCTTCTTCTTCTTCTTCTTCTTCTTCTTCTTCTTCTTCTTTCCCTTTCCCTTTCCCTTTCCCTTTCCCTTTCCCTTTCCCTTTCCCTTTCCCTTTCCCTTTCCTTTTTTTTCTGCATCCCCTCCCTGCACAGCACGATGTGAATTTGCAGCCCGAGATGTGAGCAGCAATTTGCAGCCGAGAGCCCGGGCTCAGAGAATCATCTCAGTGAAGCTGCATCATTTTTATCTGTGATTGCACAGGATGTGCATCCTGCAAGCAGGAGCGCACAGAAGTGTGCCATCACCTTCTCTCCCCTATTGCTGGATTCCTTTCCCCATTTTCTCACAAAGGGGGCCATGTAACGTGCAGAGGGGCTCAGGATCTGACCCTGAGAGTTTGCAGCCAGCGGTGTTCATTCCCTTAGAGCCAAATTTTGGCTCCCCACAGCTCAGCGCTCTGCTGGGGGCTGCTTGCACCCCATAAGGGCACCGTGCTGGGCACCATGCACGTCTCCAGCTGGGGGTGTCCCAGCAAATGGCCAAGTTTTGGGCACAGAGCAGAACTTGCTGCATCTCACCCCAGCTAGAGCAAGAGGAATCAATAGATGGTGCTCTTCTTTCGTGCAACGCCGCAGCCGTGGCTGCTGGCAGGGGTGTCCAGCTCCGGGGGGCTGCCTGTGCCCTCTGCAAAGCTTCTCTGGAAAGATCGGACTTACGCAGCTGTAAAATATTAATACTTTTTTTTTTTTTTTTGAGATCTAATAACTCCTTCCTGAGAGATCGCAGAGCCCATGAGAGCTGATAAAGTTTATTTTCTCCGCAGTGCATTATCTGCCTGATGCAGCCCTGCCTGGGAGGAGGACAGCTCAGGGTCACTCGGGCGAGGAGCATTTCTGAGCGCACCGATTCGGCTGTCTCCTACCGAGCAAAATGTATCTCTGCTGATAGGGCTAACGAGGCAGGCATTTAATTATTATTTAACGAGCTCGTGCACGGACGGCAGATAATCTCTGCTTTGGAAACATCGAGTCCCTGTGCCCATTGCACCCCGTTTCCAGCCTGTGGGACCTCAGCAGGAAATGCCAGGAGGAAAATGTGGTTGTGGGTCTCCTGGCTGCTGCTACACCACAGCCATGGGCAGGGAAAAATCCCCGTAGGATTTTCCACTTCTTACTTCTGGGACCTTGCTGAGGGGGCTGTGGGCACCCAGCAAAATGCTGGTGCAGCATTTTGGGCAAGCAGCAGCAGAAGGGCCAGGCTGAGACATCCAGGGCTCTGAAATCATTTGAAACACAGTTTTTTTGGGGGTCCGAGATAACTTGTCTGGTGTAAAGCCCCGCCACCCGTGCAGTGCCTGATGCAGCAATTCAATCTGAAGGCGCCCACAAATGACTTTTGTGGGGACTGTAAAGTGAACATGAAAAAGTTCATGCAGGATTAGGGTGCACAATCCACTGCTCGTGGTGTTTTGTGGCATTTAATCCTGAAAATGTCATCTCTGGAGACTGTGGGTCATCAAGCAAAGCAGTACAACACCTTCGATATTAATTGCCCAGACCCAGCATCTCTCAGCAGCCTTGCTTTGCCTTCTCCATCCCATCTGAAGCTCAAAGAAGCTGGTGGCTGTGGCAGGGTTGCCAAAACAGGGCTTCCCTGGACCAAGGGCATCTCTGAGCCTCGGAGGATTTGCCATCACATCTCTGTACCAGGGCCAGCTCTGTCCCCATCCCAGGGTGATGCCGAGGTGGCACAGAGGGAACAAACCCTGCAGTGACACCAAGGAGAGGGGATCCCCAACGCCCCCTCACAGCCATCCCCATCCCACAACCCAAAACGTGGACACCCCCAGCACAAATCCCCTTTTCCTCCTGGCAGATAGAACCGGGGCTGCCTGTGCATTAATTCCTCGGTTCCTTATCTGAAAATGTAGATTAATGCAAAAAAAACAGTGCCGAAAAGTAAATAGCACGGGGTTATAAAAGCTCCCGATCGCAAACCCCAGGACAGCACCACAGCTTCAAAGGCAGAGGCTGGAATAAGAACATGAATGTAAAAAAAAGAAAAAAAAAAAAAAGCCTGCTAAGGATGGGACCCTTGAGAAAGGGGGAAAAAAAAGGCAAACCCAGCTTGCACCGTGACCATGAACAGTTTGCAAAGCCCTGCATCAGCAAACCACATCGGCGGCTCTGTAATCGCTCGGATTGCAGGAAAGGAAAATAAAATCCTACCGAAGGAGACGATTGCAAAAGTTTGGGTTAAAATGTGCTCCGGCTTTTGAGACGGAGCCCAAGCCCCACCTCCGCACACCCATCCCCACCTCCGGGCTGGGAAGTAAAAGCACCCAATGGCCGGGGACAGCTGCTGCCAGAGGAAAACTTTTGCTCCCAGCCCAGCGGGACAGGACACGGGGACACGGGGACACGGGGACGGGGCGAATCCTACAACTGTGAGTATGGCAGCGGTGGCCGGGCTCTTCTTGCGCCTGCCCCACGCCTCGCAGGTTGGAGGCTGCGAAGTTCCTCACGCTGCTGCTTTCTTCGCTGCCTTCTTTCACACGGCTCCTTGAACCTGCTCGGTTCCTGGGCTGGGTTTGTCTGGTGGGATTAAAAAAAAAAAAAAAAAAAAAAAAAAGTTAAAGAGAAGAAAAGAGAGAAAGAGAGAAAGAGAGAAAGAGAGAAAGAGAGAAAGAGAGAAAGAGAGAAAGAGAGAAAGAGAGAAAGAGAGAAAGAAAGAAAGAAAGAAAGAAAGAAAGAAAGAAAGAAAGAAAGAAAGAAAGAAAGAAAGAAAGAAAGAAAGAAAGAAAAAGAAAAAAAAGAAAGAGAGAGAAAGAGAGAAAGAGAGAGAGAGAAAGAGAGAAAGAAAGAAAGAGAGAGAGAGAAAGAGAGAGAAAGAGAAAGAGAAAGAAAGAGAGAGAGAGAGAGAAAGAGAGAAAGAGAGAAAGAGAAAGAAAGAGAGAGAGAGAGAGAGAGAGAGAAAGAAAGAAAGAAAGAAAGAAAAAGAAAGAAAGAAAGAAAGAAAGAAAGAAAGAAAGAAAGAAAGAAAGAAAGAAAGAAAGAAAGAAAGAAAGAAAGAAAGAAAAAAAGAAAGAAAGAAAGAGAGAGAGTGGAAGAGAGAAAGATAGAAAGAAAGAGAGAGAAAGAGAGAAAGAAAGAGAGAGAGAGAGAGAGAAAAAAAGAAAGAAAGAAAGAAAGAAAGAAAGAAAGAAAGAAAGAAAGAAAGAAAGAAAGAAAGAAAGAAAGAAAGAAAGAAAGAAAGAAAGAAAGAAAGAAAGAAAGAAAGAAAGGAAGGAAGGAAGGAAGGGGAAAAGGGGGAAAAAAAGGAGTGATTGCAAATGTTTTGCATTGCCAGTTCTCCAAGGGCTTTCTGCACATTATTTTTTTTTGCTCCCTCTCTGCTCCCACTTATTTGAGCCTCTTTTTCCAGTAAAGCAGCTCCACTTTGCACTTTCCTTATCCCTAAGGCTTTCACTTATTTCTCACTTTCCAGGGATTTTCCCTGTCCCCTATGCTGCCAGGGCTCCTTTCTCTTGCATCTTTGCTCCGGTGGTTATGGGAACACCTCCTCTCACCCCCTGTCCTGGCTGGTTTTGGGGGAGCACTGCCGGGCAGCCCTGGATCCCCGAGATCTGGTGACAGTGGCGGTGGCACCTGGGGACCTTGCCCAGCCTGGAGCTTCTCAGGTTGGGCATTTCTCGGGAGAGGAACCGCTCTGCACCAATTCAAGGAGGATGGATCACTGCTTGCAGAAAGCTGATGGGACCCCCAGAGGGAAGGGGTGGCAGGCAGGGGGGAAGGTGTAGGGCAGGGTGGAAGCGTTGGTGCAGCTCTGCAGGGCTGGGTGCCTGCAAACGGGGCACCAGCTGCATCCCTGCTGCTCGTGATGGGCAATTTTGGCTCGTGAGAGGTGCCTGGGGAAAGCCCTGTGGGCACCGGGTCCCAGCTGGATCCTTGCTGAACTGCTCTGGGGTGAAACATGCTTCTTGAGTGAAATGCTTCTGGGGTGAAACTTGCTTTTTTTGTGGGTGAAATACACTTTTTTTTTTTTTTGTGGGCTTGCAAATGGTGGAGGTGGTTTGTGCGGTCCCTTAAAGCCTCGGAGCATCCTGGTTCCCAGCTCTAGCACCAGCCCATCCTCCTTGAAAACCCAAAATGCTGGGAGAAGACACAGTGCTTCGTGCAGCCCCGCTGTTTGTGCCAGAGTTTGCTCCTTCTGCCAGCTTCCAGCTGGAATTTCCTCCGTGGTTTCAGCCCTCATCTCTGTCCAGCCATGGAAGCTGTAAAACCTGTTGTCCCTCCCGTGCTCGGCTGGTTTGTCTTTGCTCAAAAAGCACGTGAAACACCTCGAGGATGAACCCTGGAATCCCTCTGGGTGCTTTTGGGGAAGGGCATGTTGCTTTTACCATCACACCTGGTGTGTCCGAGGCAGCTCTTAGGAAGCAGCACCGTGGGCTTCCTCCAGTGAGCAAAGCTCTTAGTGCTCCAGGTCCGTGGTGAGAAGGGAAATAGCAGTCAAGGACGTTGGAGTAAATCAAAGGACAAGGATAAATAGGACAGAGAGAGATGCTCAGGGCTGGTTGTGAGCAGCTGGGCAGCACCCAGGCTACCCAGCAATACAAAGAGGCCAGGGCTGAGCTGCTCTGGGAGCTTATCAGAATCCAGGTCTATATTTCATCCCACCAGCCGTGTGTGATAACCTCCTGGAGCATCCATCTGAGGCAGTGCCACGCAGCTGGTACCTCTCCAGCCGGCGATGGAGCATCCTTTATCTGAGCTCCCATCAGGATATGATTTCTTACCCCTGGTCCAAGCCATATCGATCTGCTCCCAAGGGCTTTTTATCAGCTGTCTGCAGAAATTTCATGACCACGTGTTTTTTATTATTTTTTTTCCCACTCTCTGCCCTGCACTGATCTGTGGCGTCCTGTGCTCGGATGGAAGACATCAGAAAGGTGAAAAAGCAGGAGAAGAAACATCTTCCACTGCTGTGCCCACACTTCAGGTCCACTTGTGGCATCCTCCTGCTTTGCTGTTCCCTGAAACGCGACCGTGCAGCCCTGTTTGCAGAGGCACACACAAAACCCTGCTCTGCTTTGGACAGTTTGCTCCAAAAGCTGGCGAAGGGCTGAAAGGGAAACCGCTGGCACTAAGCTGGTTGTGAGAACCCTCCTGTTTCCCATCCTCCTAGCTTTATTGGGTGTGATTTAGTTGTTTCGTAACGTGCTCTAATTTTTCCTGTTTCCCATTTTCTCCTGCTCTTCCATTTTTCTCGCTTTTCGTTCCCTGGCTCTGAAACACCTCGTCCTGGCTCCCCTTAGCGCTCCCAACCCAGCTGTGCTGGGATGTGGGGTGTGCTGCCTCTTCTGCAACATCCAGGGATCTCTGGGATCCTGCTTGGGCCAAAACCAAAGCCAAAATCCCCCTCTGAAACTCCTGGCTCCCAGTTTGGTCCCAGTGCCTCCCTGGTGCTGGTCTGCATCGTGCTGCTCTCACTGCAATTTGGCAGCACGTCCTGGTTGCATCCTGCACCTGCTGCATGTGCCACATCCTGAGCCACCCACAGATCAAATTCTTGGTTTCCTGAGCCATTAACTCGCTAAAAGTAGACTCAAGGGGTGGCTGGGGAGCCTCATGACCCACCTCGGGACCTGTCATTAACCTCCAGGCTTAATTTTGCCAATTTTGAGAATGAAATCATAGAATGTTAAGCAGCACCGGTGCCAGTACTGACCCCAGAGGAACACCACTCATTGCTGATCTCCACCTGGACATTGAGCTGCTGACCACAACTCTTTGAGAGCAACCATCCAGCCGATGCAGACGTGGTACAGTGCTGCAGAGCAGGGAATTTCTGGCTTGAATCGTGATTCAGACACTGCAGCCCTACCCGTGATGGTGCTTGGCTCCTGACCAGCCATGAACGACCCACAGAGGAGAAGAATTTGAGCTGAAAACCTGTGTCCTGGAGGCAGCCAAGCTGAGATGTGGCCTCAAGCTGCTGCAGAGGCTGCTCTGGTGTGAGGAGCCCTCTTGGACCCTTTGGGCACGTCCAGGCACTCAACCCCAGGCTGAGCTTTTTTCTCTTGGGCAATGCTCCCAGCACTTATGGAACCATGAAATCAGATTTGGAAAGACCTTCAAGGTCACCAAGCCCAACCACCAAGCTGACCCATGGAGTCCCATCACCAAATTGTGTCCCTCAGGGCCACATCCTCATATCTCTGAAATGCCCCTGGGGATGGGGACTCCACCACCCCCCTGCTCCGGTGCTCCACCACCCTCTCCATGAAGAAATTCTTCCAAATGCTCATTCCAAACCTCTCCTCGCACCACCTGAGACCAGAGGAGCTCTGCTGCCTGAGTTTGCCCAAAATATTTGTTTTTTTTTCCTCTTTCCCTGGCTGGTTCTAGCACTCAGTTGCTGCACCGGGCTGGGGCTGCCCTCGCCACCAACCCTGCCTTGCTCCAACCCTTGCTCCTTGTCCCATCATTGCCCCGTGATATCCCCAGTTCTCCCCACCCACGGTGTTTCCTCCTGGGTATTTATAAGCAGCTCCTCTCAGCCTGTCTTTTGCTGGCTAAGGACATTTCTCACTTCTCCTAAGCTCCACTCTCACTTCCCTGTTCTTCTTCTAGCAGCATTTCCCTGCGCCTACCCCCTGATGAATCCCTCTGGCATGTGGGTGCCATTCCCTCTACACCACTCTTACTGCAATCTCCCCCAAAATCTGGGTTTGTTTTGGTGGTTAATCCATGAAAAATGGGACCACCTGGAAGGAAAAATGAGTTTTTCTTGAACATGCTAAGCCAGGGGGTAGGAAGCAAGTGAGCTGGTGTGCAGGTGCTCCTCGTGCAGCTCAGCATTGGGCTTCAAATCCACAACCAACGATGGACAATTTGGGGTCACTTCTAGGAATTATAGACAATACAACAGGCAACATCTGGATTGCTCGTGGAGGACTGCTCCAGGGAGCCTTTGCTCGTGCTCATGAGGTGTGAGGTTTTGCAGCATCTCCAGCTTTTTTCTTCTGCAGCAGCTTCCCCTTTGAAAAGCCGACTTTTCTCATCGGAACATGTCTGCATCTGGCAGATCCAGAGCCTCTCTGGATGCCGGCTTTTTTTTTCGTTTTCACGCATTTCCTCCAGATGCTGCTTGGAAATAGAAATACTCAGCTCTTCAGAAGTAAATGCTCAGCAAAACTTCATCCTTTTTCTCAGTCTTTCCTCCTGCCCAAGCCTCAGCGAAGCACAGGGGAAATAACAAACAGAAATACATAAATGGTTTAAAAAGCCCAAATCTGGAAAACTCTGGCTTGGGATCACCTTCCTCCAGCCTGCTGTTGCGTTGGCAGGTGTTTCTCTGCAGACTCGGGCGCTGTGTTTGCAGAAGGAAAGGCAGCTCCCGGGTGGGAAAGGCTTTTCACACCTCCCTCCTTGTCTTTCCTCCTACCCTCGGGTCTCCAGCTGCTTGGAGGAGGGTGTGTTTCCTCGCTAAGCACACAGGAGGTGGTGTTAAAATAGAAAATCCCCCGCCAGGACGCAAGGCATCACCGTGCTGTGGTACACCCCACGTCTGTTTGTCTCCCTGCAAGGGATTGCAAAGCACCTTTGGTGTCTGGCACGATCCAGATGAGAGGATCGATTATCCAACATGCTGCCTAAAACCTTCCAGGGAACAAGTTAACCATGCAAAGCCTCGTATGGTGGTTGCATTGTGTGTCCTTGAGCTGAACTGCCCTCACCCCAGTAAAACTGCCAGCACAAACAAATGCAGAGTTCACGTGGCTGGCGGTTGCAAGAAGCAAGGGCAGGAGCTGCGGCGAGGCTCAGAGAGGCTTTGGTTTTTTGCACGGAACAGATCTTGGGAAGCAGCAGGAGCGTGGTGGCAGCAGGCAGGCTGCAGGGTGCTGACCCAGAGCCTCCAGCTCCCTTGAAAATGAACCCCTGCGAGGGATGGTTCTGACTGCACGTGGCCTCGTTGCTGATGTGATTTGCTGAGATTGGAGATCTCAAAGTCTCCCCTCTCCTGCTGCATTCTCTGCGTCCCCTTCCCTTTGCTCTGCGGTGCCTTCCCCCTCTGGCAGGTGATGATTCCACCCCAGCCCATGCACCGGGAGCTCTCCCGGTCCCGAGGTTGTGACGGTGGTGATCACAACCACAAAAATCTCGTCCCCATCTCCATTTCGGTACCACCAGGAGAGCTCCAAGCCCTTCCCCACGCCTTGCAGTGCTGGGGCAGGTGAGGAGCCTCCAAACAGGCTCCAGCATCCCCTCGTCACAAACCTGGGGACCCCCTGTGCACATCAGAAGGGGCTGGGGCTCAAGAGCCCACCTGGTCCCTCAGCACCCCTGGTCATGTCTCAGCTTTCAGCACAGATTTTCTGTTTGTTCTTCTAAATCCTGTACTTCTTAGCAACACGTTTCCTTTTACTTTGCTTCTTGGGTGCTCCCTGCCATGTGTCGTCCCTGACACATCCCATTACAAAGAATCACTGGGCCGGGCTGATCTCATTTTCACTTTCTTTTAGCTCGGTGGTGCAAGATGGATGCAGCTTTGGGGCGCAGCCACGCATCTGTTTCCTCCCTCGCTCTTGTTCCAAGGAGGGGATGATGTGTACACAACGCCTTTTCCTTCTGCTCTGTTATAAAGCATCTTCCCACCCACATTTTCTAAACTATTTCCTCTCCAACATGGGCACACTCACAAGCACGCTGACACCGTTCCTGTTTTACCGCTGCTGAATGTAAATTGTGTAGAAATTCAGCAGGAAGAAGACAAATAACGGGATATTTGCTGGCATTTGGTCTCCCCGCTGGGCTTTAATTTGCTGTGTTACATTTGCCATTATTTATTGAAGCTCTGCCGAGCCCTGTGCTTGCTGTCCCTCGTTCAGCTAACAAGAGCTGTGCTGCTATGAATAAAGGCATCGGGACGGGGTTATGTCCTCGGGAGCAGGACGTGACTGGGGTGCCACAGACCTTGTCCCCTGCTATCACAGCCAGGATCATTGTGCAATTCCTAGAGAAATCGGTCGTGTTTGGGATGTTTGGGGGTACTTCTGCTGCCCAGGTGTCAAAAAAAAAGGATAGTTTGGGGATAGAGAGAACATCTTAAGCTATGTTTCAGAGGTCTGTGAGATAATCTGAGGAAGCTCGGTACAGATGGAGCTTATTCCCCAAACCACAGCCCCTGCTCTAACCCAGGATCCCAGTGCTTGAGGTTGGGGGCTCCTCTGGCTCCATCTGGTCCAACACCCTTCTTGAGAAGGGACACCCGGAGCCACGCTGGCTTTTGAAGATCTCCATCAGGGAAACTCCAGCAGATCTCCAGGCAGGCTCCACAACCCCTCTGCAGGTTTCTGGAGCTGTTGATGAGGTGTTGGGCAAGCAAGGCTGTAATGAATGGCAATTTTGTGGGTTCTGAGGACAAACCCTTCATCCAAAGCTGGAAGAGTATCAGCTGATGGATCTGCCCATCAGACCTGCTCACGCTTGCGCCTCGCTGGGCTCCTGAGCCCTGCTGCTGAGCACGGAAAGTCCCTGCATGCTTTATGGAAGGAGCAAATTGCTGGCGAGTCTACTTGCAGGCGTATGAGGAAGCAATTTTCTGCTTCGTCAGGGCACAGCGCTGGCTTGAAGGTCTTCGTGCAAGGGCCAGCAACGTCGCCTGTGGTGACAGGTCCTCTGCTGTCACCCTGGGTCCTTGCAGTGGCTTAATCTCCCTGGAAAATGGGTTGCACACTCTTGTGATTTGGGGGAGAAAAGGGGAAATGTGCCACTGAGAGCTCCAACGGAGCAGCCTTTGGTGCAATAAATACCTCGCTGGGCTGAGACAGCTGCTCTACAGTGTGCTGGGGGTGCAAACGTGTGCAGGGGCTTCAGGCACAGGCACAGCTCCTTTGGACAGCCTCCAGACATCATCCCCTGCTCGCCGACAGCATTACGTGACACTCCTTAAGCTCACCACATAAACACAGCTTGTTGTGCAAGCACAGCCCGATTGCTCCGGGATAACTAACTGAGATAGGTGGGATGTGTTTGTAAATGGCTCTGCTGTTCTGCATGCGCAGCATCTGCCAGAGCCTCCTCCAGCAGAGCCGGGGCTGTTTCCTTCATTGCAATGCTGAGGACACGGCACGGGTGCTTGCAAAAAGGCCTTGCAAAATGATTTTCTGGGAAGGCTCTTACTCACCCCCCGCAGCTGCACCAGAGCCGTCCCTGCTCCCATCACCACCAAAACCAAGCACAGAGGCTGCAGGCAAGCTGGGGACCCAAAGCACTGTGTGGAGGCAGGTGGCATCGGTTCTCTGGCTTGTTCTTGGGGAAACTGAGGCTTGCAGTTTAAAGCAGCTCACTGGGAGCTGGTCCCAGTCCTGTGCCACGGCTGCTCTGGGAGAGCCTTTGAGTCAGCCCCTGCAAAATCACAGGGTGGCACTCTGGGATTTGCTTTTTCTCACCATTTCCAATCGTGTTGCCCACCATCCCATGCAGAACCCCATGGTTATGAGTAGGGCTACCTGGAGCAGGGCAGAAATAACAATTCCTGGCTGTGCATCCTCTTCCTGGCCCCTGGAGCATGCTTGGAACCCGCTGGGTTTTGCCCTTTCTGCTTTCCCCTCTCCTCGCTCTGACGTGGGTTTGTCTTCTGGTGTTTGCTGTCCCTTCCCTGCTCCCTCCCCTGCCACCCCCACCTGCAGGATCACAGCACGCTGCTATCAGCAGTTTGGGCTGTCAGTTGTCTTATCTGCCTTCGTCTTTGGACTGGTTCTTGCCCTTTGGAGATAAAAGGTTTTTTTCTGTTTCACTTTATTCTTAGAGAGTCGTTATTGACAAACAGTTTCTAAATGCAATAGCTTTTTTCTCATTTTGAATGGCTTGTCAACTTTACAGCATTTCAGGCCTCCTTCCCCTTGGGGGTCTCAGTGGCTCACCGTGTTTAATAGGCAGCACACGCTGCAAGGGAATAGGGAAATGCTAGCAGGACACCTTGCTGAAGGTGAGATGAAGGTGTGCAAGGTGGGATGGAGGCAGACCTGGCTGTGCATCTGCCAAAATACTTCTACAGACCACAGGATCCCATCTTTTCAGGTAGATCGGAGTGGATCTTTGGCAACATGGACTTGCAAAAGCATTGAGGTAGCCAGGGAATTTGTGCCCATTGCTGGAAATCTGGGCTCATCTTTGCCACCCTGGCACCCTGTTTCATCCTGCTGTGTCGCCCTTGAGCTTTCGGGAGGTTCCAGCAGCAAACTCAGAGGCTCTAAATAATTCATCACCGTGCTGCTCCGTCAGACAGGCAATATTGGACGCCGTGGTCCGGAGACAGGCGGGTGCTTTTGCTCCTGCACTGCTTAACTCCCCTGGGGTTCGGGGGAGCTTTTCACGGATGCTTTAATTTATGATCAGATTTACTTTATTGATCCCATCCTGTATTTCGCTGTAGCAATATCTCGTCTCTTCAGATGGGGCTGAGGGCAGAGATTGCTTTTTGCAGAGGATGCCAAGGAGCTTGTAAGTCAGTGGCATGCAGGTCCCGCTCTTGAATTTACCTCTCCTGTGCAGTGCATTTGAGGGCTGTATAAGCACTACAATTAAGGCAGCTTCTCCTTGCTCGAATTTACATCGACCAGTACATTTGTTAATTTGTTTGAGGTTACGATACTTGCTCCTTTGCTTCTCATGTCGGGGAAAATAGAATTATACAAAAAAAATAATAATGTAAAGCCTTTCACCCCATTTGCTGCAGAGCTTGCAGATGCCACTCTCGCTGAGATGGAAACATCTATTAGGGTGTACTGAACAACAAGGCCAAGCCTAATGGGTTTAACATGCCTGCAAACAATGCAGCTTCCTGAGCAGGAAGTCTGGGTACTAAAAACCCCACAAAGACATCAGCCTCCGGCACATCACTCACTCCAATGAGTGGGGAGGGTGAAGCTGGGTCTAGGAACTGGTCCGAAAGGAGGGAGGTCAGTGGTATAGGGAGAGGGAGATGGATTCCCATGGCTTTGTGTTGCTTTGAGCAGTTAAATTTGGGTGGTTGTGCAGCCAGAAAGCGAGTGTGGGAAGGATGCTCCCAGGTGTGATGCAAAAACACTGGGTGAAAATGAGAGGAAGGGGAGGAGAGGTTTAATCCAGCTGAGAGCCACCAAATGGAGGGATGGAGCTGCCTGTGCCTCCTGCCTCTAAGCCCATAGGGGGGCCCCCAAACCCTCCCTTTTTAGGCAGAAAAATGACTGTCTGTAGCTTGTTGTCAGGAAGGCGGTTCTGCAAAGCAGCGATTCCAGAACTGTCTGGGATCTTGCACACCCCTCAGTGCACCTCACCTGCTGCAGGCAGAGGGAGACGAAACCAGTTTGAGGCCAGGAGGACGCTTGGCAGTGGACCAGTGCTGTGCTGCAACCGGTGAGCCTGGTCTTGCCTTGCTGTGATAGTCGTGTCCAGGCAGGTCCCTCACGCTTGGCCAAGCTCTGCTCCGGCACCATTCAGGAGCTTAGACAAGGCTCACCCATATTCTTCCTTTCCTTTCCTTTCCTTTCCTTTCCTTTCCTTTCCTTTCCTTTCCTTTCCTTTCCTTTCCTTTCCTTTCCTTTCCTTTCCTTTCCTTTCCTTTCCTTTCCTTTCCTTTCCTTTCCTTTCCTTTCCTTTCCTTTCCTTTCCTTTCCTTTCCTTTCCTTTCCTTTCCTTTCCTTTCCTTTCCTTTCCTTTCCTTTCCTTTCCTTTCCTTTCCTTTCCTTTCCTTTCCTTTCCTTTCCTTTCCTTTCCTTTCCTTCCCATCTCTTCAACCATGTGGGTGTTTATTGCAAACCCATCTAGAAAGCTGAGAGGATCAAGAGCAATATGGAATGAGGAGGAGATGCCATGGAGTTTATGCAGCTGCACTACCATGGGAAGAAGCTGAAGGCTGAGGGGATTTACACGAGCGTGGTGGGGACCAGATCGTGTCCCAGGCTCTAGGACACTCCTTGTGGCTGGTGCTCACGGTGGGATTGGTGCTCCAGGGGAGGTCTGGAGATTCAGTTACTAATTGGGATCGTTGATCAGGGTGTGTGGTGATGCCAGAAGAAAAACGAGGATATCTTGCAGAGGACAAATGATGCACAGAAAATATTCCATAGCCATAGGGTTGTAAAGTAGGTGTACTTGATTGTGGTGCACTGGGAATAGCTTCCCTCAAAAAGTGCGTACCTGCCTGGTCATCTCTCACAATTTTATACATGAATACTGTTATATATTACATGAGCTCGAGTTCATTAATTTCCCCGAAAAGGCGGACCTCTTCCAAGTACTCATTTCCATACTCCCTGCCCTTCGTTCCTCTTGGCTGCACCTCCCTGATGCCTGGTGGTCGTGGGCAAGGGTTTTTCAGGATGAAGGCAATGAGGAAGAGGAGGTTAAACGTTTTACCTTTCTGGACTTTGACCTTCTGTTGGACAGTATTTAGGCCTTTTTTGCTTATCTTTGCCTTGTTTCCTGCCAACAAGTTGTTCATTCTTCCCTAACGAGTTGTTCGTTCTTCCCTCATCCGTTGGCCTTGAGCGATATCTTCTTTTTACATCTGCTTCTCCCAAGGTTCTCATCTACATCCCTATAATTGGGATATTTTTAGGTTCTCATATCATTTAGGATATTTTACCATATATGTTGCAATAGTAATTCGGATAAGTTTTAGCATCTTCCCCATCTCACAAATATCTTAAGTGTGGAAGACAGTGGGGTTTGGCCAACCTCTTTTCAGTGGTCTGTGGGGACAGGACAAGGGGCAATGGCCACAAAATGGAGCCCAGGCAGTTCCGCACCAACATGGGAAAGAATTTCTTCCCAGTGAGGGTGACGGAGCACTGGGACAGGCTGCCCAGGGAGGTTGTGGGGTCTCCTTCTCTGGAGATATTCAAGGCCTGTCTGGATGCTCCTGCAGCCCCTTCCCCAGCCCGATGACATCCCTCAGGAGGCCAGCACGTCCCTAGGCTGTGTGAGCTTCTCCCCCAGTTTTGTGTCACTTGTAAACGTGCTGAGGGCTCCCTCTGCCCCTTCACCCAGGTCACTGATAATGATGTTAATCAGTACTGGCCTGGATAATGGTTAAACAGCACAAACCCCAGTTGCCCTCTGGTACCACTGGGATTCATGAGTACCAGGATCCTGGCCCAGCTCTCGTTACTCAATCTGTTTGTGCCTTGTTGCTTTGAAGTGAAACAATTGATAATTCTGAACCTCTAGCGCGCCCTTGGGATTCGCCTGCTTGTGCTTTGCATGCTGCTCCGCTGCTTTGCAGAAGTGAAGCGCGGAAAGAAACGAAAAACAGGAATAATTAATAACTGCTTCCGATGACCATGTGCCTGTTCCGTGGGTGTTTGCAAAGCACGACAGGATTTTGCTGTGCTGAGCAAGGCGGATTCAGACAGAGCACTTAGCATTGTGCCGCATGATTTATTTTGGCAGGCCGATAAAGCAGACCTGACAGAATGACGAGCACCGCGACAAAGAGCAGCTACCCGGATCGGCCCAGGAAAGCACTCTGCAGGAACCCATTTCTCAGTATCAAGGTAAATACCTCCTGCTTTCTGTAATCCCCTTTGTGTTGCTGGCTGGGAGAAGAGGAGGTTAGGTTCCTGCAGAAGGCGTTGAGAGGATTTTCGCTTATCAAACGCCCGTGAAAAGCACTGGGGGTGCTCCCTGTGGTGGAAATGCTGTTGGAGGAGCAGCCCTCTCTGCCCTAAAGCTCATGGTGGGACGGTGATGCACATTTAGCTTTGAGGTCCTGCAGTGTTTTTGTCCCAGCACTGGAACTCCCCGTGCCCACAGCAGGCCTTCAGGAGAAACAACTCCCACAGCTATGAGCCTGTCTTAATGAAAATAACTTTTTTTGGTGATATCCATGCTAAATTCACGCACACAACAGGGGGCAGCAAAGGTAGAAAGGGAGAATCGGTGCTTGCTCTTGAGGCTCAGCACCCAGCAGACTGCTGAGCTCGGGGTGTTAGCTCCCATTGAGGCATCTGCAGAAGGGTGAGGAATGGCACTGAGCTGGCTTAAACCCTGCCATTGTCTGCATTTATTCCTAAGGAAGGAAGAGGTGTTTCCTCCACACCTTCACCAAGAGCAATGCTGGGGCCCAAAGCAGGCAGCCAGCTGTGTAGCATTTCCTAAACCCTTTGGAGAAGCTCCAAAATTTAGGTGTCTGGTAGCAAGGTATCCTCTGCCCTGGAGCACCCAAAGGGGCGAGCCACTGGGAAGCCTGGTGGAAGGTGCCTTCCCCTCTCCTTCTCAAAGCTGGAAAGAGGTGTGAGGTTACAGAAGCCGAAATTTGGCAACGGGGCCTGTCACCCATGGCTCTGTCAGCAGCATGGGAGCTTCTCGGCTCCTATTTGTGAAGGTGCTTGCAGCTGTTTGCACAAGGAGGAGCTGTGATCCTTGGCTCACGGAGGTGGTGGGGAATCCTCTGCTGTGTGTAGTTTAAAAAATCCCATGCGATGATGATGGTGTTATCATACCACTTGTGCAACTGGTGGTCTGCCACAAGGCACTGCTAGAGAAAATCCTGTTGGAGAAGACAGTGCAAAGACACTCTAAAGAGAAAAAAGGCATAAACGTTTAGAGAAGACAAGCATCTGCAAAGTGCAAGCAATAATCATCACAGGCCACTGTGATGCAGGAAAAAGTGAGCACTCGCCTTGCACCAGTTCATATCTCTATCTCCTTTTCTGCAAAAAGGACATGTTGGAGGTTTTGTGCTCTTTTCTCATGTCAAAAGAGGCAGACAACTAAAACCAAGATAGCGGTTTGCCCAGCTGGATGGCAATTTCTGTGTTCAGTGGAGTGCATCATTGGGCTTGTGAAGATCAACTTCCAAGACGCTCTTGTTTAAACAGAGATGACAGGTACAGAGACTTTTTGCTAGGGGAATAGACAACTACAAAATGGGCACTTGAGACACAGAGGCCTGGGGGAGCTGAAGTTGCTGCAGCATGGCAGCAGATGGAAATCTGTCTGCTGGAGGAATAAACTGAGAACAAGCTGTCACTGTGTGGCCACAGGTTTGGGGATTTTCTTTGGGGATTTTTCTTTGATTTTTCTTTTTATATATATATATATGTAGTGTGTACATATATCGCTTAACGTGAGCTTTTCTTAGCAAGTCATTGCAAGCATGTGCAGGAATCGGTGGTTTCATTGAAAGAAGTCCTTAGTGACTTGGTCAGGTGGGATACCAGTTTTGTGCTGTCTTCTTATTTAATTTTAATGAAAGTAAGAGCTTGCTCTTCAAACTCTAATGGAAATGAAACGTGCTGGACTCATGCTGAGGACCTTTTTGCACAACCATGGTCTGCACCCTGATCAGATGCCTGGTGTAACTCTCTCTGGACTCAACTCCTGCTTCACGCTCCTCTGGCTGAATAATTGCACCTTATTCTGGCTGAATAATTGCACCTTACTTATAGCGATGGTGTTACTGCCAATTTAAGGCTACACACGGTGTAGCTGGACGTCAATTACCATTAGAGTCTCATCGGGCTGCAGAGCAAAAGGCAGCAGCCAGTGCTGAAAGCTTAAGATCTCTCTGTCGTTTTTGTGGGGAAGATTTGTTTAGCTTTGTGGGTTTCTTTCTTTTTTTTTTTTTCATAAATGTGGGTGAATTTAACCCTGCTCCTCCCTTGTGGAAGAGGCAAAATGAGCTCAGAGTCCCCGAGGCAGTGGGTTACCAGAAATGCATGGGCTGGAGGCACAGAAGAGGGGAGCGCTGCTTGCTCAGTGCCACGCAGTCCTGAGGTTTCTCTCCCAGCCTCTTTTGAGTCCTTGCAGTTTTATTTCTTACATGCCAGCAAGAACATCTTTAAAAATAAAGTCCCATTGATTTTTTTTCCCTGCGAAGATATTTTAAAGTGGTTGGAAATGGCAAAGATTAAAGGCACCAAGGTGCAACATCAGCACAGGTCTATGAGCAGCGTCCACATCTATTTTGCTGAGTGAGATGTCTGTGAAGGCAGACGGACAGGAGGCTCTGGGCAGGGATCATTGCAAGTTAAACCTGGCCAGCTCTCAAATTGGCAATGTTTGCTAAAATATTCCTGGAGGGTGCCTGGAACCCACCCAGAGAAGGGCAGAAAGTGAGGGATTTGGGTGGAAATGGGTGGAGGAGACCACTTCTGCTCCTCGTGGACACCGTAAAGATGGTTTTCTGCTTGGAAAGATCAGCAGGGAAACCCTGATGGACCCCTCAGGTCTGAGCAGCACCGCAGGAGGCTGCAGGGACAAACACAGATGCAATCTCTGGACCAGCCTTGACAAAGTCCCAGCCAGGCACTGCCCTGGCTGCATCCCACAGCCACGGGGAGCAAAGCCTCTTTTATGCCCTGCACTGAACTGCTGAAGGACTTCTTCTAACCCCTCTGGCAGAGCTGACCTGACCACGCATGTCACCAAGTACACAATTGTACTTAGCACAGGATGTTTTCCTCAGACCTCTCTCTGTTTTTTTGTTTTGTTTAGTTTTTTTTTTTGGCTTTCAAGAAGTTAAGTCACCCTGTCCGGTTTCTAAATGAATAGATGACTTCCTTAGAACAGATAACTTCAAGACCAGGGCTTGAATGGTTCTTGCAGAAACACAAAACAATTGCACAATGTGGTTTATGCATTTGAAGTGGCTGAGGAATGCCTTTTCTAGATGTATATAGATCCTGGGGCATGAAAACTAATTGCCATGTGTCAAAATGCAACTGAGAGGCATTAACTCAAACTGTCCTCCCGGGGAATGCTCCCTGGGCTGATGAGCTATGAGCCTTTAAAGCTATCTGACACTAATTCCTGCAGTCCGTCAGAACAGATAATGTCAGGTCTGCTGCTGCTTCCATCGAAGTCCAGCATCTTGCCTTGGCTCCGAGCAGCGTTTTGCACCTAATGCCAAATGCTCGAGTCGGGGAAGAGCCACTCAGCTGAAAAGCTGCTTCCCTGCAGGGCAGCACAAAATGTGGAGAAGCACATTGAGATCCTCTGAAAGGCTTCTTGGAAAGGCTGCTTGGATATATCTGAAAGGCTACTCGGACAACTGAAAGGCTACTTGGACGTTTGGAGTCTGGGGCTGCTTATTTGATCCCTGCTTGGTGTTTTCACCTTGCCCAGGAGGTGTGTGTGTCCCCAGGCATCGTGCCTGTGGTGGTGCTGAGAAACCCCTAGGAAGGTGAGCAGCTCCTCAGGGACCACACGGTCCCACAGCCACGTTTTTTTCCCTCACCACACCTTGCTTGTGGCCATCCTGCACCTTGAGGATGTGCCCAGGGACCTTCACATCCCAGAGGTGGCCTCCAGGCTCATTTGCAGACACAGCTGCTGATCCAACACACCTCCTCGAGGGACAGCATGCACATCCCGTTGAAGGGAGCGCCTGTCCTTCAGTCGTGCAGCTGACCCTGGCTTCAGCCCTTGATGCTTTCTGCTCTGTGCCTTAGTTTAAAAGCAAAGCAGAGCTGTTCCTGCCCCGTGTTACAAGTCATTCTGCGCAGTGGTGGAGCCCTGCACCCACTTACATGCCACTGGTTGTGATTAAACTGGAATGAGCTGATTCCTCCCAGTCCCATTTCCTCCTCTCTGCAAGCGCAGCCACAGGATTCTAAGGCACAAAAACTATGCTTAAAATACCAGCAAAAGGCTCCCAACCAAGTGGAAGCAGCATGGCAGGGACTTCCCTGGGACATCTGGGGAAGACCTTGAGTGTGCCTCTCAGGGACACAAGTCCTGCTGCCCGTCTGACCCAGGTCAGATTATCCCTCTGGTCCCAAATCCAAAGAAGTCCTTGAGAAAAATAACTAAATGGCACAGAAGGATGGTGAGGAGCAAAGCCGAGAAAGCTGTAGGGTGTCATCTGGGTCCTCACTTGTCCAGCTCTGATGGGTTTTTGCACCAAAAAACCATGAGAGGTCCCAGAGGAGGGGGTGCACAGCCCACCAGCATCACCACAGCTCCGAGGAAGCAAACTGGGAGCCAGACACTGGCAATTACCAGCTCTGTTTATCATTCACTAAAATGTTCCCCAGCCTAAAAGTGCCCCATGGACAGGGTGGGTGCCCACAATGGCTCCCTGAGGAGCAAGAAGGAGACTTGGCTTTGCAGAGCTTTATTTGCACGGCCTCCCACTTTGTTGCTGAAGAAAAGTAAATCCCCATGGTGGAGAAATGGGAAGCACAGAAATTCTTGCTGATTATGCAAAAAGCCAAGTTTTTCTGGAGCTTTTTTTTTGTTTTTTTTTGTTTTGTTTTGTTTTGTTTTTTCCCCAGAACAATTTGACTTAAAATTGCTGCAAAAGTTGGAGAAATTGCGGACCATGGTCTTCACATTCCTCATATTCCTGCTTGATTTTTCCTTCTCAACCATTTCCACCTTGATTTTGACTTTCTGAATGTTTTGGGCAGCACCTAGAGCCGTTGCAATCGGGTATCCAGGTTTCTGTAAACCTCTTTACTTCAGCACACAGGAACAGTGCAGAAATGTTAGACGTGAGCACCTCTCATGTCCTTGCTAGCAATCACAGTAAAATAGGCAGGCGTTGAAGAAAAGAGGTTGAAATGTTTAATTAAAGACCAAAGGAGCCCTTCTGCTATCGATTCCTCCATCTCAGGAAGCTCTGCTGGGAAGCCCACAGGGATTTCCTTCCCTTGGCTTCATCCTGCTGGCTCATACCGGGGGGGTCATCTTTGTAGCTCGTCCACGACTCCTGCTCCCTCTGAGGGGCCTGGGACTTGCTTTGGTCCCTCCAGTAGCTCCCACTGGGTCCCTTAAGCTGCTGCAATCCCCTCAGGATGTTCATACCTTTGCACAGAGCCAGGACCTGCAGTACTGCATTTCTCCTGCAGAAAACAGAAGGAGAAGCCTAGAAAAATGCACTGTGGATTGCAGCGAAGGAGCTCTGCGCACTCCAAATCTGGCTCTCTGTCCCTCTTGGAGGACATCCCCAAGCCTGAGCAGACCATGGGGACACACATAGGGTTTGATCTGTGGGCTGCAGAAATAGCAAGATACATGAAAATTGGTGTTTTCCCTTTCTGAACGCTGCCTTCGCTCTCACATGCTCCCATGAATATATATTTTTCTGTGACAATAAGAAGTCCCAATATTTCCAAATACGAACCTTGATTATATCACAACTACTGTTTATGGCAATCTGCACGCTCCAGGACCAAAGGGCAGATAGAAATGCAAACACCATGCTGGTGTCAAACTCCAAGAGCTCTGAAACCACTGGCTGACCAAACCCCTGGCCAGGGGCACAGCTGGGCAGGCTGCCCCTGCCCCCCAGGTTGGCTCCTCCAAGAGGATATTTTGCATCCCAAGACCCTGGGCAGTATCAGGGCACCTCCTTGGCTCACGTCCTCTGGATTTTGGATGAAACCACCTTCTCTGTAGGCTTGGGGAGTTTGGAAGGATGGATGCAGGTTTTTCTGCTTGCAATGATGTTGGCAGCAGAGAATGGCCCCCAGCCTGTTTTATTTGCAAGTACAGACTTCGCCTTTGGGACGGGACCAAACTCAGGCTTGCAGCCGTGAGCTGGATTGGTGGAGACACAAGGGCTCGGCATCACACCCCTCATTCCAGCCTGTGTTAGGCTGGTAATGAGCTCAGGAATCAGGGGCTGTTTTCTCAGAGGTGTGAAGGGATGGGCTAGGGCAAGGTGTTTGTTTGCTGGGAGCTCGTAAACAGAAAGAATTTAATTTAATGCCGTTGCCTTCTCCTTAACAGCACTGCTCTCTGCAGCTTCTTGCTGCTTCTGCTGGCAGTATGAAGACTCAGGCTCTGCTGGCAGGGGAGGATTTAGTTGCAAGCAGGCTTTGTCTGCAGGGCTATCCCTACTGAGATCTCCTGTGACAGGAGAAATGCATGTCAGCATGCTTGTGCAGATGGCCCCTGGAAACTGGAGCTGCTGCAGGCATTGATGCTCAGGCTCTGGAGCAGGGCTGAGCTGATGCTCTGCAGCTGGTAGTGCTCGGGGAGATCTCTCCCTTACAAGGGTCACGCTGCAGTCTCTCCTTCCAGGCGTGAAGAGCATCTTTCCAGACCATACAGTTTAGAGAGCCAGATGTCTTCATCGGATAGAGAAGTGTAAACAAGCGGCTGTTGCTGCAGGACGAAACGCAGCGCTCTGCGTGCAGCTGAATAGCAGGGACGTGTCCCTCCAGCAGATCTGATGTCCACGAGCTCATTCCTTCTCCTCCTGGCAGATCACCAGCTGTGCTGTGATCTGGTGGCTAACAGCAAATGTCCCCAGGGCCAGAAGCACTAGAGTCTGTGCCCAGTGCTGTCACCAAGCCACTGCGGGTCCTGTGCAGGCTACTTTAATTTTTATTTGATTTTCTGTGCTTTACTTTGCCCATCTTCAGATAGGAGATGATAAAATACCAGGTTCCCAGACACTTTGCCCTCCTGGATTGAAGATGTGGGGTAGTGCTGAGGGGCTGCTGAGCAGGGAGCTGATGTCAGCTGTGCTGTGAAGATCCTGGATTCGGACACCCGCTGGGCTGTGTGCTGGAAACAAAGAATTTGGCCTCAACATTCTCAGCTGATCTCACGAATGCAGAAAACAGTGCCTGGACACAGACAGCAAGGCTTGTAGGAGTTTTAGCGAAGCTGTCTCTGGGAAAGTTTTCCTTTGGCTGGGTGACATCTTTTGAGCCCCAGCACAGTCATGGTTTGCACCCTGCTTGCAGGATGATAACACATCACTGAAGGTGGTGGTACCCATACCCTGGTGCTCTGGTTCCCAGGAAGCCAACAGGGCCTGAAAATCTTCCTTTTTCCTTTTTGCACTGCAAATGTCAGCCATGGTTCATGGAGCAATCCAAATTGGCAGAGGCCCCGCTTCAGCCCTGGATCAGATCGAGACACAGCAGAAGCCCAGGCCAGGCTGAGCAGCTCTTCCAGTGAAACTCCTGCCTGGTGGGAGCTGGCTGCAAAGCCGTCAGAGCCAGAGCAATGCACAGCTGGGAAAACATCTGCCAAGAGCAGTACCCTGTGGCATTGTGCAGTGTCCAAGGCCAGGGCAACAGGTCTGGAAGGATCAGGGACACTCAGGCTGTCCTGCAGAGGGATGAGCAATCCGTCTCCTCGGGGCATTGCGACAGTGAAGGATGCCTGTGGTGAGCCATGTGGCAGCAGGGAAAGAACGCTTGTCATCTCCCTTCCCTTGCTGAGAACTTTGCAGAGATGTGGATGAAGGGCAAGGGGTCTCCGTTCCTCCTGGGCCAGCTCATTCGGTGCTTGAGAAATGCTTCTGCACGAGGAGCAGGACGATGGGTGCTGCCCTCAGGCTGTGTGGCTCGAGCCACACGTTAACTTGGGCATGCACAAATATGTCCCTAACAATGGAGGAGATGAGGTCAGTGTTGTTTTTTTTAAAAAAAAAAAATTATTATTTATTTTATTTATTTATTTATTTATTTATTTTTCTGGGAGCTGACAGTCTTTGATAAATTTTCCTTCTGGAAGTGAAGAACTCTCACATTTTCCAGTACAAGATAACATCCTTGCTTCCAGATCTTTGCAACAGCTAATGAAAAAAGAAAAAAAAAAAAAAAAAAAAAAAAAGAGAAAAGAAAAGGAAACAAAAATCTGAATTTTCCTCCCTGACCTTCTCCTGACTTTCTCTGGAGATGCTGTTTGTTGCTGCGTTTGGAAGGGCTCATTCCTGTCCCAGCAGATCTGCCAGCGCAGGGCGGCTTCGGAGGTCGGGTTGGACGGGAGCAGGGAGGTTGTGCAACCTTCCACTGCTGCTGCTGGATGTCAGATCGAAGCCAACACAAACTAGCAGCAAAGTAAAATGATTTGTTTATCCAACCGTTTTCTGCTGAAGGAACTACACTCTCCTTACAAGCACCAAGCACGTTGTCACTTTTGGCAGAAGGCTACTTAATGGTGTGACCTAATTTCAGATGACCACCAGTAGCAGGAGCGTGGCTAGTATTTAAAGTTTGTATCCCATAACCATGCTTTTGTGTAAGGGATCATAGAATCCCAGAATCATAGTGTCATTAGGGTTGGAAAAGCCCTCCAGGATCATCTGGTCCAACCTCTGCTTCCACCAATGTCACCACCAAACCCTGTCCCCAAGCACCACGTCCAACCTCTCCTTGAACACCCCCAGGGACGGGGACTCCCCCACCTCCCTGGGCAACCCGTCCCAAGGCCTGACCGCTCTTGCTGAGCAGAAATGTCTCCTCATTGCCAACCTGAGCCTCCCCTGGCACAACTCAAGGCTGTTCCCTCTGCTCCTGGCCCTGGTTCCCTGTGAGCAGAGGCTCCAGGGCCTCGATGTCCTTCTGGCAGTGAGGGGCGCAAAGCTGAACCCAGCACTCGAGGGGCGGCCTCAGCAGAGCAGAGCCCAGGGGGACGAGCACCTCCCTGGCCCTGCTGGCCCCACTGCTCCTGACACAACCAGGATGTTTTTGGCCTTCTTGAATGGAAATGTATCTGTGGCGGTGTTGCAGCTTGCAGTAACCATGCTGGGTGCTCTCTTTTTGTCTTGGCAGTTCTTTGTTTTCTGCCATGGGCTCCTGCAGCTCTCCCAGCTCCTGGTCTCTGGCTACCTGAAGAGCTCCATCTCCACCATCGAGAGACGATACGGCCTCTCCAGCCAGACCTCAGGGCTCCTCGCATCCTTCAACGAGGTGAAAACCTGCTTGTTTTGAAACCCTGTCCACCCAGCAGACGTTCTCCCCGCGCTCCTGTCATTCCCTCGCCCAGCATTTCTGAGGTCTGTGTCCCTCAAACCAGAAATATTCTGAGCCTTTCTGGTTTTGTGTCCTGCTGCAGGTTGGGAACACGCTGCTGATCGTCTTCATCAGCTACTTCGGGAGCCGGGTGCACAGGCCTCGCTTCATCGGCTGCGGCGCCATCCTGGTCTCCTTGGCCGGCTTCCTCATGTCGCTCCCTCACTTCATCACAGGGCCCTACGAGTACGACCAGTCCGTTGCCAGTAGGTACTCTAGGAACTGAATTTATGCCTTTTGGGACAGATAAAGGAACCTCTGGTCCCCCTTGTCTTCTGTGCCTCTGTGCTGCTGGCAAGCTCCAGGTAGCAGGATGGTTTTCCCAAGCCATCAGGGCTTTCATTTCCCACAACCCGTGCCAAGCCAACCTCACTCACGTCAGCTTCTTCCTTATTTTCATTCCCATGACCTCAGTAAGGTGTGGTGAACGTTATCACCCGAAGCCTTTTTCAGGAAGGAATCAGAAGAGGTGTGCAAGGAGCCCCATTTGACCCAGTGGGGCAGCAGAGGGGCACCCCTCCTGCTTTGGGGCATCTCCCCTGGCTGCCCTGTGCACCTGAGATCTCCTTGAGCTTTGAAGTTTTAGACCCCATCCAAAAATCAGCCCCTTGTGGGAGACACACAGGTGAATATTGCTCATGGAGAACAGGAGCAGGGTGGATCCGGGATGTTCTTCCTGAAAGGTGAAGAGATAAGAAGGAAAGAAAGAAGGGAGAAATCACCTCTTATTACTCCCCAGATCCTGCTACAAACCTCCAGCAAATCTTTTAGAAGCCTCCAACAAATGGCTTTTCTCTGGCTCATCAGAGAAAGCGCAGCTGCTTTGCTCAGCTACGGCCAACAAAGGAAGATTTAATAGGTGAATAATTCTCAGATACAAATGGGGTCAGATGCTAACGACAGTTTGGAAACAATTAGCCATGTATTTTAGGAGTGGCTGGTGCTGGTGGCCCTGTGTCAAGCGCTCAGAGTTACAAGTGATTTGGGGTATAACCATGGAAATCCTGCTATAAACATTTCCCCTCTGGTATGTAAGGGAGATCGGGATGCTACATGATCTGTAATCAGCGCTATCACTCAGGCAGTTTTGTAATACATTTCTGGGTAAAATGCGTTCTCATTTCCTGAGCAGTGAGTTACAAAACCTGTAGTTTTCCTCACTTTATTGTGAGAAACTGGAAGCGATCTCAGCTCTGCTTTTTCCGTGGAGGTAGCTTGCCGTGGCACGCACATCTGTCTCGCTGCGAACATCTGCAGAGTAACCTTTGCGTTGGTGCCATTTCATTATGACCCTATCCAATTCCCCTTCCATAAGCATCTATCTGGTTTGGGATTTCCTTTCACCAATGTTTCCCACCCGACATCTGTTGCGTGCACATCCACGTGCTTGCTGCTGTCTCCAGAAAACTTGCTCTCTCCTGACCGAGCCCCTCAGACCCTCTCCCCTTGTCCCCGCAGGCATGTTCAGCAACACCACCGACCTGTGCCAGCCCGAGGGGCTGGAGTCCCAGGGGAACCTCAGCGACACCGTCTGTGCCCCCCACACTGCCAGGGAGAACCACGAGGTGCTCCTTGTCATGTTCATCGCCCAGGCACTGCTGGGCATCGGCGGCGTCCCCATCCAGCCCTTTGGGATCTCCTACATCGATGACTTCGCCAGCGAGCAGAACTCTCCCCTCTATTTGGGTAAGGCGGGGGACAATGGGGAAAGAGGGGAAACCAGAATTATCTCTCTATAGCAAGGCAGGACAGCGTTCGTTTGCACTAATGAGAGCTTGTTCTAGCCCTTCTGCTCTTCCCAGCACCGGGAAGGTTTCTCCAAATTAGTGGATCTGCTTCAAGCTTGGACAGGCTACAGACACCAGTGCTGGGAAATATGATTTAGGGGAGAGTTTGGGATTACTGGGATTTTTGGCCTGTGAGTAAAAGCCAGAGAGAGACACAAAAAAAGGCTTCAACAAGGAGAAATGAAATAATCTCCCTGTGTTCACAGGAGGCAGCTGTGGGCTTAAGATACAGAAATTAAAACTTTGTTTAGGTATAGGGTAAACGGTAGGAAGCTAAAGCAGGAGGATCAATCATCTGGGAGGTGGACAAGCATCCGTCAGCATACTGAGTGCTGGAGAACAGCTTGGGCAGCCTGCAAGGGATGTCACAGAGAGGTGGGATAGATGAGATGGCCCTTGCAGGTCCTTTGAGCACTTTTCCAGCTGCTGTCTGTGACAGCCTTTTGAACTGGACGGGCCAGCAAGGGAGGCTCAAAAGCATGTCATTACCATCAAGAAAGTGGAAGTACCACATCAAATTTTGTTCCAGTACGTGCTAGAGACCTGTTCAGCATATTTAAACAGACCATCTGTCAGATAGGAGTGGAATCCTCAACGTGTTTGATGTCTTCATCAGTAATTCACAGAGGAGAGTTTGCTGATAACTTTTATCTCCATTACCCTGTAATGGAGAGTCAGTAAACTGTGATGCTGAAGAAAGTGATTCAGACAGCATGATGAGTTCCTTGAGCAACTTTGTGTTTCCCAGATTTCTTATGTCAAGGGGCACATCTTGTTTCTGGGTGTATTTCAGCTTTTCTAAGGCGCTGGAGGAAAGTAGCAGGAAAGATTTGAGTTTTGCAAAACCTTTCCTGCAAAGGGAGCCCGGAAAAGCACAGGGTTGTTATCCCCGTAGATAGGATAGATCCCCATAGGAGGCAGATCAGAAAGCTGTCTGGGAAACAGCCTGCACTGGAGGAAAGTGTTGTGGACCATGGTCCTGCCCTGAGCCACTTTGTGTCCCCCATGGTTTCTTCGTGTGTGGCTGAGTCCCTCTCTGCTCTCATCTCCGCAGGCATCTTGTTCTCCGTGACCGTCATCGGGCCGGGGGTGGCCTTCATGCTGGGCTCTGCCATGCTGCGTTTTTACGTCGACATCGACAAAATCACCGAAGGTGAGTGAAGGCACCCCTGGAGAGCCACCCATCACCCTCCCTGCTGCGTCCCAGTGACTGAACCAGCAGCAGTCCAGCCCCAATCTGGGCATCCCGACCCCCAAGGGCTGAGAGTGCAACCCATGGGGCATACTCTGGCTCCCTTTGATTGTTGTCTCACCTGAGAAGTCACTTCCAGCACCCAGGGATGCTCTGGAACTGGTCTCATCAAATCTGGGGTGGATGCCCCAGATTTGTGTGTCCTTCCCATCCAACTTGTGTTGCTGGAAACCCGTATTCAATCATCTCTTTCTCCTTCAGACCTGGAGGTCATAGAATATCCCGAGTTGGAAGGAACCCAAAAGAAACTCTCAGCCCTGGGCTGCTGCCTGGTCTGGTTAGGGGGATGATCATCTGCATTGTGATACTAGAACAGACCTCATTTTCACTCTTCTACAATTTTTATGCCATATGCCAGAAGGAAAAGTGGGAGCATCTTGCCTCTAGCCAGCACTGGGGAGGAAGGGGGATGTGGAGGACAAGCAAAACCCAGAGAGAAACATGAAAAAGAAAGATGAAGGGGAGAAATAAGAAACAAGGAATGGAGAATGGGTACCAGGACTCAGATGGGAAAAAGCAGAGGGAAAGGTAGGATGGGAGGAAAGTGAAAACAAGTAGAAGAGGAAAGCCAGGTAGTGCAGGAGAAGAGCATGAAAGGGATTTCCTTTACAACCTTTGTCTCTCCCTGAGGCATGTTAACAAGACATTTTGTAGTCATCTCCTTTTTGGCTGCTCTTGGATGCTGGTCTGGAGCACAAGTGGATCTTCCCCAGCTATTATCAGAGCAAACTCACACTATACAGCATATCCTCACGTGAGGAAAAGGACAACTGACAGGCTCCTTTGGGTGGTGACCAGAGCACCAGTGCAGGGGGTGGATGAGCAGTGGGTGCTGGTGCTGTAGGTGAAGCTTTGGCTCCTTCTTGGAGCCCCAGGCTCACTCCTGCTCACAGATTTCACCAGAGACTTTTTTTGCCTGGACTTTGTCACTGTATATTTTTATGATTTTATATTTTTATGATGTTTACAAAGTAAGAACATGGTTTACAATGCCTCCTCCTATCACACAACCTCCAAGCTTATTACTGCAGCAATACATCCTCCTCACTGGCTGGTGAACCTCAGAGATGTCTCTGGAGTCCTGACAGGTGAAGACTCCTGGCCATGAACCCCAGATGCACTAAGGAAATCTGTGCTAGGGAAAACAAACTTACTATAAGGCATGATCTTTCACTTACCCCTTGCCACCCTTACAAAGGTGCCTGGGCCTGTGCCATGCTCTTCGCTGCAAGCTCACCACCACAGCTGCATGCTCCATCTCTGCAGAGATGATGGATGAGCTCTCCTCAGGCCACGTGCAGCAGCAGGGAGTTGGATTCCTTCTGCTGTTGAGCTGAGAGCAAAAAGCCAGGATGGACTTTATCTAGATCCTCTAGAATCACCTAGATCAGCCTCTGAAGGGTGAAGAAGTGGGAAGCTCTAGGACATCCTTATCTCAGTCACTCCCATCTGAAGGGCTGAGTGAAGTTTTAGACACCCTGGTGACACTGAAAAATGAACTGAGATATAGCAGCATGCCCCAAAACTGATAGTCCTCAAGCTGGGAGCCACGACTATGCAGCACACTCATGTCTCGGGTGCCTGGGGCCACCCAGCACCATCCCTTTGGGGTCTTTCTGGTCACCTTTGACTAAATGCTGTTTTATCTGTGTTGCAGATGAGGTGCAGCTCACGAACAAGGACCCGCGGTGGGTCGGCGCCTGGTGGCTTGGCTTCCTGGTGGCAGCCAGTCTGGTGGCCGTGTCTGCGGTGCCCTACTTCTTCTTCCCACGGGAAATGCCAAAAGAGGTAGGAGAGGTGCTGCGGGTTGCCCTGGTGGCATTGTGCTCAAACACGCCGTTCCTTAAAGCCTGCTGCGAGCTGTGCTTTGGTCTCATCTCTGGGATGTGGTAATTGCATGGTGGCACACCAAAATAGCACAGAAGTGTAGGAATATTCAGCACCAGGCAAGCCCAATGCAGACGGACGTCCTGCCTTCTCCTGGCCCACGTGGAGCTGGGACTTCCCACTTCTCTGGGGAAGCAATGGTCCTGCTCCTTCTGTTTTGTCTCATTTGGGAGCTGGTGGCAGCTGTTGCACTGCTGGCCCTTGCTTCCCTTCAGGAGGATCACATGTGCCTGAGGATCAGCCCCATTTCATAGGAAATATGAATAGTGCATCACCGGCCTTTCCCTAGAAGTGGGTTGTGCCTGGGGGTGTTTGAAATACTGAGGCTGGTGGGCAGTTTGTTTTGTTCCCATTGCAAAACAAAACAAAACAAAACAAAACAAACCACAACCCTTTTCAACGCTCACTTGTCCATGGGGCTCCACCATCCAGCTTTGCCCATCACCTTTGTGCTTTCTACCAGGGTCTCGATCCCTTTGGAGCCCTGCTGAGTGTGTTAGGGCCCGTGCCAGCACGTGAAATGGCTCGTGAGCTTCCCAAGCGCTTTGCTGGCCGCAGGTCCTGGCTTTCTGGCAAAAGGCGTGTTGTGGAGAATAATTCAAAACAAATTGTTGTTCTAGAGAAGCAGCCGTCCCTTTGTGGGAAGGCTTTGAACGCTGTTGGTTGCTGGAGTTCCTTGGATGCGCTTAGTTGGTGAAATTGTGTTCCTCTCGATGCCTTGGCCATGCTCCAGCCTGCCTAATTGCCTTTCACATATATTTTATTTTGGAACACTGTCAAGCTTTCTTGTCTAAACAAGTACATGCACCGCCTGGTGCACGATAATTCCTCATTTCTCTGAAATTTCTGCAGTGATGAGCGATTCTTATAAAGGTTTAAGGTTCACCTGCTTTGTACAATGCAACCTGTTGTGCCGTTTGCACTTCAGGGGAATACGGTGATCCACCCCTGGGTTTTACACGCTGTCAGGTTCCCCTAACAGCTGCAGCCCGGCGAGGTAACAGGGTGGAAAATCATCCTTCACAGGATGAGGGTGACACTGAATGCAATGGGCCTGATTTGTCCATGTGAAGCTTGGTTCACTTTAAAATCATTACGGATGATCTGTATTAGCAGAACCTGCTCGGTGTGCGATGGGGGTGCGCTCCTTATCGGCAGAAAGGTTCTTTATTAGGGCTGATGAGAACATTAATCTCGTGGATGGCTCTTGAGGGAAAATAACGTGCTTCATACTAAACCAACCGTACTTTTACGAGTGCTGCACTCTGATCAATGCGATCAGTTTTTCAGAGTTTTCCAGTTTGGCTGGATAATGATATAAAGAACAAACAAACAAACAACAAACAAGCAAAAACAACAGCAAAAACAACAAAAACAACATCCTCTCACTCTACTAGCTGCTAACTCTAAGGGATGCTCCCACGTGGCTGAGCATCCATTTATCTCTTTGCAGCCCAGGTTTTACTTGAATTTCTCCTCATTTTACCATTTCCCCCAGAAAGCCTTTGAAAACTGCTTAGAGTTTAAAAAGATACATAAGGGAATACTCCAAGTGATGGCAAAAATCTGCCTCCCCCTTGCAGGGTGGGAGATGCCAGGGCCTGGTGAGCCCAGCAGCTGGGCTCGTACCCATCCCATCGGGGTCTCAGCATTGCCAGCAGCAGCAGAGGGTTCTGCTTTAAAAAAATGCCTTTTCAGAAACTTTCCCAGAAGCTGTTGTGGGTAAAACCTCTATCTGCTGTGGAAGATTCAGAGCTCTGTAGGAAATCTGCATTTGCACGGGAGTTTTTTCTGTAGTTATTGCAGGAAATAAAAAAAAAAAAAAAAAAAAAAAAAAAAAAAAAAAGAAAAAAAAAGTTAATATTGTTTTCACTTGCTTGCCCCTGCAGTAAATCAGTGTTCAGCTAAAGGTAAAACACGAACACTTTTCGGTCGCAAAGGGCAGCCACCTTTCCTCTCCAGTGAGCTGGAGGCAGCGACGTTTCTGAAGCCACCCAATTAGTGCACCCACCATTGAGCTCATTAGAGAAAAACTTCCCCTACAAAAGAGCATCAGCCGGGGATGTACTGCAAAACCCTGCAGGAAGGATGGGCAGAGCTGGGAAGAAATGCGGCACAGGAAGGAAATGTGTGACTCCAGGCAAAGCTTGATGCTAATAAAGCATTGACCCCAAATTTGCCTTCGTCTACCCCAACCGGAGCACGTTGCTGTAGATGATGAAGCTGCCTGGGAACAATTTGTTGGTGCCTTTCCCCATGGCAGAACCCACCAAGCAAGATCACCATAGCATATGCTGGCCCATGGCTCTGTCCTTCTTGCTGCTGAAAGTGCTAATTCTCTTCTCTGATTCCCATCCCACCTTCATTTTCTTTTCTCCCTCCTGGCTCACTCAGCTCAGCTCTTGGTGGTCTCTCCAAACCAAGGTCTCTGTCCTCCTCAGTGGGCATCATCCAGCAAACTGGATAACAGTCTCTTTGGAGATTTATTTGGCTCTTCCCATCAGCCAAGACAGATCTGTATTATTTATTCTACAGCCACATTTCAGCTTTGCCTTTACCTTACAGCTTCTTCCTTTGAAGTTCCTGCAATGACTTTTGCGCTTCACATGAACACGTTTTGCACTTAATGTGAACAGAGTTCAGTCTTTTGATCTTTTCTCTCATAAATCAACCACTCCATACCCCTCTCTTGATCTTTTCTCATAAATCGATCACTCCAGACCCCTCTTTTGACCTTTTCTCACAAATCAATCACTCCTGACTCCAAACATTTTTGTTTCTCTGCTTTGAAACCCGTCAGCAAGTTTCTAGCACCAAAATATCCTGAATAACACGACTTGAGGACAATCACAACAAAGCTATAAAATTGTCAGGATCTCGGGTGGAGGATGAGTGGAACAGGCTTTTATTGGACAATCTGCTTCCAGTCAAAACCAGTTTTTCCCTAATAATTCCAGTTCAAAGCTGTTTCCATGAGCCTGAACCATTTCTCAGGGTTTTGTCCTGGACTGTGGGGAACTACAGCCTTTGAATATTTCCCTGTGTAGCCAGTTTGCTCTGTGCTCTATCATCTATACCTGGGTTTGATGAGGGAAAAGTGCCATCTGGAGCACCTTAAACAAAAGCAGAGGCATTGCCCTTGTTCAGAACCTCTGGCGTGCAAGACCTGTCTTGCACACTCCATTATCTGCCTGTTTGGGTTTTGTTTTGTGACTCCAAAGCCATCAAGCTAAGCCAACCATCTCCCAGGCACGGTGAGCAGGGGGTGGCTGGCACTGCCTCACCCCCCTGACAAAGCCTCCCCTGCAGTGCCAGCACACATTAAATGCAAACAGAAGCTTTGTGAGGCAGCTCAGGTGGTTTTATGGGAAGCAGGTCGACACGTCCCTGTTGTGTCCATGCCCTGGCAACTCTGGTTTACTGTCACTCAGCCCCCTTCAGATAATGGTCCATTACATCAGTGCTCACCCCCAGACCTCCCAGAACACAGTTCCAGAAATTTGCATCCTTGTGTGTGCCATGGCTGCACCATAGGTGTCTGTGGAGATGGACCTGAGCAATTTGTTGTTCTCATTTCCAGACGTGGAGCTGAAATTCCTCTTTTTCAGCCCTAAGTACATGGCTATGCTCTTCGCACAGAGTTAGGTTTGGTTTCTGTTATTGCAGCCCTCTAGTTGCCTAGGTTTTCCTGCTTTGTATACTAGCCCCTCCTGCATGCACAATTCCCACCTTCCTTCTCTGAAGATGAAGTCTTCTTACTATGCTAAGGGGATTGCTGAAAATAGCTGGGGATTCTGCACCGAACCACTAAGGAAGCCACTGGCACTTCACAGCAGCCCAGTCCATCCCTCTGGGATGCTCTGTTCTCTTTTTCTATTTAGCAATGTCATGTTTAGTCTCCTAGTTTTCACGTTTTCCAGTTTAACTCTTGTTTTCCCCTATGGTGCTGCACGTAGAGACCAGACTTACTGGGTTCCCTTTATTTATTTAAACACTGGTGCTGTTGAAAGGGGAGAACAGGCTGCTGAGATCCACCCACCCTAACCCAAGGTTGCCCATCCAGCTGGGAACATGGGGATGCAAACCAGAAGAAATGAATGGGATGGTGCCTCTTTCGTGTTGGGTCCTTCTTCATCTCAAGGCTCCACGTGTGGTGCTTTGGCTTGGAGAAGTGCAAAAACAGGGCTGAAAGGAAGCACAAACATGGAAAGAACCACGTCACCACGTCACAGGAAAGCCACCAAAGGGAACCTCACGGTACAGCTGAAGACCACTCACTGCACATCTGTGCAAACTCCATCTAGCTCAGCAAATCCAGTGCATTTATGAGCTGCTCAGCTCCACAGCCAGCTGCACTGTGCTCCCTGGTTTCTGCTCAGGACCCACCGCTTGTGTTCTCCTGCTAGAGATGGATGGAGCCACTGTCCTGCTGCCAGCAGGTTTAT
Organism: Aythya fuligula; assembly: GCF_009819795.1. Taxonomy (NCBI): domain Eukaryota; kingdom Metazoa; phylum Chordata; class Aves; order Anseriformes; family Anatidae; genus Aythya; species Aythya fuligula. Next base: position 205,867,414 of record NC_045559.1, on the reverse strand, counting down.
CTCCTGTAAGACAGGATGGAAATGGCCAATGGATGAAATCCTTTGCAGAATGGAACATTTTGGGGGGCATGTAGGATGGGGGAGAAGGGATGTGAAATGTAGGAGTGCTCAGGGCATGCAGCAACACAATGGGCTTTGTGGTGACCCCCAAAGTGCATCTGCTGGGATTTCGACTCCGTCTCTAGGGCAGATGAGTCCCCTGTTGTTCATCTCTCCAGGTTTTGCTTTTAATTACCCCCAGATAGTTTGAAGAGATGCTTGGGGACAGAAGAGAGCACCAAGATGGACCTGCAGCCGCAATCTGGAGACCTCTGTGGCGGAGCAGAGCGTTAGGAAGTCACCCCCATCTCCCATGGATAAACCCATCCATCTAGCACCTCACACCATGAGGCACGGAGCTGCCAAATCCAGGACAGCAGCCCGCAGACTGCATCAACTTGTTTCATCCCCAAAAAGCACCTGCTGCGTGGTGGCAAAAGATAGGAGTGCATGGAGAAACCCTGAAAATGTGCCCTGGCTACCATATACCTGCAAGAGCTTGGGATGGCATTGCTTGGCGAGGTTTGGGAATGTCTGGCCCTCGAGTCCTGAAGCAGAAAGTCTGTGATGAGATGTTCCCACAGGTAGAACACTGCCCTGAAGATGCCCCATGGGCACTGGTACTGCTCTGAGCCATGCCAGGGGATCGTACCAGTGAGTTCAAACCTTCAAGGAGCTGACAGCCTCGTGTCCTGCAGGCTGGGAGCTCCCCAGCCCACCGAGGGTACCTGCAGGGTGCAGACAGCCAACAGCTCTGCCTGGCGGTGGCCTCGGGCTCCGTGTGAACTTCCCAGGTCCCGTGTGGTGGAGTGGCAGTCACTCATCGTCCCTTCTGTGCAGCGGGGACATTGTGCAACAGCTCCAGGGAGGGGAAGTGAAAATAACTTCTCCAGCTTCTGTCTTGGGACAAATTGTCCTCGTTTATTCGGACCCTCCCACATTGACCCAGCAGCGACCTGGCGTGCTCCCAGGGCACACGGAAAGCCAAAAGGAAAATATCCCACAGGGAACTCTTAGAAGTTTGTTCCTCTTTGTGTTGCTGCCTGTTGGAGAACGGTGAAAGAAGCTGGGGTGGGGAAATCAAAGGGTTTGTCAGAAAACTTTGTCCCCGGAGCCACGGGGCTGTGCTGCTCTGAGGCTTCCCTTTAATAGGGAAGCCCCCAAAAGCACCAGCAAAAAGCAGCTTGGAAAGACAATCTGGGGAGCATCCGGAGGCCAAGTAGCACTGGCATGCAGGTGCCTGCCTTCCTGGAACAGGTCGGGCTCAATGGTCAGATTTTCCCCAGGGAGCTTTAAAGACAGGCACAAATAAATGGCAGCTAAAAACAGCCAGTTTTGCACGAGCGAGGCTGTGGGCTGGCTATTTTAACACGCTAGGAAACAGGGGCCCTGGCGGGACCCACACGTGCTGGGAGAGGCATAAAGGAGCGTTTGTAGGGAGCACGACCTTGTCGGGAGGGAAACCAGTTCTTTTTCCGTCTACGAGGTTTTACATTTTGTTTGTTTAATACAAAAATGGGTTCGCTGACCTTGTTTTTCACTGAGCCTGGAGCACGAGGCTCTGCACAGCCGGAGGGGAACTCTGCAGAATCCCCAAATTAAGCAAAGAATATTTCTCTGTCACAGAGCAGACCTTTTATCCCTTCTGCCTGTGGTGTACATGAATTAAACCAGGCTGCCCTTGTCGCAGGTGCCATATCCAGGAGCCCGGCTCGCAGCAGAGCCACCTTCATCCGCCTTTCCTGCAAAGCAGGTCCTGCTCCTCCCCTGGCTCCCAGCCCTGCTCCATTGTAGCTGATTTATTCAAGTCTGTGCTTGGAAGTGGAGGATTTCCCCCCCGCTCAAGGTCAGGCTGGGGATGCTCTTCCTAATGCAAAGCTCCCGGTGCTTGAGGAGCTGCAGGAAGGGATCTGCTCTGGGTGGCTCTGCTTGAGCACGGGTCAACCAGATGATCCCCAGAGGTGCCTCCAATGTCAAAAGTGATCCAGACGTGATCACAGCCCCACAGCCTGGCACCTCGGGGCCCTGCTGGGCTCTCATCACCAGCTCCAGGCCTCTCTGGCTCCAGGAGCACCCCAGGGGGGGCAAGATCCTCTCCCTGCCCCTGTGGGTGCTGCTTTGCCCCGTGCACAAACATCAGCTTTGTCTGGTGCTTCCTTGGGGTCCTAACTAAGCCTCCCCGAACCCAGTGTGCCTCCTCCACCCCCCTAAATGTATCCAGAGAGCCTTAGATAAAAAAGGCTTGCAAAAACCAGGAATGCAGTGCGGGCCTCTTCACTGAACCCTCCGAGGAACAATGCTGAAAAATCCAAGCGCGGGGGCGTTTTGCAAGGCGCTTCCCACACTCGTTTGTTTTCTTTTGACAAGACGCTGCCGCAGACGGCCGGGAAGCCACGCACAACCAACCCAGTGGTGCTATTTCACCTGCCGACTCCGGTGTGCCAAACCACCAGCACAGAGCAATGCCAAAATCCCCAGCTGCAGGAGCGCAGCGTGCCGGTGCCCAGCGAGCGGGCAGGATTTACCCCGTTCCCTCCTCCGCTTGCTTTCCCAGCATCCAAACGTGCCTGCTTCACCCTGCAGGAATGCATTTCCCGATCCACTCAGGCAGCAGAAGCGGGGCCAAGCCTTTGTGGGGAGAGTTTGCCTTCTCCTCGAGGGCTTTGCTTTGCGTTGCGGAGAGCAGCTGCTGCTCGGTGCTAAGGCAGCAGACGCGCACGGAGATGTCCTCCTCGTGCCGAGAGACCCCGAGCTGGGGAATTTTGTCCTGGGGATTTGGGTTTTGTCCTGCATGTGCCGGCAGTGCCCAGCAGGCTGTCACCCCTCCGAAATGCCAGCAGCTGGCATCTGAGGAAGCCACAGTCAGTAAGAGCTTGAATGCGTTTTTGGAAAGCTCTGCAGTTTTAGCACCTGCGTTTCTGGTCCTATGAGACACCCTCGTGGAAAACCAAAAGGAAGCTGGATTTTGTCTTTGCCTTTGAAAAAAAAAATAAAAATATATGAATCTCCAAGCTCCACCAATGACAACCAGGAAAGGAGCTATAAAAATCCCACCGCTGCCTTGCAGAGGCTCTTGAGAACAGATTGTGGTATTCACAGCACGGGACATTTTGACCTCTCCAGTGCTTAATAATCATTCTTGTTTTCGGAGAACTAGAGCTCATTTTAGCTGATGAGCTGTCCAGTTCTTTGGGGGAATGAAGAACATCTAGTTTCTGTTGAATTAACTCATTCATCTGACTCACGTTAAGTTTGTGTCAGGAGCTGCAGCAGAGCGGTGGCTGAGCTGATGTGGGATGTCAGACAGGGCTCTGCTGGCTCAGGGCTTCTGGCTAAAATTGCACTGTGGGTTTTCTTTTTTTTTTTTTTTCATGAAAACTACACTACCCTTGAGCACTGTATGCAATTATAGTTGTGTAGTATCACTCGTCATCTAGTTAGCATCCTCCAAACATTGAGTCCCCTAAAAGCCTGCAGAACAGGGGATCATGCATCCAAAAAACCTCCCCTCCTGGCCTCCCACTTGCTGGTGCTGGGAGGTTGGAAGCTCCCCTTCCAAAAGTCTTTGCTCTGGTGCCTCTGTGTCAGCGTCTCCATCCCAGACCCTGCACCTTTTTTCCTTGTAATTGCAGGCTGCTCTCCTTGCTGATACCAGGGGCAAAGGCATTTGCACAGCTCGGTAAGCACCGAGACTCAGGGGAAATGCTCATCCTCCATCCAAAACCGCAGTGTCCTTCACCTGCTTTAGGTGGACCTTCTCCCGCGGTCCAGGTGCATCTCTCCTGGAGTTTCTGCGTCCGTGGGTATTTCTGAAATGTGATTCAGTGCTGTGTGGAAAGGGGAGAAAGTTGCCTTTTACCCCTGTAACCCAGACGTCTCTGTGGATGCTCTCATCCTGATGGCAGGACAGGAGGGAGGGCGTCTGCCTGGCTTCTCCCAGCAGCCACAGATGCTGCTGGCAGAGCCCAGGACATTTTAAGCTCTGTCTGCAAGAAGTGTGGGCTGCTGTCTGTCCCTCTCCCTTCAGCAGAGAGCCAGGCCATGATTCAGGAGGGGGATTTTCCCTTCTTTCAGCAATGCAGCTGTGGAAGAGGCGAGTTCAGTGGGAAGGCTGGCAGTGACAAACTCTCTTCTGTCCCCAGGTGACGAGTGGGAAGGAGAGTGGCAGCAAGAAGAGCGAGGATCTGCTCAGCCAGCTCAGGTCAAAGTCTGAACAAGTGCAAAACCTCTCTCTATCCAAGTTCATCAAACGTAAGTCTGTGCATCCTCCTGCTTCGCTGGGATTTTGGTTAACATTTTGGTAATGATCTGGGTGAGGGAACTGAGTGCACCCTCAGTGAGTAAGGTCAAGCACCAGGACGAGCTGCCCGGGGATGTGGTGGAGTCCCCATCCCTGCAGGTGTCTAAGAGATAGGTTGCAATGCCAGCCTCTTCCTATATAAGCCCTCGGGACCACCCCATGCTGATCAAAGCATCCTTCCAGGGGAGCTCAGCACCATCTCCCCACCTGGGAGCAGTGCCTCATGTGGGCAGTGGGAAATGGGAACAAAACCTCACCAGAACCCAAAGCCAGGCGGGAAAGTGGGGCCCAAGCAGGGAGCCATGGGAAGGGAAAGAGAGAGAATCTCTGATAGAATCACGGAGTGATTCATGTTAGAAGGGACCCTAAAGCCCCCTCAACCCCCCTGCCATGGTCAGGACATCCTACCCCCAGCCCAGGCTACCCCCAGCCCCATTCAGCCTGGCCTTGGGCACTGCCAGGGCTGGGGCACCCCCAGCTCCTTGGGTTAGCTTGGGACAGTGATGATCCTGTTCCAGATGCACAACTAGAGCAGGGTTTGCAGCTTGGGTGCAATGAGATACTATTTCTCATCTTCCAGGCAATCACAGTCCCACCCCAAGTAGCTCTTAGTCCCAAAAAACTCTCCCCAGGTCCCATCCTTCAAGGCAGGTGACAATACGACAGCCTGGCTGCCCTGCCTGTCCTGCTGAGGACGGCCAGCGCTGCCTGGAGCCAGGGTCAGAGCAACTAAAATCAGCTGCATCTTTGTGTAGAGTGGTGTTAATCCAGTGCAAGGAGCTTGTCTGGAAATCAGTGGGCTGAGGGAGCCTCTTAGAGCTGAAAGGAATCAGCTGGGCTTTGGTCTCTGTAAGCTACGGCTAAGGGGTCACATTTGTTTGAAAGAAATACTTGGATCTCTGGCAATTACTTAAGGCAAGGAGCCCTACAAAGCCAACCCACGTCGGCTTCTTCCATATTCCCTTTCATTTATTAGGAACTCTCTGTTTTAGTAAGCTCAGTGGAAGGCATGCACAGCCAGATGAGCGTGGGCAGGTTTCTATCCTGCTCTTTGCACCCTTTGCTCATCGCAGCCTGATGCTGAGTTAGAGGATCGAGCCAGGGGGCTGCTCCCCCGCTGAGCTTGCACCATCATTTAGCAAACCAGCGTGCCGAGCTGCACGCCGAGCACACCGGTGCTGGAAGCTCTTGCGTGGGAACAGATTTATGGTGCTCAGATGGGATTTTCACACCAACACTCTGCTCTCTGCCACTGAAAAAAAAAAAATGAATAAAAATGAGCTCTCCGCGCCTGGGTGCAGAGAAGGAAATACCTGTGCTCAGGGTTTGCATCCGGGCTGTGCTAATAAATTCATTATTTCTGAGAATTTATCCCCTAAATCCCAGTCCAGAAAATGATGATGTGGCTGCAATTTCAGCCAGGAGAGCAACCTTGCTGAAATCCCTGGGGTTTTCTAATAGCAGCAATGACAAATCTCGGGGCTGGGACTCACCGAGACATGGACAGAGGCATAAAGGAGAGAATGTTTGTCCCAGGGCTCTTAAGGGCTGCTAGCATTTGTCATGGCAGGGCTCAGACTTTGTGCCCACCAGAGTGGACTGCAGAAAGGAGCTTTTTGACCCAGGATTTCTTCACGAGCCCCTGGCCCTGACGCTCCCTTTGCAGGCTGAGATAACTGATGGAGCTCAGCAGATTTGCAGGCCCTTTCAGGAGCGGTGTCCTCCGATCTACATCTCATGTCTTCCCCTCAATATTCAGTCCTGTTCCTCCTGCATCCCTCGCACAGAGTCCTCCCCCTGCTTGTTTTCTGAATGCCACAAGCAGGTTGTAAAATGCTGAAAATGCAGCTCCCTGTGCAAACCTGGCCCAAGGCTGAGGAAGCTCCAGGTGAGGCAGCCGCTGCCTGTTCAGGCTGTGATTCAGCAGAGCACTTGAAGCTCCTCCTGGAGCAGTGAAAGGATGAGGAATGCCTTTTAGACTTCATCACTTTCTTAAGGCTTGGCAGAGGCGAGCACTGAGTAACTAAGCTGGCCTGGAGGAGAAAGATGTTCAGAAATGCCGTTGAGTCACTTAGTTCGGCTTAAATGATGCAAAATGGAGCACGATTGTGGAGAAGGAAATGCATTTTGTCATTTGTTCTGTTGCTTCAGTGCACATGGAGATAACAGAGCAAAAGAAGGCTTGAAGGATTTTTTGTCACTTATATTATTGGGAACAAAGCGAGGATGGGTTAGAGCCCATCCCAGGGGGTGCTTCGTGTTCTCCGTTTCTCTGCAAGCCACTGGGCTTTAAATCTTTCTGGGACAAGGTGTGATGAGCAGCAGGAGCACTCTGCAAAGCCCTGGGAACTGTGCTTCAAGGACAGGAAGAGCTTTTCCCTCCACAACCAGCAATAACAGGATGGAGCTGTGTACAGGATAAACACTCAGGCAAAGCACTGGGGACCTTTCCTAACAATGAGGTCGATTACCCAAGAAGTGAGCAGGCTCCGCTTGCTGGAGTGATTCAAAACTAGGAAAGTCAGAGCACCGTGGGGAACGGGCTTGGCTCCTGCACAGATGCGCCGGGTGACATTGGGTTGCACCCTGCTTCTCATACTCACAACGTGCTCCTTCTGCAGCCCTGCTCACAGCAATCAGGAAAGTGGGATTTAGCTAGCTAGAAGTCATTTCCATTGCTAATTTTTCAGCTTCTGTTGAAAACACCTGGGAGGATGTTCAGCTTCTGTTGCACACACTGGGAATTAATCCATTAAAGGTGATCTTCAAAGCAATTAAAACCTGGGGCTTGTGACTTGTTTGTTTCTCTAGGATGCCTAAAGAAGGTTTCAAGGATTTTTTGTTCATTATTTTAAAGTTTTTAGAACTTTTTTTTTCCACTTGTTTTTAGTATCTGGCCAGCTTCCTCCCTGGAGCTATAAGGCAGACCAAATTTGTAAGGAGAGGGGGATGGCAAAGGGCAGCAACCTTGCTGCCTCCCAACGTGCTGTGGGAGACCTGCCGGCTGTCCCAGCCTTACAGCTCTGCCCTGGTGACCACAGGGTAAAGACTGGAGAACTTTAGGTAAAAATAAATCCTTTTGTAGATGATTCTTCCGCAAAGAAAGCTGAATTAGCTCTTGGAGATCTTTCAGCAAGAAAATGGTCTCATATTTGCAACAGATTTTCCAAGTAAGTTAATTTTTCAACTAAGATTTTCCAGTATGCAAACTAGGCAGAAATATGCTTCAAAAACCAAAGACTTCATTGATACTTCAGAGCAAAATCACCTCCTTTTGTTGAGGTCCACGTCAGTCCAGCACTGGGATATTGTCACAACCCCTCCCTCCCTGGTTGACAGCAGAGCCCCCAGCTCTCCAGCATCTTGGTGTTTCAGGGTCCTTGGCTCTTGGACCTTGCACCCTTGCACCCTCCCTAGAGCCCTCGGTTGCTCGCCAATGCCTCGAGCTGTTTGCCTAACCCTGAGCACAGAGAGCCGAGCTGGGGACACGATGCCCCTGCAAACACGAGCTTTGCCTTTGCCTGCGGGTCACTCCTTGCAGCCACCAATGGGTCTCTGCTCTACGTGTGACTTTTTGGGGACTAAAAGAGCTAAAACAAACACACAGCTTGGGGCAGTTCCCAGGCGAGCCCCAGTTGGTTCTCCCTGCCGCAGCCTCTGCTGGAGCAGATAGAAAGATCGTCCCGATTGTTTGTGAGCTGCGGAGAATTAACACCATTAATTTACGGCAGGCCCTCGCATTAATCCTCCCCGTTAATTCCTTATCTCTGCTCCAGCATATTGGCTTCCAGAGCCCTCATCTGGGAAGCTCAGCCACTGTTTGTCTGGAAGTTGCCTTTATGCATGCCCTTTGCTTGCGTGCCGCAAAGCCGGACGAAGAGCACGGAGGAGGCACAGAATGAGGGGGAGCAGAGGCACGAGCAAAAAGGGGGCTCAGGCTCTGCACGAGGGAGAAATCTCTCCAGGCTGGAGAGCTGCAGCTGGCGGGTGTCAGAGCTCAGCAGCCTTCATCCCGCGGGGTGGATGCCTTTGAGCAAAGAGGTCTTTGCTTAAGCAGTGAGGGTTCAGCCACAGGGGAATCTGCTGGTGTTTGTCTTGCCTGTAATCAAAAAAATGCATCTTTGCCACTGAAACTGAAAGGACATTAAAACTGCAACCACAGCAAAGAAATAAATTAACTCCTAATGACCTCCCAGCTCCTTTTCATACTTTTTTTTTTTTTTTTTTTTTTTTTTTTTTTTTTTTTTTTTTTTTACAAGAAGCCATGCCAGAAAGTTTCAGGGAAAGGAGCTGAGGCCGTGTTTACTTGGACCATGTGTGCAACCACTCGATGCTGCAGCCCTCAGGACTTGCCCTTGGGCAGTGGGGGACAGATTTCAGCCAGCCCAGGACAGCCCATCCTTTGGAGGCAGGAGATGAGCACAGAGCTTCATCTGAGGCTGAAAAGCTACCCCAGAACCACTTGGTTTCCTCCTAAGGCATCCCAGGTCCCTGGCAGCTCTAAAATAAGAGCCCGGCAGGAGGTGTTGCTACAGATTTGTCCTCTGCATTAGCAGATGCTCAGGGTTGCTCGAGCACATCGCCCAGGTGTCGAGGCCAGCTATCAGTTTTCTTGGGTCAAGATGCTTCACTCAGAGCTTGCTGACGCCTCTAGCCCTTTCCCACAAGACACATCTTGTTAGACGGCTGCTGTTAGCTGAGAAGGAAGCTGCTTTATTTGCAGAAAACTCTTTTTTGGGGGCTGACTGGATTTCCTGGTCCCTGTCCCATGGGTAACAAACAACACCACTGTGTCTGCTCATCCACATCTCTGCCTTCAGCCAAAGCTGTGCTTTTTCTATGGCTGCTACTGGATTACTAAAAGCAGCCAAAAATGCTCTGATGGGAAGAGTTTTCCCTTAGAAATGGCTCATTTGTTTACCTCAAAATGCCGTGCAGGACAGGATTTATTTTGTCAACATTTCAAGCAGATAATTTCCACATTTTTTGTTTTGCAGTGCTCAGGCATTCAGTTTCTGTAATGTCCTGATGCTTTCTCCTGACTTCTTCACGTCCACTTTGTCACACAAGCCTGAAATAGTAAACCCTGAAAGAACACATTTTGACCTTTATGAATGAAATCTTTGGAAGAGCTCACTCCTCCCAAGTAGTTAATTCTGCATAATAATAATAATAATAATAATAATAATAATAATAATAATAATAATAATAATAATAATAATAATAATAATAATAATAATAAATAAAAATCAGGGAAATTCAATGCCTTACCTTGAGTAATACTTTGCCATTCACCTCTCCTGGATGCAGCAGATTTCTCCTTTTCCTTTCAGACTTTCCTATGGTCCTGCTGAGGAACCTCCGCCACCCCGTCTTCCTGCTGGTGGTGCTGGCTCAGGTCAACCTCTCAGCCATGGTCGCTGGTTTGGCAACGTTCATGGGGAAGTTCCTGGAGAGACAGTTCTCCCTCACGGCCTCCTTTGCCAACATGATCATCGGTAAGTGTTGCTGTCACGCTCAGGGGCTTGCCAGCTTCTGAGATCCTCTTAGAAAATCATCTGGAGATGATTGAAGGAGCAACTCTCCCTCCAGAGCTGCCAGTCTCCTTCCATCACCCCCAGAGAGACACAGCACGAGGTCCCTGCCCGTTTCACTTCTCAGGCACTAGCTACCTTCTTTCCTTTACCTCCCACCTGGCTTTGCTCAGATAAAACCTGTTAAGACCTGGGAAATGCTTATCCAAAGCAGCTCACTACATTCAAGGAGAGGAGATGAATTCATTGCATTAAAGGAGCAAAGAAACATCGTGTTTGAATTGTGCACATTTCTATGGAAGGGATTACTTTGCATTAATCATTAGTTATGGTTCTTTTCAAAAGTAGAGAGCAAATAAAATGAAAAAGAGCAAAAATCCACGCTTGCATTCTGGAGACACTTTGCAGCAAGAGACCAGCCTGGTTGGTGTGCTAATCCTCTCTAAGCTCTTCAAAATGTTTACTATCGTTAGACTAATTGCTCATAAAAGTTGGGCTAATTTCTTGCTGTTGGCATTGTTATGAAGGAAAAGGAGAAGTTGTAAGCAGGATATGCTCTCCTGAGACCAGACTGCTTTAACTTGCATTGCAATACCCAGAATGTACGACCCTGGGCTCGGACCTGCCTGTGCAAGCTTGTTGTGGTAACACAAATATGAAGCTTGCAATCCACTGGAGCATTCTGAGGTCTAGACAACAGACAAAGAAGTATTTTAAATGTATTTTTAAACAATGCATCCTCAGAGTAAGTATCTCCTAAAGTCTCTAACAAATAAATCCGAAGAATGTAAGCAGATTGGAAGATTACATGCTGCAGCAGTGGTTCCCAGGCTTGATTTACCCTTTAAAGGGTGTTACTTGTTAAAGATGTGCACTGTATTTCTCATATGGATCTACCCAGTAGCTCTCCCAGCTGCTGCTTCATCATTCTCTGTTATACAAAAAGCTTTCTGTAGCTGGAAATCCTTTCCTTCTGTGGGTACTTATGGGCTGCAGGCAACCTCCCTGTTGATTTTTTGATGAATTAAACACGTATCCCAATATAAGGTGGGTTTTTCAAAACTCCAAGTCCATCATGGGAATGTTCACAGTAATGATTGTAATGATGACAACAGAAGCAGCCACATTATTATATCAATGTTTTCATTATGCAGAAATTAAATATCCTCTCTGGGTTTACTTGTTATTTCCTCCTGTCTGAAAAAAAAATCACGTTTGCTGGATTAATCACAGTTTTACACTAGCTCCTCCATCTCCTCCATGCACCGATACAGAGCCTGTTTGCTGCATGAGCCAACTGTCCTTGCAAAGCTGCTTTCTGACCTTAGCATTATTCCAGCAGTCTCTCTGCAAAACCCTTGGTCCCCTCCAGATCAGTGATGCTGAAAAAAATAGAAATCCCACGATAAATCCTCTGGGCCTGAGATGGCTTGGAGGATGGATACCAAGGATCTGTCTTTTCCCAGGTGCTGTGAACATCCCTGGGGCGATGGTGGGCATCGTGGTGGGTGGTGCCATCCTGAAGAGGTTCCAGGTGTCCCTGAAGCAGTGCAGTGCCATGTGCGTCCTGGGCATGCTGCTCTGCCTGCTCGTGGCCTTCCCCCTTCTCTTCCTCGGCTGCCCCACGCAGAAGGTCGCCGGTGTCACCTACAGTGAGAGGTACCAACAGCACTAACGGGGCTGGGATGGGTGGCTGCTGGTGGTGGGAGCATCACTATTGGCCCCCCCAGCTGCATGCTTGGGGGCTGAGATGGGAGTTAGGGGTTATATATACCCAGGGCTGGGGTTATTCCCTCTGCAAAACGCTTAACAAGCTAGGAATTTACATTTTTGTGAATAAAGCCTGAATCTGCTGTGTCCTTACTCGTTCTAGCTTCATTGACGGGTTGTGAAACCCGAGCGAATGCTTTCTTTGGCACAAATAGTGCAGGATACAAATTTCATCCTGGAAAGCCTGGCGTGCTACTCATGAGGCCAGTAATGTGGCCAGAGGCCAGCCTAAGGAGTGTACCCTCAAAGCCAGAGCTTCTTCCCTGCACTGCCTGCCCTCTCCAAAGGTTTGATCCGGGTTTCTACGAGCTGATTCGTGCACATCCCATAGTCACAGTGAGAGCTGGCTCGAGCCCTGTGCTCTCCACCTCCCACAGCCAGGCATCGCTGCCCTCACCCTGCATTTAGGGCTGGGAATGCAGAATGAAGGAAGTGGGCGACTCCCACGACTATTGGTGGTCAGGATGTTTTTCCTGGGCATTGAGCAAAGGCTCTGTGGCTTATAGTGGAATTTCTATGCATCCTTTTTTTTTATGGGGGAGCATTAAACAATCATTGTTTCTTTACTAATCCCCAAGTAATACCTCCAAGTAATAATCCCCAAAAATATCTCCCATATAAGATGCATGCTAATGATGCTCAGTACCACGCATTTATACGTTCTTTCTGTTGTAGCTCTGACTTTGGGCTCCACACCTTGGAGTGCAGCTTCCATTGTAACTGCCCCGAGAAAGCCTACAACCCCATCTGCGGCTCTGACGGTATCGAGTACATCTCGCCCTGCCACGCTGGCTGTGAGGTCGTGAATATCGACAACAATTCAGTCCTGGTGAGTTATTCCCACCGAGCCAGTGTCCTGGCTTGGGACAGCTGATGAGTGATGATCAATGCAGCACCCAGGTCCATCAGGTCCTCTGATGTTCGTTAGCATTGTACCAGGTCTGTGTCACCTTGTGGGACGAGCAGGGGAAGGTTGAGAAAGTCCCAGGAAAACCCCTTGTAGACGGTGTCTCTTAGCACTTTCTGTCTAGCAGAGCCCATGCCAGCACTGGTTCTTGGCCAAGGCAGCAGGCAGAGAGCTTCCAGATATTCAGCCTCTGAGGACATCGAGGTGTCCTTGCTCATCCACTGCTTCACCCCAGCTTGGGTTCTGCACCATGGACCCAGCTGCAAAATCTCCCTTGTTATCCGGGAGCTTGAGTGGACTTCTTGCACAATTGACACAAGGACCTTCTGCTTTCCCTTCATCCTAAATTGTGACCAACAAGGTCACCTCCTTTAGCTGCGTGTCCTGCACTGAGGGAAGGGGGCTAAGCACTTTGGTCACCCAGTGTGACACCTCTCGTACTCAAGAGACACTTTCTCCATGGGGTCAGCTGCCCCCCCTCCACCAGGCTCCTGCTGTGAATTGGCTAATCCGCGTTCCTTGAGTAGGGACCTATGGAAACCAGGCTCCTAATTCAGGCATCAAGTTCTCTGAAACAGGTTGAGGTCTGAGTGCTTCCATTTTTGCAAGGTGTGAAGGCAAAATAGCAACGCAGGTGGCACAATTTCATGTAGCTCTGCTTTCCTGCAGCAGGCATCACCCAAACTGCTCACCCAATACTGTTTTCTTTGGCTTGACACAAAATGCTGCTCAAAGATTACAGTGAATGAGTTTTCAAATAATCTGTCTAGCTCTGTTTCTTCTCCTCATGCTGTCAGCAACTGTGCAGCACACCCATGCTAACCATGCTTGGACTGACCCAGGCCATGGTGGCTTTGGAGTTTATGCAGCAAAATGCAAAACTGCCCTCAGCTCAAACTGCCCCCCTGAAGTGTAGGGGTGAAATATTAGCCCAAAACACACATCTGAAACCTACACTGGGGAAAAATGACCCAAGTGTTTTTATCATATAGCTTATTTTAGTGGTGTTGCATGCCACACCATACATCAGGCGTCTGTAGATTGTGTATAGGGATGAAGAGAGAAGAGGTAAATCTTACTTTTGGGGACTCTTTTAGCAATTCTGTATGCTCTGGGCAGGCCAAACCTAGAGGGACCATTGCTCCAGCTCACATACCATTGACATTTAGCATGATTTCTCTCCCATTTTCAGGCCGGGAAGACTTGTCCCAGGGCTGGGCTTTCACTGAGCTCTTTGCCTGTTGGGTCTCCAGGCAATACGGCTCAGCGAATGCATAATAAGGAAATCTTTGCCAGTTCAAAAACCTAGCTGAAAACTGTTAGCAATGCATACAGGGTAAATGGTTTTCCGCCGTGTTCTTGGCACAGGATACATTAGCAGCGTGGGACCGCCTGGGCACTTTTTAGCTGCATTTTGTTAATTAACAGCACTTCATTTTAATAACATTTACATTTTCTGCCAGAGCTTAGTCCCCAGTGTGCTTTTATGCACTCCTGTGCCTGCCTTTTGTACAGCAGATCCTTTTCAACTGCTTCTTCCTTGGGAAAGACATCTCCAGCCCTTTGACATCCCCTGCTCCTGGACATCGCCCAGTCCTCTAGTCATTTTAGGTATTGTTGCATACAGCCACAACAAAATAAGGGCTCCATTTATGGTGTCATGAAAACACTTTTTTTTTGGAAAGCCAGAGATATTCCTTCCTTTAGCACTGAGCCCATTTGCCAGACCTTCTTTCCAAGTATTGATGAGCCTTGGCCCAATTGTGAGAGCTTCCTCCACACAGTGACTGCACCCCAGCGTGGATGCCAAGCCCTGAGCCAGCATGAAGAATCTGGACCGTGCTACATTTCCCTGGGGTGCAGTGATGGGGCTGCAGATGCTGGGCTTTGCTTCTTTACCATGCTGGACTCAGAGCTGAGCTCAGGCATCTGCAGAGCAAACCTCAGCCCTGGGCACCTGCAGCCTCCTGCAGGGTGCATCCTGCCTCACCATCCAGGTCGTTCATGAATGATACCCAGGACTGAGGGTACCTCTGTGCCATGGGGTTTGTCTCTCATAAAGAAACCCATCACAAGTTGCCATGGGTGGTGGCAGGGACATCCCTCTGCTGGCAGCTGGTCTGTGGACATCCCAAAATGCGAATGGCTGCCCGGTCTGAGCTAGGGATAAAAAAAAAGCGAAGAGAAAAGCATGCACAGTTGGATGGGAGCCTCTCTGCCTCTTAAGAAAACAATTGCCCGATGTTTTTTTTGGGCACACCACCCTGACAAACCCAGGGCTGGCCGCCTGCCATCCAGCAGCCCCTTCCTGCCCAGATTCACAGCCCTGTTGTGGGGATGCTCTCGGTTTTCCTCCTTATCCCACTGCTCCAGTGGTTGTCCCAGCAGACAGAGCAGCCTCGTGGCACCATGTCCCAGACGATGACTCTCACTGGGATGGGCCACCCATGGCTTTGTGGCTTCTCCCCCCTGCTCAGAGGGTTTTGCAACTGGGCTCATGCTCCCTGCTCTGAAATCCTCCAAGAGTTCAGATGAGAGAAGCAGAGCATGGCTTTTGGGCTCCACTCCAGGCATCTACAGCCCTTTTTCTCCGTTTATATTTATGCAACTGCCCTAAATGTTGTGACTGACTCTCTGGAAAAGGTGGTGATCACACAGATCAACAGAGCTTTAATTTATCTAATTGCTTTTCTTTTTTTTTAACGGCTTTGGCCCAAACTCATCTCTGCTATCATGGACACTTATCTATGGAGGGGTTAGATCATCCTCTTGAGACCCACATCTCCTTCGATGACTGCAGAAGGAGCCTGGTTTGGTTTAGCTCACTTCCGATGTCTGGAGGAGATAAATCCCGGTCTTAATTTGAAATATTAAATCCTCTTTCCTGGAGGTGGGAGGAGGGGCTGCGTCCCCTTTCATCCCAAATCTTCCCCCTGCTCTCAGCAAGGAGCAGATCCTTGTGGATCCCTTGTACAAGAATCAGTCACGCTGCTTCCCTTGGCAGTGATGGGGAGCAGGGAAGTCTGTCCCCCTCAGGGAACTCCAAGATTACACCCTCTTTATTTAAAGGTCTCCTCCAAATAATGAGTTTTTCAGGGAAAATAAACAAGTAAATAAATAAAAAAGAACGAGAATTATAACTAAAAGCTGGAGAAATAGAAGAAAATCTCATGCCTTGCCCGGGGCATCCTTCCTTTGCAAACGGAGTGCCGCTTATTTATGACCCTCTCTCAAAGGTGAGGTTTTGCATTTTCTCCCAGGAGCTGTTTCCTGGTTTAACACCGCGCTGAGCCTGGGTGTAAAGCTCCTGGGTGCTGCAGGGGGGCTGCTCCTCTGCCTGTTTTGGCTGCCAGCCCTGCCCAGCATCACCCTGGGGTGCAGGATCTCGCAGCCAAACCCCCTGCAGGAGACAAGCTGGGGATGCAGGATGGTGCCCGGCTGATCCCCTGGAGATTTCTGCCCCAAAAATATAACGCAAGCCAGCGAGCTCACGTCAGGTTCGAGTGTTTTATCAGCTGCTGGTGAGACTGTTCCGTGCCAAGAACCCAGATTTACTCACGATGCCAGAGCATTCAGCTGACAAATGATGGCATTAAATAAACCCGTGTCCAAGCATCCTCGGTGCACAGCAGGCGGGGATCAAAAGGACGGGGAGCACGAGCCCAGAAGGATGGCTGCAGGGGTAGGGAGGCATTGCTGGGGCTCACGTGGACAAGACAAGGATGTGTCTGGGTTGGGAGCACGTCCAAGTGTCTCTGGAAGCACAGACATGGAACCAAAGCCCCACTGTGGGCCCAGCTCTGCTTCCCCATCAGCCAAATGAGCTCACACATGCGACATCCTAGTGATGCCCATGGGATCTGGTGGGACTGGACCTCCTTCCAGAGGGGACAGCATGTTGGGAGCTGGATGTGGGGATGGAAAAATGTGTTTCCTCATCCGCTCGGCCTGCTACCCTCTGTCAGATTCATTATTTCTTTTTATTTCCCAGCTCCCAGTAGTGTTGAGTGCTAATTACCGCTAATTATTTACAGACAAAACCCAAACACCCGCCCTCCCTCTGACAGCTGGCAGCGATCCCTGGCATCCCCACTGCCGTGATCAAATGAGCAGCCTCTGGTTTTCCTCTCCCCTTTGCAGAATTACACCAACTGCAGCTGCATCTCCAGAAATGGTCCAGGGGGCTTCGCCAAGCCTGGTACCTGCGGCACCGACTGCTCCCACTTGCTCCTGCCCTTCGTGGTGCTCTCCTGTGTGGCAGGGATCCTTGCCAGCACGTCCCACACGCCGTCCTTCATGCTCATCCTCAGGTGGGGACACCGGGGTGGCACGGGGCTGGGTGAAACCCCTGGGTGCTCCTCTGAGGACACGGAGAAATTGGGGAAACCGAGGAGTGAGGAGGAAGGGTCTCTCTGGGGGATTGGAGGGTTGAATCACCCTCATGCTGAGCCTCGTGCCCTGCTTCCCCCAGAGCACGGGGTGAACAGTTCCTCCTGCTGTTTTTATGGGGTTTTGGCACGTGTTGGTGGGACTAAGGGAGAGCAGAGCTTCCCTGCCCCTCTCCTCTGGCTGTGCACGTGGCAGTCCATCTTCCCCATTTGGTCCCACAGCCCTCCTGCTCCTTCTCCCCACCCACGGCTGATACCTCAGTAACAAGCCATGCCATTAATTAATCACTTTTTAATGCAGCTCTGTGTTAAGCTAGGAGGTTTAATTGCACATCGTATATAAATGATACCTTCAAGCCCATTTCCATGGTTAATGCACTCAGAACAGTTGCTTTTCAGGGAGGAGCTGTGGTCAAAGCCTATTTTTACCTCGACCCCCAGGCAATATTAAATCACTATTTATGCCACGAGTGAGCTCTGCATATGCCAGAGAGAGAGGAAAAGGTGTGCTGCTGCTTGGGGTGCTATTGGTGTGACCCCGGCAGGAACCACAGCCCAAAATGGGCTGAAAAACCCTGGGGTGCCACCAAAATATATCTTGGGACAACACATCACAAAAAAAAAGTCACATCCTCAACGGGTAAATCACTTGTTCAGTTACAGAAAGCCATCCTTGTTCGGCAGAACCAGTGGCTATAATGTTTGGGTTTCACTCATACAGACTCTTTAAATTAAAAGCAAAAATACTTGGCTGAGCTCCTCCCTGTTTCCTGCGGGGCCGGGTAGGTTTTCCAGGCCAAGAAAAGACCGCGGTGAGCTTCCAGCCCTAGTTAATGAACCGACCTCCTTTCTGCTGACCTCAGTGGGAACTGCCCCGGGTTCCTGGTGGTTGAGCTGGAGGGTGACTTTCTGGTTGGGGGTGCGATGCCAGGGAGGGAAATATCCATCCTTGCACAAGTGCAGCAGGGCACGCTTTCAATTTTATTCATTTTAATATTTTTTTTTTTCAGGAGCATCCAGCCCGAAGACAAATCCTTTGCCGTTGGGATACAGTTCATGCTGCTGAGAATTTTAGGTAAGTTAAAATCTGTTGAAATGCCACCCTGGAAAATCGTGGCAGCTCTTTGGAATTTATGTGGATTTCGTCCCTGAGCTGTCCCAGGGCCGCTGAAATGTTCTCTGTGCAGATTTTCACACTGTTGTAAGCCTCCCAGGCTGTGCGTGGTGGGGAGGAGAAGAGGCATCTCCATCGGGGTGCATCTATGTGGCTAAGTGAAGGAGGGCAGGGAGTGAATTTGGGTCCAGGAGGACAGCCTCTGGCTGGGTACCAACACTCCCATGTTTTTCCTGGCAAATTGGGGTGGCTGCAAATCACGTCCCCCAATCCCACAGGATATTTTTCACGTGGTGGTAATTCCTTTTCACCCAGAGGCCCCCAGAACTGCAGCCAGATGGGGCTGGGTCTGTCCCAAACAGACACTCCCATGCCATAACAAAACCCCCTCTGCTTGCAGCATGGATGCCAGGACCCGTTCTGTATGGCAGCGCCATCGACACCACCTGCATCCTCTGGGAGAAGAAGTGTGACAGGAATGCAGCCTGCAGATATTACGACAATAACCTCTTCAGGCACAGGTAGGGCTGGTGGTGGGGACGAGGGATGGGGGGAGCGCGGCCTTTTATGCCACAGGAGTGCCCTTAATAACGTGCTCTTATGGTCAGCCCTGAAGTGGTCAAGCAGTTGGACTTTTCATGGTCTTTGTAGGTCCTCTGCTAATTCACAGTGGTGTCCAGGAAAGGCTTGGAGGGAAATCATTGGCAAAAGCCAAAATTATGCCAAGGACTGTGCTTGTCCCAACCCCTTCACCACCACTCAGCACTGCATCACCCCTCAATGCTACCCGCAAGCTGGTCCGGGGTCCCTGTAGGATACTTTGCACCCTAGGGTCTGTCTTCCCACAGGGAGACACACAGAGGACACCAAAACTGATTTGTGCACCCTGGAGGGGCTGGAAGGGAGCTGTAGGTGTTTTTCCATTCCCACTGCAAATTCATCCTTGCTAAACGAGTCCCTGCCCGGTAGCTGCAGCAAGTCCTGTTCACCCTCAGCCCCAAGACATGTTTTTATCTGTCTCCTTTTTACCAGGAGATGTGATCTGTTAACCCAACACCAAAGAGGTTTGATGGCTATTCCTCTTCTTTCTGCCATCCTCCTTAGGAGCCCAGATTGCAGCTGAGTGGGGCCAGCTCTGCCCAAGCAACCCAACCCCACGCTCGGAGTCTTCTGGGTGCCTGGGGATGTCGGGTTTTGGTGCTTGGTTCACACAGCAAAGCCCTTCCTGCCCTGATTGATTGTGTTTCCACACCACAGGTATCTTGGCCTCCAGTTTTTCTTTGAGGTGGGCGCTTTCCTGTGCTTCGCGACCGTGTATATGATCCTCAGGAGGCAGGAGATGGAAGCCAGGAACGTACCAGAGACAAAGACAGACCCAGAGAAGAAGAAACTGACAGAAAGCACCACAAAGGGCCCAGAATCCAAAGTCTGATGCTGAAAATGTGAATGGTCATCCATGCCCAGGGAGGCGAAGCTGTGTGAGTCACCCTGCACTCGAACTGTGAAGGATGGATGCTCGGAGTGATGGACGATGGGGCTGCTTCCCACTTTCCTCTGCAGTGCCTTGGGAGCCCGTCCACGCATGAGTGGTTCAGGTGGCACCTTCACGGGGGGTAGTCCACGCACATTAACCTTTGGACATTGCAATTTTCTGGATTTTTATCCTTCAAAGTGTTTGTTCCCACTGACAGTCTCAGCGACGCCAGCACTGACCATAAACCAGAGACCTGAGAGTTGTTGGCTTTTTTTTTTTTTTTTAATAAATGGTTTTTACAAAAAAAGTGTTTTGTAGTGAACCCTTGAATGATGATCTGTCCTTGCTCCCCCAAAATGCTAATTATTCTTGTTCCTTCTGCTCTTGTAAGATGTTCTCTATCCTTGAAGGCTTCACCCAGCTGCAGGCTTGTAGCACCTTGGCAGCACAGCCACATTTTGCAGTAATAACAAAAATAACTTATTTTTGCCTTATCTTGCCACAGTACCTTATTGAAGTACATAACATTAAGGTTCCTTCCCATATTTTTGTTTGGGAAAAGCAAAACTTTTCCCAGGGGTGCAGGACCAGAAGGGGAGCCCAGCCCTTTTGCAGGCTGAGCAAAGCTCGTGGTTAATGGGTTTGCCCACAGAGCAGGCAGCCTCGCTGTGCTCCTTGAAGGGGTTGCTGTCAGAGGGAGCCGTAATTATGAGGCAAAGGTCGAGCCTGGTATTATTTTGGTGCAGCTTCCCTTATTTTCCGCATTCTTTCCATCTCAGGGCTCCTTTCCACCCAAGCGTAGATTGTGTTGGTGGCCTTGTCCCATCCGCATGCCATCACAGACCATTGGTACCTTGTAATTTTTGGCTCAAGAGTAGAATTCAGTAGCAAAACCAAAACTTCTAAGTTCAGCCCAAATATGCAGAGGAAAAAAAAAAGAAATACACTGTGGAGAAAATCCATTATTAACTCCTCACAGCCTGGCAGCTGATCCTACACTAAGGTTTGGGGCTTAGCCCCTGCTTTCCTGCCTGGCTTTGGGCTCTGGTGAGGTTTTGTTCCCCTTTCCCACTACACACGTGAACCTTTCTGTGACCCTGTGACTCTGACCATGAGCATCAAAAAAACAAATCTGGGGACTCTGCACTGTTCTTGGTTTCCAAATCGTGACCAGGTAAAATAAGCTTCCAAACCAAAACTGTCAGCAGGTGTGGAATAGGAATGAGTCTTTTTTTGGACAGAAGGAGGGAAGGGGCAGACCACGATGTTTGGAGTGGTTTCTCCAGCTCCTGGCAGCCCAGGAGTTGGTGGCACCCTCCCTGCACCCAGCAGAGAAGGGCCTTTCCTGGCTAAGCACAAGTCCTCGGCTTGCAGGCGGTTTCCTGCCTCGTTCAGCCCAACCTCAAGCTCCTCCAGGGTACTTTCCAAACCAGAGCAAGCTAACGACAACACCATTTGTTTCATACAGCACCAAAAGCTGAGGGCTGCGGTGTGCTGAGCCAGGACTACCCCTGGATTGGGGGGGAGAACCGTTTGGGCAGGGGCTGGAGCCCAAAAGGCTGCACCTCCCACCCACCTGTGGACCAAACCATGCCTGGGAGAACCAGAGGCCACCACAAAGGTCCAGGAGTCCTGGTCCACCAGCACGGTCCTTCTGCAACATCTCTGCCATCCCTTTGCTTGTTTTTTCAGCAGCATCCCATGCTGCAAGGATCGGTCCATCCCTCAGCCCCAGCAGTAGCCAGGCTTCCTGGGCTCCTGGGGCAGGCAGAAGGCACCCACACGATGGCCACGGCATCGTATCCATATTTTCACATCCTACAGAGATTTTTTCTCAAGCAATGCAC
Source organism: Aythya fuligula (assembly GCF_009819795.1). NCBI lineage: Eukaryota > Metazoa > Chordata > Aves > Anseriformes > Anatidae > Aythya > Aythya fuligula. The sequence goes on along the minus strand of NC_045559.1, from coordinate 205,846,041 downwards.
AGTACAGTGCAAATTCTGACTTTCCTCATAACCCCTCCATCAGAGGAGAGCTCTCCGTGGGTGAGCAGCCAAGGCATTTGGAAACAGCAGCTCTCAGCTTTGTGATCAGCTATTATTAGTTTGTGGGTTTTTTTCTGGTTGTTTGTTTTCTTTTCTTTTCTGCTGCAATTTCCATTAATTAGGGCTGGAGGTTCTATAAAGAGAAATGAAAGCAGTTCTCCCCTTCTTCTCTTCTGAGCTGTTTAAGAAACGTGTTGGAAGTGGGCTGAGCTGCAAGGGAAGATAAAGGGAAGGCTGCTTGGAAAGGCTTGATCCTGCTGCTAGTGGGAGGGAGCTAAAAGCCTGGAAACCTGGCAAGGTGCTCAAGGTGAGGAGGAGAAGGAGGAAGAGGAGGATGAGGAAGAGCATGCACTGCAGACCTGGAGGTAAAACGATGCCTCCTGGGCCAGCGAGGATTGCACAGGGGCAAAAGGATGATTTAAAGCAGGAGGGAAGATGATTTCCCCAACTAGAAGGAAGCTTTGCCAGGTGGGAGGGAGCTGTCAGGGGACACAGGTCCCAGCAAAGGCAGGAAAGCAGTGAGCAGAGACAGCTCTGCAGGAAAACATCAATGGGACTGGGACCTGCTTTTGTGTAGAGTCACTAAATCACCCCATTCATGTCAATCCCTTGCAGATTCATCTGGAGTCTACAGCATATTTTCATCATATAATCATATGGTGATGCTCTTCTTACTCATGTTTTTAATGTGGTGGCTGGTGTCCAGTGCAGTGCAGTCTCCAGTTTAATAACTGCCAGCTAGAGCATCGTAGGAGCCCATCGAGTGCTCAGCTGAGGACCAGAAATCAGAGAGCTGTTGTAAGAGACCTGGCTGGCAGGACCAGCACCAGCACTGGATGAGGGCTAATACCACCTTTCTGGTGAAAAGGGCTCCTCCTGAATCTCCCAGACCCTCCTTGTGGCTGTTTTCCCCTGCCATGCTCCATGCTGAGGCTGAGAAAAGTTCAGTTCCACCTCTGTCAGCGCCCTTCAGGGGCTGCAGGATGGTTTTGGATCTCCCTCAGCATCCTTTTGGGCACCCTACACAGACCCAGCTCCTCAACCTCTTCTCACCAACCGTGTGCCCCAGGTCCTCCCCAGACCCTCTCCAGATTTTCCCCATCCCTCTTGAATTGGGAGCCCCAGAACTAAAATAAACCCATTTTGGGTTTATTTTAGCCCAGGTAATGAACTTTATACCAATTTCTGGCTTGATTGCATACTTGTCCATGAGATGATGCTGACCAGCCTGCAGAAATCTCTGTTGCAAAATTAACACACTTCCTCCTGCCCTTCCCTGGGGGACACAGGGGAAAACCTGGTTGTTCTTCTCTTGACAACAACTTTATTTTTATTTATCTATCACCCTTTGGCCTTCCCCTTTTTTTTTGGAGTCAGCAAGCCCAACAGATCCAACTTCTCGCTCCGGCTTGTGTTTCCTAAACTGAATAAATCCATCACCGCCACCTCAGGGCTCCCTCTGGTTCCTTCATGTGCAGCACCCAGCTGGGCACAGCTTCGCCTCCAAGCCCCCAAAACCACAGCAACTCAGTAATCACTCCAATTTGACCCAATTTCACCATGATTAAAGCCTTTGCTTGCAGCAGAGGAGCCCACACCCCAAACCTCCACCTCCATGAAGGTTTCCGACAAGTTGCATGCTGTGGACAGCAACACTGGTGCCATCCATGGGGTTTTAACCCCTTCCCACTAAATAGATTGTCCACCAGGCTGTCGTCTTCAGCCCACGAATAGTCACTGTTGGCTCCAGACCATGCAGGCTGGAGGAGGAAAGCATCAGGAGGAGAAAACCATCAGGAGAAGAAAACTGTCAACAGAATTGCCAAAGTTTCGGTGAATCTGGTTTGTTGCTGGCTGTCTGAGCTGATCCAAGGCACTCACAGAGCTGAGAGTTACTTACAGCTAGGCACGATGCTCATTCTTCTGGAAAAGAGCAAAGTTGGAGCTTTTAAATAACTCAGCACCCCCTTGGTCTCTTTACCCCTGCTGGTTTTCTTTCCACGGTGCTCCTGGACACCTCCCTGCAGCAATCAGAGCCCAAGGGATTTCTCCTGCTCTCCTGCTGCTGTTAGAGGAGAGGGTTTTCCATCACGGGGGATACAGAAGGTCCCATGTGGGCTTGGTCACTGCTCACAAAAATACCAAAAAAATATATATATAATCCTGTATCAACCCCCCTGGGTGTTTCCATTAGCATTCACTCAACCTGCCTCTGGCAACCTGAAATGTGCTCCTGGAAAATGCTCAGCAGAAAGAGCTGGTTTGTAGCAAAAATACAGAGAATCCCAGCACCTGGGCATTGCCTGGGGTTGGGGTGAGTGGAAAGAGAAAACCCAGTCCCAAATCAGGGGAAGAGGAAGGCAGAGGATATAAATGTGTGTCTGAAAGGGAGAAAAGCCCAGTTTAGGAAGCTCTGGTAAGTTCCCACCAAGATACTGCAAAGACCAGAGAGGCAAATACTAAATTTCTATCAATTAACCCCACAATCCACAGAGGTTAGGGCTCCTGAAGGATCTTAGAAAGGGGAAAACTGGGAAATCAGAGAGGTGCAGACCCCTCCTCTTGACCCTGACCACCAGAAATACGGTGAAGGAGTCATTAATTGCCATGTGAGCACTTGGAGGATAATGCCACGGATTGACACAGAGAAATCACATCAAACATTTAATTTCTCACCTCGCAGCTGGCCCACCTGGGGAAATATCTCAACTGCAGCAAGGATTTTGACCCTACCCCCAAAATATTCCCATAATTACCAGCCACAAGAGAGGGGGAAAATAATTACCAGCCATGCAGAGAGGGGGAAAAGAGCAGGCATAACTGGGAAGCTTCCCTTCCAGTCTCCTGCCTACCCAAAGGGATTTATCTAGCAGAATCTCACAAGGGTCCGTCCTGTCTCTGGCACTGATCAATAGATTAATTAACGACTTGGATAATGAGGCAAAGAGGAGCTAATAAAACTCCTGCCTGAGGTCAGCAGCGCTGCAGATGGCAGGATTAGCATTCAAATCATTCGTGGCAAATTGGAGAAACCTCCCAAAATCGATGGGCTGGGATTCAGCGCGGGGAGCAAACGGGGAAGGAGGGCTCGGGTGCAGAAGTCATCAGCAGGGCAGAAGAGGCAGATGGAGAAGTAGGAAAAAAAGTTATAAAAAAAAATGCAATGAGGTGCAAAGAGGAGCAAGATGCAAGATCCACATAAATGTTATGCCCCTAATTGCATCAGGTATGGTTGCAAATGCAAAAGGAAAGAAGAGCCCAGCCTATAAAGCATCGGAGAAGTGGGGAGCAGGAAAACCTGCATTTGGGGTTTCTGCTGAGGCCAATGTCTTGGGCAGTTCAGGGAGCAGCAAAATGTGCTGCTGTGATTTCATCTGGCAGCATCCACGTCCCAGCAGCACGTGCCTTGTCCTTGAACATGTCCATGGGGGGGTTACAGACCCTGCGGTCCTGCAGCAGGCAGAGGATCACTGAATCACACCTATTTGGATGATCTGGTGCTGCTTCCCAGGTCTCAGGTTGAGGTCTTATGCAGAAATATTGTGAAGAAGGGGTCACCTGCCTTTATTGGCATCCCAAATGAGAGGAGGAGAGAAAGAGATGAGGGATTTATGGCTTCAGGAAGGGTCTGAGCTGCTCCTGCTGCACCCAACTGAAGTGACAGAGATCCTTCTCCATTGCATAACAGCTATCAACCCCAAATTTGTGCTTTCTACAGAGTCTCTAAAGAGTTCCGTCTTCCCAAGGGAAAATTCCATCAACTAATTTAACGTCGATTAAATTAAACTGGCATTCACCAGAATTCACTTGCTGGGCTCTGCGGAAAGAAAAAAATCCCTTGCACCTTGGGACAGAAAACTTTGTCCCAGTATTACCAAATTGAGTGCATTTCCCTACTTATTTCTGAGTGCCCTCCTTTCTTTTCTTTTTTTTTTTTTTCCAGCTTTGCTTACTTGAAGGTCCAAGACAAACAGAGCAGAATAAATCAGGAAGCCTCTTCTGTGTTCGGAGACAGGTTGAGTAATGATTACTCTTGAAATATGAAATTCATCTTTTGGGGCTTAATGCACTCATAACAAACTCGTGCGGGAGCTTCTTGTCGAAGGCTTTGAAATCACTGCGGCGAGAGAACAACATCCCTTATCCCCCAGATCTGATAAGGGCTGACACTGCGTCATTGAGAATATTCCCAGCTTCGTCCTAATCTGTTGCTTTCAGGGCGCTGAAGGACACGAGTGCTTTCAGACAGCGCCGATAAAGGCTGTCATAACGTTTTAATCCCTCTCACCTCACTTTTCTAGTTAAAATGTCATTTGCTAAGGAGACCGGAACCTGAGATGGTTCCAAGCTCTGCACACCGTTATAATTTTCCAAGCAAACCTCAGGGGGGAAAAAAAATAAAAAATAAAAATTCCCCAGCTCAACTTGACTTTGAAATCTTCAGGCTGTTGTACGAGCTGTTAAATAAAGGTTTCTCTCCTCTCCATCCCCATCTCCTGCTTCTCCCAGCACCACGACCTCATTGTATGTTGGGACTGGCCGTAACCAAACAGCACCCAGGTGGAGAGAAACCTGCAAAGATTTGCAGAGATTTTCTACCGGGAAACCCTTGGGTGCACCCTTGTGTCTCCATGGGGGTCCGTGGTGAGGATGCTGGGGTTGGGAGGCTGAGAAATGGGCACACCAGCAGGAAATGAACTGGGAGCACTGGGAAAGCCCCGCTCCCACCTGGATGTGGGTCCTGCTCACACCTCTCACACTGCTGCCTCTGGTGCAGACCAGTGATGGCAGCAGGAGGCTGGCGTGGAGGTGGCAGCATGTCCCATCCCCTCGGGGACAGGATGGAGCTGTGCCAAACCCAGGACAAGAAGCTTTGCAGAAGCTTAAATTCACAAAAGCCAAATCAGGCAAGATTTTGAGGCAAAAAAATACCCCTTACACACCTCTTTCCAAAAAACAGCTTGCCACTACCAGTCAGGAGGTATCAGAGAGAGATGGGGAGGACTGGATATTTTGCTGTCGTGTTCCTTTGTGCTGCACATCAGTGGTCCTGAGCAGACCTTGGTGCCAGCAGGTACGTGTGCAGGAGAGACGGAGTGGCTGAAATCTGTGAGCAAACAGCTGAAATCCATCTGGGTTAGAGGAACATCGCCGAGACACTCGATGATCCTTATGGGTCCCTTCCAACTCAGGATATCCTCTGATTCTCTGATTCTAGGTCTTGTATCGAGTCCTGTTGGATCATTTTCCTGCACCCGGAGCAGGCAGAGGCAGAGTCCTCGTGTTGGTCATCTCCGGCAGTGAAGCCTGGTGTCCACACTGGGGTTTGTCCTTAAGCATCTTGGCACACGAGGCAAAGTGTTGCTCTGGGACCACGGGGGTAATGACAGGCAGCTCGGAGGATATTACAGCTTTATTGTTTCCAGGAAGCTGGAGAAAATCTGCAATTAACGGCTCAGCGTGCCAACGCCGTTCCCTGAAATCCCGGCTGCAAAGTGTCCAGGATTCCCATTACCTCTGGGGAGCAATTGCAGACGATATTCTGGGAACAGAGGGCCCAGAGGTGAGGAGCAGCTCAGAGAGCAGCAGTCAGCAGTGATTTGAGCTCGGTGCTGGCTGCAGAGAGCAGGCAGCCAGGCCAAAATTTGTCCCCACGGCACCTGGCTCCTCTGCAGTCCCCACCATCCCGTTCCCAGCCCCACCAGTTTCAAGCCACGAGCATCTTCACTGAAGCTGGGAGGTGATTCAGCTTGTCCAACAAATCCCCTAGAGATGTCCAAAAGAAGTCTCCTAGTGGGAGATGTCCCTGCCCATGGGATGATTTTGAGGTCCCTTCCAACCATTCCATGCTTCCATGCCTCCGTGTGCTCTATTTTTGTTCTTTTTAAAGTCGATTTTGCTGTATGAATGTCTATGTGCAGTGTCAATTAAGACTTAATTAAGGTCTGAAATTTGTTCCTGTATGCCCCATCCACCAAGGGCATCCCATGGGGACAGACACGAGCAGCTCAGGGGAAGACACTGAAGGAGCTGCGATGGACCAGGCTGGTTTCTGTCCATGCATCCCCGTGGAAGAGGGAAAAGGGAAGGCTAACAAGGGTTAACATGGAGCTGCCCTGCCTCCTTCCACCAAGAAATTTCATGTTTATTTTTCTCCAGAAACGTATAATAATAATAAGGATTGTCTGGGTACCTGGGGGGAAGCTGCTCCTTCCGCTTGTTTATGGGCTGGGCAGTGAGAAAATTGCGCAGGCGATGGGAAAGGCAGGGGAAGGGGATGTTCTCCAGCACATCCCTTTCCGACCAGGAACATGTCCCACTGCAGGGTGCCCCGAGTCCATAAATTGGAAAAAAATCATTATTCTTCTGCGTGTCTCCTCCAGGAAGAACAGCCAGCACGCGGTCCCCTCCGGGGCTCCTTTCCCCTGCCTGTAAATACTCCGAGGAGCACAATGGCTCTGCAGGCAGTGGGATTAAACCTTTCCAAAGACAACAGCAGTGCAACGCTGCTTGTGAACAAAGCAGCCAAGTCCTGAAGAGCACGGTTTGGTAAAACACGTCAGATCCTGAGTGCTCTTCAGATCCCATCATGCCGGGGGTGCTGGAGAGCAGTTTTGGGGCTGATCCCAGCCCTGGAGGGCAATGGGGGGCTTTCAAGCTCAGCTCTGATTCCTTCTGGTCCATGCACAGCTGCAGCTTTAATTTAAAAACCCTTAATTAAATTATTATTATTATTATTATTATTATTATTATTATTATTATTATTATTATTATTATTACTATTATTACTATTATTACTATTATTACTATTATTACTATTATTACTATTATTATTTAATGTAAATTAGTAAATTAATTAAATTATAAATTAATATAAATTAATTTAATTATTATTAAATTATTGTTATTAGAGTTGTTAATAATAATAGTAGTAATAGTAATAGTAATAGTAATAGTAATAGTAATAGTAATAGTAATAGTAATAGTAATAGTAATAGTAATAATAACTTTTAAACCAGTGCCCTTCCCATTGTGCCTCGGTGCACTTAAATAACTGCATCTTCACAAGCAGTAGGGTTGCTGGCCCCATTTGGGGCACTTTATCCCATGGGGACCCCTTGCAGGGGTCAGAGCAACCTGGGGAAGAGGAGCTGGGAAAGCCTTGCCCCACGTTTTAACCCCATCCATTCATAACCTCCACGTGCTGCTGGCTGACTGAGCACACCCATCCCTGCAAGGCAGAGATCTCTGTTTTACAAAAAACAGGCAGAAATTGTTATCAGAGCCCCCGTGTGCCTGCATCAGGATTTCTGATGGAATTTCATGGAATCTCTGATTTCATGACTGGGGCTCTCTGCATTAAAAAATAAATAAAATAAAATAAAATAAAATAAAATAAAATAAAATAAAATAAAATAAAATAAAATAAAATAAAATAAAATAAAATAAAATAAAATAAAATAAAATAAAATAAAATAAATAAGCCACAGTGCTTTAGTGGGGTAGCAGAGTTACTGATAATGTGATAACCCCTATCACAGGACAATCCAGGGGTATGAAAAAGCCTGGCCCCAGGACACCAGCACTGTATAGAGTGAAGGGATTTGGCTTGGACATCTTGGAGAGGAAAAGGTTGGGAAGAGAAACCCGGATGGCCAGGCCTCCATGAGCCATCGTGCCCCATTCCCTGGGATGGGGACTTGGAGATCTGCTGAGTTTGTGCCCAGAAAACAACAGCAAAGTCACCGCCAGGGAAAAAAAAAAATAAATAAATAAAATAAAATAAAATAAAATAAAATAAAATAAAATAAAATAAAATAAAATAAAATAAAATAAAATAAAATAAAATAAAATAAAATAAAATAAAAACACAAAACCACCAACCTGTGCCACAGGAGGAGCCCCCGCTCAGCTTCCCCATCCACCCTACAAGCCCTGACACTCACACTGCTCATGTTCCCAAGCTGTTTCATGCAGTTCCCCTGATCATGGCAGAGGAATTGCAGTTCTCCCCCTTTGTTTTTTTGGGAGCACACTCCAGCAAAGACTGGTAAGGTCAGTGGGGAGGGCACTGAACACACCGTGCGTGCCCCGAGGCTGTCATAGCAGGGATGGATGGAGCAAGCACCATTTATCTGATGCAGCTCTATAAGTCTGGCCAAGGAGAAATGGCAATTTTGGGGGAAATCCCGGGCACAGAGGTGGGATTAGGAGCACAACATGGTACTGCTGTATCATGGAGCCATGTGTTCAGTAGCAGCTGAGACTGAAAGGTGGGATTTGCAGGTAAAAAAGAGCAAGCCCACAGTGTGGCACAACAACCCAAGGAGCAAAATGGTCTTCTGTGTCCCCATGCATGTGCTTGCACGTGCCACAGACACCCTTTTCCCCCCAGACCCCAATCAGGGGTCTTCAGAAGCACTCTGGAGCTGGAGGAAGGCGGCGTGGGATCCTGAGAAGGATGCTGAAGATTGCTTTTCCTCAGCAAATGCTCTCCATGTGCTCCTGAGCTGCCTGGTCACTGTCTGGTCTCTGAACCAACCCCCCAAGGTAGCCACAAGGATTTAGGGTCCCTTGGACAGGCGCAAAGTGGGAATCCTTGAATAAAAGCAGCTCAGGCACGAGCTTCGAGCCAACTGATGGGCTGAGCACTGCAAAGGATCACCAGGCTTTTCTCGCCCTCCAGACCAAAGTTCAGTGGCCACCAGCTGAGATCCTTGGCCAGACGGTGTAGAAAGGAAATGCTTTGAAGACAAAGATCAGCCTGACTTTCCTGTGCTGTGTGAAGCTTCAGCTATGTTAAATATTCAAAAAAAAAAAAAAGCTCTCAGGATTCAGCTTGGATCTTCCCAGACATCTCTGGGAAGCTCTTTTTTTGTAAGCTCTTTTTTTTTGCAGGGGATGCTCTGCACTTTGCTTACCACCTGAATCCACCTGCATTGCTGTGGCCAGTCAGAGCCTCTGTGGCCAGGGCAAAAAGTCTCTTTACTTACTGCTTTAGCCATATTCAGACTTCCTAATGAATAAATTCTCAGGGAAGTGATGACAATGGCTCTGCAATCATGGTATAGGTCAATGCAGAGGATTTGCAGGGCTGGAGGCACTCGCGGGCAAGGGGTGTCACAGGGACTGTCTCCAGCTCCATCACCATCACCTTGTGCTTGAGTAAATACAGTAAATCCCAAGTAAATATAACTGTTTTCTCCTTTTCTAGGTCTCCTTGCTCTGCAGCTCCTGTTGCACCCCAGACAGGGCTCAGACATCCATCCATCCCTCCCCGACCTTGGCTGGGGCAGCCCATGCCCCACGAGCTGTCATTTTCCTGTGAGATTGTTTCCTCTCCTCTCCTGGCATTTCTTAATGGCCATCTTGTGCTTTCTTCCCGAGGAACAAAATGCAATCAGAAATGACAGCGTGCTGAGCCCAGCCCCTGAGAAAGGGCAGATCTGCGAGGAATGTATAAAAAGCGCGTGTGAATCCCACGAGGGGAACCAGCATTTTCCATCACACAGCACAGCAGCCCAGTAGCTTGCAATTTCCTCCCTTCCCCAAATTTCAGCTGTAGCCAACCCTAGCCCTAAGTGCAGGGAATTTCTGAAGTGCTGCGGCTGCACAGAGCTCAGTGCTGTGGTTTATGCACGTGTGTGCATGAAAAGCTTGGTGTAAATGCTGACCAGCCTGCTCCGGGGTGAATCCTCTGGCCAAAAGTGACAGCATCACTGCAGCTAGCCCAGCCTGGCTCCCGGGACACGGAATGATCCTTCTCGCTGGGAAACCCATCCTGAGAGAGGTTTTTTTTTCTTCTTGCAACCCCTTTTGAAGTAGGAGCTGTGCTGGGACAGGGACACATGCGCCATGAGTCTGATGCTCCTGGGCATTAAGGATGGAGAGAGAATCTGAAGATGCATTTTAATGCACACTCGAGTGCGTAAGCTGTCCTGCTGGAAAACTTCCAGCCTGCTAGCACTGAAAGCTGTGAGCAGATCCAAAGCAAACTTCACATCAATTAAAATCCATGGTGAAGACCTTCTGCGTGGTTTTCCTGCCCTCTTTCAGACATCGCCCTCCTCCTGGCACAGCGGCAGAGCCTTGTGTAGCTCCCACAGGGATGCCCAAGGCTGCACCCAGGCGCCTTACTCAGCTCCACTGCCTCTCAGCCAGGGATTTACAGGCTCTCTGCAGCTCATTTTCACTGCAATACACTTCACTGCTCGGGAATATCTGAACCAAATCGCACAGCAAAGCGTTTAATCTGCAGCAAACCCCGGTGCAAGTGCCCTGACTCGCTGCTAAAGGCTGTGTCTCTGTCAATAAATAATGAGGGCGAGAGGCACAGCCTGGTGCTGGTAGCAGGGGTGAAGCTCTGGCCATGCTGTCCTCTCAGCCACAAGCATGGTCCAGAAAAAACAGAGAACTGAGGCAATAATTTATATCCCTGGCAAAGCCCAGAGATCGTGGCTCAGCCCTGGCTAGCTGCTAGGGCAGGGAGAGCTGCGAGGCTTTGGCTTTGAGAAGGCAAATTTCACTTCCACATTTGCCTGCCATAAAGGGGAAGAAGCTTAGATAAAGAAAAAATATATCTCTCTTTTGTACCATGGAAACACTGTGAGTCTTCTCGTCTTCTGGGATGCCAGGTCTGCTCCTCTGGGAATCACCTCCTTCCCCAAAGTAAGCTCCAGTCTCCCTCCAAATCAAGCAAAACCAGGTCTTTGGCCAAAACCAAATCTTCAGGACTCTCAGCTGATGGCTCATGCTCCAGACAGCCCTCGCTCGGCTGGAAAGCTGACCTGCTGCCCTCGAGCAGCTTCCCAGCATGCAGGACATGAGCGTGGCCCCCTCTGGGCACTGCTCCCACATCCGTCCCCATCGGATATCCAAGAATTCAGAGAAGGCAGAGTATCTTGGCACGTCTCTCCATGGCCCGTCGGAGCAGCCTGGGGAGGAGGAGGAGGAGGAGGAGGAGGAGGAGGAGGAGGGTTGGAGTGCACACAGAGGGAAGAGGCGATGCTGAAGGCAGCCTGCCTGCCAAGGCAGCTTTGGCGTGGTTGCCTGAGTTGGTTTCCAGCCTTTTGGGAAACTACCTCTAATCTTTAGGACTGCTATTATCGTTTTTTTATTCTTTTTTTATTATTTTTTCTATCTTTTGAAATGGGGACATGAAAACCCCCAGGAAATACGTCTTCTTTCTCATTCAGATTCTCCTAATTTATCCTAGGGAGTGCAGGGAAGGCTTCCCAGCAAACTTCTAACTCTCTGGTGCTTGTCAGCTTGCAAAAGCACTAAAATACAATATAAAATTCAATAATGTGATCTGGGATAAAGCTCTCAGCTGGTGCATCCACAGGGATAACTTTTTGGGGCTGCTGGAGAGGGGGATGCCACTCATTGGGGTGCTTTCCCTCTGTGCTCCAATCCTCCTTGCTTAATTCCTCTCTAATTTCCTCAGGCACTGAAATAATAGGTGAATTCACAGTCCTGAAGCCAGGAGTAAACCATGACATCGGGTGACATCTGTAATTGAGAGCTTTTTAATTGCTGTGCTTGATTAAAGAGAGCTTTTGGGTTTATACATAAAAGTTAGGAACTCCAGAAACCCAGGGGAGGAAGAAAAGAGGATAAGTTGATGGGACCAGAAAAAAAGAAAGAAAAAAGGATAAGAAAAAAAAATAAAAAAAATCACAAGATCAAGGAGGAAAAAGACACAAGAGAAATCTTGTTTAAGCACTAGAGATAAGAGGGAGACAGAAAAAGAATGAGTGCTTTCGTTTGTGACTCCCTCTGCCCCTTTTGGGCAGAAATACAGGGATTTGTGCTCTCCTGGAGTGAAACAGCAGCTATTTAACACCACAAAGCAACAAAGATGAAGACAGCATATCAAAAAGAACTAAAACTGACTGGGAAATCACTTTCCTATTGGGATAAAGACTCTCAGGAAAACCTTTTGCTAGGACTTGCATGGCTGCGTTGGCAGACAAGGCTTCTTGTTCAAACCCAGGGGGGGAAACATTTCTTAGGGTGCCCAATGTGAGTCCCAAGGGTGTCCCCTGGCCCCACAGCTCCATCCTGAAGGAGTCCATGGGTGGCTGAGGGACCCCATGTGCCATCAGTTGTGGTGCTGGGGCCCTGCTGGGATGGAGCTGGATCTCCTGTCCTGGGACGTCTCACACCAGCCAGTCCCAGGATGGTGGCAAAGGCTGAGAATAAAAAAGAGCAGGAGCAATGGGGAAAAAAAATAATAAATAAATCCCATTTTGCAGGAGGTAGAAGAAATCTGTGTCCTTCCCTCCCTGGGACCGTGTTATCCACCCATGTCGAGGCACGATGATCTCTGCCAGCACACAGCTGCTTGCCAACCCCCAAGTGAGCTGATGGGAAAAAGGATTTTTTTTGTGTCCAAGCTTAAGAAATGGATGGTTGCCACAAGAGATGGGCACTCTCCTGAGATGTCACCTTATTGTTCTTCATTTCTAGGTGGATCACCCAAGAAGGAGCAGGCTGTGGTGCTCGGGGCTGGGTGGATGTCAATAGGAACAGCAGTGAAAGTAGAAGCCATAAGGTCAAGGCTGTTATAGCTAAACCCTCAAATCTGTACAGATTTTTTCTGACTCAAGTGACCTTTTTGTCTTTGTATGAAATCCTCGAGACCAACCTGGGTGGAATTTGGATGCTTTTTGACACTACAAGAGGAAAAGTGCTCTGTCTCCTTCCTCAGCCAGCATTTCTGCCTTCTTTCATTACGTCCCTGGCTTCTCTCCTCTGTCATGTCTCTGGCAAGCTCTGAGCAAGTCAGTTCTCTGAATGAGAACACTATCTCTGCTATGGGTTAGTGAAAAGAGAGAAGACAAAGAAGATTTGATGCAAAATAGGTTTGGGAGGGAGGTTGTGGACCACATTGGAGCCAACGTCAGCTATCACATTGGGGATTTCCAGAAATAAGTGCAGCGAGACCTAGAAACAAACCCAGTACAAGAGTGAAGGAACATTATGGAGAAAAACAGCACTCAGTGACCCCTCAGATGCTTTTTTTGTACCTGATGACACTGGGACCTTTAACATATAGCAAATGCACCAAAAAGAGCTTAGATTGGGTGTAAACGTTGACCCTTAGAAATATTTGTCTCAAGCAAAACCAGACTGAAGACTTTAAAATTGGGGGCAGCTTGTAAATACTTGTGGGGTTTTTGTTTTGTTTTTGTTTTGTTGTGGCTTTGTGTTTGTTTTTTTTTTTTTTTTTTTTTTTTTGTAGTTGTTTTGTTTTGTTTTGTTTTGTTTTCTCCATTAGAATACTCCAGATATGAGACGGGGTTATCATGACAAATAGCACGCCCTTCCCCACTAATCACTCTCCTCCGGCAGCCCAGGCAGTTGCTCATAAAACTTCCAGATTCATTAGTCCCTTCCATCATCACCAGCAAAACTTTGGTTCAGTGATTTCTAATGGTTTCCCCCTGCGAACAGAGAATTGAATCTGACCTGCATCATTTGTACAACTCTCAATCGCTTCTCACAGATGTTTTTTCCCCTCCAGGTCAGCCATGCCTGATTCTCTTTAAGCTTTGATAAATGCCAGGGCTTCTGGCACAGACGAATGGCACCTCACGCTCTCAGATAGCTCAGGAGCATCTTAATTGCCTTCCTTTCCGCGACAGCAATGTCCCCAGTAATTTCAGGACTGTCACCACAGCTCCCCCCGAGTGAAACTCGGTTCAGGAGACCCACAACCATTTATCTCACAGCACCCAGCCTTGCTGGGAAGCCTGGTGGGTGCAGTCCCAGAAGCAAGATCCCCTTGCAAGCACCTGGAGCCTCACCCCCGGCATCCCCCAGGCCACTTTTAGGGGCTGGCACAGCGAGGAGGTGACGACAAAAGTGGCACTTTGCCTCTTCTCCACTCACAGACCGCTGGTTTCGACATCTCCCTTCAAGGACAACCCGAAGAGCGCTCGTGTGACAGCAGCAAGAATAATCAGAGGCTGGGCAAACACGAGCTGCTGGGTGTCATTTAGTCCGGAAAAAGGGCGGCTGCGAGGAGACACAACAGCGGTCTTCAATTATTCAAAAGGTCACTGCAAAGAGGGGGAAAATAGAGAGCTCCTCCAGCGACAGGGCAGAAGTCGGGGACTGAAATTACAGCAAGGGAGAGCCAGGCTAAGGCAGATTTTTTTTTCTGGAGGGAGAGGGAGGAAGGGTCTGTTGCTGGAGGTTTTTAGCCAAGCGTCATCCAGGAATGGTTTTGTTGCTTTCTTTGGGACAGCACACATCTAGCTGAGCTCCCCCAGTCCCTCCCAGTCCTGATTTCTCCTGATCGGGTACCTGACTGGGTCTCGCACACTCATAATGGTTTGCACCAAGAGCAGCACGCCAGCTGAGCACCACAAATTTGGGGGGGGACCCAGCTCTGGGATGCGCTAAGGGGAAGTTGTGCAGGGACCAGGAGGTGCCAACAGCTGTAGCTGCACTCCCTGGGAAGTTTTTTTGAGGTGATGGATCTGTTCCTGCACCCAGGGTCCAAAAAGCTTTAGAAATAAATGGGAGAGACTTCAGGGAAGGGGTATAAGGATGATTCAGGAGCTGGAAAAGCCTTTGTTACGGCAGGAGACAAAACGAGCCCTGGCTACGGAGATAATTATGGCAAAGGTTAAGAGGCTGTTAAATTGCTGCCCGTGCTTACCAAAAAAGACAGAGAAGGGTTGATACGAGGGAAGATTCCCTCTGGCCAGCTAGGGCCAGCAGACAGCCAGGGCCAGATGCTGCAGGCTAACGCCGGCAACGTCCAAGCTGCAAGAAGGCAAAGAGAGCAATTAGCACGGAGAGCAATTAGCCACTCGAGCGGATCACGGAAGGAGGTGGAGATTTTCCATCGCTTTAAAGAACGATTCGTAGCTCTCAGAAAGCCACAATCGCTCTTCTTGTGACCCGTGCACAGCAGCAGGTCACACACCGATGGTTTGTCGTGGGCTGGAGGAAATATCTGAGCTCATGAGCGGGGCTGGAAGCTCCAGGTGGAAGAAGGGAATCGTGCTAAACCCGGTGGGGTGGCAGCATCACATGGAGGTGTCCACATTGCTGAACCTCCTCCATGCCCAGACCTGAAGGATTCATCCACTTTGCTTCCTGGGAGCATCCCTGTGCCATCCTACTCCATGTCCTGGCATTATTTGGAGAAGATCTGGCTGGCACAGGCTGGGGGAGAGCCAGCAATTAAGCAGTGCAGATAATTGCAGGTTGCATTCCTGAGAGGTCAGTGCAGAAAGTGCTTCTTCCATCCAAGTGTGTGAGCACTCACCAAGCCTGAAGGAGTCGGGTATTTCAGTTGCAGACCTACACAAGTCCTCCCTGCAGCCCCAAGGATCCTTCTCAGGCATCTTTTTGGCAAGCGCAGACGTTGGAAGCTGCGAGCGATGGAAATCCCCCATGGAGGAGAAGGGGGGATCTGCTTCTGCAGGGAAAACCAAGGGCCAAGAGGCAAAGGGGCAGGGAACAGGGACAGGGAACGGCATGTCTGTGAGAGCATTTTGGGACAGCATCACTGTGTGCTTGTCCTCTTTTTCCGTAGGCTAT
The DNA here is from genome assembly GCF_009819795.1 of Aythya fuligula. Classification (NCBI taxonomy): domain Eukaryota; kingdom Metazoa; phylum Chordata; class Aves; order Anseriformes; family Anatidae; genus Aythya; species Aythya fuligula. Next base: position 205,830,420 of record NC_045559.1, on the reverse strand, counting down.
TGCTTTAGACACAGGACAGTGGGCTGGGGAGAAATTTGGTCCCAACCATGCTGGTATGTTGGTGGGGCAGGGAAGAAGAGAGGGGCCTGGGGATGTGCTGGGATGAAAAAAGATCTCGGGTGGAGAGCCAGAGCAGAAGAAAGGGGCCTGGGGATGTGCTGGGGTGAAGAAGGGGCTCAGATGGACAGAGCAGACAAGCTGGGCAGCTGACATCTCGGTTTTGAGTCACCCCAGCCACTTCTTTCCTCTGCATCCAAAGCCAAAGAGGATGGCCCGGCAGCAGAAGAGAGAACACAACTTTGCTAGCACCTTCCTAACCAGGTTTTGCCTGTGTCCATCATTAATTAAAACAGAGATGAAACCCGCCAAAAAAGTCATTAGCAGTTTAGCAGAGGGTCAGAAAACAGGGCATTGACTTGCTTTATCACGGCTCTGAAATTCTCCTAAGAATAGAGCACTTTAGATTAATTGGGGGGAAAATGGATTGGAAAGTTGCAATTAAGTTGATGTCATAATTCTGCAAAAATCAGGTGCTCTGCTACAGCTGTAGTTCTCCTCTCCCTGACTTTAATTGGTGTTCCAGTCCCAATTGGCTGTATTGATAAAATGCTGCCCATAAGAAAAGTATAATTAGCATTGGTTTAAGAGGCACAAACTTTTTAAAGGAAAAATGATTAAGAACTAGACTAGCAGCAACACTTCTTCTTCCTTTTTTTTCACTTTCTAGAAGCTTTGGGTAATGTAGCCGTTCTGGACAAGAACAAGGTCAGAAAAAATGGGGAGAAGAGCAAAGGATCAGGACACAGGAACACTTTGGCAGTGACCTCTCGGCTACGTGGGCTTGCACCAAGGAGCTCATTAGCTGGGTTATCATCTAACCGTGGTCCGAGCAGCACACAAACACGCTGCAGCCCTCTGAGATACAGCGATGAGCTCGGCCAAACAGGGAGGCAAAGAAACCAGCAGCTCTGGGAACCAGTATTTCTGCAGGACATTAAAAAAGGAAAGGAAACGCAGCCCATCCATAGCTCCTCTGGGTGGATGCTGCCTGTTAACAGCCCCATGTGAGGGTTTTTTTGTGCTTTTGTCCAGCCTGGATGACTTACAGCCTATTGCTCTGCAGAGACAGCCTCTGAGCAATGCGTTCAGACCCAAGGTTTTGATCGTGTCTTTGATAGCAAAACCCGGTGCTTCAGAGGCAAGGAGATATTGCTCACTCTGCCTCTGCCTTGACTGACATGATTAGTGCGTGCCAGCCCCAGGGCAAGTCTGCACGGTGCTGAGCAGGTCCCTGCTTTGTCAGAAGATGCAGCAGTGCTGAACACACAGCAATTTGGGGCACTGAGCAGCCTTGCTGGGGAAAAAAGGAGGAGAAACCGAATTTCTGGCCTTCTAACAATGCCTCTTTACTCCCTACTGCATTAAAGAAGCACCCGGTGTGGACCCACAGGCTTGCAGAGCTTGCTTTGAGCCCCCTTGCTTGCCTTGAGCTTCCCCCTGGGGTTTTGCTGAGCTGCCCCATCTCAGCAATGTCACTGCTCTGGGGTGCCTGTACCTTTCAAAGCACTTTGCGCAGCTGTCAGAGTCTCCTTCGCCATCACTCACTCGAGCTTTACATATTTAACTCTTTTAATCTCCCATTGATAAATCGCTTCCTTCGAGCCCTTAATCACTTTCAGCGCCGTCCTCAAAACTCCTCGCAGCGAGATGACACTCGTCAGGCACCGAGTTAATTAATAGATGACAGATCTCCTCCAGCGCCGAGCTGCACTGCTGGAAAAGGGTTTGAAAAGTGCAAAGGAAAGAGGTGGTGAGGTTTTAATGTTTGATGGGGCAGCCACACCTGCCTCAAGAGGGAAAGGTGAGGAAGAGGAGAAGGCTGTGCTCATCCACCCATGATGGAAGGGGCTGCAGGCTGACACCTTGAAATTTCCTGCAATAACCCATCTTTGGCATAATTCCCCTTCTCCCACCTCTGTTTTATTTAGAAAAAAAGCTCAAAGCAGGGCTTCACAGCGTGGCAAAGGAATAAGCGGGTGTCACATCTCCGTGCAAGGCCACAATGGGGTAAGGACACCGGCATGCCTATGGCTCACAGGAAGATTTATTAACCTCTTGCTTCCTTTTTTTTTTTCAGCACTCTCAAAGTCACCTATGTTCTTTTGTATCACTTCCAAAAAAAAAAAGTTGCAGGTGCTGATAACATCTGACATCCCTCTGATTTAGCGACAAACTGCTGAGGAAAGAAAGCAGAGATAAAGGCAGCCAATTCATCCTGATACCCTGGAGGCTCTACAGAGCCTCATGCCCTCCGGTGTAAATCATCCCAGCAGCCCGTCCTGTGTCACAGCCTTTGGGCACAGCTCTGTTACGGAGCCCATGGCTGTGAGGAAAGCCCCTGTGCCCTAATTCAGCCCCTCCATTCCCTTCCTTAGGGTGCACCTGGGCAAAGAGGGTCTCCTGCCACCCCATGGGGGTTGCAGCATGGGATGGGAGGCTGCAGATGGGCTTGTTCCTCACGTTTGTGCCACATGGTTGTCTACAGTGATCTGAAATCCATGGATCTGGCCTCAAATTGCTCAGTATCTGGCAGGATGGGAAGGGGGAGGGAGATAAGCAGGGCAGCCGTCTGCCTTGGAAGTGCCATGGTGGCACCAAATGCTCGGTCCCTTGCAGTCCAGGGTGCTTGTTGGGTCGCAGGTGAGCTCAGGGCTGGGCAGGTGCTCCTGCCAGCTCCTGGGATGTGTCAGAGCCTTGGCACGGCTCTGCTGGAGAGAGGCAACACCAGCGACTGCCAAGCAGAGCATTCCCATCTTCTGGTGGGCTCATTCAGCAAAATTGTCCGTGTTTTGGTGGAGAGAGCCAGGCTGGTGTCACGCAGCTGATAAGCAACTGCAGAAACATCTGACAGCATCCCTTCTCCCTGAATGCTCTCTAACCACCTCTGGTTCAAAGCCTTTTACCCTGTGATGCGTAAAAGAGGAGAAACACTCATGCAGATGTTATCTGTGTGAATGAACTTGCACTGTGCAGGCGTTCAGTCCATATACTTGCCACGTGGCTTCAAGCTAGTGCAGATAATTATCTTCAGACAGAGTTCTGAAGCTGCTGTATTTCTTCATGATTGAAGGGCCTGCTCTCAGAACAAAAGTCCTCGAATACAAGCAGCTGGGAGAAAAGCTCCACGGAGAGGTCAGGGAAGGGGAGATCTGCCAGGAACGGAGAGCAGCAGGGATGAGGAGGCGTTTGCAGTGCAGGGGTACAAAAAAGCCAGGATCGGGGAAGAAAAGAGGCTGGAAGGCACTGAAGAGCTGAGGACAGCAAGAAAACCACTTAGACTCCGGAGAGGGAGAGCGCAGAGAGATCTCTGGGGGCTGATGACTTGCTGGCAATGCATATTGTGCAACGACTTTGCCTTCAGCTCTTAAGAGGAAAGCAAAGGAGTTTAGGAGATGCCATCTGCTTGGCTGTTTGGGGTCACCCCCCTCTTTGCAGCTCACCTCTCCTGGCAGCAGAAACAAAAGGATTGAGAGAAACCCAGCCTCACTCGTTTGGTTTTCAGCAGGAAAATTTGAGTGTGGTGGGCAGTGGTGGGCTGGGGAAGGTGCTTTGATCAGCCTGCATCTGAGCTCACACCATGCAGGGGAAGAGGTGGGCTTTGTGGGTGAGCGACCTGCCCGGCTCTCCCATCAATCTTTCCTCTCCTGGAAAAAAAACAAACACCCAAGCAAATATTGGCTCCCTGGTCCAACAGAGACCAGGGCTGTCTGGGCGCATTGCTCCTGTTCGTGCTGGCTTTGTTGAAGCTGTGTCCTGGTGCCATCTGAGAAAGCTCTTTTAAAACAGGGGGGAAGGATGTTGGAGAGGTCTCAGTCAGTGCATGCTCCCCAGCATGTCTTCAGAGGGGACAAGCGAGGGACCGTGCAACTCTACAGGCTTGAAAGCTGTGCAGAGGAAACCAACAACGCTGTTCCCCAACACTGGCCCTATTTTTTTATTTTCTTATTTTTTATTATTATTATTTTTTTTTATTATTTTTTTGGGTACCCACCACTGTCTCACCCAGCAGAGAGCTCCCTCTCAGGAGCTCCTGCTGTAGGAATGCTCCTGACTTTGCACAGGGGGATTTTACAGAGCAAATGCTGCCGAGGACTGGCTGTCCTTGAGCCCCTTGGTGGACACTGCCCACACTTTGGACACGTCCAGGGCAGAAACACGCACACCTTCCTCCTCTCCAGACAGTGTTTAACCAGGACAAACCCTCCCTGGCTTCTGTCACGGATGACACCAGCAGGTCCACATGCACTCAGCTGTTTGCCTTTGACCAATATTTGCAAATGTCTCCGTGACATCTCATGTCTTTAACCGGCGACCTTTCCCAATCGGGGCTGTGTCTCCTGATGGTTTAGGTGCAGGGCTACGGCTTGTGCAGGGGCAAGACAAGAGGCAGAGAAAGACAGAGATGGTGATTTTGTGCCAGCCTCCCTGGTTATGATACCTCAGAGGTCATCTGGTCCAACCTCTGCTCAAGCAAGGACACTGAGAGTTGTCCAGGTCCGTGTCCAGCACCCAAATCTCTCTGAAACCTCTTGCACTTGGGTGCCCAACCCTGGTTTGCATTTGCCTCTTATTCCAGCTCCTGGAGGCAGCAGAGGAGGATGCTGAAAGCCTCTGCAGCACTCACCCTGCCCCGGGCATGCAACACCCCTGCCTTGCTGAGCACAGCGCCACGCTCCGAAGCAGGTCGCTTAATCCTTATCAGCAGCGGCGGATTTCATCAAACAAGCAGCAGAAGTGAAATGGAAATGCAAGGATACATAATTCATGACGGAGCGGACACGATTTAATTGGCCGGGCAGAGGCGGCGTGCTCGCAGGCTCGCCACCTTGTTCTCCATGCTGAGGATGATGTCAGGTCGCCACGGGATTAGCCAGATGAGGTTTTTGGCAGCCCTTTGTTCTTCCAAACCTTCCCTGCACACCCAAGTCCTCTGCAGGCGTGCAGGGAGAGCTCTGCGCTTGGGGTTACTTTGCAGGACCTGCTCAGTGTCAGAGAGAAAAGGGCTTATTTACACATAAATGAGAAAGGCAAATCTCCACAGGACGCAAAGGAGCAGGGTGTTATTGGCAGTTTCTTTCCTTTGCAAAGGCAGCGATAACCCTGGGCTTCTGCTGGGACAGGGATGGGGATGGGGACACGCTCAGCACAGCTTTGGTGCTGCTGTGCTGTGGCTCCAGGGGCCTGGTGGATGTCCCTTGGCATTGCACAGTGCAGAGCCTACAAAGCAAAGCACCTAAGTCCTATCCAGGCTTCCAAATTCCCCTTCCTGAGCTCCTACATAGCCTTCATCAGCCAAGCAGACACAGCAGATGTCTCCTTGTCCTCCTCACATGGATGAGACACGAAGAACCAGGCTCACAAGCCCATGGAAATGTGAGTCCCAGGGGAGCTAGCCCTCCCAAACCCTGCTTGGAAACCCACCACTGCTGCTTTGGGGCATTTCTTCTGCATTTGGGGAGGCAAACACACCTTTTTAGCCAGTGGGGAACATGAGAAGCAAAGTGATTGCCCAGGGTCACCCAGGAGGGCATTGACTCCAGCTCCTGGACCATCTATCAATTGCTCCCTGCCCCTTCTGCTCAGCCTCATCCCACTTTCCCATGGCAGGGCTCTGCTGCAAGCAGTTTTCTGCAGGGAACAGAGGCAGCAGGATGAAAAAAAATGGGAGGAAGGGAAAATCCAGCAGTGCCCAACACGCCCCCAGTGTAAAAAACCCGTTCTGGTATCCCCCTGACTCCCACTCCAAATACCACAAAAACCATCCAGGTTCTTCCCAACCCAGCCTGAGGGAGGGGGGGGTTCCGCTGCTCTGATTTGAGCCAAAAAAGAGATTATTTCGCATTTCTGCAAGGAGGGATGGTAGGATGGGAAGGGGAGTATCCAGCAGGGTCCTATCCCACCAGAGCATCCAGACAAGTGCTCTGCACAGGAGAGCGGAGCTGGCAGGGCTTCTTCTTCCTCTTTTATTTTTCCCCCCTTTATTGTGGAAAGCTTTAGAAAAAAAAAATAACCAGGTGGAAATGGACTCAGCAAGGAAACCTGGTTGTACTTAATCACACTCTACCTTTCTGGCAGCAACAGGGACAGCATTTCACCGGGGACTGTCTTCCTCCCCAGCAGAAGTAAATTCCTATTAGCACTGTTGCTATTTCAAGCCGCTGATTCATTGCAGCGGCCCAAATGAGTTTCACAGAGTGGCCAAGCGCACATTTAGCATCCTTCCAGCTGCGTGTCTGGGATTGCTGAGGGCTCGAGAGCCCTCTGCTGTCCACCCATCTGGCCCCCTAGGCTTGTAGCATATGGCACTGGGTGCACACTGCTTCCCATCGGCTCTGGTCACCTCTCCAGACCCTGAAAGTGAAGGTCTAGGTGGAGAACGGGGTGCTAGGAGAGATTTATCAGCTCCTCGAGAGCACTGCTTTAAAAATGGGTTCGGTACCTCTGAGATTGGCCAGGATTTGGCAAGCCAGGGGTGGAAGGACAGTGATGGGGCTTTCTGGTGTCCGATGCAAAACCCCCAAAAGCCACTGAGGTCCAGGCAGATCGTTCCCCATCATGTTCCCTTGTACCCAGTCAGTTTCCATCACCAGTCATCTGCAGCAGCTCTGCTCCAGCCATGCAGGATGCCCTACAACAAAGAGCACACGAGCCTTTCTGGGCCATTAAGCTCATCTTGGGCAATGCATTTCCCCTTCAACGTGGAGAAGGCTCCCTCCATAAAGCAAAAGTGCTTCTGGGCTCCCCACTGAGCCCCAGCCACCAAGGCTTTCGTGCCTGGGAGTCTGCCTCTAATGTCAAGACTCAGCTGGAGTACTCCCCATTTTGCCTCATGCTAGATAATCTCAGAAATGATAGGAACATTTAATGTAATAATATCTATAGCATAGCATACGTGTGTAAAATGCAGGTGTTGCATGCGGGGTGCTGTGAAATTTGGATGATCTAGACAATTACCGGCACAAAGCTCATCATTTCATTATAGTCATTATTTTAGCTTATCTATACAAATATACAGAAACCTTTTGAGAGTGATATTGTTGTGGTTGTACTGGTGTTACTGCATGTCTTCAGCAGCAGAGCTCGTGGCTAGCTGGATAGCAGGGCAGGTTTGACTGGATTCAATAATTCATATCTATATAAAACTGGCCTAAATGGTGGGAGGGAGGATTAAACACAAAGTCGTCCCCAGAGCCAAAATTATTTGCTCGTGCTGGCTGTGTTACCTTAGACAGCAATGAGACTTTTACTGGTTGTTTTATTAGTAGTCCATAAAAGCCTCATTATACAAGTCCACTGGTAATACATTATTTAGATGTGACACCTCCTCATCTGGAGTGATTGGTTCCCTTTTCTGCCCTGTTTCAGGTGTGTGAGGTCTCTGACCCTCTGGGCTATGGGGTTGGGATGTGCTCCTCTATTCCCAGAGACTTGCAGCAGGACACACAGGCTCCAGCCTCATGGCCAGGACACTTCCAGAGGCTGAGTCTCCCAGCATCATTGGGGGGTGACAGGAAAAGTGCAGGGACAGCCCTCTGGATCCCCCAACATCTCCTTCCTCACATCCTAAATCTGGGCAGGATGGAGTGAGAATCCTTGCAATGAAGCTTTGGGAATTGAAAATATCCAGATTCACATATGAATAGCAGGATTATTTGCAGTTGTTTCCTGCTAGCCATGGAGAAGTCCTTCATTTTTATTAGGATTTTCTTTGGGGGGGGATAGCAACAAACTGGACCCCACAGCTGGTGTCATGCAGACAAACAGAAAGCCCACAGGTAGAGAGTCTCCAAAGCCAAAATCCTCCTGTGCCTTTGCTTGTCCCTCAAACTCTGGTCTTGCTACAATGCCTCCCCTCAACATCATTTTTCCATTTGGGTCAGTGATGGGAGCAGGAAGGCTTTCCCTACCATGGGAGCTGTGATGGTCTGACCTCTGGGCATCCACCCAGAGCACCAGCCAGCTTGTGTTCCCATTCGAAACTGGGGTGAGAGAATGGAGCTATGTGGAGCAGGAGGAGAGGCCATGAAGTTCAGCACCCCTGAGCTTCATGCTTGCATAAAAATCCATCTCCAATAGCAATTTTCCTGACCAAACTGAGCTTTTCCTAACAAATCATGGACACCCTGCCCATCCCACCTGGGCCATGTGCTGGGCCACCATTTCTGAGGCTCTGGACTCAGCAAAACCAGGCTGAACAGAGGGGAATTTTGCCTCTCCTGCCTCTTGCCATGGCACTGATGCCCAGCACTAACCAGTAAGGTCCCAGTGAGCCCAATTAGAGCCACTGCTCCAGATTGCACCAAATCCAAGCTCTGGCCTTCATTTGTAGGTACTACCTGGCCCATGGTGTGCAATCCTCCCTCTTGAACCCTCCTGGAGGTCTGTTCCCACCCTCTGCCTTCTCCTTCTCCTCCTTTCCCTGCCCCTGCTCTCCATCACCCACTGCCTATGGCTACCAACCAAATTTTGAGCAGTGACCCACAGCCACACCACCTTACACCCCAAGCAGCACAACGGGGTTTGGCACCTTTCCCTCTGACCATATCCTGACGATGCATTTAATGCTGTTAATAAGAGCTGGGACTAGGGAAGTGTAAATGAGCAAGAGATTCCCCCTCAGCTGAGGGTGCTTTACTCAAGGGAAAATGAAGCATGTTACAAAACAGACATGGTTTTGGGCTCAGATGCCCCCACAGAAGCTGCCACCAGGCAAGAAGCAGGTCCCCCATGCCCAGAGCCTGACCCTGGCTTTGTTCAGGCTGCAGAGAGGAGGGGAGATAAAAAAGGGGCTGGGGGAGAGGAAAAGGGGTGAGCAGCTGTGGTTTGCCTCTTCTGAGCCTTGCTGATTAACATTCACAATCTAATGAGACTGGAACGAGGATCTGTTCTTGTTTGTGTACCGTAATGGATGATGATGCCGAGGTGGTTGGATTCTGGCTGTGGAAATGGAGGGTTGTGGTAATGTGACAAGAATTAATGAAATGTAACCAGGCTTTCATATAATTAAAAAGAGGAATTGCTGGAAAGATGGCTCATGCAAAACAGTGGGCTGGGGGTGGGCAGGGCTGATTAAAACTGGTGACTGGCTACAAATGATTAGATTAAAATCAATTAACTGTAGAATTGCTGTCTGGCATATGGAAGGATAATTCAGTTACATAACTGGCAACAGGATTTGCACTTTGCAAATGTTGTTTCAGTAAATCAGACCAAGCTTAGACAACATGGCCATTTAACAGGACGCGCTGCTGATCTCTGATTTTGGGGAGGGGGATTTGGGACGGCAATGCAAGGAAGAACCCGCAGCCCAGCGCAGCAGGGAACAAAGAGTGAGAAACAGAGTGGGAACAAAGTCTGAAGATGGCTACAAAACTTCGTGATGCCCTGGTTATTTGTAAACAGGGGCTGTTTTCATTACACTTTTAAAGACTGGTCGGATTAAGGAAGCATTAGAGGAGCTCAGCGCGGGTCGGCTCCATGTCCTCCCTCCTCTGAGAGCCTGCTGCTGGTGGTGCCCATTAGCGCTAATGCAAGCACATTAGCACATTGAAAGGATTCCTGTGTTACCACGTCCCTGATGACTTCATTTCTTCTTCCTCCTTTAAACACCAGCAGAAGTAGGGGGTTGAAAGCCTGCAGGAGGAAAACAAGTAGCTGCGAGTAGTGGCGGGGTGAGTCTGGGCCACCAGCCCTCGTCTCCTGCCTGGAGCAATGTGGGTGACCCTACAACACCCTCCCAGTTTGGGATTGGGGGCTCACAAAATCTTCTGTGCCCGAGGAAGCATAAGAAAGGCTTAGACTTGTTAGAGCACAACAGATGGAGGCCACAAGGATGCAGCTCTGCTGTGGGGCCAAGCTGAGAGAGCTGGAGAAGAGAAGGCCCCAGGGAGAGCTGCCAGGGCCTGCAGGGGGGGCAGGAAAGCTGGGGAGGGACTCTTGGTCAGGGCTGTGGGGCCAGGACGAGGGGCAGCAGCTGGAGCCTGGCGGGGGAAGGCTTCAGGAAGAAATTGGGAAGAAATTCTGCCCGCTGAGGGCCTGGCCCAGGCTGCCCAGAGGAGCTGGGGGTGCCCCAGCCCTGGCAGTGCCCAAGGCCAGGCTGGTTGGGGCTGGGGGCAGCCTGGTGTAATGGGAGGTGTCCCTAACCATGGCATGTTGGAATTAAGTGGGTTTTAAGGTCCCTTCCAGCCCACGCTATTCAGGGCTTTTGTGATTCTGTCATTCTGTGATTATATACAGGTGACCTCGGGTGCTGTCCCACCTCCAAGGCTCCTCATGGCCCTGTGGATGAGCAACCAGCGCTGGAAATATCCCTTGGAGGTACACACCCAACAGGCAGTGCTTGCAGAAGGGAAGCATCGTGTTTTAAATCGATTTTAGAAGTTCTTGTGAGGTCATGGATTTGCTCATCTGGGATACAGCTGCACCGAAGCTGGGATTCACCTTCTTTATAGGTCTTACTTCTAAGCAGCTCCTTTGCCAGGTATTGGTCTGAGTTTCTCTTATCAAGCAAAGGCACCGTCACATCATGACACAACTTTCATTGACACTGCTACAGAAGTGGACACACAGGGACAAACAAAGCTTCAGTTCGGGTATTTCTGGTAAGCAGGGTTCCAGGTTCATTTTGTCCCCAGAGCCTTGGGCTGCACCCTAGAAATGGCCACCAAAACACCAGAGCAGTGCAAGAAGATGTCCCAGTGGTGTAATAAGTCTGGCCCAGTTGTGCTCATGTCCTCAAGATGCAGCCTGCTCTCTAGGAAGGGTCATTGTCCTTCCAGGGATAGGGGATGGGCTTTGTCCCCTCCTTTTCCAGAAGAATTGTCCTGGAAGATCTCTGGAGATCTCCCACACCATCCAAAATATATGTGCTTCCTGTAGAAGAGGCTAGAGTAGATTTAGGTCAAAAATTGCTATGTATAGAGCAGAGAAACATCTCCTGAGCCATCTGCCATGCACCAAAGCCAAACTCTGCTTAGAGCCTGCTGAGGCTTTAAAAAAAAGCAGGTTGACTGGCTTTCATTCAGAGCATTCAAACCACTTCTGCTCTTTATAAGGCTGTTTAAACATGGCTCCACTAAGCTGCTGTCCATCATAAATAAGCTCTTGGTTCTTGCTGTCAAGAAGAAAATTAACCCTGCTTCTACCTCTTTTCTGCACAAAGGCTGTGTCCACTCCTTGACTGGAGTCCTCACGTTTAGCAGCTCTACCAGGTGAGTGAGTACATCTTCCAGCCTCTGCTGCACTTCCAACAGGGTCTGGCAGGAAAACCTTTGCTAAAGATGCACATTTTATTTAATTGGTTTTGTTAATCTCCATGCAGGGACTGTTTCTCTGTCCTTTGTTTATTCTTTTGTTTGGTTATTATGCATTGGTGCAAAATCCCTCTTTCTGCAGCTCTTCCTCTGGGAACAGCACGCTTCCACTTTCTCCATGCCTCATCAATATCCCATCTGAATCTCAGCTGAGATTCTTCTTATTGCTCATCTTGCTTTCCCATGGCCAGAAGCATCATCACCACCCAAATCCCTCTTGCAAATTACCAACACTGCAGGCTTCAGAATAAAATCTTCCCCATTAAGGAGAGGATAATCATTTCCCTCCCTGAGTGAGATGCAGCAAATTTATTGTCCTGACTCAGCCAGCAAGTTTATGCAAAGGAAGTAAGGTCAAGACTGAGTTTATAAACCCTGTCAATATTCCTGCTCTAGGAGGTTTTCTTCTCTCTGACAAAGTAGTTCAGCAAGGCTGGTTCCTTGCTTGATGTCTTTAATAAAACCAGAAGGACGCAGATGTCTTGAGATAATTCACTCTTCAGCACTGAATTGGATAGCGATCCACACCGTGGAAATGTCTGTGTGTTGTCGTGGCTGGTGCCAGAAAATTGCTCCATTCTCCCCAGCACACAGTCAGGCAGAACCCCAGACCTGGACAAAAATTATTTCCTTTCTCTTCTGCAGTTCTGTATGTCTGTAGTTTTTCCTGTCCAGAAACATTTTTGAAAATTTGTCAGGCAGCCAAATGATCTTGTTCTGCTTTTGATTTAGAGAGGACAATAAGCTGTTCTGGTTTGGGACTTTTTCTGTATTTTTTTATTTTTTTTTTTTTGTTATAACATACTTAAATTAAAACCCCCAAAAGCAGTTCCAAAAGGGAAAATAAGCCTGTTCTATTTCAGCTTTGTAAGAAGATTCCACTCTGGGGACTTTTCCTGAAACAGCGATTTGCTGAAACTAAACATATCTGTAAAGCGTTGCTCGTTGAATGAGCCCGAATTCCCCTACAGGCACAAGATCCTTATGAACATAGCTGATTAGCTCTTTCAAATTGCTGTATTTAGATGTAGCTTGCATTACCATGGAAATAATAATTGAAATGTTTCCTACCAGAGATGCAAAGGTCCAGCGGGTCACCTTGTCCCCATCTCCACCTTTTGGGACCTCGTCCTCCTGCACAGAGGCAATGTGGGGACATTTGCATTCTGCAGTCTCTTGGTCACCTCCAAGATGGGCAGACTTACAGAACAGCTTTTTCCCAACTGGAAGGTGTCTTATAGAGGATATCTTTACTCTGTCCAGGACTTTGGCAGGGCAAAGACCTTTTCTAAAGCTACCTGGCCTTGAACAGGTCAGCGGGATTCATCTCAGGTGGACAGCCACATAGAGGGTTTTTCTGGCTCAATGATACTCTAAGATAGATGTTTTGTAGGGGCTCTGCAGGTTGCTATTTCCAAGCCAAGCTGAAGCCCAAAGAGAGGAGCCCCATCCTCTTCCCATTCCACCCTGGGACTGCCCAGGGACCTGCACCACAGAGCTGTGGCTGAAAGCTCCCACTGGGAACAAAAGCAGTCTCTGGCCAAATTGGGTCACGCAACCAAACCAGCCCCTGCACTGCACCAGGGACAGGGTGGGCAGCACGGTGAGGATGTTCTTGGAGAGATTTTCCAATGCCAAAGTCTGTAGCTCACCATTAGCTCAAGCTGACTGTGAAACCTCACCTGGAAAGCAAGGACTTGATGCAAGACTAATCACAAAGAGAGAGAGGATGTCCCATCCCTGGAGGTGTTCAAGGCCAGGTTGGATGAGGTCTTGGGCAACCTGATCTGGTGGGTGGCATTCCTGCCATGGCATGAGGTTGGAACTGGATGATCTTTAAGGTCCCTTCCAACCCAAGACATTTTATGGTTCCATGATTCTGTGACTGTCTTTGCGCCAGGCTCTCAGCTTTAGCCCTGGTTTATTCTGAGACCCACCACCATGGACATCTCCCCTGCTTTTGCTCCCAGGCCACTTAGGAGCATGCTTCTTCCTATTTATAGACATCCCACAACAGCTTGTGGGGAAATAAACACCTGACACGTCCCAGCTTCTGATGTTTGCTAATGATACCCTGGCAGCTCCGTGCCAAACAGCTCCGCCAAGGAGAAGCACACCTCTCTCCAGATGGCAAGAGCTGCTGTCAGCTCAGATCAGGAAATCGCAGCTGAAATGAAGATGCAAACTGGCGTGCAGCAAGGTAGACATCAGAATTATTTGTGATCTGTGAGGTCTGTCACTACCTATGAGCAGCAGCCCGGTGATTACCTGTCATAAACCAGCCCCTGCTGAACTTAATTGCTAACCTGATCTAACATGTTTTGAACAAGGCTGCTGGCAGGAACAAGGAGACAGGCGGGTGTGCAGAAGTGCCAGCAAGCTCTCCAGGATGAGGGGACACCAGGTTGCTGAGGACTGCAGAAGGCTCCATGGAAGATGTCATTTCCAGGTCCTGGGCAAACGCAGGACTGAGCCCATGCTGGTGGCTTTCAGGTTGGTGCAAGCTCTGCAGGAGGTCAAGCCCTTGGAATATTTCTTCTTGCCTTTTTCCATCCAGAAAGGCTGAGAAGAAGAAATGAGGCAAAGCTTGCTTCTACTTTTACTTTGGGATATCTCTATCATGCTTAGCATGTACCTGGGACATTGGGTGAAGCACAGAGCTCTGATTTCCCAGCATGATGCCAGGGATAGCCTGTGATGTTCAAGAAAATCCTAAGCCCTTCTGACCACCTAATGTGCTGTGCTACCAGTTTCTGCTTTCTCCTGCAGGTGCTTGATTCCATACCCAGTCCAAGCCTTTGGCATTAATGCACTGCTGTGAATGCTCCTGGAGGACTTGGAAATTTGAAAGAAATTGCAAGTGCAATGAAAATGATGTGGGATGAGCTTGCAGTGATGGGGTAAGGTGGGCTGAGACACTTTCTTACCTCCTTCTGCCCCAGCTCCTCTATACCAATGTCTCCTTGTCCTGGCACAGCAGTGTCCCACAACAGCAGCCTTCTTCTGGGTGGTGCATCGCCTTGGGCCAGCACCCTAGCTTATCTCCATGAGTTAGCAAACTCTCTGACACTGCTGTGTGACAAAACCTTGTGCTGTCAGTGCTGTATCTACCTCTGGAGAATTATACATAATAAAATACATAATGGGCTGCTGAGAAGAGATTGCTGCCATAACCAGTGGGAAAATATCTGAAGACATGCAGATGGAAGCAAAGCTGGAGTTAATTGTGATACCATCGTTAGGACAGGACTCAGCCCAGAGAACCCAGGGCTGCACAAGTCACTCTGTCACCAGACAAGTGCTTGCAGAGGAGAGGACACCCATGGGGAGGAGCAGAGCTCCAGCCAGGGAGCTCAGCACACATCTGAGATGTGACTGTGCTCTCTGTGTGTCGAACACAATCACGTCCATCATTTCAGCCTTGCTGGATAGCTCTGTATTTAAAAGAACGAGGAGAAAAAAAAACACGTCTTTTATTTATTTATTTATTTTGCTACCATTGTGATCTCCCTGCAGAACTTAAACTCCCCCAGGTTTCTCTCCCAGGCTTGCTTCCCTGCAGGTAGGTGCTTCCAGAACTAGCTGCTGCCCATGGCACAGCCAGGGTGCGTAGTGCCTTCCTCAGCCCCATGCTCAAAAGAGTGCCCATTTCACATATGCACTGGAAACCCCATCCTTCTCTGCCTGGCGTGATGGCTCGCAGCAGCAGCAGCCATCCAGCACAAGACAGGGCATCCTGGAAAGCTCCGTTCAGCGAGATGCACCCCCCTCCCCTTGGCAGATACAGGTACCGACGTGTGGAGAACATTGCCACTGGCAATTTTGGGGGAGCAAACCACCCCACAGCCATGAGCACAGACCCATTCTCCCATCTGCTGGGGGTCAGTGAAATTGCTGCTCGTTCAATCCACATGCAGAGCCCATCGTGTGGCCACGGGCTTGCAGGAGAGAAGGTGCAGGAGGCTTGCAGCATAGAAGGACTCACAGAAAGTGTCAGCCAGCTCCAACCCCTCTCTCTTAAGAGAGAATAGGTACTTTGCTGGCTGCAGAGCAGCTCCCTGATATGGTGACTCACCAGCCCTTATGTTACACTTCTTATTTACACTCCCCAGTGCTAATGTTGTCACACTTAACAGCTCACAAGGTACTATTTCATCTCCTAAATATACACCCCCATTGTGCTGCCTGAACTCCCTTCGTTATATCATGAGCTGACTGCGGGCATCAATCACGGCTCTGATAAACAGAAACTGCCCCTAATATCATTGCACAGGCTGCGAGCAGTCAGATCGCAGCTGCGCTGGAGCCAGATGGAAGAGGGAGCGTGGAATAGACTTGCTCTCTGTTAAATATATGTGACATTTAATTATGATTGCAATAGTTTGTCTCGCATCTAGGGTAACTGGAGACTGGATTCTGCAAATAACAGGAAAAACCTCGATAATACAAGCCCTGATGCTTCCAGGCCCTGCCTGGTGCATTCTGCAGCATGCTCTGTTCCCAGGGGATTCATCATCTCAGATGCTGCATCATGCAAACTCAAGGAGCTGCAGGGTTTAAGGCCCACCAGGATGAGCTGCCATGGACCAGAGAGGGGCAGCTGTGCTCGAGTTACTTCTGCTGTTGCAGTGCTGAAGAGGTGTTGTGCACATACTGGATGGAAAAGCAGCGCTGGTTGCAGGGACAGGCAATGTCCCAGATGGACAAAGGTGGCATCTGCAGCCAGATGGAGGCAGGTTTGGTCAGTGGTGGGAGCTCTGGTCCTGCATCCTTGAGAACCCAGCTGCTGTCAGGACTTCAGGAGACATCATGGATTGGGATTCCTCCAAGGGGGGGATTCAGAAGAGACCAAGGAAGAGTCTGCGCTGTAGTTTTTGGAGAAAAGTGAGGGAAAATGTAGAAGAAAACCCAAAGTCTGTTCTCCAGAAACTCAGCCATGCCCACCAGCTCTCAGGTCAAGCTGAGACAGGCTTCCCATGCTGGAAAAGCACTGATATGGAGAGCAGGGGGAGACAGCAAAGGACTTTACACCAAGAAGGAGCAGCTCATGGTGCTTCAGAAAGGCTGAGCAATCGAATCAGAGCTTTGGGAATGGTGCAGCAGGGCTTGGGGCTGGATCAGGCACAACATGTCCTAATCACAGTTATGAAGGTTATGAATCAGTGCAAGGTGATCAGGTCTGGATACGTCTCCCAGTGGTGGGGACAGAGGTTGCAGAGCATAAATGTGGGAGAGCAAGAGTCCCTGGGGCTGGGAACTCAACTCTTCTGTGGTCTGGGGCCACGAGCCCCTGAGTGACACTTTCTCTGAATAATATCTGGAATTATTAATGTATGTTTTGGCTTTAGTGCTAAAGTGGGGCCAGTGACATCTCGTCTCCCAGCTTCTCCCAGCTTATTCCACCTCAGTCGCCTTCTTGCAGTAATGTCTGCTTAATGAAAGGTTTGGTGCTGGGAAAATGCAGCACGCAGCTAGAAATCTTACTGGCAGGTTTATATTTTGTACCGATATTCTTTGTTAAATCAAGGTCTTTTGTGCCAGGTGAAAAGCATGAATATAAGCAAACAGAAGCCCGCTTAATACCAGCCTTCGAGGAATGGATGAGCCTGCATCCAGCCCTTAAATTCTGATAATGATCTTCCCCCTGAAGCCCTGCTTTCAAAAAATCCTAAAGCTCTTTTCTCCAACAGTGTGGAGCTTTCAGGCAGCAAATGATGGCTTTATGGGTGGAGGGGACATAAATAGGACCGATTTGTTTCGTGCCTGGAGGTTTATTTCTTTTCTGGCAAACAAGCATCAGGAAAGCACCACAAGCAAGCGCGGCTTTCCTGCATGTGGGCTGCTTCCCTTCCCACCTGCCTTTGTTAGGAACAGCTGCACCTCATAAATACTAACAGCCCAGTCCACTTTTGGGGCAGGTACAACATCGTATTTATGGGAAAATGGAGACAGAAAGGATTTCCTGAAGGCACAAGGCAGTGCCCTGCAGAGATGTCCTGGAGGAGCTATTTTTTTTTGAGCAGGAGACCATTAAAACCAGCCTGTTCCCACAAATGTCCATGCCCTGGGTAGGGACATGAATATCAGATGAATTTCCTCTGTTTCTGGGGTAGCAGGACCATGGATGAGGAGGGGACAGGAGGGTTGCTTGCCACCCATGAGCACAACAACTTGAAAGGGTGGGACTTTGCAGAGGAGCTGCTAAAACTGAGCGTGGTGGGGAGCAACCGAGGCTGCCTGTGCTGAATCCCCACCTCGACGAGGAAAAGCTTCCATCAGCACCTGAGCAGCGCGTGCCGGCGGATCCGAACAATACCCAAAGTCAGAAATAAAAGGGCTGAATAATTTAGCGCGCTCCGGAACATGGGAATGGCAGGGCGCATCGCCAGAAATAGGAAATCGCCGCTAATAAAGGCAAGCGACAGTGGAAAATTCATTAAACATGTCTCAGACAAGAACATTTTGCCACTCACGGGGAAAAAAAAAAATTAAACTAGAAATGAGGGAAAATTTGTTCTACAGATTTCTTTTTTTTTTTGATAGGAACTACATAAAAAGCTGAAGCAACATTTGATTAAAGATTGGGAGAGAGAAAAAAATATATATATAATGTAAAAATGACAACAGCCTGCAACCTTAATTTCAATTTTCTGAGGCCCAGATCCATCCATTTGGGTCTTGCCTGCGTAAACAAGTCTGGGATGGGTGGTTTTTGGGGTGGAAAGGGTTCCTGGCCCTGAAGGCAGCTGCCATGTGGGGCCTGTTGCTTGCAGGCTGGGCACCCTGCAGGGACCCTTCCCCACTCCATCTCTCACCCTCGCCTTGCCCCCGTTACCTGCACATCCCCGAGTGCTCTGCCACCTCATTTATTAAGAACAAGCCACTCGTGGTGCAGCACCTTGGGCTGATAAACCCAACGTCAGGCAGTGCCACGAGCCCCACCAGTGCTCCCTCTGCCATGCAGCACTGCTGGGATTTGGGGCAACCACATTTTGTAGTATCACTTAATGGGGACTAAAGACTTGCATTTTTAGAGGCAATGAGGTTTATTGGTGGAAACCCAGGAGCTACTGGTGCTTGTGACTGCTGACCAAGGTCAGTGCTGGTGGTATATGCGAGGGACCTGCTCCTCCTTCTCCCTGGTGACAAAGCCCTTCAAGAAGCCACCCAAGACCTCCCTCATCCAGCAGCCCCCACAGCCCAGTGCCACCCCAGAAGGGAATTGTGCTGGTAAAATCCCCGTGTTTGTGTCTGTCTCTCCCCCAGGAGAGGTTCCTTCTCCCAGGTCCCTCACCCTGGGCACAGCAAATCCCAAATGAAGTCTAAGCGAATTCAAGCCACAGCAGCAATTCCCCCGAGACTTTTCACAGTAGGAATATGATTTCAAATCGAAAAAATAAAAATAAAAAATAAAATAAATAAAAAAGAGAGAGAATTTAAAAGCAAGCAGCATCCCATCTATCCCCCCCAGCTCCCACTGCAGCCTTCATCCCTGGTTGCTCCCGGAGGTCCTTCCCCAGCCTCACCCCGTGCAAACCAAACCCCAGAAGGGGCTGAGATCTCCTGCTGGCATCTCACGAGGGGACAGCTTGCACAATTCGTCCCTGGATCTGGTGGCGGATGGTGAGGCAGGGTGAGGGCATTCATCTGCTTGCTCTGCAGTGAAAGACGGGTTTGAAATCAGGACTGCCTGACAGGGTGACAGCGCTGACAGCCATCCCTTGCTGCCAACCTGCTCGCTCGTGCCCTGATGCTAATGCAGCATATGGTCCCCATCCATCTCTCTAACAGCCCCAGACCCAGCTGGCTGCCTCGCCAGCCCCTCTCCATCTGTGAGCAGCCTCGGTGGGCTCCGGGTGGTGGGGTCAGATCCAGCCCCTTCCTCCCACACTCATTTCTCAGCCCTGGGGCAGCCACACGCTGCTGCTCTGGGATGGCACAGCCCCAAAATAATGACAGATCTTTGCTGGGACACGGCTCCATCCCTGCAAGAGTTATGTGTGGCTTTTCTCCCCCAGGGGATGACCCTGACAGAAGATAGCCACCCATAACAAGCCCCCCTGGTGCTTCGGTCCTGTGAGGTGTCCCAGGTTTAACTGCACACTCTGTGTCTGTATTTGCCACCTGCATGGGTGTTTCTCTGTTCCAGCTCAGACATTTGATGCTTTGGGGCATTTTGACGCAGTTCTCACCTCCCTGTTGTCCAGGAGCAAAGCACTGCTGTCCCCTGAGTGTGGATTTGTTCAGAACTTGCTGCTAGGAAAACCCCTCACCAAAAGCAAAGATCATAAGGATCCTTCTCGAGCAGCCAGACCTAGCAATTATCTGCATTTTAGGCTGTTGGAGGAAACCTTCTCTTCATCTCTACCCACCACCACCACTTTTTCTCCTCTCTTGTCCTCTTCTCATCACAACCCTGTCTCTGAACCCCTCCAGATGTATTCCCAGTTCCTGGCTCCAGCATCAGGACAGGCCATTTGCATCAACTTTTCCTCCGTGTTTGCAAACTCCACTGATTTCTTCTGACATTTAAGAAAATAAATAAAGAAACCAGACAAAAAGCTTCTGTTCTGTGCAAGAATCATGATTACAAGGGACTCCCTGTGACCAAATAAACTGGTTGTTGCAGCAAAAATATGCATGAATAATCCTAAATGTTTGCTGGCAGCCTTTTAGAGAAAGAAACGGTACAACTAGACCAGGTAAATGCCTGGAGTAATATCACCAAAAGGCAGGAAAATGGGTCCCCTGGGAGCAATATATTCTGCTTTTGTGGTGGGAGGACAGAGGAGTTCATCTCAGCTGTGGCTGTGAACTTCCAGGAGGCCGTGGTTTGTGGAAGGGGACAAGTGGGAGGTTTAACTGGCTGCAGATTTATTATTTGGGCTGACCTGAGGGAAAATGAGAGTTTCCACCCGTTGGGAAATCCCGACACCCACCTTCATCCCTGATGGAGATGTCAAAATAGCGAAATTCTCTGTGAAGGAGGAGGGCAAAGAGAAAATATTAAGCAATATCAGAAAGTTTGTTGTTTGCTTCTCCAGTCCAGAACAAAGTGCATCTGCCTGCTCTGGCAAGTCACAGGAATGGAAACTCAGGGGCTTCACAACTATTTGGGGTTTGTCTCTGCTTTCAGAGCACCCCCATCATCGCTGTGGCCAGCTTGGGGGGCAATGAGGAGCACCAAGCATCCACAGCTCCTCTGGGCAACCTGTGCCAGCACCTCACCACCCTTACAGTGAAGAATTTCCTCCTAATGTCTTGTCCAAATCTGCCCTCTTTTAGTTTAAGTCTCATCCCCCTTGTCCTATCGTTATCTACCCAAGAAAAGGGTTGCTCTCCATCTTTTTTAGAAGCCCCCTTTAAGTACTGAAAGGCCTCAATGAGGTCTCCCTAGAGCCTTCTCCTCTCCAGGCTGACCACCCCCAGCTCTCTCAGCCTTTCTCCATAGGAGAGGTGCTTTATGGCCCTTTATGTCCCAATCCCAGTCCCTTTATGGCCCTCCTCTGGACCCTTTCTAACAGTCCCACATCCTTCTGGTGCTGGGGACCCCAAACCTGGGTGCAGGACTCCAGGTGTGGCCTCATGAGGGCAAATTTTGTCCGCCAAAGACACCTTAAATAGGTCACATCCCCCGTGGAGCATCATTAATGTGCACAAGGAACCCAGCTCGAAAGCAGCCCCCTCCCAGCCCCCTGGGCAGTGGTGGCTGCTGAGCTGTGGGGAGCTTCCTTAGCTAATGAGGCTGAGCTGAGCTCTCCTCCTTTGCAAAGCTTTTAAGTGGCTAGTCAGGGCCTGGAGCATTCTCAGGATGAAACTCATCTGGTTTTTTATTATCTTTTTCTTTGGTGAAGCTGAAGTTGGCTAATTTCTACTCTCTGCTCAGTTCGCTGAAAGGGAAGGAGGAGAGTGATCTCCCCAAAAAACAGACACAAAGCCATGCAAATGTGCTAAAGCCAGAGCAGACTCCCATCCCATCCCATCCCATCCCATCCCATCCCATCCCATCCCATCCCATCCCTCTGCTGTGCCCCCAGATTTGGGGACACCCCTTCCCCTCCTCCAGTATCCCAGGGCCCCCTCTCTCCACCCCACCTCCTGGTGGAGTATCCAGCGCATCTCACCTTTTTGAGCTTTTTCTGAGGAAAACTGATCTCATGATACATTGATAAGGGGAGTGAAGGAATTGAGGGCTTCTCTCAGCTCTGCTGCTGACAGTGGTGGAGCAGGGAGAGCTCTCCTGTGCCTCCTGGCATTGGGGCTGGCAGCTGGCATCTCCACTTCCAGCCCTCTGCAGATGGCAATGACTCAAAAACAAACCAATCTAACAATGGTGCCTTTTATTTATTTATTTATTTATTTTTATTTCATTTTTATTTTATTTTAAATAAAAAGGGAGCTCTATATCCTGGATGTACCCAGGAAAGTGCCTTCTGGGCAAGCAAGAGTCCAGGCTTGTGGCCTCCCCATCCCTGGAGATGTTCAGACCTGGGCAGGACAAAGCCCTGAGCAAGCTGGCAGCTGTCCCTACCTTGTTCCAGCCTCACTTTTTGGGAATATTGTGGATATTTGTGGATATTTCCACCAGGATGCCTGCCCCCTTGTCCGCTGATGGTGGTGCCAAAGCAGGATGCTTCAGCCCCAGCCATCAGAGGGGACCTCTGTGGGTTTCCCTCAGAGGAGACAAGCAGAGGGAAGGCCAAACCAAGCTCCTGTGAGCTGGGAGGAAAGTTGTTTCTGGTTTCCATCATCTCCTGACAAGTCTGTGAGTTTATTTCTCTCCCTGGTGTTGGAGGAACCACAGTGGGGTTTTCTCTTCCACCTTCAAATACTTCACTGAACCCAGGAGCTGGCACTGCCCCTTTCAGATGAAGCACTCAGTGCTCCTCTCCTGCCCTGCCATACAACATGACCTAAAGGCCCCAGCTCAAGGAGGAGAACCTACTTTCCTCTTGTTTTCCCCCAACCCACAGGCTGTGAGCACAGACAGCACTTTCTGACACCGCAGCAAGTCTCAGGGACAGAGCCTGGCCTGGAACCCAGCGAGAAAATCCATTCTGCATGCAGCAGGTGCCTTGAAGGATCGGTCACCAGCACTGGAAAGGAAGGGGAATGGTAAATATCCCTCCCCGAGCCAGCTCCCCTTGCGGATAGCTATTTGCACACCGATGGAGGTGGAAATTAGAGCTCTCCATCAGCAGTCAGCCAAGCAGCACAGTCACACCGCTCCTAATTCCTGAGCAAGGCTGCTGCTGTGGGTGGAATTACCTGGCTGTATTCCCATCATGGGGCTGCTCCCACCCATCCTAAACCAGTTTATCCCACAGAAGAAGACTGAGGGGTACTGGGAGCAGACGAAGGGATGTGCTGGCTTTATTTGGGGCTGGTGGCTCCCATCTGTATGGATGCTGCCACCGTGCCCGCCAGCCTTTACTCGGGGGCTCAGACACCAGAGTTCTGGGGAGCTGAATTCTTTGGGCATTTAGCAGGATATGGATTTATTGCCACTGCATCCTGCAAAGCATACATCTTTCCTCTGCCTCCCGAATCCTCCAGAGCTGATGTATTTGATCTGCCCCAGGATGTGAGGCATCATGCAGCCGGCCCACGTAGTGCTCTTCCGGCCCCGCGGAGGCTCCTGGCACTCCATCAGATAACGAGGATTTCCTCTTCAGGTTATCAATAACTCTAAATAGCTCCTGAAGAGTTCCCCTCGTGCTGCCTCAGAACACGACAGACTTGCTCAGCACCAGGAACAATGCAAGGCTGCTTCCAAAGACCAAGATTGGGTTGGATGCCTCAGTGACCTCTTCCTTTGTCAGCAGCATGCCCAGGTCCAGGAGAGGGTGGGAGCCTCAGGATGAGGTGTGGAAAGGAAATTTGGCCTCATCCAGACACAGTTCTCACTGAGAAGTGCAAAGTGAACTAGTGGGACTGGTCAGCAAAGGACCAAGGGATGTCCAGCCTGGAGGAGGCAGAGTGGGATCCAGCACCAGAAAGGATGCTGCCTTCACCGGGACGTGCAAAGCAAAGTGTAGATGGAGGATGTTGACCCCCATCTCCTTGCTCCCCTTGTGCCACCACCACTATCTGCTCCTGGGAGGGCTGTGGCACACTGGTGTGCCTCTGGATGTAAAAGATCTTCCCCAGCATTTCACAAGGGCAAAAAGAGTCCCTGCTCCACAAAATATCCAACCCACCTCTTCTTTCTTTGTCTTTCCCTAGCCCAATCAATGATGGGCCATTTTCTCCTCTCCCCCCTGTTTGGGAATTGCAAGAGGTTGTTTTTTTATCCAGGTTGATGGTCTGCAACGGAGCAAAGAAGATGCCCTGCTCTGGGCTTGCTGCAGCTGAAGGACTCAAAATAAACCTTGAAATGAAATGAGAAACAACACCAGGAAGAGATTAATGGTGAATGCCAGGTTGAAATTTGCTTTATTTTCAATTTTTACAAGCAGCCACCCCAAATCCTGACCTTTCTACCCAGGACAGAACCCCCCATCCAGCCCCAGAGCATTTAGCCCCTACATGTCCGGCTGAAACATGCACTTGGCTCTTTGGCTTTGCTAGGACTTTCTCGCCTACCTGCTAGGGGAGAAGCACAGCCAGAAACGGCGACGAGAACTTTCCACAGCAGGTACATTTAAATGCAATCTTCCTGGCCATAAATCACAGTTTAATCTGACACAAGAGTACACCTCAAGTCCTCATCAATTTGCCTTCCTGAGCTGCACGTGAACGTGAATATAAAGGGCTCCTTGATTTATCCAGCCCGGAGGAGCTGCACGGTGTTTCTTTTAATAGCTGATGCTTTATCTATCAATTCCCCACTCCCCCGTGTCTACTCCTGAGCAGGTGATTAGAATTTGTCGAGATCTATACTTCACCACAAAGCAGACCCACTTCCCATTACAGTTCTAATGCACTAGCTTTTATCAGGGGAAAATGCAAATATTTATCAGCCCCCGGATTTATAGGCACCAGAAAAAAAAAAAAAAAAAAAAAAAATACATTACCATTTTAAAGCTCCTTTTCATTGCTTTTTCATGCCATCTTTCAGCACTGCTCACGTGCCTGTGCTGCTGCAGAGCAGGGGAAGGACTGATCCCACCCAGACCCGAGCACAGGTCCCTAAGGTTTCATCCAGAGGGGTTTTAATTTCAAGGGGCCCTTTTGCAATATGCAAAGCCAATTAACTGATTAGCTGAGCCACCTGCTCATGGAGAGTCCCCTTCAGAGGCTAAGCTCAGGATAGAGATGCAAAAGTTGTTTTGGGGGGATTTAGCCTGGATTTCCACCTTTAGCTGTAAAAGTACTCACCCACAGCTCCTCCAAAGCCCAGCATCTTCCTCTCTGAGGTTTGTATTTACCCCCAGAAGGGCATCCCTGGGCAGCTCTTTAGTGATTTTTGGACATTTCTGGGTCGGTCCCCATCAGGGCACCTGCCAGAAAAAAATAGGATTGCTGGGGACTCTGTGAGGAGTCCCCTGTGTCCCATCCATGCGTCGAGATACATGGTGTTCAGCTGTTATTTCTATTACCCAGCATTTAAGTCCCTCATTAAGAGGTGTTAACTCTCATTTAATTCCCTCTCAGGATGGCAAGTGTTCATGTTTAATGAACTTTCTGCAGAGCCATCTGGGGAGATTTAAAACAACCCCTCCGGCAGCTGGTTGGGGTGTGATTAATGACGGCTGCGGACTCGAGCAGAGCAGAACCAAGGGGACAAGGCTCCTGCAAAGAGGTGCAAGCTCAGCCGTGGTGAGCATCCCTTGTTCCTCTCCAAAAACAGCACAGCTCACGGCGAGGGGCCCCATCAGCCTTTCGCTTGGAGGAGAGGTCGAAGTCTTGCAACAAATTATTTGGGGACTGCGTACATGAGCACTTCCAAGCAATGGAGATGGGCAGATCCATTCCAAAGACACTTTCAAGCCTCCTTCTGTTTTGCTGCGCTGTTAATCTTTGCATCCTGCACAAAATCCTTAAACAGTCCCCAGTGCATCAGTCTCAGGAATGAAACTGCACAGAAATAAAAAAAAATAATAATAATTGCTGTGCTCTTCGCTCAGGTCCATAATCAGTAATCCCCTCTGCTCCGTGGCTGTCCCTTCTGTATCCCCCTCCTGGCAATTAACCAAGGAGGAACCAGGGTTCGCTGAAAGCATCTTCCAACCTTGCGTTGGCGATCATTTGCAAAGCTCTGACAGAGCCATCAACAGAACAAGAAATAATTTGGCAATAATCCTATGTCACAAGCAAAGATGACAAAGCTGCAGTCAGCTCCCCTGCACTTCCCCGACAGATAATGTAGGGAAATTCATTGAGCAGCTCAAGGCTGCTTACAAATAACTTCCCTAGGACTGGGGGCATGCTCTGAATCTCTCCACATGCACACGAGGCATTTATCAATTTTATTCACTTTTTTTTTTTTTTTTTTCCAGGTCGAAGCACTCTTCTCAGCTGTTCCTTGCTGCACCACGTTGTCTGTAGAGCAGCAGACCGTGGCCACGCATCCCTGCTGCTCTTCTCCAGCCACAGCCTGCAGGGGCTCGCAGCACTCAGCCAGTGGCACCGGGCATTCCTGGGGACACGGGACATTTATTTTTCAATATGTTGTGGTCTGCGTTAGGTTTTCTGCTGCCTGGGTGAAGCCCCTTAAATCTTGTTCCAAGTGACAGCTATACGACTGCCCCTTGCTTTCCGGAGAGGTCGTTAGATTTTAGCAGCAGTGGCATTCACCCAGCGTTTTGCCAGGGGAATACTGAAGGTCCAGCATGTCACAGCGTTATGTAAGGCTGTAAAAATATGGCTTTCCCCCGCGTAAATCACATTTCTATGTCAGCAGCCAGCGAGCAGTAAGGGAATTTGTTTAACCCTGCCGTGCCTGGCAGCTGGGTCACCTTCCCACAACGCAGCCACGAACCCAAGTGGAATCATCCCTGCCTTTTCCCTTGTGGCCCCAAAGAGTTTGCCCCCTGTCCTTGTGCAGGAGCTGTAAATCCTTTCAATCCACTTATCTGCTTCTTCCTCCCCTTCGTTATTCCTGCCTTGTGTAACCCCAGCTGCCTGCAGCAGGAGGAGGCACATCCAGGCGTGCCCCTGGCATCGCAGCCATCCATCACCCGTGGCACTTCTGGCTCTCCTCCCCTGAGACCCATCACCATCACACTTCGTGCCTCTCCTTCAGTCCACAAACCCTCTCCTCACCCTCATTGTCTGTTGTCAGAGTCCTCACAAAGAGCAGCAATCACCGAGAAGGTGGCCAGCACAAAGCAGGGGTGGGATGGATGGGGATAATTCAGCAGAAGACAGAAGGAGATGGACCACAACCAAGCTTAACTCAATGCCACCAAATTCGCAGTGCTGTACTTTTCTATGGGGATCTTAGCACAAAGGTGACCCTTGGGTATCTCTCGAATGCAGCTGTGTCCTCCTGGTGCTCCTCTTTCACTGTGCATGCTGTAGGGAACACGATGAATGAGGCTCTCATATGACACCAACCCCAAGGACTATTCCAGTCTATTCAAGACAGCTGAGAAATGACAGCAGAATTATTCCCATTTTATATATTAGGAACTGGGTCCAGACTCTGACCACCATGTACCCACTGACAGAGCTGGGAATGGAAATTGTACCTCCTGAGCCTCCAAGCAGAGCTTTATTTGCAACTACCCTCCCTCTGTGTCTGAATATTTGTTTTACATCCATCCCTTGAGCTCAGCGACTGAATTCCTGGCTCAGGGTGGCTTGCCAACAGTTTTGCTCCAAACTGGTGGAGGAGTCAGGACTAGAATTACACTTTGTGTCTGCTTTGTGTGCACCCAAAGGAAATTTGGCATTAAGGGGGTGCTTTGGCCAAGGCAAGACCCTAACTTGCAGATTGGTGTCATCATGGGTGACATAAACCTCTGTGCTTTGAGGCTGTTGACTGCCTCATGGATGCAATCAGCAGGGACTGGTCACCCACCAGCTGTGTGGTGGCCTCTTTGCCCCAGGGGATGTGTGCTCCATCCCTCCTGGATCAGAACTGGAAGGTGCTTTCTGGGCTGCTCTGCTCCCACAATACACACCTAAAACAGCTGGGTACCACTTCACGTGCAGTCTGGAGCACAGAAATGGAGCTCAAAATCAAGCAGAAATTCCAGGCTGGGACGTGCACAACCTCCCCCCTGGCACCAGGGCATCCTTTCTGCAAGGGGTCCCGTCCCAACAGCATACAAAGGCAAGGTTGCCGCAGGGACAGCACTTGGGAGATGTATTTTGGGGTGGTGGCATGTTTCCCAGGTGCCCTAACACAAGGTAGGCAGGGATCAGCCCCTCTGGCTGTGGATGGAGCCATCCGGCTGATGCAGCACTTCCATTCCCTACGGTGAATTGCTGCCTCCTTCCTCGTCCCTCTTTGTAATACAGAGGCCTTTTTCATTTCCCCTCGGTTGCTTATTCATACCTTAATGGCACTTGATTTTCAATGGGCTCTCACAGCCCTCGCCTGTGCATCCTCTGCAATGCTATTAGGCTTCTCGGCGCTCCTCTGTTCTTTAAACAACCTTTTCTGCATTTCCTGCAGAGACATCTAACTGTGCCGGGGTTACACAGCTTCTGTCGGCGTCCCCATCCAGCTGAACGTGGCCATTCTCAGAGGGTAACAAGAATAGCAACAAAGCCTTTGAAATATATAAAAATTCAGATCTGAGTCCCTCGAGCTCTTTGTGTTGGCTGGTGCGTGCACCGAGGAGGGAAATTGGTCTTCAGTGCTTATCAAGCACCGGTGCTGAGCTCCCATCAGCTTCAGCCGGCCTGAAATTGCTTTTCCCCTTCCAAGGTAAAGCTCGACACCATTTAATTTTACAGTGCACCAGTATGAGAAGCAGTGAGGGGAGAGAGTGGCAGACTTAAGAGCCCCTCAGCCTCCTGGTTTGGGAGTGGGGTCTTACGAGATGTGAAGTCCTCCTTGCACATCCCCTTCCCTGCTGGCCTTTGCTGTTTGGACCCTGTGTGCCTGCTCTGTGGCACGTCTTCCCTCTCCCAGAGATGTTTGCTGAAGGGACTGTGTTTGCTAAGCCTCTACTTTCCCATTTGAATCAGGACTTCTGCCTGAATCCCTTTCCTGGATGACGAGGAAGACGCGATCACGAGCTCTCTAGTGAATGCTGATACTGGTATTTGCTTTCCAAGCACTTAGCTGGTCCTCTGAGGCCTGGTGCACATCCACCTGCTAAGACAAGAAATGGCATTTCAGTCCCTTCATCATCACGTTATTGTTTTTTTTTTCAGTGATTGCATCTTCCCTGCCATGGCAAATGCACCCGCAGCCCTGCGGGTGGGTGCTGGTCCTTGCTGGCCTGCGGGGAGTTGCAGCACCTCTGCTGTCCTCCCACCTGCATAAACTGAACCCAAATTTAGCAATTTCTCACCATGGGGGTGAGAAATGAGCCCTGTGTCTGCCCTTGCACGTGCCCACGGATGTTGTTGGTTTTCGGTGGGGCTGACAGGAGGGAAGAAAGGAGAGGGAGATCCTGCAGGGACAACTGAGAGGCCCGTCTAGATTAATGCGACCTTAAAGCTTACTCATTGAGGTTGTTTTTCAGTGCCCAAAGCACAGATATTTTAACTTGCTCCTTAATTTGCTCTTAAGGCAGTTAGCAAAATTCCTATTATCAATCAGTCCATGGCAGGCTATCCGAGAGGCAAGGCCAGGAACTGCGCAT
Organism: Aythya fuligula; assembly: GCF_009819795.1. Lineage (NCBI taxonomy): Eukaryota > Metazoa > Chordata > Aves > Anseriformes > Anatidae > Aythya > Aythya fuligula. The sequence continues at coordinate 205,801,340 of NC_045559.1, read as the reverse complement.
TAATTGTGAATGCTTTGCTGAATTTACTGCATGGCAGGACCGAATTTTTCACTCCGGGATGAAGCATGGATGCGCCATTTGACACAATCAATACTTTTCTAGATTGCCAGGAAATTATTGGGGCTGCAGAACCCACATGTGGAGTGTTATCACCTCTCTTGGGCGATGTACAGAAATATATCAACTCTTTCCCTGGAGTAGAGCATCCGTGGATCAGCATGGGAAATAGGCTGGGGATAAAAGGTGACACCTCCCTGCCTGCAAAAACACCTCTGTGTTTGCCATTCCAGACCCAATGAGACCCTTATCCCTCCCAAAATTGTTCTGCTGTTGCTCCAGCAGAGCTCCTTGCCACCCCATCACGACGACACAGCTGGATTCCCAACCTGCAAACCAAGGCAAATCCTCTCGTTTTTTCCCAATTCTTTCAAAAAGTTTAAGTTCTGTGTCCAGTGTAACACTGGAAGCAGCACTCGATGACCATTAAAACCCACATGAGGTGAGAATCTGAGCAGTGGTTTAGTAATTTTTCTGGGAGTTTATCTCAAAGTAGCTTTTGACAGATCCATGGGAGATGTGGTTACTGGGAACATCCCAAGCAAGAGGCAGAGAGTCAGAGAACCTGCTTAGCCACATCGTAGGGACCATTTCCACCTTGCTTGGATCCAAGGAAGATGTGCAGAGGTACCTGGCTGCCTTGTAGAGCTTAAAATGATTTTTAGGTGAGGGAGAAGCTGGGCTTTGCCTTCCTGCAGCTCTGAACCCAATTTTTTGCAGAAGCTCCCACTTGCAGATTTTACCTCTGAACAGATTAACTCCTTGTCAGGCCTCTTTGTAACAGCCTTTTCTTTTAAATTAAAACATCTTTTCCTTCTCATATTTACTCATCACTTTCCTGCAGTTTCCATCCAAGGATCAAATGCAAATGGATTTTCTGTGGTCTCTATTTGTTTGTGCTATGGAAAATTCCCCGTTTCAGGCAAGTTTCTTTTCAAGGGGCCATCTCGGACACCCTTAGATTGCAGATATTGAATATAGAAAAGAAAAAATAAATGGGAGAGGAAGGAGAGAAGGGTATGGAGAGGTGGAAAATCCCATTATATCATAGTATGGGTAATTAGTGCAGGGATATAATAGACTCGGTGCTACAAACTGATAACCAGCATCCTCCCAAAAACCTGCAGCTAAAGGGACCTCAGCTCTGCCGTGGCTGTCCCTGGTGCTGCCCTGGCTCCTTCCCGTTGGCGAGGTGGGGAGGAGGGCAGACACCTCCCCAGGCCATTTCTTTTGTCACCTGGGTGTGTGTGACAGCTCCTCCAGGTCTCCAAGCCTGGTGACGAGTGGCTCCGTGACAGCTGGTCCAGCGCCTGGTGGCACCGATGCCCGTAAGCATCCACCACGCTCCCCAGCAGCAGGGAAACTCAGCGAGGTGTTTGTCAAAAGTGATGGAGGACCAAACCTTGGGGTCTCTAAAATTCATTGATTTGTGTTATGGGGAGCAGGTTTTTACTGCAGGTCATTGTCCCGAGCTGGTGGCCCCAACATCAGGAGATGCACAGCAGGATGGGCTTGGTGCTTGGCCACCAGATTGGTAGGAAACAAGCTAAATACAGACAAGTCTCTGCTATTTAGTGTGTAGATTAAAAATAATAATAATAAAAAAAAAAATAAAAAAATAAAATAAAATAAAATAAAATAAAATAAAATAAAATAAAATAAAATAAAATAAAATAAAATAAAATAAAATAAAATAAAATAAAATAAAATAAAATAAAATAAAATAAAATAAAATAAAATAGCCCTTAATAGTTGGCCATCAGATTTCTTTGTGAACCTGTTGCCTGTGCACCAGCTCTGCAGAGGGGCTCCCAGCATCAAGTCCCCATGGAGGAGGCCAAAGCAGCATCCCTGTGCCCATGGATCTGGATGCAGAAGAACTCAGCTCAGAGGGATGCCGTGAGCTTACAAGCCCCTGGAGCATCCCTTGGTGAGCCCAGCACCCGTCACAAGCTGGCTGGGGCTGGCAGGGACCTCCTGAGAGCATCCGATCCAACACCCAGCTCGAGCAGCAACACCAGAGCTGCTTTTCCAGTGCCCTCTGTTTCCTCCCAGTGCTTTTTTCACCTCTACACCCTGCCCAGTTTCAGCTCCGTGCTCCTTGCTTCCTCAGACCTTTCCCTCTGCCCACCGTGCCCAGCAAACCTGGGAGGGAAACAGCCCGCAGCAGGAGGAGATGCGGGATGGAAATCTCCTGCACAGCCTTTTTTTTTCACATGGAAATCATTTGGAGGAATTATTAGAGAGGATCCCAGCATGGAGGTGCATGGGGCTGGCAAAATCTCCCCCTCCTGCTGCCGCTGCAGGAGCCTTGGCACTGGCTCCAAGAGGCTCTGGCACCACGCTGGGGGAGCCAGGCAGAGAGGTGATGTGCCCTCACTGTTGGGATTTGTTTGTTCTAAATAAAGGTTTAATTAACAATATCCATCACTCACACCAAGAGGTTAGTGCAGTCCCAGTGGGGGTTGTTCACGAGGTTTTACAGGAGCTTTTTCTCACATCCAGCGTCGCCAGTTTGTTTCTCACCCCAAGTGCCACAACAGACGGCTCCTTCCCTCCTCCCAGCCTCTTTCCAGAGGGATGGCCACTGATGGGGTCAAACCTGTTGTCTCCCTTTAATCTGCACAGCATGGGGAGAAAAAAAAATGAAAAATGAAACTCCTTTTAAAACAAAAACCTTTGCTGCAATCGGTTTCCTGCACTGTGTTGCAGGTCTGGGGAGATTTTGTAGGGTTTGGACACACCACAGTGTGGCCACCGCTGTCCTGGGCACGTGCTGCATTTGCAGTCCATCTGCAAAATCTTCAAGATTTTAAGAGCCAGCAGCTCCTGGATTTAAGATCCTGCAGATAAAGCATGGATAGGAATGACAAGATCCCAGCAGCAGCTTGGAAAGAAGTCATTTTCTGGGGAATAAAGAATAAAGAAGTCTCATTTGGAAGCTTTTACCCTGCAATTGCCCTCAAGGCACCAGGAAGGACATTGGTGTGAAGCTGTAGCACAGCACCAAAATCCCTTGACCAGATTCAGAAGCTTTTCCTTGCAGGATCCCATTTTAATTGAGCCCAAAATGTCTCTTTGTGCCCTGCCACGCAGAGGCAGGAGTTCCCTGAGCAGGGCGATGCCTCCGTGTCCTTTTTCTGCTGGACCTGCCTACCTCCATGGACCCAGCGACCAAATTTTCCACCCTTCCAGCTAGAAGGGGCATCATATCCAATCCCAATGCTGTTTGGAGTGGTGAGCAGGGCTACAGCAAGCTGACAGCCAGGGATGCAAAAAAAAATATATATATATATATTTTATATATAATAAATATATATATAATATATATAATATTTATATATTTTATACAATATTTTATTTATAAAATATATTTTTATATAATATTTATATATATAATATATATTTATATAATAAATATATATTTCATTATATATAATAATATTATATATAAAAATATATAATATATGAAATGATATATATATTATATATAAAATATATATTTTAATATAAAATAAATATTTAAATAATAATTAAAATTTACAATATATTTAAATATTTAAAATAATATTTAAATAATAAATAAGAAATAAATAAACCAAGAACCAAGCTCCACTCTGCCCTGGGGAAAAACCCACATGGGAGAACAAGGGGAGGAAGGATGGGGACTGGGACCTGGGAGGGAGTGAGGGGGACACAAGAGGGACAAAAGGGGCTTCCCAACAGATTCTGGGTCTCAACAGAGGCAGGCTTCATTTCTGGCTGAGCCACTAGACAAGGTTTTTAGGTCCAGCTCGTAAAGGAATAATCTTGTTTTGGGGTGCACCCGCTCCCTTAATACCTGAAGGATGGGTCCTTGTGCTCCACGGGTCTCTGAGCTCTCCAGATATTTCCCCTCTCTCCTGGTTCCTGGAGGTTGGTGCTTTGCTCTTAGTGCTAACGAGCCAAGAAGGCACCTGCAGAGGTTGAGTTGGCACTGAAATTTAATTTTAGGAATAGATTGAAGCTCTCCAGCATTTATTTTATGTTATTATCTTATTTTATTTTATTTTATTTTATTTTATTTTATTTTATTTTATTTTATTTTATTTTATTTTATTTTATTTTATTTTATTTTATTTTATTTCGTTTCATTTCGTTTCATTTCGTTTATTTCATTTTATTATTTTATTTTATATTTTATTTTTGTAGAGGAAAGAGTGTATTTTCCCTTCTTGCACAAGCTGAGAAAGGGAGAAGCTTCAGAAATCTCTTTGCCCGTGTTGCAAGCACGCTGGCTGTTCTTGGACAAACAACCAAACCTGACTTCCTACAGACTTTGGGGAAGAATTGGTGTTTTTCAGTGAGATGCTGCATTTTTAATTTTTATTTATTTATATATTTTTGTCTGGCTACCTCATGGATCCCTGCAAATGCTGTGCAGTGTCCCTGCAGGTATGGAGCTGAAATCCTGAGGAGCTGAAGGCCTGGCCCAGCAGAGCCTGAATTTTCAGGCAGTCCTACAACACCTGGGAAAAATTATCTAAGCTTGTGCTGTATTTTTTGAATATGGGTTTTCTGAAACTAAAACACACCCGAAGTCAGGCCAGGAAGAAGAAGAGCACTGACTGTCCTTCGTGCACCCTGGAAATAGGGCAAGAAAAAGGAGGTTTAGACAACCCCAGGGAGATTTAGGGTAGAGGTTGCAGAAGCTCTGTGGATTAGGATAGTTGAGTTCTCACACGTTTCCCAAAGCAACCACAAAATTATTTGTGGTCCTACTGAAGATCCCCACGGGTCTGCATGACCCAAGCCCAAAACCTCCTGCTCTTCCCTCAAAATTTTGGGTGTCACAGCCTGTGGAGTTCACCAGTCCCATCTCCATCACGTTACCTCCTCTCTGCTCAGCCCTACAGGAGAGGGCTTGTGATTTCCATCCTTTCCAGTAAACAGAGCCGTGATCCAGGCTTTGAAATAATTACTTGCAGCCTCCTAACTCGCACCAGGTTAGATTTAAGCCTTAATTTAATGGTTTATCTGGAGAGCAGGAAGTAAGCTGGGCCTGCCAATTAGGAGCCATCTGTTTTCTCCTAATCCTTTGCAGGCTCCAGACCAGCAAAAAGCAACCACCACGGTGGGACCATCGCTTGCAGACAACCCACCAGCTCTCCATGAGACGATGCCTCCAGGGACCACGTCCAGGGGTGCTCAGCACCAAGTGGCTCCTTCCAGCCCTGGGGACCACGGCGAGGTCCCATGAGGATGATTTGGATCCCCAAGGACCACGACGGGCAGTGCTGGAGGGGTTGGAGCCTTGAGATGATGGAGATTGCTGTTTTGGGGAGTACTTTGAGCCCTGATGAAGGAAGACCTTCGGAGGGTGGATGGATGGAGAAATTCTTGTCACGGAGGGGTGGGCAGATCCCTCCTGTGGAAATACCCATTTCCCAAATCCCTCCTTCCACCCCCCAACAGCCCATGGAGCATCTTTCCTCCTGGAGCTGTGACCATGGCTGGGAGAGGATCAGCCCCATGATATGAGCCCCCTGCCCAGCTGGGGACACCTGTGTCCCCCCAGGGTTGGCACAGGGACCTTCCCTGCTCCTGTTCCCCACACACAGCCCCCAGGTGAGGCCAGATCCTGGAAACCAGACCTGGCTCTGCTCCCGAGCCAGCCAGTCCCATGCCCTTGGTGCATCACCAGCAGCTCTGAAGATAATAATAACTCTGGATGCGATCGCATCAGGCTTGCTCATCTCGAACATTGTGCAGCAGGACTTTTTTAGACCTCTATTATAAACTATTTAAGGGGTGCTGAGAGCTATCTGCCCTCCGATACGGGGACCCCATGGAGATGACATCTCCCACGCCATGGGCAGAGCCCTCTTGGGGACGTGACCCAGAAAAAAATCTTTGAGAAGTCAGAATTTGGGGGCTCCCCCCTGCTCCCTCCCACGCAGCAGCCTCAGAGCAGCCCTTGCTCTAATTGTCGGAAGGTTTTTCGCCGCAACCTTGATGAAGCTTGGTTTTTTTTTTTATACGCCAACCATTAAACAAAAATAAAACAGCAATAACAGAGGGATCGTTTGCCAGATGTTATTGCCACCCTCGTCTGCATTTTCTCCTGCAAAAAAAACCTTCTGGCTGCAGCGTTTCGCTCAGGCATCGCATCCTGGGGGGTGATTTCCCTGTGCCCCCACCCCAGATGCCCCCACAAAGCCGGGGGCTGCTTGCTCCCCGTGCCCCCCACAGCCTCCCCATCTCCTGTTCACTCTGGGGGGAACCAGCCCAGGGGCTGCCCCAGCCCTGGCAGGGGAAGCTCTTGGGGGGGAGGCTGCTTTGTGGGTTGTTTGTGGCTTTGATTCATGGTGCTGGAGATGCTCCTGCGGGAAATATCCCGCTGCTGAGTCACTCCCTGGCTTTTGACAGCAATCCCTCCCTGCAAACACCTTCCCAGCCCAGCGGGAGGCTGGATCAGTGCCGGGGGGGACCTGGTTTTGGTGGCCAAACCCAGAGCCCCCCGGCTCTCCATGTGTCCAGCCTCTCTTTGGCACAGTCAGGGGTGCCCCAGGCTCCATCCAACACAACCTCCTGACACCTTGCTCATCCCTAGACCTCACAAATGGGATTTCTCAGTGCAGCCCGGGATAAATCATAAAGTTGTTGGCCAAGGACAGTGCAGAAATGTCAAGGAAGGACTGGAAGGTGCCTTGGAGAAGGTACCAGGGATGGATAGATGTAAGCGTGGCTCCACGAGACCTTCCCATGCTGGGCTGCCGAGGCAGCTTGCCCACCCAGAGCTCTGTGCAACCACTTGGTGACCCCCCCAGGCCACCAAGCACCCCTCTGGGGCAGGATTGATCCCCCCAGAGAGTCTGCATTGCTGGGCTGACCCCTGCCCATGACCATGCAAGTGCAACACCTCCTGTTTCCACCCACACACAGCACCTTTATCCCAAGTGGTCCCCTGGGTCAGAAGCTCCTGGAAAGCATCCCCAAAGCACCTTGATCCCCTTCTGACATTGCCTTCACCCTTGTCCCCTGGGTGGGAGGCAGGGGCAGGTCTGTCCTTGCTGGCTTTGGTCTGTGAGTCCCCTAAGACGCATTTCAAGCTGGCAGATCCCTGCGGTTCATAAAAGGAAATGGGATTCATTTTTCTCCCTTTTTTTTTTTTTTTTTTTTTTTTTTTTTTTTTTTTTTTCTGGGCTTTCAGTCCGCAGTGCCAAGCCAAAGCCCTCGATGTTTTACAGCTCTCACCAATGCAGCGGTGCTTCCCAAAGCAAACTGTTTATGAACGCGCCACGGCAAGGAAGGGGGAAGGTCCCCACGGCGAGTTATTTATAATCCCGCTGATCACTGGCCTCCGCTTCTCCCCCGAGCACCTCGTTCGGAGGCTGGAGGCAGGAGTTTTCAAGCACACAATTGGCTCTGTTGTCCCTTCTTGCTCAGAAATCATCACCGAATCTCCCCCAGGAAGAATTCACCATAAACGTTGTCTGAGGAGCTCCAGTTCATCGCAGGCAAGCCGCTGGTTGCTATATAGCCATTATTCGTCCCAAATTCAAGGCAGCCTCAAATAGCCCCAAAATCCTGTTGTGCACAGGAGAAGAGGAACAAATCACGGCCCAACATCTCACCTATCCCTTAGGGTCTCTGGGGACCACAGGACACTCAGGTCTTGTGCTCTCAGCGGGTTCCCCTTGTCTCCGAGGAGCCACATTTCGCATCCATCAGCACGGCCATAGCCCTGTGTACATTTTACACCATGTATTTTTTCCCCTTCAGACTCAGGAGACCATTTATGCCACCTAAAATATACAAATCTGGGTCTTACCACAGTGCCTGAGCAGCTGGAAGGCAGCAATACCCAGGGGTGACCTGGTCACATCAGCTCCATCTCCATCACTGCTCCCTGGGGAGATGAGCGAGGAGACTTCTGCCCCAGAGCAGAGCTGGGCAGGGACATTTCCATCTGTGCAGTGGGAAGCAGCAGTGGGGAGGCAAAAGGTTTCTCCATGTCCGTTGTGGACAGAGACACTAAATTTGGATGCCCAACACCAAACACTCTGGGAAAGCCCAGCTGGGACTACACATCTCCATTCCCACCCATGCTGATCCCCAGCCCCATGGCACAACAGAAGAGGTTCAAACAGGGACAGGGGACCTCGCTGTGTCCCCACCTTTCTCTGTCCTCCCCATTTTGTTTTTTAAGTTCTCACAGCAGGAAGGAAATGGTTTTGCAACAGCTTCCTGCCCATCTCCACTCACAGTGCTGAGTGTTGATTTCAATGCGCCTCTGCTTCTGATGTGCCTGTTCATCATCACCATCCCCACTATCACTATCACCATCATCACCATCACCACGATCATCATCACCATCACCACCATCACCATCACCACCACTACCATCACCACCACCATCACCACCACCATCACCATCATCATCACCACCAATACCATCACTACTATCGCCAACACCAACACCATCACCATCATCACCATCACCACCACGAATATCACCACAACCACCATCACCATCATCACCATCATCACCATCATCATCACCACCATCAGTAACACCACCACCAGCAACACCACCATCACCACCATGAACATCACCACCACCATCATCACTGCCATCACCACCACCACCAGCAGCACCAGCAGCACCACCACCAGCACCACCAACACCATCACCATCACTATTACCACCACCAACACCATCACCACCAACACCATCACCATCACAGCATGTTCAGCCTCCTCCACACCACCCCCCAGCCTACAGAGATGGGGAAGAAAGCCCCCAGGAGCAGATGGCACCAAGCAGATGTCCCCATAGCCCTGTCCCCAACTGCCAGCCCTGTCCCCAATGATCCCCACCCCTCCACCTGCCCTCACCACATGCACAGGAGGAGCTCCAAGTTTACCCCTGCTGTTGGACATCAAAACCAGGACTCCCCAGCTCCATGCCCAGAAGCCTCAGACCCAAGCTTTAATTAAATATTCTCAAGGTGCCGCACGCTGCCGTGGGCGAGAGTGTAATTTGTCATGTCTCTGTTATTAATTGTCGGTGACGATATGGGTAATTTCAGCCCCCCGGTCCCAGGCTCAGGAAAATTTATGGCTTTTTTTTTTTTTTGCTTGGCACAGTCGCGGGAGCTCAGCTGCCTGGCGAGGAGAAGGATCCAGGGGGAGCACAAGCTGGAGATGCGGTGACCATCATCTTCTGGCTGCCTGATTTGCCCTGGTCTCCTCTTTCTGTACCTCAGGAGGCTACGAGCAGCTCCACATCCTCCTGCCCTGGGTGCAAAGCTCAGCATCGTGCAGCACGGGGAGGCAGGATGCTGCTCACCCCCTCCTCCAGCCCACGTCATTAACGCGCTTTCCAACCCAACTCTGAAAATGGATTTGACACCCTGAAAAGCATGAAATAATATTTTTTTTTCTGCAGTGGTGCAAAGAGATAAACAGGCCCTGGGGGTGTTTCTGCAGCAAGGAGAGGCACGAGGCCACTCTGAGCCCTTTGCCTAATTACCCGTCCCACAGCATCGGGCAGATAATTCTCCTCTGTGGACAACCTCCAATAAAATTAACTTAAATATTAAAACCTTGAAGGGAAATCAGCTTTCCTCACCCTTTTTGTTACCTATTTTGTGTATATGCTAATGGCCCGTGCCACTTTATTATACATGGGCCCTCCTGGCGATACAGATCTGCACGGGCTTGGTGACAGGTTGGGAGAGCTCCAGCAGATCGAGTGCACATGAAAATTCACGAGGAGGTTCCCATCCCCATTTTTGGGCAGCTTGAACACACAAGAAGGAGCCATTAGGGTGCTCCATGGCTCAGAGGGAACAGGATAGGATAGGATAGGATAGGATAGGATAGGATAGGATAGGATAGGATAGGATAGGATAGGATAGGATAGGATAGGATAGGATAGGATAGGATAGGATAGGATAGGATAGGTTCGGTTCAAAAAGAGTTCAATTGGAAAGGACCTTCAAAGACCATCCAGTCCAACCACCCAAACATCTCAGGGCAAAAAGGTCCACCCAGACCCCACCACATGCCCATGTTCCCACTGAACACATCCGTCTTTGCATCTCCCATCCCCTTGGTGTCCATAACCAAGCTGTCTTCTGCACAACCCCATCCTCCCATCCGTGTCCCACCTGGGTGTCCCCACTCTGTCCTTGGGGTCTGCATGGCATGGGGAGAGGCAAAGCCAACAACGGGGCAGCAGAAGTGCTACCAAAACTATTTCACACTGGGACACGCTGCCCTGTGGTCCCCCATGGCTCCAACCCAGCGCCCTGCACCACTCCTCCAGCTTCCTATGGCTCGGTGGAGAATTTAGGGGATGCCCTGAGATGCATCCCATCTGCATGTCCAGGCACCAGCCAGACCTTGAGCATCACCTCTTTGCAAGGGGCAAAGCCTCACGATCACCACATGGCTGCTGTTGTTGTGTTGGGTTTGCGGGTACCCAACCCTGCAAGCCTCCCAAATCCCATCCCAACCATCAGTGCACGATCCCATTAAAGCCAAGTGGTTGACACTGTCCTCTCTGTCCTCCCTGCAGAACCAGAGCCGCTTCCCAGCTGTTTGCAGGTGGCCAACGTCCTGTGACCAGCACCAGCAGAGCCCCGTTGGCTTTTCTTTAGGATCACACCACTCCTTTTGGTGCAGGGCAAGCCCCTGATGTGCAGACCCAGGCTGGAGAGCTCTGATCAACCCCAGCCCACAATTATCCTGTAACCTCAGTAATAGGGTCCCCCTCTCTCCATGAATGATCCCCTGCAGCACCATAATGAAACCATCTCTTCCCTCTTAGCCCTATGGGTGGGTGTCCCCTCTGTGCCCAGCTCGCCCCATCCACCCCATCCATCCCTGGGACCAGCCCCATTCGACCCCATCCCTGTAGGGCCACATCCTCACAGCGCTGGGGCCACCCTGGAGCCATGGGGTGGGTGATGTGCGACAGATTCCCACTGCCCCTGTGCCCAAGGGGGATAAAACTTCCCAAATCTCACAGCTCCTGCGATGGAGGGCATGATGGAGAGGACTCCGACTCCTTGGGAGGGTCAGCAGGGAAAAACGCTGATGCAAGTAAATCCAGCTCACCGTTGGGAGGAAGACTGTGCCCTCCGGACTATTTTTGGCTTGTTTTTCTCAACTATGGAGCCACTGATCTATGATATTGTCGCTGCTGTGACTAAGGGCTCTGCAGTTGGAATCGCATCAAACGGGAGTTGGAAAGAGGGCAGCGCGGGTCCCGGGGGACCGGTAATGGGAGAGAGCCCTTCACCTCCTGTTTACACTTTAATGCCCATGCAGGTAATTCATTATTTATTGCTAATGTATTTATAGAGCATTACTAGCACGCACGGTGCTTTGCAGACATCTGGGGGAAAGGTTCCCCCCTCCCTCGGCTCTCGCGGTTAAACAAAGCCCCGGCTCTGCTGACCCGTTGCCTTTGTACCAAAGCCCTGGTGCTTTCTCCCCGAGCTGGAGGAGCTGCCTCTTCCTCCTGGGCTCTGTGACATTTCCAGAGGTGCCTTTTTTGCTGCTGGCTCGCTGCAGCATTTGCTGCGTGCATGCGATGAGCAGGAGAGGCACCAAAGCCAAGCCTGGCCGCGGGCACCCAAAGCGCCTGCTCCTGGCACCTTTCAAGCTTCAGCCTTGTTCTCAAAGCATCAAACATCATGGGTAGGACCAGGATTTCATTTATTCGGCATGAAAAGCCACAGTGGTGCTCCCAGGGCTCGCACCCAGCTGCTCCATGCAGTTTGCAGGTCCTGAGTTGTTCCAGTGCCTCTGCCCCTGGCACCTCTCCATCTGCACACAGATTGCACAGGACTGCCCCAGCCCACCTGCCTGCAAGTGGCTCTGCAAGCCCGAAATATTTACATGCAAAATCTTTGATACCACCCTAAAATATGCACCCCTTAGCACAACGCATCCAACCCCACCCAGGCGCTGAGGAATCAAAGAGCAGAAGCGCCGTGGGCTGGGAGCGATACCCAGAGGGATGGGCAGTGGCTGTGCCTCCAAAATGACCCTCACCCTACTCAAACCCAGTGGCCAAGGGATGTGGGTGCTGCCAGTGATGCAAAGAGGTCGCAGGTCACCATTGTGCCCAGCATGAGCTCGTGCCAGCAGCAATAAGCACAGCTCAGCCGCCAGGACGTGCTGGCCGCATGTTTTGTCTCCCCATCCCCACTGCCTTTTATTCCACATTTCTTATCTGCACCCACTGAGCCAGGGGAAGGCTCCTCAGGGACAACGCTTGGCCATGGGCAAAGCACAAAACCTCAAAACCTTCCCCCGGGTTCTTCTCCTGCCTCCCGAGCTGGGCTAAAAGCTGAATTTTACAAAAGTTTTTTTTTGTGATCCGAGCAAGAAAGGAAGGGAAGTCACCTAGGGTGAAGCCAAAGCTGAAACGGGATTTTCAGTTCAGTGCCAGCCCTGTGCAAACACAGGTGGAAGGGTTTTTCAGAGTGAAAGACGAGTTGTTAGCAGCGGCTTCACCTGGAAAGGTCACAGCACAACACCCCTCATTTTCCAGCATTTTTCTAAGGAGCCTTCTGCGGGGAAAGGAGCAATTCCAGTGGCACGGGGGTGGATTTCGGTGGCATTAAAATGACCCAGCTCACACCGCTATCGCAGCTCTTCTCCACCTCCCAAGCCTTGCACGAGGCTCTGCACCTTTCCCCATGCAAAAACTCCCTCTTTGCACTCATGGAGCAAGACTTGAAAATGTGCCCAGGAGCAGCACAAAGGCCATAAGATGATTATTTTTTTAAAATTTTTTAAATTAAAAAAATAATAATAATCACCTTTTATGCCTTTGGATCTTCCCCTGTAAGAGCCAAGGGGCAATGTACGTTGCTGATCGCCCGTTTAAGGCTGGCCGGCACTGAAAGTGTTTCTACGACACCTCCGGTCATAGAAACCTCAGCCCAAAAGCACTGCCCACAAACCACGAGGAAAAAGCAAGAAAATCCCATGGAGAGTTAGAGTTGGAATGTGTGGGGAGGAGGAGGAGAGCCTTCAGCCTCGTTTGGCAGCAGCAGCAGGCAGGGAAAGAAGGGGACACCGAGCCTCCCGTGGACATGCTGTGAGCGTGAGCCAAGCCCTGGCTGCCCTTTTACTCCAGTCCTTGCTAAAAAGACAAAAAAAGCAACAGTGGTGGCAAAAAATGGGCATCAGAGCACTCCAGGGCTGGGCCCACATCCCTGGGATGCAGCCCCCAAAATATCCTGGGCATCATCAAAGTGGGGAAGGGGAGGCAATGCCGCAGAGCCGGCGGCTACGTGCTGGTGGCACGAGCCTTCAGTGCTCTTTGGAAGCCTTGGGAAGAAAATGCGATGGTCCAGATTGATTTATTGGGAGCAAATTGTATCAATCCCAACCTAAATCTCATTGCAAGGACACGGGGATGCTGTGGAAGAGGACACAACGGTGCACACCGATCATCCACCCCGAAGCAACCCATCCCTTGGGGGATGGAGAGAGACGGGGGTGTCCTCGGGGTGCTGGGGGCTCAGCTTTGGGGTTTGCACCTCGGGAAAGCTACAGCCCAGCTGGAGGGAGGCCAGGGAACAGCGGCTGCAAAAGGAAAGAGGGGAAAGGGTGAATTCCACACCCGCAGCTGGGACCTGAGCTGGTTTGGGGCTGGAACATGCAGGCTGCACATATCGGGCTCCCCGTCCTTCGGTGCGAGAGCAGACACAGCCTCGTGCTTAAATAATTCATGGCATAAAATTTGATGTGTTCCTGAACCTATTCCTCCCCTGCCACCCCTCCCTGGCTTTCTCTGGCTGCTGTTGTTCACTATCACTTTAAATATAGGATTTGTCCTTCCTGACAGCCCGATGTAGGGTGGCCGGGAGCAGGCGCAAGGCACCCGCTCACACCGGCATCCAAAACGCACCCGGTCCCTGCAGAATCCAGGGGACATTCAGGGAGAGGGAATCCCGATGGGGGAAAAAAAAAAAAATCCTTTGGGGAAAAAGGATTTTAAAAAGTGGGGTGTGAGAGCAGGGGAGGGAAGAGCAGAAAAGCCAAGAAAAATGCAAATCTGCCCAGGCTGGGGGTTATTATTGCAACCCCAACTCAGGTCCCTGGAGGTTTGTAGGCACCCCAAGGGGTTCAGCACCCACACCCTGATCCCTGGGCTGCTCGGCTGCCTCTGCACCCCAAATACTTGGTGTCGATCCCAGAGCCGTGCCCCATGGCCAGGAGGTCACATCCCCCCTCCCCACAGCAGGCTGCTGTCCACAGCAGCCCCCGGCCCTGGCAGGACCGAGGCAGGCTTTGCAGGCAGGAGCTCTTATTAGAGCAGCTGATACAAAAAGGAAGGTGGAAAATAAAATATAAATAAAATATAAAATAAAAATAAAATAAAATAAAATAAAATAAAATAAAATAAAATAAAATAAAATAAAATAAATAATAAAATAAAATAAAATAAAATAAAATAAAATAAAATAAAATAAAATAAAATAAAATAAAATAAAATAAAATAAAATAAAATAAAATAAAATAAAATAAAATAAAATAAAAAAATAAATATAAAATAAAATAAAAAGAGCCGGGAGGAGATAACGGAGCCCGATGCCAGCTCTTTTATTCTGAGTGCCCGGTGGCAGCCGCCGCTCTCCGGGCTGCGGAGCTCGGGGATGCTGCGGGGACCTGGGGACACCCCCGGGACGGAGGGGACCGGGGTGGCCCCGAACCTCTCCCCCCGGCTCGAAGGGGGCCGGGACAGCCCCCGGCAATTCCCTGGGCTGCGAAAACCGGGACAGCCCCAACCCTGCCCGCGGTGAAAAGGGACCGGGACAGCCCCGGGACGATCCCCGGGCTGGGAAGGATCCGAGCAGCCCCGAGCCGAGCCGGGCTGAGCCGAGAAAAGCTGAACCGAGCCAGGCTGAGCCGAAGCGGGTTGAACCGAGCCGGGCTGAACCGAGATAAGGTGAACCGAGCCGGGATGAACCAAGCCGGGATGAACGGAACCGGGCTGAGCCGAGCCAGGCTGAACCGAGCCGGGCTGAGCCGAGCCGAGCTGGACCAAGCCACCTTGAACTGATTCGGGCTGAATGGAGCCGGGCTGAGCCGAGCCGAGCCGAGCCGAGCCGGGCAGCAGCAGCAGCACCGCACCCCCGACGGCAGCCGCCCGCCGCTCTCCTCCGCCCAGCCCGCAGCCCCCCCGTCCTCCCCCTCCTCCTCCTCCTCCTCTCCTCCCCCTCCTCCTCCCCCTCTCCTTCCTCCCCTCCTCCTCCTCCTCCTCCCGCCCCCAGCCCGATTTGGGCAGCGGCGCGCCCGGCGCTTCCAGCAGAGCCGCCGGCTGCGGGCAGCGAGCTGCGGAGCCCTCTCGGCCCCGGGGGGGCTTGAAGGGAGGCAGCTCGGCTCCCCCCCCGGCCCTACCCGGCCCGACATCCCCCCCCCTGCATGCCCGGGTGCCGAGCATGGCCCGCAGGCAGGCGCGGGCGGCGGGCGGGCGCTGGTTGCCCTGGCTGGGGCTCGCCTTGCTGCCCCTGGCCGTGCCCCCCGCCGCCGCCCCCGGGGGCTGCCCGTCCCCCTGCTACTGCGTGGCCACCCCCGAGCTGGTGCAGTGCCGCTACGAGCGGCTGGACGAGCCGCCGAGGGAGCTGCCGGCCTCCGTGCACAACCTGAGCATCGCCGGCAGCAACCTGAGCGTGCTGCGCAGAGCCGCCTTCGCCGCCGCCCGCCCGCTGCCCGACCTCCGCCTGCTCCGCCTGCGCCACGACAACATCCAGGCCATCGAGGACATGGCCCTGCAGGGGCTGCCGGCCTTGAGGACCCTCGACCTGAGCCAAAACCCTTTGGTCTCGGTGGCTTCGGGCGCTTTCTCCGGCGCCCCGCTGCTGCGCACGCTGCAGCTCAACCAGGCGCTGCTGGCCGCCCCGCTGGAGGAGCAGCTCGCCTTGGCGCTGTGCAACCTCAGCCTGCGGCGCCTGGAGCTGGCGGGCAACAGGCTGCAGGAGCTGCCCTTCGCCCTCCTGCCCGCCGGCTTGGAGGAGCTGGACCTCCGCAACAACTCCCTGCAGCGGCTGGCGGCCGCCGAGCTGCGGAGCTTGGAGGCGCCGGGGCTGCGGGGGCTGCGGGTGTCCCTTGGAGCCAACCCGTTGCGTTGCGACTGCGCCCTGCGCCCGCTGCTGGTTTGGCTACGCTCCTCGGCGCCCCGCGTGCTCGACGCTCGAAGCCTGCGCTGCTCCGGGCCTCCTCCGTTACGCGGCACCTCGCTGCTGCGCCTGCGGCCCGAAGTGTTGGGCTGCGGGGCCTCCGAGGGTGGCGAGGCCGGGAGGCTGGAGACGGCCTCCTACGTCTTCTTCGGCATCGTGCTGGCCCTCATCGGCATCGTCTTCCTCATGGTGCTCTACCTGAACCGCCGCGGCATCAAGCGCTGGCTGCACAACCTGCGGGAAGCTTGCCGTGACCAGATGGAGGGCTACCACTACCGCTACGAGCAGGACGCTGATCCACGCGGTGCCAGCACCGCCGGCACCCCCGGCCTCTGACAGTACCCCCAAAATCCACCCAACGCTGCCCCTCAACGCCTCCATCCCCGGCATCCTCCTCGATCCCATCCCGGTGCCGCGGCGCTGCTCCGGAGGCAGAGCCACCCCTAGGGATGCTGCGCGTGCCCGCGTTGGGGTGCGTCCGAGTGGGCAGCATCCCCCTTTGGAGGGCTCCAGACTGGCTCATCCTGCGCCCTGCTCCATCCCATTCCACTGGAACAGATCCTCTCCCCCGTCCCCATGCACGTGTGGGCGAAGCGAGGGCCGGGACAGAGCCGTGGTGGCCCCGTGGATTTGGAGCCGCTCCCCACGCCGGGCCCCGTGTCGGACTCGCAGCGCACACGTGAGTGTTGGGCACATCCCGGGGAGCTGCGGGCCGTACCTGAAACTGTCCTGGACATTCCCAGAGCCCGGACTCGACTTTGACCATGTACAGCTCTTTCCTATTAGATTTGTATTTGACTAAGGCAAAACTTCGCTTGGTTGCTCTTTTTTTTTCCCCTTTTTTGTTTCTTGCTCCACACCTGGAGGAAAAAGCACGGGCCGGCTTCTCTCCCCGAGTAACAACGTGCTTTTCCGAGCCCATTGACCGGTTTTCCTTTGTTTGGCACCACTTCCATCTCTTCCCAGGCACAAAACGATGCAGCCGCGTGGGAATCGCCTCCGCGGGCTGCGTGCATGTTCCCCGGGGCACGCGGGGGCAGCTCGTTTCGGACCCTAACCCAGCTCCTAGACTAGGCTGCCTCACCACCTCGTAAGTTAAAACGAGCGAAGCAAAAGCTCCAGCTCTAGCGCACCTGCCCGTGTTTGCTTTAGAACCGTGCCTGTTACTATATCCTACAGCAAATATATCGAAAGCTGCATCCTTTGTATCGTCTGTTCTCTCTAAAGCTTCTTGCAGGGGGTCCCGGATACCCGCTGGTTATTGCGCTTGGTTCTCCAGAGGCAGGCAGGCAGCCGCGGGCTCCCTGGAAGCACTGAGTTTTGCTGGCGCTCCCAAACTTCTTCTCCTGGGCTGCTTGGGGGAGGCAGAGCGCTTTGGTGGGGTTTGTGCACGGAGCTCAGGCTCTGCCAGCCCCGTTTCGGGAGGCAGGGGCTTGGTAAATCATCCAGAGAGCAGCTTTCCGAAGCGATTTTGCGCTCCGGAGTAGTTTTTCCATAATTCATGAGACAGCCGGGTCCGCTGAGCACCTACAGCTGCAGGGAGAAGCAGCGCGGGGCTGCGACTCGCAGGGTTTCCAAATGAAGTGGAAAGCTCGTGGAAAGTGGCTCCTGAAAATGCCGTGCCCGGAGGCTCAGCATCCTCGGAGGGCTGGGGACATCCTCGGTGCATCCTCGGTGCCCGTATCGCCGGCTGCTTCGGGGATGCTGGGCAGCACTGCTGGTTTTGCAGGGTTTTTGCAGGTACGCAGCGTGTCGGGCTTAAAAATAAGGAAAAAAAGCAGCTGGGGTGTTTTGGGGGCTTTCTGCCCCCCCTGAGCATGCAGTGTGTGTGTGTGTACTCAGCTCCTGTTCATCCAGCAGAACTCTGCCAAGGGGCAGCGCAATTCTTTCCGTGCCCAGAGCCCCGGGAAGGACAGGACCCGGTGCAGGGTGCTTTGCGTTTCCCCCCTTTGCATTTTCTCCCTTTTTATTTTCCCCCTTTTGCAAGCCCGGCGCTGAGGCAGGTGAGCCAGCAGGGACGGGAGAGGTGGGTGCGTGCCGAGCCGGGCGTCCTGGCTGCATTCATGCGGGGGAAAAAGCTGCGAGTTAAATCATCCCACCACCCCGTGCGATGAATTACCGGGGAGATTTGGAGAGGAGAAACCCCAGCCTTCGTTCCTTGTCCACTTTCCCACCTCATCCCCTGTTTTCTCACCCCTGCAACCCCCCCTTGCAACCAAAACCTGAGCAATAAAAGGGGCAGGAGGGTGGATTTGCACACCTGGCTGCAAACCCTGCAGGGCAGCAACGACCTGGTCCCCCCCTGCTTTTGCACAGCAGCACATGGGGAGGGATTTTTACTGCTGGTGACACGAGGATCTTACAAATCCAGCACATAAATGCCTCGCAGAGCGGGGAGAGCATAGGGGAGGTGATGGAGGTGGCTGAACAACCCTCAGCCCACACGGTGCCAACGTCCCAGGTTGGCTTCATGGAGAGGGCACAGGGACATCTCATGGGGGGGGTGACCCCTGGCCCCAAAACCCTTTGGTAAAGGTTTTCTGGAGCACCGTGCCCCCCGTCCCCAAGTGTGCAGAGCCCCTGGGGTGCATCCAACGCCCCCCAGAGAGGCAGAGCCCCTAAAGCCCAGGGAGCACGGGGTGCGAGCAGTTGTGTAATTAAGCAGCTGGAGGAGTGTAATTCTTGTGCCTCGTTAACACAAACATAATTCTGACAATCCAGGAGGATTATCCCATGGCTGGGGCCTGCTGGCAGATCTCTGGATTAGGGAGATGGAGACCTGTTGGCCAAACGAGGCTCAAAACGTGCTTTTTGGTTGCATAAACCCAGAGGTGCGCTGAGAGGGTTGGGATTGCTGCAATTTTTCCGCACGGACCCTTTCTTCCAAGGGCTCTGCGAGGCTGATAAATCCCCCCCATTGCTCTCAGCACCCCAAATCTCCACCCCCAGCTGCTCTAAGACCTAGCAAAAGCTCCCAAATTTGGTTTTCTTCCTTTTTTCCCCCCCAACCCCATGTGTTTTCGGTGCTCGGGGCTGCAGGGTTTGGCAGAATCTCTGCCCCAAGATCTGTCTGGGTTGTAGGCAGGGTCAGCAGTTGTCCCTTGCTGGCTGGCTGCAAGGCAGGGCCATGAAACGGGGCAAAAAACAGTGTTTTTGGAGCTGTCTGTGTGGATCCAGGCTGTCACCGCGTGCCCAAGGCCAGCACAGCAAGGAAAAGCACCACGGGGCAGGAAAAAGAGGAACAGTGACAAACTGGATGAAAACTGCACTGAAAACTGCTCACCATGCTCCAGAGGGTCATTAATTCATTAATTGCCCCATTCCTGGGACCTGGCACTTTTAATTAATAGGACTGGGTCCGGCCTGAACCTTGGGGACTCCCCCAGCACCCCAGGGTGCCCCCAGCCTCATAACCGTCCCATGGGGACCCCAGCGAGGGGCCACTTTGTCCCCTGCATGCCCAACACCAACGAGTGCCAAGGGTGGAAATTTCCTGCATTTCACCCATAAAAAACCCCAAAACCCTATAAAAAGGTGGGCTGCCCTACCCCTTTTTGCTTTCATTGCAGCTCCTGGGGCTGCAATGGAGCCACGGGCATACTCCAGGCAGGGGAGGTTTTCAGGATGAGCCCCCGCGTCCCAAACCCCTGGAGCTGTAGGATCAGCCCCTTTCCCTGGCCCCAACCCCATTGTGAGCAGATCCTTGCAGCTGTCCCTACACCCACCCCGAGGCCAATAATTTGGGGTTAATTTTGGTGAGCTAGGGGGAGGATGGAGGCCAGAGCAGGGAGCAGAGGGGGTTCAGCCTTGAGAAGCAGGAAAAAAAAGGAACAATTCCTGGGCAGACTTCTCCGGGATGAGGGCTGCAGCCGTCCCTAAAGGGATGCAGGAACCCTTCTGGGTGTGATGCTGTGCCCCTGTCTTCTACCAACCTTCATGGTTTTAAAGAAGCCTTAAAATACCTCTGATTCCTGCCTAAAAAAAGAAGGAAAAAAAACCCTGGGGAATGACACCGTGGTTCACAGATCCTACACCATCAGGAGGGGGAAATCTCCCACCAGCTTTAGGAAACGCCGCTGTCCGTGAGGCTTGGGGTGGCAGGGACCCACCTGCAGCTGGGTAGGAGGATTTGAGGATTTCCCACCAATATATGGCACAAATCAAGTCCTCCTGGTGGCACACGGTCCGTGTTCCTATTCCAAGGTGGGGACAGTTACCTGGCAGCTGTTTTGGGGGCAATTCCCTTTGAATAAATTAAAAAAAAAAAAACACACAGGAAACATGAAGGATTGCTACTACGAAGAGAATATTTTATTACCTGTAACACTTCATTCAGCTAAATCCACGGAGCAATACACACAGAAATACTTCAGAAAAGTGCAAATTCTCACTCTATTCATAATATGCCCTAGTTTTACAGAAGAACAGACACTGGGTAAACGAGAGCACAGATCCAGAAACCCGCCAGGACTCGAGGCAAGGAAGGGAACAATGCGACTTTGGATACTTCAACCACCTGGTACAAAGCTACTACTGAGCACGCAAAGGGTGGGGAAGGAGAGCAAGCGTCCTGTGCACCAGGGGGCTGGTGGCAAGACGGGTTTTAATCATCCAAGTGTCACCATGCAAACAACCCTCCTTGTTTAAGTGGGGAGAACAGAGGGGAAAAAGATGAAATAATGACAATAATAGTGTTAAGATTAAAGAGAACGGCCACTTAGATCTTTAACTTTATCCACCAGGGCTCACCGGTCCCAGGAAACATCTCATTTCTGCACTGGGCCCAGTGAAGCCTGGTTCCGAGGTGTCCTGAAACCACACCAAATTATTTGCAAAGGGTTTCCTCTGTTTCTCAGACACAGGAGCCCCTGTTTAAAGCCTCAGTGCAGAGCTCAGCGTCACTGCGGTATTTAAAACAGAAACCCAACTCCCTAATGCCTCAGGAGCCGAAGAGGAGACACCGAGTGCTACCTGAGTGCTGCTACACCAGGGAGCAAGGCCACAGATTTCAGCTTATCTCTAGTTGGAGGATACCTGCAACAGAGCTTGAGATCGGTCAACAACTGCCCGAGGTGGGTAAAAGGCCTCCAGGCAGCGGGCACTGCATGTTTTAAGTCACCTCGATGTCTGAAACAGAAAGCCAATGAATTTTAGTTCTTACTTGCATCATTTGCAGTGTAAATTAAGAATTTCCCCTCTTTAGGAAAAAAAGTTAGGCATTTAAAATTAAGGATATTAAGGGACTGACTCAGGCAAGATGCCGATTCCCTTTCAGCCTAGGGAAAGCAGTCCTGGCTGCAGGGAGGGCAAGCGAAGCAGACTGCCCCCACCCCATTTAAACAGGACCCTGCGTCAACAGCAAATGCAAAACGGGGGCTACACAACCTCCAGCTTTATGTGGACCTTCCAGTCGAACTCCCCAGGGTTAAACACGCTCCTTCCTTCTTTCCTACACGAGCCTGTTTGACTCATGCCATGGAAGCATCCTTTAGAGTTGCAGAAGAGACATGAGAATCACTTGAAGCTATCCAAGCCACAGACTGCACACTATATCACAACTAGAATAAAAAAAAAGTTGGCTAGAAGCTCACAGACATCCAACTTTGCCTGGCAAGTTCCCTGTACTTAAAAAGTTCCTCTCCTAGGCCCTTGCAAATACAATTTTACCCTATAACTGAGTGAGACAGGGATTAAGCCTGTCTCGTCAAAAAGAGAAAACACAAAAACAATCCCCCCTCAACGCTAAAAAACAATCAGCAGTACGATTGGAGTTTAAGCTGATGACTTGTTGTAGACCAACTTCTGAAGAGCTGCATTTGAACTGGAAGCACCTAGTGAACCACAGCCAGAACGTATTTGATCTCTCACCTGCTTCCTACTCAAGTTTGAAAAGCTTTTGTTCTTGCCTGTAAAGTAAGAAAGGACAGCCAGCAACTGAAGAAGATTGTGCACAAGCCCAACAAACCCTGACACGCTGTACAAGAAAGTTACAGGACACTGAAATGAGAGAATTACAGTCCTTCACAGTAAAAGTAAGGGAAACAAGGCAAAAGGGAGGAGATAAGGGAAATAGTTCCTCAAATGGAACAGTATAAATATATCAAACGGTTCAAATACGGGAGGAGAACAAGGGTAGCAGCAGTTTAAGATCAGCAATAGTTACTATACCCTTAAAATACATTCAATATCTTTGTGCCTGTCGCTGCCATTCCAAGAGCACTACTACATCTAGAACTTACTGCTCAAACCTATCGACGAGGAGAAACCTAGATCCTTAACTCCCTGTGTTCATCTTTTTACTAGAGATATTTAGTAAAGATATTTATCTTTGCTACAGGCTCATGAACAGTAGCCAACTTCTAAGAGCAACAATTTGAAAATATACTCACAATTCTCTTCCATACTGCATTTATAACTCTTGCCTACTGATAAAGCAGACCTCTGGGAACCTGCAGATTCCTGCACTTTGTAGAAACACAATTATTAACTCACAAGACAACTCCTAACGCTAACTGCTACAACACACACACAGCTGGCCTCATCTCACACGTTATGCTTTTTACAGTTTTAACCTTTACTCGTGTTCCAAGCGATTTGTTCTCTTTGAACTGCTAGTAGGGTATTTAGCAGCAAAATCCAAACCATCCAAGGTTTTGATTCTGCTGCCGGGCGAAGAAATGGCAAGACCTCCTTCAAATTCAGTGCAGTCAGAGCAGGAGCCGGGTTCGAACCTTTTTGTGAGAACTGAAGGCAAAGCATCAAAGTCCTGCCGTCACGCCTCCTGATACCTACCCAGAGCTGTACAATACAAGGAGTTATACTCTAAGTGTAAATGCTTTCACCCATTTTCCTCATCGCGTCAGTCACACGTACAATCAGGGAAAAAAAAAAATAAAGAGGTTTTTGGCATTAGATACATTTCACTCCATTGCAGAACATTTCGGAAACGTTTCCTCTTAAAATAAAAAATAAATAAATATCGGTGGTAAATAAGAATTTGTGCAACACAGACTCTCTGCGGTACATGTACATTCACATACAGCAAAAATACTTCTCCACGGTTATAGTGCAAAGCTTCTATCAGCATGAAATACCCGATACCCGCACAGACAGAGAAACCCCGGTGCTCTTTTAAAGCCGTCCAGGTGCAACACATACAAAACCACTCTGCACGGTCCTACGGCATCAAGCTGCAAGGGACAAGGAGATGGAGGACAAGTTTAGATATTTAACGGGGCAAAGCAATGGCTTTTACTTAAGTGCATCTTGGGTTCTTCTCACGTAACCTTCAGTTCAGTTTTTAATCTATTTCTTTTCTTTAATTACCGTAAAGAGAGCGGACAGATGTCCACAACATCACTGACTTTATTTTGAAGGCTGTCAGCAATTTAGTAGCCAATGTTAATGAATATTATTCTCAGTTAATCCATATCCAGTTTTTCCTCAGTGTTGTTTCAGTTAAAGCATCTTCAAGAGCTTTCCTATGCCAAAACATGGCTTTTGTATTTTGAATCGGTAGACATCTACATGTTTCTGTATCAGTATTATGTTTCTTTTTAGAAAAAAAGTGATTTAAGAGGATCACTTTCTGCTCAAGCAAAGATAGAAAATAGTGAGAAGTAAAAATTGTGCCTCAAAAGAATACAGAAGGTAGTTTATAAGATGCGACAATAAGATTTGGTAAAAAAAAGTCTGACCTCCATTCTCCCCCCTCCTTTTGTTTCTTTAAATACACAGGCATTATGACTCCAAGCCATCAAAACCAAAAAAGTTCCTAACTGGAATTTTCATACAAAGTGACTGAATTTCTGAAACCTTTAATAAAAATAACAATCAAGTCCCTTCAAAGATATAGGACTAGAAAAAAAAAAAAAAAAAACAGCTATAAAGCCTGTAGTAGTTACAGCAGGCAATTTAACCAAGAAATGAACAAGTTTCTACTCCTCTGGAAGCCTTGGAAAGGCACCAGGGAACTCAAAGAACAGACTGCAAGTGGAACTGCATGTGTTGCCACTGTTGTTTCACTCTCTGGTAAATATTTTAAGATACACACAGGAAAGGAACACCACAGCAAGAGCACCTTTAACAACAGAAGGATACTTAAGTAGCTGAAAAACGTTGTATCGGAACAACTTGTCTAAACAAGATATGCTAAGCACTGGATTCTACTTCAACACAGTCGGAAATTAAGACCTGTAAGAACACCACCAACATTCACTCAGAACAGCTAGGAAGAAGCAGGCTCTTTTTGTCAGCTTGGGGTGATCGCTTCCTTCACCACGACTATTCCATTTTAAAGCCTTTTCACACGAGAGGTGCTGGATACCTGAAGTTAGTTTAAGACGAGACCCCAACAACTACAGAGAACTGTTTTAAAGCTGCTGTGGCAGTTCATCTGCATTGGTGCAGGTCAATTAGTCTTTTGGTCAAAAGAAAGGAAAGTCTAGGTAATAAATCCCATCCCTCTCTTTTTACTTTCTCTATTTATCCTAGTTTGCTAGCCCAGAGTTCTGACAAAAGAATGCTTCTTCGTTATAGAATAAAAATGTAGCTGCTTGTTTAAACACACACACACGCACACATATTCAGTCAAGTCCTGTTCTTGGTTCCTTTGTTTGACATAACGCAGTGCAAGCAGTCACTTCTTTAACCAGGAGATCTAAGCGGAGCGCCAGATCAGTCCGTTCTTATCAGGTTCCAGAAAATTCTCGATCAAAGCCCCAATAAGCTTCTGAAGTTCTTCTTCCAGCACGGCTCTGTCACTAGAAAGGGAATAAGATGTCAGAGGTTAACACCAAGCATCTATTTAAAATACAAATTAAAAAAATAGCAAGATCTGTTGGTGATGGAGTATCTTTATTATGTTTCCTACATGGAAAGACTCCAACCTACTTGCTTGAACAAGCTCCTTTCCAGTAGCTCAGTAAATCTGGTGGATTTCTGGCTATCGCCACTAGAGGGTGATAATTTTCCCAGCCAAGAGAGCACAGGAACAAACTGCTGCAAAGCCCATGCAGAACTGCTAAGACACTGATTATTCATTGATTTAAAAGTCAGAAAGAGATGCTAATAGAAGGGGGAGGTGCCCTATATTCTTCTCTACACAGAGTTCAGCTACCCTTCAAGGGTACGTGATTGCATTTTGACTTAAATTTAAATTCAGGGGATAGAGTAATCAGGTGAAGTGTCACTGCTCACAATACAACATCCTAACACACTGATCCTTTCCCAATTTAAAGCTGTGTACTCCCTTTCCTACCCTGGAAGTCTCACAGGAGGAAGGGGAACTCAGCTTCTTCTTAAAGAGGCAAACCAGGCTTTTTATTGACACGTGCTTTGCTCACGTACAGAACTTGCAACACATTGGTGCCCTTCAGGTCACCACCTCCTTTTAAAAAATACACCCCCAAAATGCTGCAACAAAACTGACATTCCTGATGCTTAGCTTTTAAGAATAATCAATAAACTCTGAAATATTTGCAAAGCAATTATGGAGAGAAGTACGTTTCGAAGCACCTAAAGAACATTTTAAGCCTTGAACCAGGGAAGCTTGAAAGCTTTTCAATTTCACATTCCAGATTGTGATTGCCATTAACCAGCAGCATTATTGAAATTAAAGGTCATTGTATTTTGCTGACATATCAGAACAAACAGCAGAAGCCCAACAGATGCAAAGCATCACCAGTACTGTTTCCCTATCCACTTCCCCTACTTGTCCAGCCCTCTGTTAGGTTAGGGGCCATATTGTCAGCATTTATTTCTTCCTTGTTGGTGCAGCTGTTTGCCTCAACCATACCTTACCTTTTCTTCAGCAACTGACATCAGATGGTAGCTTGCCTGCTTCCAGGTTTATGGAAGCACGTTCCAACTGAATTGAGAGTCTCCCTACTCAAAGTGCATTCCTAGAGCAGACAGTCAGCAAGCTCTCTTACCAGAAGCTTGCATTTATTTGCTATGAGCTGTCATTCAGGAAACTTCTACCACTTCTGCTGTTATTCCATACTCAATTCAAGAAGTTGATTCAGAAGATGGGCTCTAGCTGTGTTGGACACTTCATGCAGCAATCAGCAGTGTTTTAAAGAGTAATTCAGCATCCTCTGGAAATTTGTCTAGGCACAAGCTTGTGCATCCACGCACATGCACATTTTACAAGCAAAGTTAAACTTCCATTATCCACTGCCTGCCTATAACTGCATGTTTTGGTCAGAGACAAAAATATGTTCATCCTGAATTCCTGCCCATAAGTAGAAACAAATACTGAATCAGAGGCTCCTTTGTGCTATTTTCAAGTCATCTACTCTATCTCAGCTAGATAGAGAACCAAAGATAATTCATCTGCATCTGTTTACAAATATAATTTCAAAAAAAATTTTTTTTTTTAACTGAAGAAGCTAAAAAGCCATGTGGTTATCAACAGGGGACAGACCTCTAATTACTATCCAGTACCTTGGAGCAATGCAGCAGATTCCCAAATGCAACAGGAGTCCAACAGGAGTTTAAGTATACTTGTCATGTCAGCAGCAGCACAATTTCATTACATTTTAATTCCAAGAGAATAAGCAATTGGGTTAATAAAAGAAGTCTCCTACAGTAGCAGATGCTTAAAATTCAATTTTTTTGGCTTATCCACTATAGAGGGGATGTCTTATGAACAGGAACGTGCATCACTCAGGCCAGTTAACAGGCTGGAACAGCCAGCTGAGACCTCTAAGGAAGCAGCAGAGGAATCCCTCTCCATGCAGGAATTGATGCCTGAGTGCTGTCTTTTCAGCCCAAAGGCACCTAGAAACACATGTATTTAGTCCTGCTACTGACCTCTGTTCGGGCAGCGCACACATCTCTGCGTAGTACTTGATCTTTGGTTCTGTTCCACTTGTCCGAAGGGTGGCAACACAACCATTTTGAAATGTAAAAGTGATCATCTGACTGCTTTTGCTCACCGGCAGCACCTACACAAACAACACAACTGTATTACTTCAGGTGTATTTAGTTTCCAGTCTCTTCAAAAACAGAACTTCTCCTGCAAAAATTCTTTGTAACTCACCGATTTCTTATTCGGCTGGCTGCTATCATAGCCAGTGGTAACATCTCGCACGTGTAATATATTGTAAATACCACAAAACTTTGGGTAAGACAGAGGGGCATCAAAGTTCCGAAGCTTCTCAAATATCCTCTTGATAGTAGGAGGATCGTAGCACAAGAAATAGGAAGTCTTTGATATGTGATATCCATACCTACAAGAAAAGATGAATTTTTTCAGTTAAAAGATTCAGGAGTTTCCTGCACATTTGGTATCTAAAGTCAGTCCCTGTTTGGAAAAACAACAGAAAAAGAATTCAGCTCTCACAGCTGTGGGAACACAGATATTTATAGGGAAATATTTGGCCTCTGAAGCAGATTTTTTGCATTACTCTGAACATCTCAAGGTATTTTTGAATTCCAGTACAGGCTTCAGTTGCAAAGAAATAAAAGCCAATGGGTTAGAACAGACTCGAGGGTCCCTTTCAACTGAACTAAGAACACCAAGTCCAAGTGCCTGACCACTTCAGGGCTAACCATAAGTTAGAGAATATTATATGAAGGGTATTATCCAAATCATCCTCCTGAACAATGACAAACACAGGGCATCAACCACTTCCACCAGGAAGCTGATTCCACTCTTTGAGCACCATCACAATAAAGAATTTTTCCTGGTGTCCAATCTGAACCTCCCCTCATGCTGCTTTGTCCAAAATAGCTAAAGAAATATTAACGAAAATCGCAACTTACGTTTCATATACCTCAATGAGCTTCTGTGCCAGCGACAGGTTCTTGCTTTCCAGGTAGGCTGCCATTTCGGCTATGACCACTGCTGCACTTACACCGTCTTTATCCAACACTGATGTGCCACACATGAAGCCTAGAAACAGAAACCTGATTGTGGAAAACTAAGTTGACATACTATTATACTGATTTACCGAGTGAAATTTTAACCTTGTTTCACATAAATGAAAATTGGCCAATATATGTAAGCTTTTTATTACTGAATATGGTTCCCCTCCTCTAAGAAATCTAGTTAACTTCAGGGTTAAAAGGGATAGAAAGATATGTACTGTAATCAATTGAATCCAGACTGATAACATCTGTTGTCTGAGGGTACTGTCAGAGTACTCCGCTAAACATATCAATTTCCTTGTTCTGTGCAAGCACAGCAATATTGCAAAGTCTTGCCAGTAATGTAAACCAAAAGAAATCCCTATTGATCCAGAATTAGTAACCTAAAAAACACTGCTCCACAATACTGCCAGTCTGCCTTCTTTCTGAAGGGATTCATGAGCCAGATCTTAATTCCTTATTGTTAAAACTCCAGAAGCTTTTATGACTATGGAAGAAAACTAATATGGAATACACGCTCTCTTCAGGAAAGGCTTCCTTTTCAAATGACTTACTGTATGTGAACATGCTATCCTAAAAAGCTGCCATTCATCCTAAGAATGGAAGAATCCCTACAGCTGAAATGTTCACGGTGCAGTTCTGTAAGAACAGTATCAGGACCAGAGATCTGATGGGATCATAACTATTTAACAGCATTTACTACGATAGTTGTCAAGTTGATTTGATGAAAGCAAAATACCAGTACTAGTAACAAGAAGAATAGAGAACAAGCAGTACTTGTGTGTTTGCTTTCACAACTAAGACCACTCCTTTTTAGCTACAGTTCTGCTGCACTGCCCTTGACATTTTAAAGTGATAGTCATATACATACCAATAGACTCTTCAAAGGCAAAGAGAACTTCTTTTCCATTATCTAGGAGATCTTTTACTCTACTTCCAATCCACTTAAAACCAGGGAGTGTTTCCTGAAACAGAGGGGAAAAAAAGAATGCTCTATATACAAACTCTCTACTTAGTTTCAAGTCAAACAAAAGTGTAACCACTGGTCCCTTCACCTCCAGGATACTTCCTTGAATTGCAATCTTTCATGTCAGCCTTGGAAGTTCAGAGAAGAGGGAAGAACAGTGGATGTATTCAGGATTTTAAGGTCAAAGGGAAAGTCTGCTGAGTCAACACGCTAAAGTTGAAGGGCATTTTTCCTACTTTCATGGAATAGCTTTCCTGAATTTAAACCTCATTAACTGATCAACAGAATAAGGACAGTAGACAAGTCAGACCTTCAATTTAGCTTATGAATCTAAGGCAAAGTGACACCAGATAGCATTTTACTAGTAAATACTCAGCTGGGACCTGAATATTAAGTTAAGGAATAAGCGTGCTTGAGAGACTGCTGTTATCTCTGAGATCTCTGATAAGTGCTACAGGAAGGAAGATCTTATAACATGAGAGAATCATGTAAAGGAAAATTTACAGCAGTTTGGGGGTGGTGGTAGGGAAAAGCACTTATGTTCTTCAAATCATGCAAAAAACAGTGAAAATTTTAGAAACTGATCACAAAGAAAAGGAAAGTACAGAGAGAGGAGGCTCTCAGAGGATACCAAGGGATTCTATAAATTCCCAGCTGTTTTCCAGTCAAATGTGTTCCTTGCTAGAAAAACAGTATGAACATTATTTAGTGAGATAATGAAATCCTCTAAAAGGCAACAATACTCATCTGAATTAATCGTATTTGGAAAGTCAAACAAAATAGCTTTGAGCATCACTTCAATTTCACTTTTTAATTCCTCATTGTTTGATGGAACATTTTTTCCCAACAGGTTTAATTTCAACATGTGTATGAAACAAGACCTGAATCTTAGGATGTTTGTGCTAAGCTTTAGAGTATTTGCATCTCTTGTGGCTAACATCCAACAGCCTCAGTAATCAGAACTACTTACTTTGAATGCAGGAACTAAAGTAATAACTGTCAGTCTGCAGGGGCAGCACACATTTTCTTCTTTTTTTTTAAGCTTGAGTCAGAAAGAGTGTAGCCAGCAGGGCCAGGGAGGTGCTCGTACCCCTGGGCTCTGCTCTGCTGAGGCCGCCCCTCGAGTGCTGGGTTCAGCTTTGGGCCCCTCACTGCCAGAAGGACATCGAGGCCCTGGAGCCTCTGCTCACAGGGAAGCAGGGCCAGGAGCAGAGGGAACGGCCTCGAGTTGTGCCAGGGGAGGCTCAGGTTGGCAATGAGGAGACATTTCTGCTCAGCAAGAGCGGTCAGGCCTTGGGACGGGTTGCCCAGGGAGGTGGGGGAGTCCCCGTCCCTGGGGGTGTTCAAGGAGAGGTTGGACGTGGTGCTTGGGGACAGGGCTTGGGGGTGACATTGGTGCTAGGGGGTGGTTGGAGCAGGTGATCCTGGAGGGCTTTTCCAACCCCAATGATTCTGGGATTCTATGAATCAGTGCAAGGTGATTAGGCCTGGATACATCCAGATGTATAGGACAAGAACCAATAGAAAAACATTTCAGTATATGTATTTAAAGTTGTGTTGCCTACTTGCAGATTTGCAGAGGTTGATACCACAGCCTGCATTCACTGTAAGGTGCACTGAGAAACGAGATGCAGCTGCTAGTCTACCTGATACTGAAATCAGGCTTCTCTAGGTTAAAAGAGCATTCTCTGCATATTGGGATGCAGAAACAGTCCCAGCCAAGAGGCCGGAAGTTATTTTTCTATTTTTCATTTCATAAAATTATAAGTGAAGGGCTGAGAGAGAGAAAAGAAAGAATACTGCAATCAGATTTTACTCTGCAAGATGGCATGATTAAAACCCACACGTACTTCAAAGTGAAATCCTTCTTTAAGTGCAATTGCCCTCAAAATTTTTGAGGAAACTGTGGTCGCTAGCATGTAAACATTCTTCACATCAGCATCTTTGGAGCAGTTTTCCTTCCAGCACGAAAACATCCACCACCCAAACAAAGCTGCTAGCTCGTTGCCAGTGAACACTTTCCAGCAGCCACTGTAAACAAAACAGAAAAGAGAAAATTTAAGAGTTCTTTCAAGTTTCCTAGGAGCATGAAGATGTTTTCTGCAGTCACTGGATCAATCAGGATCTGAGCACACTACTGACGAGCTGCGCTACACAAAGCCATACTAAACAGGACTCCACATTCATCACATTTCAATGATTTACAAGCACAGAACATTCTATTTCCAAGCAAGAGGTATCAATTAAGTTATCTTACTATCAACTTGCAAACACCTTGTAATTTATTGGATGGAAGAATAGCAATCTATACAATCTATGCACTGCAGTCAGGCAATGCCTGCAGAGCTGTGCACTACAGTTACTACTTACACAATTATTGGCATTTTGGCCTGTTAGTGGGAGAAAAATAAATTTATATTCAATATAAATAAGCCAGAAAAAAAAAACTACTAACTGTCCAAGATAACATTTATTTGCCTGCTAGAAGTGAATAAGTAAAAACTGCTTTTCTTACTTAAGATTTATCTTTAGCAACCACTGAGCTTTTCACTTAAGTTTTGCTTGGCCTTTTACTGTACCTCTAGTATTTCAGCTAATTTTTGTTTTTTTTTTTTTTTTCTCCTGTATTAACTGATTTTATTTAAAACACATTATGGGAGGTAGAGTTATACTAGAACATGAAGCTAGCATGAAAAACACCCACACAGTTAAGGCACAACCAGAAAGGGTGGATTTAAGGTATGTGTCTATCACTTCAGGTCATTCTGCAGCATTCACTACCTGTTCCTCATTAAGAGAAATAAAAGGTCCCATTACTTACTTCTCCTGCTGCTCTGCCACTGCTAATCTATCTGCATCTGGATCGGTGGCCACAACTACTTTAGCGCTTTCTTTCTCTGCAAGCCTCAGTGACAACTCCTAGAGGGAGACAGGTGGGGGCGCAGGAAAAGAAACAAATGCAGTCTTACTTAATTTACACAACACATAAAAAAGAAAATCATGCAGATTGCCCATTGAGTAAACACAACTGAAAGCCAGGTACTCCCTGTTCCTTCCCCAATTGGTTTTTCATCACAGTATTGCATCTAAATGAAATCAAATCCCCAGAAACACGTAAATCTGATGAAGTAGAAACTGAAATACCAGCACAGATTCTCCTTCTTCAGGATTTGGGCATTTGACAGTAGAGAAGTCTGGATCTGGATCTTTTTGTTCAGGTACTGGAATGGGGGGCTGAAAGCCAAAGGCCTTAAAAGCCAATTGCACGTAGTCATGTCCAACTCCATGAAATGAGGTATGAACAAACTTCAAATTTGTTTGCATGTTTAGTTCCCTAGTAAGGAAAGCAGAAATTCAGTTAGATTGCACTTATTTTACAGGACCACTTTCATGTCAGAAAGAGCAAGAGGAAAAAAAATAATAATAATTACACTTTATCCTATTCCGCTGATTTCTGCATTAATTTTAAAGAAAAAGAGTACTCATTTGGGCCTTCTCTAAAAATTGTTGGCTTAAAGTTTCCCCCCTCCTGGAAAGTTAGGTATTTACCTACTGCTGAGCTGGCTGAAAATCTCCTACGGCTGAACCATTCATTTCTACATCAAACTCAAACCCTTTCACCATCCTGAAGATCTTACTCCTGCTCTACTTCACTGAGGTTACTCATCCTCCTCCTTTTACTCATGTTCTGTCCCACCTAACCTTCAAACTTTTTATTCCATTTCACGCATGTACACTTCTTTACTCTGAATTACTGTGTTTCCTTCAGCGTTCTTTGAGCATTAAATAAAATGGCTCACATGGGAGTGTATTATTGTAGCCTAGTGTTCAAAGGCAGGGACCAGACTCGAGCCTGAAGCTAGCTGCTTTACGTGGTTCTGTTCTGATCACAGCCACCTAATTTAGTGACAATTTGGAAAAGGGACTGGGTAAGACAGAATGGGGAGATGACTGAAAATTCTTTCCACCACAAAAAGCACAGGACAACGGCCTCAAGCAGGCAGTGATGTCTGTGGCAGAGTGGAGCACCCAATTTCTGTGAACTATAAAGGCAGAAATCAAGGTACTGATCGAGGACAATAACAATTGCTACTTCCAAGTCCAAAACCATTAAAATTTTGGAAGACAATCCATGCCCTCCACATCTCCCCAGTAAAAAGGTTTATTGTATGGCAGCAGCCCATGCTATATCATTAAGCATGAATCGTACCTATCAGCACTCAATTTTCCACACTGTAATCCAGAGCTTACTTAAAAACATAATTTAAGTACATTTTATTTTTATACAATACCTATGATAACAGATCTTTTTCAGATCTTCCATGTAACAGTCACAGATTTTCTTCAGAGGATCCTGTCTAAGAGGACTGGTATCCACTAGATTGTTATTCCAAGAGCCGTTCCATGGTTCAACGCACTCTTCTATACATTTTATAATTTCCTTGTCATGAGGAGATGTGATCTGTGCTCCATTTTCCCAATAAACCTGGTACGAGTTTAAAGAAAACAAAACAGTTTATTTACAAATATTATTAACTTCGTGAGTTCTCTTATCTACAGCATTCCACATGTTTTCTGCATCTTAAAATCACGGATAAAAGCACAGAATCAGATTCATCCAATTCTCAAGTCATTTTGGATCAC
Source organism: Aythya fuligula (assembly GCF_009819795.1). Classification (NCBI taxonomy): domain Eukaryota; kingdom Metazoa; phylum Chordata; class Aves; order Anseriformes; family Anatidae; genus Aythya; species Aythya fuligula. The sequence continues at coordinate 205,767,605 of NC_045559.1, read as the reverse complement.
ACAGTTTATGGCTGCATTTATGTAACGCCAGTTTCTAAGCAAGCGACCTATTTTCAAAAAAAGTTATTCAGCCATTATGACTGAAGTCATCAGGACATGAAAAAAACAAAACTGGGAAGCCTACATTTAGCATTGTTGTACTCAGTGGAACAGAAATAAAACGTTATCTTCTGCATAGCCTGGCATTCCTTTTGATAAAAACAGCTCGTTTTCAACCTAAAAACAGATAAGCACTGTGTCAAGGTACTTGTTCTTCCCATAACTGAGCAACTGTAATCTTTCCAGCTGGAAACACTATCAAACCATGAGCTAAAAGAAAGTTTCTGTCAAAGAATTATGTAGATGACTGTCTTCTTGTGGGTTTTCCAACAGCATGGTTGGTTTCATTGTGTAGACTTTCTATTCAGATCAGTCTCTTTTCTTGGTCACTGGCTTTCATGAAGCACATAGGTCCTCAGCATCAAAACTATTGTTTTATCAAGTTTGGTTAAAATTGTCCAAAACCTTTAGAAGCTGCTTGAATTGACAGGAGAAACATTGGGAGGGAAAAAAAGTGAGAGACTAGAAAAAACACTGTCCTGAAAAAATTGAAGTATTTGGTATCAGAAGACAGAAAGAATAGTTTTTTGATATACTAAGCACTTGGAAAACTGACGAGGCTTATTTTCTTATTCAGTGGTAGGACTAAGCACAGGTAAAGGCTGAATTCCTTTGCAGCTTGTCCCACAGAGGACAAGTGCAGTACAATCACCTCTGAGAGTCACCTCTGTGCACAGTGACGCTGGTTTTGCTATTGTCATTACTCACTGAGCTGCTACTGAGCTCCCAGGCAGCTGAGCTTAAAGTTTAGATTCTTATAAAGTTAAGAAAGGAAGTAACATGTTACAACACTGTATAAGCAGAATTCCTATTATGATTGTTATGCTGTTCCAAGCCTTCAAAAACAAAGCCATCTGTCTCACTGCCCAGTAAAACAAATCTCACACAGAGAGCACAAACTACTACAGTGTCATTAATCAAATATTAAACGGTCACCAACTTCAGCATCGTTACCTACTGCATTAACTAATTAATTCACTTAAGTTCGAGCTCAGTTTTAAGTTCATTTTTAAACCTGAGAGGTGAACTGATGAGTTGTTCAGGCATTCCCTCAGCTGCTGACTTGACTCTACACAATGCCACAACACTCTTGTGCTCAAGACACATAAGCAGTGTGATCTTTGGCTCCAGTCTCAGAAGAAAATGCACATAATTTGGAAGGATATAGAATGATGTGTTACTTGAAATGTTTTTTTCTTTTAATGCACAAGCACGCGTGCTTCAGAAGAAGCCAAAAATGCCTCCCAGTGCACCTAAGGCACACAGGTACTACTGGAAAGCAGCTAACTGATGTGTTATAAACCTGAGTTAAGCCTTACCTTATATCCATTGTCCTCCTTACGGTTGTGGGATGCTGTGATCATCACACCAGCAACAGCTTTCAGCTGCTGAACAGCATAGGGCTGAAAAAGACACCCAGAAATGTTGATTTACCCAAGAATTCCACAGCTGGCACAAAAACATTACATTGTTAGGAGAGTTATGCAAAAGGATGCTGCAGAAATAGCTCTTCATGTTTCACTGGCTTATTTGAAAAGTACATAAACAAATGCTCACCATTCTGTTCTCTGTAGCTAGCAACAGAGAGATGGTTCAGAATATTTCTATGCTGTTGCACAACAACATGATTCTATTTCCCAATTCCATAAACACAGTTGTTAACCAGCCAACTGAAGAAAGCCTACACTTAGATTACATTAGCATTGCGAAAGAGGAAAAAGGTTGAAATAGAATGAAGGAATTCACCAAAAACTTGCTGAAAAACAAGTATTTGGAGCTAGAAACTAGATCAGCAGCATCCATAGCAGACTAGAAGAGCTCACAAAATAGAAAAAGGTTTAGAGCTCTGTAAGAATAAGCTTCTCTGACTAGGAGAGAAAGCTGTGTGTGAGATATTAGAAGTGAATGCAGTCCATTTCTTCTGCTCTAAGCGGTGGAAGTCACGTTTTTAAACATACTATGTATGTGTATATAGTCACACACACACACAAATATTATGTTTGATCCCTAACCACACTCAGATGTTTAAGAACAGAGTAAAAACAGGAGAATGCTTCACCTGTAGCCTGCAATGCCTCAGCTACAGTGACCATTGTCCTAGCTGAGCAGCCTAGGGTGAGATGTGACTGCGACTATCTGCACTCAGAATTCAGCAACATTTTTTTTTACAGCCTCCCTGAAGAGCCAAGTGTACCGAGCATCCTCTGTTTTTCCATTTGAACGCTGGAATTTGAGCAGATAATTGCTAGTTCACGTTTTCAGTAAACTTAAATACTCCCTTAACTGCAGGGTTCAACAAAACGAAGGAGATGACTCACCACGAAAGGCGTAGGGACGTACGTTGAGAAGAAGTAGACAGGTACATCTTTAGCCAGTAGGACAGCTGCAGTGAGCTTTGCAAGTCTACCAACACAAAAATAAGACAGTCAGCCAACCCAAGTCCCCATGACAACCAATAGCTACAGGGCATTATTGTATTTTTCATTCCATTTGTTTCTTAAATCCCTCTGTTTGTCCTTTGCTTATATAAATAGCTGCATCCTACAGTTTGTACAATCAATGTTGTGCAGCTTTCAGGTTGTAGAAAGCAAGAAAGCACTTTTATTTATTGCCTGAAGAGTGCCAGGCACCCCTGTCAACGATGTAAATAAAACATTTATATCCCCTCCAAAAAAAATACAGAGCCTGCTGGAGGAGTGACTTTTCCTTAATTCAAGCACTGAACCAATCTCCCAGAAATACCAAAGTGCCAAATGTCAGCAACAGCAAATTCTGAAGAAAGGAACTCAGGAACCCACCCAGTAAAGCTTGTTCAGCAGTTTCAGGTTATTTCCTGAAACTAGATATATTCCTAAAACATAATTCTGCAAACCAGCGTGCTTTTAACTCTAGAAAGTTAGAAAGTAACCGTGTTTTTAAGCTTTGCCTTTATACTAAACTTTTCACTTCAAAAAGCAGGGAAACTCATTCTCTTTTACGAAGCAGAGTTTGATATGAAGCTGTTCTTTTCAAGGCAGGTACACACAGCTCAACAATTAACAGTGGGAAGTCCTGCTCTGAGTCAAATCCAATGAGAAGTTAAATAAAATGTTTTCTTTGCTCACTTATTTTAATAAACAAGCACTAACACTTGCTTATCTTCCCATGAGGGGTATATTGCAAGTCTGTTTAAGAATTCTGTACTCAGAATTCCACTGATAATAACCTGATATCACTTAGGAGTTTGAGAGCTAAGTGTGAAGTTCAAGCCCCTGAACTTTTGCTCCTGTAACACAATAAAGTCCATCAGTTTAATTACAAGATACCATCAGAACTCCTGCCATCCCCCTCCACGCTGGAACTGATGCAAAGGAAGGTGTGCTACTGCTCACACAGAGCCAGATGAGCGTGTTGATTGGGCTGAAAACACCTTTTTGGGGAGGCTTAATTTGATTTTAGAATGATTGGAACTATGAGACAGTTCAAGGGGACAAAGGCAGCATAATTGAGAATTGATTTGCTCCTTTGACACATGAACCATTAAGACTGTGCTGCCACCAAATCCAAATTCCAAGCTGTGTGCGGCTGAAAAGGGATGTTTTCCTAACTCTTCCACATTTTTAAATTGTGTACAACACAGGCAAATTGGGAAACAGCCTTGCAAATATAATGTAAGGGGTAAATTCAAAACCCTAATGCCAATGCCTGGAGGATAATGTGCTGCACATCTCCATGATCTCCATGTCAGACAGAAAGGTGTGGAGATGCAGGCTTCATGGAAACATAAAAGCTCTTAAAAGATGGTTGCTTCTTTGAAGAGTCACTAGTTTCTGTGCCCTGTAATATCAAGAACTTTTACATTCCTACAACGTTAAATGTGGACAGAAATAATAGTTAAAACAATTAACCATAATAGCCACGTGAACTACAATAATAAACTATAACTAAATAATAATTAACTACAGCATTGTTTTCTTTCATAAACCACGCCATTACAAGCTTTGTTGCCCTAATGACAAGGAACTACGATTCCTCATCAAATTTAGAAAGCAGTTTTTAGGCACCATCCCTCCCCTTTCCCTGCAAAGGGCTCAATTTGACATCACGAGAAGTTTATATTTAATCATCCCGTGTAAGATAGTCCCAGGGTGGAAATATTGAGATTACAGAGCAGCAGAAGGGCATCAAAATAGAGGGTTACAGTAGGCTGAAGGCAGAACTCTTCTCCCCCAAGCACGTTTCAATCAGATGTGTAAAGTGAAAGACAATTTTAACAACAGTGCATTAACATTTAGTGACTTCAAGCTAGAGGTGTTAGTACTCTGAATTTACCTTCACATTTAAATTTCTCTCCAGGCTTAGCAACTTCTTAACATCTGCCTAATGTTCTTGTGCATTTAGGCTGTAAATTCTTTGGTGAGGTGACTAGCCTGACATCCCACACGTGCACAGCAAGTGGTATTACAAAGGCTTTAGTCCATGCCTCTCTTCCTTACTATTTACTATTTAGGGGAGGGGAAGTGTGCACAGTTCACCACATTAAAACGTTCTGATAGAAGGGAACGCATTCAAAGCCACAATTTAATTTCTAGTCTTGCAAATGTAATCAATACTCATACTTCTTACTGCTGCAGTTGCTGGTCACCTGACCTCGTGTGTCATATCCAACAACAAAGCCTCTCTGCTTAAAGTCTGAGAAACTCCTCTCCAGATACTTGTAGATCCCCTGAAAAGAGAAAAAAAGAAGGGAGGGATTAGCTCCAGTGTAGTGTACACAAATGTTAAAGATGATTTTTCACATATGTTTTGTCAGTAGTCAGAACATGCCTCAGCAAACACTGAGGTCACCAAAGCAGCACATTTCTAACCCCCCAAAAAAGTGTTCACACAAAGAAAGCAACCAAACAGTTGTGGGAAATAAAAGTAGCACAGTAAGTGACCAAACCTCAGAAATAGCCAGTAAAATCCTCAAGCAGCAAACGCTTGTTTTCACTCTGCAGCATGGCTTTTTTTTTTTTTTCGGGAACCAAACTATCTTTTTAAAGACCCGGTAGAAAAAAAATCCAATTTTTGAAAATCCATCCCCTCAGACAACACAAGGACAGCGTTAGTCAGTGCTTGCCTTTATCCTTTTGTTCACAACACAAGTCACACATCTTCCAGCGCTGATTCTAGAGTGCATGATCTAAATTTGCATTAAACTGCTGTTTCATCCTTACCCACGGTTTCAAAAGGAAGTTTTTGGCTTCTGACCTGCTCCACTAGATTAAAGTCACCCATTTATATACGGATAGTGCAGCACAAATACAAGCTGTCTTGTCTCCTGTACATCACAGCAGAACATTTCCAATGGCAAGACATCAGAGAAGACCCCAGTGTGGGGAGAAGAACGGGGAAGAGATGAAGGAAGCAAGTTGGTTTGTTTTAACCTGAGGGTGTTAAAGATTTTTCAAGTTTTTAAAATTGGTGGTGAGGAAAAATATGCCCTGAAACAGACACAGGAGGAAAGCAAACAGCCTCTCAGCCAGCAGCTCCTTCTCAAAAAAAAGGTTGGGGTGCTCTCTGAAATAGTTTGTTGCAGCGTTCCAGCTTCACCTTCCACGGGGCCTTCACATTCATTCCCTTCCCACCTTGAATCTCCACCACAGAAACAAGGATGGAGCAGCAGCTTTAGACAAGACGGAAACCGTGTTGTCAGCAGAAGTTTCATAGAATCATTGGGGTTGGAGAAGCCCTCCAGGATCACCTGCTCCACCCACCCCCTACCACCAATGTCCCCACCAAGCCCTGTCCCCAAGCACCACGTCCAACCTCTCCTTGAACACCCCCAGGGACGGGGACTCCCCCACCTCCCTGGGCAACCCGTCCCAAGGCCTGACCGCTCTTGCTGAGCAGAAATGTCTCCTCATTGCCAACCTGAGCCTCCCCTGGCACAACTCGAGGCCGTTCCCTCTGCTCCTATCACTGGTTATCTGCGAGAATTGCCGTGTGCTACAGCTCATTACAACCATTACAGTTCACTAAAACAAACACATCGCCGTGAGCGTATCTTGGCCAAGCTTATCTTGACAGAGCTACCTCTTACCAGGACAAACTCCCTCTGCATGGGGGAGAAAGGGGAGATGTCAAGCTAGACTCAAAAGGATTTTTCCCCACTGCAAAGTGCATTTCTTTGCTACGTCCTTACCTGGATCTGACTCCTTATCACCACGGAGCAAGCTCTTGATGGGAAAGCCAGACTCCTACCTGTGAAACTCGGCTTGGCTGAACTTTTTAAATAAAAAGATGAATGAATTTGCAGCAAGGAGCACAGGTTTCTCTTCAGAGAACCATTTCAGCCACAGCTGCAGTGTTACTATAAAGGGATTAACGGAGAGAGAGAAACACTTGGATCAATTCTTGGCATGCCACTGGAGCCAGAAGCTGGCTGATGGCACGGTCACCAGCTGAAGTCACCTTCACAGCAGGCCGATGTGTTGATCCACAAACACGTCTGCACTGCCCCGATAACTTCAGGAACTTTCACTCCCAGTTGTAAGCAGATATGAGACAGAGGAATGGGAAAAGCTTGTTCACAACGTGAGCAGATTGAGTAACATTTAGGGAGATGAATGGCAGGTTTCTGACCGAGATACCCTCGTGCAGGCTAGCGGAATCTAGCTTGAGGTCAGGGCACGCCGCAGGGTTTATTCTGAACTAGTTCCTCAAGCACCAGGAAGTTGCACAACGAAGCCAGGATTTACAAACGAAGCAGCAGCACGTTGGACAAAGCGGTGCTGGTCAGGAACAGGAAGCAAAGAGGCCATGGAAACTTCTCCTTCAAGGTAAGCTCCGACAGAACAACCACTACTCTTCTACGCACGGGAGAGGCATCATGCTACAAAGCACTCTTTACAGATATAAAACCATTTCAAAGCATTTCTGTTTCATACTTACCCCCCCAGCAGCTTTCCCTCTCCCTCCTGCACCCCTGAACCTTCTCTGCTGGCAGTTCTAGGACCCCACACACCAAATTTCTCCTTCCAAGTGACAACCACCATAAATGTATTTGCTTTTCGAGTACACAGCAGCCCCTAATGCCAGCACCGCTGCTTGTCTCCCCGCTGTATATCCCTCAATCCTCAAACAGAGAAGCTGATTTATTTTTATCGCAGAGCAAGGGCCTCTATTGATCTCTTAGAGGTTAGACCTTCTGCTCTTTCTCCCCCGTGCCTCAAGCCAGCTATTTCTGCTGGAACATTTCTGGTAGCTCCTGGTGCCACTGGCAATCTCAATAACACCCCTCTCAGGGGGTGAGGCTGAATATTTCCTAGAACAACCCCTTAAACCAGCTTTTTTTAAGACAGTTTTGACAGAGATCAATGACACCAAGAATTCTAAGAGCGACACGAGGGCTTTATGGGAGTCCCCTTTGACCACAACACCAGCAATCACAAATGAGAGCCCACCTCCCCGTACCTCCCAGCACGCTGTGGCTCCTTACCAGTTGTTATACTGGGCAATCAGCTGTCCTGCTGGAAACTCTTGCTCTTTACCCAAATTCACACCTATTTTCTTCCAGGTCTGATTCTCCCTTCCTCCAAGACAATCAATAAATCCAACACCTCTCGGGATAAGCCCTTTCATTAAAAAAATCCCAATTTAAAGAGCTTCTCTCTCCTTTTTACAAGACTCAGGTTTTGATGGCGTCCTCATCTAACTCCTCCTGGGATTTCTGAGTAGCTGCTGCCAAATTAAAGACATCCGAGTCAACACCTTGCCGTTACACACCTGCTGATAATTAATAACTCATTAGCAAGCATCAGCATAGGAATGTATAACCTTCCCTGCAGACCTGAAAAATTCTCTTTGGATGCACTGAAATATCGCAAATATTTCCCCAGCTACACAGTTCAGGCGATTCCCTTTTATCAATATGGGTCCGGTCTGCTTCCGCTGCCATGCTTTAAGCAATCCTCTTGCTTGTCCAATTCTCTTTGATCAGGAAAAGTGAGGGAAAAGCGATGGTATCAAGAACAGGAAGGAAAAAAAACTTTGGTTGATGATTCAAGAGATAGTAACAGCTTTATGAAGTCTGCTATTTAAGTCTTTCACCTCCTATATTTAGCTTTTTTCTTACACAGCAGGAGGAAACTCAGAACAATGATGCAAAGGTGACACTATTTTTGTCCCTCTAGAGGTCAGCGAGAGTGACTAATAAACGCAATTGGTCACAATATTTGAGCAGGAAAAATGTAGGCTTTCTGCACAAGTTACGTACCAACGACCTTCAGAAGAGTCGAAAGAAACTCCTGGATATCTGTGCCCTTCTGTAGCTGAATTTTGATGATACCGATAGAATCAGTAAGTGAAATCATAAATGAATTGCACACCGAGGTCTCTTTTGAACAGCCTGTAGCACGTCAGGGCAGATTTAGAGAGACAGGGCTGCCCGTTTCAGGTGAGGTTCAGCAAACCTCTGTCAATCCAGCAGCTTCTGGAACAAGACCACTGGAAGTACTCAAATGAACGGATAAAACGCAGTGAAATTTACTCCAGAAATAAGTTTTCATCTGATTCTCAGGATGTTTTTTTTTAAATTCGATATGCGGCTTTGATAAAAAACCATAAATAGAAGCTGAGCAGAGAGAGCAAGTGACTACTGGCCAGTTCTTTAGCTTCAGAAATGCGTAAGGCTCCTGAAACTGAACTCACCAAGAGACTCCCCGCTGACCAAAACAAAAACTTTCCACTTTCTGCCAACAACGTGCACGAGCCAGCCGACCTGAGCTCAGTCACGCTTTCACGAGGCTCAAAACACAAAGGCAGCATGCAATCCTCAGGCGCCTGGAGCATGACTGACTCCAAATCCAACACACTGCGCCGGCCAAGAGGTAAGGTGACTTTTATTAACTTCCTCTGCACTATCTAGGTGTTTACCCTGCTTCAAATAAAGGGGATTGTTTAAACAGCTTAAGTAGTCTTAACGTTTTCATCCCTGACAGCATGTTATTAGGTTTTGAGCTACTGTTTTCGTCATCTCTTCAGCTCATTCCCACCATACAGCTCTGCTCGTCCCGTTCCAGCACTTACAGCTCACCACTTGGGCACCCAGGAGGCCAGACCTGAAGGAAGCACCATCCTCAGACGTATCCTATTTTGAGCTCAGAGACCTAAAGCAAGCTTTCTAAGCCTAAAACGAAACTGAAAAAAATGAAACTGAAAAAGGAAAAACGATCAGAGATAAGGCCAGGCTCCGAGCCCTACAGATAAGCTCCAAGACGCTACTTCTCTGCTTTTACAAGCCCATATGATGAGCCATTAGAATTTGTTTTCCCTACAAAAGTTTGGGCTCCAGCTGGACAAGTGGGACATCAGCAGTATGTTTAAGCAAGCCCAAGCTGTTCCGAGCTCTAAATGCTTTTACTTTGCCCTGAGCCAACAGACAAAGTGGTTTCAGTCGTGTCTGCTGAGGGTGTTTCTGAGAATTAGCTTGCAAAGAGAGGAATACTTTAAAAAGTTTAAGTACACGGTATTACAATGACAGAATTTAGTAACCCTTTGTAAATCAGGTATTAAAATACCTTTTATCTTAAAGCTGAAGCACCATTTGCAAAAAGTAGTCAAAGCAGACAAGTTTCAGCAGGCTTCTCATAACAGAAGCTTGTTATTGGTGTTCTGAGAACAACAAATGGTGACAAACGCATCAGTTCATTTCACGTTCAATACTCAAGAGTAAATGTCTTAGCTGTCCCTGCCTTTAAGTATATTTAATACACACAGTCCAAACCTTTTTGTATTTTATATTTTCATAAGGAAAGGAAATACGGACCAGTGTTCAGACTTGTCTTACACAAGCTTGAGATCAGCACGATGGCAGATCAATTTGAAATGTATTCTCAATTAATTTACGTAGCTCAGTTGTGAAGATTAAATATTTCACTACCTGTTTGGAGGAATAACTTTTCAGAGGAACACTTCAGCTGAGAATGGTCCTGGTACTGTACAATCAGTACATTTAAGTACAAAGTCACTCTGAGACAGCAATCCAGAAAGGAGCACAGCTCTTTTGATCAATAACTAAGGCATCAGCTGTTCCTTCCAGGAGACAGACAACAGGGGAACAAGTTCTTTGGGAAAATATTTAATCTGTTCTTGGACAAAACAGGGCAGCAAGGAACGGCAGAGATGGTTACACCTTACACTAATCAATAGGTTGATATTTGGATAAATAACATAACTCGAACATTGCTTGAAAGAGAAGCGGGGATGGAAACGAGGAGGCTGATCATTTTCCATCCCTCTTCTGACATGCGAGACCAAAATCAACATAGAAGAAAATGGTGTAAGACGTTGAAGGAACAAGTCTAGAAGTTGTACATGTGCACTTTTGCTAGTCAGAACAACCTAAAAATCGGTTCAAGGACAAGATGCATTAGCAGTGAGGAGCCTGCCACCAGTCCTGACCACCACACAGCACTCCTATCATCCACGGCAGCCTCTAGGCAGCTCAACTCCACCCAACAGCTTCTGCGCCCCTTCTAAACATACTCCCAGCACCATCACACAGCCTAATCTATAGCAGAGGAACAGGAAATTAGGACTAAAGCCTCCATGGCCAAATCTTTACTCCACATACATGCAAATATACATCCTATGAGACCCTTTCCAACAGCACTGCATTCCTTGAACCCACTACACACCTATCAACGTGGCAGTCAAGTTCCAAGATCTCCCTGTCCCTGACATTCATATCAGGAAATCCACCCCAACACGCTCTGCTCCAAACTTTGGAAGACCAACACCTGTTTTTTTACAATGTTTTCTTAGCAAGTAATTCTATAGCAATAAATCTAACCCAAACATGTAAGTACTAAATCATAGATAAACCATGAAACATCAACTTCCTTGAAGCAGTATGTAACGTAAGATTCGCAATTTGAGGTCCAGTTCATTCTCTGATTCAAATTAATTTCCTACTTCTCCATTTTAAAGTTTTCCAGGAGCTGCAGGAATGCAGGTGCACTTCACCACCATTCTCCCCTACAACTACTTGAGCCCACTGTGAGTAACACTCCCAACCACTGCTAAGGGAAGGTTATCCCAGAAGCAACATACACCACAGATGTTCTTCAGTCAGCCTACATTTGCTTTTTCATCCTACTTCTCACTCATTTCTCTAGCAAAGCCTGTTGCTTTTGCATACTTAATCACAAATTCGGCTAAAAATAGAAGAAAAGGGTTGTTTGGTTGGGGGTGGTTATGCTTTGAGGTTGTTTTTTTGTGTGCTGGGGTATTTTTTGCAGAATACTGAAGGTTCTTACGACAGCCAATGATTTCCACCTTCAGAGCAGCGTAACAGACTTTAGCTACTGGCCAAATTCCAGCCGGAGCGATTACGCTCTGCCTACTAGGATGTCCAGTTAAACCTGTTCCAACTATTTTATTTCCTTCCAGCCCTAAAACATTCCACGCTATCACTATGGCTGCTGTGTTTCGCCTCCAGCTTGTGTTTCAGGGCAACATTCCCCGACCCAAAAGCTTCCTGTGAGCTTGCTCAGTTCTCTGGTACTGAATTTCCCCACGTACCTGCGTTGACTGGATCACCGTTAGGTCATTGATGTAGCAGAAACCAGCTCCCATGGCAGAGCGGAGCCCGGCAGTCCCAAAGGTCAGCCTGCAGCAGAGACGATCCCGTAACTCCTTGTGCTTCCCATTCTGTAACAAGTTCTCGATCTGCTCTTTTGTTTTTTGGTTCTGCAAAAGAAGATTCAAGGTCTTTGTTTAGCACTCAAAATCAGGACTGAAACCATACACGTTTTGTTTTTAATGAATTCTTAGACAAGTCCTTCCTACCCTATAAAAATCTCCATCTACATGAACTAGCTGACCTTGTAACTCTCATTTCCATCACATTTTTTCCTGTTTCATCCTTGTTTACGAAGCATGCAGCCATCGGTGTGCTGATGTTCAGTTACCCACACACCTTCCAGCTACGTCAAGCCCCTAAGTGATGGGCACAGGCTTTAGAGCATGTTTTTCCAAGGCAGGTAGCACAAGTTAACTCGCAATCCGTGCTGCTGGAAGGCAGACAGAAATCTTAATTTCAAAGCCCTCTTTCCTTCCTCCCCACCTGCGGGAAAGGTCTGCAAACAAGCCCAGCAGAATAAAGCTGACACTGTAAAATAAAGCTTGTCTTCCACAACAGAGCTTCTCTTCTCAATTACATTAACATTTAGTGAGGTGGGCAGGAGAGAGTGAAAGCCTCCATTTGTCACAAATTCTTGCAGAAGTTGTGCATTTGTCCTGCCAGAAAAGCCCAGTCATATTCAGTGGGGCTGAGGAAGGATGAATGCTGCTCCACCAGAAGGTAAATGCCCCGTGCATCGCTGTAACAGCCACTGTAGCTACTCCACAAACTTCATTTTTCAAGTTTATTTAGGAAGCTCTGGATTTTGTCAGTTAAATACATAGAGTTAAAGCAACTTCAAAACTTCTACAATTACTGAAAAGCTCAGAAAAAAAACAAACACATTTAACACACAGTACGTGATACAGCCACTACGCAGGGAACTCACTGGGTTTAAGAGCTGGCATCTTTCCGAAGAAAAACCAATTCTACTCCCCAAAGCAGCAGTCCTATCAGTGAGAAGTAACCTTTTTTCATGTTAGATAACAGGGAGATTTATTTCCTATGGGGGGAGTTCCTGACCTGCAAAGAGTGCTTCTTGTACCAACAAAAGGGTATAAACACCACCCAAGTCAGGACTGGACACCAGGAAAGTTGTCATCCAGTGCCTTCAGCATCTAAAACCCAAGACTACAAGGGATGGGCACTTGAGAAGGAAAGAGGTTGGCCAAATAAACCAGTAGGAAGCAATTCTTCTGATCTGACACCTACTCATTGTTCGACATTTATTGCCTTTACGAAGAAGGACAGCTTTTGTTTCCTTCATGTATAAAGAGATCATTTCCTACCGCTCAGAGTCCAGCTGAGGGAGCGATCAGATATTTCTCCAAAAGGCTGCCTTCAAATATTTACCTTCAGGCCTGCACAGAAGGGAAAGCTCCAACCCTACAACCCTACAAACGCTTTGAAGTCAGCCACGTGCAGCACCCAGGACATCACAGGGCAGGGCAGGATACAACCTGCTCCTTGTTGAGATCTCCCTCTGTCCCTACAGATCTGTTCTGCCCTCGCATTATCACAGCTACCAGCTCCCAAAGGTACAAAGTGCACACAAACAAACTCTTTCCTTTTTTTTTGTGGTTAACCTGCACCCTCAGCTAACACCGAGGCTAGGGGGACAAGGAGGGAAACTTTAATATTAATTATTTATGATCGTGAGGATTAAACAGTCACAGCAACACGAATCCCAGCTCCCTGGGCATGTGTAGGGAGAGGAGAAAGTCCTCTGGGACAAAGAGAATAAGGAGAGAAGAGTAGTGGTGCCAGTCCTTTTACTCGATGTACCTGCTGGTGCATCCTTTTACACGTTGATTCCTGGTGGAAGCAGCTCACCCATCGGCTGCTGTCTTGAAGCAGTGGATAAATAAGCACAAGTATTTAATAACTGGGGATTTTGAGGGCTCTGTGAATTCCTTTGGTCATCAAGAACCTCAGTCCTGTCTCCTGGCACCCAGTAAGCACATTGCAACCTCGTGCAGGCTTGCTGAGGACAGAGCCCAGGCAGAGCGATCAGTGCAGAGCATAAAACAACAGCTCCTGTGACAACCATAGCACAGGGCAGCTCCGGCTGCACAAAACCTTCTCCAAAACCTCCTGCTTCGAGCAGAGCCCCACACAAGGGTTAAAGAAGGCAAACGGAATCTGGAAGGCGAGGGTGAGACACCCCTGACATTTAAAACAGAGGTCAGCCAGCGACGGCTCCCGCCCTGCCTCAGCAGCGCTGGGGAACTTGCTCTGCACGGAGAAAAGATCCTCGGGAGGGTTTGGAAGCGCTGGGAAAAGCCTGCTGGAGTCACCCACACCGCCTCCTCCGGGGAAGAAAAGCTCCTGTAAAGCTGGTACAAAAACACCAAACTATTTCCACTGCTCGACTTGAATCCTAGCAAAACGAGAGACGTGAGCTTAAATTAGATTTTTAAGGGTTTTGTGCCTTAAAATAAAGGGCAAGCCACTGCTGTCAGGGCTCTCGGAGGGCTCCGCAACCAGAGCGAGCCGTTACTCACAGCACTGCTAAGTCAGGCCCCAAAATAAACCAAAAAACAATGGGGCACAACTACGAGATCCCCGAAATGAAAGCCTCTTTTAGCTGCTCGGAGGCAGGCAGCCAGAAAACAAATGACTAACGCGGAAAGAGTTTGAGGCAAGAGGGCCTGAAAGCCCCGTTTCACGCCACCAGAACTCAACGCACGGTTCTGCCTTAAAATAAGGTTATTGAGCATCCTTGGTAGCTTTTTTTTTAGGATACACCCTATTGCTCACCTGCAGGAGGAGAACAACACGTACCACACCACCCGTTTCGTGGCCCTGAGCTCTGCGAGGCTGGGGCAAGGCTTTCCTTGAAGCCACACCACCACTGTTTCTGTTACAAATAGATGAACTGCTTTTTTTTCTGCCTTATCGATTCCCAAGGGAACAAAAAGGAGTCAGCCAAAATAGCATCCCAACACCGGGGAGCTAAAATTCCCTGCAACTGGAAAAGAAAAGGAAGGGGAGGGAAAGATACAAGCTAAAGATAAAAAAAAAAAAAAAAAAACAATCCTAAAGCTTTCATGAGAGGACCTGAAACTGCTTAAAGGTTTTCCTGAGCTTTGGAAGCCAAGCAGGGCAGCAGCACCGTGTTGGCACCCAGTTCAATGAGCTCAGAAACACAAACTCAGCCCCTGAAGTGCCCCCTCTTAACTGCTGCCTGGATCGGTGTCAGTGAGCTCCGTCAGTCCCAGCGCAGAGCCCTGGGGAAGTTCCTTCACAATTAGCAAGTCCTGCACTCGGATTTTCCTAAATATCCTTTAAAAACAACAAACCAAATCCCACAACACCACCACCAGACCGCTGGAAGCCTTTGAAGCAGGAATCAGCTACGCTGTTTCACACAAGCCTAAGCCTTGAATTCATCTCCAAAGCCTCCGCAGCTTTTTGGACACGCCAGGGGCACAGGGCAGGTGCTCAGGACCCCGCAGCACCCGATAAGGTGGCACAAGGAGGCTGCAGATAAGGGGAGAGCAGCCGGGAGGGCCCTGCAGGGAAGAGGCTGAAAATGCACCAAAAGAGGGGCAGGGAAGGCAAGAGGAACCTCAGGCTGGTGACAGGGCTACAGCTGGGTTTCTGAGCGTGGCTCTTACCCTTTTTGGCGTCTTTTTTTCCTCTCTTTCTCCCCGTTTGGTCCTTCCAGCCCTGTATTTCTCAGGGCTGCCCTGCCACGGAGGGGCGAAGAGGACAGGCAGGAGAAACAGCAACAGCTCCCAGCCCATCCCGGTGCCAGTTTGAAGGGCTCCCCCCTCCCCGAGCACAGCTTCTCCCTGCTGAGTGCCACCTCCCTGCTGCTCCTGCCCCCCAACAGCAGCTCTGCCCTCAGCCACAGCAGCCAAAACCGCGGCGTGAGCGCCCTCAGATGCGCTAAGCCCCCACCAAGATGTAAATTTGTGAAGAGCTCTTAATCAGCAAGCGGCTCGGAGCCTTGCAATTTGATACGTGGGAAATGAAGAGCCACCAGAGCCAGGCACTGTTTTCTTATCCCCATCTCAAGCAGAGTACCAAGGAAACCCAGGGAATTATCTCGTTCTCACAGGTTTTGCGTTAGCAGCAGGCAAAACTGAAGAGAAGGGGGCTGTCAGGAGCTCGGTCAGGATTTCAAACCCAAATATTTCACATAACCTCCACCGCGAGTCCCGCGGGGCCAAGCGGCTGCGGTGGATTTTAAGAGGGAAGGAGATGATCCTGTTAGGGACATGAGGTACAGCTTCAACAGCTTCCCAAAAAACATTTTCTGCCTGAATCCGACGTACGACAGAACTTTGGGGTCAAACCCCACAGCAGTCAACGCTCTGCAACGTCACGTTTAAGAAAGGCTGGGAGTTTTACTAAAAAAAAAGCATATTTTCTGCAGAATTCAACATTATGCTCCTTTATTTTCGGTTCTGTATGGCACAACTGCCTACTGAAAGGGAACGGCACCCTCGTGGTGTAGCTCAGAGGGACACAAGCTGAAACAACTGCAGAATTAAGGTGCGAGGGCACAGAGTATTTCCCACTGATCGTTTCACTCCCCACCACGTAAATAAATGTTTGCTGCCAGGGTCAGATCTCAAGGCGAAGGTCCTGCCAGCAGAGCTGCAGTTCACAGCTCTCCCTCCGAGCAATCTTGGTGTTGCAGGCACTTTTTGCCTGGAAACAGGGATAAAAAAAAAAAAAGAGAGAAGTCAGATTTGCTTCACATTCAGAAAGCTGACAGCCACAAACGAAGCGCACCGAGCTCTGCCTGCCAGTCTCTGGTTTTCCATCAAGTTTAAGCTTTTTTTTAAACAAAATCAGGGTCGGTCCCTTAGACCCAAACCCACTGGAGTACATCTTTGTAGGATCTCCTGCCCAGCAGATGCTGCACTGCCTGTGGCATAGCCGATCACCGTGCAGACATAACTGAAGGCCAGCAGCAGCACCTGCAGCAAGTTTTCATTTACAATTTCCCTTCAAAAATTTGAGGCTCTCATTTTTTCCTCCTTCAGCAAGAAATGTTTGTTTTCTAGCCAGCCATTTTGACCAAAAAATAAATAAAAATCAGTCAGGTGACAGTAGAGAGGCTGATGCTCAGGATAGCCTGTGCCAGCGCAGTGGGGTACACTCGCATCCTCCTTCTAAATCCTAAATCCTGCTACCAAAAGCAAAGAGGCCCCAGGGAAGGGAGCAGCACGTTCAAAGTGTTCCTTGGTTTGGTGACAGGACTCAGGAGGCCAGGCTGATTTTGGGACTGATGACCTTGAAGGTTTTTTTTCCCCAAGGTAAATGATTCCGTGAGCTCAGACAAGTGCTACCCAGCACAAATAGTGCTGGAGGAGGGTAGCAGGCCACAGACAGCTTGAGAACCTCAAAGACCCTTCAGATAATAAAATCCAGCCACCCACCAAACACAAGCCCACTGCTAAACCACGTCCCTGAGCCCACAAAGCCTTCCCACCCTCGAGCACATCGACGCTCCCGCCCAGCTCGGTGCCATCTGTGAGCCCACTGAGGGCACGTTCGATCCCCTCGTCGATGCCATTGACAAAAATCCTAAATAAAACAGGCCCCAGAAGCGAGCCCTGGGGAACACCACAGGGTGAGAGGCTGCGGAGCGGATCGAAAGCCATCCACGGCCACCCAGCCAGGATTTTCCCCGCTGAATTTCACAAGCCACAAGTCCTGCAGGTCACGCCGAGCCGTCCCCAGCCTGTCAGCAGAGGCAGGGTCACCTTCTGGGCATGCCTTTAATTTTATTTAATTGGGAATTCACCAAGATTCGAAACATCACCTTCAGTCAGCTCCACGAGCAGCTTTCTTCCAGCGTTTGGCCTTCAAACCCACCAACCTCGGCAGCAAGCAGCAGGCCAAAGCTAAAAAGGGGGCAGGGAACAGGGTCTGCTGTTGTCCTTCCCTTTTAGCCTCTTTTAGAGGCAGGCAGCCCCAGGAGCCAGCTGCACAGCCCAGCAGGGAAGTCACCTCATGTGCTGGCCCAAAATAAAACCAAAAATACTTACAGAAGTGCTCTTTTACACATCTTTCCTGTGAGTCTAAACATATTAGAACAGTTCAGTTGGAAGGGGCCTGCAAAGATCATCAAGTCCACCTGCCTGACCTCGGGGCTAACCATAAGTCAGGGGTTTGTTACAAAGGGCACTACCCAAACAAAGATTTCCATGCACAATATAACCCACTGCTGCTGAAGGGGAGCTCTCACCTTCATCCCAAAGCGCCCCGATTAATGTGCTGGCACAAAACCCATCTACCCTGAATCAGCTGTCCCAATAGCTCATAAAATCCTACAGGTCTTAATGTTTGAGCTTGCAATGAATGCAAGTTATTTTTGGAGAGCTTCTCTTTTCATCCATGGCCACCTCCTAGGCTTTATTCTCTGCAATTTCATTCCTGGAAATTCGCAGTAAAGGCTTTGTAAAAAAATAAAACCGGTGAGTTGAACGACAGGAGCAGGTCACCGGTCTGTAATTACCAAGTCCATTTCCTCCTCAAACATCGCAAAAGCTGCAAAAATTAAGTGGCAGCAGTCAGGAGCACTCCAAAAAAGCCCCTGAAAGCTTCCTCTGCTGTGCACGACAAGCGTTCAGCTCCAGCACTGAGCACACCTCATTTCTGTGCTGCTCTCCGTGTCGTATCCTGACCACTTTAAAGCCTCCTGAGATGAGGGAATTACTACAGACAAGGTCCAATTTCCCGAACTGCTCTAAACAGAAGCGGTTTTCTTGGAGACAACAGCTCTGACACAGCTTTCTATACAATTCAGATGCCTTTAGGAGACTCGAGACAGTTATGGAAAGACAATAACAAAGTCGGAGAGTGAATGAAGAGAGATTAAAGGGAGAAAATAGAAAACAAAGACTAATTGTTCAGCCCTCACTCGTAAGCCCTGGGAACAAAAGCGTGTGCCTGGTGTCTCGGAGCAGAACGTAAAGGCAGCAATCAAGGGGAGAGCAGGGAGATTTAATTAGGGAGGCTCCTCCGAGCCAGTCGCCAGCAGCGTTAAGGAAGATGCCCAGCAGTGGTGAGACAGGAGAAAAGCAAAACGATCGTCACGCAGGCAGTTTTCTCCCACCCACAGCCCAGCCTTAATCACAGTTCGTTTTAGAGGAGGTGAGCACGTACACCCAAACCAAAGGGGACGACAGCGAGGCACGGCTCGAATTAATTACAGCGAGGAAATTTCAATCAAGCTCGAGGACAAAAGCTCCCCACAGCTAAATACAGCGAGGGGGGGAAAAAATAGCACAGGCGTTTTGCTTTGATCGGAGGCAGTGAAAGTCCCCGGGGGTGAGACAGAGCCCTTGTTTGATAACAAGGTTTGTTGTTTGATAACAGCCAGCCTCTGGAGACCTCGTCTCCTGTGCCTGCGATGTGACGAGGAGCTTCTCCTTGCAGCTTTCCCTCCGTGTCCCCTCCTTTGTTTACATCGGGTGCCGCCGCACTGCCCGTGCCCAGCCTCCTCCTGCTGCTGCTGCAGCCCTCCTCCGGCTGCTCTGGAGCCCCAAAATTCACGGGGCTCCTTCAAAACCTCTCTAATTATCAAGTTCAAGCCCCGGAGGAAGTGTCACGATTGTCACCTAGAGAAGCTGGGGGTGAACAGGTGCCTCTTCAGCTGCTATTTGCCTGGCTAATTTCAGGTTTGTAGAAATATTATTATTTCACTAGTGCTGGGCTTAATCAGCACTATTTTTTCCCCTGGTAGCCTAAGGTTTAAAAGGTGTAAACCCTCCTAGATCACACCCGTTTGGGATCAGCACACACTGAGCTGTTTAAGAGCCTTTTAGCAGGGTAACCAAAGGAAAGTCAGGCTCCCAAACCCCTCGGTGTTAGAGCTCGGCCTGGCTTACCAGGTGTGGCACCACAGATATTGTCACCTACCTGCACTCCTCGCTGCTCCCAGGCACTTCCACGGGCATTTGGTGAGCGTTAGCTTGACAAAAAAGGAGGCAAATGGCCCCAAAATATCCCCCCTAGCACACAGCTGGCTGGGGCAGGACCACAAGGAAGCCACCAGCAGGGAGGTGCAGCAGCCTGTGGGGGTGTTTGGGTCCCTCCCCACCCCCAGGCGATGTTTTTAAGCCCAGCCCGTGACGTTTTGGTAAAGAAGCAAAAAATAATAAGCCTCTCGGCAGCGGTTTGGGGAAAATAACCCCAAAAAAAGGCATTATTAGCGAGACGATCCCTCAGGGGAATTAGCACTGCGCTAACACAGCCTGCAGCCCGCCAGGTGGGCTCTCAGCCCCCCGTAACCCCCGAGGGGGGTTAGAACGAGGATATTTTGGGGGAAATAAAGGCGAAAACGGTCAAAACGCCGGCTCCGGGGGCACCTCACACCGCCGGGCAGGGGGTGCCTCGGCTCGGGTAGGGGGTGCAGGGGGGCTGCCAGCATCGTGCCCCCGGCCCTCAGTGACCCTCAGCAGCCCTCAGGGGCCCCATCCCGGTCCCGGTCCCCGCACCTTGTCCCAGCTCAGCCACTGCCACACCGCCCGGTCCAGCTGCGCGTCCCCGGTGCTGCGGGCGGCCGTCAGGGGCACGTTGGAGTTCACGTCGCCCATCTCGGGTGAAAATGGGGAAGAAGAAGGAGGAGAAGGAGGCAGCGGCTTCACTCCGCGGCACCGGGCATCGCCGGGAGGGCTCCGCAGGGACCCGAGGGGCCGCAGCCGCCGCCCGCTCCCCTCAGCGCCGCCCGCACCGCTGCTTCTCCACAGCGAGGCCCCGCCCCCGCACCGCCCGCCCGCCAATCAAAGCCCGGGATTGCCGCTGGAGGGGCGGGGAAATGCGGTCCCGCCCGCCAGCTTCCTGTCGGGAAGTGTAGTCCGGTCCGGGCAAGACGCGCAGCAAAGTGGATTGGTTGTTGTCAGGCAGAGAACTACAAGTCCCGGCAGGCCTTGCGGCGTGCCGCCTTGTGCCTTAGGGGGGCAGCGGGCCCGCTGAGGGGCCCGGCCTCGCCTCCAGCCGTCACACGGCGCTGGGGCCTCGGGGGCTGAGGAGGCTCCTTGGGTGTTCCTTGTTTCCACTTATATACAAATAAATAAATAAAAATAAATAAATAAAAATAAATAATAATAAATGAATAATAATAAATTTCACTTACAAATAAAGTAAATAAATGTGTGTGTGTGTATTTAGGATATCCCGTGCTGCCCCACTGAAGGGGCGCGCTATCCGTCAGGGTGATGTGCGCGAGCAAAAACCTAAAAACCTAAAAAATTTCCTTAATTGTGCCCCTGTCAGCCCCAAGCCAGCTTCCAAGCTTCTCGCTTTTCTGCCTCTGGAAGGAAAATGGCATCAGTCCGCCCTTGGGCAATGAGCCCGTGGTTTTGGGGTGTTCTCCGACAGGCTCCAGCAGCAGTTAAATTGATGTGAGGAGGGAAATAACAACCCTCACCCCATCCCAGTCAGCCCCAGTCGTAACTGGGTTGTCCCCCTGTGTGCTCAGCCCTGCTGCCATCCCCAGCAGCTCTGCTGAGGTTGCCATAGCGATCGCAGGCCCTGACGCGAGGCTTTGGGGTCCGCAGGGTGATGGGACTGCGCTGTGAGGTTTTTGGGGTCCGTAGGGGAATAGGATCGCTGCCCAAGGGATGCTGGAAGAGAAGGGAGGTGTGAAACAACAGGGCTTCACGGCTGGGAGCAGCACAGGCCCCTGGGGAGGTTGAATGAGCTTGATGGGAGAGGAGGATGCAATGGAGGGATGGAGAGATGCAGGGATGCAGCGTGGGGTATTGAAGCTGCTCAACATAGCTCTTGTAAGCTATACAAGGGAACAATCTCTAATAAAAGCTTAGAAATCGTTTTTAACATCCCTCCCCTTTGAAGCTGTCAAGTGTGTCTTGAAGGGAGCTGGTTCCTGGCTGCAGACACAAACAAATCCTCTGGTCCAGAGGGCTGGCTTGGTACAAGGGGGTGAACCTATAAACTGTTGCACGGGGCTGCTGGTAGGCAGCAGAAGAGGTAAAGACAGAAATAAATCGGCCTGTTATCACTGAAGGGCTGTCCTACGGCTGTTTACGGTGTAGAAGGAGAAGAAGGTGGAGCGAGGAAATCACACCTAACAGATGAATCCAACAGTCAGCGGGCGAGATAGCTCTTCTCTGGGGGGATGAGGGGAATCCATCTGTTGGTACTGATGCTCGGAGAAAGGAGGCAGCCCGTGGGGCAGTAGGAAAGGGCCCTGCAACCAGAGCTGCCACACGATGAGACAGAGAGAACCCTGCCAGCCCAACCTGAGCACAAACTGCACAGCACCGTGCTTCCCATCAGCTTCGGCATCACCCTGCAGGCTTATGTACCCGATACCACCTACTCCTTCATGTTATTTCCTCTCCCCTTCTCATTTTTCCCTTTCCTCTCTCTCTGCATATCTCCTCATAAAGAGGTGGCAGCCTTAGCAGCTCTGGTGTAATCCTGAGCCCAGTTAAAGCAGTGGCCCAAGCAGCCAGAAGCCAGGACATTTTTCCAGATCTCAGAATAGCCGACGAGGGTGGCTCCCTCAGGGAATGTGCACGAGAGTCGACACGAGGCACAGCTTCTTCTCTTCGTATCTTTGCTGCTCTTTTCTGCTCCTTCGTATTTTATTTTCGAGGAAAGGCCCAGCACAACAGAAGCTCCAGTCTATAAAAACTTCATTTTCCCCAAAAAAAGGACAATGCCTATGTTAAATGCCTCTCTAAAGCCTGCCAAGCAGGAATGTTTCTTACAAGAACTCTGTAGCTCTTTGGAAAGGCAGTAAGAGAGACTCTTAAAATTAAACTTCATATTTCAAATGCTTCCATTCGTAGCTACATTTTTTTTTTCCTTATGCTCTTAATGAGAGCTTTAAATTATTCTGAAGAGTAAGTAGTCTTCTGCCATCAGAGCAAGCAGGCTGTTTCTTTATATGGCACCCTGAATCTCATAAAATAGTTTCACACAAGACAGTGACAGCCGTGCCCACACCCCACGTTATCAGTGCTCAGCTTCCCGGCCACAATTAAAAGCAGGATTTGACCTTCATCGCTGTTGCTTAATTAGGAGAATGATCAGTCCTTCAGCTATTGGGGATCCTCCGTGATTATTTCCCTGAAGAAAGATAAGGCAGCCTCATAGAAGATAAGAATCTGTGTGCGTGTTATTTCTTTCTTGGAAATAACCACAGCACAGAGGGGCTGAAACTTCTCTGCAGGATCTCCTGTGCTGGGAGCTGCCAGCGCCACGGGGACCGTGGTGGGGCTCAGCTGGAGGGAATGACTTCATCCTAGCCAAAACGCACATCTACGTGTGCCTATGTGCAGCTCTGTGTGTGTGTTTTAAGGGAAAGGCGCTGCTCCCCGTGCTGCTCTGACACCCAGAGTGCCCCCACGTAGCATAACTGCAGCCCGTGCCCCCAAAACGAGAGTCGTCTTTTAACATAGACGAAATAATGCAAGTTAAAAGAGACTTGCTAATAGCACACAGCTCCTGTTTGGGGTTTAAATTTACGCACTGCAGGGGTAAAGGTGGTTAAATGCACCCGTCAGGGCTGGGCTCGCAGCGTCTCAGTAGCGTTCCCCCGAACAATGCTGCGCATATTTCGCTCCTACCAACGCGCTCCTTGCTTTTTCAGCAGAAGAATGGCCGAGCGCACGCTGATGTCACTGCAAAGCAGAAAGAAAAACCGTCTGTACGGTCGTGTGAGCATCCTCAGTGACCTGGCACCGCAGAGCAAATCCTCACCCACAACAACCCGGATTAGCTCTGTTGGTTACCCAGAGCTGCCCAGCCCCGCGCCGGAGAGCCTCGGGGCTGAACCCAGAAGGTGCGGTGTTTCCATGGCAATTTTGCCGCACGTAATTTATTCCAAATAAGCCTCCGAAGGGCCCACGGCTCCTTCCAATGATATTCTGCGATTCTGGGCTGTTTTTTCTGCCCCCTGGTTCCTGCAGTGAGACGAGTCACGCGGGATGAACCCAGCGCGTCCTTCCAGCTCGCTCGGCAGGCACTCCGCATGCCCTTGCTCCGTGGCACGGCTTTTGTTTTATTATTTATGGATCCTGAACAGCCTGTGCCTCTTGGGTTACCTGGTGATAATGCAGCAACTCCCATCCTTTCATTTGCCTCGCTCGGAGCACCATAACGCCAGGCAGGCAGCGCAACCCTAAACCCCGGGCAGCGATAACACCCCTGCCAGTCGATAGGGTGCTGTGTGGGGACATGCCTCTGTGGGGACGTGCCTCTGTGGCCCCAAATGCCATATTTAACCTGATCTGGGGTCCAAGCAGCTGAAGGCTTTGTCCTGAAGAAGCGCAGGCTGGCAGAAGGGAAGGACACAGCAGGAACCACCGAGGCTGGGAAGCTCTCCACGGCTTGGTGCTTCACGGTGGGAGCCCTGGCGGGGTCTGATCCTGCACCCCCCAGCACGGACAACATCCTCTTTGGTTTGCTGAAGGCTTAAATGCCCTAAATAACCCGAAAATAATCAGAGCTGCCGGAAAACCTCTGCTCTCAGCCCAACAGCAGGGCTGGATCCTGGGGTGACAGCCCCTGCCAAAGCCCCCCCTGGGTGTGCCACGTTTTGTACCGGGCAGCTGGGTGCAGAAAACCCACGACAGGTCCGGTTCTGCCCACAGCAAACACAAAGAAATTCAGGCCCGTCGCCTCTCCCCACCCTAAATTCTCGCCCGATCTGATAAAAGAGCATTTTATAGACTCCGGTGAAGGAGGTGGGAAAGCCGCGGCGAGCGTGGGGGAAATTTGGGCACCTCCTGCCCGCTCAGCTCTCACCTCTCAGCACCCCAGGGAGGCCGGATTCAGACGCCAGCCCCCTCGTATATCAAAGCCTGTCCTTTCCCAACCAGACCTGGTTATTTTTAATCCTCCCCGCTAGGTATTAATAGCCCACACGCGTGCTCCGCCGAATGGTTCAGCCACATCCATCTGTGGAAAAGATGTGCCGGGCCCGTCTCCTCTGGTGGGAGAGCATGACAGGACCGTGTCAAGCTTTTCACCCCAATTTATCCCTTTGATTAATCCCAAACGAGGGCATAAATGGCATGGAATTGAGTGAATCTGTATGAAAAACTTCCTGTAAGGGGAGAAAACCAGATCCCAGCTGGGATTTCCCAACTGTCCATATGAATAAATGCTGCCTCGAGCTTTATTAAGAAAAGCTGTATTGTTTTTTTTACCCAAGCTGTTTTTTTTTACCCCCTGGTGCAGATCCTGCAGGTACCCGTGCGGTAGGCAAGCTGAACTGAGCTGCCCCGTGACCAAACGGTTGGTTTTATGGCCAGGTTTGTGATAAATTCACGGCAGCTTATCACCAGCGCCTGCAGATTGTCCTGCCAGGACTCACCCCGGCGCAACCAAGTGTTCCTGGGTGGCTTTGCTGGGGGAAATTGGAGTTTTCCATCGGGGAATTGTAAAAACAAACCCGTAAAATGGGTTATTTGGGATGGGTGAGAGCAGGAGCTGCGCCCAGCGCTTGGATTCCCACCTCTACGGATGGACATCCAGCACGTCGGGGTGATAAAAAATTCAGGGCCACGAAGGATGTGAAGCTAGCTTAGTTGAATTTTGCTTGTTTTTGCAGGTGTATGGTTAATTTTCTCCCGAAAATCAGTGATTTTGGGGAAATGGATGCTGTGGACACCAAGGGAAGGGTCCAGGAGCCTCATTTCCCCCAAAACCACCTCGCCACCCACCAGAAATCTCCGTAGGGCAGTGCTGGCTGTGGCCAAACCCTTTTCCCCTTGTAGGAGGACATCGTACCCCGTCGCTGTCGGTCCCTCCTGTTAAACCTGGTGCAATTCTCATCGAATTCTCCCCAACACGATGCCCACAACCCTATCACCGCACCCCAAGCTGCCTTAAACCAGGGTCAGCCCCAGCTTCCCACGCACGTAACGTTCCCACAGCCCTTCCCAAGGACGGGGCAGATGGCTGCAGGTGTCTCAAAAATAAATAAAATAAAATAAAATTAAAATAAAATAAACAAACAACCAAATACATTGGCCTTACACGCGCCCTGCGTCTTTCTGGCTGCAAACCCTAATGTAATCAGCTGCAATCTGCAGTTTGATTTGGTGATTTACCAAAATTTAATGATTCCCCAAAGCCAGCGCTGCCCCAGCTCTGCTCTGTGCCCGGGCGAGCGCCCCTCTGTGCTGTTCCACCCCATAAGCACCACCCATAATCACGAGCCCCTAATTAGCCCCCAAATCCAACCCCGGCAGCTGAAGCAAACCCATTTGGGGGTTTCCAGTGTATTCCCCATGTCCCCGAGCATCCCCCAAGGCAAAGGCCACCAGGTGGCACTGGCACCTTGTCACCCAGCCCGACTGTGGCTTGTGGGGACACCCAGGGCACCCCCTGGCCTTGCACAGACCCTGATCCTAATATAATTATGGGGACAGGAGGAGGAACCAGCAGAGGGGAAATCAGGAGGGTGACAAATTCTGGAGCAGCTTGCTCTTTCAGGAGGGTTTTTCCCCTTGTAGGGTCTTCCCTTCATTGGGAAAGCCACATCCTGGGGGGTTTTGGGGTGCCCACCAGGCTGTCCCATCCCGGGGACCCCACAGCAGGTGCTCTGGGTTTTAGGGGAGGGTAAACACCGCGGAGGTGGAGAAAACCCAGAGCGCAAATCCACCCGGAGGAGGAGGAGGAGGAGGATCTCATCCCGGCTGTGCCCTCCCGCTCTGCTTCCCCGGAGTTATTTGCAGATAAAGGGTTTGTTTGCCTTTCCCAACGCCGTAACCACAAGGCAAACACCCGCGGAGCCTCTCGAGCCCCCTCCTGCCTGGTGCCCAGGGACAGCAGTGGCATTTGCTCCGCCTGAAACCCTTCCTGCACCGCGTGCCCAGCCCAGGAACGGCAACCGACCCCAAAACGCAGCCCACCAGGGACCCCAAAAACCCCTGCAGCGGGTTTCACGCCCGGAGCGGGGCTGAAGGCATGGGAAATCCCAAATTCCTGGGTGCCAAGGTTGCCAGCCCTCCCCGAAACGCCGTGGTTTGGCGGCGCGGGCGCAGGCGCCGCGGCGGTGTTTGAGTGCAGGAGGAAGGTGCCCTACAGGCCAGACCAATTAGACAGTAATTAAGCCCTAATAAGCAGATTAAGACGTCCGAGGGGCCGCTCCGGGCGCCGGGGCTGGGTGGCTGGTGCTGCCCTACCCCGTACCCTTGCAGCAGCCTGTTTGGGAGGACGGGGACATTCGCCACCCCGTGGGCCAGCCCCAAACCCGGCTGCTTGAAGAGCGGGGATGCAGCCGAGGAACCCAGGAGGGTCCAAGCCCGTCCCCTTCCCGTTTGCCCCTTGGAAAACACGTTTGGGAGCCGAGGTACAAAAGGCCAAAGCTACAGCCGGCAGCACCCCGCAGGAAGGAAGCAGGAAAAGCGCCGGCATCATCGGCCAGAGCCCGGGCGGACCCTCGGGGGCGCAAGTCCCATCACAAAGCCATTTTGGCCACCGCCGTGCCCTCGAGGGGCACCACGCTCGGAGAAGAAGCAGACACGAGCCCTCGGGAACCGGCACCTCCTTTAATTCCCCGCCAGCAAAGGCCCGCCACCGTTTTTGCAGCGACAGCTTTTAGCAGCAGGAAAACCCACCCACGAGCCCACGGTCACCGAGCTCCTGGCACCCCACGGCACGCTTTGGAGGGTGAAGAGCAGAAAAGAGGCGAATTTTCCTCCTCGACAGCCCGTGCCAAATTCAGCAGGGCATGGGAACGGTGGGAAAGGAGCTGCCCCTGTTGTCCCCACGTCCCCACGGTGTCCCCAGCAGGGATGGCTCCACGGCACCGGGACCTGCCCGCGGGTCGCGCCGGGCGCGTGGATCCCGGCCCCTGACCCATTTTGGGGCTTTGCAAGCGTCAGATCATGGAGACCCGGTTCTTGATGTAGACGTGGTAGGGGTCGCTGCGCTTGTCCACCTTGCGGGACCGGGTGTAGCCCAGGATCAAGCTGCCCACGGTGGCGGCAAAAAGGGTCATGACGAAGAGGATGTACATGTAGGCGTTGTCGTCCCGGCCGCCGGCACCGCGGGCGCTGGCGTTGCGGGGGGCTGCGGGGCGCAGGAGGGTCCCGTGTAGAGTTTGGTTCAAGGCATCCAGCATCACCTGCAGGCTCCGGTGCCACGGCTCCGTCCCGTTCTCATCCTCCATCTCCTCGCCCTGCCTGAGCAACAGGGGGGTGCCGTCAGCCCCCGCGGTGCGGGAGCTTTGGGGTGGACCCAGGGGTGAGCCCCGAAACGGTCCCTGGAGCGCAAGGAGAGGGGGAGGAGGGGTGTTTTGGTGGAGGAAGGAAAACCCCAAATCCAGCCCCGTTCCCGTTAGCAGAGCCCCGGTGACGCCCACGGGAGCTGGGGGCACCCAGCTCGGGTCCCCCCCTGTGCCCTCCTGGGATTTAACACTATTTTAATTCGGTGCTGCTCCCTTCATCGACCCCAAAAAAAATCTGAGGGAGGGTATTTAATGTTTTCCGTCAAATCCACTTGAAGGCAGGCTGGGTTCAGCACCCGCTGCACGTGCACGGATGCCTGTAGGACATCCTCTGACGGACAGACAGACGGACGAGCCCCCGCCAAGCACTTCCCCTACAGAAATCGGTCCCGACCCCAAACACCTCCCCGGGCTGGCGTCACCTTCGTGCCCAAGGGACGTCCTGGGGTCCCCCCCAGCCCCCGCCAGGACTTGCCTGGGGTCCCCCACCCTAAAAAAAAACAGCTTTGGGATTGATCCTGCCACACACCCACCCCAATCACCCCAAGCAGCCCTAGCCAGGGGGGCACAGATCCCTGCACGCCCCCATGGACCCATCCCAAGGGGTGTTGCTGCCCCAAACTCCCCGAAATTTCCATCCCCACACACAAACTGGGTCCTGGACCCCCTCCAGCCCCCCCCCCCAGGACATGGGACCCCTTTTCCAGCCCACCCCAAAACCCCCGTGCACAGGCAGCTGCCTCCCCCCTAAAAAAAAAAAAATAAAAGGATCCCCCAAATGCGAGGTGGAGGAGGAAGGGGCTTTGGGGGGGGCACCCGTGGACCCCGTTGTCATTATAAACACCTGGAAATCAGGGAGAAGCCCAAATTTGGAGAATTTCCAGCCAAAAAATTAAATTTCTCCCCCACAGAGCCCTACAGCGGGGTGCACCCCAGGGTGTCCCTATATTATAGGAGGTGTAGGGGTGGGAATTAAGGGGGGGGTGGGGAGGTTTTGGCACTCACCGGGTGCTCTCGGTGCCTGCACGGCCGCCAGGCTGAGCCGGGACTGGAGCATCGCGGCCGGCAGCCGGGCTGGGAGTGCCGCAGCCTCCTCCCCTTCCCGGGGCAGAGCCACCTGCCCCAAAGCCACCCAGCCCCAATAGGGCCACCACCAACTCGTCCCCAAACCCTCAAGGATCCCGTCGTGGTGTCCCCCCCCCCCCCTCTCCGAGCCCGGATGCCGGTTTTATAGGGCCGGGAGAGCCACCCAGCTTTGCGCTTCCCAACCCCGCCACGCTGCCGGTCACGCTTTCCTGTCCCTCCTCCGGACAAAAGGAGCAGCAAAAGTTCCCAGAAAGCTGTTTTTTTTCATATAAAATCTGCCGATTTCTGTCCACCAGGAGCAAAGACGGAGATTTCAGCCACCCCGGCCTCTCCTTCTCATCCCAGGGGTCAAAACGCATCCACCCCGGTTGTGGGTTTTGGGGGGAGGTCAGCACGCATCCACCCCCATTGTGCATTTTTGGGGGAAAAGAGGAAAAATAAAACCAAAATCTGCAATTGGGGTAATTCCCACAGTGCTACCAGTTCCAGTTGAGGCTTGTGGGATCCGTCCCTGACCCCAAGCATTATTTTCACAGCACCTCCAGGAGCCCCAACCACGGGGGTGTCACAGCATCAGCACACCCCTGGGTGCCCTATAGGGCCGGCGGCGGCACTTTGGTTTTTGGGGCTGTCCCGTTCGCCAAACTCCTGTCCCAAAACCAAGCACGGGGCAACCCCATGGGGGACACGACGAGCCCCAACTGGTGTCTGGGACCACCCCGGTGCCTTCCTAGGCTTCGGGTTCATCCGAAAAGACCAAGGCGCAGCCGAAAACCTCCTGGAAGCAGTGGAGGAAGGGTTGTAGGACGTCGGCTACGGGGACGTGGCGGCCCAGCTCGCGGCTCAGCGAGGTCACCCCCATCCCTTCCAGCCCGCAGGGGACGATGTGCTCGAACCAGGCCAGGTCGGTGCAGCAGTTCAGCGCCAGCCCGTGGGAGGTGATGTAGTGCCCGCAGTGCACCCCTGGGTGTTAAAGGGGGGGGGGACGGGGACGTGAAGGGGGGGGCACCCGGCAGCTGGCAGCAGCCCCAAGGTGTCCCTCGTGCCCCGTGCCTTCCCCCTTGCACACCCCATTGCCCACCCCATTACACACCCCATTGCACGCCCCTTCCACACCCTATTGCACACCCCCTTGCACACCCATTACACTCCCCCTTGCCCCCCCTTGCACACCCCATTGCCCACCCTATTACACATCCCATTACACACCCCCCGGTGTCCCCCCCTTGCACACCCATTACACACCCCCTTCCCCACCCCACTGCCCACCCCATTACACCCCCCTTGCCCACCCCATTCCCCCCCATTCCCCCCCCTTGCCCACCTCCTTACACCCCCCTTGCACACCCCATTACACCTCCCTCCCCCCCTTCCCCACTCCATTGCACACCCCTTTCTCTACCCCATTACACACCCAATGCACCCCCCCTCCCCACCCTATTGCACACCCCCTTGCACAGTCATTACACTCCCCCTTCCCCCATTACCCACCCCATTCCCCACCCATTTCTCCCCCCATTCCCCACCCTATTACCCACCCCCCTTCCCCACCCCATTGCACACCCCATTGCAGCCCCTTTCCCCACCCCATTACCCCCCCAATTCCCCCCCCACCCCACCCCCTTCCCCACCCCATTTCTCACCCCATTACACCCCATCCCCCACCCCATTCCCCCCCATTCCCCACCCCACTGCACACCCCATTACACCCCTCTTCCTCCCCCCTTGCACCCCACATTGCCCCCCATTCCCCACCCCATTCCCCCCCATTCCCCACCCCCCTTGCACACCCCATTGCACCCCCGTTCCCCCACCCTTGTACACTCCATTACACACCCCTTGCACCCCCTTCCCCACCCCATTTCTCACCCCATTCCCCACCCCCTTCCCCCCCATTCTCCACCCCACTGCCCACCCTATTGCACCCCCCTTGCCCACCCCATTACACACCCCATTACACACCCCATTACACCCCCCTTCCTCCCCCCTTGCACCCCCCTTAACCACCCCATTGCCCACCCCATTGCACTCCCCCTTGCACCCCCTTCCCCACCCCATTGCTCACCCCATTACACTCCCCTTCCCCACCCCATTCCCCACCCCATTCCCCACCCCCCTTGCCCACCCCTTGCACCCCCGTTGCCCACCCCATTACACCCCCCTTCCTCCCCATTCCCCCCCCAATTCTCCACCCCATTCCCCCCCCCAATTCGACCCCCATTCCCCCCCCATTCCCCACCCCCTTCCCCACCCCATAACACCCCCCTTCCCCACCCCATTCCCCCCCCAATTCCCCACCCCATTCCCCCAATTCCCCACCCCCCTTGCACCCCCCTTCCCCACCACCCCCCCACTCCCTTCCCCACCCCCTTCCCCACCCCCTTCCCCACCCCATTTCCCACCCCATTCCCCCCCCTATTCCCCCCCACACCCCATTTCCCACCCCATTCCCCCCCCCATTCCCCCCCCCACCCCATTTCCCACCCCATTCCCCCCCCCACCCCCCCCCACCCCATTTCCCACCCCCTCCCCACCCCCCCAACCCCCTTCCCCACCCCATTCCCCCCCCTATCCCCCCCCCACCCCACTCCCACCCCATTCCCCCCCCTCCTCACCGATGGCCGCCACCTTCCCGTCCCCCACCCAGACTCCGGTGAGCGGGGGGGGCCTGGCAGTCGCTGCGGGCACCCCGAGGCGGCGGCACAGCCTCACCCCCACCTCCTCCAACCCCCCCACGAACCCCCTCAGCCCCAACCTCCGCGCCCTCAGGTCCAAAACCACCAAAGCCAGCAGCTGCCCGGGCCCGTGATAGGTAACGTGGCCCCCCCGCCTCACCGCCGCCAACCCCGCTCCTTTCTCCCTCAATTTGGCCGCCAGCGACACCCCGGGGGCTCCCCTCAGCCCCCAGGCGTACACGGGCTCGGCCGGTTCGCTCAGCACCAGGCTCTCGGCCGGCCAAAGCGGCGGGGCTGGGGCTGGGGCTGGGGCTGGGGGGCGGCTGCTGGGGGGGTTGCGGTGGGGGGGGGCCGCAGCAGCAGCAGCCCCTAGGGCCGCCGCCCGGGCCGCCCCCACGCAGCGCTCCTGGACGCGCAGAGCCAACGAGTAGGGCACGGGGCCCAGGAGCAGCACCCGCACGGCGCCCCCGGGCATGGCGAGGGGGTTTGGGGTGGGTTTAGGGGGGTTTGGGGGGGTTTTGGGGGGGTTTGGGGTGGGTTTGGGGTATGGAGGCCGCGTTAGGCCGCCCGGGGGAGGAGCTGAGTGCGGCGGGGAGGGGAATGGGGACGGGGCGGGGAATGGGGAAGGGCATGGGGATAAGGGGCAGGAATAGGGACAGGGGACAGATATATGGGGACAGGGAACAGACCTGGGGACAGGGGAGAGATATATGGGAACATGAGGATGGGATGGGTATATGGGGACAGGGGATGGACATGGGGACATGAAGAGCGGACAGGTATATAGGGACAGGGGACAGATGTGGGGACAGCGCACAGTGAACACACACGGGGACAGGGAATGGATATGGGGACAGTGGACAGGCATGGGGACATGAAGAGGGAACATGTATATGGGGACAGGGGACAGACATGGGGACAGGGAATGGACATGGGGACAAGGGACAGGCAGGGGAACATGAAGAGGGGACAGGTATATAGGGACAGGGAACAGATGTGGGGACAGGGGATGGACATGGGGACAGGGGGCTGGGGACGGGTGTATGGGGACAGGGGACAGAAATGGGGACAGGAGACAGATGTGGGGACAGGGGACGGACATGGGGACATAAAAAGGGGACAAGGGACAGACTAGGGGACAGGGGACAGGCAGGGGGACAGGGAACCAGGAATACGGTGTGAAGGTAGGGGATAGGGGACAGGTATATAGGGACAGGGAACACACATGGGGACAGGGGACACACATGGGGACAAGGCACAAGTAGAGAACAGGCCCCCTTGGCCAGGAGTGTGACGAGGCACAAAAAGCAAAGCGAGTCTGACCCAGCAGGGCAGCTCCAGGCATCCTTCAGGAGCCTCAAACCAAGGCTCAGCACCCCTGACCCCGCCTTTTACCCCTTTCTCCCCCCAAAATTGGCGGCAGCGCGTCCCACAGCCACCCCCCGAGCTCCCCGGGGGCTCCCCTCAGCCCCCAGGCGTACACGGGCTCGGCCGGTTCGCTCAGCACCAGGCTCTCGGCCGGCCAAAGCGGCGGGGCTGGGGCTGGGGCTGGGGCTGGGGGGCGGCTGCTGGGGGGGTTGCGGTGGGGGGGGGCCGCAGCAGCAGCAGCCCCTAGGGCCGCCGCCCGGGCCGCCCCCACGCAGCGCTCCTGGACGCGCAGAGCCAACGAGTAGGGCACGGGGCCCAGGAGCAGCACCCGCACGGCGCCCCCCCCGGGCATGGCGAGGGGGTGGATTTGGGGTTTTTGGGGGGGTTTTGGGGGGGTTTGGGGTCGTTTCTGGGCCTGGTTTGGGTTGAGGAAGCCGCCTTAGGCCGCCCGGGGGAGGAGCTGAGCGCGGCGGGGAGGGGAATGGGGACGGGGCGGGGAATGGGGAAGGGCATGGGGATAAGGGGCAGGAATAGGGACAGGGGACAGATATATGGGGACAGGGAACAGACCTGGGGACAGGGGAGAGATATATGGGAACATGAGGAGGGGATGGGTATATGGGGACAGGGGATGGACATGGGGACATGAAGAGCGGACAGGTATATAGGGACAGGGGACAGATGTGGGGACAGCGCACAGTGAACACACACGGGGACAGGGAATGGATATGGGGACAGTGGACAGGCATGGGGACATGAAGAGGGAACATGTATATGGGGACAGGGGACAGACATGGGGACAGGGAATGGACATGGGGACAAGGGACAGGCAGGGGAACATGAAGAGGGGACAGGTATATAGGGACAGGGAACAGACGTGGGGACAGGGGACGCACATGGGGACATAAAGAGGGGACAAGGGACAGACACGGGGACAGGGGACAGGCAGGGGGACAGGGAACCAAGAATAGGCGTGAGGATAGGGGGTAGGGGACAGGTATATGGGGACAGGGGGCAGACATGGGGACAGGGTATGGATATGGGGACAGGGGACAGGCAGCAGGACAGGGAACCAGGAATACGGTGTGAAGGTAGGGGATAGGGGACAGGTATATAGGGACAGGGGACACACATGGGGACAGGGGCCAGGCATGGGGACAAGGCACAATCAGCAAAAAGGCCCCCTTGGCCAGGAGTGTGACGAGGCACAGAAAGCAAAGCGAGTCTGACCCAGCAGGGCAGCTCCAGGCATCCTTCAGGAGCCTCAAACCAAGGCTCAGCACCCCTGACCCCGCCTTTTACCCCTTTCTTCCCCCCAAAATTGGCGGCAGCGCGTCCCACACCCACCCCCCGAGCTCCCCGGGGGCTCCCCTCAGCCCCCAGGCGTACACGGGCTCGGCCGGTTCGCTCAGCACCAGGCTCTCGGCCGGCCAAAGCGGCGGGGCTGGGGCTGGGGCTGGGGCTGGGGGGCGGCTGCTGGGGGGGTTGCGGGGGGGGGGGGGCCGCAGCAGCAGCAGCCCCTAGGGCCGCCGCCCGGGCCGCCCCCACGCAGCGCTCCTGGACGCGCAGAGCCAACGAGTAGGGCACGGGGCCCAGGAGCAGCACCCGCACGGCGCCCCCGGGCATGGCGAGGGGGTGGATTTGGGGTTTTTGGGGGGGTTTGGGGTCGTTTCTGGGCCTGGTTTGGGTTGAGGAAGCCGCCTTAGGCCGCCCGGGGGAGGAGCTGAGCGCGGCGGGGAGGGGAATGGGGACGGGGCGGGGAATGGGGACGGGCATGGGGACAGGGGACAGGAATAGGGACAGGGGACAAGGAAGGGACAAGCATAGTGACAGGGGACAGACATGGGGACAAGGGACGGACATGGGGACAGGAGACAGACAAGGGAACATGAAGAGGGGACATGTATATAGGGACAGGGGACAGATGTGGGGACAGGGAATGGACATGGGGACAGGGGACAGGGAAAAGGCCAAGGAATGGGGACAGGGGATGGACATGGGGACATGAAGAGGGGATGGGTATATGGGGACAGGGAGCAGATGTGGGGACAGGGGATGGACATGGGGACATAAAGAGCGGACAGGTATATGGGGACAGGGGACAGACGTGGGGATAGGGAATGGACATGGGGACAGGGGATGGATATGGGGACAGGGGACAAGGGATAAGGAAGGGACAGGAATAGGGACAGGGGGCAGACATGGGTACAAGGGACGGACATGGGGACAGGGGACAAGGAAGGGACAGGAATAGGGGCAGGGGACAGACATAGGGACAAGGGACAGATGTGGGGACAGGGAACAGATATGGGGACAGGGAACAAACATGGAGATAGGGGACAGACTTGGGGACACGAAGAGGGAACATGTATATGGGGACAGGGGATGGATATGGGGACAGGGGACAAGGAAGGGACAGGAATAGGGACAGGGGGCAGACATGGGGACAAGGGACAGATATGGGGACAGGGAACAGATGTGGGGACAGAGGACGGATGTGGGGACAGGGAACAAACATGGAGATAGGGGACAGACTTGGGGACACGAAGAGGGAACATGTATATGGGGACAGGGGACAGGTATGGGGACAGGGAATGGACATGGGGACAGGGGACAGGCAGGGGGACATGAAGAGGGGATGGGTATATAGGGACAGGGAACAGACATGGGGACGGGACAGGAAGGGGGACGGGATGTGAGGACGTAAAGAGGGGACGGGTATACAGGGACAAGGGACAGACATGGGGGTGAGGATAGGGGAGAGGGGACAGACATGGGGACAGGGGACGGACATGGAGATAGGGGATGGACATGGGGACAGGGGACAGGCATGGGGGCAGGGGACCAGGAATAGGGGCTGGGAATAGGGCAGAGGGGACAGGTATATGGGGATAGGGGATGGACATGGGGACAGGCACAGGGAGTAGGGCCTGAGAATAGGGGATAGGTGACAAGGGACAGGTGTTTGTGGGTAGGGGACAGGCACAAGGCCAGGGGACAAGGGGCCAGGGAAGGGGGACAAGCATGAGGACAGGGGATCAGGGACAGCAAACAGGGCCTGGGAATAGGATATAGGGCTGTAGGGTTCAGGTGACAGTTATATGTGGATGGGGACAGGGAAAGGGGACCTGGAATAGGATCTAGGGGCCAGGCAAGGGGACAGGGAATAGGGCCTGGCATGGGGCCAGGCAGGGGGACAGGGGATCGAGGACAGGGAATAGGGCCCAGGAATAGCTTGGGGTCCTGTGCTGGAGCCTAGGGACAGGGATATAGGGACAGGACCAAGGACTTGGGGGGAGAAAGCCCCAAAACAGGGGACAGGGCTTAGGAGATAGGGGGCAGGGGTGGGGAAAAGGGTCTGGGGATGGGGGATAAGGCACGGGGACAAGGAATGGGGCATGGGGGTGGCCTGTAGGGCCCAGGGGTATGGGGTACAGCACCTATAGGGTGGGGAACACGGGGGAAAAGGAAAATTCCTATTCTAAGCACGTTCCTTGGGGTTTTATCGGATAAAGCCAGCCCTACAGACAGCTCCGTGCTTGCCATCCCCATCCCTGAGGGGATCCTGCCCCAGTTTGCTCCCCCAAACCTACTGGGAGTGCTGGTGACAAACGGGACACGGGGGTGGCCCCGCAAGGTCAGGCCTTGGGAATAAAGCCTCGGGGACAAAGGCTGCGCACAGCCTGCCGAGATCAATCACACCGCGGCTTCAGGAGCGATAAAACCTCCCCACCTTCCTTTTTTTTTCTTACAGACATAGAAAATAACACAGGGCCCATGAGCCGACTGTTCCCACCGAGCAACCTGTCCCCAGAGCCTCCAGCGCACGTTATCAATGGGATTAAGATTATGAGAGCCTTGGTAGGTGCGGTTTGATTTTATGGAGCTAATAAACCGTGTTTTTATCAAAAAGGCACCTGGGCTCTGCTCTGCTCTGCTGAGGCCGCCCCTCGAGTGCTGGGTTCAGCTTTGGGTCCCTCACTCCCAGAAGGACATCGAGGCCCTGGAGCGTGGCCAGAGAAGGGCTCCGAAGCTGGGGAAGGGCCTGGGACACAAGTTAGGCTTTTTTTAGTTAGGTTGAGATGAGATCTGATCGTGCCATCTTTTGGGAACGTTACAACCAAGTCTGAGCCCTTGATTTCATGGATACTAAGAGGAAGTTAGGAAAATATATATTTTTTTGACGTTTCACTGGGAAATGAACCATTTCCCTACAGAAATCTCCAGCAGCAGATGCAGGCAGTGCCCTCCTGCCTCCAGCTGACCGGCTTCACTAAGGTTTCCTGACCAGGACTGAAAAACTTCCCCCAGTTTTGGGGTTTGGGCTGCTGAAATGCTGCCACTCTGCAGCCCCCTCCTTGGGATGCTCCCCCGGGGCCAAAGCTGGGGGCACACTCCCCTTTCAACATAGTAGGGGAAGATTTGAGTCGATTTTTACAGCTTTTGGGCCTCGAGGTGGTGTTCTGTGGGGCTGAGGCATCCCACCTCATACTCCTGTGCTATGAGGACTGAGGGAAGGCTCATGGCCCCACAAGAGCCCCCAACCCCTTCCCTCTTGGGGCTTCCCAAAAAGTAGCATCCCCCAAAACCCCTGTCCCACAGGACACGAGGTTATTGCCACCAGGAACAGCTTCAGGAAGGCGCAGAGGAGGGAAATCCACAGCAGGGCAGCGCCAAACTCCTACATGGCCTGGTGTGAGCCCGCCATTTTGGGATACCTCATCGCCAGCGACCCCAAAGTGAATGCTTTGAGAAAATCTTTGAGTAAAAGACCTGTGAGGAGCGGCTGAGGGACCTGGGGGGGTTTGGGCTGGAGAAGAGGAGGCTCAGGGCAGAGCTTATTGCTCTCTGCAACTGCCTGAAAGGAAGGGGTGGGGAGCTGGGGGGCGGCCTCTGCTCACAGGGAACCAGGGCCAGGAGCAGAGGGAACGGCCTCGAGTTGTGCCAGGGGAGGCTCAGGTTGGCAATGAGGAGACATTTCTGCTCAGCAAGAGCAGTCAGGCCTTGGGATGGGTTGCCCAGGGAGGTGGGGGAGTCCCTGTCCCTGGAGGTCTGTCTCTAAAAGACGTTTAGATGTAGAGCTCAGTGATATGGGTTAGTGGAGGACTGGTTAAGGTTAGGTCAGAGGTTGGGCTGGGTGATCTTGGAGGGCTCTTCCAATCTAGACGTTTCTGTGAGCACCACAACAGCTTGTAAAAAAAAGGACAGCCTGGGAAACAGCACCATAAAACCCACCGGGGCGTTGTGTCAGCACCCCGTGGGCACATTTCACATGTCTACCAGCTCCTTTTGCTCAGGATCACCGCGCCGATTCGGGGAGAGCCGCTCGGGGCCCTGCTGCCGCCGCCGGCGCCCGCCCTTGGCAGGGGAGGCTGGCGCTCGGCACCAACATTGTGTGCGGCTCCAGCTATTTCCTTTTCTTGTGATTGAGCCTCCAGCTCCCGCTGGGACATCAAAGCCCAACGCTCTTCCTTTCTGGCACGCTGCGGAGCTGCCTGCGTAAGAGAAGTGTGTGCCACCGGCCCTGCGAGCCTCGGAAATGGGATGAGAGAAAGGAGCGTGGGGCATTCCCTGCCAGCATCCTGCCTCGCGAGCGGGGAGGAGACGGAGAAGTTTGCATGGAAAGGAGCCACGGGTTTTTATCCTCCATTTATCCCCATTAAGGGCTTTTTGGTCACGACACTGCTCTGCTTTTCCCCAGGACACCTTTTGCCACAGCCGAGCTTCTTGAATCCTCCCCAGCTCCTTGGATTGCAGGAGCAGGCAGGGCCCGTCCTGCTGGCACGGGGCTGAAGGACATTTCCCCTCGGGGAGCTCTGGAGCTAAGGCAAACCCGGGTTTAATGGCAGGAAGAGGAGGGGAGGACAAAGGTGGGGGCTGTGAGACAGGTGCCTGGCAAGAGGGGGGCCGCAGCGAGCCACGGGCGGATGCAAAGGGCAGCGTCTTGGCTCCGGGAGAGCCCGTGACAAAATTCCTGTTGACTTTGGCAAGGCCAGGATGTCACAGAGAGGTGACAGAGCTGTCCCGGTGTCACGGGCAGAGCCAGGAGCAGATTGCCCTGCCTGGGGTGCCCCTCACACCGCCATCTATGGAGATATGGAGACCCCTCCCCATGCAGATCCCCCTCTTTTTTTTTTTTTTTTTTATTTCAGGCAGGTTGTACCAAGCTGGCTCCTCTTACTGAAATTTGTGCCAAGGGGCACACCAGCACAGGTGCTAACTGTTCGCATTAAATAATGATACGAATTTTCTGAAGCGTGCAGGAGTTTGGTGCGTGGGCTGGAGCCCGGCTCCGCTCGGGGCTGCATGAGCTGAGAAGAAAAATCCCACCCCGAGGAAAATCAGAACACCCTGAGCTGTGTTTCTGGACCCATCACCACGTGCCTCTGTTCACCCTTCGGGCTGGAAGGAGCCCAGAGGTCACCTCCTTGCCCCAAGGACCCTGGCATCACACGAGTGCTGCAAGCACAGCCCACCAGCCCTGCAGTTATCTGAAGGACGAACATTTTCCCTCCGCCTCATTCCTTAATAAACCTCTCACTCGAGCTGACGTCCCCGGCTCATTCAGCCAGGATCTCGGGGGACGTGACCCACGGCCAGAACCGCTCCTGCCCCCCTTATTTATTCAATGACTCAAAGAAACGCTCCCGAGGCTGTGACAAAGGGGAAGAAAAACAAGGAAATGCACGTGTGAGGCTGTGCTGCGGGCTGCGCGGGGGTGCATTTAGGAAGTAGTTAAGGAAGCTCCTTGCTGCGCCTGGGGAGAGGGGTCGGAGCCGGTGCCAGGCCCCGTGTCTGTCTGCCTTCCCCCAGCAGCAGGCATCCTTTGACCCATTTCGGGGTCTGCATTGCTCCTCCAGGCTCTCCTGCTGGTGTTTGTGCTCAGGAAGGAAAGGTGCAGCTCAGATGAACCACCTGGACCTCATCGATGCTGGTGGAGATGTCCCCGTGTCCGCTTTGTCCCCAGCTGCTTCCCAGCTCCCCTCTTGGCACAGCTCCACATGCAGCCAGTCCTGCTGAAACCATCCCAGCCAGGCTGAGCACTCCCCAGAGCACCTTTTTTTTTAATGAGAAATCCTCTAAAAGAGCTGAGTTAGGGAGCAGGCTGGCGTGCTGGCAGGTCCCTGGAGGCAGCAGCCCCAGATGGGGCGCTGGGGACACCCCTCGGGGGCTGCAGTGCCACCTGCGAGGGACATGATCGTAGACATGCTAATTTCCAAATTTCACCTGCCACATTAAATAGCTTGTGCCTCAGCTACCTGACCCAAACACCACGGTA
The DNA here is from genome assembly GCF_009819795.1 of Aythya fuligula. Lineage (NCBI taxonomy): Eukaryota > Metazoa > Chordata > Aves > Anseriformes > Anatidae > Aythya > Aythya fuligula. Next base: position 205,727,274 of record NC_045559.1, on the reverse strand, counting down.
TGAGCTGCGTGTAAAGGACCAAAACTCTCCGTGCATCTTCACGGGGGCTCCAGGGGTGCTCCGAGGGGCTGCCATGGGAGGCAGAGCTCCTTGTGTGCCCTTTAGGATCCTTGTGTGCCCTTTAGGATCCTTGTGTGCCCTTTAGGGACTCTTTTCAAGCACTTACAAAGCCTGTTTCCTTGACTCATTTCTTTTCACTGCTTTTCATACTGACTCATTGCTTTGCATACCGAGGGGAGCTGGCACTCAGGCATCCGGATTTAGCAGGACAGAGGAAGAAAAAGGTGGGGTGAGCACGCGTGGCACTGCCTATTGACAGACCTGCAAATTGCTGGGAGATCAGGATCCATTTTAGCAGTGGGAAAGGAGAGGCAGAGAGGAATCGTGCAACAACCCAGGGCCGGGAAGACGGCACGGACCTGAATCCAGCAGCTCGGTGTCGTGGTCCTGGCGCGCAGAGGTCTCCACACCCAACTCTCTGCTCCCTTTCCTCTCTATCTGACATGAATTTCAGGGAACTGTTGACTAGATACCGTTCTCTTTGTGCTTGATGGAAATAAAAAATACGTGAAAAGTGACAGTCGGGATGGTAAAAATGGCTTTTCCTTCTGTTTTTCCCTGCTGCTGCCAAAAACCTGCCAGTTCGGAATGTTTTTCACAGGCTCATCTCCCAGGAGAAGCGAGCTATTTCGGATGGAAGCAGCTGGTTCTTCTAAAAGGTCTTATTTCAGACACCGGAATGGAAAAAACAACAAATAAAACACCATCTATTCCCACTCTTTGGGGTCAGACCTGGTGTTTTTGCCTCCTGTGACAAGGGGCAGACGAACCTGTAAGTGTTCAGACAGGAGCTGCGAGCTGCAGCGGCCAGAGGGGAACTTTTTTTTCAGCAGACATCGCACAGACCCGCTCCGTTTTCACTGGCACAAGTAAATACACAGCGGCTGCTGTTCTAGTTATGTTTAAATCAATAAATATTATTTTAGAATATCAAAGTGGCTGCGTTCGGCTCCCTCCAGGTGCAGGTTTTGGTTTATGGTGCCCACGCAGTTCGTGTCCGAGTGTCGCTGGAAGGAGAGGGGGGCTCACATCGGGGTGATAAAACACTCTTTGGTCCCCAAACCAGGGCTAAAGCAGGTCTCAAAGACCAGGAACCTGCACATAGGGAGGAGAATAAGGCAGGAGGGGTGGGAGCTGTGGGAATTTGGGACCCGGTCTGGGCAGGAGGCAAGGAAAGGGAGATCTGGTAAAAGTCATTTGGCTTTGTGGGCCTCCTTTAATCGTATGTGGGGTGGGGACGATTGTGCTTGACTTCGTTAAAGGCTTTGAGATTCTGCATGGAAAGGGCTTTAACACGGTGAAAATGTTTAGTATCTTTGAGGCCTTTTTAAACTCAACAGCACCAACCTTCGGGCATCTTTCTTCTCCATCTTCGGTACCAGGGACCTGCTGCTTCTCTCCTGCACAGGCTACAAAGCAGGAGCCACAGAGGTTTGGGGGATGAAGATTAGGTTGGAAGGGATCTCTGGAGGCCTCAGGTCTGACCTCGTGCCCAAAGCAGGGTCTGGCCTGAGGCTGGGCCGGGTTGCTTAGGGCTTTATCCCATCAGGTATTGAAAACCTGCACGAACGGAGACACACAGCCTGCCTGCAGCCCTGCCCAGTGCAGGAACAAGCTTCTCCTCGTGTCAGTCTGAACCTCTCTGGTTTCAGATTAGACCCATGTAGTTACCTTGGAGTATAAAGCAGGCGTGAGCGAGAGCAGAACCAGACCCTGTTCCCCGTTTTTGTAGAAATAAAAGAAATCCTCAGCTAGAAGGCCTTCAGCGAGCTCATTCGAACCCTAAGAGCAGTCGGCGATACCAGGACACACTGTGATCTGAAGGTGAAAAGTGTGATCTTACAGTTCCCAGGCACTTCAACGGAGGCCAGGAAATCATCCAGAATGCCCAAAGCAGGAAACAAAAACATAAAAAAAGAAAACAAAAGATGAAAAGAGGCTTTTTAAAGCAAAACGGTGAGTAATGCATCAAGACCTGCACTGTTTGCCTGTAAAACCAGACACAAATGCCAAGCCAAAAGCAAAATGTCATGGAGCAAGAACAGCTACGGTGACATGAATAAAGAGAGAGAAGCAGCGTGGGAGAAGGCGCACGGGAGCGCAGGAGGAAGAGGATGCGAGCAGCTTTGTCAGCAGCAGCCCAAGGGACACGGTGCCAGCTGAGCAAGGCGATTGTTGTGGCCACTGGAGAGGCACCCGGCACACTGTGGGGGCCGCGTGCGTCACGTGAGCTTATTTTAACACATCGAACGCGTGCAATTTCCTTCCCTCAGCTTTGCCAGGTGAAAAATTGACGCAGTCGAACGAGGAGCCGCATCCGCTCGGAGCTCACTTGGAGCGGGTGACTTCGCCGCGGAGCGAGGTGCTCCCCGGTTCAGCATCCTCCCGACGGGGGATCTTTGGGGTTCTGCACCTGGTGGAGCTCAGCAAGGCTCTCCCTGAAGCCTGTACATCAAAACCCCTTTTTTGGGTCAGTATTGGGTTAGTCTCTGGCCCTCTTTGCTCCCCAAACCACCGCGGTGGGTTTCAGCGGTGCGGGCGCAGCGTGCCATGGGGACGAAGGGCGGCGACCCCACTCCGGCCACACTTTGTAGGGGCTGCTGTGGGGCTGAAGCTTGGGACCACCGCTCCCCCAGCTCCTGTGGGGCAGAGCGAGGCACTGCTCGCAGCAGAAGCTCTGCCCTGCGCTTCTTACCCTTGCTCGCCCCAGCACCAGCAGCAGGATTTAAAGCCTTGGGACTTCCCGGCAGGAGTGGTGCCGAGCTGGCACCTGCTGACCGAGCAGGGGAATTGCACAAAAAATGAAGGTTTTGGAGACGTGGGGCCCGTGCCCCTGGGTAGACAGACACTCATTCCCCTGGCTGCAACCGTGGTGGCACCTTGGCGAGCTCTGCTGCAGGGGCTGAACAGCACGGCCGCAGTGGCTTCTCCAAAACTGGTATTTTTATTTATTTTTTTCCTACCACTAACCAAATCCTCTTGGGATTTTTTTCCCCCAAATCAACCAACCTGCTTTTTTTTTTTTTTTTTTTTTTCAAAGTCAAATCTCGCCAGCACCTACGGTGCCAGCCCTCCTCCAAGGACCCCATCTTCTCCCTACACGCAGAGCTCAGACCTCGCAGCGGCTTAAACTTCATGTTGCATTCTTTGGGGTACCAAGGAGGGAAGAGGGAAGGAGTTTTCCCATCCTGGGACACACAACATAGCGTGGCTGAGCTGATACATATATTTTTTCCCCTTATCTCCCTCCCTGCTCGGTCTCAGCACGCTGCAGCTGTGCACCGTGCTGTTTTTGGGGAGATGCTTTCCTGCCCTTTCTCATCTCTGTTTTATCCGTAGTTGTTCTTCAGAGAATTGTCATTATTTCCTAGCTGCAACTCTTGTTTATCTTCTTTAATAGCCTGTCTGCTGGGGAAACCGATCTGCATAGCTGCTAGAAAACAAGCTGTTCTGCCCCAGCTCCTTCTGTGCCCATCCTGCTATTGAATAAATGTCAAATAATCCATGCTGAGGCACACTAATTACCTTGAAATAAAAGGCATCGACAACAGGAATCCATAGGGGAAGCATTCCATCAATCTCCCCATGCAAACAGCCCCGAGAACACACTCGGAGCGAGATGTGGACATCAGTCAATAACCTGAAGTGAGCAATGCCAGCTACCACCGTGGCTCAAGCTGGGAAATTCTCCTGATGCTTTTGAAGCCATTCATGTAAATCATCTTTTTTTTAAAGCTGTGACAACTTGTACTTGGTGGATGGAAAGATTATATTCTTTTTGCCAACACATTCCCAGATGGCTACACGTGTTTTTTTTTTGTTTTTTTTTTTTTTTTTCAATGACAGTGCTTAAATCTTACATTTTTATTTTTTGAGAAAGAACTTTTCATGCAAAAGTATGAGAAATCCTGGCACAAACGTCTGTACAAGGCGCAAAAGTGAAAGAAATCTATCTGTTCGTGCCATTAGCCATACAATATTCCCCCCCCTGATGCTGCGCGATGCTGCGATGTGCCATAAAACAGGCGAGTGGACTGGGAACCGGCTCCAGATGAAGCCACTTAAATGTGGGTGTCTCCACTTATGCTGGGTGTCTAAAACTCGGTGTCACTGGGGGAGGACAGCAGCCAGCACTGCTGGCGGTGCCAGGAGTGATTTGACTAACAAAGACAGACAGCAACCGACTGTCAGCAGTCACGCTGTGCTTCTCTGCTGGTTGTCAATCCTGCTTAGGTATTCTTCATCCCCCTGAGCCTGATCTCAGGAGTTTTTCAGGTGCCTCTCCCTTGTCGGCGTTGTTGCTGCCTCGCATTTTGAGCATCTCAAGGTTTTTGGTTGCGAATGTGCAGGGTGTTTGATCCTCTTGCACTACGTGTGCTGCATGTTGCTTCTTGCAAAAAGCTTTTATTATTATTATTTATTTCTTTTTTTTTTTTTTTTTTAATTTGCATTGCAAATCCGGCAGCACCCAGTAATGTCCTTCTGGCAGAGTGTTCCTACATTTCTGGGCTTCCTTCTTTCAGTGGACCTACACCCTCTTTTAGGGCTCAGCAGCCTCAGACACAGAAAAAATTGTCAAGCCACACAGACAAATGCGTCTGTCTCAATGCAGCAATCTCCTACGAGAGCAATTTTCATCCCAGTTTATGGACTATGCCTGTACCGATCCCGTCCCTTGCAACCCTACAAACAAAATCATTCCAACTGCTTTTCTGGCAGTGTTTGACCCCAAGTCTTCCAGTTGTGCTTATGCATTTTGTGTGGTTAAGGAAGGAGGCTAAAATCCGACTCACCCACCACACGGGACTCCTAGCAAAAAGACCCCATTAATTCCACCCTGCTATTTTTAAGGCAGCTTGGTATAAGAAAAGAGGGGGATCAAACTCTATATTTCCTTCTGCATGTCTTACAGGTTTATTTTATTGCTCAAATCCTCTGCTTTTCTTCAGATGGGATGCATTGACACCCAATCTTCAGGAGCCTCTGATAGAATTAACCTGACAAGCTCCAAAAGGAAAAGGGTGTCTGTACCTAGACGAATTTTGGACAGATTCAGTTAAAAGTGCATGGACACCCTCCTCTGTGTCTCTAAGATCTCCGTGTCCCTGTTCTCCCTTCAGCATTGCTCGGTTGTTCGAGTTTCCCCTCATACGATATTAATTAAAACTTCAACAGAACTCCTTTCACTCCAACTCCTCCTCAGCCAGCTGCTTGCCAGCTACTATATATAATAAATTTCCAGAAGCTCTGCCCATTCTTTTTTGCCTGTTTGGAAAGCATTTTGTGAAACAACCATTATTACGAGCCTTTGGGCTTGGTTTCTGCCGGTGCTGGTGGTTTTGGCTGGGGGAAGCTCTAAGTACAAGACATTTTGTTACACACAAGCAACGTTTGAAAGAATCTTTTATAGAGCTTGGAGAACGAAAGCTTGAGAGTCAGGATACTCGGGCTTTACACCTGGGAGTATTGAAAGCTTCTTGGACAGATCACATAACCTCTCTGTGTCTCAGCATCGTCGTCTTTGAAATGGGGATAAACCTCATCTGCTTCTTGGAAGAGGAACTCGCGTTTAACTTACATTTGTCAGAGCCTCGTATGAGAGCACTGCAAATTCCATACAAGAGAGTATTATCGGGTCTTTTAAGGGAATGCTCCCAAAGTATTTCCAGATCCTGCACTAGGATTGATGCATCTTGCCTTCGGCAACCACAAATTTAGATGTCTAAACGTGACACGGTTACACTAGGTTGACTTTCTGGGCATTGAAGAAAAACAGACTCCTCTCGGGGTCAATACCAAAATAGGTGTCCTAGGAAGGTTCAGAGCAATGCCCCCTGGAAGTGCTTCAAACAACTCCAGTTATTCAACAGGAACCCCAGGCACATGCCCTTCAGCATCTATCCGTTTGCTGCATTACAATGAGAATATTTCTCTTGCTCCCATTTTTCCTTTTCTTTAAATTATTTTAAGTGTTTCATCTGTGCAGGATCATTTACAAGTGTTACTCTCCAGGACAAGGAGACAGGGTAAGTTCGAGTCTTCAGCCCCTTGGCCCCAATTTCATGGGCCAGTCTGCAGGAACTGCTGCCTTTGTAGAGCAACCAGCTCTAATGTGATGTGTGAATTAATGTGTGAGCAGTCGCTGTGCACCAGAAGGATCCCTGCAGCTCTCCTGCCAGCCAGTCCTTATGCTGTTTCCAAGATCAGTGTAGCATCCAGTAGATTTATCATGAAGAAGAAGAAGAAGAAGAAGAAGAAGAAGAAGAAGAAGAAGAAGAAGAATATGAAGAAGAAGAAGAAGAAGAAGAAGAAGAAGAAGAAGAAGAAGAATTTGAAGAAGAAAAGAAAAAGAAGAAAAGGAAAAGGAAAAGGAAAAGGAAAAGGAAAAGGAAAAGGAAAAGGAAAAGGAAAAGGAAAAGGAAAAGGAAAAGAAAGAGAAAGAGAAAGAGAAAGAGAAAGAGAAAGAGAAAGAGAAAGAGAAAGAGAAAGAGAAAGAGAAAGAAAAAGAAAAAGAAAAAAGAAAAAGAAAAAGAAAAAAAAAAGAAAACAAAAAAAAAAAAAGAAGAAACAGTTATCAAAGTTGCAAGACGTTTTAAAAATTATCTTGTACCTTTACAGGTGTTGATGCTGAAAACTGGGGGGTTTGTATACTAATAAAGTTATTGCTGCACACTCAGGAGAATTTTCTGGGTCCCAAGGAGCGCAGCACAAGGTTTGTGTGTGCCCACTGCTGCATTTCTTTCAGGCTTTGCCATTCTGGATATTTCACAAAAATAAAGCAAACGAACAAAAAAAAATGCCCAGGTGCTCAGAGGATAAAGTGGGACTCCTCAAAACACCAGGGCTGAGAGGGCACCTAATTAGTTTACAACTGAGATTGCCGCTCTCTACAGTGATGTTAGGGACATGTCCCTGGTTTACACCCTGGGTCCACTACGTGCAACCCAAAAAGAGCAATATTTGCCAGGGCCAAGTGCAACAGGAGAGATGATCACAAACAAGAAGCCAGGTTTCATGTCCCTGGTAAGCTCAGCTGGAGTACGAGGACCACAAGTGTGCAGCTGCGATGCTGGCTGCCTTCAAATTACAAGGCTTGTTTGATCTCCCCTGTTGACTGCGATGTTTGTAGGGGAATCAGGGCATTTAGGGCATAAAGTCACAAATGGGATCAGCACACCTTGGTTCTTCTTCTGCTTCCAGTACTGAGCTGATGTGCATCCCCAGCGAAATCTCATTGCTTATTCCAGGTCTCCTTGCATCCATCTCTGCAGTGCTGCTTTGGGAGTTTCAGTGGCTCTGTCACATCTTCACTTCTTTTTTCTTTGAGAAAACGGTAAAAGGACGTTAATATTCAACTGTTCCATACTTTGGTTTCAGGTTGTAGTTTTCATTTCATTGTTGATCAGCTGCTGTGTTTCAAGCACCATTGGATAGGAACATTTTGCACAACGGTTCGATTCACGAGATGAAATTGCAAAATGCCTCTTTACCAGCTTTGGGCAGACCTGGGGACCTCTCATACGAATATTCAGCAAGTCCCAGAATCTGCAAAAAAATCATTGCCTTTTCATAACAAAGAGCAGTATGTGAATAATGATTTTGATCTTTCTCCTGCTCCTTTTAAAATCAGAAATAAAATGCCTGACTTCAGGGAGTTAAAGGTCCTTGCTCAGCTCTTGCTGATTAAAAGTATACTTTGCAACATCATTGATATTAGGGCTGGTGTCACCACCTTGGGCACCCAAAGGAAGATTATTCCTCGAGTGTTAAGGCTAATTTTGCAATCTTTCCTTTCAAAGCAGCCAAGTCTATCTCTCTTCTTCTCCGTTACAGCTCTCAGTACCAATAAATGAATGCATTCGAGTTACAGACCTCACACACCCAAAGTTAATTTGAGATTCTCTTGCTGCATGGTTCAGCCCTGTGAGACATGGCACTCCATTGGGACCTCTCAGTTTTCTGAAGCCAGGATTCCTGGAGACATAATATAAATCAGAAAAGGACCCAGTGCTCATAGAGGTGACATTTCAGTGAACTCTCCATCAGAACTTGCCTCTGGCCCTAAAAACATATTTTTCAGCTCAGTGCTGTGGCCCACCTGAAAATACTAAGAGCAGAAGGAAACACGCATCACTTCTCTCCCACAGAAACAGGTGTCGTGGCATGGTTAGATGCTGAGAAGTTCTTTCTTTTGTCTTGCTTTTAACTCTCAGTACAACAAAGAAAAGCGAGCCACCTGCATGCAGCGTCGGGGCTTGCAGGTTGTGACTCTGTGCATCCCAGCCATGGTGGTTTTATTTTCCCAGCAAAAGGTCTATGGAGTTGGTTCAGGGTGGTTTGATGCATTATAGTTTTTTCCTGACTATTTAAATCAGAGACTCAATTTACAGGTAACAGTTTACTAACCTAAGTAGCTGGTATATAGAAAAGAAGTGGTTCAGGAGGATGAAATGGGCTGACAAAGGTGCCAGAGACAGGGGGATTCAGGTAAATGGGATGCAGGGAAGGTGGGAGAAGCCAGACGTCCCTTTCCTTGCAGCAGCAATCGCCCAGACCCAGTTAATCCACGTGTGGGGCCACGCTATAACCCAGCCAGGAGAGATAAATAAGAAGCACAGAAAATAAAATTGAGTATAATTCACCTTGGAAGGAGAAAATAAATAAATAAATAGATAAATAGATAAATAAATAAAGACACTGTAGACTTTATGAGTTTTTAAATTAACTGCATCAGCTATGGAGAAGCCCTTGGAAATCAGAATTGGTGTATTGATAAAGTCCTTGGCTTCCTGTGAAGGTGGATTACAAAAGGGATGTAAATGCAGTGGGATGAGGAACCTTGTCTTCCTGCATTTGGTATTTATTGCAAAAAAAATAAATAAAAATAAAAGAAACCACAGAGTAATATTTAGCACGTGTTATGAGAAGTGCTGGACATCAGCACCAAGCTAGAAGTTCCCCAGTGGAAACTTGGGGAGGGTTTATCCTGGATTAAGAACAGTTTTAAGCTGCCAAATGAGGCATCTCCATCAAGTAACGCCTCGCCCTGCCCTTCAGCGCTGACATTTCCCTGGGGCAGGGAGCAAAAGGACTCCAGACTCCGATTTGGTTCCCCTCTGGCATTCCAGCAAGGATCAGGCAAGCCCCAGGCAGGGCTGATAAAAAAGGAAAATGAGTAATTTCCAACAAGTTTGTGGTTCACTTTTCCCTGCCCTGGGTGTCTTCTACCTGACCAAGAGCAAGGATGGGGACAGGACTGCTGGGTGACAAGGAAAGGGGTGGCAAGAAGGATGCAGGTGACATGGTGGGGATGCATGAGGGGACAGCATGAGGCTGTGGGGACAAGGAGGGGACACTGTGAGGACACGAAGGGATGATGTGGGAACATGTTGGGGGACAGAACAAGGCTGCAGGGATATGAGATAAAGTCACAGGGATGCATATGCCAGGGGAGGTTCAGGTTGGCAATGAGGAGACATTTCTGCTCAGCAAGAGCGGTCAGGCCTTGGGACGGGTTGCCCAGGGAGGTGGGGGAGTCCCCGTCCCTGGGGGTGTTCAAGGAGAGGTTGGACGTGGTGCTTGGGGACAGGGTCTGGTGGTGACATTGGTGGTAGGGGGATGGTTGGACCAGATGATCCTGGAGGGCTTCTCCAACCCCAATGATTCTGGGATTCTGTGATGAGTGAGGGGACAGTGTGAGCCTGTGGGGATGGGGGGAGATGCCATGGGGATGTGTCAGGGGTGCAAATCTGTGGGGATGTGAGGAGACATGGAGGGGACGCGTGAGGGGACAACACGAGGCTGTGGGAATGTCAGGGAGTGCTGTGGGGGTCTGTCAGGGGCAGTGCAAGGCCACGGGGCCATAAGGGGACACTGTGGGGGTGGCACAAGGCAGCTGAGATATGAGGGGATGCCATGGGGGCATGTGAGGGGACAGTACAATGCTGTGGGAACAAAAGGGGACACAATTGGGATGTGTGAGGGGACAGCATGAGGCCGTGGGGATGTGAGGCGACACAGTGGGGACATGTGAGGGGACAGTGCAAGGCTGTGGGGATGTGAGGGAACGCTGTGGGGATCTGTCAGGGGACAGTGTGAGGCCACGGGGCCATAAGGGGACATTGTGTAGATGGCATGAGGCAGATGGGACACCATGGCGATGTGTGAGAGGACAACACAATGCTGTGGGGACATAAGGGGACACAACGGAGATGTATGAGGGGACAGTACAAGGCTGTGGGGACATGAGAGAACACAGTGCGGACTTGACAAGAGGGCGTAAGGCCATATAAAACAGGACGCGGGCACCCTCCGGGGCGGGTCGTCCCCAAGCCCCTCCCGGCGCCTCCGCGCCCGGCGCCATGTTACTGTCCCCGCGCGGCTGCCGTCGCGTTGCCATGGCGGCGGCCCGGCCGCCTCAGCGCTGAGGTGCGCGGGAAGGGCGCGGGGAAGGGGCCGGCCCTCATCCGGCCGCCATGGAGGACGAGCTGTACCTGGAGAACATCGACGAGTTCGTCACCGACCAGAACCGCGTGGTGAGTCCCGATACCTGCGGCTGGGGGGGCCCCTCCGTGCCCTGCCAGCCCCGTTTCAGCTCCCCCAGCCGAATATCGGCCGGTGGAGGGGGTGGTGGCGGAGTTTTTCCACAGGTCGCCGCTCCACAGGTTGCCATGAGTGCTGATTTCCACTCACAAGGGGCCAAAAATGCTTTTTTTTATCAGTTTTTTTCACCCCCTGTAATAGTTTAGTGTCTCTGAAGGGAATCAGTGATGGCATTATTCCCATCACGGGAAAAGCAGCTCTCCCCAGCCTCCTTATCCTCCGTAACCTGTTTTTTTTTCTCCACAAACAACCCCAAATCGCTGTGGTAACAGCAAAATTTTACCTCAAAAAATAAAACTCAAAGGAGTGCCTGGAACCAGGAAGGGATTGAGGCGGCCCTGCCCACCCTTTCAGCTACTGCCGGGTCAGCCTAAAAACGATTACCATTTATCACCTGTAGCATCCTGAAGCCTTGTTACTTCTAGGAAGGTTCAGAAACACAGTACCCAAGTGTGTCTGGTTTTATTTCAAAATAAAAACTTAGCCTGGAAACCCATCCAGTAAAGTTGCCACATCCTTGCGGCTGTCAAAGGATTTGTCGTAACACGAGCTGCCTCTGTCATTATAATTTATTTCCATAAAGTGGTAGACTAACAACAACTCAATTAACAGTTGTGCTTGAGGCAGGAGAGGCCCTAGCCTGAGGTTTGATGTAAAAAAGAAGGCAGAAAGGGAGGAGAAGGAGGTATAAGGATGTGCCCTGTTCAAATAGAGCAGCAAGTCATGGAGCTGCTGGCTCCTGGAGGGCTGTGGTGCAGCCAGAGATCCCTGGTCCCTTGTGACAGGGAAATTTGGGAAGTCCTCGGTGGTTTGGGGTGAGCAGCGAGTGCTTCTCACAGCCAGGTGTTGTGCTGTTCCAGTTCCTTCTCAGTTGTGAAGCTAAGCACTGAATGGCTTTGTCTGTGCAGTGGCAGTTCAAAAAGGTATTCACATAAACACACCTATTAAAATGTAGTCATAAAAACGCACCTTTTAGGGTCGGGAGATCATTCAGGTCTTGGGGGTTAAATCTATTCAGTGTAGCCCAGAAGGAGGGCGGGTGTCCACGTGCTCTCACTTCTAACAGGTTTTTGTGGTGGGTTTCCTGGGGAAGGGGGTCCTAAAGTGTTTGATTTACCGTTGGGAGGATGTGTGAGGTTTAACAGTCAAAAGAGTGAGGTTTTCTTAAAGTTTTTTTTTCTTCTTTTTTTTCTTTTCCAGGTGACATACAAATGGCTGAGCTATACTTTAAAAGTTCACGTCAACCAGGCTAAACAGTAGGTATTGGTATATCCTGCAAGCATTTGCTTTTGTGTCAGAGCCTTGCTATTACTGTTTCCCTGCCTGTGGTTAACATATGAAAATGATCTCTCTGGATGACGGGGAATCAGTTGTACCATCAAAATATCTTTTGCTTCTCCAAATTTTGCTTAAATTTGTAACTTTGGGTATATTTGGGGGAATAAAAATTACTGCAACCTTTTAAAATATTCCATAAAACAAAGGATGAGCTCTCAAGGATTCTGGGGTTGTTTTTACACAGCCAGGTAGGGCTAAGCAGAGTTAAGGATCTGAAGGTTGCATGAGCACATCAGGTCCCATAATATAAATCCTTTTTCTCCTTGTTCCCACCCAGAGCTGGGACCTAAAGGAACGTTTGTGGTGTAGCTTCAGCTGTTTTGTCCTAACTGCTTGAACATCAGCTTGGGCATCTAATGTGCTGAAAGATGGGTCTCTTTCCTCGGTGTGTGTTGGACAATTTAGGTGACGGGTGCTGCAGGGTGCTTCGCTGCTGGTGCAGACCTGGGTGGGATGGCTCCTGTGTCCTGGGATGGAAGGACACGGGCTCTGTGGGAAGGACGGGCAGGGGAAGCAAGGAGAGGACGTCCCCTGGATGTCAGCGAGCCTCACAATCCCAAGCCCTGAGCCTCGTTTGGGAGGCTTCAACTAGGAAGGTTTGATTTTCAGTCCAGGAGGCTCCAGGAATGCACTGCTGGAAGCTTCCTCCTCCAAGAGATAGAGGAGCCGATGCAACCAGGGCTGCAGTGACCACGACGTGGAGCCATTTAGGATCCTGAGGGCAGCAAGGAAGGAGCAGAGCAAGCTCTCTACCCTGGGCTTTAGGAGAGAAGACTCTGGCTTCCTCAGGGATCTGCTTGGTAGAATACCACAAGACAAAGCCCTGGAGGACAGAGGGACCAAGAAACCTGCTTAATATTCAAGGATCACCTCCTCCAAGCTCAGCTTTGATGCATCCCAACAAAGAGATAGTCAGGCAAAAATGCCAGGGGGCCTGCGTGGATGAGCAAAGAGCTCCTGGCCAAGCTCAGACAGGAAAAGGAGGCTCACAGAAGGTAGAAGTGAGAACAGAGAGACTGGAAAGAATACAGAAACGTTGTCCCAGTGGTCAGGGATCAGGTTCAGAGGAGTCTGCAAAGATGCTCAGGGGCTGGAGCTGCTCTCCTGCAGAGACAGGCTGAGGGAATTGGGGTTTAGATTAGACACAAGAAGGAAATTCTTGCCTCAGAGGGTGGTGAGGCACTGGAACAGGTTGCCCAGAGGAGCTGGGGGTGCCCCAGCCCTGGAGGTGTTTAAGGCCAAGCTGGAAGGGGCTTTGGGCACTCTGTAGCAGTGAGGATCTTCAGGTATCTCCATCAGATATTGTACCTGGGACACTCTTTGTACACCACTCGTATTGGTGGGAGCTGGAAGCTTGATTCTCAGCTCAATTTCCTCAGCACTGGTCACGCTCTTTCCTCTTGTTGCTGATCACCGTGTCCACGGTTATGTTTGGGATTGGATGTGTGCACCTGGCAGTGTCCTCAAGCACCAAAATTCCCAGCTCCTTTGTCAGGTGGTTCATAATGCTGGGTTGTAAAAGCATTTCTCAAGGGGAAACTTTGGAACAGGGATTTGAGATGATCTGCAACCATCTGTTAAAGTTTTGAGAGCTCAAATCCATTTCACCTTTGGTTAATGTTGCTGTTGGACTGTGGGATTCTTCAGGGTGGCAAGGGAGGAAGGCGACCCAATAAGGTTAATTTAATCCTGGTTAAAATAACCATGTTTATGTAAAAAGTTTCCATGTCAGATTAGCTCTGCTCTTTTTACATAAGCTTCACAGACAGGGTGGTGATGAATTCATTCCTTTCGAGGTGATTAACACTGGTTTGTTTTGTGCAGGATGCTGTATGATTACGTAGAGAGGAAACGAAAGGAGAACTCAGGAGCTCAGCTTCACGTCACCTACTTAGTAGCAGGAAACACCATCCAGAATGGACACGTTGTGAGTGTTTTATTTCTCGAAGGTGTCTCAGAGCTGCTTGTTCTTGCCTTGTTTTCTCACCTTTTGTAACCTTTGGGTCTGAAACTGAACTTAAGAATTTATCAATTTAAGTATCGATTTCTCAATAATTTATCAGCTTAATTTATCAAATTAAGACTTTATCAATCTTAAGAATCTTATCTCTCGACCCTGTTGTTATGACCAGACAACAGATTTTAGAAAATAGTCCGGAGGGTCCCTTGTGAGATCAGCTAATCCGTTTTCCAGGATCTCCTGTGGAGTAGAATTGTGCTAAGTCGTGTTTGGAGAGAGCTTGGAATTCAGTTAAAGTTGTCTTTTTAAATAAGGTAACTACTTATCATGGTGTACAAGAGAAAAAACGTTTTGTACTCAAAAATAATTTGGCTTGCTAAGCAGAGCAAATAAATACATTAACTCTTTGTAGTCAATGTATTCATTGTTTCTCATTCCTGCTTGTCAGATTTTCAAAAATGTCATTCATAATTTCAGGTAGGTACCCCAGGAGGGGTTTTTTTAAAGAAAATGAGCGAATTGGTTGCCTGCTCCCCTTTTCTCTCATAAGAGTTTAATAAGATGAACACTAAGTGCTTTCAATATTCCACCAGGTGTCTATTCATACCTTTAGGAACCCAAATATCTTTTAAAATGCAATCCACAGTCTTCATTTAGGATTAGTCCATCTCAGGGTGCCCTGGCTTTTGATAGCAGACTGGGGAGAGAAACAGCCACCATCCTTTTCAGTTTTTCTAAGTAATTGATTCACAGGCATAGGATACTCTCTTTACATCTCCAAATTTGCCTGAAAATGAAGGTAATTCTCCATTGGGTGAGCTCCATACAATGAAATTTATTTATTTTTTTAAAGCTGTACCAATGGTGTCCAACCTACAGCTTGAGTTTAACGTATTTTTCCCCTGGTTTCTTTTGGAAACAACGAGGTAGGGGCTCTTGGCTCACTAGAGTAGGTGAGAAGTTCATAAACACACAGTTTTTAAACACCTTAGGGCAAACTTAATAATAGCAATAAGTGAATTCTGACATAGGATATGCAGGATACAGTTTTTTTATTTTTATTTTTATTTTTTTGTACTCAGTCTTAGCAGTACTTTTAAAACAAGAAAAATTTACAAAGGTAAATGCATAGAGGCCACTTTTTCTTCCTCCCCACCTCATTTTTAAATACTTTGATTTTGAACCCTACACAGCCCCAGTGACTTCTAAGAAGGATGACCTGCAGCAGCAGTAGTTTTAGGGGCGGAGATGGAGCAATGCAAATTCAGTGCTCCCGAGACTGGGTGCCTGAGGGCTGCCCAGAGCTGGAAAATCTGGCAAATGCTTCCAGAAGATGTGCAGGCATTGGAGTAGCTGATGGGTAACGTCTGGCACAAGTCAATTATGGGGAGGAAACCGGTGAGAGTGCTTCAGATCCAACCCAGTGCCTGCTGGGCACCCTGCATTTCTTTCTGCTGTCAGTAGGGGTAGCCACAAGGCTGTGGATTCAACTCCAAGAGCTCTCTGTTGGGAGACAGGGCTAGAAATCTATCAGAAAGAATTCTCCTCGGGGCTTAAGCACTGCTATGTGCTTGCCACTTTATACAGCCTCAGTGGGGGGACCAAGACTGCTGATTTTTCTTTATTTTTTCAGGTTGCCTGCAGTTTCTTGTCTCTTGTTCTTCTGCTGGATAGCCTGGTATCAGTTAAACACACCATTGATGGATGGATTTTGTCGAGCCTGTCTGTTTTGGATGCTCTCTGTACTCACTGCAGCCTGTTGAATGTCAGAGAGCAGGTCCGGTCCTCGAAGACTGGAAAAAAGTACAGGCTGTAGAGCACATTTCTGGAAACATTCGTTTCTGGCTGTTAAATTAATTGCTTATCTTTTTCATTGCATCTTGCTTCTCTTTTGCCCTGTCTGTGCCAGATAATGCTATGTTAAATGTCGTAGCCTGTCTTAATATATGTGGCTACTGCATCAGCTTTCCAGCAGTTGGTCTCCAGCTGCGTTCTTTTGCTTTTCTCAGCTGTGCTGCGCAATTGTTTTGTTCTCCTTTCGTCCATATCTCATCTCCTGGTGTCAGGAACAGAGCACTGAGCGTTTCTTCTTATCTGTGAAGCAGTGCAGTGGGAAAGCAGGAAGATACAGCTGGGAAAACGAACTGCTGAGGGTGGTTTAAAGGCGTTGGCAGAGTTCTGTGAAGCTGCACCTACAGTCTGCAGGCTTTTTCATTCAATAGATAACCGAAAATATTAGATCTTTTCAAGATTTAAGGTTAAGATTAATAAAATTTATTTTTTTTTACAGTGCCACAAGGTTGCAGTAGTGAGAGAGGATAAGCTGGAAGGTAAGCAGATCGTGAAAATTATGCTTTTTTTTCTTTGAAAGAACAGCAAAGTGAGTAAAGCTCAGAACTTGCCATCTGCACATAAATGCTTAGTCAAGCTGTCGGCTTCAGGTGTGTACTTTTTGTACTAGCTTTTTCTCAGAATTTTGAGTGTCTGAGCCAACAGCTGGGTAACTTTACAGGCTTGTGATTTGGGTCTGATTTCTGGGTTGCACATTTGAGTCGACAGGGATTCTTTTCCAACTCCCTGCCACTTGACAGACGGCTCCTCCTTAAAGGCAGCAGTAAATGAGCAGGGCACAGCAATGTCTCACGGCATTTTAGACCAAATGGGAGCATTCAGGCTTCCAAGGACACTGAAAGAGATGATTCTTGTTATTGATTAAATGCAAGATCTCAATACTAATTTAATATCCCGTGAGAACATTCCCACTTTTGTCTGAGGTATTTGTTTTCACGGGAAAAAAATGTTCAAAAAAAATCAAAACAACAAGAAAACAGCAAAACTCACTTCTGCAACACTGCTTCCCAAACTGCTCCCCTTGTATTGTCAGTTGTTTTCCTGTCTGTTTCCACGTCTGGTCCTGCTAATGAGATCCGACCTGTAGCAACTGAAACACATCTGCAGGCTCCTCATCACTTTCAAGTAACATCTTTGGCGTTTCAGAACGTACCGTGGCATTTGTCGTGACCTTTACCATCGATATTAATGAACTAACTTTGAAAGACTCGTGATATTTTCCTTTTTGAAAGCTAACCTGAAGCGGATTTCTAGCTGAGTTGTCTTCATCAGGGCAGCAGACTGTCAAGCAGTGCAACTACTGCCTGTCATGCTCGTTGAATTATGTGCGCTGCGTAAAGTTCTGCTTTGCCGTGGAGGAAAGGGTTGTTCGTGGTTTTTGTGCTAGAAGACAGGCCAGGGGTATGACTGAGATTTGGAAGAGGCTGAGGACTGTGATGGGAGCAGGGCTGCGTAGTCTAGGAATGGCCCCAAGAAATGATTGCCGTGTGTGTTTTTGCAGTGCCTGGAAGCTCTGCCTCAACCCAGGGCTGTGTGGAAAGAGCGATACGAGCCGTGAACAAAGAGTTCCTAAAGAACAGCTCTTGCCTCAAGGGGACTGCAGCCTAAACAGCATAGAGGAGATAAAACATTGATTTCAGCAGCTTATGAAAGAAAACACTGCAACACTAGCTGTAACAGCAGGTGCTGCTTCAGTGGCACGGGGAGCAGTTGCAGCAGGGTTGAGGTATCGCCATCTATTTTCTTCCTCAGCCTTAGGTAGTCATATAGGATGTTCTGAATCCCAGACACTGGATGTTTTGAAGGTAAACACTAAGAGATTGGTCTTAATTCAGTTGTGTAAAAACCAGGTGTGTACAGCAGAAAACACATTTGACAGGCTCGTGGAGTCTGCGACCTTGAATTCTCAGTTAGTGATCATTAGAAGTACAATTAGATGATTTAATTTGCAGGTCCTTGCTGTCACGGGGACGGACTGTCAGTGTTCATCAGAGGCAGAGCCTAATACTGAAAGTTGCCCCTTGATTCTCTAAAAGCTGTGCTAACGGGACTTCTCTTCTTTTTCCCCTCGCAGCAATGAAGTCTAAACTGGCCACGATTGCAAGCGTGCACGTTTACAGCATCCAGAAAGCCTTGCTCAAAGACAGCGGGCCGCTCTACAACACCGACTATGACATTGTCAAAACAAACCTGCACGACTGCAGCAAGTGAGTTATGGCTCGGTTTTGCTTCTTACGCTCCGTGGTTGGAGATTGAGATGTTGTTACACAGTGCGCTTCAGCAGGAGTCAGCGGTTACCAGACATGCCTGAATTTTTAGAAAGCTAGAAGAAGTCATGCCAGACCCGTCCCTAGACAATAAATTGTATCGTTGTTTTATAAACTGAGCTATCTCCAGCTTACGGTCGGTTCGCTTGCTCTCTTACTCCAGCAGTGTTCCAGTACTTTTCTTGTCTGATGGCTAGAAACATTTTTCTTATCTCCAGGCCACGCTGAATCATGATCGTTTTTATCCAGTTCCCTGTCATGCAGGAAGAGTAAATCGAAACAGACGTACAAAGACACGAGCGATGCGTTCAGGAAAGCACTAACCTGAGCTTGCCTTCTGTTCTGTGAGCCTGTGTCTTCATCCACTGCTCTCTTCCACCTCTAAAAGATGACTTTCAGAAACCCGCTCTCCGTATTTCAGATAAGAGCCTGGAGTGTAAACAGACCAAGCAGCACAAGGGTGGAAATAGAGAAAGATTGTCTTAGAATTCAGAGGGACTTCGGTCTCCAGAGAGCATTGATTTGCTCTCTGAGTGGTGCCTGGCTGCTGGGGCTTTTCATTTATGTGTGTTTCCCCCCTGACGGCTTCGTCTTGATGCAATCAGTACGTACGGTGCCGTGACCAATCTGCTTTAGAAGCGGGATGCCTGAATGCTGTGTCACGGGAAGAGTATAGAATAGAGGGCTAGAAACATAGCTGCCTTACAAGAGGGTGGTTGGGAAAATAATGTTCTCGAAGCCGTATTTCAAATACGAATGTCAATACCGCAGTAAGAGCTAGGAAACCCAGCTTCAGGGAAGATGTGTGCTATGTCTTTGGCCGTAGTCTCCTTGCTGTTTGTGCTAAGGCACCCCTGCGTGGTGATACTCGTGCCTCAGAGGAGCCTGCCTTTCGGATTTGTACACCCAGAAGGTTTAGACAATTCTGAAATCGCTTTCTGAAGCCTACCTTTAATTCTCTGGCTGGATTTGGAGCGGTGTTTCCCAAGCAAACTGAGAAAAAGGCAGCTTCTTCACTTGTGGCCTGGCTGAACTACATCCAAACCGACCACGTTCCCTCTCCCTGGGACTTGTCAGCGACGTGAATCGCCTCTTACAGCCGGGACAAGATCCCCGCAGTACCTGCGCGAGACAGAGGTCTGCCTATGTGCATGTTTACAGCAAACAGAGCCTCCTGGCTTCTTCCGTTTCCTTCTCAGTCCATATATCTCCGAAGCTCTGGGGCAAGGATCTTAATTCTCTTCTGCATCTGTATGGGACCTCTTATGCTGTGAAGACGGAGGAGGTGGCGAGCTGTACTGGGATAAACAACGGGCTTTGATGCATGTCACCAACGTCAGCTTTCCAAGCGGAAGCAGCTCCTTGCTTGCAGAGCCCAGTCCAAACATTGCTTGTTTTTCCAGCGATTATTCAGTGAATTTTGGATCGAGCCCGCAGGTTGTAGCCGCGCAGCAGCAGTAGGGCAAGGTAAATTCCCAGAGGCCTGGGATGTGGAAGGTTTGCGTGTGCTAACTGCACCATCATTACAGACAGTGACAAAAAATGAATTAATTGTAATTTGGGGAGTTGGTGGTGTTGCTCATGAGTGTCTGTGGAGTAGGAGCGAGGGCCGTTTAGCATGCTGTGTTGACCGTGTTGAGAACAGACTGCAAGTAGAAAGGAAAGCAGGAATATTCCCCTTCAATGCCTCCTCTCCTTCCATTAAAGGTTTGGATGTTGAGGGATTGCTGCTGCAGAGGTGTTGTTTGCTGATCCATTTCGGTTTCTGACCCGCGCACAAGCAGGCTGCATGTTGAGCTGCTAATGCCCAGGCACGGCGATTAATTGGCAGAAAACTGATTTATTTCTTACGCAAATAAAAATTACGCTATGCAATTCACTGGCTTGGAAGGCGTGAGTCTGTGCTCTTTTGTGGCATTTCTGTAGGAAATCTGGAAAGCCTCGCCTGTGATTTGCACAGTGGGGAGCAGAATTCGGTTATTTTTGGGTACAGCTATTCCTGACTCTCCGCGAATTGTCTTGTAGCTGTGAGCACATCGTTTCATTCTTGTATCTCAGTATTCCCCAACAATCACGTTTCAGACTGCTGCAAGCTGAGATGCGTCTCTGCCTACCAGTGACTCCATGAAAATGCCTTTATATAGTTAAGTCACTGAATGTCGTGGATGTCTTCTGAGCCCTGTGAGTAGTTTACTCGCAGTTGTAATTTACTTACCTGGCTGGTGAGGTTGCAGCTGCTTGCTGCAGCAAGAGTGGACCCTGTCAAAGCATCTGAAAGTTGTGAACGTTTTAGATCTTCAGACAGCAACACTATTCACGCTGTAAGCTTTGGAGAGTGTAACCAGTTTAGGAATAAAATGCAGTTCTCTCCATCCCCACCCTGGGTGTGGAGATGGGCTCCCCCCCTCCACGAAATCCCAACAGCTTGTTTTGCATTTGAATGCTCTGGCTCTTGCTGACAGGTTCAGCTGATCTTTTCAGTCGAGGTCTCCATCGCTTTCCCTCAGTGCCAGCCTTTCTTTCTCGTCCCCATGCACAAATTAAATTGCTCTTTTTTTTTTTTCCCCCCATAACAGGAGAAGGCAGAACCAGCGAAGTACGGCGCTGCTGGGGAGGAAGCCGAGGTGAAAACTAAGAAGTTAAAAGGCTAATTAAATTTCTCACTCCGTCGCACAGGTTTAGTGCCATTCACTGCGCTGCCGCCGTCCCCAGGACGCCCGCCGAGGTTTCTCAAGCACAGACGTCGGCGCAGGCGGGTGCCCAGCCACCGAGTGACACGGGTGCTGCCAGCGTGCCCACGGTCAACGGCCACGGTCCCTCGGCCACCAAGCAGAGCTCACAGCAGCCCAAGGGCATCATGGGGCTGTTCGCAGCCAAAGCCGCTTCCAAAGCCCAGGACACGAGTAAAGAAACCAAAGCAGAGCCTAAGGAGGCCCCAGGTGTAAGTTACCTCAGACCCTTCAGGTTAACAGCCTCGGGCTTTGTGCTTATTCAACCTCACTAACCTTAACCAGCCGCAGCGTGGCTTCATCCAGCGCCTCTAGTGCTAAATTTGCTGTCCCCTGGGAGCGCTCAGGCAGCGCTCTTGTAAGTATTTAACCGTATAGTGCAGTCGTGCCTCCTGTCATCAGAGGGGAGAGCGTTGTGCCACGCTCTTGACCTCGCCGCAGAAGTGTAGCTGCCGTGCCTTTGACACTTTGACGTTCCTCCTTGAGCCAGATCTCCAGCTAGTATAAACCAGCATAGCTGCATTATTGAGACAATTGTTCCATTGTCTTCAGTGATGCCAATATATACAGCAGTGGAGGATCTCGCGCTCTCTATTGTGCTTAAAAGGATTTGTTTTGAGCAATAAGTGAAATGTGAGAAGCCCAGGTCTTAAAAGTATCAAGGTGTTTAAACTTGGTCTGCGAGGGAGGTTTCAGAGCCTGACCTGTGCGAGACTAAAATGTTTATCTTCCCAGCTGCTGTTTTTTCCAGCACAGGGCTGTGTTTTAATTTTAATCAGTACGAGTGTTTTTAGAGCAGATTGGCCAGTAAATGGGTATTAAAGTGGTAATGTTCTCTGTATACGGTTTAGCCTTTTTTTTTAATATAACAATTGAGTACATTTTGGTTCGTTTTTCTGATTTTTATAGTGAATTGAGAACTGCCGAAACGTGCTTGTCTGAATGCTTTGGAAAGTTTAGTGTCTGGTTGCCTTTTTTGCATGAAAATAAATGGGATTAAGAGGCCAAGCTTTCAGGCTTTCTTTTTTGTGTGTGATTTTTCATTTTGGTGGTGGCTCTAGTCATGGAATCGAGCAGTGATTTTTTTATTTTATTTTATTTTTTTTTGCAAACTGCTCAGCAGAACAGCGTATGTGCCAGAGTAGCTGGATAAAGTCTTCATGGTTTGGCCAACCTGTGTTCTTTCCCCTGTCGGTTACTGTGAATTGAGGCACTGATATTTTGTAAAAAGAACAGTTCTTTACTGGGAACTGACCCAAATCCCAACCACTTATTTCAGTAACGCTGTCAGCCATCACATGGGAATGTGACCTAGGTTAGATTTGAAGGCCTAGCTTAAGGGGTGGTAACTAACTTGCTCTCAGACTTTCAATCCACGTATTATCTAGCATTTTCAAGTTCTCCCAAACAGATGTTGAAATCCAAGACACCGACTAGTCAGCTAATTATACGTATTTATTTTGTTTGTCCAGAAGCAGTGCTGCGCGTTTCGAGGGCTCTGTTTCATGAATAATTCCTGTGGTTACACCTCTGTTTGCTTCCAGGTGTCTGCAGTAAGCAGCAAACCACCGGCAAAGGGCAACATAATGAACAACTTCTTTGGAAAAGCTGCCATGAGTAAGTGCTTTATAACCTGCATCAGTTTTCAGAAACCATTGTGGTCAGGGACCAGTCCTCTGTAGCTTAAAAAAAACAAAAGTCCTGAGGGACATAGAAAATCAATTTTTTTCCACTAAGTAACAATTAAAAATAATCAGTGCTATCAGGTGTCTTGCTATGCAGCTGTGATGGGGAGGCATGAACAGAGATCAGGGAGTAGAACTTTCCTCTTCATTCCCCCCGAACTTCAAGACATGAGGCTTGCTGGATTTCCTTTACATCCCTTCTTTTCTTAAGATCATTCATTTGAACTCAGAGGGGTTAATTTTTTTCTATTTTTTATTTTTTTTGTATGCAGCTCTTAAGGCAAAAATTAGAGGAAAGTAGAAAAGTTGTAAGTGGAATTTTTCAGACAACAAGCTTGCTGGGTGGAGATCAATTAAAATGACGTGTTTGTGCAGACTAACCCAGGAAGGATTTTTAGTGCAGAAGAAATCTGATTTAAAGTGAGTACTTTTGGCTGGAAGATTAGCTATTGGTAAAGCGTGTGCCAAAACCTGTTAGGCAGAGCATGTTAATGGTGCTTGCTTTTCATCACAAACCACTGAGGAGTCTATAGTTAGGTTTAGAGTTAATTACTGCAAAGTGAAGAGCTAATGAGCAGCGTAGAAAAGTGAGGGGTGGGCTTCCCCTTTGAGGAGGGGTTGGAATAGATGGCCTCTGGACGCCACTTCCAGATGAAATGGTCCAAGTCTAAGGAAAAGATGCAGAATCTTTTGAATACACATTGGAAATTATTTGAAGATGCTGTTACAAAAAGCACTAGAGAATTCAAAGAGTTACTGGGTGAGAGCAAACGGCAAAATTCACCCTCTATGAACCAACTGTTCAAGTCTGCGGGATACAGTTGTCAGAGAACACACAGGGAGCAGCTCTGCTGGACATCTTCAAGCTCCTGCTTTGTTGAAACCACACTCGCTGAGGATGCTTTCAGCGTAGGACTCAAGTCTAAGGGCAGGCATTACAATTAGCTCCGTTAAATTCTTAAGATCTGAGAGGAGCCCTAGACCAAAGTTCATATTCTAAAAACCCAGGAAGTGGAAACTGCCTGCTAAAGATAACACAGTGGCAATAAAAGAAAGTTTTGGATGAGTTTCTGTGACTTCCCATGGGTCTCAGTCCTCTGCTCAGTCCTCTCAGGGAGCTGAAACTTGCTTGGTGACTGCAGGGAGGGAGCAAATTGAGCAGAACTGGAAATGATTACACGTATAGAAAATACAGGGTGATTCCAGGAGGAAGATTTATTCCCTGCACGTTGATCTGTCTCTCCTGGCTTCAAAGATCTCACCGCTGCCAGAAAGTCCTGAGTTTAACAGTAATTGGGTCCTTCAGCTCTGCGCTATTGATCATAAATACGATAGCTGTCATTCAACTTCTTCCTTCTGAGCTGTTTTCCCTCGCTCGGTGAAGCAGCCAGCCTGTTTGCCAGGCGGGGTCAGAAAGGTGTTGGCAAGAAGTCTCGTAGCCCTCTCAGCAGTCTCGTAGCCCTCTCAGCAGTCCTGTAGCCCTCTCAGCAGTCTCGTAGCCCTCTCAGCAGCCTCTGTTCCTGCTGACAGTGTAGTTGGTCTCGCTGATCAATGCTTCACCCAGGCATCTCATGCTTGGGATGATCCAGATTTCTAAATCGTCTCTGCCTGTGCTAACAGCACCGCCCATCAGGTTGATAAATCTATTATTTGATGACCACTCCCCCCTGATCTCTCTCTTCTGGTACTCGATTGAGGCTTTGCAGCGGAGTTGTCCTTGTGTGTGGTGCTGTGTAGGCAAAAGGGGCTGGTTCTTGGTTGGAGTTAGGGAAGAGACAAGCTGCTACGTTACTAAAAATACTGATTGTGGGCTCTAACCTTATGGAGGCCGCACGCAGCTCTCGTTCCTGTTCATCAGTCTCAATTCTGCTGTTTCTGGACTTTTCAATGCTTGATTAAAACTGATTTGGAAGGCAATAAAGGTGGATGTGGTGGTATGCCAAGGGGGATGTGTATAAGGTGGGCTCGTGATCCTGGTGTGGTGCCTTAGATCCTGGAGACCAGGCAAGCTTCTGCCATCGCCTCCGAGCCTTCTCTGCAGAATTTATGAGCTGCTGCAGCACACCTGGCTCGCGGTGTGTTCGGGCTGTGCCATCAGGAACAACGGAAGCAAACCAGTAAATCAGCTGGAAATGTAAATGTGCCCTTCTTTCATATGTAACATAGCTTGGTCAGTGCAGATCCCTTAATGCTTTTACACATCATCTGTAGCGTTGTTGGTGCTCTTGGTGCATTGTTCTGCTTAACCAACCCCTTTTTAAGTTGTCATTCGTACCGAATGTTCAGTGTTCTTTTTTTTTACTGGTTTATTCACAGATAAACTCAAAGTCAACTCCGTGCCCGAGCAGCCAAAGGAAGAAAAAGAAGTAGTCAAGACTTCAGTTCCTGTAGCGCAACCAGAGTCATCCCCTAACGCTGTTGTAGAGAAACCTGGGAGGAAAACAGAGCCTGCTAAAACTCAACAAAAGGACAAGAAAAGGTGGGTCAGACAGTTCAGGGTCCCTGTAAGCTCTTAACCTGTGTGTTGATGGCCTGCACGAAGCTGGCTAGTCATATGATGCTGGCTTACGTGCTGTTTTCAGCTACTAAATTGCACTAAATGCGCCTAAAATTATCTTTCTTAGAATTCTTTCTCAATATTTCTTTTCCATGGAGTGCTGTAGGTGCCTCAGGGCCATTTGTGCCATCCCAAACGGGGAGGGACGCAGTCCAGGTACTCCTCAGCGGGACGGGGGTGGCGTTTCATGAGACAACCTCGTGCTGTGAGCAGGCTTAGCGTGGACCCCGCAGGCAATCTGTGGGGGCTGGCAGGAGCACCTGTGCTGCAGGGAAGGGTAGCATATTCCCAAGCTTGTATGTACACAGCTCCCAGCACACAAAGTTCTGCTTGTTGATTTCCATAGCTAATGTGCTGCTGCTTTCAATGCCGCCGGTTTACTTTGGGCTGCGACTCCGAGGGAATTTTCAGTTCAGCCCTTTGTGTTTAATCCAACCCAAACTGACAGAGACAAAAAATCATTACAGCCTGATGGCTCTCTGGTGGCCTGGGAGTAATTAATTGGTGGTCTCGATCCGTTTTTAACCGGAGAGGTAAGCGCACCGCCCAGCCCACCATCGCAGCTGGTGCTTATTGATAGTCTTACCCAAAAAGCTGTACCAGCTCCGTGAGGATACGTGGGCCTTTAGCCTCCAGGCTTGTTAGTCTGACGCGTCTCGCCAACAGTCAAAAGAAAGAAGCTATTTTATTTTTCCAGTAGTCTTTAAAAATGGCTCCAGGATTCTGAGACACTACCTCATAGGCAGTCAGTGGCGAGCAGTCTGTCAAAAGAGCTTCTGAACGATGCTGTTGGGGACATTGGTGTTTGGGAGCCTGAGCTAGAGAGACAAGATCAGGAATGTGCTCTTGCCAGCTTGCTGTGGCCAAGCTAGGTGAGGTGCCGGGCAAAAACTGAACTGCAGAGGGGCTAAAGAAGTCCTCCTTGTTTTGGAGAACTGGATAGGGGTAAGGTTGAGAGGCTTGAAAATGCTCTTGCACTTATATCTGATTGTATGGGTAAGCATACTTCAGCTTATGTGATGCTCATATGTTTCTGAGAGGGACAGAGGTGTTTGATTTCCTTGCTAGCAGTAATTCTATCAGGAACACACTTGTATAAATGCGTGCAACGTTTTCACACGCACACACAGGAGGGATGGCACGTTTTCATTCCCTTTTTCTTCTCCTCATTTCTTTGTGGCAGTAAAATGAAGAGGTTGGACAAGTCGGATAACGAGGAGGAAAGAGAACCCGAAAACCAGAAGAAAAAGAGGAAGCGAATCAAACAACTTGAGTCTGACAGCAGCGATGAGGAAGGTAAAAGGCGTGTAAACAACCAGACACGTAGGTCGGGCCTGATTTTGATAACATTGCTCTCCGAGGCTGTTGGTCAGGGGCCGAGGGAAGAGTTCAGAGCACTAAGGACCGTGCAAATGGCTGTAGCTCGAGTTTTCTGCTTTCCTTGTGCTGCGTGCACTTCAGCATACCATTGAGATGCCTCAGTCATTCAGTCTTTGTCTTAGCTTAGCTCAGATCTGGCCGTCTCCTCACCGAGTGTGCTGCCAGTCACCCTGACGTGTGTGCAAAGGAGGTTCTCGAATCTCCTGTGAAAGATATCACGCCTTTCGGAGTTGTGGGGCTGGTCGTAACCAGTTGATTTAGTGAGTAAACACTTACAAAGTGACCCTCCCCGTTCTCGGGGTCATTTTTAGTATCTTTATTCGGTCTGTTTATAGAAATGGTTTGGAAGATGACAGCATTGGAAGCAAGACTTCCAAAAAAAAAAAAAAAAAAAAAAAGAGAGAATAGAGAAACTGGAGGCAAACAGTTGAGCCATATCCGATGCGACTCCGCGTCTCCTCGGTGGCTGTTGGCTATGATAGGAGCAGGGTGCCCAGAACGTCGCAAAATTTGGGCTTATAATGAGGAACAGCAGAGCCAGATTCCAAAGAATTTGGATAATTGAGGTGACAAATGCCGTTCAACGTAGATAACTGGAAAACAAGTTGGGAGCCGAGCTAGGGAATACGTGCTAAATGGAGCAGTCATCCAACGAGCTGATCGGGAGAAGAATTTGGAGATCATTATGGACAAGTAATTGAAACCACCAGGATAGTGTAGAGCTTCAGCAAAAAAGGTGAAACAGCTCAGAGGTTGCACTAGGGAAAGGATGAGATTCCAGCAGGAGAACTGAAGCTGTTTGCTTGCTCAGTGTGGCTAACCCATGAGAAATAACCACGAGGTGAAGAGAATCTGTAATAAAAGTTAGGGATGCGAATCGTGTTGGGCGTCGTAGCAGCCTCTATGCCACCTTAGGCCTATTTTCATGGTTTCTCTCTCGCCCGGCATAATTTCAAGTGATCTGTGTCATCAGGCATCCGTCACTTCTACTCGAACTATTCCACAGAATGATAAATCTCTCAGGAAGCCGTTCTTCACCATCGGTCTTAATTTCATCACATTCCTGTGTGCGGCTCCCTGTTTAGCCGTAAAAACGACGTATGCCCACGCTCTCTGGTATTTAGTTCTTTTAAATGTTTGTCAGCTATTATCTGGTCTTTCCATTTACTCATCACCCAGCCGACTGACGAGCTGCGTTGTTTTGCTGTGAAGAGGGAAGATGGAAATCAGCCCGCTTCAGCCACTTGAAGCGCTGCTCCGTGCCGGGCTGGAATCTCTCAGCTCATCAGTTCTCTGCTAGCGAGCAGGCAGCAACGAATCCTTTGTTCCAGGCACGTGGTAGGGACGAGCAGGGGAGGCCGTTATTTGAAGGATGAAAGCTTGTTGGTTTGGCTTTCTTTTTGCTGCCAGAAGTTGCTGGTTTTGAATATCAGAGCTCTTCAGTCTCTTATTGATTACCTGTGTTACGTTAGCATATGCTGACTAGTTAATGCCTCGTGTTTTCATTTATTTCATGCTGTGAGACTCTGTGCACACACCAAATGCTCTTAGTCATTCTCCTTCGGTTCATTTATGCTCTCAAGCTTGAGTTACCTGGTTTTGCAATCAGAAACCAGGGATCTGGTCAGGTTGGGGGCCTGGTTACCTTATTAACCTCGCTCTGTAGCTTCAGTCATCAAAAACGGTGCAGGAATGTGACTTCCCTACCCGCTCCCCCGTGGGGAGAGTAGGTTTATGTTTTGCCCATTTTTAACCTACTGGAGACGTACACAGAAAATTTGGCTTTCCATTTGGAGGATTTTCTTGTCACTGCTCTTGCTCCTCCTGCGTCATAGCCCTCTTTGTTCTTTCCATTATGTCAAGAAATGGCTTTGTGCTACACGTTAGAATTGTAAATTTATGCAAATCATAGCCTGTGTATGCAAATTTGTGTATTACACGGATTAGCTTTGTGCTGCTCCCTCTTTCAAAAGGGAAAGATGAGAAATGAGAGAGTTTCCATCGTTCTTTTTAAGCTAATGACTCTCTAAACCACCCTGATTAGGTCTGCGTTCAGTGCTTTGGTTGCTTGCCCTCCTAAATCCATCTGGACGAAAGAAGATAGGCTGGGATTCTTTGAAATGCTCAGACTGGAGCCAAATCGATAATGTGGGCAATATTACATCCTCTAATCAAGTATAAAGACGTAAGCTGGGTAGAACAACTTTTAAAAAACGTACAGCAGCTGGACTTTGAGAGTTTCTACCCTTGGAAGGATTGGAAAGAGGTTTCTCCAGAGAGCAGGGGCAGTTTTAATCAGGAGCATTTGGAAACCGCTGCCAGGCAGGGCTTGGTTCATCCAGCACCCACAGAATTCACCCACAGACAATCGAGGGGTGAGTTTTAATCGTGCAAGATGGGAATCCAAACTGTCCAGGACAGTTACCAGAGGCAAAGAGCCGAGCTGCTGCTTCCATTGATACATCGAGCCTGCCGACCTCCTCCGGTCACAGGGACGCTTTGTGGGTTTGAATCCGGGTCTGTACAACCCGTGCACAGCTCTCAGGGCAAGTCGTTTGAGCTGTTCTATCTTAGCCTGCAATTAATGCACCGAAATTAGCCCCAAATAAGCTCTTCTTACCCGAGTGTCAGCACGTTGTACCGAGGTGAAAATGCAGAGAGGCCACAAGGCACAATCATCTCCATTTAAATGATTTTTTTTTTTTTCATTAAAAAGTTATATTGGTTTGAGGGTGCCTTAGTCACTGCAGGTTGTTTTACTCCCAGTGCCAGAATAAACTACACAAGTGTGTCCACAGAGGACAGGAGGTTTTGGCAGCCCCAGCTATACCAACACAAGCAGACTTTCGTAGTGTTGACAAGTGTTTTACAGCCACTTTGGAGGGTGATTTCAGTGGCAGGGTGACCTACAAACTCTATCAGTTTCGGAGAGCCGCGGCAGAAGCACTAAAGCTTCTCACAGTTTTTCCAGGCAGGGTCAGAGCAAACCAAACAAAGCCAGGATTTACATCTTTGGTACATCCAATTGCCCAACTTGTATCCATTTCACGCAGCTGTTGCTGTTGAGTAAACTGTGGGCAGCAGCTCGGGGTTGACTCAGGAGTTATCACATGTCAGAGGGCTGTGCTGGCTAGGGGAGGATAATAAAGCAACAGAGATGCAGCTCCATGGCGGCCTGAAACAACGCTGCCGTGGGAAGGAGGTGCCTTCTGCCTGCCAAAGCTGGGGCAACTCATTCTAAAGAGGCTAAAAAAAAATAAAAAAAAACAAATTTCTCCCGAGCAAGAAGAGCCGAGTTGACCCACGGAAGGTCCCTTAGCAGGCTCTGCTATCGAGCAGAGCTGGCAGGATTTTTCCCAGCCTGGTTTTCAGCCCTCTTTAAAATAATTTGTGATCAGCTTGGGTAAGTCCACGAAGCAGGTTCGGTGCTGCGCAGCCTCGGGGCGCTTCAGCCTGCAGTTGCTGTGAGACTGGGATAAATATTGAGCGTTTTGAGCTCCCCGCAGCTCCTCGCAGGCTGCCCCAGCAGTTCGCACCTTCGAGCAGCCCCGTTGTTTAGTTTTTATCTTCGCCGAGCTGCCAGAGCCAGCCCTCTGGAGCAAGGTGAAATACCGAGTCATGTTATCCCGCTCTGTTTGCATTTCTCTGCCTCGCTTACTGAAGTAGTTAGGAGGCTGAGCCCTCGTTTGAAGAATGTAATTTATTATTTGGCGTTGGCAGCCAACCACTGTTTCGCTTGAGCCCTTCTTAACCTACGAAGGTCAGTTGGCCGCACGCCTGGCACAGTCATAACTCTTCACACTGACCTAATCGGCTGGGACAGCTACAGATCCAGAATTCGTGTTACGACGACAGCATGAATGCAGGGCCACGGCCAGCAGAGCGGGAGGAGAAGCCAAGCAGGCACTCTGTCCTCCCGGCCAGCAGCAGCGTTGTTATTGTTAAGCAATAGGTCAGCTGAGGAGTTTCTTCCCCCACGTTCCCAGCTCTCCCCCACGGCTGAGGGCCTGCGTGGCCGTGTTTTGCTCTTGGGCTCAGAAAGGATTTGTTAAAATCACTGAAATTAGTCGTGGAGCCTGCTGCGGGGTGCAAGGTGCTGCTCCTTCCCCCTCCTCGCCCTGCACTGAGTTTGTTTCGCTGTCACAGCTCCGTCCTCCTGCCAGCCCCACGGAGGAGTGACCCCAGCTTTCCTACACCCTGCTAGACTCACCGAGGCCCTGCTGACACTGCCTGAGAGCTTCCAGAGCTGGGCCTCGAACACTGTGGTCAGTTTTTGGTGTTGGATTCCAGGGTTTTGGTCACTGCATCAATCTGCAGCATGAGACGGAACGGAGATGATGACTGGACTTCTTTTTTGGGGGTGGTTTGGTTGTGGTTTTTCGTTTCTGTTGGTGTTTTTTTTCCTCAAATCAGGGGCTGGG
The DNA here is from genome assembly GCF_009819795.1 of Aythya fuligula. NCBI lineage: Eukaryota > Metazoa > Chordata > Aves > Anseriformes > Anatidae > Aythya > Aythya fuligula. The sequence continues at coordinate 205,696,424 of NC_045559.1, read as the reverse complement.
TGTCCCTGAAAATCTTTTAGGGTGGGTAGTGTTGCACTTAATTATCGGACCGAGGTAGTTTCAAGCTAATAGCATCGATCGTTTGGGTTTTGTAGCCTTGATTGTGAAGCAGTGACTCTGCTCTCCCAGTGGCAGAGAGGTAGAGAAACTAAGGGATTTGGGAATATGCAGTCTTAACCCTCACTCTTCTAATCTCTAAACAAGTAATGATCCCTCTCTTTAACGAATGACTGACATACATGGTTAAACCATTCAAATTTCTGTGCTTTTTTTTTCACGTTTTGCTTAGTGGAGCTGATGGTGGCTTCCCAAAAACGCCCTTCTCCCGTCCTATCCCACCCCCTCCAGCATCCTTGCTGTAGGAACCACAGCACGTAGCACCTCTGTGCCGGGTGAGCTGCCAGGCTGGAGGCTTGGAACTCGGTGTCCTGACCTGAACTAAACAAATCTAAGTTACAAGTTGTAAACCTCGAGCTAAATACAGGTTGCAGGCAACTACTCAGGGTTAAATAGATCTGAGGCAACGGTAGCCACAGGGGGATCTTAGAGCAGTGTGCTATCAAGATGTTCCTCTGTCCTTCTTAGTCAATGTCCCGCTGTCTCCCACACCTGAGGAAGAGAGAGCTCCATCTCCACCACCTCCAGCACCTGCTCTGAAGACTGAGTTGGAGCCTGCATCCAGTGAGGTAAGAGCGTTTTATCCAGCTTGAAAGAGCGTCAAGTTCAAAATTTTGTTTATTTTCTAGAACAGAACTTTATTGAAGGTTTGGTTTTTCTGCTGACATAGCTCGGTTTTCTTCTCTCTTACCCTGCTAATGGTTCTGTGAATTGCTGCTCACATTTGGACCCCCTTCCTTCTAAATCTTGGCCTCAGGAGTCGAGGCAGGGCCAGAAATGAAACCAGAGAGCCTCGGCGTTCAACCTTGTATCGCAGAGAAGCTGCTGCGTAAGGCCGGTGGGCTGTGGTTGGCAAG